>NC_139678.1:2277500-3477500 GCF_964106915.1 Podarcis gaigeae
TGAGGAGCCTCGCTGCAGCATTCTGTACCCGCTGGAGTTTCTGGGACAGCTTCAAGGGCAGCCCCGCGTAGAGCGAATTACAGTAGTCAAGCCTGGAGATGACCGTCGCATGGATCACTGTGGCCAGGTCGGGGCGGGAAAGGTAAGGGACCAACTGCTTGATGCGGCGAAGGTGGAAAAATGTCGCCTTGGCTGTTGCTGTAACTTGCGCCTCCATGGAAAGGGAGGCATCAAGGATTACACCCAAACTCTTAATGGAAGGCAATGGCACTAATTGGGCCCCCGCAAGAGAAGGGAGTTGGTCCCTCATCCCCATGCCATCCCGACCTAGCCATAGGACCTCTGTCTATAGATATATGATAATATAGATAATATGGTTGAAACTGTGCAAATTAGATGTGTGGGGGGGGAGCTCTTTTGCACCAGGTGACCCAAGTGGAGCCCATGCAAAAAGATTTTAATCTCTCTGCCTTGCTTGTTAGGCTAGGGATGGCCCTGTGATTTTGTGGATAGTTGGATGGCCCTGTGAGATCCCGTGAGAGCACCACAGAGCCTTGCCCAATAGGCAAAGCAGAGAACTTTTAGTTGGGGGGGGGGGGTAAAGCCTGGTTGGCGCACCAGCTCCAGAAGTCATGAATGCATATATGGGGGCAGTTCCAAGGAGGCCGTTTGAATATATGCATTTTTGCATATCCACACCATCCCCAGAACGTAACATCCATGAAAGATGCCATTGTACAGAAATTATCTGGGCTTTTGAGAATTTCACATGAAGCAGGGGGAAAGTCCCCCTCGCAGTAGACCAACCACTGTGCAGTCCATCTCCCTCAATGTCTGCTGCTCAGAGCACCAGAAGTGTGGGAAATTAGCAGCCAAATCTAACAATGCATATTCTTGCTAGTTAGCATAAGAAGGAGTTAAGGCCACAGAGCTGTACTGCTGATGAGCAGAGACTCAGACCATAGAAATGTAATTGGTAGAGAGGGCTCTGCGTGATGTCATTTCCCCTCCTCTCTTGAGCAGGAAGAACCAAAGAAGTATTTCCTGTTCCTTTTCTCTCTCTTTCTCTTTGACCAGCGATGGGAGCAGACATGGATCCTCCTGTTCCATCTCAACCACACGCCTCAGGTCTGTTCATGCGGTAAAGATTTTCCCTTCATTTATTTCACTGCTGTTGCTGCTGAGAACAAATGCAGGACTATGAGTAAATAAATCATATTTTAAACTACTTCTCAGCCTGTTGTCTGCATGTTTGCTAAGCAGGGGAAGAAAAGGGGGAGGCAGCTTGCTTCTCAGCTGGACTTAATTCGCAACCTGTTCCTATGTGCTTTCCATTTTTCCGCTAAGGATCAAACTTTAAACTCTTCTCAGTGTATGTTCAACCCACACACGTTGGAACCTGAAGGGATAAATTGCCATTAATATATCCTCTCCTACCTATTAAAACATATCCCACAAGAAGTAGATAAAAAAGAAGTGGAAAAAAACAACTTACTTTTCCATTAAAACGGGTTATTTGCAGGCACAATAATATTGAAAGGTGTTTAAAAAGTTTTGGAAATGATGGCTCTGAGTAAGGCTTGCCGTTTTTAAGAAGTCTCGGCCGAGCCATTAGTTGCAGCCTAGGGATTTACTCTTGTCATGATTGCAACGGGCACATTTATTTAAAGGTAACAAAATACTCCAGCAGTTGCTTTCGGAATGAAGAGAAGGCTGGTTCTCTCCTTCCCCGCCAGGCTCATCTGGGGAAGGGAGCAAAAGCACCAGGAAGAAGAGGCTCCCTTTGGTCTCTTGAGAGTGTGACATTCAATTAGTAAGTGCATTTTGCAGATAAAAAGGTCAGTCAAAAGGAGGAGAGGCCACCCTGACCCGCCACTTCCTTGCTCAAAGAGCTTAACACAGTTTCCAACTGTGACTCACCCTGCACAATAAAAAGGGGGAGCAGAGAAGGAACCAGCTTCTCCAGATGCTTAAAGAAATGACTCAGAACAGGAATCCTGATGGATGTTCCGCAGCAACCAGCCTGTGCCCTAACTTTTGGTGAGGTTACCCTAGTTGAAGGTAAAGGTAAAGGTAAAGGTAAAGGACCCCTGGACGGTTAAGTCGACTATGGGATGTGGAGTTCATCTCACTTTCAGGCCGAGGGAGCCGGCGTTTGTCCACAGACAGCTTTCCGGGTCATGTGGCCAGAAGGACTAAACCGCTACTGGCACACAGAGGACCGTGATGAGTGCCAGAGCGCATGGAAACGGCATTTACCTCCCCGCTGGAGCAGTACCTATTTATCTACTTGCACTTGTGTGCTTTCGAACTGCTAGGTTGGCAGGAGCTGGGACAGAGCAATAGGAGCTCACCCCAACAAGCAAATTTGAACCAGCGACCTTGCAATCGGCAAACCCAAGAGGTTCAGTGGTTTAGACTAAAGCGCCACCCAAGTTTCCTCCTTTTACCTTTACCTAATTGAAGAGGAGGAGAGGATGGGAGAAGCTGTTTGAATGTCAGATGATGATGATGATGATGATGACATCATCATTATCATCATCACTTGTTTATTTAATTCGCAAAATTTATATACCGCTTGATTGTAAACAAAGCAGTTTACAAAAAGATAAAACAAGAAAATCTGGGCAGGCTTGTCTAAAAAGGAATGCATTGAAAAAAGCAGTGTGAAGGTGCCTGCTTGATCTCAATAGGCAGGGAGTTCCACAGAGTACATGCTGTCTCACTAAACGATCAGCTTCTCGCTAATGCGGAACTGGTACCACGTGGCAACTGCCAATTCTGCCAATTGAAGCGATCGAGTGGGCACATGTGGAGTAGGGAGATCTTGTAGGCTCTTGCCAAGTCAACTCCAAGAGGCTTACAAAACAACTTCCAGAAAACAAACAGCCATAAAGTATATTAAAAACCTTAAAACACCCAGAAGTCAGGAGAGGGCTGCTGCCCCATCACACCATCATAGAATTGTAGAGGAACAGGAGTTTGGAAGAAGAAGAGACTGGGAGACAATGGGAAAGCCTTCTTCATATATCTGAAGGGCTGCCCCATGGAAGATGGAGCAGGCTTGCTTTCTGCTGCTCTGGAGAGTAGGACCTGAACCAATGGATTCAGATGACAAGGAAGGAGAGCCCAACTAAACATTAGGAAGAACTTTCTGACAGTAAGAGCCATTCGGCAGTGGAAAGGAGCCATTGGAAGGTGGTGGACTCTCCTTCATTGGAGGTCTTCAAAAAGGTTGCCATCTGTCAGGGAATTTTGAGCTGAGATTCCTGCATTTCAGGGGGTTGGACTGGTTGGCTCTTGGGGTCCCTCCCAACTCAACAATTCTATGATTCTGTGATTTTAAATCCACCTGGGGAGTCACAGAGGAATGTGCAGAACAGATTTGGGGGCATGTGGGGAGAGGTGGAAGTCCCACTGTAGAAGCAGAAGTCATTCCACTCATGTAGCGACTTAGCACTACTTGGGATTTGATACATATACGGTATATGTGTGTGCGAATTGTTGGACATTATGGAAATGTTTCTAAATATCTCTTTGCTATCCCTGCAAGTCCAAACAGTGATGAGTAACTCTCAATGACCTTCAGATGCACTTGGAGTTTGCTGTGCGATTGTGATCAAGTTCTGCCCTCTAGACGGTGTTGATGACTAAGAGGACACCCAAGGAGATTGGTTGTACCTCAAGGCTTTCTTCCTCTCAGCCCTTTCTCCATCCATCATCGCCCATCCATCACTGCCCGAGGAAGTTATGGAGAGCTTTCAGGTCCGACCTTCTGATGGATGCTTCTGATATCTCCAATCCCTCTTCCAAATGAATCCATCACAACTAACAATAATGCATTGGTTACTTTCTGCTGGAGAAGAAATACGCCACTGTGTGGAACGGCCCGGCGGCAACCTGGCGAGACGGTCACAACACAGCCGTGTCCGCCGCCCATCCATCATGCCATGGACATCCAATAAGACCTGTATTCACACTACACTTCAACATTTGGGTCTTGCTGTGAGTTATGAGCAGCTGTGTTGTGCTAAAGGAAAGAAGGATGTTGGCAACCCTGAGCAAAGTTACTTTAGGATCCGTGAACATTGCTCACATTCTGTCTTATATTGATTTTAAATCCTAGAGGAGGGGTGAGGATTCTCTCGCCCGCAGGCCCACCAGAACTGATAGGCTGGCCAGCGAGGATGCTGGGGGCAAATGCCCACCTTTCCAGGGCATGACATATTGTGTGTGTGCGCCTGTAATGAGCTTGAGGGGCGGGGTCAGCCTGGATGATGCCCTGAGTTCCTTTCAATTCTCAGAGGACTGTACCCTGCTGTCAGCTGGTTTAGATGCAGGTCAGCACTCAAGATGTAGACAAGCAGAACAAATGGTTAGCTCTTCCTTCAAGAAAACAGCATACCAGGCAGCAGTGCCTATAAAAAAGGACTGGTCCTCATGAAACAGTTGCCAGGACTGAAGCTCTCTGCCTTCTACTTCCCACTAAGTCTCCTCCCCTGCCAGATGTCTCCCAAGCAGCCTTAAACTAAGTTGGGGTGGGGCCACCGTGCCCACCGTTCTGCTACATGCAAGGCTCTCTGTGACCTTGGAGACAAGCGGCCCCTCCTGCTCTGCTTCATGTCCTGAGTCTGCATTGCTTTCTGCTCTAGCTCTTCTCTCTCACTCAAGCCGGTCGCTTCTTCAGCCTCCAACCCTCCTGTCCCCCACCTTCATCCTCCGGCGTGTCCTCAGTGTCCCACCACCACTGCCCAGGTTCTGAGTCTTCCTCCCCTGAAACTTCTTCCCCGGCTGGTGCCTCCCACTCCTCCTCTTCGTCCAGCCAACACCTGACATCCCGCTTGCTCTGTGCTGGGTCCAAAACTGCAGCTAATGAAGAAGCCCATTGACACCCATTGGAGTGTCAATGTTGTGAGCTCCTCCATCCTATGCTCAGGATGTGCCAATAAATCCAAATATTCTAAAGACACTACAGTCTCCGCTGACCTTCATTCCAAGGAAACTAACTCCTGGGTAAGCGCAGAAACTCCTTGAGTCTCTCACTGCCCAGAGATTGGGCTGGCATGTCACATTCTCCCTTCTTGTGGTTTCCAGCAACTGGTGTTCAGAATCATTGCTGCCTCCAAGGGGGGAAGGTGCAAAATAGCCATGATGCCTAATAGTTACCAATAGCCTTGTCCTCCATGAATCTGTCCAGTCCTCTGTTCAGCCCATCCAAGTTGGTAGCCATCACTGCCTCCCATAGGATGCCAGTTCTGTTGTCTAACGATCAGTATCATGAATTGTCAAGTTGGAAGGGACCCCAAGGGCAATCTAGCCCAACCCCTGGTAATAAGAACCCAGGAAGATCCCTGCAGTATCAGGCCAGTGGCCCATCTACACCAACATCCTGTTCTCTCAGATGCCTGTGGGAAACCTGCAAGCAGGATCAAAGCACAAGGGCAACTCCTCCCTCCTGTGACTGGCATTGCTGCCTCCGACTGTGACTGAATCTCTGCCCCCCCATTGTCCAACCCCCCCTTCTCCTTCTGGTGAGTCAGCAGCCTGACTTCCTCGAAGTTGTCCCAGGAGACGTGTTACTCATACCACAAAGGACCAGGAGACTGTGGAGAGACACTCATTCCCAGGACACAACGTCTGCTTTACAGGTCAGGGTGTTTGGCTTTACAAAAGCATCAAACAATGGGAGCGCCTCTTGCCTTTCAGTCCTCAGCTGAAAACTCACCTCCTCTTCTTCCCTGACAACCTCCTTGGTCACCCTCCCAAAATGTTAATCTTTCTTAGAAATCAAATCTAAAGCTTCATGAGCTCTTCCTTCCTCTCCTCTAGTGCTCTGAGCGTTAAGTAATAAGCAGACTAAATTAGGCTGAATTGGGAGCGAGGTGCTTAATTTGCAGAATGCATTCTATTCACAGGATCAGGATCCATATCAATACAGTAGGTGGCCTTACATACCCTTCAACATTTCTCCAGTGAAAATAGGGATGTCCTATTCCACCCCATCTGACTTTTCTCCAATGAATACAGGGGCGTCTTATTCCACCCTCTCCACCATTTCTCCAGTGAAGGAAAAGTGGACATTCCAGGATCCAATCAGAAACTGGGATGGCTTCTGTGATTCCAGGCATGGGAAATTGGGATACTTGGAGGGTCTGGCCTCATACGGAACCAGACCCACTGGTCCACCTAGCTCATAACTAGCTTGGGTTATATATATTTTTTGTAATTGTGCAAATAGGTTCATGTTGTAAGTCACCTTGGGCATGGTTTTAACAATGAAGAGGTGAGACAATGATGAATCCCAGCCCAAATTAGCTCCTTTGATATTTGCCCCTGTTGAAATGAGTGGTGGGGCAAAGGTTGCCCATCACTCCTGGAAACCTAATGGAGTCTCAAGGCTCCGTGACAACTGTGCTGCTGGTCTCCATTCACTGCCCACCCACCTGAATCTCCACAGTGGTGGAGGGGTTGAAGCAGTGTTTATCAAACTTGGGTCATCAGTTGTTGTTGTTAGACTACAACTCCCATCATCCCTGACCACTGGTCCTGCTAGCTAGAGGAGACAGGAATTGTAGTCCATAACCAGTTGGGGACCCCAGCTTGAGAAACACCAGTAGAGTGTTGGTCTAGGAGCTGGGAGCTCACTGGGCGACCTTGGGCCAGTCTCTGCCTCTCTCAGCCTAACCTAACTCCCAGGGGTGTGGTTGTTGTGGGGATTGAATGAGGAGCAGCTGGAGGAGAACTATGGGCGCCACCTTGAGCTCCTTGGAGTAAAAGTTGGGCTATAAATGCCATTAATAAATAAACATTATGTCAGGGAACTGCCATCGGCTCAGAGGCGAGAAATAGAAGAGCAATTGTGTTACAGGGAGCCTCCGAAAATCTTGCAAAGCAGTTCCTCTTCCGGGGAGGAGGAAAGCCCCACCTCCAGTGGGGAAAAGGTGCAAAGACCAGAGGATGCTGGTGAGAGCCTTAACACCGCTTCTGGGCAGGCCGGACAAGAGGGAAACATGCCCTTGTCATTGCTCATCCTGTGCATATAATAATAATGTCAGGGGCTCAGGAGCAGAGGCACAGGGGAGAGAGGAAACGGAGAGCGAAGGGGAAGAATCTGAGGGAATTTATTATTTATACCCTGCCCATCTGGCTGAGTTTACCCAGCCACTCTGGGCAGCTCCCAATCAAGTGTTAAAAACAGTACAGCATTAAATATTAAAAACTTCCCTGAACAGGGCTGCCTTCAGAGGTCTTTTAAAGATAGGATAGCTGCTTATTTCCTTCACATCTGAAGGGAGGGTGTTCCACAGGGCAGGCGCCACCACCGAGAAGGCCCTCTGTCTGGTTCCCTGTAACCTCACTTCTCGCAATGAGGGAACCACCAGAAGGCCCTCGGTGCTGGATCTCAGTGTCCGGGCTGAACGATGGGGGTGGAGACGCTCCTTCAGGTATACAGGACGAAGGCCGTTTAGGGCTTTCAAGGTCAGCACCAACACTTTGAATTGGAATTGGAATTGGAATTGGAATTGGAAACATACTGGGAGTCAATGCAGATCTCTCAGGACCAGTGTTTTGCGGTCCCGGTGGCTACTCCCAGTCACCAGTCTGGCTGCCACATTCTGGATTAATTGCAGATTCAGGGTCACCTTCAAAGGTAGCCCCACGTAGAGCGCATCACAGTAGTGCAAGCGGGAGATAACCAAAGCATGCACCACTCTGGCGAGACAGTCTGCGGGCAGGGAGGGTCTCAGCCTGGGTATCAGATGGAGCTGGTAGAGAGCCACCCTGGACACAGAATTGACCTGTGCCTCCATGGACAGCTGTGAGTCCAAAATGACTCACAGTAGTTTGAGGCACAGAAAGGGGAGGAGACGTTTGGGGGTTAAGAAACTCTTATGTTGGGGAAGCTTCAAAAACAGACCACTCCTGGATTCTGCTAACGATTGAGCCAGACATGAGCTTTGGGGCTCTTCACTGTAAATAGTTTGCGGCAAAATAAAGCCTGTAAATGACAGGTCGGAGTCCTGCCTGGTTACTCTCGAGCAACCGCAACAGCCACCTGACACATTACCTCTTGCCTCCCATTCTGGCTGCCAAGTAAGACTCCAACAATGACGGAAATGCCCTCACCTGTGCTGCTGGAAATGTTGACATCGATGCTGATGTCCGAAATCCCCCCGCCCTTCAGGGATGCAACACAGGTGTATGTCCCAAAGTCCGTGAACTTCAGGTCAATGATATCCAAGTTGGTGGTGCCCGGAGAGACGTCGGGGTCCGTCTGGGTGATGACCATCCTCTCTGAGCTGCGCAGCGGCCGGCCGTTTTTGAACCAGCTGAAGGTGAGCTCCTCAGAAGGGACCGCCTCCACCTGGCAGGAGATCTTGACCTCCCGGCCGATCTGGATGTTGTCGTCTTTGTGATACGGGTCAGGTGTGATCCAGAACCGCCCTTTCTTCAAGGCTAAAAAGAAGAGAAGCTCAAGGTGAGTTGGGGGGCAAGGACCCATTTTTATTCACTGCACAGGTGAGACCAGGGATGCAGGAACCTGCCAATTTTTACACTTCTCACAGCTTTTCCAATTGAGTTGTCCACATTTTTTCAGCAACTTGCAACACAAGTATAATGTTTCAAAAGCTGCATGAAACTTTGATGGGAATTTAGTGCAAAATTCTCTTAAAGTACACATTTTTTTGTATGCACTTTTGACTAATGTGCATATTTCTGCAAGCTGCTTCCTTCCATATAATGCATTCATTGATGCTTTCCCCCACTAATACACACATTCTTATGCACCCTTTAATACACATTATTTGGTTGGAGAAGCGTTTTGCAAAATTCAAAGAAGTACAGATTGCAGAGGATAAGTGTGTGTTGGGTTCATGCAATGGTTTGAAATGCTGGAATAAAGTCGTTTCACATTAAAACAACACAGATATAAACCAAATACCTAAAAAACCACCTCCTTCCTTGCAGACTCTCTTGGGTGCTGAGATAGGCAGAGGGGCCCTTTTGGTCGTTCCTCCACCCACTGAGGCTCAAGGGGTGGCAGCACAGGGCCTTCTCTGTAGTGGCCCCTGAGCTGAGAAACCCCTTCCCCACAGAAGTGTGTCTGACACCTTCATTGTGCAGCTTCTGGCAAATGACGAATGGCTTTTGACAACCTGGGATGTATATTCTCAGCACCTACATTATTTCTGTGATTGTAAGTTTCTTTAAACTGATTTTAATATTGTGTTTTCACTGTTGCAACCAAACCCTGGGGCCTTAGGTGGAAGGGCAGAGAAATAACTAGAAACAAAGTAAGATTTCCCCCCCACCCTTCCTTAAGCGAGACACAACACCATGGCAGACCGTCAAAAAGGGAGAGCATCTCTGTTGGGCCAGCAGTTCTGTAAGTAACAGCTAATCCCCCCCCCAAAAAAAATTCTACATTTTCCTTCGGACTGAATGTGCTTTGCTGTGTTATGCTGTAGCCACGAGGCCAAGGAGAAGCAACCATTGTGCCTCTCTGCCTGGCCTGCTGCTCTCACTAAGCCTCTGGGCGTGCTGAAGTTTGATGCTCCCCAAGCCACCTTAAAAGATAAGCCACTTTTTAAGTGCCACCCATACGATTCCTGCTCGTATAAGTGTCTCTGTTTTGCTTCGTGCTGGAAAAGTGCCACAAGGACAAAGACACGGGCCGAACGTTTTAGCAAGCAAACATTCAGGCTGAATGCAAACTGTACAAGACAAATAGCAAAATGCAAATTTCAGCAGCAGCAGCAGCACGGACTCCACAGCCTAGGAGAACTTCCACGCCCTCTTATTTCTCTGGCAGCTGATTCCACACCCCCTTACTTCCCTGGAGGACGAGGTGTGGATGAAATTAGGACACCGCTGACAGTCTGTTGCCCTGGACTGATGCAATGGTGGACTGCCCAAGGGGGACATTATCGCAACAAAAGGCAGAAGGCTCTAGACAAGCTCATCGTCCCTCTGTGTCACGACACGGTTCTTACGTCATTTGGCAATTTCGTGGCCGGATGTGCAGCAATGCATGCTGGGAAAGGTCTTACGAGGGCATCCATAGTTCACACAGGACGGCTCCCTCCCCCCTGCCCGTGTGCATGGCAAATACAGAAATCTCTCATCCACACTCAATTGCTTTGACTCTTTGGACCAAGGCTCTGGAAACCAAGCCTCCTGAGGAATGCTTGAGGGAGTTGGCTGGTCTAGCCTGGAGAAGAGAAGACTGACAGGAGATATGGCAGGGGGGTAGACTAGATGATTCTTGGGGTCCCTTGGGGTTCCTTCCAACTCTGTTTTTGTGATTCTACGATATGAGAGCCATCTTCAAACATCTTATTCCAGAAACTACAACTGATCCAGAATGTGGCTGACAGGCTGGTGACTGGGAGCAGCTGCCGGGACCATATAACACTGGTTCTAAAGGATTAAGAGCTGTTTGACAGTGGAACCGTCTCCCTCAAGAGTTTGTGGACTCTCCTTCTCTGGAGGTTTTTTTAAGCAGAGGTTAGATGGTCATCTGTCATGGATGCCTTAGCTGAGATCCCTGCATTGCAGAAATGACCAACTCCACATGGGACGCGCACAAGCTGTCTCTCTAGCTGGTTCAAGGATCGGCCCTGGTTCTGGTGCCAGTCAGATAAACGTGCTCCTGACTCCTCGTTCTCTTAGCAGGTGGCTAGGACAGCCAGGATGGGCCCTTGCGCCAACGCACACATGTGCAACAGTAGAGTAGTGGGCTGGAAAGCTCAAAGCCCACAGCTGCTACACAGGAGAGGGGCTGAAGGAAAGGAAATGCAAACGGACTGTTAATTGGTGAAAGGAGGGAAAGTAAAGTTACATTATATTAAGATAAATTACAGGACAAAAATTGGAAAAGATGGAAAGGATTTGCTGAAATACTTAACCAAACTAGAATACAAAAAAGGGAGGTGTGAGGACGTCAAGGAAACAAGCAAATGAAAGATAAGTTATGGGAAGGTTTGATGTGTTTTTTTAATTGCTTCTATTTTTCTGTTTTTTTTCTTTTTCCTTTTTTTTCTTTTTCCTTATTGTGACGTGCTGTTTTGTTTTTGTTTAATATGGTGTGTTTTTACTTTTTCTTTTTGTAACTTTTAAAACTTTAATAAATATTATTTTCAAAACAAAAAAGGAAATGCAAACGGGTGTGTCCTGTAGCTTGTCCAACAGCAGCTAGGAAGCTAGCTGGAATCATAGGTCTAAAAAAGAGAGTAGACTTGCACATGCTGGCCAGCTTCTGCTTTGCTCTTCTCAGAAGTATGTAAAGGCGAGAAGGGACATGGGTGGTACTGTGGTCTAAACCACTGAGCCCCTTGGGATTGCCGATCAGAAAGTCGGTGGTTCGAATCCCCGTGACGGGGTGAGCTCCCTTTGCTCGGTCCCTGCTCCTGCCCACCTAGCAGTTCAAAAGCACGTCAAAGTGCAAGTAGATAAATAGGTACCGCTCTGGCGGGAAGGTAAACGGCGTTTCTGTGCGCTGCTCTGGTTCACCAGAAGCGGCTCAGTCATGCTGGCCACATGACCTGGAAAACTGTCTGCAGACAAATGCCAGCTCCCTCGGCCTATAGAGCGAGATGAGCTCACAACCCCAGAGTCGTCCGCGACTGGACTTAACTGTCAGGGGTCCTTTAACTTTCCCTTTTTCACTTCCAACTCCACAATTCTCTGATTCTATATGGAGCGCTGCTGAGTTGTAGCTTTACGCTTTTCTTTAATTGTTCCTTTCATCTTTCCTCCCTGATCATTTTAAGCTGCTTTGGGTGGGCGTTTGCCTTAAAGGATTTCACACTTTTACAAAAAGGGAGGCCATTTTAGCAGCTGACTGCTCCACACTCAGGAAACGCCCCACCTGCAAGACTCGCCTACTCAAGAACATCTTCTTAAGCAATTCCAAAACATGTCCTAAGCCCTCCCTGTGGCCAAACACGGCCCCTCCTATCCCCTGCCTCAACCAACTGCATTTCTAATGCACAAATTAAGTTGCAACTGCCTTGGCAACAACTTCTCCATGTCCTCTTGAGGTGTAGCTGTGCTGGCCTTCCTCCACCCCAAGCATTCCTCTAATCTGCCCAAACATCCCTATCTTGCAAATGCACATTTAGCCGGGCATGAATGGCATCAAAGGGAGCCTTTCAGCTCCCTTCTGTCAACAGGCTTTGCTGGAATACTTATGGCAAAGTCAGCCGCCTCTGAAGCGCACACGAGGGACCCAGGGCTGCTCACGTCGGCCTCTGCAGAGGGTGTTTACGGGTTTGACCATGCAAAGCCCGTGGCGTCGACCGTAGTAAGGAGCCGGCCTGCGAGACGAAGCAAATTGGGCTATTGCTGAGCCAACAGTTCTCAGAAGACTGTTCCCCCAAGGAAATTCTGCTGAGTCTTTTTTCTCTCTCTCACCCCCACTTCACGATCAAAGCCACATTCACACCGTGCATTTAAAGGACTACGGTGCCGCTTTCCCCCCAAGAATCCTGGGAACTATAGTTTCTTGAGGGTGCTGATGGCTGTTAGGAGACTCTCATTTCCCCCCCTGCCAAAGCTACAATTGCAGGAGCTCCCTGGGAAAAGGGATTGGTGGTTTTGGGAGGGGAATAGGAGGGTCTCCTAACAACCTGCAGTGCCCTTAACAAACTACAGCTCCCCCAGATGCTACCCCATCTAAATCAGACTGGCAAAGCAAATTAAGAGAATCTGTGGAACTAGCGAGTCTGTCAGGGGACTGCCATCGGAAAAGGGAAGGGAGGCAGAGGGGCCGTTGGGACACAGGGAGGCTCTGGAAATCTTGCTTCCAATTGTGGAACAGTCCTAACTGCAATAGAGACCCCCGTCTGAATCCCCAGAGAGTTGTAGCTGCCAGTCCGTGTGGGCGATACTGAACTGGAAGGAGCCATAGTCCGGCTCCGCAAACAGCATCTCCCCGCGCTCCTCTCCTTCCAGACGCCAGCAGCGCCTCCCTCTGCTCCTGGTGGGGCTCCTCCTCCGCTCCTTAGCATTTAACAAATCCCCAACTTCCAAAAAGTGTCGGTGCAATTAAGCAGCAAGGCATTATCCTACCAGGGCATCTCAAAACTTTTTAATATCAAGTAATTACTTGGCACTTATGAGACCAGATGCATTCACATTTTCAATTTAAATGCAAATACTGCTGAAGGATTTACACAGGTTGGTACCTCTAATTTTTATAAATGCCTCTTTCTTAAAAAGGGGGGAGGAGAGGAGAGGGGAGAGGGGGAGAACGGCAAGAGAACTTGATCTTTTGCAAGTGTAGCGCTACAGATGTCTCCATCCGCCTGGGATCACGTTAATTAGGTACTGTTTGTCTGGCAGGATTCCAGCGGGGGTGGGGGCCATAGGTGGATTCTCTGCAGGAGTGAGGCACTCAGCAGCTGAAGTGCACCTGAGCACAGTTCTGGCATCTCTCAGGTGGGCACCATTGCGGGCTGGTGCTCCCCCCAACCGCTTCTCGCCTTTAGCTAAAAAAAGGTAAAGGACTCCTGGATGGCTAAGTCCAGTCAAAGGCGACTGTGGGGTTGTGGCGCTCATCTTGCTTTCAGGCCGAGGGAGCTGGGGTTTGTCCACAGACAGCATTCCAGGTCATGAGGCCAACATGATTAAACTGCTTCTGGTGCAATGTGTGCTGGGCCTAGAGGTAACCTGAGTGACGCGGTCCAGGTCCGGTCCCGAATCCAAGGGTTCCGCGAGGAGTCAGTCCGACAGGACCGAGGCAGGAAACCAGGCTAGGTCAGGAACAGGGTCTCAGGCAGGTTCTGGCGAACAGCAACATTGCTCCCGCAACCTGGGGTGGGGTCCAGCAGTCTTTTATCTTTGTCGGGGCAATGGCCGGTCCTGATCCCCAGTGAGCAGTCCTCCTGTGAGTACTCAGGTCTCTCCTTCTCTCAGACCTCAGTCTCTGCAGCTCGGGAGACGTCGGTGGGTTACTAGACCCAGAGGCCGCCTCAGCCTCCCCTGACCCAACCAGTAGTGGAGCAGCTGTAAGTGATGGCCCAGCTGGAGGCAATGAGGTCATCCCTGCATCTGGAGCCAGGGCAGGCTCAGGCCCCTGACTCGGCCCAGCTGGTGCTTGTTTGCTCACCCCGACACAATGACCTGGAAAGCTGTCTGTGGACAAACGCCGGCTCGCTCGGCCTGAAAGCAAGATGAGCGCCACAACCCCGAAGTCGCCTTTGACTGGACATAACCGCCCAGGGGTCCTTTAAACCACAGAGCCTAGGGCTTGCCGATCGGAAGGTCAGCGGTTCAAATCCCTGTGACGGGGTGAGCTCCCATTGCTCTGTCCCAGCTCCTGCCAACCTAGCAGTTTGAAAGCACGTCAAAGTGCAAGTAGATAAATAGGACCGCTGCGGCGGGAAGGTAAACGTCATTTCCATGCGCTCTGGTTTCTGTCATGGTGTTCCATTATGTGATGGCCTGGGACTCGGGCTCGGATTTGGAACCAGAGGAGTCTCAGTCTGCACCTCAGGCATCATCTGAACCAAGTCTGGGGCCTGATTCTGAAGAGCCCCAGTCTGCACAGGTTCCCCTGCAACAAGCACCAGCTGGGCCGAGGAGTCAAAGCTCTTCTGGCTAGACTGTTCCCCTACCGGACGTTACACTGTGGTTCAAGGAAATCTCCACCCGAGGTGATACTTGGGCGTGGATAGCTCGGTTGGTTAGAGTGTGGTGCTGATAACGCCAAGGTTGGAGGTTCGATCCCCATAAGGGACAGCTGCCTGTTCCTGCATTGCAGGGGGTTGGACTAGATGATTTCTGGGTTCCCTTCCAACTCTACGATTCTATGATCTGACTTAGCAGAAGGCAGCTTCCAATATTCCTCAGGCCCTGGAGATCCACTGCTGTTTGCAGCCTTCCTTCACAGCTTGATTGCACCCTCTCCCCCCCAACTCTTCAGAGGCGCCCTCGTGGCACGGAAAGCTTTTAACCTATTATTTAGGAATAATCATTACTGCATCCGGCTGCAACAACCGTGATCAATAGGCTATCTACATCTTAATGCGGAGCTGCCTATAAAATCGACCCAGGAAATGCCTCGGCTGCTCGCAAAGAGTCCCGGACTGGGTTCCCGGCTGTAAAATGCACAAGGCGATTAAACTGAGTGGCCGTTGCCCTTCTGTGTTTTTATCCATGGGCTTCTAAAGTTTCATGGGGAGAGGGATGCTCAGCACGGCAAGAGTGAAAACTTTAAACCACTTGGAAACCCCTAAAGAATGTAGGAAGAGCCTGCTGGATGGGGGCAATGCTCTATCTCGTTCAGAATCCTGTTCTCACAGTGGCCAACCAAACGTCTGTGGGGAACCAGCAAGCAGCATTTGGGCACAAGACCCTTCTTCCCTCCTGTGGCTTCCAGCAACTGATATCCAGAACATTGCTGCTTCTAACTGTGGAGGCAGAACAGAGCCATCGTGACTTTGTTGTTGTTGTTTAGTCGTTTAGTCGTGTCCGACTCTTCCAGACCCCCTGGCCCAGAGCACGCCAGGCACTCCTGTCTTCCACTGCCTCCCGCAGTTTAGTCAAACTCATGCTGGTAGCTTTGAGAACACTGTCCAACCATCTCATCCTCTGTTGTCCCCTTTTCCTTGTGCCCTCCATCTTTCCCAACATCAGGGTCTTTTCCAGGGAGTCTTCTTTTCTCATGAGGTGGCCAAAGTACTGGAGCCTCAGCTTCACGATCTGTCCTTCCAGTGAGCACTCAGGGCTGATTTCCTTAAGAATGGATGCGTTTGATCTTCTTGCAATCCATGGGACTCTCAAGAGTCTCCTCCAGCACCAGAATTCAAAAGCATCCATTCTTCAGCGATCAGCCTTCTTTATGGTCCAGCTCTCACTTCCACACATCACTACTGGGAAAACCATGGCTTTAACTACATGGACCTTTGTCGGCAAGGTGATGTCTCTACTTTTTAAGATGCAGTCTAGGTTTATCATTGCATATTAATGATAGTCAACTGCTTTCTGGCATCTTCTGGCATCCCAGCTCATCTCTCGTCCAACCGCAGTCCTTGAAAACACTCAAACCAAGGGCTTTTTGTGGAGAGACCAGGGTTCAAATCTCTCGCCCTGCTACAAAGCTCACTTGGTGACCTTGGGGCAATCACAGGCTGAGCTACCTCACAGTTGGGGAAATTAAATGGGGAGGGGGAGAACCATCAATGCCACCTTGAGCCCCTTGGAGGAAAAGGTGGGATATCAGTGCAAAAATGAAACTGAATAGCTGGGCCTTTGGCGCCCTGATGCTGCCAGGATTAGCATACGGACCTTTGTTGACAAGGTGATGTCTCTGCTTTTTAAGATGCTGTCCAGGTTTGTCATTGCTTTTCTCCCAAGAAGCAGGCGTCTTTTAATTTCGCTGCTGCAGCCACCATCTGCAGTGATCATGGAGCCCAAGAAAGTAAAATCTCTCACTGCCTCCATTTCTTCCCCTTCTATTTGCCAGGAGGTGATGGCCCAGTGGCCATGAGCTTCATGTTTTTGATGTTGAGGAGATATGCAGATGACACAAACTTGATGGCAGAAAGTGAGGAGGAATTAAAGAATCTTTTAATGAGGGTGAAAGAGGAGAGTCTGAAGCCATCATGGGTAGGAGCCATCAACGGCCCACTACTCCATCAGTTGGTCTAATCCTCTTTTAAAGACTTCTAGGTTAGCGGCCATCCAGTTTAACTATGTGCCACATGTAGAAGTACAATTCTGCTGCTTTGGATTCCACTGAAGAACCTTGGCTCTAGGGTGTTTATTGAGATGACCTTATTGCAGTCAGATCAACAATTCATGCTTTGCCTGCTAGGCACATGAAGGGACTGAGGCTCACAGAGTTTCCCCCCCGAAACAAAATAAAAAAATTCCTTCCAGTAGCACCTTAGAGACCAACTAAGTTTGTTCTTGGTATGAGCTTTCGTGTGCATGCACACTTCTTCAGATACAGTGGTACCTCTGGATGCAAACGGGATCCGTTCTGGAGCCCCGTTTGCATCCTGAAACGAACGTAAGACGCATCTGCACATGCACGGGTCGTGTTTCGCCGCTTCCGCACATGTGCGTGATGTCATTTTGAGTGTCTGTGCATGTGCGTGTGGCGAAACCTGGAAGTAACGCGCTCCGTTATTTCCAGGTCGCCGTAGAGCACAACCGAAAATATTTAAGCTGAAGCGTATTCATCCCGAGATATGACTCTACACGGAAACAGAAGTCAACAAACCTTTATATATCGTGAGAGGGAGGGGTATTACTCCGAAGGGTGGTGGGAATGGGTGATTGGCTGATAGGTGTGGTAAACCTGTTGATGAGCTTTCTTGTAAAATTTGCTAGAGAGAATTCTGTGAGATTACTTCCTTTGTCTGCCTTGGCAGGAAGCTGCAACACTACATACTTCCTTTCTGAGCAGCCTCCTCTTTCTTCATTGTGATTCCAAGCTGACCACATATGCATGTCTGAGCTCTGCACCTCAGATGCCATTTTTGAACTTAGGTTTTGAGCTTTTGTAACTTAGAGAATAGTTATAAGCTTGCTTTCATTTTGCTACTGCAATTGCTGCGTCAAGACCTAGATTATGTAAGTAAGCCCTACTTTTACTTCTTCACAAAACTGTGATTTTGCTTTTAAGGGGGAGAAAAAGGGTTAATCCCAGGAAAATCCACTGTGCCTTAAAGCATCCTGCATAATTGTTTCTAGAAGTTTAAAACAACCTAGTCTTAGCTTCTGAGTTTAAGCTGCAAAGAACTGTACTCTGCTGATCTCACTCACGTGAGCCAGGAAGGGTCATAACTATGAAATATATCTTGCGCTAGTGTATGGAAGTGAGAGGTGGACCATAAAGAAGGCTGATCGCCGAAGTATGGATGCTTTTGAATTATGGTGCTGGAGGAGACTCTTGAGAGTCCCATGGACTGCAAGAAGATCAAACCAATCCATTCTGAAGGAAATCAGCCCTGAGTGCTCACTGGAAGGACAGATCCTGAAGCTGAGGCTCCAATACTTTGGCCACCTCATGAGAAGAGAAGACTCCCTGGAAAAGACCCTGATGTTGGGCAAGATGGAGGGCACAAGGAGAAGGGGACGACAGAGGACGAGATAGTGGGACAGTGTTTCCACTTGCGGGAAAAAGTAGAAGACAGGAATGCCTGGCGTGCTCTGGACCAGGGGGTCACGAAGAGTCGGACACGACTAAACAACTAAACAACAACAACAACAAGTGTCTAAATCCAGACCTGCACATTGAGGAGACTCCTTTACAGTTGTGGGGTGCCAAAAGTTGGGGTAGGATATTGAATCCTCTGCAACTTTCCATCTGTAGTGGGAAACATGAATGGGCCTGTTTGAGCACCACATAAACAAGCAGAAGGAGAATGGACCCAGACACATATTACAGGCGTCTAGCTGTCTGCAGAAAGAGATTGTCCCTCCTGGTGGGACATGGCTTGATTTAGCTCCAGATGTCTCAAGCAGTATGCTGAAATGGCAAATAAATTCTTGCCCCTGAATCCCTCTTCGCTCGCATTTCTCCCCAGCCCTGGAACAGGTGCTAACATCTGAGTTGGGCTTCTGAGACTTCTGTTTTGGAGACTTGAGCTGAGACAGGAAGAATTGCAACTCACACTGACAGATCCTGAAAAGGCACACACACACCCCTTTTAAAATAAACTCTCCGAAACCAAAAATATGTAGAAGAGTTTCACCACAGAGGAACAAAGCACCAAGATACCTTTGCAGGAGAAGGATGGAGCTTCATTAAATTTACAAATTTCTCCAGGAAACCAAACACCCGTTTCAATGGTTTATACGAACTTCTAGATCACTAAATAAGAATGTGTTTTACAGATGTATATACAGTTGTACCTCTGAAGTTGAACAGAATCTATTCCGGAAGTCCGTTCGACTTCCGAAACGTTTGCCTTCCAAAGCATGGCTTCTGATTGGCTGTAGAAAGCTCCTGCAGCCAATTAGAAGCCGCGGAAGCCCCATTGTACGTTCGGCTTCCCAAAGAACGTTTGGAAACTGGAGCAGTCACTTCTGGTTTTCCATCATTCGGGAGCTGAAACGTACAAGTTCCAGGGTGTTCAAGAACCGAGGTACAAATGTACTGTGATTTGTTGTGGTGTATGTACAGGGATATAGGTTTTCATAATGTATTTTGAGGGGTCTGCAGGGAAATAAGAAGGAAAGAAAAAAGAATTGCAACTCACGGGAACAAAATCTTAAAAGCCCCCCTCCCTTTAAAAAATCTCTCTGAAACCCAAAATAGGGAAAATAGTTTTCCTACAGAGAACCTGGTACCCTGGAGCATATAAAACAGGACAAAGTAATCTTGTAATAATACAGGAAAGGTCCCCACTGCTTGAGCACGGAAGATTAAAAAGCTGGCACCAAAATGCCCACTCTGCCAATGCTGTGGCTGCCTGCTGGCGTTCCCTGCCTAAGTGCAAACATGGGGCTGCTACATGAATGACTTGCTCCTTCCAAATGAGCCACAGAGGCTTTGGAGCATTAGGCGGCATTTCCACAGATGCAGCGCAGCTCCCACGCCCTCCCTCCCACCCTTTTCATTCCCCTGTCCAAACGAGAGCTTGGCACAAAGGAGACACAAATCAAGGGCCTGCTTCCTCCTAAGGATGGAGCAGCCAGGGGCAGAGGAAGGAGGGCGGTGGGGGCGGACTGCCCCAGGTGTCATCGCCGAGGGGGGTGACATTTGGCATGTCGCCCGCCCGTGACTCCCAAGCCTACCTGAAGCCATCGTTTGACAGTTCAGGGGAGGCTTGGGAGTCACAGGTGGGTGGCGTGCCATTGCCCCCTGCTCCTGGGCTGTTTCCTGGGGAGGAGCCTCCCCCAAGCTGTCAAAAGGAAGAGGGAAGGGAGGAAGGCTGCTGGCAAGGCAGCGTGGCTCCCCACCCAGGAAGCAGCCCACCATGGGCGGCTCGCTCCACCCCCCTGGGTGTCTCACCCCCTGGGACGCTTCTTGCTGAAACAGAAATGGTCCCATCTGTATTGGCATTCTGTTGGTTTTTGAAGATACATCTGCATACACTGGCATTCTCGACTTCTTGACCCATCTCTCCTTTCTTAAATACTGTGCTCGTCGAATTGTTTTATTACATATTTTAACTTTGGATGTTTACACATTCATGTTTTCATGAGTTGTTTTATTGTGTACAGGGACGCTGACTTGGGCCCCAGGTTATAGGTGCCCAATGGCACATATGGTGTAACATGACATCGTGGCGTCACATTGCGGCGGCACTTCTGGAGTCTTGGAGGTTACTGTTAGAATTCCTGCTCCATGATTGCAGTCATGGGATTGTTGTCTTTCACATGACGGTGTATGTTTTCACTCCACCGTGTGGGAAGTGACGGAGACAGGATGTTTGTGTTCCTGTGTTCCGTGAAGTGGGACTATTGTCCTTTTTCCTTTCTCTTTGCTGTCTGATGCTAGAGAGAGAGGGAGCCATGTTGCAGTGCTCCATGTGTGTTTACATGTAAATAAAGTAGATTAGCCAAAATGCTGAGTTGCTGAGGTCTGTTATGCAACTGCGAAGACTCTGCAGGTCCCTAAGTGTGCCGGTGTCTGTTGGCATCAGTCGCTGTGATGTTCAGACTGAAGAGAGCTTTTGAAGCTCCCGAATGATCAACCAGGGGGGAGGGAACATGCTAGTCGGGAATGTGCTCACAGGTGAGGCTGCTTGGTAACTCACAGCACCTGGAGGCAAGAGCCGGGAAGGGATATAAGGTCAGCATTTCCCTTCGGCTCTTTGCCACAGCAACACGTTTCCTGCCTTGCTGCGTTTGGCTTCTTGCTTCCTGATCCTTGAACCTCGGCTTCTTGACTCCTTGCTTCTTGACCCTTGACTTCATGACTCCTTGCTTCTTGATCTTCGTACCCCTGACTTCATGACTCCTTGCTTCTCGACCCTCAGACCCTTGACTTCATGACTCCTTGCTTCTTGATCTTCGGACCCCTGACTTCATGACTCCTTGCTTCTCGACCCTCGGACCCCTGACTTCATGACTCCTTGCTTCTCGACCCTCGGACCCCTGACTTCATGACTCCTTGCTTCTTGATCCTTGGACCCTTTACTTCTTGACTCCTGGCTCTCTGACCGTCAGACTCTTGGCTTCCTGGGTTCTGGACCCCCGTTCCTGCTCCCACCTGGCCATCTTGCCCCCGGTCCTGACGTCCCCTGCCGGGACATCGATTGCCCGTGAACCGGACCGTGACATGACCTCCCTGAGGTGCCAGCCTGGGCAGTGTGCCAGGAGGTCCTGGGCTGCCCAGATGACAAGACCCAGCCTTGCTGACGTAGTCCACAGGAAAGGAGAGCAAGACGTTTGGCACCAGCCTAGGCGCAAGAGTTGCCATAAGGAGGCATGCAAGGCGCCACGCAACAGTCTTAGGGACTCCACTCTGGATTTGTGTGGGGTTTACTCTTGAGTCTTTTCTTCTCCTGAAGATATCTCACAAGGCAGCAGAGGTTTAGGATGGAGTTTTCCTTCTTCTAGATGGGCTACCTTCTCAGGTTGATGTTAGAATTCCTGCTCCATGATTGCAGTCATGGGATTGTCGTCTATCACATGACGGTGTATGTTTTCACTCCACCGTGTGGGAAGTGACGGAGACAGGATGTTTGTGTTCCTGTGTTCCGTGAAGTGGGACTATTGTCCTTTGTTCTTTTTCTCTTTGCTGTCTGATGCTAGAGAGAGAGGGAGCCATGTTGCAGTGCTCCATGTGTGTTTACATGTAAATAAAGTAGATTAGCCAAAATGCTGAGTTGCTGAGGTCTGTTATGCAACTGCGAAGACTCTGCAGATCCCTAAGTGTGCCGGTGTCTGTTGGCATCAGTCGCTGTGATGTTCAGACTGAAGAGAGCTTTTGAAGCTCCCGAATGATCAACCAGGGGGGAGGGAACATGCTAGTCGGGAATGTGTCTCTGCTAGGGTCCTACTTGAGTGTAAGCTGAACTCCTGAACACCATGCCCCATGGCCCCGCAACTGCAGCCTGGACAACCCTGCGCACCTTTCCTTTGGCAGAAGACGACACTCACAATGGACGGAAAACAAAGGCATGCTAATCCTGGCAGACTCAGGGCGCCCAGCTATTCATTTTCCTCCAAGGGGCTCAAGGTGGCATCGATGGTTCTCCCCTTTCCCATTTAATTCCCCCAACAACCCTGTGAGGTAGGTCAGCCTGTGATTGCCCCAAGGTCACCAAGCTAGCTTTGTTGCTGGGTGAGAGATTTGAACCCTGGTCTCTTTGCAAAAATGCCTTGGGTTGAATGTTTTCAAGGACTGCGGTTGGACGAGTGATGAGCAGAAGATGACAGAAAGTGGTTGACTATCATGAATATTGTTGTTATTTCTGCTCTGTTGAATGAAGCCTTGCTGACTGGGAATCTGGGTTTTTTACTTGAACCCTCAAAGGGAATTTTCTGGGTTCGCTGCAGAGATGTTTCAATGCGACATCCGAAGCGAAGCTCACCACATCTCAGCCACATGATGCATCCAACATGCGGGGACATGTTGCAGAAATCAAATAGCTGCTTTGGTCCACATCATCCGAGTGCATCTTTGCAAAATGCAACGGGAACTGGAGGGAGGAATGAGAGCCATTTGGTACGCTTTCTGCTTATTTCCTGCGCTTTCCCTATTTTCAAAATGTGCTTGGAAGGCAGCTCACCGTTTGAGCTGTAAATTTGTTTATTTCATAAGGAAGCTCATGGTTCTGAGTGGCCAATCTGCTTGTTTCAAATGCTGATGGGCTCCCTGAGCTTCTGGAGCAGGGCTGGCTCAGGCAATAGAGAGTGAGGCAGGCCATCACAAGTATTTTCTCTCGCCGGCGTTGGAGGCTTTGGGGATGCAGCTGAGTTTACTCGCGCTCCCTGACATTTCCATTTCCTTCTCCCAGCTTCTGATCGTTTGAGGAATTCATTAGGCAGTGCAGGAGTGTGGTTTTTGTTGTTTTTTTAATTTCAAAAAAAAAAAATCAAGATAGAATTTTAATTATATTTTGTTCAGTCTCATGAGGCTCCCAGGCTTGAGTTGCTATGAATAAATATGCAGAAGGTTTGGTTTATTATGCCATGACTCATGAAATCTGTATCCAAGGGGAGTCAGGGTTTATATTCTTTGCTATCTCTGAGAGAATCTTGGATGCTAACCTCTTTCCTTGCCTCTTCTAAAATGCTAACACACACACACACACACACACACACACACACACACACAGAGCAAAACACACCAACATGTCAAGTCCGTTTCTTCTCAGTTTACATTTCCGGTTAGGGATGTGAGAGACCCCCCCAAGGAGAAATTGCACCTCTAGACTGAGAGCTGGACCATAAAGAAGGCTGATCGCCGAAGAATGGATGCTTTTGAATTATGGTGCTGGAGGAGACTCTTGAGAGTCCCATGGACTGCAAGAAGATCCAACCTATCTATTCTGAAGGAAATCAGCCCTGAGTGCTCACGGGAAGGACAGATCCTGAAGCTGAGGCTCCAATATTTTGGCCACCTCATAAGAAGAGAAGATTCCCTGGAAAAGACCCTGATTATGGGAAAGATGGAGGGTGCAAGGAGAAGGGGACGACAGAGGAGGAGATGGTGGGACAGTGTTCTTGAAGCTACGAACATGGGTTTGACCAAACTGCGGGACGCAGTGGAAGACAGGAGGGCCTGGCGTGCTCTGGTCCAGGGGGTCACGAAGAGGCGGACACGACTAAATGACTAAACAACAAAGATTGATTTTCCCGGTGTAAAGTTATGCATTTCCATGGAAAACATTACAAAGATCTACTCCACTGGTCTTGGCTATTCCTGCCTGCAGTGCAACAATTCTCAGTTTCAACATCTTTTCTCTTGTGCATTCTCCCTTCACCCTTACACTGCATCATGGGCCTTGCAGTATTACACGATGCTGCAAGAAATGTTGAAGGAGATGCTCAATTGCGTGTTGTTTTGAGGTGCACTGGGAAAGAAAAAGTGACCTATAAATTTAATAAACAAACCATCAAAACTTTAAATGAATTTCACACTGCATTATGGGTTTTGTTGCTTTTGATGGCACCCACTAGCCTTCAGCAGCCTGTCCCCTGGCAGATCTCTTGAACTGCTGACTGGGGCTCATGGGAGTTTTAGTCCAGACTGCCTGGATGGCATCAGGTTGGGGAAACGGTTATTAATAATAATAATAATAATATTCACAATTACTTTGAAATAAGACTATAAACACATGATGCAGTGTGACTGCAAGCTGCCTATGAATGAAGGAGCACATGCAGCACTTGTCTGTAACAGTCGTCCCACTGCAGCTGAGCAGATGGTAGCAATGAACATATCGACATTCTGCCAATGAATCTTGAATGAAAGTTCCCATTTTTAGGGTTCTGGAGGTTTTGCTGAATATGATCAGAAGGGATCAGTTGGTTAAAGGCATACAGGTCGGAGCTAGACAGTACAAATTGAGAGCATTTGCAGATGATTTAGTTTTGACGTTACAGGAGCCAGAATCTAGTACCAAAAGGGTTTTAGAACTGATTCAAGAATTTGGTCAGGTTGCTGGGTTTAAACTGAACAAATCCAAAACCAAGGTTTTAGAGAAAAACTTAACACAAACTGAGAGAGAGAGGTTTCAGAATAATGACAGGTTTAACAGTGGTTAAGAAAGTTAAATACTTGGGGATCAATATGACAGCAAAAAATGGGAACTTATTTAAAGATAATTATGAAAAATGCTGGGGTGAAGTGAAAAAAGATCTAGAAATATGGTCAAATTTGAAACTTTCTTTGTTGGGTCATATTGCTGCTATAAAGATGAATGTATTGCCTAGAATGTTGTTTTTATTCCAGACATTGCAAATTGTGGACAAGATGGATTGTTTCAAGAAGTGGCAGAGAGATATTTCAAGATTTGTCTGGCAGGGCAAGAAGCCTAGAATAAAATTTATAATAATAATAATAATAATAATAATAAAATAATAATAATAATAATAATAATAATAATAATAATAATAATAATTTATTATTTATACCCCACCCATCTGGCTGGGCCTCCCCAGCCACTTTGGGCGGCTTCCATAAAAACCAAAAATACAGTAAAATATCACACGTTAAAAACTTCCCTGAACAGGGCTGCCTTAAGATGTCTTCTGAATGTCAAGTAGTTGTTTATCGCTTTGACATCTGCTGGAAGGGCGTTCCACAGGGCGGGCGCCACTACCGAGAAGGCCCTCTGCCTGGTTCCCTGTAGCTTTGATTCTCACAATGAGGGAACCGCCAGAAGGCCCTCGCCGCTGGACCTCAGCGTCCAGGCAGAATGATGGAGGTGGAGACGCTCCTTCAGGTATACTGGGCCGAGGCCGTTTAGGGCTTTAAAGGTCATCACCAACACTTTGAATTGTGCTCGGAAACATACTGGGAGCCAATGTAGGTCTTTCAAGACCGGTGTTATATGGTCTCGGCGGCCGCTCCCAGTCACCAGTCTAGCTGCCACATTCTGGATTAGTTGTAGTTTCCGAGTCACCTTCAAAGGTAGCCCCACGTAGAGCGCATTGCAGTAGTCCAAGCGGGAGATAACCAGAGCATGCACCACTCTGGCGAGACAGTCCGCAGGCAGATAGGGTCTCAGCCTACGTACCAGATGGAGCTGGTAAACAGCTGCCCTGGACACAGATTTGACCTGTGCCTCCATGGACAGCTGTGAGTCCAAAATGACTCCCAGGCTGCGCACCTGGTCCTTCAGGGGCATAGTTACCCCATTCAGGACCAGGGAATCCTCCACACCTGCCCACCTCCTGTCCCCCAAAAACAGTACTTCTGTCTTGTCAGGATTCAACCTCAATCTGTTAAAATATTAACAGATGCAAAGGAAAGAGGTGGGTTTGCCTTGCCAGACTTTAAACTTTATTATGAAGCAGCAGCTTTCTGCTGGCTAAAGGACTGGCTACTTCTTGAAAACACAGACATTTTGGATTTGGAAGGTTTTAACAATGTATTTGGATGGCATGCATATTTGTGGTATGATAAGATCAAAGCGCACAAAGCATTTAAAAACCATATTGTTAGGAAAGCATTGTTTAATGTTTGGATAAGATACAAGGACTTACTTGTTGCTATCAAAGGGTTAAAAGGTAGCAGAAACGCTCTAATCACTGAGCAGCTGGAGGTCATTAGGCTTCCAGGAACATGAGTTTGTATAAATAGTCTCCTGTGTGTTTGTTCTCCCCTCTTCTCCCTTTTTTGGGCGTGTTTGCTGAGATGTGTGGTTCTTCGCCAGGGTTGTTTTTGTTTTTGTAAATAAACCTTATCTTTGAGTTACAAACCGCATGCTCCAAGACTCCTCTTTGAAAAGATACTGCCTCTCCTGCCCTTCTTCAACTGCTGTGCGAAATACTCTGCTGTAGTGGGACTTGTGACGATGGAAGCGCACTGGGCATTTACATTAAACTAATTAAAGTTTAATGGGACAGGTTATGGGTGTTTGTACGTCAAGAAGGAGCTAAGGAGTGCAGTTCAGAGTGATTTATGCAAGGACTGGAGCGAAGTCAGAAGCGGTTGCCGACAACGAAAGCCTTCAAAGCAGCTTGAGTCCTGCAATGTGCCTAGAAAAGTTTTAAACAGGCACTGAGCAGTTTGTACTCGCTGGAAGACGTCTTATTCCTCAAGGAGCCACCTCAGCAGCTGGGAGACGGTCTACAGGTGTGTGAGTATCGTTCCTAAGCCCCAGGGAGGATGGCAGAGTCCCAGGAAAGTTTTTCTGTCCCGTTTACGCGACTCAATGGGAAAAATTGGCAAGATTGGAAGGCTAGAGTAAGGGTTTGGTTGCAAGCAAAAGAGTTGTGGAGTTGTACTGAAGCACCGCCTTTACAGGCAGCTGCAGACGCGTCTGCAGAAGACAAAGCAACAGCAGCAGCTTCACAGAAACGTGACAGGAAAGCCCAAGGTCTACTAGTTTTGGCAGTGGGACCAGAACAAATGCCTTATGTTTCTGAGTTAAAGAACACGCATGAGGTCTGGACGGTTCTGCAGCGGTTAAATTCCAGAAACACTGCGGGGGCCAAGATCCATGCTACAAGATGTTTGTTTGATTTACGTCTCCAACTGGGAGCGTGTGTGAAAGAACATATTGCCAAAATGGTGTCTGCCTTTAATCAACTAAGACAGCTGGGCATTCCTTTCTCTATGGAGCAGCAGTCATACATATTGTTGTCTTCTCTTGATAAAAGCTATGAGACTCTAGCTCTAACTTTGGAAGCTATGCCTTCAACTGAATTAACCCTTGAATACATTTCATCTCGGCTTGCAGATGAACAGGATAAAAGGCAAAGAGAAAGAGGTTTGTCTTTAAAGGGGAGTTATGCTGTGCCTAAGAGTGTTGATGCTGAGTTTGAGCACACAGTAAATGCTTTTGCAGCTAGACAC
Organism: Podarcis gaigeae; assembly: GCF_964106915.1. Classification (NCBI taxonomy): domain Eukaryota; kingdom Metazoa; phylum Chordata; class Lepidosauria; order Squamata; family Lacertidae; genus Podarcis; species Podarcis gaigeae. The sequence goes on from NC_139678.1 coordinate 2,304,940, forward strand.
TGTTTTCGCTGTGGTTCCCCTTCCCATTTAATTAGGAATTGCACACGTGAACCTGGTCAAGACAGCACCAAGGCCGTTACCCCTAGTTACCAGACAAGGAGTTCCAGGGGACGTCGAAGAAGAGGAGGAGGTCGTGGCTACTCCCACAGCACACAGCACATGGCTTCAGCAATGGCGTTGATGCAAGGGCGTGGCCAAGGCAGCAATCTACGCTGGTTGATCGACAGTGGTGCATCTCACCACCTGGTGGCGCCATCTAGTGTCCGTTTGCAGAATTGCAGACATTTGCAAACCCTTAAAGTTGTGACAATGGCAGATTCAACTAAACGTTCCTTAGAGACCGTAAACACAGTGTTCTTGAAATGTTTGCAAACAGAAATTGATGCCTACGTGCTAAAGGGATTGAAGGGGTGTATTTTGTCTGTGTCAGAACTTGATAGAAATGGGTTTAAAACTGTGTTTGAAAATGGGGTTTGCACTATTTCAAAGAATAACGTATCTCTTTTGCAGGTGGAATGCAGAGATGGGTTATATTATTTTGAGACAAGTCCAGATGAAGTTGAACAGGTTCATGCTAGTTGTGTGAACACGCCTACCCGTAATTCTTGTGTCCATTTATGGCACCGCCGTCTGGGACATATTAATTTTCAGTATGTTAAAAGGCAACCTGAATTATCAGAAGGGTGCAAAATGAACAAATGTACTAAGTATTTGGATTGTACTGCATGCAAAAGGGCGAAGGTTCATAGATGCAGCTATCCCAGTTCAGATAGGAAATCTGACAAAGTATTCCAGCTTGTGCATATGGACCTATGTGGCCCAATGCCTGTTGCTAGCATGGGAGGTTCGAGGTATGCACTGTGTCTCTCGGATGACAAAACAAAGGTTACATGGTTTTTTCCTCTCAAAACAAAAGCAGATACTGCAGAAACAGTTAAAAATTGGGTTCATGCAGTGGAACTTGAATTCGGTACTAGAGTACTTGCTTTTCAGACAGACAGAGGGTCAGAATTTACCGGGTCTGTGTTGCAGAATTTCTTTAAGAAAAAGGGAATTAAGCATCGTCTGTCTACACCTTATTCCCCCCAAGAAGGAGGCGTGGCCGAACGTAAAAACAGGGTTCTGCAAGAGTTGGCAGACTCTATGTTGTTTGATGCTAAACTCCCTCAAAGTTACTGGGCGGAAGCCTGGCAGGCGGCTACTCATATTTTGAACCGAGTATATAATTCTGTAATTGGCACTACCCCTTATTTTGCTTTATATGGGAAGAAGCCCAAAATTAATTACTTTCGGGTGTTTGGATGTCCAGCCTATGTACTTATCCCAAAAGCGTTAAGGAAAAAGGGAGGTCCAAGGGCTAGGAAACTCATCTTTTGTGGGTACGAACCACACGCCAAATCTTGGAGGTTCGTGAACCCAAATGGGGATACTACAAGAGTGGTCCTCAGTAGGAGCGCTGAATTTTGTGAGCAATCCGGATGGACTCACTTACATGCTAACCCTGACATTTTGAGAGATGATTTAGGCATTTATGCTGAGAATGAAAGTCCAGAGAGTAGTGAGCCAGAAGAGGATGGTGCACATGGTTCAGATGCAGATTCTGACCAGGCACAAGGTTCTTCTCCTAAGGTAGAAAAGCCAGAATCTAGGAGTGTTCCAACATCGCCAGTCAGTAGGCCTAGCAGACAGCAAAAGAGAAGCAGGTCGCCTGCAACACCAAGCCCAAGGGAGGTATCTAAACGGAGGTCTTTATCCCTAGAGGCACATCCAGGTATAAAGTCTGAGACAGATTCTGACAGCCAACGGTCAGAGGGGGCACAAGAGGAACAATTGCGCAGGTCAAATCGTGCCACAAAGGGCAAGCCACCAGAGCGGTTTAAGGTGACAAGTGTATACGTAAATATGGCACAGTGTGAGCCAGGTAGCTATATGGAAGTACAACAGCTTCCAAGCTCAGAAGCCGTTAAGTGGCAGGAAGCAATGGAAAAAGAGATGGCTTCAATGAAGTCTCTCGGTGTGTTTACAAGTACAGAGCTTCCGAAAGGGCAACAAGCTGTAGGTTGTCGATGGGTATATCGTTTAAAGCCCACAACTACTGAGGAGTTGCAATATAAAGCCCGACTAGTTGCAAAAGGGTTTTCGCAGCGCAAAGGTGTTCACTATTCTCAAATCTATGCCCCTACTTCAAGATCAGAGTCACTAAGAATGCTTTTAGCCTCTTCAGCTAAGAAGGGAAATAAGCTGTTTCATTTTGATGTCAATGTGGCTTATTTAAACGCAGACTTACAGGAGGAAGTCTATATGACACCACCACCGGGTTTTGAAGGAGACAAGCCAAACCAGGTCTGGCGCCTACACAAATCCATTTATGGGTTGAAACAGTCCGCCCGTAATTGGAATTCCTGCTTAAACGATGCTCTAGAGAGCATGGGGTTCAGAAAGAGCACAGCAGATGCGTGTCTTTATCTAAAAGGCTCGGGATGTGAACAAGAAGCAGTCTTGATATTCGTTGACAATTTATTATACAGTGGAAAGGATGATAAACTTGCACAACAATTTGCCACAAAGCTTGGAGAAAGGTTTCAGATAAAATCACTAGGCAATGTATCTGTTTATCTAGGAGTTAAAATTCAGCAAGATGAAAATGGGAACTATTGGCTCAGCCAAGAAGCTAAGATCCAACAGTTGCTGGAAAGGTTTAAAATGGACAACTGTGCTGGTGTTAAAACCCCAATGGAGCTAAGTTACACAAAGGATGCTCAAGCCGAGCAACAGGCAGAGTTCTCTAATCCCGGGGTTTACCAGTCAGCGATAGGCAGTCTACTCCACATTGCACAGTGGACTCGGCCCGATATAACATATGCTGTCAACATGCTGTGTAGACAAGCTGAAAAACCATCAATGCATGCTTGGCAAGGAGTAAAAAGAGTTTTAAGGTATCTCCAAACTACCAAAAGGTTTCGCTTAAAACTATCAGCAGAGGGCAGCACACAACTTGAATGTTGGGCCGACAGTAGTTGGGCAGATGCTGGACCAGATAGAAAATCAGTGTCAGGAATGGCGATAAAATTTGGAAATGCACTAATTGGTTGGAGATCAAGAAAGCAATCACTTATAGCTTTAAGTTCAACTGAATCTGAGTTCAATGCATTATCAGATGTATGTAGAGAACTGGAATTTTATAAGCAACTGGTACAAGAATTGTTTGGAGAATGTTCCCTACCTATCAGAGTGTGGGAAGACAACCAACCTTGTATTAAACTAGCTAAATCAGGTCAATTCAAGGCACACACAAAACACTTGGATATCCGTTATCAAAATGTATGCCAAAGTGTAAAACAAGGTTTAATTGAACTAAAGTATTGTCCAAGCCAAGAAAATCTCGCAGACGGTTTTACGAAAGCTTTGGGTCCGCAATCTCATAAATGTTTCTGTTCAGGTTTAAATTTGAATTAAGGTTGGTACAGCTCAGTGTTACGAGCGAGAGGGGGTGTTGCTATCAAAGGGTTAAAAGGTAGCAGAAACGCTCTAATCACTGAGCAGCTGGAGGTCATTAGGCTTCCAGGAACATGAGTTTGTATAAATAGTCTCCTGTGTGTTTGTTCTCCCCTCTTCTCCCTTTTTTGGGCGTGTTTGCTGAGATGTGTGGTTCTTCGCCAGGGTTGTTTTTGTTTTTGTAAATAAACCTTATCTTTGAGTTACAAACCGCATGCTCCAAGACTCCTCTTTGAAAAGATACTGCCTCTCCTGCCCTTCTTCAACTGCTGTGCGAAATACTCTGCTGTAGTGGGACTTGTGACGATGGAAGCGCACTGGGCATTTACATTAAACTAATTAAAGTTTAATGGGACATACTGGAATATAAAACCCCAAGGTGGCTGTCACCGATGGAAGCGAAAGCTCAGAAAAAGCTCAATATGGAGGCTAAATGGCCAAAATATTGGGAAATTCTAGAACAAGATGGAGATAGACTTAAATTGCAGAGTTTTGAGTAATTAAAGAATAAAGTGCGAGATTGGCTCCATTACTATCAGATAATGGAGGCATATAATTTGGACAAGAAAATTGGCTTCCAGGTGGAAAAATCAAAATTAGAAACAGAATTGTTAGAACCCAAAACAAAGAATTTGTCAAGAATGTATAACTTGCTGTTGAAATGGAACACTCAGGATGAAACGGTTAAATCTGCTATGATAAAATGGGCACAAGATGTTGGACATAATATCATGTTCGCAGACTGGGAACAGTTGTGGAACACCGGTATGAAATTCACGGCATGTAATGCCCTAAGAGAGAATATTATGAAAATGATTTACAGGTGGTACATGACCCCAGTCAAGCTTGCAAAAATCTATCATTTGCCCAATAATAAATGTTGGAAATATAAGGAAAATGAAGGCGCATTCTTTCACCTTTGGTGGACGTGCCCAAGGATTAAGGCTTTGTGGGAGATGATATATAATGAACTGAAGAAGGTATTTAAATATACCCTTTTGAAGAAACCAGAGGCCTTTCTCCTGGGCATAGTTGACCAATCGGTGTTAAAGAAGGATAGAACTTTCTTTATGTATGCCACAACAGCAGCAAGAATACTTATCGCAAAATATTGGAAGACACAAGAACTACCCACTTTGGAAGAATGGCAGATGAAAGTGATGGACTATATGGGACTGGCAGAAATGACCGGCAGGATTCGAGATCAGGGAGAAGAGTCAGTGGAGGAAGATTGGAAGAAATTTAAAGATTATTTACAGAGATATTGTAAAATTAAGGAATTTTAGAATAATGTTGGATTGGAACTAAGTGGTTTCTAGCTGTGATGGGTTAAAAGAATACAAAAAAATGGGTTTATATAAGTAAAAATCTAAGATTGTAAGAATTTAAGAATAAGATTTGGGTAACAAAAAGAGGGAAAGAAATTGTTGAATTAATAATTTGATTTGGAATACAAAAAAGGGTGGTCCGAGGAGGTCCGAGAAACAAGTAAATGAAAATTAAGGAGATGGAAAGAAGGATTGTTTTTAACAATTTTTGTTGGATATTTTTTTTCTGGTTTTTTTATTTTTTGTAATGTAAAATCTTTAATAAAAATTATTATATAAAAAAAAGAAAGTTCCCATTTTTGGGATTTCCATTTTAGGCAAAAATCTGGCTCTTTTCAAAGAGGGGAGAGTGGTTTTAAGCCATGGCTCACTTGCTATGAAGCACCAGCCATTTCCCACAGATTCAATTTAACCGTGTCTCCTCCTTAGCATGAACAATATTTATGGTACAGTGGTATCTTGGTTCTCAAAGGCCTTGGTTCCCAAACGCCAAAAACCCGGAAGTAATTATTCCAGTTTTCAAACGTTTTTCGGAAGCCGAATGTCCGATGTGGCTGTCGGCTATTGTTTCCGGGGTGCGCGCACCAATCAGAAGCTGTGCCTTGGTTTTTGAACATTTTGGAAGTCAAACGGACTTCCGGAACAGATTAAGTTTGGTGCTTTTGTTATTGCTATTTACTTTGCGTTTTTGTTTTTGAGGCTTTTTGGGTTCATTTGTTTTTGTGACTGTGTGGAACGCAGTTCAGCTACTGATTGATTGATTGTGTGACTGCGGAAATGGATAAAAGCCCCCCATCCAAACAATGGCTATCATCAGTACAGGTAAAGAAAAAAAGTTGTTTTAATTCTTATCATCTACAATACTGTCTTATTTATTTTATAGTACAGTACATTGATTATTGCTTCCATTTTATGGATCAGTGGTCTCGTCAGATAGTAAAATTCATGTTAAATTGCTCTTTTAGGGGTTGCTTTTAAAAGTCTGCAATGGATTAATCCATTTTACATTACTTTCTATGCGAAAGCGTGCCTTGGTTTTGGAACGCTTTGGTTTTGGAACGGAATTTAGTTTGAGAACCAAGGTACCACTGTATTTATAGGAGGAACCTCCCACAAACAGAGGACTGAGCATGCTCAGGGAGCCCAGAATTTTGATTGGCTGATGGGGAGTTAGGGTAACTAGGATGATGGGATGGAATAGCCCAGAAGGAGGCCATAGCAGGTGAAAACTGAACAGGAACTTTCCACGCTGCACCATTTTACTGCAGATCCAAATTTACCTACTGTCTACCTTGTGACACCTCCACCCCCCCCCCAATGCCGCCGCGAGCCACACACTATAAAACTTGTCATCCTGAGGAGTCCATAGTTTTCTGGGTAATAAAGTGCAAACAGAGGTTACGACCCTCATGAAATAATCACAGCGGGATATCTCTGACACCGCAAAAGCCCTCCGAGGCTATTATGATTAATCTCTGGTTCTTATTAAAAGCCCCCATTGCGAATGAGGCTGTGTTCTAGTGTTATTGCCCTATTGAATTACAGAAAGAAAGAGAGAAAACACGATTTATATGAACTACTCGGTTCGGGCAGATTAATGTGCCACATTGGTGCTAAGCAGCCAACACAAAGCAACTGGCTCACCACAAGAGTTATTCGTATTATTTTTAGTTGTAAATTGGGAAGTCTCACCTTAAATGCAAATGGAATCAAATTTCCCTCCCACCCCTACTTTTGAGAAAACTTATTCTGATGGAAGAATGGAGGTGTCCTAACCACACACTGAGAGAGACACACCCTGAGCTGTTTGACAGTGCAATAGATTCCTCCAGAAAGTGATGGAGTCTCCTTCATTAGAGGTTTTTAAACAGAGGCTAGATTCCCACTCCCAGTCCTCCATGCATTGTACTAGATATCCCTACAATTCTATAATTCTAAAAAACAACAACTTATTGGTCACCTTTTTCCTAATTTGCAAAAATACAGTGGTACCTTGGTTCTCAGACTTAATCCATTCTGGAAGTCTGTTCCAGAACCAAAGCATCCCAAAACCAAGGCATGCTTTCCCATAGAAAGTAATGCAAAATGGATTAATCCATTCCAGACTTTTAAAAACAACTCCTAAAACAGCAATTGAACATGGATTTTACTATTTATGGATCCATAAAATGAAAGCAGTAATGTACTGCAGTCACAGAATCCATCAATCAGTAGCTGAACTGGGTTCCACACAGTCACAAAAACAAAACAAAAAAAGAGCTACAAAAACTCAAAATAAATAGCAAAAACAGACAGACCTCAGCATAACACTCAAAATGGAAGCATAACACTCAAAACGGAGTATGTTTGTCTTCTGAAAAACATTTGCAGACCCGGAACACTTACTTCTGGGTTTGCAGTGTTTGGGTTCCAAGTTGTTTGAGTACCAAGGTGTTTGAGAACCAAGATACCACTGAAATTCAAAGCAACTTACAGCAATAAATATGGAACACCTGCATTAAAAGCAGTATATTAAAAAAATCTGAAACACATTCATGTTTTTAAAAGGCAGGATGAAAGCATCCCACCCACAGGAGGAGGGCCCAGATAATTAAAAACCAAAGGTCTGGCAGTAAAGAAATGCTTCAGCCATCTCCCCACCAATCTTTACTGCATCCCCACCCATCAAATGCGATTTGCCATTTCTTTTGACGTTCAGACACCAGTTTTTCTGTCGTCTTAACAGCTTAACAGCTGATCGCTGAAAGCCGCTAGACCGCTGTAGCGCTAATCCTCTAAGCTGTCAATGGGCTTGCTTCGCAAGACGAAAAAACCGCTAGACGAAGAGAATCGCGGAACGGATTCTTTCCGTCTAGCGAGGCACCACTGTACAACATGAAGTCAGGGAAGCAGTATCATAAAAACAGAGATGCATTTTTTTTCTTTTTTAAAAAAGTATGATAAAAATAGGAATTTGGTGCTAAAAGGCTCCGATCTTATGGGCCAGGGAACACCTGGAAATAAAGATATGTCTTTACAAAACACCTGAAGCAAAGTGATGGATGGTACATCACATACCCACAAAATCCACTATATCACAGAGGCTGACACCACCGCTCTCCATTTCTCTGCTTGCCAGCAAGATCTATTCCCAATCTGGACCTCTGCAATAATGGTGGGAGAACACAAGGGGGGGGGGAAATCCAGCATACACAAAGGACCCTGAGTGAGATGTACCCATCACTCAAAATTCAGGAAGCCCCTGTGTGGTTTCTCACTTGTGCATATTCTTCAGAACATAGGAACTCAAGATGCGCCTGCTGGATCAGTCCAATGGCCCACCTGGCCCAGCATATGGTTCTCACAGTGGCCAACCAGATGCCCCAATAGGAAACCAACAAGCAGGATCCAAGTGCAAGAGCCCTCTCGCCTCCCATGGTCTCCAGCAACTGGTATCAAGAAGCACTGCTGCCTCTGACTGTGGAGTCAGTCATGGCTAGTAGCCTCTGATGGTCCGTGAATGTGTTTGATCTTCTTTCAAAACCATCTAGGGTGGTGGTCTTTGCTGCCTCCTGTGGGAGCGAGTTCCAAAGTTCAACAAGGCACTGCACAAAGCCACTTCCGACCTCAGGAGGAGGTGGTGTTGCGGGCTTCACGCCCCCAACATGCGCACAGGGGCTGGCTTCCAGCCTCTGCACGATTAGGGGAATCCACGGCCGCGTCATCTCCTGGCCAGCCAGTCGGTGTGGCCTGCTCCATTTAAGGCAGGCGCGGCCGGGGATCTCCCTCTTTGGCCGCATTGGTATGAGTGTTGCTATGTAGATGGATGGGGGGGGGGGAGGAAGCGCCATCATCTCCCCCAGATATTGAAGAGTAGTCCGATAAAGGATTCCGGGGGGCATGGCCCTGTCTGAAGCCTATGGAGGTGAGGGCCTAAGGCACGCCCCTGAGCGGTGACCCCGGGGGAGTTCCTAGTTGATGTGCATCAGCAGGACTCCCCCTACGGGTGGTTAACCCTTCCCGGACTTCAAGCGGATGGGCTGAAGCCAGATAGCCAGTTAGGACCAATGCCTAAGCCAATCCCACTCATCACCAATCAAGTTGTGGCCAATTTTTGCCCATTAACCTAAAATAATGGTGTCACGTGTCTTTATTCCTACTGGGGGGAGGCAGGAACTTGCCACGCAAAGCACCCTGAGTCTGGAATGGTGCACTATGAAGGGAACAAAACACCAAGGCAGTAAATGACCAGAGCCAAGAACTGAGAGACAGAGAAACAACAGAAGACAGACCTGGACGCCAGATGGAGAAGACCAAGCAGCAGAGGAGCACAGGAGCATAGGAAGATTCCTTATTCTGATCCAGACCAAAGGTCCCTCTAGCTCAGCATTGTCCACACTGACTTGCAGAGGCTCTCCAGGTGTTCAGACCAGGGTCCTTCCTGGTTCTACCTGGAGATACCACCGGAGGTTGATCCTGGGACCTTCTGCATACAAGGTAGGTGTTCTGCTAAGGAGCTATGGGCTTTTCTCATGCATGCCCAGACTGCAAGGGGATTCTGGGGATGAATTCCCCTTTAGCAGTTGCGCACCTGTGCAGACTGTGACCCACCAAGCCCAACCACAGCTTTTGAGCCATGCATGATAGCCAGCTCGCTGGATCACCACCTGGTCATGGCAACTGGCCTTGCATGTTCCTATGACCCTTGTAAGCGAAGCTGTCAGGCGTCTCATACTCCCAGCTGGGTCAACCAAGGCAGTAAGGTCAAAGGGGAAGAGCTAGACATTGAGTGATTCAAGAAGTCCTCAATGGCAGAACAGGAGGAAGATGACAAGTGGTGTGTTACAACGGCTGTGAAGGTGGATGAAGGCTGCAGCAGATAGGAATCTACCCATGCCATCGGAACAGAGCCTTACTGTGAAGACTGTACGTTGGTCAGCGTGCACTCATCTACACACATAAAACACATTCACACACAGGCGTCTTCCAAAAACCCATCCCAAACCCAAACCCCAAAAGCCCCATTGCGATCGGCAAATGATAATGGTGGCAGGAGTGTGAAATCTGGAAGCCCCTAGTCATGAACCAGCACATGGGCTGTGGATACAGATTCAGTCACTCTGACTCAAGGAACGAGGCAGTTGAGCAGCTCAGCAGCTGTATCCAGGACTGAGCAGCCCTTTTTAGGATCCACTCTGCTTGCCCCGTAAAGGGAGAGGGGCTGGGAAAGGTGCCCTAAACATAGTCTGCCTCGCTTTTCCCCTGACTGGATTACCACACTCAGTGGGGACACCACCCAGTGGTCATAAAAGGAGGTGTGGACCCAGAATTGGCCTCCACAGACACTTAGAGACTCACTGTTAAAACTGTGTTTACGGAAGACAATTTTACTTGGCTACGAGGGATCGCAGAAGAAGAAGAAGAAGAAGGCCAGCTAGTTTAGAACACCTCCTCCAATGGTTTGACATTAACCCTGATGGCACACTCTTCCACTGTCTCTTGAGACAGACAGATGCCAACAATGGGTTTGGCATGGTGGGTTACACATGGAAAGAAGCCTGGTCCGCAGTGATTAACCAAGAGTTTGAATAAGGACCAAATCCTCCAGATGATTAGGGTTGCCATATATTGAAGAGCAAAAATGAGGACACATTTGCCGGCACCTGGGGCAGAAGGGGGAGGTGGTGCAGAAGTGGGCAAACGTCCCTTCAAAATATACAAAAACGATAACCTGATACTTTCCTGCATCATGCAAAACACGCACAGTATGTAAAGTGGTACCTCGGATTAAGAACTTAATTCTTTCTGGAGGTCTGTACTTAATCTGAAACTGTTCTTAACCTGAGGTACCACTTTAGCTAATGGGGCCTCCCGCTGCTGCCGCACGATTTCTGTTCTCATCCTGAAGCAAAGTTCTTAACCCAAGGTACTATTTCTGGGTTAGCAGAGTCTGTAACCTGAAGCGTATGTAACCTGAGGGACCACTGTATATGTTTTGCACTTGGTTGCCTAGTACTGAGTAGGCCACATAAAAAGTAGCCCGCTCCCGTACCCCTGGACATTTTCGCAATTTAAAAATTCTGCCTGGACAGAAATTTTACCCCTGAGAAAGAGGACACGTCCTGGAAAAAGAGGAGGAACGGCGACCCTAGATGAAATGCCAAGTGTGAAGCTTGGTTGGCGAGGCAGCAGTTGTCCTAAAGGACCATCCTGGGCGCTAGCAAAAACTCTGGGGCAATGGCCTGTCTCCTCCGTCAACAGGCAGGAGCTGACATCTGTCCCCAATGTAAAGACAGCTTTAAAAATAGCACAACTATTTCTTCCTGAATTACCTTCTACATGTGTGCCATGCTAAAAATAGTTGTTGTTTCTAAAGAACGCCACTAAAAATAACTGAAGTTAGGTCAGGAAATGGTAGAAAATGAACTCCTCAGACAGAGACCTTTTCATCCCAATGAGAAAGCTTGTTTGAAGCAAAAAAAATGTCTTCAGCTGTTTCCAGAAAGCACCTGTGATATCTGGATGCTGTGATGCGGCGCCACAGAACAGGGGCAACCACATTCAAAGCCCTGCACTGTGGAGAAGGCCTTGGGTATTCAGGGGGGAACCCCCAAGGAGAAGTTAAAAAACACGAAATTAAAAGACGCCTGCTTCTTGGGAGAAAAGCAATGGCAAACCTAGACAGCATCTTAAAAAGCAGAGACATCACCTTGCTGATAAAGGTACATATAGTTAAAGCTCTGGTTTTCCCAGTAGTGATGGATGGAAGTGAGAGCTGGACCATCAAGAAGGCTGATCGCCGAAGAATGGATGCTTTTGAATTCTGGTGCTGGAGGGACTCTTGAGAGTCCCATGGACTGCAAGATGATCAAACCTCTCCATTCTGAAGGAAATCAGCCCTGAGTGCTCACTGGAAGGACAGATCCTGAAGCTGAGGCTCCAAGACTTTGGCCACCTCATGAGAAGAGAAGACTCCCTGGAAAAGACCCTGATGTTGGGAAAGATGGAGGGCGCAAGGAGAAGGGGAGGACAGAGGACGAGATGGTGGGACAGTGTTCTCGAAGCTACCAGCATGAGTTTGACCAAACTGCGGGAGGCAGTGGAAGACAGGAGTGCCTGGTGTGCTCTGGTCCATGGGGTCACGAAGAGTAGGACACAACTAAACGACTAAACAACAACAAGGAGAAGAAGAAATCAATCAGCTTGTTTCTCCAGTTACCCGGTCCTGAGATAGGACAGATATAAACACACAAAATGGAATCATAGAATGGTAGAGCCCAAGATCGAGTCTAATCCCCTGCAATGCAGGAATACACATTCTTGGTGGGATAGATAGGAAGGAGAAGGTTCATTTCATCAGCTTTGCTGGAGGCCCTGTTCCACCAGGCACCTCTTGCCCCAGATTGTCCCAGCTGGTCAGAATAAGAACTGTTTAGAAATTGATGCCTGAGAAACCCCTACGAAGGAACAGTGGCAAGAAAAATGGATGGACTATGCAGAACCGGCAAAACTGACACACAGACTACGGGACAAGGACAACTGTGACTTTAAAGAAGAATGGGAACCCTTTACAAAGTACTTAAAGAAACAACAAAATGAATTGGACTCCTTGGCAGGTTTCGAATAAACAGACACAAACTTATTGGTTGTTAACATAATGGACAGATGATTTAAGGATCTTGACAATTTGATAATATGCAGAGAATAATATGTGTTGAAAAATCAGAGAGAGGAACTGAGGGAAGTCTCGGGGTGGTGGGAGGGAGGGTTTCTTTTTGTTATGTTGAAATTTTCAATGAAAACTATTTTAAAAAAGGAAAAAAAGATATTGATGCCTGAGTTCCAATTTTTATTTTCCTCCTCTCTCCCTGTTCCTATTCCCTTGTGTGTCATGCCTTCGGCTTACTACTACTACCACTACCACCATAAGTGCTATTTTTCTAGAAAAAGAGGTGCTGGAACTCTCCATGAACGACTCCCTTGTTCTCTTATAATGGCAATGGTGCCCACCTTAGAGGGGCTGGAACTGAGTCCCAGAGAGTTCCAGCTGAAGAAAAGCTCTGATTATGGTCATTGTAAGCCTGCAGGTATCCCTGAAGGAGCGTTCTACCTGGACACTGAGGTCCAGCTCTGAGGGCCTTCTGGCGGTTCCCTCACTGCAAGAAGCCAAGTTACAGGGAACCAGGCAGAGGGCCTTATCGGTGGTGGCACCCACCCTGTGGAACGCCCTCCCACCAGATGTCAAAGAGTAAAACAACTACCAGACTTTTAGAAGACATCTGAAGGCAGCCCTGTTTAGGGAAGCTTTTAATGTTTAATAGGTTATTGTATTTTAGTGTTCTGTTGGAAGCTGCCCAGAGTGGCTGGGGAAACCCAGCCAGATGGGCGGGGTATAAATAATAAATTATTATTATTGTTGTTGTTGTTGTTGTTGTTGTTGTTATTGCCTTATTTTGCCTGTTTGTAAGTCACTCTAGGAGCCCTAGAGTGGGGCACAAATGCTCTAAAAAACACACACCCCAGAACAAATAAATAAACATAAGGTCTTCCACATACGCTTCTACCCAAACCTTGAAGCCTACCAACAGAGGGGCAGCCAGTGCAGATTATTATTATTATTATTATTATTATTATTATTATTATTATTATTATTATTTTATTTATACCCCACCCATCTGGATGGGTTTTCCCAGCCACTCTGGGCGGCTCCCAACAGCCTACAAAGCATAGCTGTCAACGTTTCCCTTTTTAAAAGGGAAATTCCCTTATTCCGAATAGGATTCCTCACAAGAAAAGGGAAAAGTTGACAGCTATGCTAAAGGTGCTATATCCTGTGGCATTTTGCCCCCAGAGGCCATTGAGCCTCCACGTTCTTCACCAGCTGGACCCACCTCAAGAGTAGCCCCACACAGATGCACTTTGCATGAATCTGCACCTTCCAGCCAGTAAGCCCAGTTCCAACGCCATTCCATGGGTCTTCCACCGAATGTTTCAACCCTAAAGAGTCGCGCGGTTCGCCGGGATTTGAACCGTCTCCATCAGAGGCATGGAGACCCAGATCTCATGCCAATTCCAAACCACACAGGCAAAGAAGACCCACTCTCATTCCCACAGAAGGTGGCCAGCGGCTCTTACCTCGGACGATGATGTTGGTGGACTTCTTTGCTGGGTTCCCCACGTTGTTGTTGGCGATGCAGCTGTAGGTGCCGTCGTCTTCAGAGGTGATGGCTGGGATGGTCAGTGTCCCCCCCTTCAGGACCGTCTTCTCAGGCAGGGCCCCCACCGACCGGACCCAGGTGAGGGTGGGGAGTGGCTCCCCGCCTGTTGTGACGCACACCAAGGTGATGGCCTCCCCAGGATTGACCACAATGGGGTCGTCCACCAAGAGCTTGATCGAGGGAGATGCTGTGGAAAGAGGACCAAGGGGCAAGTTGGTCAGGGTTCAAGGTCAGCGCGAAGAAGGATGATAAAGGAAGAAGTTAAAAAATGTGTGTGTGGGGGGGAATTATTACACCCTTCGAAGAATTAGTGAAAGGATATAGAACAGATGGGATGTGGGTGGTGCTGTGGGTTAAACCACAAAGCCTAGGACTTGTTGATCAGAAAGTTGTCGGTTCGAATCCTCACAATGGGGGCAGTTCGAAAGCATACCAGTGCACGTAGATAAATAGTTACCGCTCTGGCAGGAAGGTAAACAGCGTTTCCGTGCACTGCTCTGGTTCACCAGAAGCGGCTTAGTCATGCTGGCCACATGACCTCGAAGCTGTACGCCGGCTCCCTTGGCCAATAAAGCGAGATGAGCGCCACAACCCCAGAGTCGTCTGCGACTGTACCTAATGGTCAGGGATCCCTTTACCTATAGCACAGATAGGGCCAAAATAGTTTCAAAACTGTATAAGGTTTTATTAGACAAAGGGAAATCACCAAAGGAAAGTTTGGAAGAATATCGGAAGCTAGATATTCAGGGACAGATTTTAGATAAAGATTGGGAAAGGATCTTCCGGCAACCACCTTTTGTTGCGACCTCTAGGATAATCCAGGAACAAGGGTTGGAGTTGGTACAAAAATGGTATTATACACCTGTAAGGTTATATCATATTACAAAATGTGGAAGTAAGAATTGCTGGAGGAAATGTGGAGTGATGGGAACATACAGTCATATGTGGTGGGATTGTCCATTAGTTAATAAATTCTGGAAACAGATTGGTATAGAAATATCGGGAATTGTGGGCAGGAAGGTGGAAATATCTAAATTAATGGTTCTTATTAGCCTGAGTAGCACTGAGTTAAAAACAAATGTAAATGGGTAAAATTGATGGTAATTGCAGCCAGACAGTTTATAGCAAGTAATTGGAAAAATGCAGAAGAGCTAGGGGTGAACCAATGGTGGGAAAAACTGAATAATATTATAATTTTAGAATATCTAAATGTGAAGATACACAAAATGAAAGGGTTTAAGGTCAATGAGAAAACCTGCTTGGTCCTTATATATTCAATCATTCATAACTTTTCAAAAAAAACACCAAACCCCCCCCCCAAAAAATAAAAGAAAGAGGAGGATTGGTTTGAGAAGATATTGAATTATTTGGGTAGGTTTGAACAACTTGGGGCAATTAAAAGTTAAATAAACCTTGTGGAGGGAGGAGTGTTAATGTATATAGAACCGTACATATGGTTGATTTGAATATGTTATTATTGATTATGTATACCAAATGTATCAGCCACCTGGGGGGTTTCACTGTTTGTGTTTTGGTTGTAAGTTAAAAAAAAAAAGAATATCAGAAGAATTTTGGGAATTATAGGGACAGAACAAGCTAAACTGCATAGAAATTGATTTATATATGCGACTACAGCAGCAAGAATGCTTCTCGTCCAAAAATGGAAAGAAGCAGAAGTTCCAGCAAAGGAAGAATGGATACAAAAACTTACGGAGTATGCAGAAATGGCAAAACTTACCGGAAGAATAAGAAATCAAGATAACAATTTTTTTTTATAAAAGAATGGAAATGGCTTGTTGAATATTTGCAGATAAATTGCAAACAGATAAAAAAAAAACATTGGAGGATTATGGTAATAAGCTGCAGTTTCATAAGAGTTTATATTTCAAGAAAATAATTAAATGAATTTGGATATGCAGAATATATTGAAAAATAAATTTAAAGAACTACAGAAAGAGGAGGAAGGAAGTCAAACTTTGAAATGTTAAAATGATTGTAAAATGAATGAAATGGATAAATTTGAAAAGTATAAATTCATCTAGAAGGCATTGATGGCCACACTGGCAGCATTGGGGGGGGGGGCTGGGCACCCACAAAATGTTGACTGTGGGTGCCTGGCCTTCACCCGCTGCTGCCACCCAGTGGCGTAGCGTGGTGGTGCAGGGGGGCCGGCCGCACCGGGCGCAACATCTGGGGGTTAGGGTTAGGGGGCGCAAATTACTTGCCTTGCCCCGGGTGCTGACAACCCACGCTACGCCACTGCCTTCATCATCAGCGGTGTGGCAGGCAGAAATTCAACAGGTGGAACCTTTTTCTGGCATGCTGGTGCAGAGGTAAGGAAAGCGTGACTGTCTGCCTGACGCGAGGCTGTTCGAGAGCAAAAGTGGCGAGCCTGCGTTGTCCCTTCGCTTCCAAGGCTACAAGGAAGGAGATGCAGTTCCTTCCTTGCCTTTGGGTGACGAGCTGCATTTTGGGGGTCGCTGGAGGCAGTGGCGTAGCGTGGGGGTGCAGGGGGGGGCGGCCGCACTGGGTGCAACATCTGGGGGTTAGGGTTAGGGGGTGCAAATCCATGGGTTAGGGGGCACAAATCCATGGGTTAGGGGGTGCAAATTACTTGCCTTGCCCCGGGTGCTGACAACCCACGCTACGCCACTGCTGCCACCCGCTGTCTTACCTGCCAGACCCCCCCCCCAAGGTCGCAGCAGGCCCAGTCGGGCTCTCCCATAGCCAATGGCAGGCTCCGTCGGACATCCCTGTGGCTATGGCGGCTCCCACGGTGCCTTCCCCTGTCTCATGTGATCTCATGCGCGTGCCCCGGGCACCCACAAAATGGAGGCAGAACCTGGTGCATTTGATGGCCACCAGCTTGGATGGCATTAGAAGAGGATTAGACAAATTAATGGAGGAGGAGATGTCTCTAGGTGACTGCTAGCCTTGAAAACCAGAGGAGGGGAGAGTTGCCATGGGAATGGGATACTGGAATAAATAGGCTATGGACCTGATCTGTCGTTCCAGAAATGGGCTGTGCCCACTGTCCCCTTCCAGCCACTGCCAACTATCCCTCTTTCCCTTATCGCAGGGATAGGCAAACTAAGGCCCAGGGGCCAGATGCGGCCCAATCACGTTCTCAATCCGGCCCACAGACAGTCCAGGAATCAGCTTGTTTTTGCATGAGTGGAATGTGTGCTTTTATTTAAAATGCATCTCTGGGTTATTTGTGGGGCATAGGAATTTGTTCATTTCCCCCCACAAAATGAAGTCCGGCCCCCAACATGGTCTGAGGGATGGTGGACCAGCCCACGGCTGAAAAAGGTTGCTGACCCCTGGCTTATTGCTTGTTGGCCATGGGTAATTTGCTATTTCAAGCCTCCGCCGTGAAGCCACCCCATTTTATCACTCCATTCTGCTTATTAGAGGGGCTGTTTTCCTTATCGGGGGATTACAGGCATCCTTGGAGCGAGGCAAGTTGTTGTTCTGCCTACTAAAGGAATAATTTATATATTGTAACGCGCACACAGAGACATGCATACACTCCTCAACCCAGATAATTCCTTAATATGTTGACATTGAAAAGAATTTCTCTCCCCCCACTCTCTCACTCTCTCTCTAAAAAAAGCATTAGACAAAACAGGCTGACACTTAATGGCGAGATTAAGAGCCGAGGCAACCTTTTTAGTCTGGACCTTAGGAGAGAAGATAAAAGGGCAGCTTATGACATGATTTCATTACACAGCGCCACACCGCTAAGGCAGGCAGATTGCAGGGGATCATCTTTCCTTAAGCAACCCATCAGCATCTAACATCCGCATTGTGCTCCTCGCCACGAGGGCCGTGAAATCTCAGTCGAGAGGTGGGCTTAATCCACCCGCCATGCCTCGCAAAATGAGCATGAAGTCATCGCCGGAGCAGCGGCTGAGCACTGCAGGGCTGGCAGGGGCCAGGGAGGTCATCAACGTTGCCTGACTTCGACCCAGCAGATCATCGGAAGCCCTGCTGCCTCCGACCAAGGAGGAAGAGCATAGCCCATGGGTAGGCAAACTAAGGCCAGGGGCGGGGGGCGGATGCGGCCCAATCGCCTTCTCAATCCAGCCCATGGACGGTCCGGGAATCAGCGTGCTTTTACATGAGTAGAATGTGTGCTTTTATTTAAAATGCATTTCTGGGTTATCTGTGGGGCATAGGAATTCGTTCATTTCTTTTGGCAAAATATAGTCCGGCCCCCCACAAGGTCTGAGGGACAGAGGACTGGCCCCCTGCTGAAAAAGTTTGCTGACCCCTGGCATAGCCTATGTAGCATTGTAGTCAAAGCACTGGACTAGAACAGGGGTCAGCAACCTAAGGCCCACGGGCCACAAGCAGCCCACGGGGGTCGTTTAACCAGCCCACGAGGCACCCCCGAACCGAGCCGCCTGCTCAGTAAGTCCCTACATGTGGTGCTAAACCGGTGCAGCGTGGCGCGGGGACTAGCTTCCGCGGTGCTGGAAATCACGTCTGCTCAGATGCAGACACCAGAAAACAAGTCTGCACAGATGCTGGAAATTGTGGTCATGCGCGCTCATGCACGTGCACGATCCGGCCCACAGTGGGATCTCCGCTGGAGTGAACCGGCCCAGGCGAGGTAAACCTTGCCGACCCCTGGACTAGAACCTGGGGGAGCAGGGTTCAAATCCCCACTCAGTGGGTGACCTTGGGCCAGTCCCTGCCTCTCAGCCTAGCCTACCTCACAGGGTTGTTGTGTGGATGAAATGAGGAGTGCAAGAACTGTGTTCACCACCTCAAGCTCCTTGGAGAAAAGGGTAGGATAGAAATATTATTTTATTATTCTGATGGTGGTGATGACGACGACGACGATGATACATAGAGCAAAGAGAGGTGTAGTACCTCTGGTGTCACGCTCCTTTGGGGGTAGTTTGTCCACCTTTGGTTCCCACATTTGACTGGCTGGCTGAACCAGGTAAGGGGAGTCAATGGGTCTCAAACCCTCAGCGAGTTAGGGACTTCCCCTGCATGCCAAGACAGGCTGCGGCGGACTGAGTGGATGAGGCCCAAAGTGGTTCCAACTGTCAAGAAGGAGATTTCTGCACCTGCTGTACAGGGAATCTGTCAGGAGCTTGTCCTACACTCAAGTAGGATCCTGGTAGAGACACATGCCTGACTGGCATGTTCCCTCTCTCCTGGTCGATCGTTCGGGAGCTTCAAAAGCTTTCTTCAGCCTGAACATCATAGCGACCGATACCAACAGACATTGGCACACTTAGGGATCTGCAGAGTCTTCGCAGTTTGTGTAACAGACCTCAGCAGCTCAGCATTTTGGCTAATCTACTTTATTTACATATCAACACACATGGAGCACTGCAACATGGCTCCCTCTCTCTCTAGCATCAGACAGCAAAGAGAAAAAGAACAAAGGACAATAGTCCCACTTCACGGAACACAGGAACACAAACATCCTGTCTCCATCACTTCCCACACGGTGGAATGAAAACATACACCGTCATGTGATAGACGACAATCCCATGACTGCAATCATGGAGCAGGAATTCTAACATCAACCTGAGAAGGTAGCCCATCTAGAAGAAGGAAAACTCCATCCTAAACCTCTGCTGCCTTGTGAGATATCTTCAGGAGAAGAAAAGACTCAAGAGTAAACCCCACACAAATCCAGAGTGGAGTCCCTAAGACTGTTGCGTGGCGCCTTGCATGCCTCCTTATGGCAACTCTTGCGCCTAGGCTGGTGCCAAACGTCTTGCTCTCCTTTCCTGTGGACTACGTCAGCAAGGCTGGGTCTTGTCATCTGGGCAGCCCAGGACCTCCTGGCACACTGCCCAGGCTGGCACCTCAGGGAGGTCATGTCACGGTCCGGTTCACGGGCAATCGATGTCCCGGCAGGGGACGTCAGGACCGGGGGCAAGATGGCCAGGTGGGAGCAGGAACGGGGGTCCAGAACCCAGGAAGCCAAGAGTCTGACGGTCAGAGAGCCAGGAGTCAAGAAGTAAAGGGTCCAAGGATCAAGAAGCAAGGAGTCATGAAGTCAGGGGTCCGAGGGTCGAGAAGCAAGGAGTCATGAAGTCAGGGGTCCAAAGATCAAGAAGCAAGGAGTCATGAAGTTAAGGGTCCGAGGGTCGAGAAGCAAGGAGTCATGAAGTCAGGGGTACGAAGATCAAGAAGCAAGGAGTCATGAAGTCAAGGGTCAAGAAGCAAGGAGTCAAGAAGCCGAGGTTCAAGGATGAGGAAGCAAGAAGCCAAACGCAGCAAGGCAGGAAACGTGTTGCTGTGGCAAAGAGCCGAAGGGAAATGCTGACCTTATATCCCTTCCCGGCTCTTGCCACCAGGTGCTGTGAGTTACCAAGCAGCCTCACCTGTGAGCCTTGCCTCTCCAGAACAAACTTAGGAAGGCCCCAGTCCTGCAAACTTAGGAAGGCCCCAGTCCTGCCCCAGGCCCTTGGTCACAGGGCCTGGCTCCTGCACGCACACCTGACAGGTCACTCCAGCGCTGCTCATGCAGCGGTTTGACTTCACCCCCAGAGGTGAGCTCCATTGCCTCCTAAGACAGATGTAGGCCAACAACAATGTTGTTATTTATTGTGGCTCCTCAGGAGGTCTGTGGAGCTGTTCTGCACACTAGAGGAACTGGGCTTTTAGTGCCATGGCACCCTCCCTTAGAACAGCCATCAGAGTGGCCCAACCAGATGCGCATGGGAAACCAGCACACAGGAGTCAAGCACATGAGCTCTCTCTCCTTCTATGGTTTCCAGCAACTGGTATTCAGAAACATCACCGCCTCCAGCTGTGGAGGCAGAGTGGAGCCACCCTGGCTAAGAGCCACCAATAGCCCTCTCCTCCTCCTCCATGAATTTGTCTAATCCACTTTTAATGCCATCTCGGTTCTTGGCCATGACGGCCTCCTGTGGCAGGGAGTTCCACCGCTTAACTGTGCACTGAGTGAAGAACCACTTTCTTGAATCCGTCCTGAATTTTCCAATGTTCAGCTTCATTGGCTGTCCACGAGTCTCGGCGGGGCTTGAGAGAGAAAGGCGTCTGCCTCTGAGAGCATCTGAGGACAAGCACAATGACTCAGGTGATGTAAAGTCAAGCCCCGCAGATAAAATCAAGCGGCCGGTGAATTAGGTGGGTTTAAGTGCACCCAATTACATTTCTGGGTAATGCTGTAAACCTCCATTGCGTCTGATGCCTTCTTGATGAACACATGTGGAGCTGAGGCATCGGCTTAATTGTTTGCTTCTGATTAAGGCAGACGACCCGTCGATTAGGAACCCGGCCAGCTGATGGCCAGGTTGCACTGGGAAAACTGGCTTTCAGAAGACGCAAAGAAGCAGGGGCGAAGGGAGGCTCTCTGGCACCTGGTGCGGGGTGTCGAGGGGTGGGCCAAATTGCCCAGAGGGATGCGGGGCAAACCGCCTGGTGGCACATGCGCAGCACTGCTATGTACGACGCATGTGCTGTGCCACTACATACAGTGCAGGCATGGCGCCACTACAAATGGCACTGCCGCGCATGGGCCGTATGGATGGCGGCAGGATCCTCTGCTCGTGGCTGCAGCGGGGCAGGGCAAACCGCCTGGCAGCGCATGCGCAGCACCGCTACATACCTTCTTGTCACCCTCTCAGAGATGGCACCTGGGTCAGACCACCCCCCGGCCCCTTCCTCCACCACTGCAAAGAAGATGCCCATTGGCCTGATCCTGCAAGCTTTCCTTATATTCTGGTCATTGGGCTAAGGACCTCTAAGTTTTGCCCCCCTCTCTCAATTTCCGATTTTCAAATGCTGGCGACTAGTGGTTTTTTCCCCATAGATAAAATGTCCAAAAGACAACCCCTGTTTTACGAATTCCATAAAGCATGGAGGAAAGCGATATCAGCAGGAAATGGATGCTGGAATAAAATTAATTCCACCACCATCCCCAGCGAATGGGGTGGATTTTACATTATTCGACCATCAGCTGCTTTCTGGGAGGCGATTGTCATGATCGTTTTGTGATATTAAACGGACACTGAAGACCCAGCTTTTTCAGGGCTGACTCCCCAATACAGGCATAAATCTCTGAGCCTGAGAAGAGTGTTGGCTCCAGGCCCACAAACAGAGTCATCTCACCTTTGTCAACAGGCTGAGCAAAGCATTCAGACACTCCTTCCTTACCGAATGTTTTCCCCACCGAAGCTGCATATATTCTCTTGACAATAATGACAAAAGTCTATTCTGTCACACAGCTCAAATGTCTCAGGTGCGGTGAGGATTTAAGGGAGCCTGAATCTGCCAGGTCCAGTTTCTCATTTTTCTGGTCTAAACTTCAGTTCCACATTGCTTTGCAATTTAAAAACGAAGTTCCCCTGAAAATTCATCAGGCTTTTAGTGTGCACTTCCCTTCATGAACACATTAGTATGCAAGTTTGCCTAATGCACACAGCCTTGCAAAGCAATTTCCCCTAATACAGTGCATTCTTGGATGTTATTTTCAGTAATATGGGCATTTAGATGCACAATTTACCCCAATATCGACATTTTTATACACATTACTTGGCTGGAGAACTACAGGGATGCACGCTGAGGAGAAGAGAAGAAAGTCCTTTTTCACACAGTGCATATTTAAAACTATGGAACTTGCTCCCTCAGGCAGCGATGGCCGCCAACTTGGCTGGCTTTGGATAGATTGGGACCATTTTGGAAAATGCTCAGGGATGAGCAGGTGTCTGCACCCGCTTTTGTTCCTGTTCCGTTCCTTGTTTCTGCCACCTGCTGCAGCCCACCTGTTGAAAAATGCTAAGATTAATTTCAATTCTCCTTTCCCCCCATTAGCGGTTTCCACTGCGCAAGAGTGAGCATGGATACGCCAGCTTTAATCAGGAGCGCACAATGCACTCATGTGCTTCAGCCACTTCTAAGGGGGAAGCGGAGAGACCCAAATGGAAAGCTGCGGCAACCTGTGCATGCCCAGAAGACCTCCAAACAAATCATGCAGATCAGGAGCAGATTGTTCAGGCAACAGGGCCGTTCCCACCCGATTTGATCACCAGGAACTGGGATACTCAGGGACAAATTCTAACGGGGAGGAAATTGATTGACAGATCTGGTTTTCCCTACAGGAAATCAAGCAAAAGCTCGATTCAGGTTTGGTAGAATGCCAAGAGGCAGGTGAAAGTGCCATCAACTGCCTAGTTCTTTCTTTAAAAAAGAAGAAGCTTTCTTTGAGTAACAATTTGCCATTGACATAGGACTCAGCCGCCGTCAGTACAGAACATACCATCATAGTTTCAAATCTGCAGGTTTTCCAGCAACTATGAAACAAACAAGCCACATAAAACAAAACCAGCCATAAAGAACTAAATTGCAGTGTTGCAGTAAGTTGCCCAGGTTACAGGTGAGTTGGAATTAAATTCTTATCTTTTGTGCATTTAGGATAAAGAGAGCACAATAAGTAATTCCCGTCTCTATGTTTCTGTGAGCCAGCCTGCCTGCCTTGGTCTCCATGATGCTATGATTTATGAAGACTCCTGCATCATGGTGTCTGGTCATTGCTGAGACCATATCCAACATGTGTGCAACACGGTAGAGCACTTCTGCACATGCGCGTGTGGCAAAACCCAGAAAAATACTTCTGGGTTTGCTGTGTTTGCATCGCGAAGTTTACCAGAGGGTTACGTAACGTGAGGTACTACTGTACATTGTCCAAGAGTTTCCTTAATATTTAAATCTTAGAATAGCTTTGGAAGTGGCTATAGGCTGTAGGGTTAGAAGCAGAAGATAGTGTATTTTAAAATAGTATTATTTGTAAGTGATAAAATTTTTATGGTTAAAGTAAGCGTGATAAAAAAATGGTTAGAAATTATGATATATGTAAACTGCTAAAGATGAGGTAAAATGAAAACCAGATAGAGGGGACTTGGGGAAGCCCACCTAACCATGTTTAGAAAAAATAAGGATAAGACAAGAATTTGTTTGTATTGTATTGTTTGTATTGTTTGTTTTTCTGTTTGTGTTGTTTATTTGTGTTATAAAATGAATAAAAAAATTTTTTTGGGGGGGAAGTTTCCTTTTCTCTGTGCAAAAATAAAGGAAGGAGCCCAGTGAGATCCAAGAACCCAGATGCAAAGGGGCCCCAATTCTCAATCTAGACACAAAGCAGGAGTCTCATTAAGGCTGCTGCTGGCAGCTCCCTTCTTTTGGAGTGCTCTGTGCCTCGGCAACATTGATATTATTCATCCTGGAGTCTGCTGTCCTCCAAAATGTTTTGACATTCCCTGCAAAATCGCATCCCACCAAACATCAGCTCAAAATTAGTAGCTCCTCTTTACTTGGAACAAGGAAGGGATTTTTTTTTGGGGGGGGGGAGAGATTGCAGAGGAAAGCAGAGGCAGCCATGTTTGGCTGGTGACCCACCAAAAGCCTCTGGCAGCCCACCTTTCCCAAGGAAAGCGTTTTGCATAAATTAATCCAGACTGGATTCAGGCAAACAGCCTGAAGGATGGGGGGGGGGGCGCGATGCACCAATCGGAATATCCTGCATGCAGGATGGAAGTCTCCGTGTGGTCTCAACCCCGCTTCCCTGTCACACCTCAGAGACTTTCTGTGCACTAGAGCATCAAATGTGGCTGGCCAAAGGTTGCTGTCCATATGGAATCTGAAGGATGGTTAACAACAGGAGGGAAGAGGATGCAATGAGGATAAAAATCAAAGCATAAAGGTAAAGGGACCCCTGACCGTTAGGTCCAGTCGTGGATGACTCTGGGGTTGCATGCTCATCTCGCTCTATAGGCCGAGGGAACCGGCGTTCGTCCGCAGACAGCTTCCGGGTCATGTGGCCAGCAGGACTAAGCCGCTTCTGGCGAACCAGAATGGCACACAGAAAAGCATATTTCCACATTCTAAAAAAATCCAGCCCTCCCTGGATTTGGAAGTCCATTCGACTTCCAAAACGTTCGGAAACCAAGGCACAGCTTCCGATTGGCTGCAGGAAGCTCCTGTAAGCCAATCGGAAGCCATTCCGGACATTTGGGTTCCAAAGAACGTTCACAAACTGGAACACTCACTTCCCGGTTTGTGGCGTTCGGGAGCCAAAACATTTGACTCACAAGGCGTTCGGGAAGCAAGGGACGACTATAAATCTGTGTGGGAGCGACTGTGCACAGTATGGAAACATGGTGGGTGGAAATGGGTCGGTAGCACTAATCCCTGAGCTTCCCGCCCCCCCCCAAAAGTGAGTGGGCTTGGTGAGAGGTCTCCTACTGACCGACAACAGCAATGAGAAGAGGGAATCGTGAAATACCTGTTTTGTTGGAAAGCCGGAAGGACACCATTTTGTCGGAGATGTTGCAGACGTTCCTGACTGAAGCGATGCAGCTGTAGTTGGCATAATCCTGCGGCCGGAGGTTCTTGAGCTTCAGGATCTTGGTTTCACCCTATTGGCAGCAGGAGAAACAATTGTGAGTGTGAAAGAGTCTAGATAAGGGCAACCCAAACGCTCAAGGGGGTGAAATTATTCCCCTAGGAGCTTGCAGAGTTTGGGACTCTGTGGCTTGCAGAAAAGGTGAGGAAGAACCAACATGATAGGCCTGTATGAAATGATCCCTGGCTTGGAGGAAGTGGATAGAGGAATGTTTTGATAAGAGTCTTCTGGATCAGGCCAATAGCCCATCTAGTCCAGCATCCTGCTCTCACAGTGGTCAACCAGATGTCCCCATGAGGAACAGGAATCGAGCTCAAAAGCACTCTCCCCTCCTGTGGTTTACAGCAACTTGGATTCAGAACATGATGACCTGGGACTCGGGCTCAGACTCGGAACCAGAGGAGTCTCAGTCCGCACCAGATCCTTTGCCTCAGGCAGCATCTGAACCACGTCTGGGGCCTGATCCTGAAGAGTCCCAGTCTGCACAGGTTCCCCTGCAACAAGCACCAGCTGGGCCGAGTCAGGGGCCTGAGCCTGCCCTGGCTCCAGATGCGGGGATGACCTCGTTGCCTCCAGCTGGGCCATCCCTTACAGCTGCTCCACTACCAGTTGGGTCAGGGGAGGCTGAGGCGGCCTCTGGGTCTGGCAACCCACCGACATCTCCCGAGCTGCAGAGACTGAGGTCTGAGAGAAGGAGAGACCTGAGTAATCGCAGGAGGAGTGCTGGCCTTCGGGCGAAACAGGGAGGTGAGTCACCAGGGGATCAGGACCGGCCGCTACCCCGACAAAGATAAAAGGCTGTTGGACCCTGTCCCAGGCTGCAGGAGCAACATTGCTGTATGCCAGATCCTGCCTGAGATCCTGTACTTGTCCTTGCCTGGTTTCCTGCCTCGTGTCCTGCCTTGGCCCTGTCGGACTGACTCCTAGCAGAACCTTTGGATTCGGGACCGGACCTGGACTGTTTTTCTTGGGTTACCCCAGGGCCAGCACACAGAAGCATGTGGTGGCAAGGCATAGCCATCCTGGCTTGTAACCATTGAGAGTCTTCTCCTTCTCCATGAATTTGTCTAATCCTCTTTGGAAGTCATCCAAGTTGTTGGCCAACTTCTCTGTCCTGAACCTTCCAACTTTCAGTTTCATTGGATGCCTATGAGTTCCAGTTTTATGGGGGGTGGGGGGGACAGATAAAAAGGGAGCACTTCTTCATGCAGAAAATGAAGAGGTTTGTGACTCCCTCTCACAGGAGGCAGAGATGACCATCAACCTCTTATGGCTTTCAAAGAAGAGTAGACAAATTCGTGGAGGAGAGAGCTATGGATGGCTCCTAGCCAGGATGACTATGACCGATTGGGGGCAGAGAGTGCTTTCGTTGCCCTCAGGTCCTGCTCATTGGCTTCCCAAAAGATGGACCACTGGTCTGATCTAGCTGAGATTCTTCTTATGTTCTTTGTAGGACGAATATGTGTTGTGGAATAAAAAAAGGGAAAGTCACCAACACCACCCATGATCATTTTATTGATTCCCACCCCCCCCCTCTCTCCTTTGATAATTTTCAAATACAATTTATTTCCTCATTAACTGATGGAGAACAGTTTTGCAAGGAATCACCGGAGTTGTTATTTCGTACGACAGTGGTGTGAGCTGGCCAATGTTTGGCTTGGAACGTAACTACTAGACTTTGTGATTCTTGGAATACCATAGCAAAAATAGGAGAAAGAAACAAGTTGAAAGTCTCTTAGGAATTGCTGAGATGAAATATGCCCAGAAATGCATATATTTTTTTTGGGGGGGGGGAACCTGTTCCAAAATCCATATGAAGTTGTAAAGTTTCATGCAGATTTTCAGGGACTGATTCAGTAACAAGATGGAACAGAGTTACGAGACTGAAAACAGACCACTTTCCCCACCTCTACCAATAAAGTATTTTGCATATTAAGTTTATGAAGATATTGAGCAGAGGGGGCAAAACACACTCCACCCTCCAAAACAGGTTCTACCTCCCAATCGGAGTGGGATCCATGCCATGAAAATTTCTAACATTTGTCAAAAGAATTTTTCTCAGCCAATTTGTGTAATTAGACTTATTATGCCTAATGACTTAATTAGCGTAAACACAGCAAATGTAATCTCATAATTGGGCTCTGCAATTACAATATGTAATGATGATGAAAATTGCTTTTTTGGGGGGGTGGGGGTGAGGTCCCCCCCCCGCCTGCAAAGATGATGTCTAGCCACCCCTCCTCGTAAGGAGAAGCAAAGTTCAGTTCAAACCCAATTCATTCGTTTAAGGCAGAAGCCTCTTCTAAGTGCACCTATGATTCAAATTGCATATAGCGCATGATACCAATGTTTTGCAACTGGTGGTGGAGTACGGCTTTGGAAACAATTTCACCTAGATTGAAAACCCTGAACTTATTCTTCAAAAATTTAATCATTGCAGACAACCAGTGATATGAGGAATAAAGATCCACATGGAGTTAGTTGGAAGTCGATTTCTTGGAAGGTGGTGGACTCTCCTTCCCTGGTGGTTTTTAAGCAGAGATTGAATGGTCATCCGTCAGGCCATCAGTCTTTAGCTGTGATTCTTTGTATTGTAGGCGATTGGACTAGATGATCCTTGGGGTCCCTTCTAACTCTACAGAGCCAGGGTGGTGTAGTGGTTAAGAGCGGTAGTCTTGTAATCTGGGGAACCGGGTTCGTGTCTCCGCTCCTCCACATGCAGCTGCTGGGTGACCTTGGGCCAGTCACACTTCTCTGAAGTCTCTCAGCCCCACTCACCTCACAGAGTGTTTGTTGTGGGGGAGGAAGGGAAAGGAGAATGTGAGCCGCTTTGAGACTCCTGAAGGGGAGTGAAAGGCGGGATATCAAATCCAAACTACTACTACTACTACTACTACTATTCTTCTTCTTCTTCTTCTTCTTCTTCTTCTTCTTCTTCTTCTTCTTCTTCTTCTTCTTCTTCTTCTTCTCTGATTCTATGAAGTCGAGCCTGGGAAATGCTGTCTCTGGGTACCTTCCAACTTTACAGTGCTATGATTCCAGGACAAGTAGGAAAAGGGCAAGGCTAGTAATGGTACTCCTCTATTCCATGATGTGCTCTTTGGGGAGCTGGCTTCAGGTAGCAGGTCCGTTGGCAGACCCAAATGTCTGCAGCCATGATATGAAGGCTGGCAACATCAACCCCACCTCATGGGAATCCCTTGCAGACGACCACAGTGCCTGGAGACAGACAGTCAGGTTGTGCATTCACGGAAGTGACCAGAGAAGGAATGACCTCTGGGAGGAACAAAGAGAAGAAACACCCTGGTATGCTTGTATCAGCACAACTAGACGCCTTCATCAGCCCCAGCTGCAACAAAACACGTCTCTCCCATATTAGTCTCTACAGCCACAGCAGGCACTGTAACCTTCCAACAGTTTCGCTTCACCCTCAGCGGTGCACTCCTCCATTGTCTCATAAGATAGACGGATGCCAACCAATTCCATCTTCATATTTTAATGCGTGAGTGATTGCTTTCAATGCTGGTGAACCACTTAGTATCCTATTTTGGAATTAAGTGATTGATAATGCTAATAATAGGATGCGGGTGGCAGTGTAGTCTAAACCACAGAGCTTAGGGCTTGCCGATCAGAAGGTCGGTGGTTTGAATCCCCGCGACGGGGTGAGATCCCGTTCCTCGGTCCCAGCTCCTGCCCACCTAGCAGTTCGAAAGCACCTCAAAGTGCAAGTAGATAAATAGGTGCCGCTCCGGTGGGAAGGTAAACAACGTTTCTGTGTACTGCTCTGGTTTCACCAGAAGCGGCTTAGTCATGCTGGCCACATGATCCGGAAAAACTGTCTGTGGACAAACGCTGGCTCCCTCAGCCTGTAAAGCGAGATGAGCGCTGCAACCCCAGAGTCGTTCACGACTGGACTTAACTGCCAGGGGTCCTTTACCTTTACCTTTAATGCTAATAATAATTATAATAAATAATAACAACAATAATACATAAGTAAAAGGTAAAGGACCCCTGGATGGTTAAGTCCAGTCAAAGGCGACTATGGGGTTGCAGCGCTCATCTGGCTTTCAGGCCGAGGGAACTGGTGTTTGTCCACAGACAATTTTCCAGGTCATGTGGCCAGCAGGACTGAACCGCTTCTGGTGCACTGGGACACCATGACGGAAACCAGAGCGTACGGAAAAGCCTTTTACCTTCCTGCTGCAGCGGTACCTATTTATCTACTTGCACTGGTGTGCTTTCAGACTGCTAGGTTGGAAGGAGCTGGGACAGAGCAACAGGAACTCATTCCATTGCGGGGATTCGAACTGCCAACCTTCTGATCGGCAAGCCCAAGAGGCTCAGTGGTTTAGACCACAGCGCCACCTGCGTTAATTAATACATAAGTATATTAATTCTTAATACATAATAAATTAAAACATAAGTATCAGCACTGCT
This sequence comes from Podarcis gaigeae, assembly GCF_964106915.1. Classification (NCBI taxonomy): domain Eukaryota; kingdom Metazoa; phylum Chordata; class Lepidosauria; order Squamata; family Lacertidae; genus Podarcis; species Podarcis gaigeae. Next base: position 2,334,798 of record NC_139678.1, read on the forward strand.
GATAGGGCTGACAGCATTCCAGTTCATTCCAGCAGGATCTGGGCCTTTGCGAAGGGTGAACCTATAGGTCTACTGTCTCTAGTCCAATATTCCCTACACTGGCTTGCAGCAGCCCTGGAAAGTCAGCATCCAAGCAGCCTTTTCCATGATCCACTTTAAAAAGAACAACGATAACTGGAGCCTTGCAAGTTGTACATGGAAATCATGCATTAAGCTTCAGACCACCCCCGCCCCCGACATCAAGGCAGATTTGTGGGGAGCATTGGCGATTCTTAAACTTTTAATTACATTTTGTCCTTTTTATAAACATCTTTCCAATCTCACCCTCACCCAGGGAGAGATACACTAATTCAAGCTGACCTCTGATAAATATAGAAAAGGTTAGTGATAAGCCTTCAGTTATCAAAGAGGCAACTTGATTTGTTCATTAAATTCAAAGCAGAGAACGAATCCCAGGCAGGAGCCTAAAAAGCTCAGCGCTATTCCAAAATGGAATCTAATTTAATGTGACATATCATATAACCCGGTAAGAACTTATCTAATAAAGGAGATAATAATAAACATTTCCGTATCGCGGCATTATTAGGTGAGGAATCCCAGCTCGCAAGGAGCCCTTCACTTTTAATTAAATGCTCAAAAGAGCAGCCAGTCAGCCTGTTTGTGTCCGTCCCTCCAATAATAATTAATAAATTAATAAATTGTGAATCACCCACGCGGCATGGAGATGAAATCCAGCGGCTGAGATCGCTTTTGACAGGGCAATCTCCCCACCGGATTACAGGGCCTTGTCAATTTCTTGGGGGGTGGGGGGAGAATGCTTCTTATCAATGCACCTTGACATTTGGGCAGCTAATGCTTTGACGTTATGGATTACTGCCTTGCATTTATGTCCCAACCTTTTCCTCCAAGGAGGCGAACGCAGTTCTTCCAGTCTCATTTAATGACACAACAACCCTGCGAGGTGGGTTAGGCTGAGAAAGGCAGTGAGTGATCCCTAAGGGAGGTTTCTTAATGTTTAATGCGGTGTTGAGTTTTTAATATTCGGTTGGAAGCTGCCCAGAGTGGCTGGGGAAACCCAGCCAAATGGGTGGGATATAAATAATAATTTATTATTATTATTATTATTATTATTATTATTATTATTATTATTATTATTATTTATTAGGTCCCACCCAGTGAAAGCTCCATAACTGAGTGGGGATTTGAACCCTCGTCCCTCCCAGTTCCTAGTTCGACACTCTAACCACTGTAACACACCATAATTGCAAGAAGGAAACAACTCTTTCCCCACATAAATTAAGGCACTGAAAGGAAGGAGTGGACTTCTGTGCGAAAATACCTTGCACTCAATTCGCTCCTCGTACAGAAAACTTCCACTCAGATTTTGATTTCTATTCCCCCCCCCCCCCAATTTCTTAAATATGCATACTGCACCTTCTCAGGGCGGTTCACAGCATAAAAATGCAAAATGAAAACACACAAAATCCATGCTAAAAGCAAAGAACAAGAAGAATAAACCCTTAACCCCGCCCCCCACACGTAAAAGTATTTCAAATTAACGTATTTTAAATAAACATATTGAAAAGGACATAAAATGTTGAAGAGGAAGGTTTTTGAATGGCGCCTAAAGATGTCTAATGAAGGCGCCAGTCGAGCCTCTCTGGGGAGAGCGTCCCATAAAGGGGGGGCCACCACAGAAAAGGCTCGTTCTCTGAGGGACATCTCATGAAAGAGGCAGACGAAGAAGGTCCTCAGAGCAGGGGCGAACCCCACCCTCCCCAGCCAAGTCCAGGCTCAGGGCAGCAAACACCAAGTATAAAATAAAATTTTATTAAACGGTCACAGACCAGATTAACTCGTACAGCTAGTCAGCAAAGCATAACACCGGAAAAAACAAAGGACAATTTCAATACAGATTAGGCCATAACAGCAATTTAAAATTAGACAGCATAAATAAAATTAAGTATTTGCCTTCACCTGCATATTGACATTGGAAAGCTCTTGTTTCCTACGCCTAATAGCGGCTACACACAATTTGGCAACATTGATCGTAATTTCAGGAACCTTATCTTCTACCAAGGCTCTCATACGTTGGAGTTCTGGTTCATTTTTAAGCTTTTGTAGAACTGGGGCAATAAAGGTCAGGCGTAGATCCTCGTAGTAACTACAGTGCAGCAATACATGCAGACTTGTTTCCACTTCCGATGAGCCACATGGGCAAACACGTGACTCATATGGTTTGCCCTCATATCTGCCTAGCAGCAGGGCAGAGGGCAGAACGTTGAATCTGGCCAGGGTAAAGGAGTGTCTGTACTTAGGTATTTGTAAATCAGCGTCATGACACCCAGGGTGGCAAACTGCTATGTACAGCGCATGTGCAGCATTGCTACGTACAGCGTATGCGCTGTGCATAGCAGTTTGCTGGTGCCGGCTCTCCAGCGGCGTACGGACAGTGCCGGGATCCTCCGTTTGCGGCTGTAGTGGTGGTGGTGGGATCCCACTGCTGTCCGTGCGCTGCTGGAGCGCCGCCGCCAGCAAACCACTATGTATAGTGCATGTGCGTCATGGATACATACAGCACATGTGTGCGGTGCTGTACATAGCGGTTTGCCGCCAGTATCAGGATCCTCTGTTTGCAGCTGTAGCGGCGACGGATGGACACCACCGCCATCCGTACACTGCTGGCAAACCACTATGTACAGCGCATGTGCGTCGTCGTTACGTACAGCGCATGTGTGTGACTCTGTACATAGCGGTATTTTAAAGTGCATTTTAAAATGCCGGTGCAGTCTAGTGGTTAGAGTTTTGGACCAGGACCTGGGAGTGCTGTGTTCAAATCTCTGCTTGGCCATGAAGCTCACTAGGTGTGGCCTCTCAAGGATTAAATAAGGAAAAGGAAAGATATAAATAGAATAAACAAAAAATTGTCTACAGCAGAAGACTGTCCACAATTCAGTTCCAGCAAGGAGCCTCTCCTGAGCTGGGGCCCTATCCTGCAGAGCATGCGGGTGGTCCCGGGAAGAAGGCTGCAACCTCCTAAAATGTTCCTAAGGAAGGGAGTCCAATCCCACGGTGTTGAACCTGGCCCAAGCCCTCCTCCTTCTTGAGGTCCCATCGCTGCCTCATCCTCAGCGAGGCTTTGCCAGAGATTCTGAGCAATATAAAGCTGTCAGGTGCAATAAAGGATGAAAGTGATGGGCCTTTCTGAGCCATTAGTTGAGAATTATCTATGAAAGTTGAAAGTTGTTCTGCGCCGGGTTGCTGATTGTACACTCAGCATCTCATTTGTTGCCTCTTGTCGGTTCTCGCGCCTCGATCCCAGGAGCTCCGGCTCCGCCAAGTGGGGAAGGGTCTGGAGCTGAACGCGATGCTCACATTGGGAAGGCAGCTCATGCGCTGGAAGATCTGGCCTAAGAGAGACTCATGGAATCGTATAATTGTAAGGGGCTCCCAAGGGCCATCTAGTCCAATCAGCTCCAATGCAGGAATCACAGGTGCAGACGTTGCATCTGCAACTGTTGCCAGATGATAGAATCAAAAAATCACAGAACTGTAGAGTTGGAAGGGGCCCCCAAGGTGTCAGGAGCTCGTCCTTCACTCGAGTAGGACCCTGGTAGAGACACATGCCCGAATGGCATGTTCCCTCCCTCCTGGTCGATCATTCGGGAGCTTCATAAGCTTTCTTCTGCCCGAACATTTCAGCGACCGATGCCAACCGACACCGGCACACTTAGGGATCCGCAGAGTCTTCGCAGCTTGTGTGACAGACCTCAGCAGCTCAGCATTTTGGCTAATCTACTTTATTTACATATAAACACACATGGAGCACTGCAACATGGCTCCCTCTCTCTCTAGCATCAGACAGCAAAGAGAAAAAGAACAAAGGACAATAGTCCCACTTCGCAGAACACAGGAACACAAACATCCTGTCTCCGTCACTTCCCACTCTGTGGAGTCAAAACATACACCGTCATGTGATAGACAACAATCCCATGACTGCAATCATGGAGCAGGAATTCTAACACAAGGGCCATCAAGTCCAACCCCATGCACTGCAGGAATTGCAGCTCAAGAATCCCTGGCAGATAGTCATCCAAACTCCGTTTAAAAACTTCCAACGAAATAAAGTCTGCTGAGAAGAAGTAGGGTGTCTATGTAAATAAAAGACTCTTCTGGTAATGAGCCAAGAACAAAACTAATTTATCTCTCAGGTAAGTCTGGGCACTGCTCCTAGGGAGACGGTTTGAAAATGCAGTAAGCACCATGTCCTGTTCACATAAAGAGCAGAATAAGAAAATCATAGGGTTGGGACACCAAGGGTGATCTAGCACAACCTCCAGACAAATAATCCCTGACAGATGGCCATCTAATAATAATAATATAATAAATTTTATTCATACCCCGCCCTCCCCAGCCAAGTCCAGGCTCAGGGCAGCAAACACCAAGTATAAAATAAAATTTTATTAAACGGTCACAGACCAGATTAACTCGTACAGCTAGTCAGCAAAGCATAACACCGGAAAAAACAAAGGACAATTTCAATACAGATTAGGCCATAACAGCAATTTAAAATTAGACAGCATAAATAAAATTAAGTATTTGCCTTCACCTGCATATTGACATTGGAAAGCTCTTGTTTCCTACGCCTAATAGCGGCTACACAGAATTTGGCAACATTGATCGTAATTTCAGGAACCTTATCTTCTACCAAGGCTCTCATACGTTGGAGTTCTGGTTCATTTTTAAGCTTTTGTAGAACTGGGGCAATAAAGGTCAGGCGTAGATCCTCGTAGTAACTACAGTGCAGCAATACATGCAGACTTGTTTCCACTTCCGATGAGCCACATGGGCAAACACGTGACTCATATGGTTTGCCCTCATATCTGCCTAGCAGCAGGGCAGAGGGCAGAACGTTGAATCTGGCCAGGGTAAAGGAGTGTCTGTACTTAGGTATTTGTAAATCAGCTAGATAATTTGCGGGTGAAAACCCTCTCCCAAAGTCTCTAATTGTGGCATGTTTATCCACTTTGCCCATATGACATTGCAACTCTATGTCCCTAATGCGTTGAAGCACTTGGCTTTTGGCTCTCTCATATCCTGCCGCTATCAAGATCTGCGGGGAAAATCCCAAGCTTCTTATCTTTTCAAACAGGGGAACTTTCCAGGTAGAATGAAAGGTGTCTAAGAGTGTTAAAGGAGCCAAACCGGCCGGGGGAAAAAATAAGTTTTAACCAATAGTGTATCTTTAGAATCCACAACCACGCGTTAACGGGTGGTTGTCCAACTTCTAAGCGGACAGCTATATTAGATACACATGGGGGGATCCCCAATAGACACTGATAGAATTTTGTTTGAAATGCCTCCATAGGCGCAAAATTTTTAAAACTGCAAACCTGGGATCCATAAGTGAGTTGTGGGAGTATTTTTGCAGCAAAAACCTGGGAGGCTGCCGGAACGTATTTACCCCCTTTCCCGTGAAAAACAGACAAACACCAAGTATAAAAACAGGTGATTAAAATACAACTTAAAAACAAGATTAAAATACAACATTATGATGCAGCCTCATTTCAGTAGAAACTCAAATCAAAAACTTTTTGGGGATGAAAACGTCCAATCTTAACCAAGGCCATCTATACAGACCGGTCCTATGTGGGCCAGAAAAAAGCCAGGGAAGTCCCCAAGTAGGAGTTCCACACAGGAGGAGAAAGGAAAAAGAAAAGAGGGGAAGGGGATCAAGTGGATTCCAAGCCAAAGGCCAGGCGGAACAACTCTGTCTTACAGGCCCTGCGGAAAGAAATCAGATCCCGCAGGGCCCTGGTCTCATGAGACACAGCGTTCCACCAGGCCGGGGCCAGTGTTGAAAAGGCTCTGCTTGAGGCTAAGCTGACTACCTTAGGGCCTGGGACCTCTAGGGTGTTGCTATTTGTGGACCTTAAGGTCCTCCGCCGGGCATATCGGGAGAGGCGGTCCCTTAGGTACGAGGGACCTCTGCTTCAAAAACCTGTCCTCTGCTTCAAAACCCCCAAGGAAGGAGAGTCCCAGGGGAGTCCGTTCCACTCTCAAACAGCTCTTCCTTGTGTTGTGTTGGAACTTCCTTTCTTGTCACTCAAATCCGTTGTTTAGGGTCCTCCCCACTGGAGCAGCAGAAAACAAGCTTGCTCCATCTTCCATGTGACAGCCTTTCAGATAGTTGAAGACGGCTCTTATGTTAAGGTTACCAGACATCCCCGTTTCCTAGGGACAGTCCCCAGATTTACAGTTTTCTCAGCATCCACATGTACATAGAGAACACGATTCAAAGTGTTGGTGCTGACCTTTAAAGCCCTAAACGGCCTCGGTCCTGTATACCTGAAGGAGCGTCTCCACCCCCATCGTTCAGCCCGGACTCTGAGATCCAGCGCCGAGGGCCTTCTGGCGGTTCCCTCATTGCGAGAAGTGAGGCTACAGGGAACCAGACAGAGGGCCTTCTCGGTAGCGGCGCCCGCCCTGTGGAACGCCCTCCCATCAGATGTCAAAGAGATAAAGAATTACCTGACGTTCAGAAGGCAGCCCTGTTCAGGGAAGTTTTTAATATGTAATGCTGTACGGTTTTTAACACTGATTGGGAGCCGCCCAGAGTGGCTGGGGAAAACTCAGCCAGATGGGCGGGGTATAAATAATAAATTATTATTATTATTATTATTATTATTATTATTATTATTATTATTATTATTAGTGTCCCCGGATTCATTGAAAAAATCTGGTAGCCTTATCTGTCCTCTCCTCTACATATGCAGCTCCCTCATGCCTTCCTCCTCAGGGCTGCTTTGCAGACTCCTGATCATATGGACCCTGGGTGGTGGTTTCCTGAGTTCTGTTTCGGATCATGGAGACAAACTGATTCTCCACATTGAAGCTTGCATCTTGAGACTAGGCTGCAACTCGAACCCCAGTCTTTGGCATACGTTTTTGAGTGAAAGGCTTTTACAACCTTGGACCGAGACCCTTGTCCCTGAGGGCACCCCATGGAGCATGACAGGATGTTACAGAGGGAAAAAGAACAGGTGACACCCCACCTTACGGGGTCCTCACTGCGAGATCACATTCACCCAGTGCTATACCAGCTGCACTGGCTCCCGCTGGGGTACAGGATCAGGTTTAAGGTGCTGGTTTTAACCTTTAAAGCCCTATCCAGCCTAGGACCCTCGTACCTATGGGACCGCCTCTCCTGGTATGTCCCACAGAGGACCTTAGGGTATTCAAATAAAAACATATTGGAGGTCCCGGGCCATGGGGAGGTTAGGCTGGCCTCAACCAGAGCCAGGGCCTTTTCAGAACTGGCCCCAATCTGGTGGAACGCTCTGTCACAAGAGACTAGGGCCCTGCAGGACTTGACATCTTTCCGCAGGGCCTGTTCTGCCAGGCCTTTGGTCGGGGTTCAGTCTGACTCCCTCTCCCCTTTCATAAGAACTTGCATGAAAGTGGCCTCCCAATTTTTCTCACGGGCCCATATAAGTTCAGCACAAACAGTTGGGCCTGGTGAGCATTTAAGGTCCCCAACTCTAATCTGCGGGTTGCCATCCGATTGGATTTTATTCTGATCCTGATCTGATTTGAGGATGTATTTTAATTGATTGTCTGATTTTATGTTAATGTATTATACATTTGATGTTAGCCGCTCTGAGCCCGGCTTTGGCTGGGGAGGGCGGGATATACCGTATTTTTTGCTCTATAACACGCACCTGACCATAACACGCACATCGTTTTTAGAGGAGGAAAACAAGGGGGAAAACATTCTGAATGAAACAGTGGATGTATCATTTTTGTGCTTCATGCTGTGGCCACAGACATGTGATCTGATGGTGAATTTGAGGTGACCCAATGCAAAAATCCTGAGAATTCCTGTGGATCCATGCTTTGTAACCACGTTTTTGCACCATTGCAGCCCCAGACAACAGTGGGTGCATGATTTTGGGGGGGCAGGCTGTAGCCATGGACATGCTATGTGATCTGATGGTGAATTTGGGGTGACCCAATGCAAAGATCCTGAGGATCCATGTGGATCTATGCTTTGTAACCACATTTTAAGTGGGGAGCGAAGGAAAAACAAAGAAGGGACATGAGAGGGGTGTGCAGAGAAGCAGCTGGCTAAGAATGCAGGAGAGGGATTTAACGGGAAGGAGGAAAGAAAGGCAAAAGTTCCCCCCCACCCAAGCCAGCCATCTCTCTCTCTCTCTCTCTCTCTCTCTCTCTCTCCCTCCCCCTCTCTCTCCCTCCCCCCCTCTCTCTCCCTCCCCCCTCCCTCTCCCCCAGCAGCACCGGAGCACAGAGACGCACGCTGCTTTTCCCTCTGCTTGCCTGGAGGGAGGGGCTTTCCCTGCTCTTTGTTCCGTTTCAGCAAACACAGCAACGAAACAGAGAAGGGTGGGCAGTAAGACCCAGAGGCAGAATGCAGGAAAGCAGCCGCTTCCTCTTTTCAGGTTTCCCTTCTCCGTGAAGCGCGGTTTGATTTTTGCCTGATTTTTCGGCTCCAGGGACCACACATTCGCTCTATAACACGCACAGACATTTCCCCTTCCTTTTTAGGAGAAAAAAATCTGCGTGTTATAGAGGGAAAAATACGGTAAATAAAATTTATTATTATTATTATTATTATTATTATTATTATTATTAACCCACTTTTGTCAGAATTGTGCAGCCCCCAAGCACTTTCACAGTATAGGATGCACCACTCTGACCCCCAAAGCTTGTCCACCCTGGCCTTGAGGACAAACCCGGGAGCAGGGCATCCCTGGCAGATCTTACCTGGCCAGGTATTCTCTAGGAAGGGAGCAGCAAGGTTTACCTTGCCTGGGCCGATTCACTGTAGCGGAGATCCCTCCATGGGCCAAAACGCGCACGGCTGTGATTTCTGGCGTCAGTGTCTGAGCATGCACAGACGCGATTTCCGGCACCACGGAAGTGAGTCCCCGCACTGTGCTGCACTGGTTTAGCGCAGCACACAGTGACTTGCCGAGTGGGCGGCTTGCTTTGGAGGCGGCTCATGGGCTGGTTAAATCACCCCCGAGGGGTGCTTGTGGCCCATGGGCCTTAGGTTGCCGACCCCTGCTCTAAGATGAGCCTTTACAAGATTTAAACCTGGCATTCAGTCAGTGGCGTAGCGTGGGTTGTCAGCACCCGGGGCAAGGCAAGTAATTTGCGCCCCCTAACCCATGGATTTGCGCCCCCTAACCCGTGGATTTGTGCCCCCTAACCCGTGGATTTGTGCCCCCTAACCCGTGGATTTGCGCCCCCTAACCCTAACCCCCAGATGTTGCGCCCAGTGTGGCCGGCCCCCCTGCACCCCCCACGCTACACCACTGCATTCAGTGGAACCCAGAAACATACCGGCCACTAGTGCAGCTCTTTTGCCACCGGTCTGCCTTGCTTTCGCCTCAACCCACAAAATTGAAATGACATTGATAAGAGTAGTAAGTAAGAAAAAATATGACTGTACCTTGATTCCTACCTGGGTAAAGAAGGGCTCGTAAATTTCAACCCCTTTGTCGGATCCTTGGAGCAGCACCTCCTGCCCTCGCCGCCAGCTGTACCGGACAGGTGGGTTGGAATTGGCCACGCACCTGAGGAACACCGTCCGCTCATAGTAAAACTGTTCCTTGGCTTCCCCTATGCTCTGGTGGACGGTCACAATTGGGTCGTCCAGATCTGGAAAGGGAAGGAGAAGGAAGCAGGAGGTTAGCAGAGGCATAGAGCTCCCTTTTTTCAACAACAACAACAATTTATTAATTATACCCCGCCCATCTGACTGGGTTTCCCCAGCCACTCTGGGCGGCTTCCAACAAGACATTAAAAATGCATTAAGACATCAGTCATTAAAAGCTTCCCTAAACCGGACTGACCTAAAACCGGTCTTCTAAAAGTCAGAGAGTTGTCTATTTCCTTGACATCTGATGGGAGGGTGTTCCACAGGAAGGGTGCCACCACCGAGAAGGACCTCTGCCTGGTTCCCTGTAACCTCACAGGGAGGGAACTGCCAGAAGGCCCTCAGAGCTGGCCCTCAGTGTCTGGGCTGAATGATGGGGGTGGAGACACTCCTTCAGATATACTGGGCCTTTAGGGCTTTAAAGGTCAGCACCAACACTTTAAATTGTGCCCAGAAACATCCTGGGAGCCAATGTAGGTCTTTCAAGACCAGTGTTATATGGTCTTGGCGGCTGCTCCCAGTCTGGATTAGATTCTGGATTAGTTGCAGTTTCCGGGTCACCTTCAAAGGTAGTCCCACGTAGAGCACATTGCAGTAGTCCAAGCGGGAGATAACCAGAGCATGCACCACTCTGGCGAGACAGTCCACCAGCAGGTAGGGTCTCATCCTGTGCACCAGATGGCGCTGGTAAACAGCTGCCCTGGACACAGAATTGACCTGTGCCTCCATGAACAGGTGTGAGTCCGAAATGACGGTGAGTCCAAAATGACTTCTAAACAGGGTTATTGCATGTGTCCTCTATAGATGATTCAGGTTGCATCTTAAGGTGAATCTACCACATTAAGCCTTTCCAAACAATGGGGGAAACACAACACAACCGTCTTCTGAATTTTGCACTTTTGCAATGCAGTTCTTGTACCAAGCAATGTTACTGAAATGCATTTATTAGAGGAAATAAAAATGAATATGATTGTGAAAGCAACATATGAAAATGCATTACATGAGGGATAATTGCTTGCAAAAAGATATGTACAAAACCATGTGCATATTATGAGAAATTTGCCCCCCAAATGCTGATAAATTTCTGTGTTGATTCCTGCAGACCTCTGGAGAACTGAATTTAAAATTGGGCGGGGAGGGGGGGGAATGAGAAACTGAGAAATCTGAACCTGGTAGAACCTCATTTTTCACTTATTTATTAATTTTGTTTACCACGCTTCATCTGAAGTTCTGAGGACAGTTAACAACAGAAAAATGCAAAAGGAGAATTGTTTTTGTTGTTTTTGTTTTGATGTTTAGTCGTGTCCGCCTCTTCATGACTCCCTGAACCAGAGCATGCCAGGCACTCCTGTCTTCCACTGCCTCCCGCAGTTTGGTCAGACTCATGCTGGTAGCTTCGAGAAAAACTGTCCCACCATCTCATCCTCTGTCGTCCCCTTCTCCTTGTGCCCTCCATCTTTCCCAGCATCAGGGTCTTTTCCAGGGAGTCTTCTCTTCTCATGAGGTGGCCAAAGTCTTGGAGCCTCAGATTCAGGATCTGTCCTTCCAGTGAGCACTCAGGGCTGATTTCCTTCAGAATGGAGAGGTTGGATCTTCTTGCAGTCCATGGGACTCTCAAGAGTCTCCTCCAGCACCAGAATTCAAAAACATCCATTCTTCGGCGATCAGCCTTCTTTATGGTCCAGCTCTCACTTCCATACATCACTACTGGGAAAACCATAGCTTTTACTATACGGACCTTTGTTGGCAAGGAGAATACAAAATTCATAACAAATTGTAGTTTGAAGAAACTCCTGAGAATTCCGTTGGAGAATCGCTTGCAGGATTTCAGCTCCGGGGCTTCCTTGGGCAAGGAAATTTCTGCTCAGCAAACGCAAAGCTGTGTCTCTCTGCTCGGTCACCGAGGTGCAAGACTTACTCCTAAGTAATCATATATAGGATCGAGCTGCAAACCTGAGCAGAGTGATGCCCAGGGCAATGAGCTTCATAACCTTTTCCTGCCTCACGGCCTTCGGATTCTGTACCTTTTGCCGGGAGTGTAATCTAAAGCCTGCTTCCAGCAAATGTCCCTACAGAGGGTTGTAACTCTCTCCCGGCTGCAGCAATTAAGATCCAATTCAGGGACCAAAAATATAGTTCAGCTGCCTCATTAATTTCCAGGCTACCTTCAGAGTCGAGTTTCCTTTGGCCTCTCTGCAGACAGGCCAGCCTTCTTATTGCAATGCCACTTTCAATATCCATCCAAGGTAGATACTCAAATCGTATCGCCGTCAAAAGAGGACTTGGCGAAATATTATTATGCCCCCCCCCCTTGTGTTTAATTCAGCATAGGATACAGGATTGGACCCAGGGCTAGATTTGGGTTTGATGAGGCCCTAAGGTCCTGAAGGTAACGGGGCCCTTGATATGTCCAGCTGTCCCTTGCCAACAACAAATTGTCGCTGTTTTTTGTGTGGAATATATGCTATATGGTCATTGATGGACCTCATAGGTATCTAAAGCAATTTGCACATAACAAAATTATGTATTTTATCAAAGTTATTGTTGAATTACATCCAGTTTTCCCTCCTTTAAACTGTTTTGGGGGCCTTGCAAGAGAGTGGGACCCTAAGATGTTCTTGTTTAAAGGTAAAGATACCCCTGAACCGTTAGGTCCAGTCGCGGACGTCTCTGGGGTTGCGACGCTCATCTCGCTCTATAGGTGAAGGGAGCCGGTGTTTGTCTGCAGACAGTTTTTCCGGGTCATGTGGCCAGCATGACTAAGCCGCTTCTGGCGAAAGCAGAGCAGTGCACAGAAACGCCGTTTACCTTCCCGCCAGAGCGGCACCTATTTATCTACTTGCACTTGACGTGCTTTCAAACTGCTAGGTGGGCAGGAGCATACAGCTTACACGTAAATCCTGCACTGGTCGGACCACTGTTGGGAATTGGGGATCTTATTAAAAAAATGGCTGCCTCTTGTGTGTACTTGACACACTAAGGACATGAGGACATGAAAAGAGAGCACTGGATCAGGCCAATGACCTCTCTAGTCCAGCATCTTGTTTTCACAGCAACCAGCCAGATGCCCGTGGGAAATCCACAAGCAGGATTCAAGAGCAACACTCCCCTCCTGCGGTTTCCATCAACTGGGATTCAGAAGCAAGACAATGGATGCACAGCCCAGCCGCTGTGGCTGGTAGCCAGCGCAGTCTTCAGCATATGCGCCGCCAGGGTGCAAAGATCCGCCCAGCGCCCCCAAATTTAGTTTAGCCCCCCAATTAACTGAGAATGACAAGCGCTGTTGTTGACTCATCTGGCAAGCGCCACTGAATGACAAGCGCCACCACTGCCGCGGCACGTCTTTGATAAACGAGCGCACAAAGTCGAAAGTCCTTTAGTGAAACAGCAGGTATTCATTTCGGTAATACCCAGGTATATATGTATTTTGTTTTTTCTAGCTTGATCAAAATTATTTATTATTTCATAACAGATAGATAGTTAAGAGCTTAGGCGGCTTCAGCGCCTGGCGTCTGGCGCCCCCCAAAATTTGGCACCCGGGTGCCCCCTGGGTAAAGACGGCCCTGCTGGTAGCCACTGGTAGTCATCTCCTCCGTGAATTTATCCTCTTATAAAGCCATCTAAGTTGGTGGCCATCACTTCCTCCTGTGGCAGGGAGTTCCACAGCTTAACTCCGAAGAAGAACTTTATTTTAGCTCTCCTGAACCTTCCAACATTTGGCTTCCTTGGATGCCCATGAGTTCGAGTGGGGAGGAAAACTTTTCTCTACGCGCTTTCATAGAATCACAAAATGGGACCCCGAGATTCATCTAGTCCAGCCCCCTTGCAAGGCAGGAATCTCAGCATTTGGGACAGATGGCCATCCATCCTCTGCTTAAAAACCTTCAAGGAAGGTTTGTAAACTTTATTTTAGTTTAAAACTGGGGCAATTCTCCTTCGTTTCAAAGTGGGGAAACCTTCTTCCACGGTAACTAGTTCTGAACTTGGAGCCTCCTTGCAGTGAGTGATCATTAGCGGAGGCTGAAGGACAAGAAGTGATTGGCAGGTGTTTGGGGTTGTGTTTTTTCTTTTCTTTTAATGAGCCTTTGCCTCGCCTCATATAACCAATGGCAGGCCAGCCCCGGGGGACTTTAAATCAGGAAGGCCTGCTACAATGGGTATCTTTGCAATGTTCATTTAATTAAAGTGTGGTTAATTTTTTAACAGAGCTACATCCATTATTAGTCACGCATGTTAGCAGTAAGACTTTTCTTTCTGGAAACACATCCCTGAGACCTATTTTTTCCCCTCCCACAAAGGCTGGTGGCACTGCAATTAGCTCAATAAAACATATTAATTAGTTCTTTTCCAAATGGAGACAAAATGCAAATGAGCTCTCCAGCCCATTAATTTGTAACTAAAAAAAATAAAAAAATCTACTGTGAGCTTGTTCTGGTGCAGTTTGCTTCCGCTGGACTTCAAGCAAGCTGAATCTCTGGTCCGATATAGGCTCCCTGTGTAGCTTTGAGCAACTGGTGATCTGAAATATCAACCCCACCATTTCTAAATCAGAGATGATAAAAAAGATAATAATGGATTCTCATTAAAAAAACAACAACCAGTCAGTAGCTTGTAATTCTCATTTGTTTACAGGTGATGTGTTCATTTTTTAAATTTTTTAAAAAAATATCAGTTATACTTTCCTGATGTTAGCTCAGCATTGTGCAGAGCTATGTCATAGAATTGCCAAGTTCAAAGGGACCCAGAGGGTCATCCAGACCAACCCTTTGCCATCGGTTTGGGTGTTCAGAGAGAGCGTGTTCTCCCTGAAAAGAGAGCACATGTTGCGGACGGGTCCACTGAGTCACCCCTCTGTTGCCAGGCAGGGTGGTTAAACTGACCCCTGGCAACTGATTGGCGGGGCCGGGTTGCTGGGGGAAAATGTTTGTTGCAATTTGGTGGGAAGGATCGGAGCTTTTAAATTCAGGACATGCAGCTTGTGTGAACCGGATCACCCGCCCTGAGGCTTCGAGGGTTTTGCGCTGACCTTGCTCTGCCTGTCATGGGGTCGTCTGCTATGGGGCAGGGGCCTGGTAGGAATTTTGTCCATCTGGCCGATTGGCTGGGCCATTTGGTTTTTGCCTACTGTGTAGCAAATCATCACAATCTGTAAGGCTGTGGTTAGGCATTGGTTATCAATTGGTTGGAGGAGGGGTAAGGATCGGCTGGGCCTGCCTCTCCAATGCTGCTGTGGAAGGGAATTCCGTTAAATTAAATTAAATTAATTAATTAAATTAATTTTATAATGAATGATTTTAGAGTGTTGTTTGTGCTGTACTTTTGTACTGTTTTATTGTTGTTAGCCGCCCTGAGCCCGGCTTCGGCTGGGGAGGGCGGGATATAAATAAAATATATTATTATTATTATTATTATTATTATTATTATTATTATTATTATTATTATTATTAAGGAATCCAATGGCTTGCCATGATTTCGTCCAAATCCCTGAAATGGGACCAGGGCCGGCAAGCCCTGGGGAGAATGGGGGTGAGTGCTGAGGGCCTGTGACTCAGCTCCTTCGCTCCCCAATATTGTTTTCCCTTAACTGGCTTCCGAGGGAGTTCGGGGTCAGTTCTGTTCCTAGGCGGGGGGACAGATAGTCTTAACCAATGCCTAAATAACCACCCACTGATATGTATTTTAATAAAGTTGTGGCCAAAATTATGCCAAAAACCTTAAGCAAGGTTTTGAGTTATTTGAGGGGTGGCTTGGGGACCTCGACACGCAGTCAGGAAATGCTTGAAATGTGCAAAGTCCTACTTCAGATCTCCTGGGGCAGGTGATCATTGCAGGAGCAGAATGGAAACAGTCCAGCAGATTCTTTCAGTTTCTCCCTTTTCTGGTCGTAAGTTCAGTTCTTCATATTTCCAGGTAAGTTTGCATTATTATTTTTAAATCCCCTTAAAAATGCACCAGTAACATAGAGTGTGACTTTGTCCTAAAATGCACTTTTTCTTTTGCTAAGCATTTCCCCAATTTAAGGCATTTTGGTACATTTGCTTCACCGAAACCTGCATTTATTTTTTATTTTTTGCAGACATTGCACTGCACAGTTCGGAGAAGTGAATGTTGCGAAGGATGCACCTAGGCTGGCAAGCCGTTGCAAGAAAAGGGCTGGTTGCTGAAGAAATGCTAAACCAGGCATTCCCCTTCAGAGACTGGGCTCGGTTTGCAATCAGCAGTTCCTGCTACCTCCCTCGCTGCAAGGGAGCACAAATCTCATGTGTTGCTCTCCCCAGAATGGGGGTGGGGGAACATATAAGATAATAATATTGGCATTTCAGGAAAATGCCTCTCGGTGCTTGGGGGGGTGAACAAGGGAGGGAGAGAGAAAGTCTCATCTCTGTATTACAACCCTTTCTTTATTTGTTATGGTGGTAATTGGTTCTCTAAGGAGCAGGAGGCTGGGAGCCAGAGATGTTGTGAATCAAGATGCCAGCAGCTGCGCTCCTATCCTGCCTCTGCTCTGCCTCCAACATCATGCAGGACCCTCAGAGACCCTGGAGAGGAAGAGAGTTCCTATGTAGTCCCAGATCTAGACTCTGCACTGTGCTTAAGAACTTTAAAGGTACCCCTGACCATTAGGTCCAGTTGCAGACAACTCTGGGGTTGCATGCTCATCTCACTCTATAGGCCAAGGGAGCCGGCGTTTGTCCACAGATTCCGGGTCATTTGGCCAGCATGACTATGCCGCTTCTGGTGAACCAGAACAGCGCACGGAAACGCCGCTTACCTTCCCGCCAGAGCGGTACCTATTTATCTACTTGAAATTTCATGTGCTTTTGAGCTGATAGGTTGGCAGGAGCAGGGAGTGAGCAACAGTGCTCACCCCGTCGTGGGGATTTGAACCGCCAACCTTTTGACCGGCAAGCCCAAGGCTCAGAGGTTTAGACCAGAGAACCCGGTTCACCAGATTACGAGTCCACCGCTCTTGACCACTACACCATGCTGGCTCTCCGGAAGACGAGGTGGCAGCGGCTATTTACCTTTCCATGGCTCGCACCATGTAGCTAATGAAAAGCTTCCCCAGGAGAGTACAGAACTGCTTAGGTGTGCAGCCACCCAGGCGCTCGCCGCTTCCTCTGGCAGGGAGCACCGCTGCCACAGACACCGGCGGGCATTGCTCCCGAGGTGCCTCCAAGCCCCTGATGCCATAACTGCCCTTACTTTTTTAAAAATAATAATAATATTTTTTTATTAATTTTCCACACAAATAAAAACAAAACAGTGAACACACACAAACAAACACAAACATATAAACATGGAAGGATTTGATAACAGATTCGGTTGGCATGCATATATATGGTACGACAAGGTAAAAGTTCATAAAGGTTTTAAAAACCATATTGTCAGGAAAGCACTATACAATGTTTGGATTCGATATAAAGACTTGCTGGAAAATAAAACTCCTAGGTGGTTATCACCAATGGAGGCTAAGGAGGTGAAAAAAACCTAATATGGACTCTAAATGGCCAAAATATTGCGAAATCCTAGAGCAAGAGAGTGGAAAAATTAAACTACAGAGTTTTGAGAAAATAAAGTCTAAGGTATGAGACTGGCTTCATTATTATCAAATAATGGAGGTGTTTAAACAAGACAGGAATATTGGCTTCCAGGTGGAGAGATCAAAACTAGAAACAGAACTGTTAGAACCCAATACTAAGAACCTATCAAGAATGTATAACCTGCTGTTGAAGTGGAATACACTAGATGAGACAGTCAAACCAACTATGATAAAGTGGGCACGAGATATGGGTCATGACAACTGCCCTTCCTGAGGTCAGTCGCTAGCGGTTCCATGCTGGAAATCCGAACTGTGGCTCCTTGTCCCTCTTCCCCACCCCGGAAGAAAAGATTGCTGCGCACGATGGACAGAGAAGGGGCTTGTCTCAAGCAGCTGCCTGCCTCACTTTTGACCCCCAAGCCTGGCTGAGTCGCAAAAACCATCGCGCGCGCACGCTATGCGGGCTGCCTGGATTCCCGGACCATCCGCGGGCCGGATCTAGGAGGCAATTGGGCCTGATCCAGCCCGCAAACCTTAGTTTGCCACCCCATGGTGTAGGGGGGTTGCAGGGGAGGTTACAAAGTTGTTAGAGGCGCAAAAATTCAACACTTGGTGCTGCCTCAACAACTTCTGGTGCTGCATCCCATTATTATTAGAAACATGAATTTAGAGAACTGTTATACAGGTGATATAATGAAATTCAGTTAGAGGGGTTTCAAGGAAGTCAGTTATCAATGTAAAGAGATTTAGGTATTTGAAGTAATAATTTTCCTTTGTGTTTAGTTTAGTTTAATGTAGTCCAATTTGTTTTTCTTTGTTGTGTCTTTTGTTTTGTCTTTTTCGTGATAAATGTGGAAAATCAATTTTTTAAAAATTGATTAAAAAAGGGGGGGTTCTCCATGCAAACCAGGAAGTGACCACTCCAGACAACAAAATGGCTCTTCTTTTCCTGCCTCTGCATCTGTGATCTCCTGGGTGGCATGGCCACCATTAGGCAGTTAAATGCACGTCCATTTTGGAAAATGCATCTTTTTTGTGATGTTGGATTAATTGGGTAAAAGCAGATGGTCATTCATCTAAAAATACATATTTAATTGCTTGAGAGTCCTAATGAATTTATTTTTATAGGGGTACTTGACTGCTTTCCAATCTTTGAAGCAGTGAAGAATTGTTTTATAAGTGTTTTCAAAAGACATATTAAAAGTTAAAGTGAAGCAGACAGTGGTGGCGGCTGCTAATAGTTGGAGTGCTGGACTAGGACCTGAGAGACCAGGGGTCAAATCCCCATTCAGCCATGAAGCTCACAAGTTGGCCTTGGGCCATTCACCATCTCTCATCTTCATGGACCTCACAGGGTTGTTTTTCCCCAGGAGTGATGTATGGAAGTGAGAGTTGGATCATAAAGAAAGCTGATCGCCCAAGAATGCATGCTTTTGAATTCTGGTGCCTGAGGAGTCCCATGGATTGCAAGAAGATCAAACCCCTCCATTCTGAAGGAAATCAGCCCTGAGTGCTCACTGGAAGGACAGATCCTGAAGCTGAGGCTTCAATACTTTGGCCACCTCATGAGAAGAGAAGACTCCCTGGAAAAGACCCTGATGTTGGGAAAGATGGAGGGCACAAGGAGAAGGGGACGACAGAGGACGAGATGGTGGGACAGTGTTCTCGAAGCAACCAGCATGAGTTTGGCCAAACTGCAGGAGGCAGTGGAAGACAGAAGTGCCTGGCGTGCTCTGGTCCAGGGGGTCACGAAGAGTCGGACACGACTAAATGACTAAACAACAACAACAGGAGAACAATGTGCAGGACCTCAAGCTCTTTAGAGAAAAATGTGGCATATAAATGTTAATAATAATAATAATAATCAGGGGAAAAGGAATATGTACTGTTGGGAGGGTCCCTGTTGCTATAGAAGCAGTATATAATTTTATTTCTAACTTTTAGAAGACATCTGATGGCAGCCCTGTTTAGGGAAGTTTTTGCTTGAATGTTTGAAGTTTGATTCTGTTTTTAGTTACAGATAGGTAGCCGAGTTGGTCTGCCATAGTCAAAACAAAAAAAAAAAATTCCTTCCAGTAGCACCTTAAAGACCAACTAAGTTAGTTCTTGGTATGAGCTTTCGTGTGCATGCACACTTCTTCAGATACACTGAAGTGTGCATGCACACGAAAGCTCATACCAAGAACTAACTTAGTTGGTCTTTAAGGTGCTACTGGAAGGAAAAAAAATTTTGTTCTGTTTTTAGTGTTCTGTTGGGAGCTGCCCAGAGCGGCTTGGGAAACCCAGCCAGGTGGGCAGGGTATAAATAATAAAATTATTATTATTATTATTAAGTTTAAAAACTTAATATTATTATTAAGTTTAAAAAGCATGTGCATCCCCCTCTCCTGGCTGGCATGCAAGTCCTGCAATTGTAGTCACTTTGTAGGAATATTTGGCCGAGATTTGCCCTTTCCTCCCGGAGGTCTTGTTATCATTCTTGCTGTGTTCAATTTTTGCTTCATTTTTTTTTTACGCCGGGGTCTGTGGAGGGAGAGAACTGTCAAAGGCAGGCTAGGTGTGGAGGTGCAGGAGCTGCCAATCAAGTTGTCAGTCGGAATGGAGGGAGACTGTCTTGCCCTTTGGATGAAAGGGTCAGCGGTGTGCTCTGCATGAAGATCGCTTGATGCCTCGCTCCCTCCCTGCCCTGGGAAAGAGGGAGCAGCAAGGAGTTGTCCTGGCCTGGGGTGAAGGCTTGTAAACATCCTGCGTCCTCATCTTGCAAGCTGTTGGGATGCAAATGCATTCACTCCTTGCAAGCCTGATGTTGGAAGCAGGCATTTCGCGGGGGCCTTTCTGCGAGGCGGAAAGCAACAAACCTGGACCTTCTCCCTGTCATCGTAGTCACAGGTGGGGTGTTGGGCGATAAGGATGCCTGCAAAATCCCCCCTATCCACACTTCTCCCCTTATCAGTTGTTATAGGAATTTTAAGGTCTTATATATGAAAAATAAATCTTCATAAATGTACAAGGCAAGCACATGCATAAGCCACATGTCTGAAATAGTGGGAGAACAATCCTGGAGCCATTTTGACTCTCCCAAATTGACCTCAAATATTTCTCTGCAAGGAGGAAGGAAATGGGAAAAGCTTTCTAATTGTCTTTGGACTGTAGGGGCTTACCCCTCCCTGCAAAGTCAGCCTGGCAAGTATCTGTTAAGCTGTTGTTGTTGTTGTTTAGTCGTGTCCGACTCTTCCTGACTCCATGGACCAGAGCACGCCAGGCACTTCTGTCTTCCACTGCCTCCTGCAGTTTGGTCAAAATCTGTTAAGCTGAGTACACTATCAATATGCGTAAGAGATTCAGGAACTAAGTATTTACCATCTCCAAGGAATGGCCAGGCTACCCAGAAAAGGCAATCAGATAAGGCATGATCAGGTATCCTGGCAGACAAGAGAGAAACAACACACTCAAATTTCTGCTGGGGACCACCTCTTTCTGTGATGCATGTATGGTGTTTTGTGGGGTGGTCTTGGGCTACAGGGTGGGCAACTTCAAAAGTCTATATAAGAGCTTGCACACCAATGTTCTGGGTTCCGCCTCCCTCCTGCGTGTGGTGAGTGAGTACCATGTTGCAACAGTTTAATAAAGATCAGGCTTACTAGCTGCTTTACTTCTCAATATTCTCTGGTTGGCCTCTGTTATCTTCTCCGACGATAGAGAACCTACTTAAGGACTCTATATGAGCTCTTAGATAAAGGAAAAAGGAGCAGGTTTTTTCTCTTATAACACAGAGAAAAGTTTTCCTCTCTCTCTCCTAAGACTAGAACTTGAAGCTGAACATTGGAAGATTCAGGATGCATAAAAGGAAGTCCTTCTTCACACAGTACAGAGTTGGACTATGGAGCAAAATCTGCCCCTTTTCCCTTATGGGGTATCCAAGAGTCCGTATAGAGTCCTTACGTAGGTTCCCTATTGCTAGGAGAAAATAACAGATGCCAACTAGAAAATATTGAGAAGCAAAGCAACTAGTAAGCCTGAACTTTATTGATCTGTTGCAACAGGGTGCTCCCCTCACACGCAGGAAAGGAGGAGGAACTCAGAACAATGGCGGGCAAGGCCTTATATAGACATTTTAAATTCCCTGCCCTGGAGCTCAAGACCACCCCTCCATACATCATACATACATCACAGAAGGGGTGTAACCTAAGACCACCCCCCAGATACCTACATCACAGAAAAGGTGGTCTGAAACAGAAATTTGAATGTTTTTCCTGTTTGCCAGGTTATCTGATTGCCTTTCCTGATAGTCTGTCACCCATTAAAATGCTGATTACACAATTCCTGAGACAATGGGGAGGCTCCCTGACCCCCCTCCCTCCTTGCAGGGAAAACATTTGGTCAGTTTGGGAATCAAAATGGTTCCAGGTCGGTCTTCCTGTGCTGATCTATGTACTTGCTTGGTTGGTACACTTGGGTGGGTGGCGCTGTGCATTAAACCACTGAGCCTAGGGATTGCTGATCAGAAGGTTGGCAGTTCGAATCCCCGCGACGGGGTGAGCTCCTGTTGCTCGGTCCCTGCTCCTCCAACCTAGCAGTTCGAAAGCACGTCAAAGTGCAAGTAGATCAATAGGTACCACTCTGGCAGGAAGGTAAACGGCGTTTCCATGCGCTGCTCTGGTTCACCAGAAGTGGCTTAGTCATGCAGGCCACATGACCCGGAAGCTGTACGCCGGCTCCCTTGGCCAGTAAAGCGGGATGAGTGCCGCAACCCCAGAGTCCGTCACGACTGGACCTAATGGTCAGGGGTCCCTTTACCTTTAAGACCTCAAAATTCTTATCGCAAACTCCCTCCCACAGGAGGCAGCGATGGCCACCAAACTAGATGGCTTGAACAGGGGACTGGACAACTACATGGAGGAGAGAGAGGGCCAGCGATGGCTACTAACTATGGTAGCTCTGCCCTATCTCCACCACTGAAGGCAGCCATGTTTCTGAATCCCAGTTGCTGGAAACCACAGGAGAGGAGAGTTGCTCTTGTGCTCGGATCCTGTTGACAGGTTTTTGACTGGCGTCTGCTTGGTCATCATGAGAACCAGATGCAGGACTAGATGGGACCCCTCTGGTCTGATCCAGCAGAGCCATTCCTATGTTTTCAGCAAAGTTTTTATTTATTCATTTTGTGCATCTTTATCTTCATCCATGCACACACTCTTATTTCATTCCCCCGTTCTTTGCACCTCTGTATTTTTTAAAAAGACGATCTGGTTTCTGATGCACACGCCATGCCAAACAAGGAATCTCAAAAGGTGTAATGTTATGCGTGATCACACGCTTCATCCATCTGCCCTGACACTTGCCAGGAGCCTTGGCTATTATTCAGCATCCGAGTGTATCGGTAAACCAGGCCAGGAAAGGGACGCAAATTAATCGAAGGGGCTGAACTTTTGCTGCAAACTGCCCATGCACTAATTCTGGGATAAATTTGAGAAACGATCTGTGTTCCGACTGGCAGGAAGCTGGAACATAAGTCACAGGTCAGTAATGGACAAAATGCAGGGGAGGTGGCCATATCTCCTGGGAAAATAAAACCATAGAATTGTATGACATTCTATAAATAGGAATTCAGTAAATAGAAATTTACCTGCTTGTGACTGGTGGGATAGATCAGCCAGTAGAGCATGAGACTCTCAAAATCAGGGTTGTGGGTTCGAGCCCCATGTTGGGCAAAGGAGTCCTGCATGGCAGGGAGTTGGACTAGATGACCCTTGTGGTCCCTTCTAACTCTACAATTCAATTCTATGAATTCTTGGATTAGGAAGCACCAGATCAGTATACAGAAGATTTCAGGAAGTGCTTCCTTCTTCACTATGTATGAACTACCCTCTGCAAGACATCCTGGGAGCCAATGTAGGTCTTTCAAGACTGGTGTTATGTGGTCTCAGCAGCAACTCCCAGTCCCCAGTCTAGCTGCCGCATTCTGGATTAGTTGTAGTTTCCGGGTCACCTTCAAAGGTAGCACCACGTAGAGTGCATTGCAGTAGTCCAAACGGGAGATAACTAGAGCATGCACCACTCTGGAGAGACAGCCTGCTTGCAGGGAGGGTCTCATCCTGTGTGCCAGATGGAGCTGGTAAACAGCTGCCCTGGACACGGATTTGACCTATGCATCCATGGACAGCTGTGAGTCCAAAATGACTCCCAGGCTGCGCACCTGGTCCTTCAGCGCACCTGTCCCACCACCAGGATTCGGGATCTGTGCCATGGAGGCATGTTCTGTTTGCATTGACGAGCCTTCAGTCTGGCAAGTCACCACCTGCAGCCTAAAGCGGTACAGTCCCAGCCCAGGATGACTCTCTCCATGAGAACTCAGCCCTGATGACCTCGCTCGTAACCATTCCCCATGCCAAGCGATTCCTGACCTTGGGCGTTTGCCAGGATCAGCCACGTAAGAAGATTAAGAAAACACACTCGCCATGCATCTGTTAAGACTCCTTTTGTTCAAAAGCTAGTCAACTTCTTTTCTGAGCGGAGAACAGAACCATGACTAGAATTCCTTCTTTTAAAAGATAAGATGACCCCCCCCCCCATAAGCTGATTTTGCTTTATACAATGTAGATAATTCATCCGCCACTAGGTCAAATTTCCTTTCCAGGGAAAGTATAAAACATTCCCCATCAGCACCCTCGGGTAGAGAGAGAGAAGAGATACCAGCAAATGCTTTGCGCACGCTGAGATCTTATATATCTGCCTTATACTGAATGTCTTTCCTATGACTTTCTTCATGCTGTGTGTGACTTAAAGCTGCAGACGATCATAGCATCAGAACTGTGGAGTTGCAAATAATCCAAAGAGTAATCTAGTGCAGCCCTGTGCAATGCAGGCCAAAAGGGTGGATTACATTTTCTTCCAGAATAGCTTGTTCCCCATATCTGAGATTCCTGCATTTTAGGGGGTTGGACTACATGACCCTCGGGGTACCTTTCAGCTTGACAATTCTATGATTCTATGTTTCTATGACCTTTGTTATGAAAATGCACTCAAAGATATGCACAAATGGTATATATACCCATTACTGTTTGGTGAAATGACTAAAAGTGTATCAGCTATGTGTTGACAAAATAATAAGGCCATTGGCTCACTTATCCACATCTGGTGGCAATGCCCCAAAGTCTTTCTGTTTGGGGAAAAGGGTCTTTCATGAAGCAGGCCTTATCACAAAACAAGATATCCCTTTGGTTCCTAAAATAGCACTTCTATCACATTACAGTGGTATCTCTAGTTAAGTACTTAATTCATTCCAGAGGTCCGTTCTTAACCTGAAACTGTTCTTAACCTGAAGCACCACTTTAGCTAATGGGGCCTCCTGCTGCCGCCGTGCCGCCGGACCACAATTTCTATTCTCATCCTGAAGCAAAGTTCTTAACCTGAAGCACTATTTCTGGGGTAGCGGAGTCTGTAACCTGAAGCGTATGTAACCTGAAGCGTATGTAACCCGAGGTCCCACTGTATTCAGAAACTGCTGAACAACTTTCCCACAAGGATCTCATTATTTATCAAATGGCTACAGCACAGTATACTATTGCAAGGTATTGGGATTCCCTAAATGCAGACCTGTTTGAGATCTGGACCTCACAACTCTGAGATGCAATATTACTAGACAAACCTACAGACCATGTCCGAGAGAGTGGAATAAACGAGAAAACCACTACTTTTCAATCTGCCTGGCAGTTTTATTAAATATGCAACATTGGCAGAACATGCTTTTTGGTGCTCACCAACACATGACAACTTATGGAACAATACCTTTGTCTAGAACCAGTTAAATGCAATAAAATAAACATTTGGTGCTTTTGCTGGGCATGGGATTGTTGAATATTGGTTGTTGCTTCTCGTATAAATAAGTGGAAACAATAAAATATTTGGACAAAATAAATTGTTGCGTTCAAACGCTAGCAAACTCTGCCGGCCACCTGCCTGGCCTCTTGCCTGGTCAACCCCTCTCTTCCCTTCAGGCTGCCAGCCATGACACTTTGACACTCAACCGCAACAGAGAAAAGAAGAGCTCTGGGGCTTCCAGAAGCAGGTACTTACAGTACACGTCGACCCTGATCGATTTGATTGCTGGCGAGCCCAAGCCATTCTCCGCCTTGCAGTAGTAGCGGCCTCCTTGATGTCGCTGGATGTTGGCGATCCTCAACGTCTCGTTGAAGACGCTGGAGTCTTGAAACCGGTCAGAGGCACTTCCTGCTGTTTTGGTCCACCTGATCTGAGCAAGCATCAAAACAGATTGTTACTTTAGCATGCCCATTTGTGTTGCGGAGCGAGGGCTGCTTGCTGAAGACACAGAAAAAGAGAGACTCTGGTGTTTCATGAACCATTAGTATATAAAACCCTTAACAACTTGGGGCCAGTTTACCTGTGAGAACACCTTGCTCTGTATAACACAACCCTGTTTAGGGAAGCTTTTAATGTTTGATGAATTACTGTATTTTAATATTTTGTTGGAGGATGCCCAGAGTGGCTGGGAAAACCCAGCCAGATGGGCAGGATATAGATAAGAAATTCTTCTTCTTCTTCTTCTTCTTCTTCTTCTTCTTCTTCTTCTTCTTCTTCTTCTTCTTCTTCTTCTTCTTCTTCTACTTGACTGCTTTGATCTGAGGAACTGGCACTGCCACAAGTGTCACAAAACACCCATTTACATTTGTAAGAGATTGATCTCTTAGCATGGCAGGACCTAGACTTTGGAACTCCCTGCCTATTGATATCAGGCCGGCAACTTCACTGTACTGTTTTTGGCACCTACCAGAAATGTTTTTGCTTAGACAAACCTACCTAGACATGTAGACATGTTGCTATATGTTTAAATCTGTTTCTAGCTTACTGCTGTATAGCCTGTGGCTATGGGAGAAGGAGGACCTTTGGGGGGGGGGGATTGATGTTGTCACAAGGACTGGACAATGTCTCGATACATCGTCCAATCCCATGATAATGGTTTCGCAATATTCAACATGGCGATACATCATGATGTGTTCACATGCTGTGTAAAAAAGTGTAATGCAGGGGAAACTGTGAAGCCGTAAATCACTTCTCTCGTGATTCCTGCCACCTCTACTGCCCGGGAATATTAAATAACAGTTGTAAAAATATGCGAAAGGTAAGGAAACACATATCAGTTTTAGACCCCTAAGTAGTAGCAGTTGCCAGGACATTACCCCATTAGGTCCATCCTTATTTCAGACATTGTGATATATTTATCTATCACGATGTTTAGCTGGTGATATATGACAATGTTGAAAACCAGGCATCGCACAGCCCTAGTTGTGACCCCTCCAAGTTCTATATATGTGTAAATAAACCATATATATTGCGAAGACCCCACAATCTCACTGTGACTTATTCCCAAAAGGAAACACAAACTCTGGCTGAGCACCTTGAACTCCTGCAATGTTGCACTGCTCAGAGATTGGGGTGGCATGCAACCATATGAAGAACCTGATGGCAGACCCTCCAAGTATCCCTATTTTCCAGGGATGGTCCTGGATTTCCAGAAGCCATCCCGGTTTCTGACTTGACCCTGGAATGTCCTGCTTTTCCTTAGGATGTCCCTATTTTCATTGAAAATACGACATCCCTGTCTTCACCATAAAGAAGGCTGATCTTCGAAGAATTGATGTTTTTAAATTCTGGTGCTAGAGGAGACTCTGGAGAGTCCCATGGACTGCAAGAAGATCCAACCGATCCATTCTGAAGGAAATCAGCCCTGAGTGCTCACGGGAAGGACAGATCCTGAAGCTGAGGCTCCAAGACTTTGGCCACCTCATGAGAAGAGAAGACTCCAGCAGCCGAATTGCCCAGGGGCAAAAAGCAGATTGTGCTTTTTGGGGGGAGGGTTAGAGGGAAGGGCGTATTGAAACAAAGCCACTGAGCAGCTGATCAGCAAGCAATCAGGAGGGGAGATAAGGGATGCTAGTGATAAAGGAGGCTGCCTGGGAGGGGGGAGGTGAAGACAGTGAACTTGCAAGGAGAGGAGACAGGAAGACTAAAGCAATGAGGAGAGAAATTAGAAGAAAAGGAGGCACAAAAAACTGCTCCAGCTAAGGAAAAGATGCTAGGGCAAACAAGAGGGAAGGGGGTGTTGAAACGAAGCTGCAGAGCAGCTGATCGGCAAGCGATCAGGAGGGAGATAAAGGACGCTAGTGATAAAGGAGGCTGCCTGGGAGGGGGGAGGTAAAAGCCCATGTATCCTCAGGATTTTTGCATTGGGTCACCCCAAATTCATCATCAGATCACATAGCGTGTCCATGGCTACAGCCTGCACCAAAAAAATCACGCATCCACTGTTTTGTGGGGCTGCAATGGCGCAAAAACATGGTTACAAAGCACGCATCAACATGGATCCTCAGGATTTTTGCATTTGGCTACCCCAAACTCACCGTCAAATCACATATCATGTCTGTGGCCACAGCATGAACCACAAAAATTATACACCCACTGTTTCATTCAGAATAATTTTTTTCTTGTTCTCCTCCTCTAAAAACTAGGTGCGTCTTATGGAGCGAAAAATACGGTATATCCTCAGGAAGTCAAGATGGTAAACAAGTCACAATGCAAATATCAATGTACCTATATAATTCAGTTGTCAAACCCCATCATAAAGTAATAAAGTAAGAAGCATAGCAATAATGATATTCAAACTAGTATTCGTTGCTAGCCATAGATGTTCAAACATTTCTGCTAAACCTCTCATCTGCATCTAATTGTCTGTTTTCTAGAGATGTTGAAGAACACTGTCTGCAAATCATCACATATTTAAGCACACACAATAATCTTAGTGAACGGGTTTCGGAAACTGTAAAAAACCCCAAAACCCACCCATTTATTTTTCAACTGAGATGAAAGCCATTTTCACAGCATCCAAGTAGAATCTGTACACTTCAGCCAATATCCTGCCTATTTTTAATATCTCAGCTAGACAAGGGAAGGAAAAGAACAGAAGGAGATGGCAGGCAGGGGCAGGCATGAGGTTTCTTATTTATTTCATGAAATTATATGCTGATGAATTGTGGAGGGGAAACTTCAAAGCAGGTTACAAAAAAAGACAAAATAAAATTATCACTAAAAAATTTAGAGCCATAATTCAAAACTTACAAATAATAAAAATGTGATAGAATAGACTAAAAGAAACAAAAACACATAGAAACTTTCTAAGCATCTGGGTAGGTTTGTCCACCAAAAAGAATAATAACATGAGGCAGGGAGTTCCAAAGTTCCAGTGCTGCCACACGAAAGATTGTTGTTGTTGTTGTTTGGTCGTTAAGTCGTGTCCGACTCTTCGTGACCCCATGGACCAGAGCACGCCAGGCACTCCTGTCTTCCACTGCCTCCTGCAGTTTGGTCAAACTCATGCTGTTCGCTTCGAGAACACTGTCCCACCATCTCGCCCTCTGTCGTCCCCTTCTCCTTGTGCCCTCCATCTTTCCCAACATCAGGGTCTTTTCCAGGGAGTCTTCTCTTCTCATGAGGTGGCCAAAGTCTTGGAGCCTCAGCTTCAGGATCTGTCCTTCCAGTGAGCACTCAGGGCTGATTTCCTTCAGAATGGAGAGGTTTGATCTTCTTGCAGTCCATGGGACTCTCAAGAGTCTCCTCCAGCACCAGAATTCAAAAGCATCAATTCTTTGGTGATCAGCTTTTATGGTCTCACTACTGGGAAAACCATAGCTTTAACTATACGGACCTTTGTAGGCAAGGTGATGTCTCTGCTTTTTAAGATGCTGTCTAGGTTTGTCATTGCTTTTCTCCCAAGAAGCAGGCGTCTTTTAATTTCGTGACTGCTGTCACCATTACATTCTTACAAATGCAATGAAGGTATTACGTGGCAGCTGTAAAAGTGCCAGTTCCGCTGACTGAAGCAGCTTATGTTGGGTAAGGAGATCTTGCAGGCAAACTGGTCCCAAGTTCTTAAGGGCTTGGTATACTAATAGTAATGCCCTGAACTCAGCCGAGTAGCAACAATAGTAGATCTCTGAGCATGGGTGTTACAAGACCCGTCAGCAATTGTTTATTTTTATTTACTGTATTTTAAAAAAATTCTTTAATACAAAACCACTTACATAGAACGTAAACAAAACGAAAAACAACATAGACACTGACTAACAACACCTCATTTGACATTACATACCCTTTAACTTCCGATTCAACTCATTGTGCTTTTAATACCTTATACTAGTCTATACACACTTCATTTTTATGATTCTTTTCAGTTAATTACCAGGAAAAATGTTACTTTATAATTTCCTTAAACTTCAAGATTCAATCCATATCTGTCTGGAGATTAGTGTTATTACAGTACTTTTTAAGATATTAAGAAGATGTTTGAAGATGGCTGCCCTGTCACCTACTCATAAGAGTAGGCATTCTGCCCTTTCACAAATCCCACCCATCTTGAAAAACCAACGAGCCCAAGAAGGTCATGTTTACGTGCAACAATAGCACCGCCATCTTGGAAATGGGCAGCATGCTCTTGACTTAGAAAGTGGTGCAGGGTTTGTGGTCAATGTTTGCTCCAAAATTCCCTTCCAAATGCAATGGGAGGCACTGCCAATGTCTTTCCAGAGCTGTCAGATCTCTCAGAGCTTGGGGTGGCAGCTGCCCCCATCCGTGCCACACTCTACAAGACAAGCACCATCTGTCAGTCCGTCTAAAACTGAACAGATGTGTTCTGTCAAGAAAACTCGACATACACGCGAGACAGCCAACCTTAGCACAGATATACCCCCCCGCCCCATCTCAGACTGTCAGCATTTTTCTATTATTAAACTCCTGGCAATGAGGAGCTTTAAATCATTTGTACAAGGAATGTGCCACTGGATAAATGCATGATCGGAGGTCAAATTGATTGTTTTCTCCCTTCCCCTTCCTGCTTTCACATTAGAAAATGAATCCTTCATTGCATTAATTCACGGGAGCCAGAATTTGGAATCATCATTGTGCCTTTTGAGATTAGCAAGCAAAGAAGGATGGAGCGAATCATATGGCATTTGATTTATATATTTTAAAAATAAAATATAATGTACAAATGGAAGAAATGGGAAATGCATTCCAACTGGATGTTGGAGCGAACTTAAAATGTATATAAAAAGAAGAGAGGAAGAGAACCAGTCATGATGGGCAATGATGTAATGGGGGAACGGGTGCAAAATTCTGAGGGGGTGCACCCAGGCGCCCCCACGCAGGTGCCAGCTTCTGTGGGAATGTCCACCTGGCAGAGCAGCCTAGGTCCACAGTGAGTGGGTGCAGATGGAGACAGACAAGGGGCAACCCCAGCACAGAAGAGCCCAGTGCTCCTCTCTGTGGGCATCAGGGGGATTTGCCCCCCAAGGGCCATGTTGGCCAGCCAGGCTCCCCACTGTATAGGTAGGCAGGCAGTGCAGC
Organism: Podarcis gaigeae; assembly: GCF_964106915.1. Taxonomy (NCBI): domain Eukaryota; kingdom Metazoa; phylum Chordata; class Lepidosauria; order Squamata; family Lacertidae; genus Podarcis; species Podarcis gaigeae. Next base: position 2,365,436 of record NC_139678.1, read on the forward strand.
GTGGCCTCGCTTGGCTCCAGTGGGGGGGAGCACAGGCAGCGTCCGTGGCTTGCCTGCCCCGGGCACTGGCAACCCACGGTACGCCACTGACAATGGGAAGATCAGGAGATGCTTTGAATCAAACTACTGTTCCATTGAGCCCAGTGTTGTCCACTCTATCATGACCTGCAGTGGCTCTCCAGAGTTTTGCAGAGACATCCCTTCCCTTTCCCAGAGATGCCATGGACTGAACCTGTGGCCTCTGCATGAAAAGTAACAGTTCTACACTGAGCCTTTGGATGGTCCCATGTCCTGGTCCACACGAGCCACTGAAGAGCTCCAGATGATTGCTGAGGTCCCACCAGAAAAAGCTCCTCTTGTGCAACACACATGGTCTCCCTTTGCAGAACACAGAAGTTTGAACTCCACGACGAATCCTTGCAACTGCTTCTGATTCACTCCTACAGTTTGCCAGGCTCTATTCCCCATTAAATGCGAAGATGTAGCTTCTGCCGTGAGCCTTGTAAAGGAGGAGAATGATGAAATATCACTGTCTCCTCTTGAACTTTTGCAAATTGCCACGTCTGCGCTCCACTTCCGCGGCCTGAAACAGCAGGCTGCTTAGCTTGCGAGGTACCAAAGACTCCCATTTAGCATATTTTGCTTGGGAAGGAGAGGATTGTTTGCTAATGCTGATAGGCTGACACCCGCAGCCGGCTTCATAACAGAGAAGAACATCTAGGAAGGGAGGAGGCCCCGGCGCACCTTGCCCGTGTGGCAAATTACAGGTTTTACTGTAGACCCATTTGTAAATACTTGCAGGAGGTGGATTTAAATTTTTATTGTGCGGCAGGAAGGAACTTACTGGCCACCCACAGAGTCTGGAAAAATGTATAGGATGCAGCTCTTCATTTGAAAGAAGGCAGCAGAGTGATGAATATGCAAGGGCAAGATGGAAACCTGCCTTCATACCTTATTTCATATGCTAATAGCTGTGAGATGCAAAGAAAAGCAGCCTTGGTCATCTACAGCTTAGAACAAAAAATGGGAATATCAAATAGTTTGCAAGATAATCACCCGAGAGCAAGTCCCACAGTCGATAATAATGATAGTTTAAAGTTAAAGCCGGCATGATAGAAGTTTGCATGGAGAAGGGGGAGAGGGGAAAAGTTTCACTCCCTCTTCCATAACATTGCAGTGGGGCTGCAATGGCGCAAAAACGTGGTTACAAAGCACGGATCCACATGGATCCTCAGGATTTTTTAATTTGGTCACCCCAAATTCACCGTCAAATCACATGTCCGTGGTTGAACCACAGCATGAACCACAAAAATCATACATCTACTGTTTCATTCAGAATATATTTTTTCTTGTTTTCCTCCTCTAAAAACTAGGTGCATCTTATGGAGCGATAAATATGGTAACAATCGGCAGGGATGATGGCCAACCTGCTTGGCTTTGAAAGAGGATTAGGCAAATTTGTGGAGGAGAGGACTATTGGTGGCTCCCGGCCAACATGGCTCTGCTCTCCCTCCACAGCCAGAGGCAGCAAAGCTCCTGAAGACCAGTTGCTGGAAACCACAAGAGAGGGCTCTTTCGATGTTGTCCTTGTGAGCTTCACACTGGCATCTGTTTGACCCTTGTGGGAAGAGGGTGCTGGCCAGGGCCATAATAAATACCCACCCTGGACCCTCTCTCCTGAGACCCTCCGTCAAACTCTCCCATGGATCAGCGAGGAGGAAAGCAAGGAACCTTTTCTTCGTAGATATATGGAAACACAACCCAGGGACTTCTTCCTCTGAGGGTCTGCAGGAGGAGATTCCCTCCGACCTTCTTCCCTGCAAAAGATGTTGGCCGGGAGCCACCAATTGTCCTCTCCTCCACAAATTTGCCTAACATCTCTCTTTCCTGTCTAGCTCCATGTCCTCCAGGCCTTATCATCCAAAGGTTTGGCACTTAATATTGAGACGTTTCCTTCTGCTGCACCTTAGGGCTCAGCTCTCCTTATAGCTTAACACCCCAAGGAAGTGTTTGGCTGCCTGAAAGGCCTTCAAAGCAATTGTGCACAGCAATAACCCTCTGCTGCCCTGAGGTGAATGGAGCTTCAACTGCCCAGAACAAGGCAGCTGAAGCTGAACAGGATCCTGCCACCTGATGAGCTTTCGGTGTCCATTCATACACAGGGGGTGGATATTCGAGCTCCTTCAGACCTCCTGATCTGCCCCTAGGTTCTAGGCAATGTGAATCCAGGAATGAGTCAATCAACACCCTGTCTTCCTAAAAGGACTTTGCAAACCTGGCTTTTTAAGAACAGAAGACGAGCCCGCTGGATCAGGCCAATGGCCCATTGAATCCAGCAACCTGTTCTCACAGTGGCCAACCAGACGCCTATGATGGGAAAACAGCAAGCAGAAACCTTCAATGGAGGCTTTTAAGCAGAGGCTTGGGCAGCCATCTGTCAAGGATGCTCCAGCTGTGTGATGGCCTGGGACTCAGGCTGGGACTCGGAACCAGAGGAGTCTCGGTCCGCACTGGATCCTCTGCCTCAGGCATCATCTGAACCGAGTCTGGGGCCTGATTCTGAAGAGTCTGATTCTGCACAGGTTCCCCTGCAACAAACCCCAGCTTGGCCGAGACAGGGGCCTGAGCCTGCCCTGGCTCCAGATGTGGGGATGACCTCCTTGCCTCCAGCTGGGCCATCACTTACAGCTGCTCCACTACTGATTGGGTTAGGGGAGGCTGAGGCGGCTTCTGGGACTAGTCACCCACCGACATCTCCCGAGCTGCAGAGACTCAGGTCTGAAAGAAGGAGAGACCTGAGTACTCACAGGAGGAGTGCTTGGGCGAGAGAGGGAGGTGAGTCACCGGGGGATCAGGACTGGCCGTTACCCCATCAGAGATAAAAGGCTGTCGGACCCCACCCCAGGTTGCGGGAGCAACATTGCTGTGTGCCAGATCCTGCCTGAGACCCTGTGCCTGTCCTTGCCTGGTTTCCTGCCTCGTGTCCTGCCTTGGCCCTGTTGGACTGACTCCCAGTCAGTGTTTCACGGGTTACCTGCAGGCCTAGCACAAGCTGTGATTCCTGCACAGCAGGGGGTTGGACTAGATGACCCTTGGGATCCCTTCCAGCTCTGCAATTCTATGACTCTACGACAAGAGCACCCTCCCCTCCTTTGTCTTCCAGCAACTGGGATTCATAAGCATTGTTGCCTCCAACTTTGGAGGCAGAGTTGGGCCACCCTGCCTTGTCGCCACTGAGACCTCTCTCCTCAATGAATCTGCCCAATCCTATTTTAAAGCCACCCAGTGGCCACCACTGCCTCAAGTGGGAGGGAGTTCCACAGTTTAACTATGTGCCACATGAAGGAGGATTTTCTGGGAGTCTGTCCCGAATCTTCTGACATTCAGTTTGGTTGGACGATTGTGAGTTGTAGTCTTAAAGCCCAGTATGTCCAGACATGATTAACTTTCTCTGATGGCGGAAGTATCTGTGGCTAAGCAGCTTAATTTAATTAGATCATCTGCTCCAGATCATCTGCTTGACAGTATGGTGCAAACCATTGACGCGCCAGCCCTCTTGGGAGAGAGACTACCGGCTCTCCTTCATTAGACGCCGCCGCCTAATGATCCAGACAAGGTGCAGAGACTAAACAGGCTGGACTTCTGAGCTCAGGTCAGATGTTGGGATGCGACCATGTGCCAAAGTATGTCTGACATCTCCCTGCAGGCTGCATCTCTCACAGTGATGGATAACTTGGTGTGGCTCCTTTAGCCTCTGCAGATGTTCCCCTTCGATTCGCACAGCTTTGCTTTGTCCAAACTCCTTTCCCAGCAGTTAAGTAGCAAATCGGGGAAGAACAAGACTCACGGGAGGAGAACCACAAATTCATTTATTACTGATAGCACCAAATATCAAAAACATTGATTTGTTTGCTTCCTGCTCGCTTCCTTTCATGGAGTTCAATGCCAATGTCTTTAAAGGAGGATTAGACAACTTATTGGAGGAGAGTTATCAGGTGGAACTATGGGTTAATCCAAAGGTTGGTAGTTCAGGTCCTCCCAGGGATGGCTGTGGACAGGATTCCTGCTTTGCAGGGGATTGGAGTAGATAACCCTTAGGTTCCCTTTCAACTCTACAGTTCTATGATTGGGCTATGAGTGGCTGCTAACCATGATGGCTATGTTCTAACAACCTACGCTGATCCTTTCAAACTTCCTGCTCAACCACTATGACTCTTCTTAGCTGCAAATCCTGCACTGTAGGGGTTTGGACTAGACAGTACCAGTGAAGGCGGTGAAGGTCCTGTGTGAGTGCCTGGAGGCGGTTGGAGGATGGATGGTGGCTAACAGATTGAGGTTGAATCCTGACAAGACAGAAGTATAGTTTTGGGAGGACAGAGGGTGTGTGGGTGTGGAGGACTCCTTAGTACTGAATGAGGTAACTGTGCCCCTGAAGGACCAGGTGCGCAGCCTGGGAGTCATTCTGGACTCACAGCTGTCCATGGAGGCACAGGTCAATTCTGTGTCCAGGGCATCTGTCTACCAGCTCCATCTGGTATGCAAGCTGAGACCCTATCTGCCTGCAGACTGTTTCGCTAGAGTGGTGCATGCTCTGGTTATCACCTGCTTGGACTACTGCAATGTGCTCTATGTGAGGCTACCTTTGAAGGTGACCCGGAAACTACAACTAATCCAGAATGCAGCAGCTAGACTGGTGACTGGGAGCGGCCACCAAGACCATATAACACCAGTCCTGAAAGACCTACATTGGCTCCCAGTACGTTTCTGAGCACAATTCAAAGTGTTGGTGCTGACTTTTAAAGCCCTAAATTGCTTCGGTCCAGTATATCTGAAGGAGTGTCTCCATCCCCATCATTCTGCCCGGACACTGAGATCCAGCACTGAGAGCCTTCTGGCGGTTCCCTCACTGTGAGAAGCCAAGTTACAGGCAACCAGGCAGAGGGCCTTCTCGGTGGTGGCACCCGCCCTGTGGAACACCCTCCCACCAGATGTCAAAGACAACAACTACTACCAATTTTTTAGAAGACATCTGGTGGCAGCCCTGTTTAGGGAAGCTTTTAATGTTTGATGCATTACTGTATTTTAATATTTGGTTGTAACCTCCCAGGGTGGCTGGGGGAAGCCCAGCCAGATGGGCGGGGTATAAATAAATAAATAATTATTATTATTATTATTATTATTATTATTATTATTATTATTATTATATCATTATCCATGAGGTCCCTTTCAACATGGCAATTGTATGATTCCCCCAATATTGGAGGTCAAAAAGGGGACAGAGTACCACTCCATTCTGCCTTGTCCTGGCCACCTAATCTGGATTCCTGTGTCCAGTTATGAGCGCCACAATTTAAGAAGGATGTTGAGAAGCTGGAACATGTTTGCTTTTGGCAAACAAAAGATGAGGAGATAAAGTCGGTTATGATACACTGGGCCAGAGATTTTGGTTACAATATACAATTGGCTGATTGGGAAAAAGTATGGAATGAAAATATGAAATTTACTGCATGTACGGCGTTAAAGGAGAATATTATGAAAATGGTATACAGATGGTACATTACACCCGTAAAGTTAGCAAAAATGTTCAAAACATGTAATAAGTGTTGGAAATGTAAAGAAACAGAAGGATCATTTTTTCATATGTGGTGGGAGTGTAAGAGGGTAAAGGGTTTCTGGGAAATGATATATAATGAGCTGAAAAAGATGCTTAAATATACGTTTGTAAAAAAAACCAGAAGCCTTTTTGTTAGGAATAACAGGAAGAGAGATAAATAGAAGTGATTCTAAACTTTTTCAGTATGCAGTAACAGCGGCAAGAATATTAGTGGCCCAAAAATGGAAACAAGAGGAACTACCGACCTTGAATGAGTGGAGAATGAAACTTATGGACTACGCAGAACTGGATAAAATGACTGGAAAAATCAGATATCAGAAAGATCACAAATTGATCGAGGACTGGGGAAAGTTCACGGATTATCTGAAAATTATATGTGATGAACAGACAACGCTAGTGGGTTTTAAAGAGGTTTTGTGATAGTATAACGTATATTGTAAAAAAGAAACAGAGATGGAAGGATAATATTAAATTGGCAATATTATATATAGAAAATGCGTGAAGATAGGAAAAATGGATGATTGATGGAGGTGCTGGTGGAAGTTCAAAAACTGGAAATTTGTAAACATGGTTGTATGGACTTATTTGTAAAGGAAAAATTTAATAAAAATTTTATAAACACCGAGAAGCTGGAACATGTGCAGAGGAGGGCAGCCAAGATGATCAAGGGTCGGGAAACCAAGCCTGATGAGGAATGGTTGAGGAAGTTGGGTATGTTTAGCCTGGAAAAGAGGAGGCTGAGAGGAGATATGAGGGCCGTCTTCAAAAATCTGAAGGGCTGTCACATGGAAGATGGAGAAAGCTTGTTTTCCCCTGTTCTGGAGGGTTGTTACAAGAAAGCAGTTCCAGCTCTACAATTCTATGACTCCGAATTATAGAAATGCCTGTGGATTTTGTTTCGTTTTCCTTTTAAAAGGAGTGGGGGGCAAAGGTTTTGTGGATGTGTGTGTCTGTTTGGAATTGCTTTTTTGGAAGTTGAACCCTCGGCAGTTCTTTGGCACAAATAAAGGGGTAGCGAAATGCTTGCATTCAAAATGAGAGGCTTAAAAAGCCCCCGAGCAAGCTAATGGCTGCATTATGCAGAAAAGAAGGTATGCTGTTAAAAGTAAAATTGCTGGAGCCGTCTTATGAGAAGACCATTCTGGAAATCGCCATCATAACAGATCCGAGTAAATGTGTCATTATGGCGAAGGCAAGGAAGACGGGATGCTGTAACGGCATCTCTTTTGGGGGCTCACCCACCAAGTGATCAAAGGCTGCCATTAATCCCTGTAATTTGTTCCTCTGGGATGTGAAGAGGTTTTTATCGCTTCCCATTTAGCACTTTTCATATGAAATAATCAATACTAATTCTATGATTAAATAATTCCTTTGAATGGCTGCTTTATTTATTTTGTCTTTTTGTCAATGCAGGCAGGGGAAACAACCTTTCCCCTTCTTGCTTTCAAAATACAGCAGATAGATTCTTTCTCATTAACAGATCAGGACCTCCCAGGATATCTTCCAGATATATTTTTATTAACGTGACTAGTGAATATTTGCTTATTTGCTTACCTACTTGTTTATTACCTGCCCTTCTCACCAAATCTCCCAGTGCGGGTCACAACACTAAAACACAATATTGAAATCAACTACAGTGGTACTTCAGGTTAAGTATTTAATTCGTTCTGGAGGTCTGTACTTAACTGAAACTGTTCTTAACCTGAAGCACCACTTTAGCTAATGGGGCCTCCTGCTGCTGCCGCCCCGCCGGAGCCCAATTTCTGTTCTCATCCTGAAGCAAAGTTCTTAACCTGAAGCCCTATTTCTGGGTTAGCCTGGAGAAGAGGAGGTTAAGGGGTGATATGATAGCCATGTTCAAATATATAAAAGGATGTCACATAGAGGAGGGAGAAAGGCTGTTTTCTGCTGCTCCAGAGAAGCGGACACGGAGCAATGGATCCAAACTACAAGAAAGAAGATTCCACCTAAACATTAGGAAGAACTTCGTGACAGTAAGAGCTGTTCGACAGTGGAATTTGCTGCCAAGGAGTGTGGTGGAGTCTCCTTCTTTGGAGGTCTTTAAGCAGAGGCTTGACAACCATATGTCAGGAGTGCTCTGATGGTGTTTCCTGCTTGGCAGGGGGTTGGACTCGATGGCCCTTGTGGTCTCTTCCAACTCTAGGATTCTATGATTCTATGAGTCTGTAACCTGAAGCATATGTAACCTGAGGTACCACTGTACAAGCAACTTCAAGAGAACTACAAAACAACCTACAAGATGGCTTTGCCCTACACATGCCCACTCAACCAGTTGCCACGTAATTCCAGTTCCACATCTGTAAGAACTTGACCACTTAGTGTAGCCTTCACCTGAAGATTGGAACTTTCTGCTGCAGATATTCATATTGTGCAGCTTGAAGTGACTGGATGCATAAGAACTGACACCTTTTGGAAATAAAACATTGTCAAGGCCCGTCCATCTAATTAAAGCTTTACTTGCAGAACTTTCTTCAAAACAGAAAAAGGCAGTAGATGATACATCCAAATAGTTCCAGACAATACTTAGCACCTTAGAAGTAAAAGAAAATTCAAAAGGTCTCTCTCCTTCCAGCTTCCATTTTGCCTGCAGCTTTCCCCATTTACACATCCTTCCTTCTCATAGGAGCCTGGGAACAAAAACTAAAGTCAACTCCCTTTCAAAATGGAGATTTGCAACCAAATACCTTTGTCACCTGATCTAAGGTTAAACACTCATGTGTTAGCTAGCAGAAAACAACAATAATTAATTAACAACCAGTCAAAGAGCTCAGAGACCATTTAGTATACTTCAGTTGAATTTTCCAATGTTAAACCTTTCAGGAACACACACAGGCATTTTTCCATTCCATATCTAATTAAACAATTACACTTAGCACCTCCTGCCTATTGATATCGAGTAGGTGCTGAATTCTGGTGCTGGAGGAGACTCTTGAGAGTCCCATGGACTGCAAGAAGATCAAACCTCTCCATTCTGAAGGAAATCAGCCCTGAGTGCTCACTGGAAGGACAGATCCTGAAGCTGAGGCTCCAAGACTTTGGCCACCTCATGAGAAGAGAAGACTCCCTGGAAAAGACCCTGATGTTGGGAAAGATGGAGGGCACAAGGAGAAGGGGACGACAGGGGACGAGATGGTGGGACAGTGTTCTCGAAGCTACTAACATGAGTTTGACCAAACTGCAAGAGGCAGTGGAAGACAGGAGTGCCTGGCGTGCTCTGGTCCATGGGGTCAAGAAGAGTCGGACATGACTAAACAACTCAACAACAACAGCTGCTGCACTGTATTCTTTTTTGACACCTGATGCTGATGCAAAATTTAATTTGATTTGGAATTTTAACTTATTGCAAGTTTTAATGTATTGCAATTTTTCCCCTGATTCTACGGTTTTATATTTTCGTAAAGCACTTTGAGATTTTTTTTATATAATCAAGCAGTGCATAGATTTTATGAAACAAACTTGGAACCATGCAAATAAGGTGTTTCATAAAAACATACACCTTGAGTGTCAAAAGGCTCAGGGAGGGAGGTGTGTCTTCCATATCCCCTGGAGGTTGTACAATGAAGGTGCTGGGTACACCTCTTTGGAGCCACCACAAATAAGGCCCTCTTCCAAGCCATTGCCACCCCCAGCCTCTAAGGACAGAGGAGCCACCAAAAGCACCCATTACACAATGACCAGGCCTCTAAATTGTACAGAGAGCCTATTGTGAGTACAGCAGGCCAGGTAGGTGGGTCAATAATCTGACTCTACCTCTTCTGTTCCTAATGCTGAAATCCAGGGACAAATCTGCAGGTGGAAAATTTCATAAGCAACCTGACCTGGCCTTCAGTTCAGCCCAGGGAAAGGCCCACCAAGCCTCCATAATCGGTTAAAAATGACAAAGAAATTGTTATGTTAGGAAAACATTCTTTAAGCAACAGATAAAAGTTCCTGGAAGCTTTAAAGAGGGTTCCATAATTTTCTCTAGTCATCATCATCAAACCTTTTATTGGCATCACATACAATCATCCATAGGTAATCAATACAGAATTACCACCTCCCCAACGTCACAGAACATTTGTCAAATGAAGAGAGGCAACTCTAGCTCTCCAGGGAGATCAGACGTCTACAATGTGTTTCTGCCAGTGGCGTAGTGTGGGGGGTGCAGGGGGGGCCGGCCACACCGGGTGCAACATCTGGGGGTTAGGGGGCGCAAATCCATGGGTTAGGGGGCACAAATTACTTGCCTTGCCCTGGGTGCTGACAACCCACGCTACACCACTGGTTTCTGCGACAAAAGCCACTTCCGAGCTGGAGAGGAGGTGGGGCTGCGGGCTTCCCGCCCTCTCCACGTGCGCAGGGGCTGCTCCCAGCCTCCGTGCGATTGAGGGAATCCCCGGCCATGTCACCCCCCTAGCCAGCCAATTGGCTGGCCTGGGGGGCGTGGCTTGCACTATTTAACGTTGGCGCGGCCGGGGTTCTCCCTCTTTTGCCGCTGCAGCTCCTCTGGTTTTCCCCCTCCCCCCCCTTTAAGATTTCGTTCCTTGACCTTTCTATGGACCTTGGTTGGTCGCTGTTGAGGGGCCTGGTAGGAATTTTTCCACTTGGCAAATGGGCACCAGTCACTTGGTTTTCGCCTACCTTGTAGCAATCGTCACAACTTTCTCGGTATTGGCGGTTAGGCATTGGTATTGTTCTAGAGATGGAAGAGGGGAGGAAGCGCCATCACCTGCCCCATATATTGAAGGGTAGACCAGTAAAGGATTCCGGGGGGCGTGGCCCCGTCTGAAGCCTATGGAGGTGGGGGCCTAAGCCACACCCCCTATCGGTGACCCCAGGGAAGTTCCTAGTTGCTGTGCATCAGCAGGACTCCCCCTACTGGTGGTTAACCCTTCCTGGACTTCATGCGGACTGGCTGAAGCCGGATAGTCAGTTAGGACCAATGCCTAAGCCAATACCGCTCATCACCTGTAACCAATAAAGTTGTGTCCATTTTAACCCATTAACCTAAATAATTGTGTCACGTGTCGTTATTTCCACCTGGGGGAGGCGGGAACTTGCCACCCAACTGCTGGTGGAGATCACCATATAGTTTACATTTAAAGACCACATGAGTAAGAGTTTCAGCAGGTGGTCTTGACATGGGCAAATTCTTTCTACTTCCACCATTCCCGAGAACCTACCCCAAAGGAGGTTTGATGGGTTTGAATTAAACCTGGCCAACGAAAATGTCCTTCTTTCTTGGGGGAAGAAGCAGAAATTCAAGATAATTATCATTAGTTTCATGTGCCCAAGAAAGTTGAAAGTAAAGAGGGGAACATGTATTCTCTGCTGTTAGTTCCTGGCATTCAGTGTCCCACAAAATTCTCTTTAGTGTGTAGGAGTGGCACTCTAGGTTTGATTGGTGTCAGCTGGAGGTGCAAATAAAGGGAGGAATTTGCAGGCTGCAATTCTGCAAGAGGAAAGCACACACACACACTGTCAGTTGACAACAAGGTTGGAAGTAAGACAACGTGTGCTGCTGATACTGTGAGTTTTGCTGTGTCAGGATTGTTGATTACTGGACTGAGATTATACTGTGCTGGAGAGATAAAGGAGGAATGTGAATATTTTGTATAGAATAGTAACAGAAATGCTTGTGCAACCAGTCAAGCAATAAAGAAGCTCTCGACTGACTTCTGCTCTTGTCCTCTGCCTCCGGGGAAAACTCTGCTACAAACCGTAAGAAGTGGTTTTACTGAGGTGGCACCACACAAGCAGAAAAGCGCAGCTGAAGTGTGTGAGCGGTAACCTCTAATATCTTATACACCACAGAAAAGGGCATTCATTGCATTCTGCTTGCCGGCCGACCCCAGGTTACATGCTGACAAGTCCACATCTAGGGAAAGTCACTGGTGGGAGGTGCAGGGCTGAATATGGAGGAGGAGGAGGAGGAGGAGGATGGATGGATTTGATATCCTGCCTTTCACTCTCTTAAGGAGTCTCAAAGTGGCTAACATTCTCCTTTCCCTTCCTCCCCAACAACAAACACTCTGTGAGGTGAGTGGGGCTGAGAGACTTCAGAGAAGTGTGACTGGCCCAAGGTCACCCAGCAGCTGCATGTGGAGGAGCGGGGAAGCGAACCCGGTTCACCAGATTACGAGTCTATCGCTCTTAACCACTATACCACACTGAAATAGTGGTGCCTCAATGAGTGGAGGCTGAACATGGCTATCCTGGCTGGTAATCATCCATAGCCCTCTTCTCCTCCATAAAATTGTCTAATCCTCTTATAAAGCCAACTAGGTTGCTGGCCATCACTGCCTCCTGTGGGAGGGAGTTCCAAAGTTTAACTCTGCGCTGCTTAAAGAAGGACTTCCTTTTATTTCTCCTGAATCTTCCAGCATTCAGCTTCATTGGATGCCAAGCAACAGCGAAGAAGAAGAGTTTGGATTTGATATCCTGCTTTATCACTACCCAAAGGAGTCTCAAAGCGGCTAACAATCTCCTTTCCCTTCCTCCCCCACAACAAACACTCTGTGAGTGAGGCTGAGAGACTTCAGAGAAGTGTGACTAGCCCAAGGTCACCCAGCAGCTGCAGGTGGAGGAGCGGAGATGCGAACCCCGTTCACCAGATTACGAGTCCACCGCTCTGAACCACTACACCACGCCATAGCTGTCAACTTACAGATTTGAAAATAAGGGACCAGCAGCCTCGAAAATAAGGGATCAGCATCCAAAATAAGGGATTTTCAGGGCACGGGTATGTTCAGCTTCTGAGCCCCTCCGAGCCAAAGGCAGAAAGCCCAGCCAGCAGCCAAACGAAGCCTCAAGTGGTGGTTCCCACAGCGCAGCAACCCAGCAAAGAGGATGCAGCAAGGAAAACCACCGTCACCTCTCCGCTGGGAAGCGCTGAGCAAAGGCGAGTCCCCAGGCAACACGGCCGATTTGATCAGCACAAGGCATGCAAGCTCCACCCCCCAGTCGTTCTTAGACTCCTTATTGGGTGAGCAATGCAGCCAAGCAACACAGTTGGAGCCTCCCTTCTCCCTGGCCGGCAGGGAGGGAGGGAGAGGAGCTGCTTCCTTTGAAACACTGGAAATTTAAGGGACATCATCAATAAGGGACAGAAGCGGGACAGGGACACAGCGCTGGGATAAGGGAGTTTCCTGCCAAATAAGAGACAGTTGACAGCTATGCACCATGCTGGCTCCCGTGATGCTGGTTTTGTCGCGGGGCAATGGCTCACTTTTGCAAATTGCGACCCAGAGGAAGAGGTTTTCTCACCCCGCCGCTGAGAGGCTTGCAATCAGCTCTCCATTCTCAGGGCTCCAGGGAGCGTTTCTCTATATCCTGGCCCTGCAAGAAGGAAGCTCCTTGAGCATCTGTAAGCCTTTCTTCCCAAGCGAAATAATCCGGGAGGTATTGAAGCAGGATCATGCATCAAGCTGTATGCCAGGGGTGAACCACTGACCTGCCTGGCAGCTCCGTAACTCGAACTCATATCCTTGGAGACAAGAGAGTGTCAGAGACTACACCGCTGGGCTGGTGCTGAGATGCCCCAGCCATTCTCCCTACAGCAGCCTTGGCACTGTTTTTGGCCCCTTCGCCCCCCCCCCCACCTTCAAATTAAATCCAGTTAACTGAGCATCCAGGAACACACTCTTTGAATGTTTTCTTTCCTCCCACTATATTGTCCTTTGCGCACAGACACTATTGATTTCTTGCAATACAATAGTGTTTACTTAAACTAGCTCCCATGATGAAAACCCCACAGCATTAGTTAAACGAGGAGTGGGGTAGATTCCAGCATAACGTTTTATGTGCACTGGGCCATGGCGGCATTTTTTCTCCATGGCTAAATACACAAAATGTTCAGTAAAAAAAAAAAAAAAAGCAGGTTATCCCACTCTCAGATTACTAGGGACATCAATGAAGCTGGATGTTGGACGATTCAGCCCAGATAAAGGGAAGTCCTTTGTGCGGCACACAGTCAACTTAAGTTCAGTTAACTATGGAACTCCCTGCCACAGGAATCCACCAACCTGGATGGCCTTCAAAGAGCATTAAACAAATTCATGAAGGAAGTTAAGGCTATAGATCAGGTGTCAGCAAACCTTTTCAGCAGGGGACCGGTCCACTGTCCCTCAGACCTTGTGGGGGGCTGGACTATATTGGGGGAAGGGGGGATGAATGAATTCCTATGCCCCACAAATAACCCAGAGATGCATTTTAAATAAAAGGACACATTCTACTCATGTAAAAACACACTGATTCCTGGACCGTCTGTGGGCCAGATTGGGAAGGTGATTGGGCCGGATCCGGCCCCTGGGCCTTACTTTGCCTACCCATGCTATAGATGACTACTGTCTCGCCAGAGTGGTGCATGCTCTAGTTATCTCCTGCTTGGACTACTGCCATGCGCTCTACGTGGGGCTACCTTTGAAGGTGACCCAGAAACTGCAACTAATCCAGAATGCGGCAGCCAGACTGATGACTGGGAGTGGCCGCCGAGACCATATAGCACCAGTCTTGAAAGACCTACATTGGCTCCCAGTATGTTTCTGAGCACAATTCAAAGTGTTGGTGCTGACCTTTAAAGCCCTAAACGGCCTCAGTCCAGTATACCTGAAGGAGCGTCTCCACCCCCATCGTTCAGCCTGGACACTGAGATCCAGCGCCGAGGGCCTTCTGGCGGTTCCCTCCCTGAGAGAAGTGAGGTTACAGGGAACCAGGCAGAGGGCCTTCTTGGTGGTGGCACCCACCCTTTGGAACACCCTTCCACCAGATGTCACAGAGATAAACAACTACCTGACATTTAGAAGACATCTGAAGGCAGCCCCATTCAGGGAAGTTTTTTAATGTGTAACATTTTAATGTATTTTAAATCTTTGTTGGAGCCGCCCAGAGTGGCTGGGGAAACCCAGTCAGATGGGCGGGGTACAAATAATAAATTATAATATATTATTATTATTATTATTATTATTATTATTATTATTATTATTATTATACTAGCCACAGTGGCTATGCTCTACCATACCCTCCAACATTTTTGTCCACAAAATTGGCAAGTCAGGAGAGGCGCACCTTCCAAGTCAGAGTTCTTGCCCAAGTCAGCAGGGTCTGAAAGCGTTCTAGCTCTCATCAGCAGGTGTGCCAGAGCTCTGGCGTGACCCTGCTGACTCTCGCCAGACCAAAAAACAGGAGATGCAAACGGGAGCTGGGATTGGGTTCAGTGATTCTGGGATGTCACACATAAAACGGGACAGTTGTGGGATATGTGCTCTGCCTCCCTGGAAACCGCAGGAGGGGAGAGTGATGGTCTTGTGTTCGAATCCTGCTTGCAGATTTCCCATAATGGGTAGCTGGTTGGCCCCTATGAGAAGAAGAAGCTGAGCTAGATGGGTCGTTGGCCGGATCCAGCAGCGCTGTCCTTCTGCGACAGAAGATGGGACGTCCTGCATCTGAACTACGCATTGGAAATGCTCAAGGATGTCTCAGTCTAGAATCCCTGCTCAGGTCTCTCTCTCTCCCCCCCGTGAATAACATTTGCACTTTGATGATCTCCTCATGGGTTCAACTTACTCTTTTGGGGTGGTTCCTGCCAATTTCCTTGATTATTATTTTTTTTAGGTGGGAAAGAAGCTTTTTCTGGTAATTGGGTATTTACCTCATCAGCATAATGATCCTCAATTATGCAATTAGTTTTCATATGTGTAATCATTTGAACATGTCATTATGCCTAATTGCGCCTTTAAAAAAAAGGTATAAGACAAAATCTCCATCCTTTGATTGACACTTGCGTGGATGCAGTAAGGGAAGCCCAGGGAAGAGAAGGAGGCCTTCTGTCTTTCAAGATATATGTTTACATTTTCTTTACAATAACAACATCCTACTAAGATGGAGAAGTTTCTGGTGTCCTCTCCTGGTTTTCATTTGCCTTTGCCTTGAAATCATTGTGGGTATTTTGGGTATTTGTATTTTCAGTCTGGAAGATGCTCTGAGTTTCCTCCAATTCTTTGGCTCCTGTGCCCAGTGAGGATTTGAGGAGTTTGCTGAGCTGGTCTGACAAGGTTTTCTTTTGTCAGACAGTGGTCTTAGCTGGCCACTCGTGTGTCTTCATCAGCATCCCAAAAGGATGAGGCAGGTTGCAAGAACTACAACTACTGTATTGGCCCCAATATAAGCCTCACTCTTCTTTTTTTCCAAATTCTGACTGTGAAAATTTAAAGTGCGGCTTATATTCACAACCTTACAGTATGCCGCCTGGAGTGTGGGGCAAACAGCGCCAGGAGCACGGCAAAGCGCCGCCCGCCCTGCATGATATCCCCCATCCCCTGCCCCAAGGTTGGGAAGGGAGAAAGTGAGAGAGCACAGCCCCCCCCCCATATTTAGCCAGGAGCAGTGGGGAATGGAGCGGCTTATATTGGGGTATTTTTTCCTTCCCTCCAATTTTAAAGGTGTGGCTTATATCCAGGTGCAGCTTATATTTGGGCCAATATGGTAAGTGGTGGGGCCCTCCAGGATAGTGGGCCTTTCCTCAACCCCATCATCTAGCTAAAACAAAAAAAAATTCCTTCCAGTAGCACCTTAAAGACCAACTAAGTTAGTTCTTGGTATGAGCTTTCGTGTGCATGCACACTTCTTCAGATACACTGAAACAGAAGTTACCAGACCCTTCTATATAGTGAGAAGGTGGGGAGGGGTATTACTCAGAAGGGTGGTGGGAATGGGTGGTTGGCAGATAGCTGTGATGAGCCTGTTGACGACTCTTAATGACTGCAATAGGTCTTACAGGAAAAAGCAAGGGGTGAGAAGGTGAAAAATGGCTTTGTCATGTATAATGAGATAAGAATCCAATGTCTTTGTTCAGACCAGGTCTCTCCATGGTTTTAAGTTTGGTAAGGAAGATAGAAAGTTCCTGGTCGAGGTTCTGTTGGTGTGTTTGTGAGGATCTGTTCTTGCAACCAGAGGTACCACTGTATCTTAAAGGCACCACATTCTCCACTGAACTTCATTCCAAGGAAACAGAACTCTGGGCAAGGGCCTGGCTGGCAGCCCCAGAGTCTCTTGCCGCTTGGAGTTTGGGCTGGCATGCGACTTTGCGTTTGGGTTCCTTGTGGGGTGGCAGTGGCGATGAGGCAATGGCGCGTCTCTGCAGTCCTGTGAGCCTCAGCCAGCATTCTGGAATGGTAAAGACGAGATGCAGGTTTGCTGCCTTGTTGAGAAAAGAGGCCACAGATGCAGCTATTTTTGATTTTGTGCAATCTGCTTCTCCCCTCATCACAGTAAGGATTGCTAAAGTGGGCATTGTTATTTTGCAAGCCAAATTTGCAACAAAAAAAGAAAATAAAAGGACCTCTTTAAAATTATATTTACAGCTTCCTTTGATCACAATTAAGTGCAACATAAAAGGCTCCTTTCATGTCTAAGCAGAGACAGGAAGTGCAGTTTTAATTGACAGAAATGCTGATAATTACACTTCATTATTGCCTGCAAGGGGGATAGCGCTTACTCAGAACACTCCTGTCCTGATTTAACGCTCCAGGCCTGGATTACGAAAATTCATACTTTGTGAGGCAGCTCTTGGAGACAAATTTCCAAAGCTTTAGGTAGATTGTGGAGGTAGAAATAACCGTCTTGCGGGATCTTAAGGATGAAAAAATTGATTATGATAGAGGCTTTTGCAGCCTGCAGTCCACTTCATCAAACATGTCTTGAATTGCAGGTCCAATGAGTGTTCAGTCTGCCTGGGTGCAAATCTCTATGGTTGCGTAGTCATTCACATGTGACATTCAGTGAGTCTGTCTACCTGTGTATGTAATATGTATGTAGTATGTATGTAATAGCTGTGCTGCATAATCAACCAATGTAAGTCTCTCACAAAAAAACACTTGTACATGTGTAGAGGCAGCTTGTGCCTGGGTTCAAGGTAACATGTGGAAATGTAAAGAAAAGGAAGGGACTTTTTACCATATGTGGTGGGAATGCAGAGAAATTTTAAAAATTTGGGAGACGATATATAATGAGTTGAAGTAAATGTTTAAAATAACATTTATAAAAAAAAACACAGAAGCATTTTTGTTAGGGATTGTAGGACAAGACCTGCCAAGGAAAATAAAGAATTTATTTATGTCTGCTACAACAGTAGCAAGAGTCTTGATTGCACAAGGATGGAAGAATGAGGAAACCCTGACAAAAGAACAGTGGCAAGAGAAATTGATGAACTATGCGGAACTGGCAAAATTGACATGCAAATTGCGAGACAAGGACAACTGTGACTTTAAAGAAGAATGGGAAGCTTTTACAAATTATTTAAAAAGACAACAAAAGGAACTGGACTCCTTGGCAGGTTTTGAATAAACATACACAAATTTGTTGAGGGTTAACATAGTAGATAGATAATATAAGGATGTATACAATTTTATAATATGCTGAAGTTAACATGGGTTGAGAAATCAGAGAGAGGAGCTGAGGGAAGTCTTAGGGGGGGAGGGGGGGAAAATGGGGGGGAATAATGAAGATGATTTGTTTTGATAATTTGTTATGTTGAAATTGCATATATATATATATATATATATGCAGGTTTTGGTGTCCTCGGGTGTCTTCCCGTGTAAAAGTTGGGGTGTCTAGGCGACGTTTCGACGAGGTCTCACTCGTCATCTTCAGGCTGGTGCTTTCGGTTTCTTGTTACTGGAACAGAGCGGGATCTCAATGTTTGAGTTCCTATAAATTAGCCCTCCCCACAAAAACTGACACCAGATCCAGAGGCACACAGAACGCCAACACCAATCAACCACACCAGACCCAAACCCAGACCCTCTCCACAGATGAATTACTGACACCATCCAGTAGCCAATCCATGGTGGCACCTCCGGATGCTGCACCCCCCTGCAATCCCTACACAGATCTGGCTGACACAAGCCACAAAACCACAGCTCGCCCCTATACACGAAGCCAAGCCAAAGCACAACTAAGTGCAATACAGCCATCTTCTCAGGAAAACTCTTCACAAAGTTCAAGAGGTCAAGACACAAAGACTTTAGCAACTAATCCACACCTAATGACCCACCTAAGTGGTACTCAGGATATCACTCAAGAAATCACTCAAGGTATCTCTCAAGTAATTAAGGAACAAAAGAAGAAAAGGCACACTAGCCTGGGAACTTCCTCTCTGCCCAGAACATTGGAGGCTAGACACCACACCCCCTCTACAGTATTTATAGGAACTCAAACATTGAGATCCCGCTCTGTTCCAGTAACAAGAAGCCGAAAGCACCAGCCTGAAGATGACGAGTGAGACCTCGTCGAAACGTCGCCTAGACACCCCAACTTTTACACGGGAAGACACCCGAGGACACCAAAACCTGCATTCCTGTACCCGTGAAAATCTACGAAAGCATATATATATATATATATATATATATATATGCAGGTTTTGGTGTCCTCGGGTGTCTTCCCGTGTAAAAGTTGGGGTGTCTAGGCGACGTTTCGACGAGGTCTCACTCGTCATCTTCAGGCTGGTGCTTTCGGCTTCTTGTTACTGGAACAGAGCGGGATCTCAATGTTTGAGTTCCTATAAATACTGTAGAGGGGGTGTGGTGTCTAGCCTCCAATGTTCTGGGCAGAGAGGAAGTTCCCAGGCTAGTGTGCCTTTTCTTCTTTTGTTCCTTAATTACTTGAGAGATACCTTGAGTGATTTCTTGAGTGATATCCTGAGTACCACTTAGGTGGGTCATTAGGTGTGGATTAGTTGCTAAAGTCTTTGTGTCTTGACCTCTTGAACTTTGTGAAGAGTTTTCCTGAGAAGATGGCTGTATTGCACTTAGTTGTGCTTTGGCTTGGCTTCGTGTATAGGGGCGAGCTGTGGTTTTGTGGCTTGTGTCAGCCAGATCTGTGTAGGGATTGCAGGGGGGTGCAGCATCCGGAGGTGCCACCATGGATTGGCTACTGGATGGTGTCAGTAATTCATCTGTGGAGAGGGTCTGGGTTTGGGTCTGGTGTGGTTGATTGGTGTTGGCGTTCTGTGTGCCTCTGGATCTGGTGTCAGTTTTTGTGGGGAGGGCTAATTTCCAGATGTCTGGCAAGCGGGATGTGTCGTCACGCTTGTTCATGTTGTGAGGGTGTTTCTCTATCTCGATGGCTTCCATGATTATTCTCTTGTGGTGATGTTCCGTGTTAAAGAGCAATTTGGAATCTGCAAAATTAATTTCGTGTCCTGTTTCTTTCATGTGTTGGAAAAGAGAGGAAGTTTTTTCTTCTTTTTTGACGGCATTCTTGTGTTCTGCGATACGTGCATTTATTCGTCTGTTTGTTTGTCCAATGTACGTGGCTGGGCAGACTTTGCAGGGTATTTCATAGATCCCTTGGTTTTCCAACTGGATTTTATCCTTGGGGTTTCTGAGGATATTGGCTATTTTTTGGTTGGTGCAAAAGGCTGTTTTGATATTGTGTTTATGGAGGATTTTGCTAATTTTATCTGTAGTGCCCTTGATATAAGGAAGGAGGGCCATGCCATTGTTTTCTTCTGTGTCTTGGTTTTTGGGGGGTGTTTCCTTTTGGATTAGCTTCGTAATCCTGTTTTGCTGGTATCCATTGGCAATTAACACATTTGAGAGATTCTGTAACTCAGTTGTCAAGTGGTCTTTGTCAGCCAGGCGTTTGGTTCTGGAGATGAGAGTCTTGGCTACGGAGTTTATTTGTGCAGGGTGGTGGTGTGATTGTGCATGTAAGTAGCGGTTGGTGTGTGTTTTTTTCTGGTAGATAGTGTGTCCTAGGGAGCCATCAGGTTTTTTGTAGATTAGGACGTCAAGGAAGGGAAGTTGGTTGTTGGCTTCTATTTCCATAGTGAATTGTATTTTGGGGTGTAAGTTGTTGAGATGTGTGAGGAAGCTATCCAGTTTTTCCTTCCCGTGTGGCCAAATTACAAAGGTGTCGTCAACATATCTGAGCCAAAGTTTGGGTTTGTGTTCTGACTTGTCTAAAGCATTGGTTTCAAAGTGTTCCATGTACAGGTTTGCGATGACCGGTGAGAGGGGTGATCCCATAGGTGCTCCTTCTATCTGTTTGTATCTTTGTCCATTGTGGATGAAGTACGTGTTGGTTAGGCAGTGGTTGGTCAGGTCCAAGATGTATTCGGGGGGATTGTATTTGTTTTGAATAGCTGTCAAGGCTTCATTAATGGGCACTTGTGTGAAGAGAGATACAACATCGAAGCTCACAAGTAGGTCATTAGGATGTAGGTTTTGCTTCTTTATTGTTTCTATGAACTGGAAGGAGTTTGGTACGTGTGAAGAGATGGATTCTGCATAGGGCTGAAGTTGCTTGGCGAGAAATTTAGCGAGATTTTGTAGAGGTGAGCCTATGGAGCTGACTATTGGTCTGAGTGGTGTTCCTTCTTTGTGTATCTTGGGGAGGCCGTAGAGTTTGGGGCATCTGGATGATTTTTCTCTGGGGATGATTCTTAGCTGGATTTCTTCACTGATAGGAGAGGCTTTTATTTTGGATTTGGTGGTTTTTTCCAGATAGGTGGTGGGATCTGTTTTTATAGGTTTGTAGGCAGGATCTTGGAGTAGCTTTGATAGTTTTGCTTGGTAGTCCGATGTGTTCATCACCACTGTGGCATTACCTTTGTCTGCTGGGAGAATGATTATGTTGTTGTCTTTCCTCAGGTTGGTGAGTGCTTTCTGTTCTTCTTTGTGTAAATTGCTTCTGGGTGGTTTGCTGGAGCAGAGGATGTTGGTGACTTCAAGTCTGATTTTATTGGCTTCATCAAGTCTGATTTTATTGGCACACAGAACGCCAACACCAATCAACCACACCAGACCCAAACCCAGACCCTCTCCACAGATGAATTACTGACACCATCCAGTAGCCAATCCATGGTGGCACCTCCGGATGCTGCACCCCCCTGCAATCCCTACACAGATCTGGCTGACACAAGCCACAAAACCACAGCTCGCCCCTATACACGAAGCCAAGCCAAAGCACAACTAAGTGCAATACAGCCATCTTCTCAGGAAAACTCTTCACAAAGTTCAAGAGGTCAAGACACAAAGACTTTAGCAACTAATCCACACCTAATGACCCACCTAAGTGGTACTCAGGATATCACTCAAGAAATCACTCAAGGTATCTCTCAAGTAATTAAGGAACAAAAGAAGAAAAGGCACACTAGCCTGGGAACTTCCTCTCTGCCCAGAACATTGGAGGCTAGACACCACACCCCCTCTACAGTATTTATAGGAACTCAAACATTGAGATCCCGCTCTGTTCCAGTAACAAGAAGCCGAAAGCACCAGCCTGAAGATGACGAGTGAGACCTCGTCGAAACGTCGCCTAGACACCCCAACTTTTACACGGGAAGACACCCGAGGACACCAAAACCTGCATTCCTGTACCCGTGAAAATCTACGAAAGCATATATATATATATATATATATATTTATATATATATATGGTAACATGTGGAACAGTCTCCCTTGGGTGGTTGAGGACTCTCCTTCCTTGGAAGTTCTGAAGCAGAGGTCAGATGACCATCGGTCATGGATGCTTTAGCTGAGATTCCTGCATTGCAGGGGGGTTGGGCTAGATAACCCTTGGGTCTCTTCCAGTCCTATGAGTCTATGATAAGACCATATGATGAGCCTCCTGGATCAGGCCAGTGGCGGTGGAGGAGGAACAGCCCAGCTGTTGCATCAGACCAAAGCCCATCTACTCTAGCATCCTATGCTCAGAGTGGACACCCAAATGCCTGTGGGAAACCGACAAGCAAGATTTGAGCACAAGAGCCCTCTCTGGTGGTTTCCGGTAACTGGAATTCAGAAACATTGCTGCCTCCCACCACAGAGGCAGATGCCGGGAACGGAACAAAAGACCTGCAAGACAGTGAGTTATGGTAGGGTGACCAGACGTCCCCGTTTCCCGGGGACAGTCCCCGGATTTGTGAATAAGTCCCTGGACAAATTCCATCCCCGGAATGTCCCCAGATTTCATCTAATGTCCCCGGGAAACACAGCAGCGCCAGTCTCAGCAGCCAGGAGCATTTGGCTCTGGCTGGCTTCAGCAGCTGCTCGGAAGTCCCCATCTGATGGTGGTGCAGGGGCTCCAAGATGCAGCTTCCAGGCTGCCTCCACCTTACCTGACCCCAGCAACTCAGCTGTGAAGGGAGGCTTCATGCTGCCTATCGGAGGGAGCAGGGATCTCTCAGTTAGGCAACAGGAAGCCTCCTTTCCCAGCTGAGAGATCCCTGCCCCCTCCTGCTTGCATGAAAGTAGGAATGGGATTGGGGCTGCTCTGATGGGAAGGGAGGCATCGCGCTGCCTGAGAGATCCCCACCACCACCACCAAAGAACCAACAACTAAAGGGCTGCCGAGGCTCATGGAGAAAGGAGATAGAAGCCTCGGAGGAAGGGGAAACGTGGCGGTTGAGGTCAAGGCAGCGGCAGCCCCTCTGCCAACACCATCGCTGCAGCATCAACGCCCTGAAAGTGCAGTAATATTAATTAATTAAAGTGTTCCCGGATTCATTGAAAATAATCTGGTAACCTTAATCATTGGACCCTTCCCCATGTCCTAGGAGACAAGGATTTGCTCAACCTACATTCGGAACAAGAATTCTCCAGCAGAGATAGGGCAAGATGCTCCCAGAGCAGGGGAGTGCAAGATGCATCAAGCTTATTTGGCATGGGCCTGCAGGTAAATTAAAGGACCCCTGGATGGTTAAGTCCAGTCAAAGGTGACTCTGGCGTTGCGGCGCTCATCTCGCTTTCAGGCCGAGGGAGCCGGCGTTTGTCCACAGACAGCTTTCCAGGTCATGTGGCCAGCAGGACTAAACCCCTTCTGGTGCAACGGGACACTGTGACAAGTGCCAGAGTGCACAGAAACACTGTTTACCTTCCTGCCGCAGCGGTCCCTATTTATCTACTTGCACTGGTGTGCTTTCAAACTGCTAGGTTGGCAAGAGCTGGGACAGAGCAACAGGAGCTCATTTCATCACGGCGATTCAAACCGCCGACCTTCCGATCAGCAAGACCAAGAGGCTCAGTGGTTTAGACCACAGCACCAGCCGCATGGGCCTGCATCTCAGGCCCCATTGCTTGCTGCTGTGGATGAGTCTTGCCCATCTGCCGTTTGTGCTTCTAGGAGACGGGGTGGAAGAAGGAGACTTCAGCTGGCTGCCCCGAGGCCCAGCACCGGCTCCCACCTCACACTGGCCAGCGAGCCGCCCCCCAGCCCTTCCTTGCGCAGCCGACGCCATCCATGCAGCAAGAGCCTTTGGGCAATGTTAGTGTACACCAGCTTTGCTCCTTGCTGGCTTGCTGCTTGTTGCTAACCAGCCCTGCAAAGCTCAAGGATCGGCTGTGCTAAATATAGCCGCCTCTCTAGGCCACTGCTGGGATACAAAGGAAGATGCTCCTTCCTAACTGCGCATCAGCATCTTCGCCGAGAGCAGGCCTCTCGCTCGGAAGAAGCGGCAGGGATGCGGGCGATGTAGAGCCTTCCTTTCAGAACAGGAGGATCATGGAATCATACAATGCACAAACGGCAGCTCAAACACAGATTGATAGGTGAGACTGGGACCTAACCCAATGATCTCTCTTGGACTCAGCTGGTCACAACTCTGGCCAGTCCTGCCAGCACAGCCCATAATCAGGGGGGCTTTCTAGAGCCATCTGGTTGGCTGCTGGGAGAACAGGATTCTGCACTTGGTGTTCCGCTGTGTGATGGCCTGGGACTTGGGCTCGGACTCGGAGCTGGAGGAGCCTCAGTCTGCACCGGATCCTCTGCCTCAGGCATCATCTGAACCAAGTCTGGGGCCTGATCCTGAAGACTCCCAATGTGCACAGGTTCCCCTGCAACAAGCACTGGCTGGGCAGAGTCAGGGGCCTGAGCCTGCCCTGGCTCCAGATGCGGGGATGACCTTGTTGCCTCCAGCTGGGCCATCACTTACAGCTGCTACTCTACCAGTTGGGTCAGGGGAGGCTGAGGTGGCCCCTGGGTCTAGTAACCCACCAACGTCTCCCGAGCTGCAGAGACTGAGGTCTGAGAGAAGGAGAGAGCTGAGTACTCGCAGGAGGAGTGCTGTCCTTTGGGCGAGACAGGGAGGTGAGTCGACGGGGGATCAGGACCAGCCGTTACCCCAAAAGAGATAAAAGTCTGTCGGACCCCACCCCAGGTTGCGGGAGCAACATTGCTGTTTGCTAGAACCTGCCTGTGACCCTGTACCTGACCTAGCCTGGTTTCCTGCCTTGACCCTGTTGGACTGACTCCTAGCGGAATCCTTGGATTCAGGACTGGATCTGGACCACGTGACTTGGGTTAGCCCCTGGGCCCAGCACAAGCTGGCCTGATCCAGCAGGTTCCTCTTGCATCCTTACCAGGGCTGGATTTAGGTTTGATGTGGCCCTTATCTACTAAAGGTAATGGGGCCCTTTATATGTCCAGCTGTCCTTTGCCAACAACAAATTGTCACTGTTTTTTCCAGTTGAATATATGCTATATGGTAATTTATGGACCTGATAGGTATTTCAAGCCATTTCAACATATGTTGCCCTGCAACCAGTCCATGCAAAATGTAGGCACCCTTTATATAGAAAGGCGCAAACCAGTGATATTTTAGGGAGCAGGCTAGCAGGTGGGGCCCATAACTTGCATCATAGGAGCCTACACAACACAACACACTGTTGCTGTATGTAGGTTTTATTTTATTTGTTTTTATCTTATATTTTGGAAATGGACATCTGGGTCCCCCCCTTTTTTGTGGGGGGGGGCCAAGAGAGTGGGGCCCTAATCTATAGCTTGTTTGGCTTATATGTAAATCCGGCACTGGTCCTTATGCCCTCCCAGCCAAGCCCGCTACAAATATTGACAATGTATTTCGGTTCGGCGTTTGCATCCTTCCATAGGTAGTTAATTACACCTGACTCCTTGCTTAGCGCCTCGGACTGCGCTAACAAGGTTTGCGCGCCATTATTCTCGAAGCGCCATTAGGGAGGCTGTCTTTTATAGATTTCACTTTTATTACATGCATCGCTAATGAAGGCATAATGCGATTATGATGGACCGAGTCCCAGGGAAAATTGTTGCCAATTGGGTTTGGCACAAAATAATAAATTGCCTTTGGATCGAGTGGTAGGTTTGGGGAATAAAAAGAGGGACCCTTTTAGGCATCAAAATAAGGCCGGTTATAAGTTGAACAAGGAAATTAGATTTAACAGGAGCAAATCAATTTGCAGCATAAACTAACACAATAGCTATATACAAGCTGAGACTCCATTTTGGGGGGGTGGGGAGGATGTGCAGTGACTTTATTCTTATTTTTTGCAGAGGAAATTTGTTAGATATATTGGTTGTTTGTCCCTCCTCCCGCCTGAGTGTTTTCCCCAATTAAATTTCCTTATAGATTCTTAAAGCGAACAAGCATTTTTGCTAATGGTTGTTCCTCTAAGGAAAGTTGAATTGGATCGCTAAGTAGGAGAGTCATAAAGAGTTGTCTCTAAACACCAGAAGTGCCTGTTCAGCAGCAGAAAACTGCCAGGTCTGAAAAAAAATTATAAGAATTCTCAAGCCTAGCAAGGACTGCTGAAAAATGGGGTGGTGTTCATAGAACCATGGAGTCACAGGAAAATTGGGGTCTCCAGGCCTCTTCTAGTCCCACGATTCCTGTAATGCAGGAATCACAGCTAAAGAAGCTCCAAGATATCTCCTCTCAGTCCACTCTTTGCCATGCTAAACATACCCAACTCCTTCAACCGTTCCTCATATGGCTTGGTTTCCCGACCCTTGATCCTCTTAGTCACCCTCTTCTGCACACCTTCCAGCTTGTCAACGTCCTTCTTAAATTGTGGCGCCCAGAAGTGGACACGGTATTCCAGGTGTGGTCTGACCAAGGCAGAATAGAACGGGACTATGACTTCCCTCTATGGGACGCGGGTGGCGCTGTGGGTTAAACCACAGAGCCTAGGACTTGCCGATCAGAAGGTCGGCAGTTCAAATCCCCGTGACGGGGTGAGCTCCCGTTACTCGGTCCCTGCTCCTGCCAACCTAGGAGTTTGAAATCACGTCAAGGTGCAAGTAGATAAATAGGTACCACTCCAGCGGGAAGGGAAACAGCGTTTCTGTGTGCTGCTCTGGTTCGCCAGAAGCGGCTTAGTCATGCTGGCCACATGACCTGGAAGCTGTACGCCGGCTCCCTCAGCCAATAAAGTGAGATGAGCGCTGCAGGGATTCGAACCGCCGACCTTCTGATAGGCAAGCACTAGGCAATGTGGTTTAACCCACAGCGCCACCTGCGTTGTAATCTATGTACTGTACTATAAAATAAACAAGACAGTATTGTAGATGATAAAAATTCAAATTAAATGATAAAAGTCCGTTCCAAAACCAAAGTGTTCCAAAACCAAGGTGCGTTTCCCCGTAAACAGTAATGCAAAATGGATTAATCCATTCCAGACTTTTAAAAACAACCCCTTAAAACAGCAATTTAACATGAATTTTACTATCTAACAAGATAGTAATGAAAGCAATAATCAATGTACTGTACTATAAAATAAATAAATAAGACAGTATTGTAGATGATAAAAATCCAAATTAAACGATAGTCTCTCTTCGGCGGTTCGAATCCCTGCGGCGGGGTGCGCTCCCGCTGCTCGGTCCCAGCGCCTGCCAACCTAGCAGTTCGAAAGCACCTCCGGGTGCAAGTAGATAAATAGGGACCGCTTACCAGCGGGAAGGTAAATGGCGTTTCCGTGTGCGGCTCTGGCTCGCCAGAGCAGCGATGTCACGCTGGCCACGTGACCCGGAAGTGTCTCCGGACAGCGCTGGCCCCTGGCCTCTTGAGTGAGATGGGCGCACAACCCCAGAGTCTGTCAAGACTGGCCTGTACGGGCAGGGGTACCTTTACCTTTACCTCTCTTTGGATGGGGGGCTTCTATCCATTTCTGCAGTCACAGAATCAGTCGGTAGCTGAACTGGGTTCCACACAGTCACAAAAGCAAATGAACTGAAAAAGCCTCAAAAACAAAAACACAAAGTATATGGGGGGGGGGGAGCACCAAACTGAATCTGTTCCGGAATTCCGTTTCACTTCCAAAATGTTTGAAAACCAAGGTTCGGCTTCTGATTGGTGCAGGCGCCCTGGAAACAATAGCCGACATCCGCATCGGACGTTCGGCTTCTGAAAAAGGTTCGAAAACCGGAATATTTACTTCCCGGTTTTTGGCGTTTGAGAACCAAGGCATTTGAGAACCAAGGTACCACTGTACCTCTGTCAGGGATGCAGCAAGCAGATAGCTCAGCTGATGCATCATCTATATTAGTTGCTGCATAAGAATGGTTGTTTAGCAGGGAGCACTGAGCACCGAAACTCCCTCCCTTGCAGTGCTGAGACACTTCCAACCGGCTGTTTTCGGGAGACGAGGCCAAGAATGGGAGAGAAGTGTGCAAGCGCAGACTCCTGCGCATTTCAGCATTTTTCTCTCTGCCCCCCCCCCCCCCCGCTCCAGGGCCCACAGCCTCTCCGACTTGTCATGGAATTTCACTTTCCCTGCTTATGCTGACGACTCTCGCTTTCCCCACTGTGGCAGTAATAGCTGCTAATCAACTTGTAATGCAGTAATCACAACTGCGGGCTACGGCCATGCAAAGCAGGAGGGAAGAAATAAAGAAATAAATCAGAGGGTGGGGAGAGAGAGGAAGGAAGGAAGGAAGGAGAGAGGAGAGGGAGAGAGAAAGAGGGAGAGGAATGAGGTGGAGAGAAAGAGGGGTAAGGCAGGCACCACAAAAATTAGAAAAAAGGAGATTTTTTTGTCAGATATAAATAATGTTGAAGTATACAATAATAAACATTATTGTCCATCTCACTGTAGGTTTTGTTCCATTTTGAAAAATGAAATTTCTTTCTGCTGTTTACCAGTGCTTTTTTTCTGGGGGGGGGGGCACAGGGGTATGCGTACCCCTAAACCTTTTGTGAATCTTTATACTTTTGTCCATTTACTGTATTTATTCCCCTCGATTTAAACTATAAAGTGGTGATTTTCTTGAGACAAAATGAGAGTACCCCTCAACATTTATTTATTTTTAGAAAAAAAAGCACTGCTGTTTATTAATGTTCATATTTTGAATTAGATGTATATTTAGCATCTCCCTTGGAGGGGTACTCACATTTAAGTTTTGCCGGCTTACTGGTGAACAGCTGGTCTCTGAAATAACACCCCAAGAAATGCTATTTTCTCACAATGAAAATGTAACGACAACATTGGGGAGCACCCCACCCCAAACACCTGCACCAAAATATATGCTCGCCAAGAAACAAACATTTTCCTCTGTTTCGCATACAGTCTGGCAGCCTCAGACTCCTGCATTTTGGCTCAGAGTTGGAACTCAGGTGAGACTTCGCCAACGTCCCAAATCCGAAAGGGCCAAGATCAGTGGCCCACGCGCTCAGCTCAGAGATGGAGACTGAGTAAGATTCTCAAGGACTTGCATTTTGCAAATCCCTCTATGAAATGTCATGATCCACATCCCAGCTGGGATGTACAGGACCGCCTCTGCTGGTATGTCCCACGGAGGACCTTACAGTCTTCAAATAAAAACATCTTGGAGATCTTCCACAGGGAGGTTAGGCTGGTTTCAACCAGGGGACATGCTTGTTTTGTGTTTTCCAATTTATCTGAAGAAAAGGACCTCTGTTTGGTTGTCAAACACTGCAGTCCTGCGCTCAGAAATAACTCACGCCGAGTTCTGCGTGGCTGGATCCCAGGCAAGTGGTATAACACAACGGCTGTTTTAGACACACTTCAGAGTAGACATGCTTACGATTGTCTGTACACAACCCTCCTCTCCAAAACAAAGCACTCCTGGATGCTTTTTAGCCATTATCTGTGCTGCAATATCAAACACTTTGGCAAATTACTTAATTTTATATTTTGCATCATTCTGGTGCAGGAAGCCAGGAAGAATGTGAATAATTTCATCCATTAAGTGGGACATTAGTTGCCATGGAAGCAATGCCCCCATATAAATATATATATATCGTAGTCTCTCTGTCCACTGTGGGGGCTGCAGAAGGGCCTTAACAACCTAGGAGAGTTGCAGGATCAGGCCAAGTGCCTGCCTAGTCCAGCAACCTGCTCTTGCAGCAGCCAGTCATATATTCTCAGTGCTCACAACAGCCCTGTAAGGTAGGACAATATAGTTGCAGTTGGTAGTGTATGAGACTCTTAATCTCGGGGTTGTGGTTTCGACTCCACTTTGGGCAAAAGATTCCTGCATTTCAGGGGGTTGGACTAGATGACCCTCATGGTCCCTTCCAACTCTATGGTTCTATAGAGGGAGGCATGTCTGAGGCCACCCTGGGAGTTCATGGGAGAGGCAAAATTCAAGCCAACTGAAATATACTCAGAGTTGCAAAGTGATTTCATGCTCTTTATTCAGCTCATAGTGGTGATGAGGAATGAATGAATGTCCCCTCAAAGTATCTGCTTTATATACATTATTTACACAATGGGCTGCACATGATTGGCTAATTCCGGAATTCTACTGTAAGACAATCAGGTTGTGGATTCACTTCTATCTGGAGCATGATTGGGTGGTTCCTGCCAACCAATCATACTGCTGCATTCTGAATCCTATTGTTCTAGGACCAATCAGACTGCTGCAGTTTGAATCCTATTCAACTCAGTACATAACACCAACCAAAATGATTAAGAGGATGGAGAAACATCCTGATTAAGAAAGGTTGCAGAGAATGCATGGCAAGGAGAAAGCAGATAGAGAAAGTCTCCTCTTCCCATAATGCAATATCCACTGGGCCCCTGGCCTGATTCTGCAGCCTCTTCTTGTGTTCTTAAGCCGTGGACTTCCTGATTCCAAGCTCATCCCCCTTGGCAGGACACTACCGTGGTTTGCTTTCTTCATCAGGGACTTCAGGCAATTCATTGTCAGAAGGGACGGGGCTTTTCCCACCCCTCTCTTTGCTGAGAGTTGCAATGAGAGAGAAAGAGAGAGCGCAGGAGAGAGGATGGGAGACACAGGTGGAGATGATCAGCGTGTGAGCAGGAGGGAGAGAGAAATCTATAAACTGGTAAAATGAAGTGAAATCAATTTTCCTTCCAGGGCCTGAGATGAGAAAATAGAGATTTGAGGGGAGAAAACACACTGATCTGTGCAACATGCTGGAACCACGATAGGCTGGTTTTGCCAGAGTTTTGCTGATCTAGTAGCATCAGAGTTTATGCCTGCTTAAGGAAGCCATTTTCCAGACACTATAAAAATATGGCAGCCACACCAAGCCATTCAAAGCATCTGAGGCTCTCAGGGAGCAATGGCTAGGAGTCCTCCAGGAGTCTGATACAGTTCTGTGCCATCCCCAAGTGGTGAGAAATTATAACCAGAGCATGTACCACTCTGCTGAAACAGTGCGCAGGCAGGTAGGGTCTCAGCCTATCTGTGGACAGCTGCACTGAACCCACAAATAACCTGCACTTCCATGGATAGCCGTGAGTCCAAAATGACCGCAGACCTACAAGTTCACTGCATGTACAGTGTAAAGGAAAACATTATGAAAATGATGTATAGATGGTACTTAACCCCTGTAAAACTAGCAAACATATATCATAATAGTGATAATCTATGCTGGAAATGTAAAGAAAAAGAGGGTACTTTTTATCATATGTGGTGGACCTGCCCTAAGGTGAAAGGCTTCTGGGAGAAGATTTACAATGAATTGAAAAAAAAATGGTGAAATATACATTTATAAAGAAACCAGAGGCCTTTCTTCTTGGAATAACAGGTTTGGAATTGCCCCAAAAAGATGTTAGATTGTTTTTGTATGCCACAACTGCAGCTAGAATTTTATTAGCCAAGAATTGGAAAACACAAGAAGTACCAACAGTGGAGGAATGGCAGATGAAGATGATGGACTTTTTGGAGCTAGCTGACCTGACCGGAAGAGTCCTCAACCAGAAGGAGGAGGAGAACCAGGAGGAATGGAGGAAATTTAAAGACTATTTAGTTAAATACGCTAAGGTAACTTAAATAGAAATACTTGCAAATAATAGATAGGCTTAGGATTTCAATATGTGAAGTTATAGAATAATATGTTTAAAGTAAAGATGAAAAGAAAGAAAGATGTTAACTGATTAAGTAAATTTTATGAGAAATTTGTTTTGGAAAACTGTTACAATGATATATATTGAAATTCAGTCAGGTCAGGGGGATTTGAGGAAGTCACTTAACAATGTCACTAAGATTGGATTAAGTACAGTTAAGATGTATGTTTGTTAGTTTAAAAATTTTGGAAAATCAAGTAAAAAAAATTGGGGGGGGGGGAAACAAAAAACAAAATGACTGCAGACCTGGTCCTTTAGGGGCACAGTTACCTGATTCAGGACCAGGGAGTCCCATCCCCCCACCTGCCCCCTGTCAATATCCATTAAGTGGGACATTAGTGTTACCATAAAGCAGCAATGCAGCTACAAGCAAAGGCTCTAGCAGCTCAGTCAGCTGCAGGTGGCTGCAAAGCCAAACAGGATGTTTGTGACTGTTGCCATGGGAACAAAGGGGCAGTCCATTCTGTACTGAGCACCGGATGTTAGCTCAGAGTGTGTGTCATATGACCCGTACTGGAAGTACATGGGTGGAGTTTATACTTACTGCTGTGGAGTGCAGACATGTTTCTCTGTACTGATGTAAGAGACAGAAATAAAGGATGTAAATAGATTTCTGTCTGCTTCTTTCCCCTCCCTGGGGGACACCAAAGGGGAGAGAGAAGAAACGCTGTGTTCTTCTCACACATCTGGGAAGAATCGCCGAGACCTCGCCTGCTTATCTGCCGGGAGTAGCAGCGGGGAGGTCGCCAAGGAATATCTGCCGGTGCCTACGCTGTGGCACATTCCTCTGACCCAGGCAGAATTCCCCCATATAAATATATATCGTAGTCTCTCTGTCCACTGTGGGGGCTGCAGAAGGGCCTTAACCACCTAGGAGAGTTGCGGGATCAGGCCAAGTGCCTACCTGAAAGGCCATTAAAATATTGCTCAATATATGATCCCAAAAACTTTTTGAGGCATTTTCTCCTCTCTCATATGTTATCCCCAAACCCCCTTCCTTAAAGGGGGGAGGGAGGTTTTTACACCAGCCAGAAGAACAAGGCTTTTTCTTCTTGCTTAGATGTTACAGTGAAAATGGGCCTCTCTCACGAATGTCTGGCTTAGGCGGATAGAGATAAGAGCAAGGTTGAATGGGTGCTATTGTAACCCCAGACAAGGAGAGGCTGAAACAGGAGGAAGGAGGGTCTGGAAATACGTGAAATATGGAAGTTGATCCAAATATGGAAATACGAAACCTAATTTTTATGGCATTTCTTATAAAACACGTGTTTTCTCGGAAATCAGCTGACTGTCCATTCTACAGGGTATAAAAGGCTGGCACGCCCAGAGAGGGGTGGGCAGGCATCGGGCAAACGCTTGTCTGTACCATTTTTGTCATGACAAAATAAACAATTCTTTTACTGCTGTCATTTTGACTCTGTCTCTGATGCTCCTAGTATCAGATAAGGAGAAAAAAGGAAGGTCCTTCATACCCAGTCCAGCAACCTGCTCTTGCAGCGGCCAGTCATATATTCTCATTGCTCACAACAGCCCTGTAAGGTCATTTAATTACGTAGGTTTGGAGCAGCAGTCCACATCCTGATACAAAGGTGTCTCTAAGCAGCCTGTGACGTCATACAAAAATGTCACAGGTAAAGGCAAGAAAAACCGCCCTCCCCCAATTTTGGAGATGCAAATCCAGCTGTGGACCTCGCACCTCACAAGAAGAGCTCACCTGCGGCCGAGGGTGCCCGGTGACCAAGCAGGTCAGCTCCAGCGTCTCTCCTTCCCGGATCGTGTACACTCTCTCCGAGTATCGCTCCTCCTCAATGTTGCAGGCCAGGCCTGAGTGGATGATCCTCACTGTGGGTGGGGCTGCAAAGACAAGCAGAAGGAGATCTCTGTTATCATTTTGAAAATAGGATACATGACAAAACCAAACCGTGAACTTACTGCTTGTCGATGCACAGGGGGAAAAAAACCTGAAGCAATAATGATAGCTGAGACGCAGAAATAGCAATTGAGGATGCCAATTTGCACATCCCCCTTAGTATGCCACAACCCTGACTGAATGCCAAACATTTATCCTTTGTGGCAATGCTCCCACCATAGCTGTCAACCTTCCCTTTTTTTGCAGGAAATTCCCTTATTCCAATGCCGTTTCCCACTTCTTCCCGCCACTATCCTGGATTGTTAGCTATCCCGTAGACTGTCCCTGGGACAGGTGAGGCTGCTGATCCCTTATTTTCAAATCTGAAAGTTGACAGCTATGTTTCATTTGAGATTGTAGTGTCTTTGGAGACAGGGATCCTTCTCTTTTTTTAACCAATGAATTCATGTACAGTCATCCATTCACTCATTTGTCAGACACCTGCTATAACCCCACTGAGGAGGACGCGAGTGGCGCTGTGCTCTAAACCACAGAGCCTAGGACTTGCCGATCAGAAGGTCGGCGGTTCGGATCCCCGCGACGGGGTGAGCTCCCGTTGCTCTGTCCCTGCTCCTGCCAACCTAGCAGCTCAAAAGCACACTAGTGCAAGTAGATGAATAGGGACTGCTGCAGTGGGAAGGGAAATGGCATTTCCGTGCGCTCTGGTTTCCGTCACAGTGTCCCGTTGCACCAGAAGCGGTTTAGTGCTGCTGGCTACATGACCCAGAAAGCTGTCTGCGGACAAACGCTGGCTCCCTCGGTCTGAAAGCGAGATGAGCACCGCAACCCCAGTCGCCTTTGACTGGACTTAACTGTCCAGGGGTCCTTTACTTTTACCTGTTACCTATAACCCCACTGAACTGTAGGGCGTTGGACCAGGTGTTCATTAGTGTCCCTTCCAACTTTCCATCTTTTGATTTTGTGACTACTACATTAATTCTGTATAGTAATAGTGAACTATTTCTCCATGTGCTAGCTCTAGCCAAAAGAGCATTGCCCTCACAAAAGAGGGGGGGGGTATCAGCAGAACTTTAAAAGTGCCAAAATATCTGTGGGGAGGACCCCTAAGAGGAGGGACCCCTAAGAGGACCCTCTAAGAAGAAAACCAGCATGGAAAACTGGCAGAAAGGAAACCCATTGGAGAGAAGATCCCAGAAAAGGTTCCTTGTCATCCTGAACAAGACATTGCAACATCTTGTTACAGGTTCATAGAATTGTAGAGTTGGAAGGGACCACGAAGGCCATCTAGTCCAGCCCCCTGCAATGCAGGAATATTTTGTCTGAGGTGCGTTTCGAACCCACAACCCTGAGATTAAAAATATCATGTTCTGCCAACTGAGCTATGCCAGCTGAAATGTCATCCCAGTAATCACTTGGTACTATGAGATGGAAAATGGACAGAGTGGAAATGAATTGACAGCAGGATTTGAACCCAGGTCCACCAGCACTAGGAGCCAATTAATTACCAGCCTTAGCTTAAGCTAATGGAACCATCCAAGGTTCACATGGCTACATCGAAGTCCTACTAAAATGAGATTCCTGTCCCCCATTTTTCATGTCACTGGCATGTACAGAATTTTCCCCTCCGCTGAATCTGCAGGTGGGGAAAACTCCATCTCTGCATCAGCATTCTCACGACAATGGTGGGAAATTAGCAGACAAGGCTCCATCCATCATCGTTTTATTTATTTAAAAAAAAACCTGGTTATTTTGGGTTTAATTTTCAAAAATTAGCTTTTCATTATTGTTCCTTCATTATTGTATGTACTGCTTGAAGTGCATTATCTCGCTCATTACGCAAGCGAAGCACTTTAATGAGGACAATAAAACTAAGCAGTTGGCACAATGGGACCCCCTCCCCACCCTCCCCCTCTTTTGCACAACTCATCTCGTGTAACAGCCCTTCTTCTCCACGGGAGGCGCCGCCTGCTGGCTTACTGGGGACACTCAGGCTTCTGACTCAATCATCGTAAAATAAAATAAGAGGCCTCCCCATGCCTCTCCTTTTCTAGGTAGCTCAATTTCCAGTCCTTGGGTGGGAATTGACAGTGAAGCATTAACTAACACTCTGCAGAATTTAATTGCAAGTGGCGGTTCAGCCCAGATGAGTGTCTTGTGTCCTGTAGAAGTGATGTCTACGGAGGTGGGAATTCCATTGGCCCATTAAAATAACAGAACAAAATCAAACACACTGAGAGAGAGGAAGAGCCACCCCCTGTTTTTTTTTTAAAAAAAATGAGCTCCTTTGTTTCATGGCATGGAGAAAGCAGACAGTTTTCCCTCCCTCTCTCCTAATATTTGAATTTGTGGATATCCAATGAAGCTGAATGTTCGAATATTCAGCACAGATAAAAGAAAGTCCTGCTTTGCATAGTGCAGAGTTAAACTACGGAACTCACTTCTGCAGGAGACAGTAATGGACACCAACTTCAATATTTTTGAAAGACGATTGGATAAATTCATGGAGGAGGAGAGGATGAATGCTATGCTTTGCTTTCACAGCTGGAGGCAGTGGTGCTTGTGGGGTTTCCCACAGACATCTGTTTGGCCACTGTGAGAACAGGACGCCGGACTAGAGTGGCTGGGGAAACCCAGCCAGATGGGTGGGGCA
Organism: Podarcis gaigeae; assembly: GCF_964106915.1. Lineage (NCBI taxonomy): Eukaryota > Metazoa > Chordata > Lepidosauria > Squamata > Lacertidae > Podarcis > Podarcis gaigeae. Next base: position 2,401,660 of record NC_139678.1, read on the forward strand.
GAAATAATAATAAATTATTATTAATATGATTATTACTAGAAGGGCCATTGGCCTGATCCAGCAAGCTCTTCTTATGTTCTTCAAGGTAGACAGTTACCGCTCAGAGATGCACTTTGCAAATAGGCCAGCGGTGCTGATTCTGCTACCTGTTGCTAGACTGAGCTTGAGCTCCATCACAGAGAAACAAGGCAACAACATTTAGAATCTGTTGGTGTAGGCAGTGGCGAAGCTGCATGCTCCACTACTGGGGCCGGAGAGCGTACCCGGGTGTGTAGTGCGCATCCTGGGGGCATGATACACTGCCTGCGAGGGCGTGGCATGCCACCCACAGGGGCATGGTGCATATTCTGGGGGCGTTGCGCGCCACCTATGGGACATGCCACCCAGTGCGTGGTGGGGCGTGGCATGTGTCCGGGGGGGGGGGGGACATGATGGCACCCTGCCAGAATAGTGGTGCCAGGGGCGGTCTGCTTCCTCTGCCAATGGGTTTAGGCTCTGCACAGAAGTTCAGTTCAATGCATGGAGTTCAAGAGTAGAGTTTGTGGCTACATCCTGGCTCCACAGCCAGTGTCCACTTGCTGTTATTCCCAGATTTATACCAAGAAAAAAGCACACCAAGAACTCAGGTCAGTGTAAGTTTCAATAGTGGGAGTGGTCCCTGCTCACAAATCAATAGTCAATAGTAACAAAAACTAATCCATTTGACAAAAAAAATTCCTTCCAGTAGCACCTTAAAGACCAACTAAGTTAGTTCTTGGTATGAGCTTTCGTGTGCATGCACACTTCTTCAGATACACATGCACACGAAAGCTCATACCAAGAACTAACTTAGTTGGTCTTTAAGGTGCTACTGGAAGGAATTTTTGTTTTGTTTTGACTATGGCAGACCAACACAGCTACCTATCTGTAACTAATCCATTTGAGTTCGTAATCTCTGTTAGAGTTTGTAATCTCTATTTGAGTTTGTAATCCTTGTCAGAATACATACTTTTGAATGGATTAGTTTTTGTTACTATTGACTATTGATTTGTGAGCAGGGACCACTCCCACTATTGAAACTTACATTGACCTGAGTTCTTGGTGTGCTTCTTTCTTGGTATATTATTCCCAGATTGGCATAACGAACAGGTGAAGGGCTTAAACACAGGATGAAATAGATTTTGAGGAGGGATTTGAAGGCAGAGAGAGAGAGAGAACGAATGAATGAATGAATGAATGAACAAATGAACAAATGAACAAACGAACACATGCACCATTTCTACCAACTGGCTAAGAATGCATGAGCAAGATGCCCAACTTTTAAATTAGCAAGACTGCTTCAAAAACAGGCTTCTTCTGGGCTTTCTTTTGCCATAGGGTTGTCACCAGAAATTGTTCCCTGCTCCTCCCATGGACGCATGCAGGGTGCAATCCCACCCTCACTGCGTTCCTGGCCCTTGGGGATGGGCAGCTACAACAACCCCAGACCTGTCCCATCAACCCTCTGCAAAGGGTTGTACCCCAGCAGACCTCTGGGCAGCATCCTTCTAAATGTCATTACCCAGGCCAGCCTCATGTCAGCAGCCATTCTTGGGAATGACTTTTATGAAGGCTTTGGACTGCAAAGCCCATCCATGCACTTGTGATTGCAAGGGAACTGTCCAGTCACACAAGCATCCTTGGCCTTCGTTTAACACAAGCTGTTTGTCCAACTAAAGCAGGGGTAGGCAACCTAAGGCCCGTGGGCCGGATGCAGCCCAATCGCCTTCTCAATCCAGCCCACATAGGGTCCAGGAATCAGCATGTTTTTACATGAGTAGAATGTGTGTTTTTATTTACAATGCATCTCTGGGTTATTTGTGGGGCATAGGAATTTGTTCATTTCCCCCCTTCAAAATATAGTCCAGCCCACCACATGATTTGAGGGATGGTGGACCAGCCCACGGCTGAAAATGTTGCTGACCCCTGAACTAAAGGAACCGACTTGCGATCAGAAAGACATGAAAGTCCATGTCGCAGATTGATCTTCCCTTGAAATTTGCTGCTCCACCCCGAAAGATGAACCTCAACATGGAATTCCTCCAGATGGTTCGGTTTCCCATACCCAGGTGCAAATACCATTCATCCATTAATATACCCAGTGCCAGATTTACGTATAAGCTAAATAAGCTATAGCTTAGGGCCCCACTCTCTTGGGCCCCCCAAAATTTTTTCCACTATTAATATACTTCTCCTTAATTTCAGTTCAACAATTCCTTTGATAAAATACATATTTTGTTATGTGCAAATGGCTTGAGATACCTATTAGGTCCATAAATGATGATATAGCATATACTCAATACAAAAAAATAGTGACAATTGATTGTTGACAAAGGACAGCTGGACATACAAAGGGCCCCATGACCTTCAGTAGCTATGGGCCTCATCAAACCTAAATATGGCCCTGAATATACCTAGCAGAAATTGCAAGGACCATTTGTGAGGTATTCTGTAGCTATGAACCCTTTTGGACCCCTTCTAATTCTATGATTCTACCATGAAGATGTCACAGAAGCAATGATTCTGGTTTCCATCCCCTTGCAATTTCAGTGGAGATAAATTCTTCCTGACATTTCACCTAAATCCCACTTCCTGCCATTTAAGATGATGCATAACAATCGTGAGAGACAAATGGTTGAGTCAGAAGACAGTAAAGATCAAACTCATACGCCGTGATCAAGAGTACCGCGTTTTGTTGCTGCTGCTGTTTCGACTCCTTGCTTTTTTATGGTTCAGGAGATCTTGCATATTTACCAAATGTCACTTCCTTCCCACCCCTGGAAATAATCGCCACCGTGGCTCCTCCCGAGAGAAGGTCGGCCAGGATTAAATGCCAGGCGAGACACGGCGGTAATATACTATGTGGCATTTATGTTGGGGAGAGACTTTCTTTCTTCCCCTGTAGAAGAATTCATCTTTTTATTATACCCAATAAAAATTGTACGAAAGAAACCATTAGGATCCTATCCTCAGGAGTAAATAAACCGAATGCAAGAAGGCAGAGGCAACGAGGAACTGACACGGTACAGCCAAAGTTATGACTGATTAGTCTAAATTAATTAGTCTAAAGACTCTCTTTCCAGATCTTGAAAGGAGCAAATACATCAGAATGCTGGGAATCAGCTGGACTCATCTCCTGCTTCCAGGCTTTCCCTTCGGGGCATCTGGTTGGCCACTGTGAGAACAGGGTGCTAGGCTGTTTTTTATTTTATTTTTTTAAAAAACTGCATTTTTACCCCACTCTTTTCTCCAAGAAGTTCAGGGTGGCTTCCGTGGTTCTCCCCCTCCTCATTTAATCCCAAAACTACCCCGTGGGGTGGATTGGGCAGAGAGAAAGCGACTGGCCCCAAATCACCTGTTGAGATTCATGGCTGAGTGGGGATTTGAACCCTGGTCCAGTACTCTAGGGCTTGCCGATCAGAAGGTCGGCGGTTCGAATCCCTGCGACGGGGTGAGCTCCGTCTTTCTTCTACTTTCTTCAAACTTTGGCTACTTTCTTCAAACTTTGGCTACTTTCTTCAAACTTTGGCTACTTTCTTCAAACTTTGGCAATACCACTGCTATGTACCCATCTATGGAAGGCTTGGCTTGCAGCAGATTTGGACTGTCCAGAATGCTCGGTCCCTAGCAGTTCGAAAGCACACCACTGCAAGTAGATAAATAGGTACCGTTCCGGCAGGAAGGTAAACGCCGTTTCCGTCCGCTGCTCTGGTTCGCCAGAAGTGGCTTAGTCATGCTGGCCACATGACCCGGAAGCTGTATGCCGGCTCCCTCGGCCAGTAAAGCGAGATGAGCACCACAACCCTAGAGTTGTCCATGACTGGACCTAATGGTCAGGGGTCCCTTTACCTTTACCCTTACCAGTACTCTAACCACTGCACCACACTGACTAGATGGGCCCTTGGGCCTGATTAAAGAGGCTGTTCTTACAAGCATGTTCTGTTATTATATACATCAAGTCCTGAGAATGAAAAGCTGGACTAGATGGGTCATTGGCCTGATTCAGCCCTGCAGGACTCTTCTGCTCTTCTTGGGTTGAGCTCCTTCCACAACTCCCCTAGTCTCCAGGGTCTGGAAACCAAGGTCAATGATTTAAGGGAGTTGGGTAGATGTAGCCTGGAGATGAGGAGACCGAGAGGTGATACAACAGCCACCTTCAAGCGTTAATCAACTAACAAGATAACAACATAGTCTCATAAGCCTAGAATATATCTGCTGCTATCTACAGGAATTTCACATGGAAGATGGATCAAGTTTGCTTTTTGCTTCTCCAGAGCAGAGGACACAAACCGGTGGATTCCCATGAAAGAAGAGGCCAACTCAACATTGGGAAGAACTTTCTGATGGTGAGAGCTGTTTGACATGGAAACCAGAGTCCTTTTTGTTGGGGAAAATTCAGACAGAAATTCCCAGGTGTCAAAAAAGATTATTTATGTATGCTACCACTGCAGCCTGTGTTTTGTTAGCCCAAAAATGGAAAATGAGTGAAGTCCCAACTAAAGAAGAATGGCAACTTAAACTGATTGAATATGTGCAGTTTGTGGACTTAACATATAGAATAAGAGAACAAAAAGAACACACGTTTAAAGAACATTGGAAAATATTTATTGAATATATGGGGGGAAATTGTGTACACTTGAAAACATTGGCAGCTTTAAGATAAATTCAACAGTGTAAATAAGTTTTGATGGATGTAATAATGGAATACTGAATGGTTTAGTTTATATAAAATATGCAGGGATTTCTGTTATGCAAAATGAACCACGGAAAGAGAAGAAGGGAAGTCATTGATGTTTTAAGGTTGTATAAATGAGTATTCTAAATTGTGAAAAAGAAAATTTAATAAAAATTATGGGGAGGGAGAAGTTGGTGGATTCTCCTTCATTTGAGGTTTGTAAGCAGAGTTTGGGGAGCTTATTTAGCTGTGATTCCTGCACAAGAGGGGTTGGGCTTGATGACCTTTGGGTTCACTTCCAGCTCCAAAATTCTACGATTCTACTCTATGATGGCCACTTCAAAGGTGCGTAGCTATTCCCCAGAGCCACTGCAAATGAGCCTGGCAGCAAAATGTCCCCTCCCTGGGGAGGCAGACTGCAGGGGTCCCCTTCGCCTTGCACCCTCTGATTTCCACCCTGCACTTTTCACAAAAGCATCTTCAATTGGCTTAGAGAAATAAAACTCAGCCGAAGCCATTTGTTGAGGTGGCACAAGTGCAAGACGAGCCCATGCATCTTCGGCAGCCTGTCTGGGGAGCCCTAGGAATGCCGTTGAACTAAGAGATGGAGACAGGCGACCAGATGCATTTCATGGGAAGAGGACAAATGCGGAATGCGATCACCACGACAGCGTGCGAAGGAGCCAGAGCACAGCCTCAACATCTTATTTCACAGTGGGGAGAAGAGGCTGGATGTTAATACAATGCAAGGCTGGCTGCACAGATGCGTGGCAGGGGGGATGAGGGGTCAGGGCATATTGACTTGCTTGCCCTTGTCCCAAAGCGCTTCCATACAGAAGAACATCAGAAAAACCTAGTGGATCAGGCTAGTGGACCATTCTCACAGCAGCCAGCCAGATGCCCCAGTGGGAAAAGCCTCCAGCACAATCTGAGCGACTCTCACCTCCTGTGGTTTCCAGTATTCAGAAACATTTCTGCCTCTGACCCTGGAAGCACAGCACAGCCAGCGTGGCAAGGAGCCATCAATGCTCTTCATGTATTCGTCTAATCTTCTTTCAAAGCCATCCAAGTTTGCTATCCAAAGGATAAAGGAGCCTTACTAGATTGATCCAGCCTCCTTCAGCCAGTGTTTTGCCACAAACTGCCTTTGCAGGCCAGTAATATAGTGGTGCCTTGGTTCTTAAACTTAATCCGTTCCAAAAACCATAGCATTCCAAAACCAAGGTGCGCTTTTCCGTAGAAGGAAATGCAAAATGCATTAATCCGTTCCAGACTTTTATAAACAACTCCCAAAACAGCGAATTAATATGAATTTTACTATCTAACGAGACCACTGATCCATAAAATGAAAGCAATAAACAATGTACTGCAGTCACACAATCAGTAGCTGAACTGGGTTCCACACAGTCACAAAAATAAAATAAAAAGAGCTACAAAAACAAAAACACAAAATAAAAAGCAAAAACAGACAGACCTCAGCGTAACACTCAAATCGGAAGCATAACACTCAAAACCTTTGTTTGGCTTCCGATAAAAGTTCGCAAACCAGAACACTTACTTCCAGGTTTGCAGTGTTTGGGTTCCAAGTGGATTGAATACCAAGGCATTTGAGAACCAAGGGACCACTGTACTTGTATGTTCTTAAAGGTAAAGGCAAAGGGACCCCTGACCGTTAGGTCTAGTCGTGGCCGACTCTGGAGTTGCGGTGCTCATCTCGCTCTATAGGCCGAGGGAGCCCGTGTTTGTCGGCAGACAGCTTCCGGGTCCTGTGGCCAGCATGACTAAGCCACTTCTGGTGAACCAGAGCAGCGCATGGAAACGCCGTTTACCTTCCCACTGGAGCGGTACATATTTATCTACTTGCACTTTGACATGCTTTCAAACTGCTAGGTTGGCAGGAGCAGGGACTGAGCAACGGGAGCTCACCCCGTCACGGGGATTCGAACCGCCGAACCTCTGATCGGCAAGTCCTAGGTTCTGTGGTTTAACCCACAGCGCCACCTGCGTCAGAAACACAAAATAAAACCACAGATAAACAGTCCAAACAGAGGCAACAGAACAGTACCCCCCTGCCCATAAACACATGGCTGTAGAATATTAATCAGAAATCATCAGATTAACCTCCCTGCCGACAGAATTCCACAAACAGTTTCCAGGTAAGCTACAGAACCCAGGATTATTTTTTTTTGGGGGGGGATGTGATACACTTTAAATTTGTTTTATATGTATGGTATGGACACAACCACAGACCCACAGAGACAGATTTGCCTTTCTGACCAGCGGCTTCCATTTGCTGAACATTTGTCTGTTTCTATCCGACCCCCAAACCACACTGCCCAATTTGTGCCAGTGTCCCTAATTAATAGCAAAAGCATAAGAAAACACGCCGCTAATTAGATCCCAGCCCTGCCTCTCTGGCCCTCCTGTAGCTGGCTGATCTAATTTTGACACTGCAAGGCTGATCAGCAAGCTATCTATTAAGTTAGAGTGGAGGGAAAGACTCTGGTTCTTGGAAGCGCCGAGATCTCCCCCTTATAGCACATTTGCAGGGCTGTTTTGTGCTCCTCCAGCTGGGCGAGCATTAAAAACTTATGGCCTGTGACATACGGCGCATGTTCATATTTACTTGCAGAGAAAGAGGCTGTAGTAGTTTGAGGGGAGAGGTGGGAAGCCGGGCCTTTTATCATGCATTTTAAAAGGCCATTGTGTTTTCAGTTCTCTGCTGATGGATCCGAGCTTGTCAGTTCCTTTGTATTGATCAGCATCCTGTATGGCAGGGCAGAATCTTCAGGCCAGTTGGCAGGACTGCCGGGTGTGCGAGGGCTGGGTGAGAAACCACTTGCAAATCCTGCACATGCTGTTTTACAAAATGAGCACAAGCCATGCAGAAAGGATTGAGGATTTAGCTCACCAAGGCAAGAATGAATCCTGCAAGTGGCAAGGGCTACACACAGTAATTATTATTATTATTATTATTATTATTAATTTATTTATACCCCATCCATCTGGCTGGGTTTCCCCAGCCACTCTGGGTGGCTCCCAACAGAATATTAAAAACAGCTTAAAACATCAAACATTAAAAACTTCCCTGAACAGGGCTGCCTTCAGATGTCTTCTAAAAGTCAAATAGTTGTTTATTTCCTTGACATCTGATGGGAGGGCGTTCCACAGGGTGGGTGCCACCACCAAGAAGGCCCTCTGCCTGGTTCCCTGTAACTTCCCTTCTTGCAGGGAGGGAAGCGCCAGAAGGCCCTCAGCGCTGGATCTCAGTGTCCAGGCTGAATGATGGGAGTGAAGATGCTCCTTCAGGTATACTGGACCAAGGCCATTTAGGGCTTTAAAGGTCAGCACCAACACTTTGAATTGCACTCAGAAATGTACTGGGAACCAGTGTAGGTCTTTCAAGACCAGTGTTATGTGGTCTCGGCGGCCGCTCCCAGTCACCGGTCTAGCTGCCGCATTCTGGATTAGTTGTAGCTTCCAGGTCAACTTCAAAGATAGCCCCAATGAGAGCACATTGCAATAGTCCACGCAGGAGATAACTAGAGCATGCACCACTCTGGCCAAACAGTCCGCAGGCAGGTAGGGTCTCAGCCTGGGTACCAGATGGAGCTGATAGACAGCTGCCCTGGACACAGAATTGACCTGTGCCTCCATGGACAGCTGTGAGACCAGAATGACTCCCAGGCTGGCCATAAGAACAAAAGGAGAGGTTTGCTGGATCAAGACGAAGGCCTGTCTGGCCCAACATCCTGTTCTCACAGTGGTCAAGCTGTGGGACGCCCACAACTAGGGCTTGAACACCGCAGGAACTGTCCTCACGGCTGAATCCCAGTGACTGGTATTCAGAGGGAAGCTCCCTCCAGCCAATGGCTCATCTGCTCCAGCCTCCTGTTCTCACAGAGGCCCACCAGATGCTTGTGGCCAACCCGCAAGAAGGATCTGAGCACAAGAGGAACCTCCCCTCCTGTTGATTCCAGCAAATGGGATTCAAAAGCACTGAAAGCAGTACATAGACTGAGAGCAATACATAGCCAGCACATGATATTGGGGTGACAATAGTCACTGATAGCCTTATCCTTCACAAATAAAGAACATATCAAGACATTTTCCTCGAGTCCTTTTCAAAGCAAGATCCACTCCACATTCTTTTCTTGAATCCATGTTGTGGTGAACCACAGAAGGGAAGAGTTTGATGTGTTTCCCATCGGGACATCTGGCTGGCCACTGTGAGAACAGGAGGCTGGATTAGATGGGCTGCTGGCCTGATCCAGGAGGCTCTACATATGTTCATATTATGGTGGTGAACTCTCCTTCCTTGGAGGTTTTTAAGCAGAGGTTAGATAGTCACCAGAAGCTACAGTTAGAACTGGATATGGAACAAATTGTTGGTTCAAAATTGGGAAAGGAGTACGGCAAGGCTGTATATTGTCGCCCTGCTTATTTAGCTTATATGCAGAATTCATCATGCGAAAGGCTGGGCTGGATGAATCCCAAGCCGGAATTAAGATTGCTGGAAGAAATATCAACAACCACAGATATGCAGATGACACAACCTTGATGGCAGAAAGTGAGGAGGAATTAAAGAACCTTTTAATGAGGGTGAAAGAGGAGAGCGCAAAATATGGTCTGAAGCTCAACATCAAAAAAATGAAGATCATGGCCACTGGTCCCATCACCTCCTGGCAAATAGAAGGGGAAGAAATGGAGGCAGTGAGAGATTTTACTTTCTTGTGCTCTATGATCACTGCAGATGGTGACAGCAGTCACGAAATTAAAAGACGCCTGCTCCTTGGGAGAAAGGCGATGGCAAACCTAGACAGCATCTTTAAAAGCAGAGACATCACCTTGCCAACAAAGGTCCGTATAGTTAAAGCCATGGTTTTTCCAGTAGTGATGTATGGAAGTGAGAGCTGGACCAGCAGCGGACATTCAGAAGCATTTCTGCCCCTGACCATGAGAGCAGAGTGCAGCCATCCTGGCTCCTAGCCAGGAATAACCTTCTCCTTCGTGAAATCATCCAATCCCTCTCTTAAAAGAATGCTGCACCATTAAAAACATAAATGGAAGACATGGAGCGTTGGCATAAATAGCATTTGCCGGCTGAGGAGTGTATGACAATCTATCCATTTCGCTCATCAGCTGCGACTGCTGAATCAGCAGGTTGCTAAGAGGAAATAATCAAAGGGATGTCAGGTGCCCGTTACATACCCACTGGCAATGGCCACTCGCAGAAAGAGCCTGTCAGGGATGGCTCCTGACATGGCTCCTGCACAAGGCCATTCATCATGGATTTGACACCGTCTCATCCCACCCTTCCCCCAGCCAGCCAGGATCCTAGAGGAAGCTACTGAAATTTGAAAGACTAAAGTCTGCAATGACAAACCTAGACAGCATCTTAAAAAGCAGAGACATCACCTTGCCAACAAAGGTCCGTATAGTTCAAGCTATGGTTTTCCCAGTAGGGATGTATGGAAGTGAGAGCTGGACCATAAAGAAGGCTGATCACCAAATAATTGATGCTTTTGAATTCTGGTGCTGGAGGAGACTCTTGAGAGTCCCATGGACTGCAAGAAGATCCAACCTCTCCATTCTTAGGGAAATCAGCCCTGAGTGCTCACTGGAAGGACAGATCCTGAAGCTGAGACTCCAAGACTTTGGCCACCTCATGAGAAGAGAAGACTCCCTGGAAAAGACCCTGATGTTGGGAAAGATGGAGGGCACAAGGAGAAGGGGATGACAGAGGACGAGATGGTGGGACAGTGTTCTTGAAGCTACCAGCATGAGTCTGACCAAACTGCGGGAGGCAGTGGAAGACAGGAGTGCCTGGTGTGTTCTGGTCCATGGGGGGTCACGAAGAAGCGGACACGACTAAACAATTAAACAACAACAACAAGCAGCTGATGAAGCATGGCTGATGCTCGTGTGCATTGAATGCCATGAGACTCATTTCCATGTGCTTTCAGGAATGCCTGATGTCTCGGCATGAACATTATGCCTTTCTTGACAACTCTGATGAACTGGTGAAAACGATGCTGAGGAACCAGGAGAAGGTGCCTAGCATTACCTATTGATTGCTTGGGCTGAACTTTGGAAGATTCCAGGCAGAGAAAAGAAAATCCTTCTTCACTCTGCGCACAATTAAACTGCGGAACTCCCTCCCGCAGGAGGCGGAGGTGGCCACCAATTGGGATAGCTTTGAAAGAGGGTTGGAGAAGTTCATGGAGGAGGAGGAGGGGACTATCAATGGGACTGTGGTCACAGCCAGCAATGCTTTGACTACCAGTTTCTGGAAACGTCAGGAGGGGAGAGTTGCTCTTTTGCTCAGCCCCTGCTTGTGGGTTTCCTATTGGGGCATCTGGTTGGCCACTGTGAGAACAGGAGGCTGGACTAGATGGGCTGCTGGCCTGACCCATATGTTCATATGTGAACATATGTTCATATTATGGTGGTGAACTCTCCTTCCTTGGAGGGTTTTAAGCAGAGGTTGGATAGCCACCGGTCATGGGCGCTTGAGCTGAGATTCCTGCACTGCCGAGAGCTGGACTAGAGGGCCACTGGATACTTCTACAATTCTAATAATAATAATAATAATAATAATAATAATAATAATAATTTTTATTTATATCCTGCCCTCCCCTGCCAAGGCCGGGCTCAGGGCGGCTAACAAGCAATAATAAAAACAAGCTGAATGAATACAACTTAAAAACAAAATTAAAATACAACATTAAAATATTGAAACATTAAAATATTAAAATGTAGCCTCATCGCAGGAGGAGAAAGGAAAATAAAAAAGAAAGAGGGGGAGGGAATCAAATTGGCTCCAAGCCAAAGGCCAGGCGGAACAACTCTGTCTTCCAGGCCCTGCGGAAAAAAATCAGATCCCGCAGAGCCCTGGACCCATGAGACAGAGCGTTCCACCAGGCCGGAGCCACCACTGAGAAGGCCCTGGCCCTGATGGAGACTAGTCTGACTTCGTTAGGGCCCGGGACCTCTAGGGTGTTGCTATTTATGGACCTTGAGGCTCTCCGTGGGGCATACCGGATATCAAAAGAAAAGAATATCAAAATTCCCCATTTTGTCTCAGGCTCTTCTTATGTTCTTATCGCTGGCACCAATTGTTGGGACTGTCTTTTGGAAAACGCAGATCCTGCTACAAACAGGGGAGGAAAACAAGGGATGCTTTCTGCAGGCAGCAATGCCAGGTTCCTGAGAGCAGGGAGCTCTCCACAGAGGACCCTCAGTGGGCAGTGCTGAAAGCTGCAATTGAGATGTTAAGGAAGGTTTGCTTGTGGAGAAGAAGAGAAGGGGGTTGACATGGATTTTTAGTGGGGAGGGGGCTGCTATAAGTCAGAAAGACCCTGGCAACTGGCCCTGCGTGAGGCTCAACAAGGTGGCCAGGATCTGTCCTTCTTTATTATTCCCGCGGAGGCCTTTACAATATATGATATATGAGAGGTGATATGAGAGCCATCTTCAAATGTCACAGCCGTCTCCTGAAACACATGCTTTCCTGAATGCTGAGATATAATTTTCCAAATGAAAATGAACGAAACGTCTATACTGGGCAATAACACATATAAAAATGTGTCTACTAAGGCAAAGTGCGTACTAAAATGTTAATAATGTTTGTGAGAATCTTTTTTAAAAAATAAATAAATAAATGCAGGCCGATGCAACAATGCGAGGAATGGAAGTAAGATTGAGGAAATGTGAAACTAGGGGAAAGCAAAGGTGATAATGTGAGTTCCATCACACACACACACACAACACACAACACACACACACACAAACAAAAAACACAGGTCTGTGTGTGACTCAGAGTCCCTAGGCAGCTTCAGCAGGAAGAAATGGATTCTTAGTATTCAAGAGATGCCCCCCTTTCCCTCTTGGCCTTGGGAGAATTTGCATTTCTGTAAACACCATCTCATGCTGCTGAGTGATCACATTCACAGCCACGGAGAGGCAGCATCAAATTCCTTCTTCCGCTCAGCCACAAGTACTGAAAGCTATCTGCTTTGATATGCAGGGACAAGAGGCTTTTGCAAATGAAAGGAAGCTGCTCCTCAAAGGGTCTTAGGAGGACTTGAGAACTGCCACTCCAGAAAACAAATTGAGAGGGGGCATTGCTGATAGACAGAGCTAATAGAGGAAGGAGAGATAAAGAAACTATACCCAGGTTGCTCTTGGCGGGTCACAGTGACTCTTTCAGATGCTTCCTGGAGGCCTTTATAAACACCCATCTTAACCGCCCTGTGGATTTCATGATTCATGGCAAGCACTTAACATAAGAAGCGTCTGCAGGAAACAAGCTTGCTCAATCTTCCACACAGCAACAGCCCTTCAGATATTTGAAGACAGGTCTCAGACCACCTTTCAGTCATCTTCTCCTGATTAAACACCCCCAACTCCCTTAACCATTCCTCTTAAGGCTTGGTTTCCATCATCAGCACCATCAGACATCTGAAAGTGAGATGGTTGAACCACCTCATGGCCTTCTCCTTAAGAGTCGGGAGTCATTGATTTCCACTCTGAGGGGGCCGGGACCCCTGAAACTGTTTTTTAAATGGCAAAGGAAAATGCAACACCATGGTCTCGTTCTTCAGAGGAACCATACTAATTATCCCCCCCCCCATAAAGGTAAAGGGACCCCTGACCATTAGGTCCAGTTGCGGATGACTCTGGGGTTGCGACGCTCATCTCGCTTTATTGGCCGAGGCAGCCGGCGTACAGCTTCAGGGTCATATGGCCAGCAGGACTTAGCCACTTCTGGGGAACCAGAGCAGCACACGGAAACACCATTTACCTACCCACCGGAGTGGTACCTATTGATCTACTTGCACTTGACATGTTTTCGAACTGCTAGGTTGGCAGGAGCAGCGACCGAGCAACAGGAGCTCACCCTGTTGTCGGGATTCGAACCGCTGACCTTCTGATTGGCAAGTCCTAGGCTCTGTGGTTTAACCCACAGCTCCACCTGCGTCCCTATCTCCCCCATGTCTTGAAGCAATATTAAATGATCAACTGAGAATGTGGATTCTGCTCCCTAACCCCCCTCTACAGCTCTGGGATGGTGGGGCATGACTTCCACGTAAGAAGATGTTATTGCTATTTTATCTGGGGGCTGTTATGAGCCTAAATGGCCTCAAAGGCCCAGTAGACCTGAAGGAGCATCTCCAGCCCCATCATCCAGCCCAGACACTGAGGTCCAGCTCCAAGGGCCTTCTGGTGATTCCCTCGCTGCGAAAAGCCAAGTTACAGGGAATCAGGCAGAGGGCCTTCTCAGTAATGGCACCCATCCTGTGGAATGCCCTCCCACCAGATGTCAAAGAGAAGAACAACTACCAAACTTTTAGAGGACATCTGAAGGCAGCCCTGTTTAGGGAAGCTTTTAATGTTTAATAGATTATTGTTTTTAGTGTTATGTTGGAAGCCGCCCAGAGTGGCTGGGGAAACCCAGCCAGATGGGTGGGGTATAAATAATAAATTATTATTAGATTATTATTAGATCTCATTACTCAGATCTTGTTAGATGCCATCATTTTATCACTTTGTGTCATTTTTAAATGTTTGTCACTTATTTATTTCATTTATATCCCCCTTTTTGCTTCCATGAACTTGAGGTGCTATACACAGTTCCCCTTGCTCGTTTAATCTACACAACAACCCTGTGAGGTAGGTTAGGGTGAGAGGTAGAGACTAGCTCAAGGTCACCCAGTGAGCTTCATGGACTCAAATCCTAGTCTCCCAAGTCTTTGACCAACCCCTACTTTCTAACCACCTTGTCTCTCCATAGTCTGAGCCACTTCAAATATAAGAGGAGAAACCACAACATCCCAAGGTATTGGGTGGGATCCAGAACACAGCTATGGGATCCAATTAGTTCTGGATAGTTGGCCAAACTTCCTCTGCGGAGGTCAGGAAATCAGTTTGCCAATGAAGCTGGACAAAAGGTGGAACCTCCTTGCTACATTATATTTTGTCAGGGCGCTGTGGAAACAGCAGACATTCCTGCTTACTTCCTTATTAAATGAAAGGAAAGCCTTTTGGTACCTCTCCTGATCTCAGCATCAGACCATTAACAGAAACTCTTTGCATTACCCGCTAATTTGGAGAACTTTGCAGAAGAAGTCCAAGCACAATTGCAAATGTCAGCAGGCTCTGGAACAAAGACCATTCTTCTCCTCTTTTGAAGAAATCAATGTTCCCTTGTAGAATTTGGCACTTGAATAATGCAGAGCTAAGGGAAAGGGAATTGATTTGATATATTCCCCTTTTCTAAACAAAGTGGGGAAGTAAGCAGACGCGGTGGTTGAAGCCAGATATTTCAGAACAAGCCTTTTCTATAATTATAATTATAATCATGTCAACAGGTTTCAATGTTGAGTCTAACATGTGTTTACCTTAAACGGGCCTTTGATTAATTTTTACATTTAATTTAGTTTAGCTTTGGTGTAAAATAAATAATTGTTCAGGGGTCTTCAACACACTCACAATGCATATTGTTTGGAGTGGGACCCATCCACAGCTCTCATATACATCCTTTCTGCTACCTGAAAGAACTCAACACCAACATTAGCTTCATTCATGGACAGCTAATGAAGTTGAACATTGGACTATATGGGACAGATGAAATAAAGTCCTTCTTCACACAGTGCTTAGTTAAGCTTTGGATATCACTCCCATAGCTGACCACCAGGCTGGATGGCTTTGAAAGAGGACTAGGAAAATTCATGGAGGAGGAGAAGACTATTGATGGCTACTAGCCAGGAAGGTTATGTTCTGCCTCAACAGTCGGGGTAATTGCCGGCAGGCAGACCGGGTGACCAGGCAAGAAGAAGAAGAAGAGTTTGGATTTGATATCCCACTTTATCACTACCCGAAGGAGTCTCAAAGCAGCTAACATTCTCCTTTCCCTTCCTCCCCCATAACAAACCCTCTGTGAGGTAAGTGGGGCTGAGAGACTTCAAAGAAGTGTGACTAGCCCAACGTCACCCAGCAGCTGCATGTGGAGGAGCGGAGACGTGAACCCAGTTCACCAGATTATGAGTCCACCGCTCTTAACCACTACACCACACTGGCTCTCAAATGACATTATACGTGCCAGCCCATTCCTCTCAACTGCGTGCCACTCCTGGGATCCATCAAACTTCTTCCCTGATGAGATTCTGTGACTCATGTCCAGAGAAGCACCATCAGCAGAAACCAGGCTCTGGGGTGTGAGGACTAAGCTACTTTATTCATATACAAAATCAGGACAAAGGAAAACGTGGCTCCTCTCCTTCTTGCTCACGGAGCGAAGGGAAAACACAAAAGCAATACAGAACGGAACTTCCATTCACAAGACTCCAACAATCAGTGCTGGAATGCAAAACACAGACATGTGATTAAAACAGTTCCACACATCTGCACAATGAAGGAATGGAATACCAACAAGAGGCAGCAATGCTTCTGAATGCCAGTTTCTGGAAACCACAGGAGGAGAAAGTGCTTGTGTGCTCAGATCCTGCTTGCATTCTTCTCATTGAGGCATCTGGTTGGCCTCTGTGAGAACAGGATGCTGGACTTGATGGGCCATTGGCCTCATCCATCTCTTCTATTCTTAGTTGTTCTATCTCTGAACTCTTCTTAAGAATATAAGAAGTGTCTTGATGGATCAGAGCAAAGTCCACCAAGTTCAGCATTGATGGTGCACCAGGAACTGATTCACTCCTGAAACACAACGTTCCCCTTTCCCCATTGCTGCAGAACACTACCCAGCGCAGACTTCGCCAAGCTGTGGCCCTCCAGCTGCTTGGGCTGAAGGTCCCTTCCTCCCTCACCATTGGGCATGCTGGCTGGAGCTGATGCAAGTTGCAGTCTGAAATATCTGGAGGGCATCAGGATGGCCATGGCAACCTCAGGGACGCAGAATTAAATGCAAAGCCTTCCCAACAGCAATTAAGCTCAGAGCCTTTTCTTTCCGTGCCAACAGCACCATGGATGAAATAAAAATCCATATCAAATAGGGATCATGCAAATTTTACTGCCCCGATATCCCCAGAGTTTGTTTAATTATTAGCACTTCCTTGGGCTTTTTTATTCTTCCATAAGATCAACAAATCAATAAAAAAATTAATGACGAAGATTCTCGTTTCCCTGTTCCAGTTTCCAGAGCACATAAAGATGATGGATTAAGGCTTATACAATATCTGGTCCCCCTTCAAGCTGTTGTATGACATTTTCAGTTTAATTAACACAATACAATTAGCCATTAACTTTCATTATGGAAGCGCTCGTTCTGTTGAGAACTGGAGAGAGCCAGTTAAGTGTGCAAAGGGAGAGGAAATGGGAAATTGGTTTGGAGCAGAGATGGACAGCATTTCCCAGGCTTGACTTCATAGAATCAGAGAAGTGTAGAGTTAGAAGGGACCCCAAGGGTCATCTAGTCCAACCCCCTGCAATGCAGGAATCACAGCTAAGGAATCTCCAACAGACGGCCACCCAACCTCTGCTTAAAAACCTCCAAGGAAGGAAAGTCCACCATCTCCCAAGGGAGCCTTTTTCACTGCTGAATGGCTTTTGCCATCAGAAAGTTCTCCCTAATATTCAGTTGAATTGCCTTCCTTGTTATTGTAATCCATTGCTTTGGGTCCTGCCTTTGGAGCAGCAGAAAAAAAGCTTGCTCCATCTTCCATACAACAGCCCATCAGATATTTGAAGAGGGCTCTCATATCTCCTCTCTACCCCTAAAACCCCACAGGCAAGTTTCTCAGTTTTTTGCTCTCCCGGCAAACTAATATAGATAGCATCCCCTCCTCTAGACTTTGTTTCTCACCATATGCCTGCTTTGGTGTGGAACCATCTAACCACAGGGAATTCCACTGAAGCATGTTCAGGAGGTTATTCCACAGGCTTTTAATCTTGTTTTTACTTGCTGTGAGGCGAGGCAAGTTTAAACCATTCAAATGCGAAGTTTTATTGAAGCCACAGACTAAAACGGAAGGCAGTCTTTGTGCAGCAGGTGGTCTTCCCCAACAGGGAAGCATGTTAGCCCAGTGGTAGAGAATTTGCTTTTCAGGCAGAAGGTCCCATGCAATACTCATGCCGTTTGATGGAGGAACAGACTCCCTGGGAGGTGAGGGACTTTCCTTCCTTGGAGGCCATAAAGCAGCGGTTGGATAACCATCTCTCATGGATACCCCTGCATTGCAAGGGACTGGACTAGATGATCGCGGTGGTTCCTTCCAACTCTACAATTCTTTGAGACACTCCCTCCATTAAACCCTGGAGAGCTGCTGCTAGTCTGTGTGTTGTTGTTTTTTAAAGTCCCATATGCCCAGAGAGTTTGCGCCTGCCCACTGGGGGATATAGGAAGATCCAAACACATTTTTTTTTTAGATGCCCCTTTTGCGATGAGATGGGACACCAGAGATGCCTGTTCAGCAGCAGAAAACTGCCAGGTCTGAAAAAAATTATAAGAATTCTCAAGCCTAGCAAGGACTGCTGAAAAATGGGGTGGTGTTCATAGAACCCATGGAGTCACAGGAAAATTGGGGTCTCCAGGCCTCTTCTAGTCCCACTTCCTGCAATGCAGGAATCACAAATATTATGAAAATGATTTATAGGTGGTACATGACCCCAGTCAAGCTTGTAAAAATCTATCATTTGCCCAATAATAAATGTTGGAAATGTCATGAGACTGAAGGTACCTTCTATCACCTTTGGTGGACTTGCCCGAGGATTAAGGCCTTCTGGGAAATGATTTATAATGAAATTAAAAAGGTACTTAAATGTACTTTCCATAAGAAACCAGAGGCATTTCTCCTGGGCATGGTCGGCCAATTGGTGCCAAGGAAGGATAGGACGTTTTTTATGTACGCCACCACAGCAGCAAGGATTCTCCTAGCAAAGTATTGGAAGACACAAGAAATACCCACGCTGGAAGAATGGCAGGCGAAGGTGATTGACTATATGGGACTGGCAGAGATGACTGGCAGAATTCGTGACCAAGAGAAAGAGACGGTGGAAGAAGATTGGAAGAAGTTTAAAGTATATCTTAAGAACTGTTGTAATATTGATGAATGTTAAAATGTCAAGGTAAAGGAAAATATGGAATTACAGCTGTAATTGATTGATAGATTAATTACCAGAAGAAATTTAAAAAGACAATAAGTGATTAATTAACCGGTCTGAAGGGTTGTTGAAGAAACTTTTAAAATAGGGAAGCAGAGAAGGGGAGGGAGGGGGAAGTCTGGGAAGTAAGGTTATGAAAAAAAGATTTGAAATTATACATGTTTATATGTTTGTGTTTGTTTGTGTGTGTTGATTGTTTTGTTTTTATTTGTGTTGAAAATTAATAAAAAAATATTTATTTTTTTTAAAGGAATCACAGCTAAAGAAGCTCCAAGATATCTCCTCTCAGTCCACTCTTTGCCATGCTAAACATACCCAACTCCTTCAACCGTTCCTCATCAGGCTTGGTTTCCAGACCCTTGATCCTCTTAGTCACCCTCTTCTGCACACCTTCCAGCTTGTCAATATCCTTCTTAAATTGTGGTGCCCAGAAGTGGACACGGTATTCCAGGTGTGGTCTGACCAAGGCAGAATAGAGCAGGCCTATGACTTCCCTCTATGGGACGCGGGTGGCACTGTGGGTTAAACCAAAGAGCCTACGACTTGAGAGCCAGTGTGGTGTAGTGGTTAAGAGCGGTAGTCATGTAATCTGGGGAACCGGGTTCGCGTCTCTGCTCCTCCACATGCAGCTGCTGGGTGACCTTGGGCCAGTCACACTTCTGTGAAGTCTCTCAGCCCCACTCACCTCACAGAGTGTTTGTTGTAGGGGAGGAAGGGAAAGGAGATTGTTAGCCGCTTTGAGACTCCTGAAGGGGAGTGAAAGGCGGGATATCAAATCCAAACTCTTGCTGGAAGGTTGGCGGTTTGAATCCCTGCAATGACGGGGTGAGCTCCTGTTGCTCGGTCCCTGCTCCTGCCAACCTAGCAGTTCGAAAGCATGTCAAGGTGCAAGTAGATCAATAGGTACCACTCCAGCGGGAAGGTAAACAGCGTTTCCGTGCGCTGCTCTGGTTCACCAGAATCAGCTTAGTTATGCTGGCCACATGACCCGGAAGCTGTACGCCAGCTCCCTTGGCCAATAAAGCAAGATGAGCGCCACAACCCTAGAGTTGTCCACGACTGGATCTAACGGTCAGGTGTCCCTTCCCCTTTACTTTCGCGATGAGGCACGTAGAGATACCATTGACCCCCTGCTGGTGAGGCTTGCTGACCTCCCGGAAAAGCAAAAGATCACAAGATGACCCGGATGGTCGCCAGATTTTGTGCACAGATCTGTAGGCACAGACCACCCCCCGATTCAAACTAGTTTGTTAAGAAAATTCCCAAACACGGATCCACAGGTGACTTTGGGTCATTTCTCTAAGGTAGTTTATCTTAAAGTTTTTATGGGATTATACGCCTATCGCATTTTTAAACTTTAAATCCATTGTTGTATATTGTTTTAAAAGTTGGTTTTGCTTTTGGGATGGTAGTCCCATTTGTGTTTCACAAGTAATAATAAATTACTATTATTATTATTCAGACAGAAATTCTTAGGTGTCAAAAAAGGTTATTTATGTATGCCACTACTGCGTCCTGTGATTTGTTAGCGCCAAAATGGAAAATGAGCAAGGTCCCAACCAAAGAAAAATGGCAATTTAAGCTAATGGAATATGCTCAGCTGGCGGACTTAACATATAAAAAGGTAACAAGAAGAACGTACGTTTAGAGAAGAATGGAAAATGTTTATTGAATATATGGGCAGGATTGTGTACACTTGAAAACGGCAGCACAAATTCAGATAAATTCAGCAGTGTAAATAAGTTTTGATGGGTATAATAATGGAATACTGAATGGTAAAATATGCAGGGATTTATGATCTGTAAAATGAACCACGGAAAGAGACGAAGGGAAGGCACTGATATTTTAAGGATGTTTAAGTGAGCATTCTAAATTGCAAAGCAGAAAATTTATTAAAATTATATTTAAAAAATAAATAAAGGAGGATCGAGCAAATTCATAGAGGAGGAGAGGGCCAGGAATGGCTCTTGACCACGATGGCATTGCTCTGTGTCCACAGTTGGGGGCTGAGATGCACCCAAATTCCAGTTGATGGAAACCACAGGACAGGAGAGGACTTGAATCCCGCTTGCTTGAATCCTGCTTGCGGGTTTCCCATGGGTATCTGGTTGGTCGCTGTGAGAACAGGATGCTGGACCATTGGCCTGATCCTACAGGCCCTTCTTATGTTCTGGATGCAAAGTCAGTCCACACATGCACATGGCTCACTCAAGAGCAGCAGCTAAGATTTCCCTCCTGTTTCTACTAAGAGGTCTCTATATGTAGGCCATTTTCCTTCCCTGTTTATTTTCTTAATTGAGGTTGCTTCTGTTGGGGACAACCACCATGGAATCTTCTGTTCTAGTAAACCTTTATATCTTTCCCATGCTTTTAATAGTGATCTCCTAATTATATGATTGTGGAATCCTTTATGTACTTTCCCTTTTTCATACCACAAGTATGCATGCCATCCAAATCTGTTGTCATTTCCTTCCAGATCTAAGATATCCATGTCTTCTCATTTTATCCAATCTCGGATCCTAGTAACACGAGCAGCTTCGTAATATAATTTAAAGTCAGGAGAATCCCCCTCTGTCTTTAATACCTGTAAGTAGTTTGTATTTTATCCTTGGCTTCTTCCCTTTCCATGTAAATTTTGAAGTATCCTTTTTACCATTTTTTTTAAACATGCTGTGTTACTTATTACCAGTATTGCCTGAAACAAAAACATTTTTGGCAAGGCATTCATCTTAATTGCTGCAATTCTTCCTAATAATGATAAATTCATTGGTCACTGTGGGAACAGGATGCTGGACCGTTGGCCTAATCCAGTAGGAACTTCTTATGTTCTGGATGCAAAATCAGTCCACACATGCGCATGGCTCACTCAAGGGCAATGGCTAAGAGTGACGAATTGCCTTCCTGAAAGGACAAGCACTACTGATCAAACTGCCCTATCACCTCAAAGACAAATGGTTATTATCAGAGCCACATCCACCAAGGGTTGAGCAAGTCACCCAGCACCATAAGGCAGCTTCTGGTGGTTAGCCGGCAGGCGGCTTGCTCAAGGCAGCAATGAGTTTAACATTGCAGGGGCTGGAGGGCCAGATCCGTATTTGAGGCCCCCTCTTGCTCACCTGACATTCTGTGATATCACACACAGGAATCTTCAAGGTGTTGTGGCTGCAAAATCGGCAGGGACAATGGGTGGACAATGCCCCCCACACCCCACTTCGAAATTGTAAGTGAATCTGCACATTTTATTTAAAAGACCTACAGAGGCTCATCTGGAGGGAAACTGTAGAATACAGACCCTGGCTTGAGACCCAAAAGCCTTATAGATGTAGGGGAGACCCCTATCGTTCCATGCAGAAGCAGATATGAGTAAAGGTAAAGGTTAAGGGACCCCTGACCATTAGTCCAGTCATGGCTGACTCTGGGGTTTCAGCACTCATCTCGCTTTATTGGCCGAGGGAGCCAGCGTACAGCTTCCGGGTCATGTGGCCAGCATGGCTAAGCCGCTTCTGGCGAACCAGAGCAGCGCACGGAAACGCCATTTCCTTCCCGCCGGAGTGGTACCTATGTATCTACTTGTACTTTGACGTGCTTTCGAACTGCTAGGTTGGCAGGAGCAGGGACCGAACAATGGGAACTCACCCCGTCGCGAGGATTTGAACCGCCGACCTTCTGATCGGCAAGTCCAAGGCTCTGTGGCTTAACCCACAGTGCCACCCACGTCCCTAGGTATGAGTAGCCGACCCCTTTTTTGTGCTTGGACCTGTAATTCCCACCACTGCCACCAGGAGGCAGGCTGCTGTGCTTTGTTTGTCCCCGGCTGCCACCTCCAATTCCCACGCAGCCAGTCAGAGAATCCCCGAAGTTTCTTTCTGTGACAGCTGTCAAGCCTGAATAACCATGCACAATATTTGAAGGCCTCTAATCTTGTGTTTCAGCCCAAATATTTACTAGACTCAAGTCTGTGCTGAGCAGCTGCTCTATTCATAAAACTTCATTTATTTATTAATTTATCTCTCAAAGGGGAGAGAGTTGTGGAATGTGTCTCGTTTGCAAATCGGGACATTCGTGATGGACGAAAGCATATCGGTGGGCTTTTTCGGCATCTTACCATCAGATAATCCAACTCCCAAACTGGGCACGATTGTCTGTTATGCGCACACATCAAATGCAGTTAGCACAGCTTGCCAGACGATTCAGTATGCAACACAGCCATTGAATGCCGGCATTATTACTGCCGATCAAAGGTATCCTTTATAATTAAAGTGTTCCCCGCAGCTGTTTGCTAAGAAATGTTCAAGAAACACAACACATTAAAGGAATCGTCAGGCACGTTTGCAGGGAACAAATTTCCTCTGTTTGGGACCATATCAAAACCACAGGTTCCATTCCATGTGTGGAGATCCAATTAAGGAAAATGTGATCTGGCAGAACTTGCCGCGGTTATGCACGTCAGAATGTAAGAAGAGCCCTGAAGCATCGGGCCAAAAGGTGGTCCATCTATTCCAGCATCTGGTTCTCACGGTGGCCAACCAGATGACCACAAGAAGCCCACAGAAGAATGTAAGTGGATAAGAAGTTCTAGTTGCTCATCTAGTCCAATATCCTGTTCTCATAGTGGCCAACCAGTGGCAAATTGGTAAGTCGGACAAGAGCATCAGAACCCTCTGCTCCTCCATGAATTTGTCTAATCCTCTTTTAAAAGGATTAAAAGGACCCCTCCTCACAGGGTCTCTGCCATGGGAGCATATTCACCCAGCTGCATTGGCTCCTGGTGGAGTACAGGGTCAGATTTAAGGTGCTGGTTTTGACTTTTAAAGCCCTTCACGGCCAAGGACCCTCGTACCTACGGGACCGCCTCTCCCGGTATGCCCCACGGAGAGCCTCAAGGTCCATAAATAGCACACCCTAGTGGTCCCGGGCCCTAAGGAAGTTAGATTAGCCTCAACCAGAGCCAGGGCCTTCTCAACACTGGCCCCGGCCTGGTGGAACGCTCTGTCTCATGAGACCAGGGCCCTACGGGATCTGATTTCTTTCCGCAGGGCCTGTAAGACAGAGTTGTTTCACCTGGCCTTTGGCTCATAATCAGTTTGATTTCCTCCCCCTTTTTCTTTTTCCTTTCTCCTCCTATGATGCGATTGCTCCCTAATTGTTTTAATGTTGTATCTTAATCTTTTAAATTGTACTTTAATCAACTTGTTTTTTATTATTGGTTGTTAGCAGCCCTGAGCCCGATCTTGGCCGGGGAGGGCGGTGTATAAATAAAAAATAATAATAATAATAATTATTATTATTATTATTATTATTATTATTAAACCCATCCAGGTTGATGGGCATCACAGCCTAATGTGGGAGAGAGTTCCATAGTTGAAGTACGTGATGCATGAAGACAGACTTTATTTTATCTCTCCTGCATCTTCCAGCAAGCACAGCTGGAATGCAATAGTATGTTTCCCCCAGTAGCTAACATTCAGAGGTTTACTGCCTCCAACTGTAGAAGGAGGACACATGAATCTATGATCTTGACATATACTGAGTCAGACAGACCTTACAGAGGCCCAGTAATGGGGTAATTTCCCTTCCCATTTCTCTAACTCACAGGTGTCATCCAGATATTTTGTACTACAATTCCCATGAGCCCTGGAAACATGGAGGCCACCTGGTTTGGGAAGGCTGATTTAAAAGTCTGTGTTGGCATTTTCCCAGTACAGTGGTACTTGGGGTTACAGACACTTCAGGTTACATAACCATAAATAGTGCCTCGGGTTAATAACTTTGCTTCAGGATGAGAACAGAAATTGTGCGGTGGCAGCGTGGTGGTAGGCCCCATTAGTGGTGCTTCAGGTTAAGAACAGTTTCAGGTGAAGAACGGACCTCCGGAACGAATTAAGTACGTAACAGAGGTACCACTGTAATGTCATTAAATGTCCAAATTAAGCCACATGACAGAACCATTTCTGACAGGAGATGTTAACATCCAATGGCCAAATCCCATCCTACTTTCCTGGTAAAAATTTCAGGCAAGTACAGTATCAAAGTCTGGTGGCTTGTCAGTAAAGGGAAAGGGAAAGGGATCCCTGACCGTTAGGTCCAGTTGCAGACAACTCTGGGCTTGTGGCGCTCATCTCGCTTTATTGGCCGAGGGAGCCAGCATACAACTTCCGGGTCATGTGGCCAGCATGACTAAGCTGCTTCTGGCGAACCAGAGCAGCACACGGAAACACTGTTTACCTTCCCGCCGGAGCGGTACCTATTTATCTACTTGCACTTGACGTGCTTTCAAACTGCTAGGTGGGCAGGAGCAGGGACCAAGAAACGAGAGCTCACTCCGTCACGGAGATTCAAATCACTGACCTTCTGATTGGCAGGTCCTAGGCTCTGTGGTTTAACCCAGAGCGCATTGTCAGACATAGGCATAAAACAGAACTCTGTGTCTCCCTGGGTGCTGTCCATGGTCCTGAAAACTGGTCCCCACCTACCCTTGAAATAGAGCTGGACAGTTCGGTTACAGAACACAGAGAGATGCCTTATACTAATTCAGACCATTGTTCCATCTAGCTCAGTATTTACTGCCTTCACACTCACTGTCAGTGGCTTTCCAGCATTTCAGACAGGAGGAGTCGTTCCCAGAGTTGCCATTCGGGACTGAACCTGCAAACCTTTTGCTTGTAACATCTTCGCCTGATATATGATTCATCCAAGTTATTTTACAGCTCACTGATTTTCCCCCAAACCATAATAGTTTTACACAGGGCTTGTTTTTGTTTTTTCCAGCTAGAGCTCACCAGAGCTCAGCTCCAGCACCTCTCAGGTGGGCGCCATTGCTATTCTAAGATAACAAGGAAGAAGTTCATGCTGAGTTCTGGCGCCTTTTTCCCCTAGAAAAAATATCACTGGTTTTACCTGCGTTCATTCCTAACTCCATCCAGTTTCCACATTTATCAGCACACACATATATCTGTACAAAAATGTCCATTTAATGTTCTCTCAATATGCACATCTCTGAAAAAAAAAAACTATTTTAGCCCAATAGATGAGTTTTTGATGCAGCTGGGCCCTTTTTGAGCTGAGAGTTGTATCACAAAATTCAGACGGCCGCAATTCAGATTGGATTTACACCGGACTTAGAAAGATGAAGACCCAAATTGAAACTCTTAGTTGTCTGCTTGCTGACCACTCCCAAGTGCTTTGGTCTGCCCATTTATAGCTGACACTTCCTTTTCTCATTAGGGACATGTTTGTTTCTAAATAAAAACATGCCAATTCTGTCTCCCTTTAATTGGGCCTGACCCATTTTCTTTCTTTCTTTCTTTTGCAAGGCAGTGAACCAAGTGGCAATTAATGACTTGCCCCATCAGGCTAATATTCTACTGGGTCCCTGTAGGTGCCAGTTCAGGGAGGGGAGGGAGGAAAGGGCAAGAACCTGAAAGGAAGGGGCATTGGTCACAAAACATTTAAGGACTTGCCAATCAGAAGGTCAGTGGTTCGAATCCCCACGATGGGGTGAGCTCCCGTTGCTCGGTCCCTGCTCCTGCCAACCTAGCAGTCTGAAAGCACATCAAAGTGCAAGTAGATAAATAGGTACCACTCCGGCGGGAAGGTAAACGGTGTTTCCGTGCGCTGCTCTGGTTCGCCAGAAGCGGCTTAGTCATGCTGGCCACATGCTGGCCGGAAGCTGTACGCCAACTCCCTCTGCCAGTAAAGCGAGATGAGCGCTGCAACCCCAGAGTCAGCCACGACTGAACCTAATGGTCAGGGGTCCCTTTACCTTTACCTAAGGAAGGTAGATGGCGTTTCCGTGCACTGCTCTGGTTCACCAGAAGCAGCTTAGTCATGCTGGCCACATGACCCAGAAGCTGTATGCTGGCTCCCTCGGCCAATAAAGCAAGATGAGTGCCACAACCCCAGAGTTGGCCACGACTCTACTTGCACTTTGACGTGCTTTCGAACTGCTAGGTTGGCAGGAGCAGGGACCGAGCAATGGGAGCTCACCCCGTCGCAGGGATTCAAACTGCCGACCTTCTGATCGGCAAGTCCTAGGCTCTGTGGTTTAACCCACAGTGCCACCCGAGTCCCTACAATAGCTCTAGAGAGTGTAGCAAATATTGTTTTTAAAAAGGTAAACTTGGGGCAGGTTTTTCATGAGCATTTGTGTCCTTCCCAAATGAAAATGTTCACCCCATCCCAAAGTTTCTGTAACACTGATGATGCACCAGCTCATTGCTGGCCATGTCTCTGGCTGGATGGCCTGTGGGCAGATGGCACGTACCATGCCAGAGGAGGAAGCCAAAGGATGGCTGAGGCTTTTGTCCCCCACCCCCCTCTGGCAATGAATGGATTCTCTCTGGGAGCTTCTGAAGACCAGCATTGACGTCCCCGTCAGAGACAGCTGCTCGCCCATCTTTGCAGGGTGGAAAATTGGTCACAACCAAAGCCAGGAAAACATGCATCTGTCAGAGGAACTGGCTGTAACTTTGAGCCGCCGGTAGAAATAATGAGGAAAGCGAGGAGGCAATAAGCAAAGGAGAAGAAGTCCTTTGGGGGAAATGAAGTCTGGCAGCAATGCTCCTCAATCCCAGTTGCTGAGGCCACAGAAGTGGAGACAGCTCTTCTGCTCAGTTCTTGCTTGTGGGTTTCTTGTGTGCATCTTGTTGGCCAACGCAAACCTCTTGGCAGTCCATTTTTTTCCGTTTTGCTGCGTCAACTTCTTTTCAGAATGAAACTCGCAGGAGGGTTTAAAGGACGTGTCTTGGCATTTTACAAGCTGTTTGCACAACCGCAGTGTGAGCCGACCCCCTCACTTAACCCCCTCGGTCTGCTGGGATCTCCAGTCCTTGTATTTATGACGGGGAAGAGGGCAAAGCCTTTGCATTCTTCATCAGATGACAACCACCAGCAAAAACACCAACGATAATATGTCCCTGAGGCACACCCTCCCCTTAACCCTTCAACATGGCTTTTCACACTCCTAATAGTAATTAACTGGGTGGACGTTTGCCTTCTCACCCGGCAAATCCTGTATTTCCAGATAGTTGTCTCCTTACATGACTTCACCACACTTCATTCACACGGCACCATCTCTCTCTGTGATCTGCTGTGGCTATGTTTGTTCATTTCAGTAAATCGAGGCCCAGCTCTCTGAACATAAGAGGATCAGGCCAAAGGGGGCCCATTGGGGTGCTTTGGTCAAACCCCACATGGAGCACACTCTCCCTCACAGATAAAGCCACAGCTGTCTGAACATCTTGTCCTCTGTCTAACCTTTTGCAGTCTTAGTAGTCTGCCGTGTCTTGTCTGCGACATTTGTCTCTGAGACCTTTGTCTCCTTCGTCATACACTGTGTAAGGGGAAAATGACGTGGTGGAAATAGGTGCCAAAATAACTTTGTACCACCCCAAGATCTTGGGACTGGAAGATGTGTAAAGGTCACAGCCCAAAATGTATCTGCCAGGGATTGCATATTGTGTCAATAAAAGGAGCCTCCACAAAGCTGGCTGGCAGCTTGCCTGCAGCTCACCTGTGCACAGCTCACCTGCATTATCAACTCCTGCCTCATGTCCTTCACTTCAACATCCTGTTCTCACAGTGGCCAACCAGATGCCTCAATGGGGAACCAGCAAGCAGGATTTGAACACAAGAGCGGCCCTCTCTCCTCCAGCAAGCGGAATTAAATTGGCCTGGACCTGTCTTTGCATCTCAGCTAATAGATGGTTTGCATTTCTGTCTTGACACTTTCTTCTAATGAACACAACAACAACTGTCCAAAATTTGCTAAGGGTAAAATAGTTTGGGAAGGAAGCGTGGCATATAAATTCTAATAATAAGGGCAAGAACAGATAGGGAGAAATATACTATTTGTGGTTTTCCACTAACTCTTCAAGCTCCACCTCTCCTCCCCTCTCTCCTGCCTGAAGAAACCGTGAGAAACTAGCTCCTGCCATGGAATAAATATGAAGAAACTGTAAGTAGAGAATCTTTACTCTTTTAAGCACAGCTAATGAGACAGATGGGCGGTGGAAGGACTGGGTGAATCCAGCTCCCGTCCTTTTAATTCTGCAATATATAAGCCAAGTTTTATATTTCAAAACCCATTTTTTAATGGCAACAGACTCAGTTGTCTCCCCAATGTGCTTCTCCTTTTGGAAAATGTTCCTATAAAGCATCTCTCCCAGTGGTTTTTTGGGGGGCCACCCCCCCTTGGTTCAATAAACTCATCCCTGGTGTTTCCACCCTATAAAAAGCATTATTCAGAATAGTGGTTTACATGATAATAACACAATAAAAATCAAAATGGTAGCAATTAATTGCACATTCAAATTTAAAACTATTCCGTTTGATCAGTTCAATGAAACGGATGAACTTGATCCAGTGATAGCAGGTTTTTAAAGTCTGAGAATCCAGCACATCCCCCTCATTCCCCTTGCCTTTTAGCACCCCCCCCCAACTAACACCCCCCACCCCCAGAGGTGGTCCTGTCCACTTTGGGAGCCACTGCTCTAACCAATTGACAAAATGTACCCCCCTCTTCTTCTTTTTTTGAGTTTGCCTTGTTTTCCTTCCCTGGATATTTCAGCCACTCCATTCTTCTGGATCTCTCAAGCATTTGTGGGGCATAAGCCCCAGCAGACAAGAGAGATGTGGGATCTAAATACCTGCAGCAACGCGGAATAAGCAGCGCTGGGTGAAGTGGGCCAGGTATAATCTAGGGATTAAATTATCAGCAAAGGGAAACGTTTCTTTGTTCCCTTCCCTGCTTTCAAGTAAAGGAAGTGTGTTTGTGTGTAGGTGGTAATCAGCTGTAGAGAAGAAACCTGGTGAACAATATGAGGATTTCGGCCATTAAAACCTCTCTCAGGTGATTAGTCACTGTACTAATGAACTATTTACGGATGCTCTGCTAAGTGTAGGAGGAAACAACACACAAATTTACACCCCGATATATCCTCAGTCCCAAAATACTCACAGTGTAGAACTAAACAAACCCTTTGCCTTGTGAACTTTGTAAAACTGCTCACCTATTATTATTATTATTATTATTATTATTATTATTATATTTTTTATGATAGCTTTTCTATCCCGCTTTTTCTCAAAGTTGCTCAAAGGGCATGCATGGCTCTCCCCCATCCCCATTTAATCTCCACAACAACCCTGAGAGGTAGGTTAGGCAGAGAGGCAGGGAGGTCATGCAAAAGGAGCTTCCTAACCAAGCGAGGATTTGAACCCAGGTCTTAGTCCAACATGCTAAACACCGCACTACTGTCCTTGTCTCACCACTGTCTCGCCAGAGTGGTGCATGCTCTGCTTATCTCCTGCTTGGACTACTGCAATGCGCTCTACGTGGGGCTACCTTTGAAGGGGACCCAGAAACTACAACTAATCCAGAGTGCGGCAGCTAGACTGGTGACTGGGAGCAGCTACCAAGACCACCTAAGACCGGTCTTGAAAGATCTTCATTGGCTTCCAGTGTGTTTCTGAGTGTTGGTCCTGACCTTTAAAGCCCTAAATGGCCTCGGTCCAGTATACCTGAAGGAGCATCTCCACCCCCATCGTTCTGCCCGGACACTGAGGTCCAGCGGCGAGGGCCTTCTGGAGATTCCCTCACTGCGATAAGTCAAGTTACAGTGAACCAGGCAGAGGGCCTTCTCAGTAGTGGCGCCCACCCTATGGAACAGCCTCCCACCAGATGTCAAAGAGAACAACAACTACCAGACTTTTAGAAGACATCTGAAGGCAGCCCTGTTTAGGGAAGCTTTTAATGTTTAATAGGTTATTGTATTTTAGTGTTTTGTTGGAAGTTGCTCAGAGTGGCTGGGTGGACCCAGCCAGATGGGCTGGGTATAAATAATAAATTATTATAATATTATTATTATTGTCTCTAATTCCTGCCCCCCCCCCCCCATTTTGACAGAACTCTAGATCAATAGGGGAAACTGTATTTTATTGCGTAGATGTGGGAGGGGCTGGGGGAAGAACACAAGGAGAGCTTGTTGGGTCAGATTTATTTCCCATCAGCCTGTTCTCACAGTGGCCAACCAGATGCCTGTCGGAAACCAGAAAGCAGGATTCAAGCACAAGAAATACTCTCCATCAACTGGGATTCGGAAGTACTGTATTTTTCCATGTATAACACTAGGGTTTTTCTCCCTTAAAAATAATGTCAAAAATTAGGGGGTGTCTTATACATGGGGCCATCTCCCCCCATTTTCTTAAATCGGAGTCCCCCAAATAGGGGGTGTCTTATACATGAGGGCTGGTGCTAGAGGAGACTCTTGAGAGTCCCATGGACTACAAGAAGATCCAACCTCTCCATTCTTAAGGAAATCAGCCCTGAGTGCTCACTGGAAGGACAGATCCTGAAGCTGAGGCTCCAAGACTTTGGCCACCTCAGGAGAAGAGAAGACTCCCTGGAAAAGACCCTGGTGTTGGGAAAGATGGAGGGCACAAGGAGAAGGGGACGACGGAGGACGAGATGGTGGGACAGTGTTCTCGAAGCTACCAGCATGAGTTTGACCAAACTGCGGGAGGCAGTGGAAGTCAGGAGTGCCTGGCATGCTCTGGTCCAGGGGGTCACAAAGAGTCGGACACGACTAAACAACTAAACAACATACATGGGGGTGTCTTACAGACAGAGAAATACAGTATTTACTGCCTCCATCTGTGATGGCAGAGCATGACCGCCATGGCTAGTAGTCGGAGAGGAGGGAGGGAGGGAGGGAGGGAGAACTGTCTCTGCTGCTAGGAGAAGTCATAGCCTATTTCCGACATTCTTCTCCCATTAAAATAATGAAAGGCAACACGCAGCCTTCCCCCTCCCTCCTATTTTTAGCTGCACTCCGTAGGTACAATAAGAGTCTCCCAGAAGACTTATGCGTTGTGACACAGCCGAGGGCCCGCCGGGCGCTTATCTTGCAACTTGTTTCATTTCATGTGTCTTGAACTATAAGGAATACATATTAAAAATAGCCCATG
Source organism: Podarcis gaigeae (assembly GCF_964106915.1). Classification (NCBI taxonomy): domain Eukaryota; kingdom Metazoa; phylum Chordata; class Lepidosauria; order Squamata; family Lacertidae; genus Podarcis; species Podarcis gaigeae. Next base: position 2,433,431 of record NC_139678.1, read on the forward strand.
TTTCCTCTGTGGCAACAAGTTCAGCAGACAAGACAGAGCAGGCAAATTTAAGGTCATCGCCCTCTTCTGAAAGGATGCACTGCTGTGGACTGAGTCTTCTCCCCCCATTATTATTATTATTATTATTATTATTATTATTATTATTATTACCCTGCCTTTTTCCCTGACAGCTTACAGATAAAATAAGAACAGCTAAAAACATAGGGGGGAAACAATTTAAGAACAAACATATATATAAAACATACAGAGGCTTACAAGAGAAACAGCACGGCACTAGCCCTTTCCTCAACAGTCCGAAGGCCACTGGAAGAAGATGGTCTTCAACTGCCAGCAGAAGGACAGCAAGGAGGGAGCCAGTCTGGCTTCTCTAGGGAGGGAGTCCCAAAGTCTTGCAGCAGCCCCACCGAGACGGCCAATATTGAAATAAACAGGAGTTTGGAGTCTCTAATGGTTTTCCCAGTAGTGATGTATGGAAGTGAGAGCTGGACCATAAAGAAGGCTGATCGCTGAAGAATGGATGCTTTTGAATTCTGGTGCTGGAGGAGACTCTTGAGAGTCCCATGGACTGCAAGAAGATCAAACCTCTCCATTCTGAAGGAAATCAGCCCTGAGTGCTCACTGGAAGGACAGATCCCGAAGCTGAGACTCCAAGACTTTGGCCACCTCATGAGAAGAGAAGACTCCCTGGAAAAGACCTTGATGTTGGGAAAGATGGAGGGCACAAGGAGAAGGGGATGACAGAGGACGAGATGGTTGGACAGGGTTCTCGAAGCTACCAGCATGAGTTTGACCAAACTGCGGGAGACAGTGGAAGACAGGAGTGCCTGGCGTGCTCTGGTCCAGGGGGTCATGAAGAGGCGGACATGACTAAACGACTCAACAACAAAAACAACAACAATTCGAGTAAGTCGCATAAACAGCATTGTCCCTGGCTTCTGGATCTTACCGGAGATGAAATCTTGGCCTTCAGAATGATTTTGTGACAACTCAAGCAGCTGCCCATGGAGACACCATCACAACCATCAGATAGGGTTGGGCAAAAAGTTGTTGAGCTTTTTTTGGCCAAAGTTGTTGAGCAAAATCTCAAAAAATAAAAGAAATTAAGTAATTAAGTTCTGGAGACAGCATCACAACCATTAGATAGGGTTGCCATATTTCAAAACGTGAACAAACGTGGACAAAATAGTTGATGAACTTTTGGAGTGATTTTCCAGGAAATTCTCCAAAACATCAACACTTCCGATATGCCACACACCCAAGTTTTCCCAGACATTGTAACTGCTTTCATAAAATTCCACCTGGATGCCATTTCCGACCGTCAAAACGAAACCCGGCTATGTCCAGGAAATTCCAGGCGTATGGCAGCCCTATGATAAGAACATCAGGACCTGAGCAGAGGAGCCTTTTGGCCTGATAGGAACCTTGGAAGCTGGCTTCTATTGAGCCAGACGATTGATCCACCTAGCTCAACAGTCGCTGCACTGACTGGCAGGGACTCTCAGGGTTTCAGGAAAGGGACATTCCCAGCCCTGCCTGCAGATGCCGAGGACTGAACCTGGGACCACAACGCCGGTGCCACCAGAGAAAAGGATAGATATGCAAAGTATATATATAATAATAATTAATAAATTTTTAGTTATACCCCGCCCTTCCCGGTCCAGAAAACCGGGCTCAGGGAGGCTAACAACTAAATTTAAAACACTTACTTGATGCAACAAAAAACAGCATAAAATACAGTATAAAACATGAATAATAATAAATTCAGAATTCAAAAATCAATTTAGGGGGGAAATCCATCCAATAAACATTAGAGGATCACCAGGTCTAGCTGGCTAAATTAGTCCTATTTGGGCCAGCGAGGAGACTAGGGGAGAATTAGCTGTGGGATCCCAGAACGGGGAATCTTCATGAAAAGGGGAGGGGGAGGGAAGGAAGGGGAATAAAAGATCAGGCTAAGTTCAAGTTGAAAGCCAGGTGGAATAGCTCTGTCTTACAGGCCCTGCGGAAGGAAGTTAAATCCGGCAGGGCCCTGGTCTCCTGGGACAGAGCATTCCACCAGGTTGGAGCCATCACTGAGAAGGCCCTGGCCCTGGGGGAGGATAGTCTGACCTCTAAACTATGATTATCCATAGACCTTAAGGTAGGAGCTCTACTTCCATCATTCCAACTAAAAGTCAGTCCACAGTTTACTGTGCCAGCTGCAGCTTCCAAGGGCAGCCCTGGGTGAGCCAAGTTGCAGCTGCCCAGCTCTTAGCACAATATGGGGAGATTCAGAAAGAGTGTTGGGAGAGGAGGTGCAGAAGAGGGAAGATATCAGCAAACAGAGAAATATTTGAAGTGCTTCAACATTTTAATGCTTGCTCTTGGGAATTTGAGTACAGTGGGTGCTTGGGTTGTAAACATGATCCTTGCGGGACGCACATTCACAACCCGCAGCGTTCGCAACCTGCAGCGGTGCACATGCACACGTGCGGGTTGCGATTCGGCACTTCTGCGCATGCGCGACCGACAAAACCCGGAAGTAACCCGTTCCAGTACTTCCGGGTTTTGGCAGTCCATAACCCAAAAAACGCAACCTCACGCGTCTGTAACCCAAGGTATGACTGTATTGTTTCCCTGCTCCCCAGTCTCAAAGGAGAGGAGGATGCAATGTTGTGGGGCTAAGGAGGAGAACGGCAACAATGATGGACTATATGGAGTTGGCAGAGATGACTGGCAGAATCCGAGACCTGGGAGAAGAGCTGGTGGAAGAGGACTGGAAGAAATTTAAAGACTATCTACAGAAACAGTGTAAAATTTATGAATGTTAAAATGATGTTGGATTAAAAATAATTGGCATTAGTGATAAAGTTAGAAAGAGCATGCAAAAATGAATTGATGGATGAAAATATTTGAGTTGTGATATGTTAAGATACAAAGTTAAAGATGATAAATTGAAAGAGGGCAAGGATTTGCTGATTTGATTATGTAAATGGGAATACAAAAAGGGGAGGTGTGAGGAGGTTAAGGAAACAAGGTAATGAGCTTCAAAGTTAGAAAAGGAATAATGGAATTTTTCTTTTTTCTTTCTATTTTTATCTATTTTTTGGTTTTTGTATTTTGTATTTTTCTGTTTTTGGTTTTTCTTTTTTTTCTGTATTTTGTTATAGTTCTGTAAAATCTTAATAAATATTTTTTTAAAAAAAGAAAAAGCAAAAAAAAAATAATAATAAGGAGGAGAACGGCAACAAAAGCAGATGACAAATGAGCAAATGGCACACAACAGTGACTGCTCCTGCAACTTTCCTGGGTTACAAACTCTATTACAGTTATTTAGCCATGCTTTGTGCATCCTAATTGCACTACAGTGAAATTCAGGTCGATGGAGGTGGGGGGGGGGCACACATACATATGTAAGTATGCAAATCACTGTGCAAATGCGATGCAACCCTTGGGGCTTTTGGTAAAATGCCCCAAAATTGGTTTTGGACATGGTAATGAATTTATATTCCTGAATGAAGGGTGTTTCTTGGGTCCAGAGTGATATAGCTCGACATGAAAACGGCCTAGAAAAAGTCTTCACTTCCTTTGCATCTGAAATCCAGAAGGGATGCTAAATCTTCCAGGGCATCTTACCCATAATCCTAAGGGTTTAAAGGGATTCCATCCCCAGTACCTGACGTGGCCTGGGTTTTGGCAGAGGTAAGGTAAAGGTGAAGGGACGCAGGTAGCGCTGTGGGTTAAACCACAGAGCACAGGACTTGCCGATCAGAAGGTTGGCGGTTTGAATCCCTGTGACAGGGTGAGCTCCCATTGCTCGGTCCCTGCTCCTGCCAACCTAGCAGTTTGAAAGTACGCCAGTGCAAGGAGATAAATAGGTACTGCTCTGGTGGGAAGATAAACGACGTTTCCATGTGCTGCTCTGATTCGCCAGAAGCGGCTTAGTCATGCTGGCCACATGACATGGAAGCTGTACGCCGGCTCCCTCGGCCAATAAAGTGAGATGAGCGTTGCAACCCTGGAGTCGGTCATGACTGGACCTAATGATCAGGGGCCCCTTTACCTTTACCTTTTAAGGTAAAGGTAAAGGACCCCTGGACGGTTAAGTCCAGTCAAAGGCGACTCTGAGGTTGCAGCATTCATTTTGCTTTCATTCCGAGGGAGCCGGCGTTTGTCCACAGACAGCTTTCTGGGTCATGTGGCCACCAGAACTGAACCGCTTTTGGCGTAACAGGACACCGTGACGGAAATCAGAGCACATGGAAACACCATCCCGCTGGAGCGGTCCTTATTTATCTACTTGCACTGGCATGCTTTCGAACTGCTAGGTTGGCAGGAGCAGGGACCGAGCAACGGGGAGCTCACCCCATCATGGGGATTCGAACCACCAACCTTCCAATCGGCAAGCCTAAGAGGCTCAGTGGTTTAGACCACAGAGCCACCCGCTGTTTCTGAAGGATACACTGCACTGAATAGAACTCTTTGACCACATCCTTGTCACCCTACATAAGACTATAAATCCAGCGATCAGATATAAACTGACTGGGTCTAAAGTGACAGGGACTTAACCCGGGAGCAGATCTCGGTCTCCTGATGGAGAGGTCAATGACAAGGTCAATCCAGTGTGTGTTGCAGCTGTGAAAAATTCCACACTGGTGATTATTTGGAAAGGGATTGAATATTGAACAGCTGGTATTATCATGTCATAGCCAGAGTTGTGCTGCAGCCATATGTGAAATGCTTTGGGGTAATTCCATAGTGACCAATGTAACATTTGCATGCTTCCTTCCATATTTTGTGTGTGTGTGTGTGTTTTAGCTAATATTATTTAACTGCAGTTAACATCAAACTATTTGTTTACTGCTTATTCTTCCCTACAAAAATAAAAGCTGTGGCCCACGTTTTAAAAGCTGCAACCCATGTAACAGTTTTGCAACCTCAAGAATTTATCTGTGACTTGGACAAGTGTTTTCTCTAAAAGTATGAATCATACCCCCTGCCCAAATATGACAATATATATAAAGATCTAATGTTTCATGGGCAAGTGTCAAACTTATGGTCATGTTTACTGTAAACGGTGGAGGAAAGCTTTTCTGGCAGATCACATGACATGTGACCAATGAAATGTGACCAATGTAACATGTGAAAATTCATTGATAAAGACTTCCAATGCAAGAGTCTGTGTATGTGCTGGGTTCCTCACTGTGAGAAGTGCGGTTACAGGGAACCAGAGAGAGGGCCTTCTTGGTGGTGGCGCCCGCCCTGTGAAACGCCCTCCCACCAGATGTCAAGGAAATAAACAACTACCTGATTTTTAGGAGACATCTGAAGGCAGCCCTGTTTAGGGAAGTTTTAATCCTTTGGGAGCCACTCAGAGTGGCTGGGGAAACCCAGCTGGATTGGCAGGGTATAAATAAATAAATTTAATAATAATGATAATAATAATAATAATAATAATAATAATAATAATAATAATAATAATAATACCCCACCCAAATCACTAGTAATGATTTGTGTTTTTTTAACCCCTGTATTTATCATGTCTTTTTAAAAAGGGGGGAAAATATATTTCATACTAATGAATACATCACATTAAATCACCAAGCTAAGAAATTTTCTTTTCAAATTCCCACTCTCAAACCCAACAATAACAAATCTACATTTCCCATGGGCACATAATTCCCTGTGTTTGTGGTGTTTATTTCAAATGATGTCAAAATTCTTTTGCATTTTCTGTTCAAGACAGCCTTCAACCTTTTACAGGGTTATCCCATTACCAGACGCAAAGGTGAATGTTCGTATCCCTAGATGAGGGGTGGGTGGCCCCTCGTCTGGTGGGCCAACCTTAACCTGCCAGGATCTCCATTTTGGCCTATGAGATCCCTTTGGGCAAGACACGCCCATCCAAACTACACCTGATGTCATCTATAGGTAAGGGCGGGGCTTGACTGAATCACCCAGCGCACCTAACAAACATCTGGTTGTAGGACCCTTGGTGAGTGTTGCGCAAATGCACACACAATCTCTTAAGGAGGTCCCAGGAATTGCAGAGTATTTGGGGTTTTTTTTTTTTTTTTTTTACAGCTGCGCATCCTTCCCCTTTGTAGAGGCCATGCATTTCCAATCCACAGAACCTGCGCATGCTTGGGGAGTGAATGGATGGGGACAATGGGAATACTATGGAGCTTTTCCATACCTCAAAGAAACAAACAAAGATCCTCTCAATTATGAGTAAAACCCTCTTGGCTACAAGCCCTCTTGCACACGGAATAATGCGCAGGAGTGGCCTCAGCTTCCGATATTCATTCCTAAGTAGGGAGAAGAAATGTGGATTGATCCTAATTGGATTCTTTCGACACAATGCAATAAGGAAAAGCATCAAATTAATGGCCCGGTGCCTGCCCTTCTTGAATCTTTCCCTTAACAGCCTCCTTGTTGCTTTCACTCTAAATTGCTTGGAAGGGAAGAAGGGTGGAGAGGGAAGAGGCTTGCTTGCAATAAAAGGAGAGAGTAGAGAGGGACCCCCATGATCCTTAGGCACTAAATTAAATTAATCTCTGGATTGAAATGCCATGGGGTGATGGAACAGTGGGCACCAGACCCTGGGAAGAGGAAGAGGAAGAGGAAGAGGAAGAGGAAGAGGAAGAGGAAGAGGAGGGGGGTCACTGGGTGATGGTGTAGAGGTTAGAGTGCTGGGCTAGAATCTGCAAGAGACCAGGGTTCAAATCCACACTCAGTCACGAAACTCACTGGGTGACTTTGCACCATCCCTCCTCGTAAGGAGAATTTACGTTCAGTTCAAACCCAATTCATTTGTTTAAGGCATCAGCCTCTTCTAAGTGCATCTATGATTCAAATTGCATATAGCGAACGATAGCAATATTTTGCAACTGGTGGTGGAGTATGGCTTTGGAAACAATTTCGCCTAGATTGAAAACCCCGAACTTATCTGTGTGAGATCCAGTGGGGTGTAGTGTTTAGAGTGTCCGACTAAGACCTGGGAGATGGGGTTTCAAATCTCTATCCCTCCCTGAAGCTCATTTGGGCCAATCCCTGCCCCTCAGCCTAACCTACCTCACAGGGTTGTTGTGGGGACTAACTGAGGAGGGGTGGACCATATACACCACCTTGAGCTCCTTGGGGAGAAAGGCGGGATAGAAACACAGCAAACAAAATAAAATACCGTATTTTTCCCTCTATAGGACACACCAGATCATAGGGGGGGAGGACAGTGGGAAAATTTTTTTCCTTGTTCTCCCCCTCTAAAACAAGGTGTGTTCAAGGTGCATTCACCCAAAGACTCCGGAGCGCAGTGGGAGTCCCCGCTCTACTCTGGAGGCTTCAGCTGGCTACCATCCCCAAGTTAGAACAGCGAGACAGAGTGCTCCGCAGCGCTCCATCTCCCTGTTCTGTCTTTGGGCTTAGCCGTGCAGCCTGCATTCGCTCTATAGGACGGACACAAATTTCCCCTTAATTTTGGGAGGGGAAAAGGTGCATCCTATAGAGCAAACAATACGGTAATTAAAAACCATGCAGCCCTGACCTTGCTGTTGCCCTGCCCTGCCCCAGCCCATCAAACAGCTCTCCACCGCTGACACTCCTAAGGAAATAAAGGTAAAGGTAAAGGGACCCCTGACAGATAAGTCCAGTTGCAGATGACTCTGGGGTTGCGGTGCTCATCTCGCTTTACAAGCCAAGGGAGCCGCTGTTTGTCCGCTTTGCAGACAGTTTTCCCGGGTCATGTGGCCAGCATGACTAAGTTGCTTCTGGCGCAACGGAACACCGACACCAGAGCAGCACACGGAAACGCCATTTACCTTCCCGCTGGAGCGGTACCTATTTATCTACTTGCACTTTGACGTGCTTTCAAACTGCTAGGTGGGCAGGAGCAGGGACCGAACAACAAGAGCTCACCCCGTCGTGGGGATTCGAACTGCTGACCTTTTGATCGGCAAGCCCAAGGCTTTTGGTTAAGACCACAGCGCCACCCGCGTCCCTTCCTAAGGAAATAGCAGCATAGAAATCCTGAAAATAAACAAAGAAGGAAAGATACTGGCTTTAAGCCTTCGAGTCCCAAATGCCCCATTAGCTGAAGGAGCGCCTTTTTGCAGCAAGCATATCACAAAGGTGGCAGTGTCTGAATATCCCCTACTTCTTGCATTTCTGCCAGCCCAAGCAGGCATCTGCCACAGGGCTGTTGTGAGCATAAAGGAAATGTTTATTGTGAAGAAAGGTGTACACGGTGGAAATCTATGGCGTAATGGAAATAATGAACTGCTTCTCGCATCTGGAATATCCATTCTGGGATCAGGACAGAGTGTGTGCCTTGACCATACTCAGTGTTCTGTGTCCATTTCTGGGGACCTCAGATGAAGAAGGAGTGCAGAACAGGGTGGCTGAGGTGATCAAGGGTCTGGGAACCAAGCCTTAGGAGAAATAGTTGAGGCAGTTTGGTCTGTTTAGCTTAGAGAAGGCGGTATTGCATTATTCTCTGAAGATGCCTTTGGGGGCGAAGTCAAACCATTGGCGAGTTACAGCGCCTGCTGTGGTGGCAGAGACCAATACAGGAGAGAAATGTTTTGTTGCAGCTGGGGAAGCTGATATTATAGCTATCTGCACACATCAATCTATCACATGGAGAATGGAGAAGGATTATTTTCTGCTGCTCTGGAGGGAAGGACCCAAATCAATGGATTCTCATGACAAGAAAGAAGATTCTGACTAAACATCAGGAAGGACCTTCTGGTGATGAGAGCCGTTCGACAGGGAAATGGGCTCCTTCAGAAGGTGGTGGACTCTACTTCCTTGGAGGCTCTTAGATAGAAGCTAGATGGTCAGATGTCAAGGATTATTTAGCTGTGATCCTTGCATTTTGGGGGCTAGATGACCCTTGGAGTCCCTTCAACTCTGGTTGGCACCCGTCTGTCTCAGGAGACAATGGAAAGGTATGACTTCAGGGCTGAAGCCAAAGCGTTGGAGAATGACAGTTCTGTGGTTCCATCATGCATGTGAATTTCTGCGTTTGCAGGCATTCCAATCTGCTTCCTACGTTTCCAATGGAACGCCAAGGGGGTCGATGGGTCTGGGCTTGTGAAAAGAAGAGCTTTCCGGGGGTTTAATTAAGTCTGAAACGATGCTCGATAGGATTGATTTCGGTAGAGGGTTTCCTTCAAAAGCCTGATTGCCTATTTGTAATAAAGGCAATGGCTTATCAATTGCATAAACAAATGGATCGGTAGGCAGCTCAGCAGATCAATCCACGCTGGGCACGGCACACCTCCCAGATATTTAGCTGCTTCTCTTCTGTTTCTCTAATGCAACTTCCAGCTTTCGGATATGTCTGCAGCCGTGGCTGGAGAATGGGAGGCCCACAGAGTCAGTGCCATGTTCTGGAAAAGGCTTGCAAACAAGAGGAAGGTTTAAAGTATAGGGCCATAGGAAGGGGCCTTATACTGAGTCAGAATATTGGGGCCCATCTTAGTACTGTGGGATGTGAAACACAAGTACAACATTCCTAGAGTGAACATGTTTACACGGGGAGGAATGTTTGTCCAGCCAGCAGGTAAACTTTCTGTTTCCTTCTGGGCTGGGACAGACTTCCTCTGCATGTGACTAGAGGTGGGCGTGGCCTCACCTGTGCAGGTAACAACAAAAGCACAGGGCAGGGCAGCCACCTCTCTCTCTCTGACTACATGCATCGAAGAAGCAACATCTGCTTAGCCAAAGATGCTCTCTTGGGTTCCAGCCAAGAGAAGACAAAGGGACTGTCTCCTTATGAGATAGTTTCCAGGTGTATGTTACTTTTCTAAGCTAAGTCTGCCTTCTGGGATCCGATTGTGAACAGAATGTGAGTAAACTCTTTTTATACTTTTATAGAAGACTGTGTCGTGTCTTATCTTTTATGAGGGAATAAGGGGAAAATACCAGAACAGTTATTATAGAGGCTTTAGCGAGCCTGAGCAAACGCATCCGCTGTGAGTTTAAAAAGGGGAATGTTACTCTGCTAAAATTGTGAACTTGTTAACACAAGTTGGAAAGGCTATCATCAAACAATATATCCTCTCCTACATCCCTGAACATTCCCACAAGTACCATCTGCACTGACTGGAATCAAGGGCTCCCTGAGAGTCAGTCAGGGAGTCTCTCTCACCCCTGCCTGGAGTGGCTGCCAGGGGACTTCTCCATGTAAATTTGTAAATTCTGGGTTAGATCAGTCATTGCCTTGCTTCAGCAAGGCTCTTTGTATCACCTTACACAATCTAGTTATTTGAATTTGCAGTGACCATGGCTATCAGGACCTTAAATACAATGGACGCTCGGGTTGCGAACGTGATCCGTGCGGGATGCACGTTCGCAATCTGCAGCATTCACAACCCGCAGCGGTGCGTCTGCACATTTGCGGGTTCGATTTGGTGCTTCTGCGCATGTGCAAAGTGCAATTAAGCATGTCTGCACATGCGCAACCCCTGAAACCCAGAAGTGACCCGCCCCAGAACTTCTGGGTTTCGGCAGGTCCATAACCTGAAAAAATGCAACCTGGAGCGTCTGTAACGCAAAGTATGACTGTACCATGATCTAAGATGGGTGGCCATCTGTCATGTATGATCTAGTTTTCTGCAGGGGGTTGGACTGGATAACCCTTGGGGTCCCTCCCAATTCTACAGTTCTATGATTCTATGCTTCTATATTCCGTTTGCTAGCTGTTTCAACTTATCCCTAACGCCAGGCACACCTCGCACTCCAACTGGAGCAATACATCTTTTCGAAAACTTTGAAGAAGTTGTTGTTTCTTCCTACCCACAGAGAACATTCATTATTTAATTGGCATCCTGAAAGGTCATTCCTTCCATTGCTCACCAGGTGAAAATAGACATGTTAAAAGCTCCTTGGTGTGACAGTGCAGCAATCCATTTGGCAAAATCTGACAGCAGAAAGGCCCCTAAGGAATGAATTTTGCAAACCTGGATGTTGCCATTCAGATCCAGTGCTGAGTCACATGTGCCACAGATTTCGGTGAAATGCACTTTTTGTGCATTATTCTGCACTGAATTGTGGCCAATGATTCTATGAATTTGAATACTCACATGCTGTAGGAAATGCAGAACCATAGAACTTAAGGAAAGCTAGTTAATTCTAGTTTTATGCATGGATTTGCATTCTGACAGCTACTGATGTCCAGCTCTCATTTATATTGTTACAGATTGGGTGGGTGGGGGACCTTCCTAAACCCTAGAATTTAATAAATGATAGGGTTTTGATTATTTGGGGTATGAAGGGAGAATACAAGCTGGAGAGGAATTCCTGGGCTAGCCTACGCAAAATGACCTAGCCAAGCTGGGGCCGTTAAGGAACAGTAAAGGGCCATTGAAGGGCAATGGCAACGCAAGAGAACTGCCCTGTCCCCTCTGCTCCTGAAGTGTCAACAGAGACTGGGGTTTGGGAAGGTTGCCAGAGTAACTGGGTGTGAGGTGACAGGAAAAGAGAGTCCTGAGCAAGGGTTGCTGGGAAGAAGGAGGAGGGAGAAGGAGGGGTGTCCATCTTGGGCAGGTTGGCTGCAGGCTGGCTGGGAGAGATGCCTTCAGGGATGCACTGCAGTGGGGGACAAGACCCTCTTGACTGTGAGATCTAGACTCCCTCCATGATGATGTTTGGCTGAATGACATATTTGCTGGGATTAGGGATTGGTTGCAGGTTTGAGGGTATTGGCGGCGAGCTTCGCTTGAGTGGCAGTTAGGCATTGGTAGGGGTATTGTTATTTAGATGTGTTGTGGGGAGGAGCAGCATCACCTCCCCCAAATATTGAAGGGTAGTCCGGTAAACGGATTCCGGGGGGCGTGGCCTCGTCTGAAGCCTATGGAGGCCAAGGCCTAAAGCACGCCCCCGAGCGGTGACCCCGGGGGAGTCCCTAGTTGCTGTGCATCAGCAGGGCTCCCCCTGCTGGTGTTAACCCTTCCCGGTCTTCAAGCAAACAGGCTGAAGCTGGATAGATGGATAGGACCAATGCCTAAGCCAATACCGCTCTTACCTATAACCAATAAAGTTGTGGCCAATTTTAGCCCATCAACCTTAATCAATGGTGTCTTGTGTCTTTATTTCTACTGGGGGAAGTGGGAACTCGCCACGAAACAGTCTCTGCAGTGACCCAATTCTCCAAATGACCACATACCTTGGGTGAGTGTCAGGAACTCCCTGGGATCTGCTCGGCAGTCAGTGAGGGGTGGCTCTCAACTAATAATAATGATGATGATGATAAATTATTTATACCCCACCCATCTGGCTGGGTTTCCCCAGCCACTCTAGGCGGCTCCCAACAGATTAAAAACAGAATAAAGCATCAAGCATTAAAAACTTCCCTAAACGCCCTCCCACCAGAGGTCAAAGAGAAAAACAACTACCAGATTTTAAAAGACACCTGAAGGCAGCCCTGTTTTGGGGAAGTTTTTAATGTTTGATGCTGTATTGTGTTTTTAATATTCAGTTAGAAGCTGCCCAGAGTGGCTGGGGAAACCCAGCCAGATGGATATAAATAATAAATTATGATGATGATGATGATGATCATCATCATCATCATCTCAAGGTTATGAGTTTGAACCCCACATTGGGCAAAATGCATTGCAGGGAGTAGTATTAGTTAACCTTCCAGTTCTACAATTCTATGATTCTATGAATCTATGGATCCTGTTCTCACAGTGGCCAATGCTTCCTGCTACTGAAATGAAGTCCGCCGCCCTCCCGCTGTAACCTTACCCCCAAATTGGTTTCGGGGTTTAGAATACCCCCCCAACACTGTGCAAGGGAAGGAGAGAGTGGGTAATTTCATCTAACAAGCAGAAAATGTGATTAATACTTTACTGTGCTGGTTTTCTAGGGTGAGGGTAAATTCTTTCTAGACTCAAAGGTGATCTATATATTTTTCAATTAATTGCACATCATGTGAAGTCCACTGCCCAACACTTTCACTGTCCCAATGATAGGAGAGAGGAGCAGCTCAGTTGGGAGCGCATGAGACTCTGAGTCTCAGGGACGTGGGTTCAAGTCTCACACTGGGCAAAAGATTCCTGCATTGCAGGGGGTTGGACTAGATGACCCTTGTGGTCTCTTCCAACTCTACAATTCCATTATTCTAACCTGGCACGGCCCAGAACCTAAACTTTGGGTTCTCACCCTCAAACCCACCCCAGCTCTGTGGAAAGCGGCTGTCAGTGTTCCAGTTTGCAATCCACTGCAGAGCTTCATTATCCGGGCTTCGCCCCTCCCTGGAGATCGAGCAGAGCGCCCCAGAGACAGCTCTATCTCTTGCAAAAGTGCCTTCCTGGATTCATAATCACCAAGCAAGAATCTCTCTGTGACTGGATTGCACAAGTTCATTCCGACATGCTCGCTCTGCTTCTGGGAATTACAATGAAGCTTTCTGTCAAATTTCACACCAGGAGTCCACAGTCTACATTTGCTGCTCAGGACTGGCAAAAGTCTGGTACTCAGAAGCAGAGGATCCATTTTACACGCAAAAGGTCCTGGGTTCAGTTCTCAGTGAGACTGAGAGAGACTCCAGTTTCCGAAACCCTAGAGAGCAGCTACCAGTCAGTGCAGGGCATACTGCACTAGATAGACCAACAGTCTGACTCACTAGAAGGCACCTTCCTACAATCCTATGATTTCGCCCTATCATTGATGTCACACAGTAAATTGGGTTTAGGAATGAGGCTTAACACGTTGAACTCTCAAACCTAGACAGCATCTTAAAAAGCAGAGACATCACCTTGCCAACAAAGGTCCGTATAGTTAAAGCCATGGTTTTCCCAGGAGTGATGGATGGAAGTGAGAGCTGGACCATAAAGAAGGCTGATCGCCGAAGAATTGATGCTTTTGAATTCTGGTGCTGGAGGAGACTCTTGAGAGTCCCATGGACTGCAAGAAGATCCAGCCTATCCATTCTGAAGGAAATCAGCCCTGAGTGCTCACTGGAAGGACAGATCCTGAAGCCGAGTCTCCAAGATTTTGGCCACCTCATGAGAAGAGAAGACTCCCTGGAACAGAGTCGGACATGACTAAACGACTAAACAACAACAACAAAGGAGTCTCAAAGCGGCTCACAATCTCCTTTCCCTTCCTCCCCCACAACAGGAGTGTTCAGTCCTGCCGGCGTTTGTCCACAGACAGCTTTCCGGGTCATGTGGCCAGCATGACTAAACCGCCACTGGCACACAGAGGGCAATGACGAATGCCAGAGTGCATGAAAATGCCGGTTACCTTCCTGCCACAGTGGTACCTATTTATCTACTTGCACTGATGTGTTTTCGAACTGCTAGGTTGGCAGGAGCTGGGACAGAGCAATGGGCGCTCACCCTGTCACGGGGATTTGAATCGCTGACCTTCCGATCGGCAAGCCCAAGAGGCTCAGTGGTTTAGACCACAGTGCCACCCGCGTACTGTGTGTGTGTGTTTTATTTCCACAACATTAACCTGAAACTGCCACCCGAGTGCCAAGGAGCACATTTGACTCTTTGCCCTGAGCCGCAACTCAGTTCTCCAAACCAGTCAATAATTACACACACACACACTGCTCCGACACCGCATCTGATCATCATCCTTGGCATCAGGAAGGAACTCTTCCCAGCTGAGATTGGCCAGTTTCCATGTGGTGTGTTTATGAGGTTTTGTCTTTCAGATATTTAGAGATACAGGCAGCTGCTGTCTCCTGAGTCAGATAACAGGTCCACCTAGCTCATCATTCTCTGCACAGACTCACAGAAGCTCTCCAGGGTTTCCGATTTAGGAAACTTCTCCTGAATGCAAAAGGGGGCTCCACCCTGTGCTGGCTGAGGCTGATGGGAATTGTAGTCCAAAAATCTGAAGAGAGCACCAGATTCACAAAGGCAGCTGTATGGTCTTGCTGGATGAGACCATGACACTGGTGGTCTTCCCTTGCAGCAGGACTTCTCATCAGAGAGCCTCTGCATCTTCCATCCAGCTCTCCAAAACCTTGCAGCGGATCATGTCCCAAGTGGGCGAGGCTGACATCACACTCTACCACCCCCACAAATCTTTTTTTAAGAACGTTTCCCCCCTTCCCCCACCCTAACATTTTTTTCCAAAATCCCTCCCCCGACTAACGTTCACGTTGAGTCGCCTTGATGAAGAAGTTGACTCACCGCTGAACTTCAACTACGCATTAGACACTGTTAGGGAATTAAGGTCTTTTGTTTCATTCTGGAGGGCTGTGTCATCTTCCTCTCTCTCTCCCCTCTGGATCAATAATGAACAGGGGAAGTTACAGGAAAAGAAGGGCTTTGTGGAACTTTACGAAGATCCAGTGCGAGAGTGATTAAAAAATGAGAACGTTCCAAACCTATCAAAACATCAAGGTGAAATATCTGTACTTTGCTGTTCTCACTTTCCTTTTTTTTTTTTTTTGGAAACAAAATAAAATAAATAAGTAAAAATAAAAAAAATTCCTTCCAGTAGCACCTTAGAGACCAACTAAGTTAGTTCCTTTTTTTGTTTACGTCTGATTGAAACAAATTCAAGAGCCTTAGGGTTTACAATTCCCTTAGGTGGGTGTGCTGATCAATTGCAAAAGACTAGACACAACCAAATATTACTTTTCATTAAATGTCTATACTGCCCTTCATCCAAAGATCTCAGGGTAGTTCATAACATGGAAGTTCAAAGTTGTGACTATTTGCACCTAGCAGGACTTGAACACTCCTGTGCTCAGTTGTGTGTGAGTATGATAAATGTGTTGCAGTCAAAGGCCACTTCTACACAGTGGCGTAGCGTGGGGGGTGCCAGGGGTGCCGGGCGCACCGGGCGCAACATCTGGGGGGGGCGCAAGTCCAGAGGGAAGGGACAAGTTCCTTCCTCCGCCGGGCTCCCCGCCACCGCCACCAGCCTTGCGCCCTAGCGCGCGCGCGCGCGCCGCCGCCGCTGTGGCTGCGCTCCACTCACTGCTCGCAGGAGGAGCAGCCGCTGCAGCAGCGCCGACGCCGCCACCAACGCCTGGCCAGGCACGGGCAGCCTCCACACACACACCCCGCCGCCATCCCCTCAGCCCAGCCACAGGCGGCGGCTGCTTCTGCCGACTGGGAGGGAGGAGCCAAACCCTCCGAGAGGAAGCCGGCGGGCGGGCGAGGGTCTCCCGGCGGAAGGGGGCGCCGCTGGCTCCGGCTCTCAGTGCAAGCCTCAGCCGCGGGGGGGCGGGGGCGGCGGGCGAGGACGGAGCGCGGCTGGAAGCCCCCGGACCAGGCTGGGGGGAGGAGAGGTGCTCGCCAAGCCCGGATCTGGAGCGCCTCGGAGCGCCCAAGGAGAGGAGAGGGCGGGGAGGCGCCCAAGGGGAGGGGGCTTCGGCTGCCTCGGCCCGCGGGGGCTCCGCAAATAATAAATTTAATAAATTCCTGCTGAGCCTTAAGGGGGGGTCCTTGGTTCCTTCACTCGCCCCCAGCCCCAATGGCGTAGCGTGGGGGGGTGCAGGGGGGCCGGCCGCAACATCTGGGGGGGGCGCGCTCACATTCGAGTGCTAAAATCCAGGGGTTAGGGGGCGCAAATTACTTGCCTTGCCCCGGGTGCTGACAACCCATGCTACGCCACTGCTTCTACATATACCGTATTTTTCCATGTATAAGACTAGGTTTTTTTAAATGATGTCAAAAATTAGGGTGCGTCTTATACATGGATAGTGCCGAGGCCATTTTCTGAGTCCCCCAAAATAGGGGGCGTCTTATACATGGGGGCATCTTATAAAAGGAAAAATATGGTACTTCCTGGATCAAATGCCTTGCTGTCCCCAAACCCTTTGGACAATGATTGGACTACAATGTTCATTATGAAGACTTCCCAATGCATTTGAAGACTGCTCATTTTGCTTTCTGCAAAGGCAGAACCATGCCACCAGCTCCAATAAGAACAAACCATGCAGATGACTTCAAAAAAATAAAATAAATTCAAGGGCCTTCTGCAGCCGCGATAGTTAAAAATAGAGTTCTATCAATAGTTGCCATGAGGAGCAGCCGCAACAACCAAAAAAAGAAATCTGTTGGATGGCTCCTCTTTAAGGCTTCTTCATCCCACTATCGGGACTGTCCTCTCTGCTTCCTACAGCTTCTTAGAATTTGGAAGGGTCACAAAGGGTCATCTAGTCCAACGCCCCAGAACACAACACAGTTCTTGACGTGGTCTTTTTTGTCATGCGCGACCCTATATTTGAAAAAGGGGTTGGTTGCAAATAAAGGCAGATGAAAGAATAGAAGAAAAGCTCTGTTCTATCAAGCCAGTGGCCCATCTTGACTGCTACTCCTGTTTCCAATGGTGGTTGGCAGTGGCGGAAAAAACCGCTCAAGCACCTGGAACGACAAACATGATGTGCACCTGGGGGTGGGGCGATCCACCCACGGAGGCAGTACAATCTGCCCATGGGGGCACGCAGATCCTCCCAGAGGTGCCAGCAGCGGCCCCGATCCTCCCAGGGATGCCAGTGCTTCCTGCTCATTGCACAAATATGCCCAGCATGCAGCGCTGGCTGCCAGGAATGCAATCAGCGAGAAGATTTTCACGGCAGCAATTGCGCCAATTGCAAAAATCCACCCGCCGGGGGTGTGATTTGCCCCCAAGCATGATACCTGGTATGGACCGCACCCCCCTTGCGATGTCCCTGGTGGTTGGACGCTTCCAGAAATCCTCTCTGCTCATCCCCCTCTAGCAACAGGAGATCATTGTAGAATGCCTCTGAACCTCTATTCAGTGCCACGGACCACCCAACTGACTTTATTCAAAGCCACACTTAAAAGGTAAAGGTAAAGGTACCCCTGCCCGTACGGGCCAGTCTTGCCAGACTCTGGGGTTGTGCGCCCATCTCACTTAAGAGGCCAGGGGCCAGCGCTGTCCGGAGACACTTCCGGGTCACGTGGCCAGCGTGACATCACTGCTCTGGCGCGCCAGAGCTGCACACGGAAACGCCGTTTACCTTCCCGCTAGTAAGCGGTCCCTATTTATCTACTTGCACCCAGGGGTGCTTTCGAACTGCTAGGTTGGCAGGCGCTGGGACCGAACGATGGGAGCGCACCCCGCCGCAGGGATTCGAACCGCCGACCTTTCGATCGGCAAGCCCTAGGCGCTGAGGCTTTAACCCACAGCGCCACCTGCTTAGATCAGTTCAAAGGTTTCCCTTTTTTCGGCAAAATATCCTTCACCTCTCCCCCCTCACATTCCTCATATCTGCTCCAGGGGTTCCCCCAGTCTTCTGGAGCATATTGGGAAAAAGCATGGGACATATATTGAATCCCAACACAAGACATCAAACCTGACTGAGGTCAAAATGTTGACTCCCATACTACATGCAGAACCTGACTTGACCTCCAGTGGCACAATGGGTCAGTGCGTCTGGCTGTTAACCAGAGGCAGGGGCAAAGGAAGGCGTTGTGACACCCAGGGCGGCCGTCGCTACGTAGGGCGCATGTGCCATATGTAGCAACGCCGCACAAGTGCTGTACATAGCGGTTTGGTGGCGCCAGCGCTCCTGTACCATATGGACAGTGCAGGGATCCGCTGCTTGCAGCTGCAGCCATGAATGGAGATCCACCGTTCACAGCTGTAGTGGCGACGGAGAGATCCCGGCACCGTCTGTACGGCGCTGGAGAGGCTCTGCTGGCAAACCGCTATGTATAGCGCATGTGCAGTGTCGCTACGTACAGAGCATGCGTGCAACACCGCACATGCGCTGTACATAGCGGTTTGCTGCTGGCACTGGGATCCTCTGCTCATGGCTGCAGCCACAAATGGAGGATCTTCCACATGCAGCTGCTTGCGCCACCGTGAGCCCCTGCAGGGTGACGTCTTGTCACCCCTGCAGACACGGAACACAGGGCGCACCGCCCCCCCCCATTGCAACACCACTGACCAGAGTGTGGGTGGTTCAAGCCCACCCAGGGATGGCTGTGGGCAGGATACCTGAATTCCAGAGGTTGTACTACATGACCCTTGGAATCCCTTCCAACTTTGCAATTCTATTATTCTCTGATTCCGTGACCAGAAACTGATTGCTATGTCATTACTGGCAAAGGGAGAAGATCCTCAAAATCACCTGAAGGCAGCAGACTAGACTAAGGAAACACTGTGCCTTCAGAACACCAGAGGAGCCTCCTGGATCAGGCTCATCTAGTTCTAGAACCCCCGAGGCAGGATTTGAACACAAGAGCACCCTTCTCTACTCGGCTTTCCAGCAACTGGTATTCACAAGCATGGCAGAGCATAGATGTCATGGCTTGGAGTCATTGAAAGCCCTCCTGTACAGGAATTTGTCTCATCTTCTTTTAAACCCATCTACTTGGCCATGACTGCCTCCTGTGTCTGTGAGTTCCATAGTTTAACTCTACTTCGGTCCAGTATACCTGAAGGAGCGTCTCTACCCCCATCGTTCTGCCCGGACACTGAGGTCCAGCTCCGAGGGCCTTCTGGCGGTTCCCTCGTTGCGAGAAGCCAAGTTACAAGGAACCAGGCAGAGGGCCTTCTCGGTGGTGGCACCCTCCCTGTGGAACGCCCTCCCACCAGATGTCAAAGAGAAAAACAACTACCAGACTTTTAGAAGACATCTGAAGGCAGCCCTGTTTAGGGAAGCTTTTAATGTTTAACAGACCACTGTATTTTAATACTTTGCTGGAAGCCACCCAGGGTGGCTGGGGAAACCCAGCCAGATGGGTGGAGTATAACTAATAAATTATTATTATTATTATTATTATTATTATTATTATTATTATTATTAATCTGTCCTGAACCTTACAACATTCAGCTTCATTGGTTGTGCATAGGTTCTCCCCGCTACCACCACCACCACCAAATAACTGCCGACTGAGGCAGCTGCCTCCCTTTGCCTCATAACCCTGGACCACCCGCGTCCCACATGGATGCTCGATCCCTTCTCTTTGCAATCTTCAGAGGAGCTACAAAGCAAGAAACGGGAGAGCCTTTCTGTCTCCAATCTGGCGCTGCTCTGGCCCCGAAAGAACAAATAGAAACCTTCTGCATTTGTCATTTGATTTGGTGCTGTTTATAAACCTCCCTAATTAACATGCTCGCTTGAGCTTGCCTGGAGAGACCGGCTCGCTCATGCACTGTAATAACAGCGCGGAGAAGGAAAGTGGTGATATTGGAAAGCACGCACGGACAAGGAATACCCGCCCACACCTGCAAGCCGCATCTGAAGGTTCGTGTCGGTGGTCAGGACAATGACAAACACAACTAGGAACAGCAAAGAAATGACTCAGGAAATGGAATTCAATTTCTCGACGCCGCTCCTGGAGAGTACATGACAAATAGAACAGAAAAGGGAACACAATGAAACAGAATATAATGTATTTTGCCGCGCTCCTCCAGGGTTGTAAAAATGCATTTTTCTGCTATCCTTCTTTCTGCCGCGCTGACAAGTCTGTCGCCGTCATTCCCCGCCTGAATCTTTTAGCTATTCTTCTAGCACAGCGCTTCGTAAAAAAAAAAAAAAAAAAAGTCCCAGACCACACAATGCCCCTTCGGACAAGACGGGAAAATTAATGAGTTAAAAAACCAGAAGGTGTGATAGAGCTCCTCTGGAAGTCAGGAGAGGACGTGAGAGGACTTTACGAAATTGTGCACGCCTTGGAGAAAGGGCGTAGAACTCGTGGACATTCAGTGAATATTGGAATATTCAGGGCAGAGCTCACTCCAACAGGGGACAGTGCTGGCCACCAATTTGGGTGGCTTTAGAGAGGATTGGACAAATTTGTCCAGGAGGAGAGGGTTATGGATGGCTCCTAGCCAGGATGGTTGTGATCTTGGAGGTAGCAGTGCTTCTCATGACCAGTTGCTGGAAACCACAAAAGGGGAGTGGGCTGTTGTGCGGAAATCTTCTTTGGGGATCGCCCATTGGGGCAACTGGTTGGCCACCGTAGGAACAGGATTCTAGACCAGTTGAATTGCATCAATAGCTGGTTGATCCGCTCCATTTCTCAGTGGGGAGGAGTTGCGGTGGACCTAATATGTCCTTGTGTGTGTTATTTCTCAACAAGGGGGTGGCTTCAGGGTCTTGAGACAAAGAAAGCTTTCTGTTGGCTTATCTCCACCTGTTCAACACACACACACACAATGCCCATATAAAAAGTGTATTTAGCATCTCCCTTGGAGGGGTACTCACATTTAAGTTTTGCCGGCTTACTGGTGAACAGCTGGTCTCTGAAATAACACCCCAAGAAATGCTATTTTCTCACAATGAAAATGTAACGACAACATTGGGGAGCACCCCACCCCAAACACCTGCACCAAAATATATGCTCGCCAAGAAACAAACATTTTCCTCTGTTTCGCATACAGTCTGGCAGCCTCAGACTCCTGCATTTTGGCTCAGAGTTGGAACTCAGGTGAGACTTCGCCAACGTCCCAAATCTGAAAGGGCCAAGATCAGTGGCCCACGCGCTCAGCTCAGAGATGGAGACTGAGTAAGATTCTCAAGGACTTGCATTTTGCAAATCCCTCTATGAAATGTCATGATCCACATCCCAGCTGGGATGACGAAGACACCACTTCACCCTGTTGTTGTCTGGAAAACAGTTTCCCTCTCAGTTTTTTCTTTTATTTAGATCACAAAGGGAGTTATTTAAAGACACAGCAGAGCTCTGCTTTGCTGTCAGTCTCCTCAATTAAGATTTTTGTCAAATGCAGCTGCCGCTGACAAGGACGGAAACCAGCCGGGGAAACGCCACTCCGAGCTCCTTGGAGGAAGTTTGGGAAACAAACAGGACAAGTCAGAGTGGCCCCAAGGTAGTGTTCTTTGCTGGTTGGTTTTAATGAAGAAAATCAAGCTACATTCAGAGGTGTAGCTAGGTGGGCAGGGGGGCGGGGGCACTGGATGCCACACCGTGGGGGTGGCACTTACCACGGGGCCTGCAGCACACCTGAGACATGCGCCTCTCCTGGGAGTGACACGGTGGTCCGGGCACCAGCAGGCTCCGCGCTGACTGAAATGCCAGCATGGGAAGAAGAAGAAGAAGAAGAAGAAGAAGAAGAAGAAGAAGAAGAAGAGGAGGAGGAGGAGGAGGAGGAGGAGGAGGAGGAGGAGGAGGAGGAGGAAGAAGAGGAAGAAGTTTGGATTTGATATCCTGCTTTATCACTACCCTAAGGAGTAGTGATGTATGGAAGTGAGAACTGGACCATCAAGAAGGCTGATCTGAAGGCTGCAGAATTGATGCTTTAGAATTCTGGTGCTGGTGGAGACTCTTGAGAGTTCCATGGACTGCAAGAAGATCAAACCTCTCCATTCTGAAGGAAATCAGCCCTGAGTGCTCACTGGAAGGACAGATCCTGAAGCTGAGGCTCCAATACTTTGGCCACCTCATGAGAAGAGAAGACTCCCTGGAAAAGACCCTGATGTTGGGAAAGATGGAGGGCCCAAGGAGAAGGGGACGACAGAGGATGAGATGGTGGGACAGGGTTCTCAAAGCTACCAAGCATGAGTTTGACCAAACTGCGGGAGGCAGTGGAAGACAGGAGTGCCTGGCGTGCTCTGGTCCAGGGGGTCACGAAGAGGCGGACACGACTAAATGACAAACAACAACAAAAAAGGAGTCTCAAAGCGGCTCACAATCTCCTTTCCCTTCCTTGCCCACAACAAATACTGTGTGAGGTGAGTGGGGCTGAGAGACTTCAGAGAAGTGTGACTGGCCCAAGGTCACCCAGCAGCTGCATGTGGAGGAGTAGGAAGCGAACCTGGTTCACCAGATTACGATTCTACCGCTCTTAACCACTACACCACACTGGCACCATCAGTTGTGGGACTGATGGGAGTTGGAGTCCCACAACATCTGGAGGGCCAAAGATTCCCCGCCTCTGAAATAGAGAAAAGCTGGGATGTGTCTGGATGGATCTATGTATCATGAAAAAAAAAAGGATATTCCAATTTAACAGCAGGAATAACTTTCTGACGGTGAGAGCTGTTCAGCAGTACAATGGACTCCCTCAGAAGGATAGCCACCTTGTTATGGGTGCTTTTAGTTGAGATTCCTGCATTGCAGGCATTAGACTATATGACCCCTGGGGTCCCTAACAATTCTACAGTTCTATGATTCTATGAAAAAGCTGCTTAGCCGCACTGCAAACAAGCAGGCTCTGTATCCTAGAACTCTCTGGATCCTTGTGTTGTGCCCAATACAAAATTGTAACTTATGCAAATAAGTGAATGACTAAGCAGAGGCTGTGTTTAATTAAACATTCATAGGATATTGGAAGAAATTTGAGATTTCTGCCTCTATAGACTTAAGACCCCAATGCTCCGTAGAATTCATCTTGAAGCTAACACCTACTTTGTATCCAGATTTTTCTGCTAATTTGTTCTTTGCTGCATTTCCTTAGATTCCCCCCCCCCCCCCATCCTTGGTGTTATTAAAACTGTCACCTTGGCTCCCAGCATTAATTTAAAATCCCAGGTGTAATACTTAGGAAGGCAAGAAACAAAAATATTTAACTAAAGAGGTTTATGGGTTTTTAAACACACACTGCATGTTCCACGTATAAACGTCAAGGGTGCAATCTTTGGGAAGGGGTTCCTAGGTCTTGGTGACAAATCCCTCACCCAAGACCCCTGAACAAGCTTAGTAAAAGGTAAAGGTAAAGGTACCCCCTGACCGTTAGGTCCAATCGCGGACGACTCTGGGGTTGCAGCGCTCATCTCGCTCTATAGGCCTAGGGAGCCAGCATACAGCTTCCGGGTCATGTGGCCAGCATGACTAAGCCACTTCTGGCGAACCAGAGCAGCGCACGGAAACGCCATTTACCTTCCCACCAGAGCAGTACCTATTTATCTACTTGCACTTTGAGGTGCTTTTGAACTGCTAGGTTGGCAGGAGCTGGGACCGAGCAACGGGAGCTCACCCCGATTCGAACCGCCGACCTTCTGATCGGCAAGTCCTAGGCTCTGTGCTTTAACCCACAGTGCCACCCGCGTCCCTCAGCAAGCTTAGTAGTCAGGGAATAAGAAGAGAGGTCCTCTTGCAGTTCAGGAGCTGGTTAAGTAAGAAGAAGCAGAGAACAGGGGCAAATGGACAATTAAGACCCTAAGAAGCCTGTGGATCAGGCGAGTGGTCCATTTAGTTCAGCATCCTGCTCTCACGGTGGCCAACCAGATGCCTCTTCTGGGAAGACCATACGCAGGACCTGAGCACAAGAACTCTCTCTCCTCCTTTTTCCAGCTTCTGCTATCCAGAAGTATTGCTTCCTCCAACTGTGGAGGCAGAGGATAGCCAGAGGTGGAGGAATGGGGGCGGTGGGGTTGCCCCACCCTAGGTGTCATTATGGAGGGGTTGACGTCTGGCATGCCACCTGCCCATGACTCCCAAGCCTACCCTGAGCCGTCGGGGGAAAGGGCAAAGCTGTGGCGCCATGCGGGCGGCCTTCCCCCCTTCCCCCTTCCCCCTTCGTTTTGACAGCTTGGGGGAGGCTTGGGAGTAGCAGGCGGTTGGCACACCATTGCCCCCCACTCCTGGGCTGTTTCCTGGGCGGGGGAGCCTCCCCATAGCTGTCAAAAGGAAGAGGGAGGGGAGGAAGGTTGCTGGCAAAGCGGCGCGGCTCTCTCCACCACCACCCTGCCCAGGAAGCAGCCCACCATGGGTGGCTTGCTCTGCCCCCATGAGCGTTTCACCCCCTGGTTGCCCTGCCCCCACGGCCCAAGCCCCGGGTGCACAGCATGTGCGCCACTCTGGGTGCTGGAACAGCTAGCTCCGCCTCTGAGCATAGCCATCATGGCTGGTAGCCTCCAATAGCCCTCTTCTCCTCCATGAATTTGTCTCGTCTTCTTTTAAGCCATTCAAATTGGTAGCCACCACTTCCTCCTGTGGGAGTCAAACCAACTAAGAGAGAGGGAGAAAAAACTTTACTATCCATGTTCTCCATGCCATGCATAATTTTAGAGTCTTCTATCACTACACATCTGACTTGCCATTTCTCTAAAATAAAAATTCCCAAACGCTGCCAGGTTCCTCCATGTGAGTCTCACCAAGGCAGAACAGAACAGAACTATTCCTTCCCTCGATGATCTTGTGGTGTTGGCTGCATGTGCATGCATGCTTCTTTGAACATGCCCATTAGCCCTGTAATACGCTCTGGCAGGAAGGCTTCCCCCCCATATATCACACAAATGGGAATTTTGCCATTATTGACTGGACTACTTGAGATTCCTGCATTGCAGGGGCTTGGACCACAGAACCCTCAGGGTCCCTTCCAAATCTTCATTGGTTCCAGTTCAATGCCCCTCTGGGATTTCCAGGGGAGTACAATGCTGACCAGCCAGTATGTTCGATTGACCCCTGATGAGCGCAGTAAGGAGGGTTCAATCTGGAACCGAGTGCCCTGCTTCCTAAAGGATTGGGAGCTCCATGTCCATTTCAAGATCCATGGAATAGGCAAGAAAAATCTGCACGGAGATGGTTTTGCTCTGTGGTATACTCGGGAGCGCCTTACTGCAGGCCCTGTCTTTGGCAGCAAAGATAACTTCCATGGACTGGCCATCTTCCTGGACACTTACCCAAATGATGAAGCTACAGAGCGTGTGTTTCCATACATCTCTGCCATGGTGAACAATGGATCCCTGACATACGACCATAGCAAAGATGGTCGCTGGACAGAGCTGGCAGGCTGCACAGCAGACCTTCGTAATCGGAACCATGACACTTTTTTGGCTATCCGTTACTCCCGGGGACGTCTGACAGTGATGACTGATGTGGAAGACAAAAATGAATGGAAAAATTGCTTTGATGTTGCTGGAGTCCGCCTGCCCACTGGTTACTTCTTTGGGGCTTCTGCTGGTACAGGCGATCTATCTGACAATCATGACATCATCTCAATGAAGTTATTTCAGCTGATGGTAGAACATCCACCAGAGGAAGAAAACATTGACTGGACAAAAATTGAGCCTAGTGTCAGCCTTCTCAAGTCACCAAAAGATAACGTGGATGACCCGACAGGAAACTTCCGCAGTGGGCCCTTGACGAGTTGGAAGGTGTTCCTCTTGCTCCTGTGTTCTCTGCTTGGCATCATTGTTTGCGCCGTGGTGGGAGCCGTGGTCTTCCAGAAACGCCAGGAGCGGAACAAGCGATTTTACTAGAGGGGGAATCAAGCCCACATTATGGGCATTTGGGAATATTTTTTACAGGGGGGAGGGAGAATTGTATAGACTCTGGCTTTGAAAAGGCTCTTTCAGAGAAATACACGGATTATTTTCATATCTTTTGCCCCCACCTGGCAGCACAAGCCCGACAACATATGTCAGAACAATCAGGAAGGTAGGGGGAGCGCCTTTTCTCTTTTTCTGAATACTATTCAGAGCCGTCAGCCCCTCTTTAACACCTTTTTTAAAAAAGGGGGGGGAAAAGAACTGTGGTTAGAGGTGGGTGTTTCTCCTCTGTGGGGCATGACTCTGCATCCCAGCTAGTATATGCTGGTGTTTCTCGAACAGGGCAATATTTCTGGAGTCCTGCTAACTGCTGGCAGCAATTTTCTTGCCTGGCCCGTAAGCCGCCTTCAAGGTGGTGTTTTGAACTGAACGTATTTTGTAATCTCACTGGCCCTGGTACTTCCTTTTAGTACCAGCTTTTTCTCTACTGCTGAAAGTGAGACTAATTTACACCAAAACAACTGGTGACTATCAAATGTGATCTCTCCCGCCCCCCCCTTTGGTGATGGAACCTGTGATTACATTGGTCTGAGAGAGTGGGAACTTGATTTTTTTTTCAGTTACTGTGGAGTATATGCCAAAATTTGGTCACAGACATTCAGGTCCTGCTCTGAATCATCGCATTAAACTTCTGAACTAGGTGGTTCTGGTGGTGGGACCTTGCCATAGCCACATAGCTGCGTGTGGATTGCAAGATGATGGGTGAAAGAGAGGATGTGTGAAATAAAAGTGGAAAACTGAAAAAAAAAAAATTCTATGATTCTATGGATCATGACTCATACAAAACCATTGGCTCCTAAGAGAATCTGGGTCAGGGAGAAAGAAGAGAGGGATGCAATAAAGTAAGCCAAAAGCCAACATCTAAGATGACAAAAAAGGGACGTGGGTGGCACTGTGGTCTAAACCACAGAGCCTAGGGCTTGCTGATCAGAAGGTTGGTGGTTTGAATCCCCGCAACGGGGTGAGCTCCCGTTGCTCGGTCCCTGCTCCTGCCAACCTAGCAGTTCGAAAGCATGTCAAAGTGCAAGGAGATAAATAGGTACCGCTCTGGCAGGAAGGTAAACGGCATTTCCGTGCGCTGCTCTGGTTCGCCAGAAGCGGCTTAGTCATGCTGGCCACATGACCTGGAAGTTGTCTGTGGACAAATGTCAGCTCCCTCAGCCTGTAAAGCGAGATGAGCGCCGCAACCCCAGAGTCGTCCGCGATTGGACCTAACAGTCAGGGGCCCCTTTACCTTTACCTTTAGCTAGTTAGAGCATCTGCTTGTAATGCAGAAGAAATCAGCCCTGAGTGCTCACTGGAAGGACAGATCCTGAAGCTGAGGCTCCAAGACTTTGGCTATCTCATGAGAAGAGAAGACTCCCTGGAAAAGACCCTGATGTTGGGAAAGATGGAGGGCACAAGGAGAAGGGGACGACAGAGGACGAGATGGCTGGACAGTGTTCTCGAAGCTACCAGCATGAGTTTGACCAAACTGCAGGAGGCAGTGGAAGACAGGAGTGCCTGGCGTGCTCTGGTCCAGGGGGTCACGAAGAGGCGGACACAGCTAAACTACTAAACAACAACAACAAAGCATCTCAAGGTAGGACTGAGTGTCCCTCAGCTCCAACCCTGTAGTTTAGACCAGCCTTTCTTAACCTTGGATCTCTGTATGTCTCTGGACTACAACTCCCACCGTCCCTGACCACTGGTCCTGCTGGCTAGGCATGATGGGAGTTGTAGTCCAACAACACCTGGGGAGCCAGGGTTGAGAAAGTCTGCTGAGGACAATACTGAGCAAGATGGCTCAATGATCCATCACTGCATGGCTGGTTCCCTTTACCTTTTTTAAGATGACAAATGGATATGAAGGCTGAGAGTTGAATGTAGCAAGTGGCAAATTATTCTGCCTTGATCAGCCGTTGCAGATTTCCCCATTGTATAGTTCTGTAGAGTCCCGGCAAGTAATCTGGAGTGCCCACCCATCCGTTTGAACACTGAGTGGGGGGCTGGTTCTGTGGAAGGTACTTTGTCTGACTCGGCCGGAGAGACTCTCCAAGCATAACTCATATGAGCTACGACTGACTGGTGGACCATAACTCTTTGCTGGTACATGTAAATCTGAAGCATAATGTAGCATTACATTTCCAGTGATTTCCAGTGATTTGTTTGGGCAAGGATGAATGCCGCACCTCAGCTAGCAAGTAACCAGAAGGCTGAATAAAACAATCAAGAAATAAGCAGTATGGATGAGGAATGGAGGAGCCAGGAAGCATCACGGATATTACGGATAAATAAATTGTGGCGTTATGATCCCAGAAGTCTCTGTTCTAATGCATAATGCATCGTTTCACTTAGTTTAAATGAACTTGGTTAACTCTTGCTGCCTAAGCAGCCTTCAACAAAAGAGGAGGCTACTGGATCAGGCCCGTGGCCCACCAAGTCCAGCGTCCCTGTGGGAAACTGGAAAGCAGGATTGGAGTGCGAGAGCAACTTTCCCCTCCATTTTCAAGTTACAAGAAAGGAGATTACGACTCAACATCAGGAAGAACTTTCTGAAGGTAAGAGCCATTCAGCAGTGGAATGGATTCTCCTTCCTTGGAGGTTTTGAAGCAGAGGTTGGATGGACATCTGACATGGATGCTTTGGTTAAGATTCCTGCATTACAGGGGGTTGGACTAGATGACCCCTAGGGTCCCTTCCAACTCTAGGATCCTATGATTCCTGTGGCTTCCATCAACTGGTATTCAGAAACATTGCTGCCTCCAGCTGTGGAGGGTAGAATCATAGAATCATAGAATCATAGAGTTGGAAGATACCACAAGGGCCATCGAGTCCAACCCCCTGCTAAGCAGGAAACACCATCAGAGCACTCCTGACATATGGTTGTCAAGCCTCTGCTTAAAGACCTCCAAAGAAGGAGACTCCTGGGTAGAGCATAGACATCCTGGCTAGTATCCGTCAATAGCCCTCTCCTCCATGAATTTGTCTAATTCTCTTTTAAAGCCCTCCAGGCTGGTGGTCATCACTGCCTCCTGTGGCAGGGAGTTCCATAGTTTAACTACGGCCTAGGACCCTCTTCCTACAGGACCACCTCTCCCAGTATGCCCCGCGGAGGACCTTAAGGTCCATAAATAGCAGCACTCCAGAGGTCCCACGCCCTAAGGAAATCAGATTAGCCTCAACCAGAGGCAGGGCCTTTTCAACACTGGCCCCAGCCTGGTGGAACGCTCTGTCTGATGAGACCAGGGCCCTGCAGGATCTGATTTCTTTCCGTGGGGCCTGTAAGACAGAGTTGTTCCGCCTGGCCTTTGGCTTGGAGCCAATTTGATTCCCTCCCCCTCTTTCTTTTTTCTTTTTCCTTTCTCCTCCTGTGATGAGGCTGCACTTTAATATTTTAATGTTTCAGTATTTTAATCATTGTATTTTAATCTTGTTTTTAAGTTGTATTCATTCAACTTGTTTTTATTATTGCTTGTTAGCTGCCCTGAGCCCGGCCTTGGCTGGGGAGGGCGGGGTATAAATAAAAATTATTATTATTATTAGAAAAAAAAAATACAGTAAAACCAGCACAGTAAAGTATTAATCACATTTTCTGCTTGTTAGATGAAATTACCACCTCTCTCCTTCCCTTGCACAGTGTTTAGGGGTGTGTGTTTTAAACCCCAAAACCAATTTGGGGGTAAGGGTACAGTAGGAGGGGGACGGACTTCATTTCAGTAGCAGGAAGCATTGGCCACTGTGAAAACAGGATCCATAGATTCATAGAATCGTAGAATTGTGGAACTGGAAGGGGCCATGAAGGTCAGCTAGTACAACACCCTGCAATGCCGATGATGCTTTGCAGAGTTAAAGAAAGAGAAAAATGGTGTAAAAAGTATAAAGATAGAAGTTATCTACATTAGACACAACAACTTAATTTCAAGGACTTAGAACAAAGGAAGGAAGTCAATATTTGCATATGTATGTAATGACTAGATTAGAATGATGATATGGTTTTATTTGTAGATGTGTGTTTTTGGTTTTTTGTGTTCTTTTCTTTTTGTTCTTTTTTCTTGTTTGTACTGTTTTATTTTGGACTCAATGTTTGTAATTTTTGCTGTAATTTTGTATTGAAAATAAAAAGTTATTTAAAAAAAGAAAAAAGAAAATAAGGACATTCTAAGGAAAAGTGGGACATTCCGGGATCTAATCAGAAACTGGGATGGCTTCTCTAAATCAGGGGCATCCCTAGAAAATAGGGACACTTGGAGGGTCTGCTCTAAGGTTTCAGCACAAGTTAGTTGCATGGACATTCACCCTATAGGACGCACTTTTTCCCCTCCAAAAATGAAGGGGAAATGTGTGTGCGTGCTATGGGGCGAATGCAGGCTTTCGCTGAAGCCTGGAGAGCAAGAGGGGTCGGTGCGCACCGACCTCTCTCGCTCTCCAGGCTTCAGGAAGCCATCCGCAAGCTTTGCGCGCCCGGCGGGAGTTCCCCTGAGCACGCAAGGCTTGCAGCGTGGAGCACGGGGCGCCCTCCGGAGGACACCCCGTGCTTCGCGCAGGTGTCTGCAAGCCTTGTGCGCCCGGCGGGAGTTGCCGCCGGGCTAGCAAGGCTTGTGGATAGCAGCCTGTTCTGGGGGCTGGGGGCAGGGGGCAGGGGAAGCTCGGGAATTTTTTTTTATTATTCATTCCCCCCCCCCCCAAAAAAATGAGGTGCGTCCTATGGGCCAGTGCGCCCTATAGGGTGAAAAATACGGTAGATAAGGATCGGGGAGTCCAGCTCAGTCCCAGAGTAGTAATACTGCTTTCAGTGGGCAGATAATTTGGCCTGTTACAAAACAACTTCCAACGGCAGTCAATGAAAGCAGTGAAGCAGAGATTCCTTGAAAGGTCAGGTGATAAAACCATGAAAAATGTTTTGAAGTGCATAAAAAGGGGCAAAAACATTTACATTTACAAAAATGCAGAAGCCCAAAGAATCTAAGGTGAAAAAATGATAAGATTACAGCATGGAACTGCAGTTAGCAGAATAATGATAACATCAGAATGGAGGAGCTAAGGAAGAAGTATTTTTATAGTTCTACCGCTAACAATCCTTTTGGTTTTTAGTCTTATTTCTGTGATTCTTTGTTCATGCATCATACGCCCCTCTCTCGTCAACACATAATATTATTAGGGTGCATGCAATAGAATGCTGGAAAATACTGCAGCTTCAGCGAGGAAAGGGAAAGATCAAATGGAAAGACCTAGAAACTGGAGGTGTGTGTGCATGAAACCAGCTGTGCGCTGATTTTTATAACGTAATTCTGATTATTAAGAGATATGAGAGTGAGTAATAAATAGAGTTGTGGGTTTCTGGGGGTCAGTTTGGATGGTGCCCTGAGTACCATTCAATATGTCTCCCAGTACGTTTCCGAGAACAATTCACAGTGTTGGTGCTGACCTTTAAAGCCCTAAATGACCTTGGTCCAGTATACCTGAAGGAGCGTCTCCACCCCCATCGTTCTACCCGGACACTGAGGTCCAGCGCCGAGGGCCTTCTGGTGGTTCCCTCACTGCGAGAAGCCAGGTTACGGGGAACCAGGCAGAGGGCCTTCTCGGTAGTGGCACTCGCCCTGTGGAATGCCCTCTCTCCAGATGTCAAAGAGAACCACAACTACCAAACTATTAGAAGACATATGAAGGCAGCCCTGTTTAGGGAAGTTTTAATGTTTGATGAATTACTGTATTTTCATATTTTGTTGGAATCCGCCAAGAGTGGCTGGTGAAGCCCAGCCAGATGGGCGGGGTATAAATAAATTATTATTATTATTATTATTATTATTATTATTATTATTATTATTAGGGTCTTGGGGTCCTCTAGTGAGAAGGATGTTGTTGAACTAGTCAAAGGAGTTTCTTTAGGAGACAATGACTTTAGTTGGCCATTTGAGTGTCCTCATTAGCACCCCAAAAGAACGAGCCAGATTGCAAGAGCTACAACGAAGTGATGGGGCCCTCTAGGGTAATGGGTGGGCCTTTACTTCCCGCCCCCCCTCACCTAACTGCTAGGTAGGAGAACAAGAGACACAGTGGCTTGTGAGAGCTGAGCTGAGCTAGAAAGAGGCTGGAAGCTGGAGTCTCTGAAACCTGCTTGCTCTGTGCTGGATACAGAGTTGTGATTTATGGAGAAGCAATGTATGCTGGGGTGCTGATACTGTGAGCTCCGCATAACTTCTGCTCAGGTTGCATATTGGTGTACATAAGGTCATACATTCTAAAGTAGGGCTTTCCTAACTTGGCTCTCCAGTTGTTTGGGGAACTATAGTTCCCATTACTCCCCACCACTGGTCCTACTAGCTAGGGATGATGGGAGTTGTAGCCGGGGACTCAAGTTTGGGAAACCGTGTAAAGACATCACAGATAATAACAACAACAACAACAACAACAACAACAACAACAACAATAATAATAATAATAATAATAATAATAATAATAATAATTTATTACTTATACCCCGCCCATCTGGCTGGGCTTCCCCAGCCACTCTGGGCAGCTTCCCAAAAAAATTATTAAAATACTGTAATACATCAAACATTAAAAGCTTCCCTAAACAGGGCTGCCTTCAGATGTGTTCTAAAAGTCTGGTAGTTGATGTTCTCTTTGACATCTGGAGGGAGGGCGTTCCACAGGGAGGGTGCCACTACCGAGAAGGCCCTCTGCCTGGTTCCCTGTAACTTGGCTTCTCACAGTGAGGGAACTGCCAGAAGGACCTCGGAGCTGGACCTCAGTGTCCGGGTAGAACGATGGGGGTGGAGACGCTCCTTCAGAGATACTGGACCGAGGCCGTTTAGGGCTGTAAAGGTCAGCACCAACACTTTGAATTGTGCTCAGAAACATACTGGTAGCCAATGTAGGTCTTTCAAGACCGGTGTTATGTGGTCTTGGCGGCCGCTCCCAGTCACCAGTCTGGCTGCCACGTTCTGGATTAGTTGTAGTTTCCAGGTCACCTTCAAAGGTAGACTTCCTTCCTAGGAAATCAAACCTGAGTGAGTACCTGGAGCCCCTGGTATCTCTCATCACTCAGGGATTGGAGTGGTGTGCAACAGGATGAACAGATTGTGTTTTGTTTTTCCTTCAGTGTGGTGACCAAGCCCAGGAAGATGACAGTAATTATTTGTCCTCAAGGCTTTTAATCAGAGATGAGTGGGTGAGCTTCCTTCTTCTTCTTCTTCTTCTTCTTCTTCTTCTTCTTCTTCTTCTTCTTCTTCTTCTTCGTCTTCTTCTTCTTCTTCTTCTTCTTCCCCCACCCTCCTCCCAAGGCCTTTCCTGGGTAAGATTTATGGGGAGTGTGTGGCCAGCTCTGATCTTGATGAAGGATGGCAGTTGATACCAAAATTAATCCAATCCTAAATGATACTTAATAAATCAGCTACGAGCCACAAGCTCCAGTCTGAAGCCAGGCTCTGCTGAGGACTTTCCGCTCCTGACCTCTTTAATTAAATTGCCCAAGGACAAGTTGCTCCTTCGCTGGCGGCTGGTTCAAGGGATGCAGAGCAGCAGCCCAGAGCCAATCAAGGAAGGGCATTTGGGGTCACCAGGAAGCGGTGAGGCAGGCTTCGCACTTCATCTCACCCATTAGCGAAGTAACATGACGGCTGCTCAAAAAAATGTGCATTTTGCTTCTGCTGAGGTGGAAATAGGAAAGAACAAAAGAGAAGCATTGCTATGTAAGACCAGAGGAAGTGCAAAGAGGTGGATGGAGACTTTGATCACATGTGGTGGACTTGCGACAAAGTTAAGAACTTTGGGGAGTTACTGTATTTTTTGCTCTATGAGACACACTTTTCCCCTCCCAAAAAGTAAGGGGAAATGTGTGTGCGTCTTATGGAGTGAATGCAGGCTGCACAGCTATCCCAGAAGCCAGAACAGCAAGAGGGATTGCTGCTTTCACTGCGCAGCGATCCCTCTTGCTGTTCTGGCTTCTGAGATTCCGAATATTTTTTTTCTTGTTTTCCTCCTCCAAAAACTAGGTGCGTCTTGTGGTCTGGTGCTTTTTCGGCCGTGGCCCCGATCTGGTGGAATGCTCTGTCCCAAGAGACTAGGGCCTGCGGGACTTGACATCTTTCCGCAGGGCCTACAAGACGGAGCTGTTCCACCAGGCCTTTGGCCAAGGCACAGTCTGACCCCCTCCTTCTGTAATCCTCATAGAACTCTAGCCCAATGGTTGCCATTAATTTGATTCTGAATTGATTTTAGAATGAACTGATTTTAGAATGTATTTCAATTAATTGATTGTGATTTTATGTAAACTGTGTAACTTTTACTGTTGTTAGCCGCTCTGAGCCCAGCTTCAGCTGGAGAGGGCATGATATAAATAAAATTATTATTATTATTATTATTCACAGTGGAATTGATTGCCACAGACAGTAGTGGGCTCTCCACTGGAGGCTTTTAACAGAGGTTGGGTGGTCAGGGATTCTTTCGCTGGGATCCCTGCATTGCAGGGTGTTCATCTAGATGACCCTCAAGGTCCCTTCCAACACTACAATTCTATGATTCCGTGATCATGAAGTGAACCAGGGACCACCCTTGGGTGAACTTGCCACAGGGCACCACTTCCCTTTCTTTCCATTCTCAAATCCCCCTTGTGTATGTGTGTTGGGGGAGGGAGGGAATTATCATTCCCAAGAGAGCTGGCCTGGTCAGCTTCCATTCATGACTTAACAGCATTCCTTGGGCCTCATATTCTCTTTCCCACTGAGCTGCCCCCATCTGCCTCCAGCAGTGGCTGGCATGTCAGTTTCCAAGAAGAAGAGGGAGGATTGTGTTTTTGTTTTTTTAAAGGGGGGGGGGAGAGAGAGAGGAAATATAGGGAGATAAAGTAGAAAGCCAAGAATATAGTTGTAAAAAAATAAATTATGATGCGCATCTCCAGAAGGGATTTTGAAATCTACACTGCTCCATGGTGACATGACATATTTATACAGGGCCAGATACTTCCATCATGAGGAAGATGCTATGCCGTTTAATTGAAGGATGCTGGAACGTGGCTGTTGCTTAGGAAACAAAGCTTTTGAGGAAGAATGCTGGACCGCAGTGATGAATTGAGGGCTTTTTCAAAAGGTTGTTTGGCCCCAGAAGAAAAGCCATTTCTGCGGAAATAACAGGTTCCGTGCTTCTCTGCGAGAGCAATTGAACGCCGAGTCAGCTGCTTCGCTCCACGACTAAATCGCATTTTCATATATTGGACTCCACAGATCTCCCAGTAGGATTTCCAAATGCAATTAATATTTATTCAGACTTATCAAAGATTGACTGCTTGGTTATTAATGTTTGTTATTGACTATTAACTAGGGAGTGCTAACTTCCTTCACCCATAACTTCCAGATCCTTTTCATTTCGTAATTGCATTAAAAACAGAAATTGTGTCAACCAAGGCTTAATTTTAAAAAGTCCCTGATGGGCTAAAAATAATGAACTCATCTCCATTAACTGCAAGGCCTGGATTTTAGACTATTATTAAGTGCTGCTGCTTCTCTCCGACATAATAAAGTTTTATTTTCGCCAGTGCCTTAAAGCATGATGAAGTTGCAGACCGACTGAAAGAGGCCAAAAAAAAAAAAAAAGTCCTTAATAACACAGCACATATTTAAACTATGGAACTCCCGCCCCCAGGAGGCAGCGATCGATGGCCACCAGCAGAGATGGCTTTAACAGAGAATTAGACAAATTCAGGGAGGAGAAGAGGGCTTTGGGTGGCTCCTAACCACGATGGCTATGCTCTGCTTCTGACTAATAGTTTCCAGAAACCACAGGAAGGGAGAGTGCTGCTTCTGTGCTTGAATCCTGCTTCTGGGCTTGCCAGAAGACGCATCTGGTTGGCCGCTGTGAGAATAGGATGCTGGACTAGATGGGTGTTAGTCCTGATCCAGCAGCCTCTTCTTATGTTCTCTAAGAGCAGAACGACACATTTTTCTCGGTGCTGGGATGCTATCAAAAGGAGTATGCCTGCACTGAGTTCTCAGTGCTTATCATGCACATAAATATTAATAAAACACCACTACTACTACTACTACAGCAATGGCAAACCTAGACAGCATCTTAAAAAGTAGAGACATCACCTTGCCAGCAAAGGTCCATATAGTCAAAGCTATGGTTTTCCCAGTAGTGATGTATGGAAGTGAGAGCCGGACCATCAAGAAGGCTGATCGCCGAAAAATTGAGGCTTTTGAATTATGGTGCTGGAGGAGACTCTTGAGAGTCCCATGGACTGCAAGAAGATCAAACCTCTCCACCCTGATGTTGGGAAAGATGGAGGGCACAAGGAGAAGGAGATGACAGAGGGTGAGATGTTGGACAGTGTTCTCGAAGCTACCAGCATGAGTTTGAGCAAATTGCGGGAGGCAGTGGAAGACAGGAGTGCCTGGCGTGCTCTGGTCCGGGGGGTCACAAAGAGTCAGACACCACTAAACGACTAAACAACAACAACTACTACTACTTCTACAAATAATAATAATAAAAAAAATTATTTATACCCCACCCTCCCCAGCCAAGACCGGGCTCAGGGTGGCTACACCAAATATAAAAACAATTGATCGAAATACAGCTTAAAAAACAAGATCAAAATACAACTTTAAAACATTAAAATGCAGCCTCATTTCAAACTCAATCAAAAACTTTTTGGGGGATAAAAACGTCAAGACTTCACCAAGGCTTAGGTCTTATCATAATTAGGCAAAAAGTGCCTTTCTGCCTCCCTTAGCAGGTGTTTGCAGGATCTACTGTCCTTCCAAATTAACTATCTGGATTCCACATATCACCTCCATCACGATCAGCAACAGGGACATGATCATTCTCATTGTTAATATATTTCAATCAGCATTCGTGGCATTTTGCAGAGGGAGAGAGAGAGGCCTCTGCCCCGCACCACTTGCCATTTAAGATTCACAAGCTGGAGTTGACTTTGTATTAGCAAAACAGGATCTACACTGGTGTGTCAGGCCTCATGGGCACAGCAACTCAGGTCTTGCCCCCATGAGCAGCTGCTGAGACTAAAGGTCCCTGAATCCCCACAGCCAGCTGTCTCCTCCTCTCCAGGGTTACACCCCCCAAGCAATCAGAGACTGTGCCTGCATGACTGTCTTTGCTCCACTCTCTTCATACCTCTCCTGGTTCTGGGAGACCAGGGCAAAGGGGAGCTGAAGGCAGCAGGAGGGGGAGACACCCATGCCTCTTCATGGACTCCTTTCTGCCCCAGACTCTCTCTGGTCACTAAGCCTTGTTAGATCTTCAGCTTCAGACACCTCCTCCTCGTTGTTGTTGTTTAGTCGTTTAGTCGTGTCTGACTCTTCATGACCCCCTGGACCAGAGCACGCCAGGCACGCCTGTCTTCCACTGCTTCCCGCTGTTTGGTCAGACTCATGTTTGTAGCTTCGAGAACACTGTCCAGCCATCTCGTCCTCTGTCGTCCCCTTCTCCTTGCGCCCTCCATCTTTCCCAACATCAGGGTCTTTTCCAGGGAGTCTTCTCTTCTCATGAGGTGGCCAAAGTCTTGGAGCCTCAGCTTCAGGATCTGTCCTTCCAGTCAGCACTCAGGGCTAAGTTCCTTAAGAATGGATAAGTTTGATCTTGTTGCAGTCCATGGGACTCTCAAGAGTCTCCTCCAGCACCATAATTCAAAAGCATCAATTCTTCGGCGATCAGCCTTCTTTATGGTCCAGCTCTCACTTCCATACATCACTACTGGGAAAACCATGGACTTTTGTTGGCACCTCCTCCTCCCCATGTCAAAGATTCATTGCATTCACAAAGCTAGCATGTCAGGAAAAGGGGGTCTCGTTTCACCTCCTGTGCTAGTTTTCTTCATGCATGGAGGGTTTCTTTTTTTTTTTATGTGGGATCAAGATTTCCCGGTGATCTCCCAATGTGATCCCTGCATGCATAGATATACCTTCCTCTGATCTGCACCTATTTCCCCGATGTGGGAACAGCTCGGGGTGGAGATTCTCCTTCCCGGCCCACTTTGGCCTGGAATTAATAAAGCACAAAAACATCCATCATGTCAAAAGCCCTGGCAGTTCACCTAAACTGCCACCACGAGAAGGCAATTTAGAAAGCTGATGGGTTTTTGTAAAGGACTAATGACATTAGTCTAATCACTAAAAATCAGACACAGCGAGAGAGAGAAGAGAGCTTTTTACATCACAGCAGGGATAAAATTAATGCAGTGCCCCATTCTTTTAGGTCGTTTCCTCGACAAAAGAGGATGATTCAAAGGTTTCAGGTGGGGGTGCTCAGCTCCTAGACCTGCCTTCACTTGCAAGTCTGGGACCAAGCACAGGAGCCCAATCCTGTTCTGTAGTCTATGAGCAGGCAGGCAAGCCTCTATCTTGCCTCCATCCATGCAGGGCTCTGTCCCAGGTCCTGAAGGCTGATCGCCGAAGAATGGATGCTTTTGAATTATGGTGCTGGAGGAGACTCTTGAGAGTCCCATGGACTGCAAGAAGACCCAACCTCTCCATTCTGAAGGAAATCAGCCCTGAGTGCTCGCTGGAAGGGCAGATCGTGAAGCTGAG
Source organism: Podarcis gaigeae (assembly GCF_964106915.1). Taxonomy (NCBI): domain Eukaryota; kingdom Metazoa; phylum Chordata; class Lepidosauria; order Squamata; family Lacertidae; genus Podarcis; species Podarcis gaigeae. Next base: position 2,472,113 of record NC_139678.1, read on the forward strand.
GCTCCGAGACTCTGGCCACCTCATGAGAAGAGAAGACTCCCTGGAAAAGACCCTGATGTTGGGGAAGATGGAGGGCACAAGGAGAAGGGGACGACGGAGGACGAGATGGTGGGACAGTGTTCTCAAAGCTACCAGCATGAGTTTGACCAAACTGCGGGAGGCAGTGGAAGACAGGAGTGCCTGGCGTGCTCTGGTCCAAGGGGTCACGAAGAGTCGGACATGACTAAACGGCTAAACAACAACAACAACCCAGATGTGTGTTTCTTTGTATAATTTTTCTATTTGATTTTAAAAGACGGAAAAATATATATAAACATACAACAAAAAAACAGTTCCAAATCCAAATATTGCCCTGAATCTCCTGACTCCACGCCCCCATTCCTTCAATGGGTCATAATATTATTATTTACAACTGCATATCAATACTTATCCAAATTTTTAATCCTTCTATATCATTCATCCATTCCATAACCCCTTTGTTGTTTTTCCACAATCAAGTGACGTATACATTTTACGTTTAAAATGTATGCGTTTAAAATGAGAAACAAATAAATCAGGTGGTTACCTTCCAAATTAGCCACTTGAACATCCTTTCCTTCATGCCCCAGGGATGAACTCATCTCCCCCAGGGCTAAAGAGGACGGAAAAAAGAAATTTGGGGGAAATAATGATAGATAATACAGAAGAAGAAAAATCGATGCTGTAGGTTTTCTCCCTTGGGAAACCTTAAGGAAAATGAAAGATGACAAATTGCTGGAGGCCTCTGCTGTGGTTTTGTTCTGGAGAGGAGCCACACAAATGGAGATGTTTTCCTAAGTGTTGCTGAGGGTGGGGATGCCGATAGAGGAACAGGTTGCAGCCTGTCCAACTCCCATGCTAAGTTTTGTGAGCAAAAGGCCTGGGCTTGCAGTTTCACGTTAAGAACGGACCTCCAGAACAAATTAAGTAGGTAACAAGAGGTACCACTTTATAAGCTTTTGTGTGCATGCAAACTTCTTCAGGTATCTGAAGAAGTGTGCATGCACATGGAAGCTTATACCCAGAACAAACTTAATTGGTCTGGACTCTTGAGAGTCCCATGGACTGCAAGAAGATCAAACCTCTCCATTCTGAAGGAAATCAGCCCTGAGTGCTCACTGGAAGGACAGATCCTGAAGCTGAGGCTCCAATACTTTGGCCACCTCATGAGAAGAGAAGACTCCCTGGAAAAGACCCTGATGTTGGGAAAGATGGAGGGCACAAGGAGAAGGGGACGACAGAGGACGAGATGGTGGGACAGTGTCTTGAAGCTACCAGCATGAGTTTGACCAAACTGCGGGAGGCAGTGGAAGACAGAAGTGCCTGGTATGCTCTGATCCATGGGATCACGAAGAGTCAGACACGACTAAATGACTAAACAACAACAACAACAACAACAGTCAAGAGAAGGTTTGAACCTCCAGTGTCCATTATGCAGGTTTGGCAGGACTTTCTCCATCTAAGATGACAGCCAAACAAATCCAGAACTTTACTTTGTTTTGTTTGTTTTGGTTTTTTACAAACAAGTCCCTCCACATGCAGAGAGAGAGAGAGAGAGAGAGAGAGAGTCACCACCAGCCCACAAAGGGAGGCTGAAGTCACCAGCAACATAAATTAAAGCAGATATGTTCTTAACGGATATGATCTCTTCTTTTCAAGTGCCCAGGATCAGGATGACTTATGAGGAGCAGGCCTGCGGGGTGAAGTTAATAAATCTATCCATGCCTGAATCAAGGCCAAGGCTTGGTAATAGCTCAGGTGCAAAATGCAAATGCAAGTCTCCAGCTGAAAGAGAGGCTTGTAGGAAGCTGAGCACGTTTTGCATGGTTTTTGGTGCACCGCCTCGCAGATGCAACCCATTCCTTCTAAGTGCCCCAAGCGAGGCACTTGAGAGTGGCTCAGAATTCACCTCTGCCACAGAATTGCAGCCTTGGGGAAGACTCTGAGCAATGGTTCTCTTGCCTGTGAAGTAAGGATAAATTGTAAGTGGACTTCCAACTCGCAGGACCAATATGCAGGTGAACAGGGTTAGCTGGGGCTTCTAAAAAGCTACTCACCTGGTTGACTATAGGGAGCAGAAATTGCCTAAGGTGATTATGCATGAAAATGCTTGGAAAAGAAAAGAGAAATGTTTGGTTGGAGGGGAATGCTCTGGAAATCGTTACTTTTGGAGCTCTTTCGCCTATTGCATATGCTATATTCAGCAGCATGGAACTGCTGTGAAGTGGCTGCCTCCATAGAAGTGAAAGGAACGGTTTCTACTGGGTCCTTTCTAAAGGCTTATTCACACTATGCATATAAATTGCATTGACAGACTTCTGGGAACTGTAGTTTGTTCAGACTGCCTTCACAAAGCACACCCTTAAAAAGACGATAGTTCCAGCATTTTGCGGGGGGAATGAAGGGATTGAAATGCATAAATTGAATAAGCCCATAATCAACAGGCTGCATTTAGATGGCCAAGACAGACCATGTTTGACCTTGGCTTCAAGGTCAAGCCATCAATCTTCTGCACCGCTTTAAAAAAGATAACATTTTCTGTATACATTTTTACGGAAGGATTGATCCTATCACAATGGAATGCAGATGCTAGGAACATGCTGAAACCACAAATAAACTACAAATGAAATACAAACAAAAGCCATGGGTCTTTGTCACTGCTGAGGAATCTAATAATAATAATAATAATAATAATAATAATAATAATAATAATAATTTTTTATTTATACCCCACCCTCCCCAGCCAAGGCTGGGCTCAGAGCGGCTTACAAGCAATAATAAAAACAAGATGAATGATTACAACTTAAAAACAAAAATAAAATACAACATTAAAATAATGGAACATTAAGATATTAAATCTTTGATCTTGAGATCAAAGAAGGTTAACCCACCCAGTTCTATTGTCATTCTAGCCACAATGGCCTTGCTCTAGCTCAGGCACAGGGAAACTCGGCCCTCCAGATGTTTTGAGACTACAATTCCCATCATCCCTGACCACTGGTCCTGTTTTTTTAATAATTTTTATTGAATGGTTTTATGTTACAAAAAACAATACAGCCATACTACCACTAAATATAATTAAGAAATAAAAATTACATACATCAATATTTTGTTTGTTATTTGTTATTTACCATCTTATTTCCTCCCAAACATTGCATACAACAACGCACATATGTGCAGACACCCACACCCCCCACAGAAAATGATAATAATGAAAGTAAATATTTTTTCCCTTTTATCTTCCAAAATCTTTTCTTCAACTTTGACTTCCTGTCAAGTCCCTTTGCATATGTTTTATCTTACATTTGAATGTACACAAAACAATAAATCTTTCTATATAATTTTTCTAATACATTCTGAAATCCTTAATTGTTGTCCACCTCCTTTTAGTTCCTTTATCACTCGAATGCTAGCACGGAGTCCTGTTAACTAGGGATGATGGGAGTTGTAGTCCCAAAACATCTGGAGGCCCGAGTTTGCCTATGCCTGCTCTAGCTCCACAGTTGGAGGCTGTGATGCTTATGAACATCAGTCCCTGGAAGACAGAACAGCACCTTGGACAGCTCCAAGGGAGTTGGGCTTGCTGGCTCAAGTGTTCTCCTAAGGAAGTGGTTGTGCTGCTGACAGCAAGATCAAAGGGACATGGTCCATAAACTGAGGAGACCTGGAGTGGGATCTGACTGTGTCCAAAAGCAAAGCATCTACTTTGCGAGCAGAAGGTCTCAGGTTAAGTCCCCAGTGGACTGCCCCAGGTGCCCTCACTGAGGGGGGTGACATTCGGCTCGCCACCCACCTGCAACTCCCAAGCCTACCCTGAGCCATCAGGATAAGGTGGGAGCTGTGCTGTGGTGGCATTCCCCCCTTCTCCCTTAATTTTGACAGCTTGGGGAAGGCTTGGGAGTCACGAGCGGGCAGCGGGCCGAATGTCCACTATGGGTGGCTCCTCCACCCCCGTGGGTGGCTCACTCTGCCCCTGGCTTCAGGGCACACACTTCGCTCTGGGCACCCGTGCAGCTATCCCATGCCTGGGAGGGCACCCTCCATGCTACACCCCACTCAGGAGTGTGTTTGCCCTGGACAGTGCGGGCATATGCTCCGCTGCTGCCTGTGGGAAACCAGCAACCAGCATTCAAGCAAAAGAGCACTCTCACCTCCTTTGGTTTCTAGCCGCTCATCTGCAGAAGCATTACTGCCTCCAGAACATAGCCATCATGGCTAATATACATCAATAGCCCTCTCCTTCTCTTTTAAAGCCCCCCTTGTTGGTGGCCATCCCTGCCTTTTTCTCACTGCATGGAGAATTACTTCCTAAGTAGGGCTATTGACCACCAGAGCCCAGAAGGATATCCTTAGATCACTGTCGTCATCTTTTTCAAAAGGGATTTCTTGGGTAGAGCCAATGACCTTGGGTGGCTGGGAGATAAGGTCTCCTCTTCCCAAAGGGCTGGGGAAATGGTTCCAGAGTTAAATTCATTCAAAGATACCCACAACCCGCAAACTGATCGCCACCAGCGCTCCTATGAACTGAGGTTATTGCGAGAGTGACAGTGAAGGAAAACAGCTGAGCTGGCTTGTGGGGTGGGGTGGTAGCCAGCTGCCAGCTCAGAGCAGGAGGGAAGGAGCCTCCGAGAGGAAAGCTGACATTTTATTAACAGCTTTGTTAAAATTAATGGGACCACATCCAAGCAAACAATCAGGAATCAATAAAAGAGCTGCTTTAAATTAAGAACTGTGTCATCCTGTGGGAGGCAGAGAAGACAAGGCCCAGCCAACACAGCGGTGAATATTGGCAACTTCATATTCTTGGATGGTGGTACATTGTTTTGAGGAGAATCAAGAATTCCCGCCCGTCAAGGCTTTGCAAGATTGGCAGTGGCTGGAGAGAATCCCGAGAGCCGAGTGCCAAATTATCTGGGCGGGAACTTCCGAAGGATGCAGCTGCATCTTGAGCCAAGGAGGCTCGAGGTATACCTTAACATAGGTGCATTGAGAGCATTGATCAATCTCCAGTGGGAGCCAGTGTGGTGTAGTGGTTAAGAGCGGTAGTCTCGTAATCTGGTGAACCAGGTTCGCGTCTCCACTCCTCCACATGCAGCTGCTGGGTGACCTTGGGCCAGTCACACTTCTTGAAGTCTCTCAGCCCCACTCACTGCATAGAGTGTTTGTTGTGGGGGAGGAAGGGAAAGGAGGTTGTTAGCCGCTTTGAGACTCCTTAGGGTAGTGATAAAGCAGGATATCAAATCCAAACTCTTCTTCTTCTCTTCTTCCACCAATGGGCTGCTGTCCAATTGACACTGGGTGGCCCATTAGCTCTTTCTGGTTGCCTGAACATCCAGCTGGGTGTTGCAGGGGGGCTCAGTCGCAAGCAATGATTCTTCAACAGCAACTTTGTTGGATTGGTCATGTTGTGCAGATGCCTGATGATCGTCTTCCAAAGCAACTACTCTATTCCAAACTTAAAAATGGAAAGCGTAATACAAAAGAGGTTTAAACACTCGCTCAAGGCAAATCTTAAAAAATGTAGTATAAACACCAGCAACTGGGAAACACTGGCCTGCAAGTGCTCCAGTTGGAGAACAGCCTTTACCAAAGGTGTCACGGGCTTTGGAGACGCTGGAACTCAGGATGAAAGAGAGAAATGTGCTAGGAGGAAGGCACGCTTGGCAAATCCACACCGTGTTCAACTCCCACCCGGAAACCAATGTCCCCACTGTGGAAGGACGTGTGGATCCAGAATTGGCCTCCACAGTCACCTACGGACTCATTGTTAAAACTGTGTTTATGAAGGCAATCTTACTCGGCTACGAGGGATTGCCAAAGAAGAAGAAGCATGAGGCAAGATGTTGGGCAAAATTGTTGCTTGGTCAGATCTGGCTCTCCCCAAACTTCCACTAGATTTCCACAAGTGGTGTTTACATCATGAGAAAGGTTATGCAACATGCGGGAAACATCAGGGAAGGAAATGGCACAAAGCGCTGTCTGATTGCAGCCTGTCTCCTTCATAGCAGGACTAAGCTGCCCCATGTGGACAGAGACACAGCCCAGAGGCTCACAGAGCAGCAATGAAGGTTTCAATTATTCACACTTGTCGCCTGCCCCTTGCCAAATGTTCTCTGGGTTTGGCTTTGCCTTGACAAAAAATGTCACAGTTAAAAAAAGCACAAGTGCTATTAAGAAGATATGATGAAACCCACCCAGCTAACCACCAAAAAGAGCAGCACAGGAGAGCCGTAAGAACATAAGCAGAGAACTCTGAGCAGGAATCAAGCACACAAGAGTCTCTTCCTGTGGTTTCCAGCAACGGGTATTCAGAAACATGGCTGCCTCTGACCATGTGGATAGTAGCCATCAATCGCCTTGTCCTCTGTGAGTTTGTCTAATCTCCTTGTAAATATCACACGAGTTTCACTGTCACAGTTTCAAGCAAGTCGTGGCTTCGAGTGTAGCAAACAGTTTTAACCAAACTGCGGTTATTTTCTGCTGGTATGAATAATAATAATATAATAATTTATTAGTTGTACCTCGCCCATCTGGCTGGGTTTCCCCAGCCACTCTGGGCGGCTTCCAATAGAACACTAAAATACAATAACCTATTAAACATTAAAAGCTTCCCTAAACAGGGCTGCTTTCAGATGTCTTCTAAAAGTTTGGTAGTTGTTTTTCTCTTTGACATCTGGTGGGAGAGCGTTCCACAGGGCAGGCGCCACCACTGAGAAGGCCCTCTGCCTGGTTCCCTGAAACTGTAATGAAGAGGGGAAAACTTGTTCAGCACAATATTTCTAGCATGTTCCATTTGGCTTGGAGAAGCAGCCTAATGGAGGTCTTTAACTGAAGAGGCAAGTTCATTCCACACATCTCTAGGAACTTACATGGCTCAGGACCTCAACACCTGAAGGATCGCCTGTCCCCGTATGAACCGACCCAGACCCGGCCTGCACTTGTCATCCGAGACCCTTCTCTATGCCCCCCCCCCCCCGAGAGGTTCAGAGGGTGGCAACAAGAGAACGGGGCCTTTACTGTGATGGCTACACTCATTACATGTCTTTAGGCGTCAGACAAAGCATTCCTCTTTACCAAACCAATGACTATTAAATGATCTGTGGTCTTTGAAAGTGTGGGCCAGAGGACTGTTATCATGATGACTATTATATTATTTGGCTGTTGGTCAGTATGGTTTTTATCATCTATGTTTTGTAATGTGTTTTCGATGTTGTACAGTGGTACCTCGGGTTACATACGCTTCAGGTTACACACTCCGCTAACCCAGAAATAGTGCTTCAGGTTAAGGATTTTGCTTCAGGATAAGAACAGAAATCGTGCTCTGGCGGTGCGGCGGCAGCAGGAGGCCCCATTACCTAAAGTGGTGTTTCAGGTTAAGAACAGTTTCAGGTTAACAATGGACCTCCGGAATGAATCAAGTACTTAACCCGAGGTACCACTGTACACTGTACTGGGATTTTCTGATAAAGGGTGGTCTATAAATTGAATTAACAAGAACAACAATTGCCTCTGTTTTCTCCTTTCCATGGGCTTCAAACATAAGGAGAACCTGCTGCATCAGGAGAATGATCCATCTAGTGTAGCATCCTGTTCTCACAGTGGCCGACCTGATGCCCCAATGGGAAACCTGCAAGCAGGATCTGAGCACAAGAGCAACTCTCTTACACTGTGGCTTCCAGATACTGATATAGTGGTACCTCGCAAGACGAATGTCTCGCAAGACGAAAAACGCACAAGACGAAAGGGTTTTTCGCTTTTTGCGTTGCTTCGTAAGACGATTTTCCCTATGGGCTTGCTTCGCAAGACGAAAACGTCTTGCGAGTTTGCTTCCTTTTTTCTTAAAGCCGTTAATACCCAGCGAATCCGCGCTCCGCAAGACGAAAAAATCGCAAGACGACACAACTCGCGGAACAAATTAATTTCGTCTTGCGAGGCACCACTGTATTATTCCAAATGGGATTCCTCGCAAGAAAAGGGAAAAGTTGACAGCTATGCATCACATTCATCCGGGCTAGTAGCCATTGATAGCCCTCTCCTCCATGAATTTGCCCAATCCTTGTCTAAACAGAAAGCCGAATGGAAGACATGGAGCATTGGCATAAATAGCATTGGCCGGCTGAGGAGTGTATGACAATCTATCCATTTCGCTCATCAACTGCGAGTGCTGAATCAGCAGGTCGCTAAGAGGAAATAATCAAAGGGATGTCAGGCGCCCGTTACATACCCACCGGCAATGGCCACTCACAGAAAGAGCCTGTCAGGGATGGCTCCTGACATGGCTCCTGCACAAGGCCATTCATCATGGATTTGACACCGTCTCGTCCCATCCTTCCCCCTGCAGCCAGGGAACAGATGATGGGGGGTGTGTGTGAGAGATTAGCCCGGTCTCATTTCCGGAACAGAGCCAAGGTGTTAGCTAATCAACCTGTCACATCATTTGAGATTCCAGGACTATTGCCAGTCCTCTGGGCATGTCCCATTTTGAATTAATGTTAGAACTGCATTTTTGGAAAGTTTCTCAAACTGGAAGGCAGTTGTTGTAGACTGTGCAAATGATCATGAAACAGAGATTGGGAAGATTACTTCTCTGCTCCTGAGCTTTGCAGCAACTGGCTTTTGAAAACACTGCTGCCTCCAACGTGGAGGCAGGACAGAGTCATCCATAGCCCTCTCCTCCTCCATGAATTTGTCCCATCCTCTTTAAAAGACATCTGGGTGGCGCTGTGGGTTAAACCACAGAGCCTAGGACTTGCTCAGAAGGTCGGTGTTTCAAATCCCTGCAACAGGGTGAGCCCCCATTGCACGGTCCCTGCTCCTGCCCACCTAGCAGTTCGAAAGCACATCCAAGTGCAAGTAGATAAAGTGCAAGTGCTCCGGCGGGAAGGTAAATGGTGTTTCCGTGTGCTGCTCTGGTTCGCCAGAAGCGGCTTAGTCCTGCTGGCCACATGACCCGGAAGCTGTACGCCGGCTCCCTCGGCCAATAAAGCGAGATGAGCGCTGCAACCCCACAGTCGGCCACGACTGGACCTAATGGTCAGTGGTCCCTTTACCTTTTTAGGATAGTAGCCATTGATGCCTCCTATGGCAAGGTTACCAGATTTTTAAAAAAGGGGACACTTTTTTGAAAAGAGAAAATAAGTTTTTATTTTTTTATTTTTTTATTAAGAATATCTTCTCTTCTGTGATCTCCTCTGTCACACAGCTTTCCTCTGGGCCCCGGCCTGCCCTCTTGGAGTGGTAGCCACCGTGGAGTAGGCCCGGGTTGGGCCTGGGCTCGGACATGTGTACTTGCCCTCCCGGTGCTCCCCTACCTCTCCTTCTCAGCAGCGGCAGCGGTGCGGCAATGTCATGGCTCCCCTCTTTTTTCTCCTTCCTTTTTCTTTCTCTTCCTTCTCTTTCTCTCCTCCTCCTTCTCCCTATGTCGTCTCCAGGGTTTTCCTGGCCCCGGAGCACCGCTGGGCAGTCGGCCAGGTGGCCAGGCGCTCTCGCGCCCGGCTCAATTTGCGTTGCAGGAGGAGGGGTCAGCAGTTCCCCCAGTTGACGCACCAGGCGTCCCCGGTTCCCCCTCAGCAGCGGCAGCGGCAGTGGCAGCACAGTTGGCTCTGGCTGGCTTCAGGAGCTGCTCGCTGCCATGGTGCCCACCATTTTGCCTCGCCAGAAGTCCCCATATGTTGTGTCTTGTGCTGTTGAACCAATCATTCAACATTCATTCCCTACTAATAAATCTACAATACTTAAAATTTAAATCCGAGGGCATTAAATGAAATTTGGGGACCTTCCGGGGACAGATTTTTGTCCGGGGACAGATTTGTAAATCCGGGGACTGTCCCCGGGAAACAGGGACGTCTGGTAACCATATGGGAGAGAGTTCCACAGTTTATGCACAGATGTGATTTACAATGATTTGCAACTCCTACTACAACGATGACAAAACTACAACAAAAACATTCTGAGCTGATCAGCAGTGGACCCGCCTTCCTGGAAGGTTTTTAAGCAGAGGTTGGGTGGCCATCAGTCATGGATGCTTTGCAGGGCGTTGGTCTCGATGACCCCTTGGGGTCCCTCCAAACTCTACAATTCTACGACTCCATGATAAAAAGCAAGAGCAGACAGGAGTTGTAAAACTGGGTGTCTTCCCCTGACAGCCTCAGGTTGGATTTTGAGGAGCATTTATTCAAAAAGTCACAAGGCCAGCATCTTCCCTGCACAGCTATCCATCAAATAAAAGTACACGGCTTCAGTTTGGAACCCAAGCAAAACTGTCTCCTATTTCTTCCATTAGCAGCTTGCAAGCTGAAGAGTGTAGCAAATGGGATCATAAAGCTGAGCTGAAGCATTTATTTTCCCCTGAAAACTATCTTCACAGAGTGGAACTGACAACCTTTTCCAGTAACGCTCGAGGACAAATCAAGGGCAGGCAGGGAGGGGGGGAATTAGAGAGGCCTCAAGTTCCTTGGGAGCATCTTCATTTTCCCCCCCTCCCCGCCACCCCTTTCGGTGGGGGGTTGTGTGTAGCAGCCTTTTCAAATGTAAAATATCTACACAGTTGTCACTTTGGTGTACAAAACATATTTGCGGAGAAACAGGCGATTATCATTTCAAACCAGAGGAAGGCAGCCCTCTAAGCCTGGGTTATTAAAAAAGCATGATCAAAGCCTGATAGGAAACTTTTAAAGCACACACGCCACACAGAAAAGAGACAGGGAGATAAAATCTTAACTCAGGAGTGCAAGAAGTGTGTGTGTGGGGGGGAATATAGTTCATTATGCTTTTCCTATGTGTGACATATTGAGAGAGGTGACATATTAAAAATGCAAATTGAGGGGGCGAGAATATTAAACGTCATCAAAGTTCAGGAAACCAGGAAGACGGTACAGGAGACCATGGAAATTCAGCTCCAAAGTGTTCCTGGCATATGGAAGGGGGGGGAAGCTTAGAAAAAATGGGGTGCTTGATATGTTCAGCTGCCAATCATAGCTGCAGATTAGAGACTTGACTATTGACCACCAAGTTCCCAGTTTTGGATCTTCCATCTGCAATGAATGTGAGAGGTGGTTCTCCATCCTTCCCTCTGCCCCAGTCTCCTTGCCCCATCTGACCATAAAAACATAAGAATGGCCTGCAGGATGAGGCCAATGCCCCATCTAGTCCAGCCTCCTGTTCTCACAGTGGCCAGCCAGATGCCCCAGTGGGAAACCCGCAAGCAGGATCCAAGCACAAGAGAATTCCAGCCCCTTCCTGTGGCTTCCAGCAACGGGGAATACGTCGGGGTCAGTAAACTTTTTCAGCAGGGGGCCGGTCCACTCTCCCTCAGACCTTGTAGTGGGCCAGACTATATTTTCTTTGGGGGGGTGAACAAATTCCTATGCCCCACAAATACCAGTAACCCAGAGATGCATTTGAAATAAAAGCACACATTCTACTCATGTAAAAACACCAGGCAGGCCCCACAAATAACCCAGAGATGCATTTGAAATAAAAGGACACATTCTACTCATGTAAAAACACGCTGATTCCCGGTCTGTCCGCGGGTCGGATTTAGAAGGCAATTGGGCCAGATCCGGCCCCTGGGGCCTTGGTTTGCCTACCCATGCATTACATGATACTATCGTTTACGTATCTTTAGGTGCCAGGTGAAAACATCTCTTTCTTGCCATATATGAATATATATATTCTTTGTTCTCTTTTATGCCGGTTTCAATTTATGTGTTTGTTCATATATTGTAAGTCGCCTTGTGGTGTTACTTTGGTAAACAAAGAGAGCAACCAATACATTTAACAAACAATACGAGTACAGTGGTACCTCGGTTCCCGAACGCCTCCGTTGTCGTATGTTTCGGTTCTCGAACGCTGAAAACCTGGAAGTACTGTAAATGTGTTTTTCGGAACCTGAATGGGTGATGCAGCTTCCGCTGAGTGCAAGAAGCTCCTGCAGCCAATGGGAAGCCGTGCCTCAGTTTTTGAGCATTTCGGAAGCTGGACAGGCTTCTGGAACGGATTCTGTTCAAGAACCGAGGTACTACTGTATATTATTATTCTATCTATTGCATTTTATGTGACCTGCCTTTGGACGCCAGTTGCTGGGAACCACGGGAAGTGTTCATGTGCTCAAATCCTGCTGTTAGAAAGATGTTGGAAAAAGAAAATTAGGTGGTTTTGGTAGAAATGATATAAAGGATTAAGTAAAAATGAGTTGATGAAATTGATGAAAGAGAGGACGTTAAATTATAATATATTAAATTAAATTACTTAAATGAAAATAAGGTTGGAAGGATTTGCTGAAATAACGATTTGAACTAGAATACAAAATTGGGAGGTGTGAGGAGGTCAAGGAAATAAGTAAAGGAAGAAAGTTATGTAAAGGTTTAATCTGTTTTTTTTTTCTTTTTTAAGTGAATGTATTTTTATATTGCTTTTTAACTCTTTTATTTTTTGTATTTTGTATTGTTCTTTTTTCTTTTTGTAACTTTTAAACTCTGAATAAATATTATTCAAATCCTGCTTTTCAGGCTTCCTTTTGGAGCGTGTGAGAGGCTGCGGTGGGAAGAGGATGCTGAGCCAGATGGGGTCTTAAGCACACATCCAGAAATCAAAAGAAGTTAGTTGCTCCATCCCCCTCTGTCAGATAGGGGGCTCCTCCTCTGCCTCTTGGGCTCCAGTACCAACGTCCTACTCCCAGCTACCTACAAATTGTATTTCCCTTCATCTGACTGGATAGCCCCCAGCTCCGCTCCCCACTCAAATCTGCCATATGTCCCATTTGACCTCGTTCTTGAACTGCCTAGCATGTCAAAACTCACACCGCATATTTGGCAGGAAGAAGGGGGTCTTTGCAGAATGCTTTGGATGCAGGCAGAACGACAGGCAAACAAGAACCACTGCAAAGCAAAAACGCACCAATTACCAGCCGGCTCTCCTTCCCACCAACTGGCCCTCGAAGAAGGAGGGCCACATCTCTGCGCTAAACATTCAAAGCAGTTTCGTAACACGTTAAACCGCCTGGGCTTCTCTCAAAACATCCTTGGAGCTGCAGTTCCTTCGGGGTGATGAGTTGCTGGGAGACTCTCTCATTCCCCTTACAGAGCTACAATTCCCAGAATGCCTTGGTTAAAGGAATTGATACTACCAAGTAATAGTCCTTTCAATCACCTTATTGGAGAAGGGAAGGAACCACTTTTGAAAGGGTAGGATAAAAAAAGAGGACAATTTCACAAGTCGCCCGAGCTTCCTTTTTGCCCGTACGTTTCAAGGAAGCAAGATGAAAGCAGCAGCAGCAGAAATGGGAAGGGATCCTTGCTCAGTTGTTACAGCACAATGCTCTGCATGTGGCAGGACCCAGGTGAGATCTCCAGCATTTCCCAGCTAAAAAGGACTGGTAGAAAGTGATGGGGAAGTCTCCTTGCTTCCGTCTCTGGAGACCCCCCTGCTGGTTTGGAGTAGACACCACCAGTGTGAGATTAATAATAATAATAATAATAATAATAATAATACCCTGTCCATCTGGCTGGGTTTCCCCAGCCACTCTGGGCGGCTTCCAACAGAACACTAAAATACAATAACCTACTAAACATTAAAAGCTTCCCTAAAGAGGGCTGCCTTCAGATGTCTTCTAAAAGTCTGGTAGTTGTTTTTCTCTTTGACATCTGGTGGGAGGGCGTTCCACAGGGCGGGTGCCACTACCGAGAAGGCCCTCTGCCTAGTTCCCTGTAACTTGGCTTCTCGCAGCGAGGGAACTGCTTTTAGAAGACATCTGAAGGCAGCCCTGTTCAGGGAAGCTTTGAATGTTTGATGCATTACTGTATTTTAATATTGTGTTGGAAGCTGCCCAGAGTGGCTGGGGAAACCCAGCCAGATGGGTGAGGTATAAATAATAAATTATTATTATATTATTACTATTATAAAGAGAAACCAGCATTTTGCACCTTGATTACTTGGACAGGTTGGACAGCACAGGTTGCATTTTTCTAGCATAAAGGGAAACCAGCAAGCAGGATACCAACTTTGGAGCCAAAGCATCACCATCATGGCCAGTAAGTAGCCATTGCTAGCCCTCTCCTACACAAAACTGTCTCTTTTTTTAACAAAAAGAGATACTTGGGGTGGCGGCCATCACTGTCTCCTATGGGACGAGAAACGCTTCCACCAGGTCTGCTGGAGCAACTTCTCTCTCTGCTTGTCCTAGAGGATAAATGGAAAACCTATTTATCGCAGGTCATCTGCACACAGAGATCAGAGGACCCCTGACAGAATCAGTTAGCTGCTCCCCCATCAGCAAACTCGCGTATATATTTATGGAGGAATTAAGAGGTCAATTGATTTCCGAGCACAGTTTGAGTGCTGCCAGGATCTCTGCTGGCAGTTCTTCTTAGCAGGAGCGGCCCACAACATTTCCCATGGGAGCTGGCCTTAGGAACCACCGGTTGCCTCTGCAAAAACTTGCCCATCCCCCCCAAAAGGGGGTGATTTTCCCATCAGCCTCTCTGGCATCAAGCAAATCACTTATTCAAGGACTGTGCTGCCAACTCACCAGCCCCAGCCCCACTCCAGCCTTATTAATCTGAAGTATGAAAGTCAGGGACACGGGTGGCACTGTGGGTTAAACCACAGAGCCTAGGGCTTGCCAATCAGAAGGTCGGCGGTTCGAATCCCCGCGACGGGGTGAGCTCCCGTTGCTCTGTCCCAGCTCCTGCCAACCTAGCAGTTCGAAAGCATGTCAAAGTGCAAGTAGATAAATAGGTACCACTCCAGCGGGAAGGTAAACGTCGTTTCCATGCGTTGCTCTGGTTTGTCAGAAGCTGCTTAGTCATGCTGGCCACATGACCCAGAAGCTGTACGCCAGTAAAGCGGGATGAGCGCCACAACCCCAGAGTTGGTCACGACTGGACCTAATAGTCAGGGGTCCCTTTATCTTTACCTTATGAAAGTGACACCGTCGGCTGGAGAGCATATGGAATGCTAAGAGGATCAATGGCGCAGGGCAATGGGAAGAGGTCAGAGGATGTGCAGAAAGAGTGAGAAGCGGGGAAAGGGAACAACTTGTGTTGGGGGAATAGCAACACAACACGCATTTCACTCAGTGCTGGCCCTCAGCTATTTATTTTTTAAAAATATATATATATAATTTTTTTTCTTTACATATTAGTCCACACAACCATAATTTCATAGTTCCAGTTTTTGAACTTCCACCAGCTCCTCCATCATCCATTTTTCCTATCTTCACGCATTTTCTATATATATATTGTCGATTAGTATTATCCTTTCATCTCTGTTTCTTTTTTACAATACACCTTAAACTGTCACAAAACCTCTTTAAAACCCACTAGTGTTGTCTGTTCATCACATATATTTTTCAGATAATCCGTAAACTTTCCCCAATCCTCCATGAATTTGTGGTCCTTCTGATATCTGATTTTTCCAGTCATTTTATCCAGTTCTGCGTAGTCCATAAATTTCATTCTCCACTCTTCCAGAGTCGGTAGTTCCTCTTGTTTCCATTTTTGGGCCGGCCCTCAGCTATTTGCATGCGCTAGCCTTTGCCAATGTGGTGCCATTTTGAATGGCAACTCCCATCAGCCCCTGGAATCGCATGGCAGGTGGAGGGCACTAGGTTGGCCAAGGCAGTCATATCGCATCCATCTGTGTTCCACACCAACAACCCAAGGAGCAAGTGGCTCTGGGATGAAAGGAACAACACGCCTCTCCTGACCAGCCGTAACAAGACAGGTTCGAGGTTGTTGTATTAATTAAAAAGTCCAGGGTACCTCACCTTGCCAGCAAAGGTCCATATAGTCAAAGCTATGGTTTTCCCAGTAGTGATGTATGGAAGTGAGAGCTGGACCCTAAAGAAGGCTGATCGCCAAATAATGGATGCTTTTGAATTCTGGTGCTGGAGGAGACTCTTGGGAGTCCCATGGACTTCAAGAAGATCAAACCTCTCCATTCTTAAGGAAATCAGCCCTGAGTGCTCACTGGAAGGACAGATCCTGAAGCTGAGGCTCCAAGACTTTGGCCACCTCATGAGAAGAGAAGACTCCCTGGAGAAGACCCTGATGTTGGGAAAGATGGAGGGCACAAGGGGAAGGGGCGACAGAGGACGAGATGGTGGGACAGTGTTCTCGAAGCGACCAGCATGAGTTTGACCAAAGTGCGGGAGGCAGTGGAAGACAGGAGTGCCTGGCGTGCTCTGGTCCAGGGGGTCATGAAGAGGCGGACATGACTAAACAACTAAAGAACAACAACAACCTCAGGGACCATCCCAGCTCAATCACTGAAATCACCTGCAAAAGCATTGCTGCTCATTCCCTGAGTTGGTGAAGCTCATATATAACAGTGAGAAACCGAGCCCTTAGTGTCATCGGCCTAGTCCTGTGGAACTCTCTGCCACCAGAGATTCAGCAGGCGCCTTCTGTGCCAACTTTTAAGCACCTGCTTAAAACCTCTCCATTCTGCCAGGCCTCTTCAGGCAATTAAAAGTACACCCTCCCACAATGTTAATCAAAGTCTGTTTTTTTTACTATTTTAACTTTTATGGTTTTTACAGTACCGTTGTAATGTTTTATTGCTGTAAACAGCTTTTTTTTTAATGACCTAGCAGTATATAAATATTTTTTAAATAAATAAATGAATAAATCCTCATGGGCATTAGTCAGCATTTCACAGTTTTTCTCCTAATACACCCATTTTCGAAATGCAATTTTGCCTATCGTGCATCTTTTTAGAATGCATTTGAATATGCTGTTTGCACTAACTTATGCATTTATTCAAACTTTCCCTTGGCATATGCATTTTTTGCATATGCTGGGCAGAGAACTACATTGGAAAGGTTGGAGAAGGGCGATCTCCAAAAGACAGCTGTGTGAAGTACATACCTTCCAACATTTATCCAATAAAAATAGGGATGTCTTTAATAATAATAATAATAATAATAATAATAATAATAATAATACCCCACCCATCTGACTGGGTTGCTCCAGCCCCTCTGATCAGCTTCAACAATATATAAAAACATAATAAAACATTAAAAGGTTTCCCTATACAGAGCTGCCTTCAGATGTCTTCTAAAGCTTGTACAGTGGTACCTCGGGTTAAGTACTTAATTCGTTCTGGAGTTCCGTTCTTAACCTGAAACTTAACCTGAAGCATCACTTTGGCTAATGGGGCCTCCTGCTACCGCCGCACCGCAGCTGCGCGATTTCTGTTCTCATCCTGAAGCAAAGTTCTTAACCCGAGGTAATATTTCTGGGTTAGCGGAGTCTGTAACCTGAAGCGTCTGTAACCTGAAGCATCTGTAACCTGAGGTACCATTATATAACTTAGCTCCTTTGCTTGGGGGTCGGATAACTCTACACCCTCCAACATCTCTCCAATGAAAATAGGGAAGTCCTAAGGAAAAGCGGGAGATTCTGAGATCAAATCAGAAACCAGGACAGCCTCTGTAAATCTAGGACTGTCTCTGGAAAATAGGGACACTGGGAGGGTCTGGAATCAGGGATATTGGCTTTTAAATGCCAACTGAATCTTCTCCCATCAGTACCTCCCAACTTTATTTATAGTGGTAGCACTTCCTAATAAAACTCTTTCCAGGCGCCCATCTTGGCAGCCCCGCTGAGCCCCACACCCCATCAGCTGGCAATTGTGCCTCCAAGGAGGGAGCGGAAGTATGCCACAATGTCTAACACACACACACACACAAGTGCGCACACAGATGGCTGATCTGAATAAACCAGATTTAGTTGACCCTGGAGCTAGTCCACTGAGCCAGCCCCAACATGCGATGGCTCTTCCCTGAACTTTGCCACCCCATCCGACGCGAGGGTGGGCTTGGCTCCAGATGCCTAATCCCCGCCTGCTCCAACAAGGGATTACGAGGGCACGCGTGAAAACGAGGAGGGCAAGGACCCGGCAACAACGCAGGCGGGAGGGTGAAGCGGAGCCAGCCTAGGCTGGCAGAGGCACCAGGGAAAGCTAAGAGCACAGGAGAATGCAGGGAGAAAACCAACCGCGGGGCCAGATTCTGCCATGTTTCGCGAGGTTTTTGCAATCAAAATGGTAAGAACAGAGCCTGCCGGATCAGACCAATGACCCCTCTATTCCAGCATCCTGTTCACACAGTGAACAAATGCCCATGGAAAACCAGCACCAGGATTCGAGCGCAGGAGCAATTACCGTATTTTTCACTCTATAAGACGCACATTTTTCTTCCTAAAAAGTAAGCGGAAATGTCTGTGCGTCTTATGGAGCGAATGTGTGGTCCCTGGAGCCAGTGGCGTAGCGTGGGGGGTGCAGGGGGGGCCGGCCGCACCAGGCGCAACATCTGGGGGTTAGGGTTAGGGGGCGCAAATCCATGGTTTAGGGGGTGCAAATTACTTGCCTTGCCCCGGGTGCTGACAACCCACACTACGCCACTGCCTGGAGCCGAATTGCCCAGGGGCAAAAAGCAGATCGTGCTTTTTTTATTTTTGAAAGAGGGAAGGGGGTGTTGAAACAAAGCCGCTGATTGTTTGCCGATCGGTGAGAGAGATAAGGGACGCTAGAGATAAAGGAGGCTGCCTGGGAGGGGGGAGGTAAAGACAGCAAACTTGTAAGGAGAGGAGACAGGAAGACTAAAGCAATAAGGAGAGAAATTAGAAGAAAAGGAGGTGCAAAAAACTGCTCCAGCTAAGGAAAAGACACTAAGGCAAACAAGAGAGAAGGGAGTGTTGAAAGGAAACAGCTGATCGGTGGGATCAGAAGAGAGATAAGGGAAGCTAGAGGAAGCTGCCTGGGAAGAGGGAGGTAAAAGCCCATGGATCATTAGGATTTTTGCACTGGGTCACCCCAAATTCACCATCGGATTGAAGGAGTGAGGACCAAGGGTCCACCTGGGTCCACTTTGGAGAGCCAGACTGAAGCCATTTTATAAGAAGCAAGCTAAAAGCTAAAAACTATTTCTCTCCTCTGCCTGCACACAGCATTTTTGTAAATGCAGCAAGTGTGGTCAGAGCACTTCACACCTGCTCTAGTCGTTGACCCAATTCCAGTAAACACACCGAGAATAGAGCGAACAACAGGAAGATGTAGCCCACCACAAAAATAAGGTGAGAACACGGATGGCCAATGTGGTTTTACAAGGAATTGCAAATATGTCAAGAGGATTATAAGCTTACAGCGCCTCCTAGTGGATAATGCAGCTTGGAACCGAAGGGCCACCATCAATTCTTTAATTGGTTGAGCTTCAATGAATATGCATAAAGGGGAATGTTTAAGGGGGGTGGGTGAAGGGGCTGAACTTTGCTTTGCCTAAGGGGATAAAAACTGTCTGCCCCTGGTGTTCGGGGGCATTCTCTCATTTTTGCTGAATGTACCCACTTTGCTTTGCTTGTCTGACAAATAAACCAAAGTCAATAAAACTTCTTTTAAAAATATTGCTGCCTGGATTTTTTTCCATTCTGGTCTGGATTCTGAAGTCTCCAACAGGATCACATGTCTGTGGCCACAGCATGAACCACAAAAATCATACATCCATTGTTTCATTCAGAATATTTTTTTTTCTTGTTTTCCTCCTCTAAAAACTAGGTGCGTCTTATGGAGCGAAAAATACGGTATTCTCTCATATGGTTTCCAGCAAATGGTATTCAGAAGCCTTGCTCCCTCCAACTGTAGCAGGAAATGGAGGAGGAAGGCATAGCGTCATCGAAGTGTAGAGCCATGAGGTAACCCAGGGGTCATCTAGCAGACCCTCCAAGTAGCCCTATTTTCCAGGGACAGTCCCAGATTTACAGAAGCCAGCGCAAATGTGAGGTGATGGCAGTCCTCCAACCGCAGAGCATGGGAAGTCAAAGAAAGATTGACGATTTGGATTAATTTTTGGACTGTTTGCTTCTTTTATACTTTGGAATGTCTTTGATGTAGCTTTTATTGGATTGTTAGATTGGAAAACTTAATAAATATTATTTTTTAAAAGACAACAACAGAATGTCCTGCTTTTGCTTAGAACATCCCTATTTTCAACAATCATGGGGTTCTGTGACCCCCCAAGTCAAGGAGATAAGTACCTATACAGTGGTACCTTGGATTACAAACTTCATCTGTTCCAGAAGCCCGTTCTTAAACCAAAGTGTTCTTAAACCAAGGCGTGCTTTCCCATAGCAGCGGGGGACTCGATTTACAAATGGAACACACCCAACATGTTCTGCTTCCAAGGCAAAGTTCACAAACCAAAACACCTCCTTCTGGGTTTGCAGCGTTCTTAATCGAAGTTGTTCAGAAACTAAGCTGTTCTTAAACCAAGGCACCACCGTACAATCTTTAGAAGATGTCTGAAGGCAGCACTGTACAGGGAAGTTTTAAAATGTTTAACTATATTTTGGAAGCATCCCAGAGTGGCTGGAGCAACCCAGTCACATGGGTGGGGTACAAATAATAAAATTATTGTCATTATGGAGTAGGACATCCCTATTTTGATCAGAGAAATGATGGAGGGTATCATCCAGTCCAACCGTCTGCAGTGCTAAAGCATCTATGACAGATGGCCATCCAACCTCTGCTTAAAAACCTTCAAGGAAGGAGAATCCACAGTCTCAAAGGAGACTGTTCCACTGTCCAACAGCTCTTATTGTCATAATTTTTTTTTCTGAATGTTTAGTCGGAATCTCCTTTCTTGAACCCATTTGTTTGGGTCCTTCCCTCCGGAGCTGCAGAAAACTGTCAGGAGCTTCGCCTACACTCGAGTAGGACTCTGGCAGAGACACATGCCCAACTGGCATGTTCTCTCCCTCCTGGTCATTCATTCGGGAGCTTCAAAAGCTTTCTTCAGCCCAAACATCACAGCGACTGATGCCAACCGACACCGGCACACTTAGGGATCCGCAGAGTCTTCGCAGTTTGCGTAACAGACCTCAGCATTTTGGCTAATCTACAGTACAGTGGTACCTCAGGTTACAGACGCTTCAAGTTACAGACTCTGCTAACCCAGAAATATTACCTCTGGTTAAGAATTTTGCTTCAGGATGAGAACAGAAATCATGCTCCGGCGGGGCAGCAGCAGGAGGCCCCGTTAGCCAAAGTGGTGCTTCAGGTTAAGAACAGTTTCAGATTAAGAACGGACCTCCAGAACGAATCAAGTACTTAACCCGAGGTACAACTGTACTTTATTTACATATAAACACACACGGAGTGGCGCTGTGGGTTAAACCACAGAGCCTAGGACTTGCCGATCAGTAGGTCGGTGGTTCGAATCTCCGCAACAGGGTGAGCTCCCGTTGCTCGGTCCCAGCTCCTGCCAACCTAGGAGTTTGAAAGCACGTCAAAGTGCAAATAGATACATAGGTACCGCTCCAGCGGGAAGGTAAACGGTGTTTCCGTGCGCTGCTCTGGTTTGCCAGAAGCGGCTTAGTCATGCTGGTCACATGACCCGGAAGCTGTATGCTGGCTCCCTTGGCCAATAAAGCGAGATGAGTGCCGCAACCCCAGAGTCGGCCGCGACTGGACCTAATGGTCAGGGGTCCCTTTACCTTTACCTTTACCCACGGTGCACTGCAACATGGCTCCCTCTCTCTCTAGCATCAGACAGCAAAGAGAAAAAGAACAAAGGACAATAGTCCCACTTCGTGGAACACAGTAACACAAACATCCTGTCTCTGTCACTTCCCACTCTGTGGAGTCAAAACATACATCGTCATGTGATAGACGACAATCCCATGACTGCAATCACAGAGCAGGAAGTATAAGAAAAACAAGCTTGCTCCCTCATCCACGGGACAGCCCTTCAAATATCTGAAGACAGCTATCACAGTGAAGCTGCAGTGACATCACAGAATCCCAGCCAATCATAGAACAAGGGGCTCCCAAGCAAGGGGGGGGGACGCAACAGGCCGGCATCACTGCCTAGTCTGGAAAGTCACAGGTTGTTGGCTTCTTAACAAACAACGCCTGCTTCCCCCAAGGCACGAATCCTGCGCTTTGCCGAGCAGCTCCTGCATCTCAGAGGCCCCAAAGAAGCATGGACCACGCTCCGGTTAATGATGCCCTTGTTGCGCACACAGCATCATTTTCATGTCAAGCCGCGACAACCCCTGGCTATTACGAGTCCCCAGATTAATCATTCTCCTTCGCTATTTCAATAATACATGTAATTTCCAATCCCGCACACACCCCCACACACCCAGCTCCCGATGCACCCTCTATTTACGACTGAAGCGCGGCCTCGCCAGCGCACCCCGGGCCTTATTAATAACCTGCCGGCCTGCGAGCCTAATTGGTATTCCGGCGCATGTGGAAACGTGGAGGTTGATTACACCTGATCCACTGGAGGCTGCATTGGACGGCCGCCAAGGCCTGGCCCTTTGCCAGAGAGGCAATTCTGTGCCATCCTCGAGTAGAATGCCAACTCAGGATTAGGCCCCGGAGGAAGAGCCCCAAACGGAGGGGGAGGCCAAAGGTCTCCTGTCAACTCTCAGCAGTCAGCTGTCTCCGAGACAGGCAGTTAAGGATCCTCTGCGTAACATTTCAATCTTAGGGAACGGGCAAATATGTAACCAACCAACCAGCAATTATTATATTAGGTCAAACAGATCAGTAGAGTAAGAAAAATAGAAGTACCAATGCAAAAAGGAAAGAGCTGTGTTGTATGGTTCCTGCATTTCAGGGGGTGGGATGGATCACCCTCCTGACGCTACAATCCTGTGTTTCCATATCTGGAAGAGACGGATCCAGCAAATAGATAATTAGGAAAGCCACATTTTGTGTTGTGCCAGGCCTGTATTTGCTGCATATTTGCCAAGTTTCAACAACAGCCGACTCTGAGATTGGAGTTGTTGAGGATTCTTAACTGCCTGTCTGTGCGCTGATATGTTAATCGTAGGAATGGGAAAATATGTCAATTTTGATAAATATTTTTTTTAAAAGATTGAAGCAAAGCAAACAAACCAATACAATAAAAACAGTTGACGTAAGCTCCCCTTACTTTTTCACGTGGTGTATCTAAGACAGCCAGGAAAAGGTTCCAATCTTTATGTATAAATTTAGGAATTTGTTTTGAACTCCTCCATTCTGTGAAAAATGAATAACAAACTTACCTGCCCAATGGATATGCTTTGGATATGGTAAACCTACTGTGGTATGTATGTATGTATTTGTGTGTGTGTGTGTGTGTGTGTGTGTGTGTGTTTCTAAAAAATACCTACTTTTGTTTTATTTACTTCTTTTTTATTTATTCATTTCTTTAGTGCTTTTATTGGCTGCCAACCTTAGATTGTGTCAGTTTCTTTCGAGTGTATAATACTGTCTGGGCAGTTGTAATATTTTTATGGTTTCTTTTAAAAGATGAATAAAGGTTAATTAATAATAGAGCTACCAAAAAGCAGTGCCAAGGTAGCTGCATGAAAAATCACACATTTTTCCATATGTATTTCTGCTAATCTATGAACTTTTGTACAAAGTTTTGCCTAGTACAGGGGTCTGCAACCTTTAAGACAAAAAGAGCCACTTGGACCCGTTTCCGAAGAAAAAAAACTGGGAGCCGCAAAACCGGGAAGGTGACGGCGGGATGGTGCGTGACAAATGCACGCACCGCCCCCATGCGACGTCACAGCCAGTACAGCGCCCGCCACAGTGGGGAGTGTCGGGGCTCACAATGCGCTTCCTCCCCTCGCTAGTATCCGCCCCGGAGCCGCGGCAAAGGTGTAAAAGAGCCGTGTGTTGCCGACCCCTGGCCTAGTACATACATTCTTCCGAGAAAATTTTTAATGTCACCTGCCAGCACAAATACACCCTCTTTTGCATGCTTTCCCCCACTGATATGTGCATTTTGGAATGGTTTTTATTTGTTTGTTTGAGAACCGCATGGCAGAATTCAGAGGAATTTGAAGGAGAGCTGAGTCTTCGTGGATTGGTTGGGGAAATCTGGAAATCTGGCAAGTTCTTGTGAACGTTACAAAGAGTTTTGCAGCTGGATCAGGTCCAAGAGTACAGTGGTCCCTTGGTTCTCAAATGCCTTGGTACTCAAACAACTTGGAATCCAAACACTGCGAACCCGGAAGTAAGTGTTCCTGTTTGCGAACTTTTTGCAGAAGCTGCACATAGTCCGTTTTGAGTGTTACGGACACCCACCAAGTGACTTGACTTCCAGCCGTTCTTGTTACGCTGCTTTATTTTTCCAACTAGCTTAAACACATTTCATTATTTCTTTAATCTCTTCTTTTATCTTAACTTTACTCTCCTTTCACTCTAATCATTTTCTAGATTCACTCAGTATCTGTCAGAAATTCTACTTTTTCCACATAAATTTTCATGTATTCCTTAAAGATAGCCCACTCCTTATTCACTTTTTCCACCATATCTCCTCTTATCCTCCCTGTTAGTTCAGCAAGTTTTTAATATTTAGTGCTGTATGGTTTTTAACACTCGATTGGGAGCAGCCCAGAGTGGCTGGGGAAACTCAGTCAGAAGGGTGGGGTATTATTATTATTATTATTATTATTATTATTATTCAACCCGGTTCCCCAGATTACGAGTCCACTGCTCTTAATCACTACACCATGCTGGCTCCCCAGAGCAATGCAGCCTCTGACTGGGGAGACAGTGCATAGCCATTGTGGTTGATGTGCCAACAGGAAAGAGTGCTGCTGCTTTAGCAAAATGCCTGATAGAAACTGATATTGTTGCCCCTCCTCCACCCTCCTAATCACACCCAATTTATATATCCGAGTCCCACAAAGTCCCCTTTTATGACACACACACACACACACCATGCACAGATCAAAGCCCCCCATCTGGAAAGCCCAGCTACCATTAAACACTGATAGTTGGGCTTTAGAATATTTTTAGCACCAGTGTTTAATGACATGGAGGCAGTTTTAACTACAAGCCGGGAAATCCAGCGAAATGCACTTTCGTTTAAAGAGGAAATCCCAACTTTGGAGCTGCGCAGTCCAATTACGGGGTTTTATTCCATCCCGTATGCGGCAGAAAGATTAAAGCGGCTTAGGGGAGGGAGGAAGACGTGGGAAGAGAGGAGGAGATGGAAGGAGAAGAAGACCCTTTTTTCAGAAGCACACACACACACACACCCGCAACCCCAACTGCAATGAACCGAGTGTGCATCTCAGCACAAGAATGGCTTGTTATTTTTAAGCGATGTTTCCTTCCATTGGCTGTAGGGCGTTCTGGCTCAAATGAAGCCTTCATGGTGGGAAAAGGCTGTAGCTCAGAACAGGGGTGGAAGAAGGGGGGTGCGGTAGGGGCGGTCTGAGCCAGGTGTCACCACTGGGGGGTGACAAAATGCTGGATGGCACTCACTGCGGGGCCTGCAGTGTGCTTGAGCTATGCGTCTCTCCTGGAAGAGAGCGTCTACACCCCCATAATTTCACCTGGACACTGAGGTCCAGCTCCGAGGGCTTTCTGGTGGTTCCCTCACTGCGAGAAGCCAAGTTACAAGGAACCAGGCAGAGGGCCTTCTCGGTGGTGGCGCCCGCCCTGTGGAACGCCCTCCCGCCAGATGTCAAAAAGAAGAACAACTGCCAGACTTTTTGAAGACATCTGAAGGCAGCCCTGTCAGCAGGCATTCTTGAGAATGACTTTTATGAAGGCTTCAGACTCCAAAGCCCATCCAAGCACTTGCGATCGCAAGGGAACTGTCCAGTCACACAAGCATCCTTGGCCTTCGTTTAACACAAGCTGTTTGTCCAACTAAAGCAGGGGTAGGCAACCTAAGGCCCGGGGGCCAGATGCGGCCCAATCGCCTTCTCAATCCGGGAATCAGCATGTTTTTGCATGAGTAGAATGTGTGCTTTTATTTACAATGCATCTCTGGGTTATTTGTGGGGCACAGGAATTAGTTCATATTATTTTTTTTCGAAATATAGTCCGGCCCGCCACAAGGTCTGAGGGACAGTGGACCGGCCCCCTGCTGAAAAAGTTTGCTAACCCCTGTTTTAGGGAGGTGGGAGATTATTTACTTTAGGGTCACAGAACAGCTCCTAATTCTGCTCCTTGCTCACACTTTTTCACTAATGCTTAAGAAGATTGAAAGAGGGGGAAAGGAGAAGGAAATAAGACAGTACCAGATGCCTGTGCATTTTTGATGAGTGCCGGTGCACAGCAAGTTCGCAATGATTTGGCAGAGTATTAACTTCTATTTCTTTTCCTGGCTCTGCAGGACTAAAGGGGCTGGGGAGGCATCCAGCAAAGGCTGAAAGATGCCTCTTCCCTGCAGTTGGAACCAAGAAGCTGCGAAGGACAGATGACCATCTTGAAAATTTGGCAGCGATCAGGTTACCACTCACACTTCTCATCCTGATAGGCCCACAATTGCAAGCTCATTGCATCGGAGAGAATATGGGGGTGAGCTTATATAGCCCAACTTCCCAAATTTAGCCAACCCTTACCTATGAATGGGACGCGGGTGGCACTGTGGTTTAAGCCACAGGGCCTAGGACTTGCTGATCAGAAGGTTGGCGGTTCGAATCCCCGTGACGGGGTGAGCTCCCATTGTTTGGTCCCTGCTCCTGCCAACCTAGCAGTTCGAAAGCACACCAGTGCAAGTAGATAAATAGGTACCGCTCCGGCGGGAAGGTAAATGGCATTTTCTGTGTGCTGCTCTGGTTCGTCAGAAGTGGCTTAGTCAAGCTGGCCACATGACCCGGAAGCTATACGCCGGCTTCCTCGGCCAGTAAAGCGAGATGAGCACCGCAACCCCAGAGTCAGTCACGACTGGACCTAATGGTCAGGGGTCCCTTTACCTTTGCCCATGAATTCCTCTTGGAAGGAGGCAAAGGGTTGTCCCCTTTACAGCACAGCCCAGAGCAAAGGAGGAAAGAGGCAAAGGAGAGAATGGTGAACTCCAAAAATATGTCAAAAGAAGAGCCTGCTCTTGCATGGGATGTGCCCTTTTAAAATGCATCTGTGAATTATTTGTGGGGCCTGCCTGGTGTGCATAGGAATTCGGTCATTATTATTTTTCCAAAATATAGTCCGGCCCCCCACAAGGTCTGAGGGACAGTGGACCAGCCCCCTGCTGAAAACGTTTGCAGCCCCCTGCTCCACTGGCTTCAAAGCAGAGTTCATTGACTCTGTGATCATGTGATTTCTATTCTTATACCTCCCATTTTGGCCAGAAGATCTTCCAAGCAGAGCTGATCTATATGTGTGCCGACAGACTGAGGTGGGCGTTGTTGTTGGTTTTGGCAGTGTTGAAATGCAGCTGCCGCCCCTTTAGTCAAATCTGAGGAAATTTCTTCTGAGCACTTTCAGAGAATCCTCCTAATAATCAAACTTTGCCATCCCTCCGAATCGATTTCTGCGGCCGGTCTCAGTGATGTTGGCAGGTGGCCAGATCCGATTGCCTCCGGAGCATCTTTCCGTCATCCCATTCACAGTGCCAATGGCAATTTTTTGAAAATGCTCCTGTGACTCATCCCGGCTGACGATTTGCACAATTAAAGGCTTATGGGGAAATGTGGTTTTTTCCCTCCTGCAAAAGCACTGGTTTTTATCCATTGATTCAGAACAGAGGAACTTGTTCTAATGTCCACAGTTCTGACATTAGGATTTTTCTATCCTGCTCCCGAGGAAATAGCTCAGTGACAGAGCATCTTCTTCGCATGCAAAAGATCTCAGGTTCAACATGCAACATCTCCAGGTAGAAAAGTCTCCTGCCGGAAAGCCTAGCTAGTAGCTGCCTGTAGGAGTTGACAGAACTGAGATAGACGGACCAGTGACCTAACGTGCTATAAGGCAGCACCCACTACTATTATGATAAAGGTAAAGGACCCCTGGCCATTAGGTCCAGTCATGGCCGACTCTGGGGTTGCGGTGCTCATCTCGCTTTATTGCTCGAGGGAGCCGGCGTACAGTTTCCGGGCCATGTGGCCAGCATGACTAAGCCGCTTCTGGCGAACCAGAGCAGTGCACGGAAACGCCGTTTACCTTCCCGCTGGAGCAGTACCTATTTATCTACTTGCACTACTTGCAACAGGGTGAGCTCCTGTTGCTCTGTCCCAGCTCCTGCCAACCTAGCAGTTCGAAAGCAAACCAGAGCAAGTAGGTAAATAGGTACCGCTCCGGCGGGAAGGTAAACAGCATTTCCATGCGCTCTGGCACTCGTCATGGTCCTCCGTGCGCCAGTAGCGGTTTGGTCCTGCTGGCCACATGACCTGGAAAACTGTCTGTGGACAAACACCGGCTCCTTCGGACTGAAAGCGAGATGAGTGCCGCAACCCCACAGTTGCCATTGACTGGACTTAACTGTCCAAGGGTCCTTTACCTTTTATGTTCTAATGTACAAGGAAAGAATTATCCATCCAGTTAGATGTTTCCTTTGCTCTTCCCTCTGGCATGGAGCTTCCTTGGCTCTCTTGCTTGGACAAGTGAGAAGTGGTTGCTGTTCAGTCTGCCTTTCATTACACACACACACACACACACACACAGGCTCCCTGACTGCAGCACATGGCAGCCCGGAACTACAGAGGCCAATCCGTGGGCAGATTGACATTTGGTCCTTTCCAACCCCTGTGCAAATGCTGTGCTTCTTAAATTTGACTTTGCCATCTGTGACACTAAACCCAGAATCGAGCAAAATGAATTCGAAAAATAGCTCACTAGGCAGGTAAAAATAGCTCCCAGAGTTCCTTATCAGCCCCCTGGCACCTTCCGAAAAGTTGTGCTTCTATTATTCATCCGGCTTTTAAAAAGATTGAGTGAATTGGAAGGAAACAAATGGAAGGAAACCTGCGGTAAACAGGGGAATGGATGCTTATGCTACCGCCAGGAGTCCATAGCCTTTTCTTCTCCCATTCAGAAGCAAAATCTATGAATGTTTGGTTGGAACTCTAACCATTTCCCTCAATGCAGAAGTGGATTCGCTGTACCTGAGATGCCACCCCCAGGTGTTCATACCAGGTGGAATGCAGTAAAACAAAGACATCCACTTTCAAGCTGGGAGGGGAGGGAAACTTTGACAATCTCTTGCTTTACTAAAATGCCAAAATCACATTCACAGAGTCAGGGAAGTGAGACCTTAACTCAGTATAGAAATGGGTTGCATTTTGCATGAATCCACACGTGCCAAATTAATGATAGCATATGAACGCCTTTCTCCTCAAGGCCGGGCTGATGAAAATATTAGAAGACCAAGTACTTTTCTCTCCTAACGAAAGATGCCAAAGGGTTTGGTCTCACTTCCACAGTGTGCCACAAACAAATCACGTGCGTCCCTCCTGTATCTGAAGGGTCGCCATGTGGAAGATGGAGCAGAGGGTTGGGCCTGAACCAATGGATACGAATGTCAAGGGTGGAGAGTCCAACTCAACGTTAGGAGGAACCTTCTGACAGTGAGAACTGTTTAGCTGTGGGATGGACTATTTCAGAAAGCAGAACCATAGAATTGTAGTCATCTAGTTCAACCTCCTTCAATGCAGGAACCACTTAAAGAGACTCTCCTCCATTGGAGGTTTTTAAGAAGGGGTTGAACGATGGCCATCTTTCAGGGATTCTTCAGGTGTGATTCCTGCATCACTGGGGCTTGGGCTAGATTTGTCAGCTGCGTTCCTTCACTGACAGGGAATGAGAACGCAGGCATAGAGAGAAAACAGATAAGAGTGGAATGCAGAGGGGAGGGAGAAGCAGCTGGGAGCAGCCATAACTTGATCTCTGGACACAGGGAAAATGAAAGAAGGCAACTTGTTGGCACGGACAGTTGGTGCCCTCTCCAAAATCTCGTAGGGTCACGAGACAGGCTGGAAGCACGAAAAGGAAAGGGAGAGAAGGTGGGGGGGTTTTCATGTTGGGGGGAAAGGGGGCAGAGCTTTTAATGTTTGATGCATTACTGTATTTTAATATTTTGTTGGAAGCCACCCAGACTGGCTGGGAAAGCCCAGCCAGATGGTTGGGGTATAAAGAATAAATTATTATTATTATTATTATTATTATTATTATTATTATTATTATATCTCTGCTATTTGAGGATGATGGAGATTAGCTGAGCTCCGACCGGGGCTTTTTAATGTGACTAATCAGAAGGTAGGCGGTTCGAATCCCTGCCATGGGGTGAGCTCCTGTTGCTTGGTCCCTGCTCCTGCCAACCTAGCAGTTTGAAAGCACGTCAAAGTGCAGTAGATAAACAGGTACCACTCCATCAGGAAGGTAAACGGCATTTCCATGTGCTGCTCTGGTTCGCCAGAAGTGGCTTAGTCATGCTGGCCACATGACCCGGAAGCTGTACGCCAACTCCCTCTGCCAGTAAAGCGAGATGAGCGCTGCAACCCCAGAGTCAGCCACGACTAGACCTAATGGTCAGGGGTCCCTTTACCTTTCATAAATCTGAAATAATTAGCTGTCGGAGTCGTCTCTTGTGTGTGGGAGAGACCCAAGCCATTACAAGATTACTCTTTAGGCCCTTAAAACCCTATGATTCTATAAGCCATCTTGGGAAGGAACACAGGACAACATTCCCAAAGGCCAGACAGCAAGGCTTCATTTGGCCTCTGGACTGAGTTTTCCCATCTCTTCCTAGGCTATGTGGCAGGAAAGAGGGAAACTCCACAAAACTGAGTCAACAGGGGCTACCCAGCTCTTTTCATAGAATCACAGTCATAGAACTGTAGAGCTGCAGGAGACCCCAAGTATCATCTTCTCCAACTCCCCTGCAATGCAGAATAATGATGACCCAAAACACTATCTGGAAAGTCTCTGTGTTAGGCAGGCAACTGCATCCTCCTCGCAATCTCTCCCAGTACCGTATTGAACAGCAATAGCAAGACTGCTGAAACATTGCAGCAACATCAAAGGTGAAGGCACTTCATTCCACCATGCACCCCTTTTTAAGGGAAGATTGGCTTTGTTTTTTCCTGCAGTGCCGAACATAAGCCCTGACACCGATCGTTGAGTGTAATAATTAGATTGGTTTCGTGTTGCAATTTTCGCATTCAATCACAATTAGTCAGAATGGATCCATGCTAAACTAATGCAACCCTATTATCTTTCCTCAGAAGCAAAGCTTTCTTGAGACAGGGTGGAAAACAGACAAGAGGGACGGCAGCACCTTCTGTGCCTGCAGGGTGGAGATAATGTCCTCTTGCATATCAGTTCAGCCGAGCAGCCTGAAGCGCAGAACGGAAGTCTCATTTGGGGTGTTCCTTCCGTGCGCTGGGTGTAGATTGGCGAGGAATGCAGAGCTAAGTAAATCAATTAGTTATACCTGGATGGTTGGCTAAGGAAGAATCTGTCACCACAAACGGCAGCATTCAGAATATGAATACCATCCTGTACATCAGGGGGGCCAATGCGGTGACCTTCAGAGGCTTTTAGATCACAATTTAGAACCACTGAATTGTAGAGTTGTGAGGGACCCAACTATAGACTCCCCCTGCAATGCAGGAATGACAGTTACAGCTTTCCTGACAGATGGCCAGCCAACCTTTGATTGGAAACCGCCAGTGATGGAGAGTCCACCACCTTCCAAGAATAGCTTCTTTGGCCATTGGCTCTGCTGGTTGGAGCTGATGGGAGTTGGGGGTCTAGCATAGGAGGGCACCATGTTGACTACCCCTGTCCCACATCCCTTTCCAACCCAGGTGGACTACCGATAACGTACAAGTCACCAAGCAGCCAAAGAATGACAAAAGGGCTTGGATCCAACTGATCAACACCACAAAAATTAACGAACCTAAGTCAGTCACATCTATTCATTCCGTTAAGTCTACTCTGTATACGGAAAATGTTGGAGGCAGGCTAGGATCTCTGCTAGAGCCAAGCCAAACAGATCTTCAAAAACAAATGTCAAGGAAAACCC
Source organism: Podarcis gaigeae (assembly GCF_964106915.1). Taxonomy (NCBI): domain Eukaryota; kingdom Metazoa; phylum Chordata; class Lepidosauria; order Squamata; family Lacertidae; genus Podarcis; species Podarcis gaigeae. Next base: position 2,503,896 of record NC_139678.1, read on the forward strand.
CACTGTGACAAGACAGCAGGCAAAAGGCAGCTAATGAACAGTACCTACCGGCTGCTGTACTGCTGCAAGACACTGATTTTCAAACCATAGTCCTGGGAGAACCCAGAGGTTGCTTAGATGCATTTCAGGGGTTATGTAAGAATGGTGACAAGGAGCAGCTACTGAGACCACATAACACCGGTCTTGAAAGACCTACATTGGCTCCCAGTATGTTTCCAAGCACAATTCAGAGTGTTGGTGCTGACCTTGAAAGCCCTAAACGGCCTCGGTCCAGTGTACCTGAAGGAGCGTCTCCACCCCCATCGTTCAGCCCAGACACTGAGGTCCAGTGCTGAGGGCCTTCTGGCGGTTCCCTCATTGCGAGAAGTGAGGTTACAGGGAACCAGGCAGAGGGCCTTCTCAGTAGTGGCACCCACCCTGTGGAACGCCCTCCCATTAGATATCAATGAAATAAACAACTATCTGATGTTTAGAAGACACCTGAAGGCAGCCTGTTCAGGGAAGTTTTTAATGACTGATGTTTTAATGTGTTTTTAATCTTTGTTGGAAGCCACCCAGAGTGGCTGGGGAAACCCAGACAGATGGGTGGGGTACAAATACTACTACTACTACTACTAATAATATGTTGTTGTTGTTAGTACATTGCTGGATCAGGCCAGTGGCCCATCTAGTCTAGCATCCTCTACACACAATGACCAACCAGATGCCTGTAGGAAACCCACAGGATCTGAGCGCAAGAGTTCCCTCTCCTCCCATAATCTCCAGCAGCGGACATTCAGAAGCATTTCTGCCCCTGACCATGAGAGCAGAGTGCAGCCATCCTGGCTCCTAGCCAGGAATAACCTTCTCCTTCGTGAAATCATCCAATCCCTCTCTTAAAAGAATGCTGCACCATTAAAAACAAATGGAAGACATGAAGCGTTGGCAAAAATAGCATTTGCCGGCTGAGGAGTGTATGACAATCTATCCATTTCGCTCATCAGCTGCGAGTGCTGAATCAGCAGGTTGCTAAGAGGAAATAATCAAAGGGATGTCAGGCGCCCGTTACATACCCACCGGCAATGGCCACTCACAGAAAGAGCCTGTCAGGGATGGCTCCTGACATGGCTCCTGCACAAGGCCATTCATCATGGATTTGACACCGTCTCGTCCCACCCTTCCCCCAGCCAGCCAGGATCCTAGAGGAAGCTACTGAAATTTGAAAGACTAAAGTCTGCAATGACAAACCTAGACAGCATCTTAAAAAGCAGAGACATCACCTTGCCAACAAAGGTCCGTATCGTTAAAGCTCTGGTTTTCCCAGTAGTGATGTATGGAAGTGAGAGCTGGACCATAAAGAAGGCTGATCACCGAAGAATTGATGCTTTTGAATTATGGTGTTGGAGGAGACTCTTGAGAGTCCCATGGACTGCAAGAAGATCAAACCTCTCCATTCTGAAGGAAATCAGCCCTGAGTGCTCACTGGAAGGACAGACCTGAAGCTGAGGCTCCAAGACTTTGGCCACCTCATGAGAAGAGAAGACTCCCTGGAAAAGACCCTGATGTTGGGAAAGATGGAGGACACAAGGAGAAGGGGACGACAGAGGACGAGGTGGTGGGACAGTGTTCTCGAATCTACCAGCATGAGTTTGACCAAGCTGTGGGAGGCAATGGAAGACAGGAGTGCCTGGCGTGCTCTGGTCCAGGGAGTCACGAAGAGGTGGAGACGACTAAACGACTAAACAACAAAGTCTGCTCCTGGCTTAATCCTCTTTCAAAGCCATGGTCACCAGAAAATTAAGGAATGTTAGAAAGATGTTGGAATTAAACTATGTGGTTTTAGCAGAAAAGATATAAAGGATTAAGTAAAGAGGAATTGATAATAGGTGAAAATGTAAAGTTACAATATATTAAGATAAAATATTAAGATAAAAGCAAAAAGGGTAAGGATTTGCTGAAACAACTACTGAACTAGAATACTAAAAAAGGGAGGTGAGAGGAGGTCGGGGAAATAAGTAAACAAAAGATAAGAGATGGAAAGACTGATTTGTTTTTAACTGTTTTTATTTTTCTGTATTTTGTATTTTTTGTCCTTTTTCTTTTTCTCCTTTTTTTCTATTTTTGTAATTTCTTTGAAATTTTAATAAATATTATTTATTTATTTACTGGTATTTATTTTAAAGAAAGCCATGGTCACCGGAACAAACCATAAAACTCGGCCGGAAAGGGAGGAAATTTATGAAAAGTAATTTTGCAAAATGAAAAATAAAAGAGCAATGAAATAAGCACACCATAAGGCTTCACACACCTCTTAAGGCTCGTCCAGCCACTGGACTAGTTGTTTTCTGAATTTCGCTTCTCCACCAAAGTTATTCCCCTGCAACTCCTTGTTTGCAATCTTTATTTAGAACTTGCGTAAGAAGAGCCTTATTTTAAACATTAAAACCTCCAGCGTTTCAATACGAGATCCCAGTGCGCTGGGTAGGAGAGAAGAGTGTTCCTTAAAATAATCCCAATTTGATGCTCTCTGTTCTAATGTTATGGAGATTGGTGAGAAAATGACATCTCAAAACTGATTTCCCTTGAAAATATGTACAGTTAAAAGCACTTCAGCTCGCTGAGGCTCTGCAGAGCAATTTTGTTCACAATGTGCTATAAAAAGCTTAGACGTTGCCACTATTTCAATGTTCGTTAGCAATGATCGTTTAAAGAGCTTGAAGCGATGGGGCATGGAGGATTTCCCCCCTCTTTTCCTTAATTAAAGTGCCACAGGTAAGGCTTCTATGCAAAATAGGTGTAATCACAATGCTAATAATAATAATAATAATAATAATAATAATAATAATTTAATGTGTTTCCTTTCAAAACAAATATTCTACTCCAGGTTGTGGATTTCCTTTTCTTGCAAAGCTTATCCACTTGAACAGCAGCAGCTAGAGCAGGCATAGGCAAACTCAGCCCTCCAGATGTATGGGGACTACAATTCCCATCATCCCTAGCTAACCAGGACCAGTGGTCAGGGGTGATGGGAGTTGTAGTCCCAAAACAGCTGGAGGGCCGAGTTTGCCTATGCCTGAGCTAGAGATAACAGAAGGATCTAGAAAGCCACTCAGCCAACACTTTGTAGGATCATAGAATAATAGACTTATAGAGTTGAAAATTGGAAGACAACCCGAGGGTCATCTAGTCCCCTGCAATGCAGTAATCTCAACCCTGAAAGCCTGATAAAATAGTGTGGCTTGTGATGTTCCCATGCAGCTGGAATATTTCAGCACCAATGAAAGGGGTTGGGAGTGGGAGATATCTGAGCCACCTTCTATGAACAAGAGGAACAGCATAAGGACTGGAACAAAACTGACAAAATAAATTTCAGCAGAGACAACTATAAAGTTCTACACATAGGCAGGAATAACCATCTGTACCACTAAAAGTTGGGGGGGGCACCTGGCTCAACAGTAGGATACGTGAAAAGAATCCATAGACCATAAAAATTCATAGAAGCAAAGAATCATAGAAATGTACAGTTGGAAAGATCATCTGCTCCAACTCCCTGAAATATAGGAATCTCAGCTAAAGCATCCCTGACAGATGGCCATCCAACATCTGCTTAAAACCCTCCTAGAAAGTTCTCCCTGAAGTTTAGCCAGAATCTCCTTTCTTGTAACTCTAAGCCATTGGTTGGGGATCCTACCCTCCAGAGCAGGAGAAAACAAGCTTGCTCCATCTTCCATGTGACAGCCATTGAGATATTTGAATATGGCTCTCATATCATTTCTCAGTCTCCTCTTTTCCAGGCCAAACGTACCCAACTCCTTCAACCATTCCTCATAATAACCATTCTACTTTCCTTTTAATAAGAAACTGAGAATAGATTCATGTAAGCCCTGAAATGATGGGAAAGCTCTAGGATCAACCACTTTGGCCAGCCGGCTGATGGGGTTATCAGAGGATTCAGAATTCCCTACCGCAAGATGTAGCCATGGCCACCTAAGAACATAAGAAGGGCCTGCTGAATCAGGCCAGTGACACATCTAGTCCAGCATCCTGTTCTCACAGTGGCCAACAAGATGCTCCGAGGAGGACCTGAGCACAACGACACTCGCCCCTCCTGTGGTTTCCAGCAGCTGATATTCAGAAACATTGCTTCCTCCAACTGTGGAGGCACCATCAATAGCCCTCTCCTCCCCCATGAATTTTCTCCAATCCTCTTTTAGAGCCCTCTAAGTTGATGATCTGCATTTGAATTATGGTGTTGGAGGAGACTCTTGAGAGTCCCATGGACTGCAAGAAGATCAAACCTCTCAGTTCTTAAGGAAATCAGCCCTGAGTGCTCACTGGAAGGACAGATCCTGAAGCTGAGACTCCAATACTTTGGCCACCTCATGAGAAGAGAAGACTCCCTGGAAAAGACCCTGATGTTGGGAAAGATGGAGGGCCCAAGGAGAAGGGGACGACAGAGGATGAGATGGTGGGAGAGTGTTCTTTAGGAACATTGAATACTGACTTGGACTGAGTCCGATTGTTGGTCCCATCTAGCTCAGTATGGTCCGCCTGGGCAGGTAGCAGCTCTCCACCTTTTCCAAGAGGGTTCTCTCCCACGATCCATGAATAAACATAGTTTAGAGGTCCCGGGCCCTAAGGAAGCCAGACTATCCACCACCAGGGCCAGGGCCTTCTCAGTGATGGCTCCAACCTAGTGGAATGCTCTGTCCCAAGAGACTAGGGCCCTTCAGGATTTAACCTCCATCCTTCGGGCCTGTAAGACAGAGCCATTCCACCTGGCCTTTAATTTGAATTCAGCCTGATCTTTTATTTCCCTTCCCTTCTCTTCCCTCCCCCTCCCCTTTTATGAAGACCACCCGCTCTGAGACCCCGCAGCTGGCCTCCTCGCTGGCCCAAGTAGGACCAATTCAGCCAGCTAGCCCTGGGGATTATCTAATTGATTTTTGATTTTTATTGTTATTCATGTTTTTATACTGTATTTTATGCTGCTTTTGTAATTAGGTGTTTTAAAGTGTTTTAAATTTGTTGTTAGCCGCCCTGAGCCCGGTTTTTGAAACGGGAAGGGCGGGGTATAAAAAAATATTATTATTATTATTATTATTATTATTATTATTATTATTATGCTGCTTGGAGCCACCACTGAGGATTGAACCTGCGACCGTCTGCATGCAAATCAGAAGCTCTGCCTCTGAGCTCCAGTCCTTCCTCAAAGATGGCAGCAAGAGGGAATTCTCCTGGGTCGCCTGCTCTGGGGCTCCCCTCTGTTAGAACCACCACCTGTTCTTTCGCTTAAATGCTTTCTTTGATCAGAGATTTAATATGACCAGACAACCCATCTCTGGTGCACACATGGAAGCTGTCAGATGCTCTCCAGAGACAAGGTATGGCTCAGGGAGTCAAAACTCCGAAAACCGTGATGATGTTGATGTTGACGATGGAAGAACAACATGGACTACAGAGCTGCAACAATTATTTAACGAACCCGTTCAATTACCCATTGATTAAAACACTTTCAGTCAATAGAGCTTTTTCATCATCTTCTTTTTCAGCCCAAAATTGATGGAAACTGGTGCTTTTTTCTGGGGTCACACCAGGGGTCAGCAAACTTTTCCAGCAGGGGGCCGGTCCACTGTACCTCAGAACTTGTGGGGGGCCGGACTATATTGGGGGGGGGGGGATGAACGAATTCCTATGCCCCACAAATAACCCAGAGATGCATTTTAAATACAAGCACACATTCTACTCATGTAAAAACACGCTGATTCCTGGACTTTCTGCAGACCAAATTTAGAAGGCAATTGGGCTGGATCCGGCCCCCAGGCCTTAGTTTGCCTACCCATGGGTTACACGATACCAGCACCTTTCCCCTGCAAATGTTGAAAGCGTGTCACTTATTGATATATATATGTATATGTATATATGTGTGTGTGTACACACACACACACACACACACACACACACACTTTTATTGATTTTTTAACATATCAGTTCCAAAAGTCATACAACGTATCTTCTCATCTTATACAATATTTTAGACTTCCATCAACACCTATGATGCTTTTCCGTTCTTTATCACTTATTCTACATTTCTTAATTTCTATATTACATTTAATTGTCCTTAACTAATAATTCTCTCCATGGTCTTTCTTACAGTATTTCAAATAATCCACTTTATGAAACTTCTTGCAGTCCTGCTAGCGTAATCTGTTCATCACAATTACTTTTCAAATAGTTCAAATATTTACTCCAGTCTTCTAAGAATCTCTGGTCCAGCAGGTTTCAAATTTCAGCTTATTGTAACAACTTCATGGTGAGTACGGGCACCTTTTTTTCTTTTTTCTTTTTTCTTTTTTCATAACAGAATTTCATAACTTGTTTAGACTTCCTCACGTCTCCTGCTCCCACTTACAGTGTTAAGAAGTTTTTTCAAGCAAATTATCATCTTGTTTGCAATCTTATATCCACTCGTTTAAATATAATCTAATAGTTCTCCCAAAGGGTTTGTCTTTTCCTTAATCTCACTTATCATCAAGTTCCAATCTAGTTTAGTGGTGGCCAGTTATTTATGATCAAGCATCCTTCTTAACATTCAATCAAATTACAATATTTTTGTAAATAAATTTTAAATTTCTTCCAGTCTTCTTCAATCCTTTCTTCTCCCAGGTCACGGATTCTGCCGGTCATCTCTGCCAGTTGCATATAGTCTATCAGCTGCATCTGCCATTCTTCCAGTGTGGGTAGATCTTGAGTCTTCCAATTCTTGGCAATGAGTATCCTTGCTGCTGTTGTTGCGTACATAAAAAATGTTCGGTCCTTCTTTAACACCTTCTGGCCGACAATACCCAGGAGGAAGGCCTCTGGTTTCTTAGTGAAGGTATACTTAAATACCTTTTTCAACTCATTATATATCATTTCCCAGAAGGCCTTCACTTTAGGGCAGGTCCACCAGAGGTGAAAGAATGTTCCTTCATTTTCCTTACATTTCCAACATTTATTATCAGACGAATGGTATATTTTGGCAAGTTTAACTGGGGTCATGTACCATCTATATATCATTTTCATTACATTTTCCTTCAAAGCATTACATGCAGTGAAGTTCAGCCCAGTGGTCCACAACCTTTCCCAGTCCTCAAACATGATGTTATGCCCAATATCCTGTGCCCACTTTATCATAACAGATTTAACCATTTTGTCTTGTGTGTTCCATTTTAACAGCAAGTTATACATTCTTGATAGTACCTTAGTCTTTGGTTCTAACAATTCTGTCTCTAACTTCGATTTCTCCACCTGGAACCCTAGTTTTTTGTCATTTTTAAAAACTTATTTAATCTGGGCGTAATGTAACCAGTCTCGCACTTTACCCTCCATTTTCTCCAAACTCTGCAATTTCCAGTTGTCACCGTCTTTTTCTAATATTTCCCAATATTTTGGCCATTTGGCCTCCATATTGGGTCTTTTTCGGGCCTTGGCTTCCAGAGGGGACAGCCACCTCGGAGTTTTATTTTCCAATAAGTCTTTGTATTTTGTCCAGACATTGAACACTGCTTTCCTGACAATATGGTTCTTAAAGGCCTTATTGATCTTAACTTTGTCATACCATAAATATGCATGCCAGCCAAAAGCATTGTTAAAACCTTCCAAGTCCAACACATCAGTGTCTTCAAGAAGTAGCCAGTCTTTTAGCCAGCAGAAAGCTGCGGCTTCATAGTACAGTTTTAAGTCTGGCAGGGCGAAGCCCCCTCTTTCTTTCGCGTCAGTTAATATCTTAAACTTAATTCTGGGCTTTTTGCCCTGCCAGACAAATTTAGAGATATCTCTCTGCCACTTCCGGAAACACTCCGTCTTGTCCACAATTTGCAATGTTTGAAACAAAAACAACATCTTTGGCAATACATTCATTTCTTTTTTCTTTTTTTAAGTCCTGGTGGACACCATCTAAGAGCAGGATTTGTGGAATCACAGAATTGCAGAGTTGGAAGGGACCCCCAGGGTCATCTAGTCCAACCCCCTGCAATGCAGGAATCACAGCTGTTCCTTCTTCACCTCCGTACTTTCCACAGCTCATGAACTAAGGTTTCAAAATTGATAGGATCTAGGGCATGATCCCCTCCTTAGGGTCACCTCCAGACAACCTGCGTCTTGAGCCTTCATTCAGACCTGCTTGCAGGGAGATTAGAAGATGTTGCAGATAAAAAATCATATAATATATTCTGAAACCGAGATAAACGGAAGTCAATTAGTGTTGTGTGTTATTTTGTAAATGTAAGCTAATTTGTTGGTATCTTATGTTAGGAGATGTTTTTTCTTTTGTTTTCTTTATTATTATTTCCCTTTTTTATGTATTTCTTTTTTGTGTGTATGTGTTATGTATGTTTCTTTCGTTTGTTTTAATGTTTGATGTAGCAAAACGAATTAAAATCAATTAAAAAAAAGAAGATGTTGCATCCAGTGGTGGATTTATGTATAAGCTAAACAAACTATAGCTTAGGGCCCCACTCTCTTGGGGGCCCCAAAAAAATTAAAAGGGAAAACAAACTGGATGTACATTTCAAAATATAAGATAAAATGCAAATAAAATAAAACCGCAATAAAGATTATTTATATTCATTTATAAAACCTACATGAAGGTAAAGGGTAAAGGGACCCCTGACCATTAGGTCCAGTCATGACCGACTCTGGGGTTGCGGCACTCATCTCGCTTTATTGGCCGAGGGAGCCGGCGTACAGCTTCTGGGTCATGTGGCAGCAGGACTAAGCTGCTTCTGGCAAACCAGAGCAGCACACGGAAACGCTGTTTGCCTTCCCGCCGGAGTGGTACCTATTTATCTACTTGCACTTTGAGGTGCTTTCGAACTGCTAGGTTGGCAGGATCTGGGACCGAGCAATGGGAGCTCACCCTGTCACGGGGATTCAAACCACTGACCTTCTGATCGGCAAGTCCTAGGCTCTGTGGTTTAACCTACATATAGCAACAGTATTTTGTGTTGTGTAGGCTCCTATGATGTAAGTCATGGGCCCCGCCTGCTAGCCTGCTTCCTAAAATATCACTGGTTTGCTCATTTCTATATCAATTCCTTTGATAAAATACATATTTTGTTATGTGCAAATGGCTTTAGATACCTCTTAGGTCCATCAATTACCATATAACATATATTCCACACACAAAAACAGTGACCATTTGTTGTTGACAAAGGACAGCTGGACATATAAAGGGCCCCATTACCTTCAGGAGCTGAGGGCCTCACCCAACCTAAATCCGGCCCTCGTTGCATGGCAGCATGCGCTGCTGGTGCTTAGGGAGCCCAGGTTTCTTGCGAAAGACATTAGAGCTCTCTGAACACCTCGTTCATTTCATAGCGTTGCAAAAACAAAAAACAAAAAGATACTGCAAACCATTGTGAGAATCTGGCGTGTTATGAGATAACTGAACAAGAGAAAAAATGCAGAACAAGGTCTTTTAAAACATCACGATTGTGCCCTCTGGCAGACAACTGTTTACAGAATGGGCTCAGGAGGTTGCACACCGTCTTGTGTTCTCGTTGAGTATTTTGTTTTTCAACCTTGAGGGCCATTTCATATCTGTGTGAGGATTGAGAGGATTCAGAACATAACAAGATCTTGCTGAATCGGGCCATGGGCCCATCAAGTCCTGCATCCTCTTCCTGATGCCTGTGGGGAACTAGCAAGCAGGATCTGGTCACAAAAGAAGCCTTCTCCACTCCAGTGGCTTCCACCACTGGCAGTAAGAATCATGGCTGCCTCCAATCATGCAGGCAAACCAGAGCATTGCCTCCAATTAGCTATAAATGGCACTGGCTCCCGGTGGAGTATCGGGTCAGGTTTAAGGTGCTGGTTTTGACCTTTAAAGCTCTTTGTGGCTTAGGGCCCTCACATTTACGGGACCGCCTCTCCTGGTCTGCCCCGCAGAGGACCTTAAGGTCCATGAATAACCATAGTTTAGAGGTCCCTCGTATTTATGGGACCACCTCTCATGGTCTGCCCCGTAGAGGACCTTAAGGTCCATCATAGAGGTCCTGGGCCCTAAGGAAGTCAGATTATCCTCCCCCAGGGCCAGGGCCTTCTCAGTGATGGCTCCGACCTGGTGGAATGCTCTGTCCCGCGACACCAGGGCCCTGCAGGATTTAACTTCCTTCCACAGGGCCTGTAAGACAGAGCTATTCCGCCTGGCTTTCAATTTGAACTTAGCCTGATCTTTCATTCCCCTTCCTTCCCTCCCCCTCCCCTCTTTATGAAGATTACCTGCTGTGGGGTCCCACAGCTAATTCTCCCCTGGTCTCCTCGCTGGCCCAAATAGGACTAATTTAGCCAGCTAGACCTGGTGATCATCTAATGTTTATTGGATGGATTTCCCCCCTAAATTGATTTTCAAATTCTGAATTTATTGTTATTCATGTTTTATACTGTATTTTATGCTGTTTTTTGTTGCATCAATTAAGTGTTTTAAATTTGTTGCTAGCCGCCCTGAGCCCGGTTTTCTGAACCAGGAAGGGTGGGGTATAAATAAAAATTTACTATTATTATTATTAATTGTGCAACATGAATTTATGCATCTGCAGGTGAATCCCACCCCCAAATAATCTTTAGGTGTTTCCAGGTAACTTTCTGCATCTCCTTTCAAAGTCCCTGGATGCTCTGTGCCAGCAAGTGAACCATGGGCTGTTCCCACTCTCCTTGGATACAGGAGAGAGAAGAAGCCGCGATGTTTTCTTATTCAGACTCACTCAGTGGTTGTACCACCTTAAATCAGCCACAGTAATGTTCGCTTAATGCCTTTGTGTGTTTAATTAATCCCATCTCCTGGGACTTGCCTGGGGCAGCGAAAATGGCAGCCGCAGAAGAGTTTCTTGCAATGATTTGTTGCACCTCTGCATGGCCAAGGCTCCTGCAAGCCATGGTGATATAGATGCAAATTCCTCTTGGTAAACAGGGCCAAAGGTGACTCCATTCCAGTTTAGGAAATCCCAGTCCAGGATCCCATCTAATTATAAGATGAAGGTCTATCTGTAAAGCAGTTCTCTTCAGAAAGCCACTTCCGGCCTGCCCAGGAGGTGGGGTTGCGGGCTTCACGCCCACCCCCATGTGATCACGGGGGCTGGTTTCAGCCCCCCGTGAGAACAGGGGAATCCCGGCCGGGTCTGCCCTATTTAGGGCCGGTGCAGAGGGGGGTCGCCCTCTTTTCGCTGGCTAGCCCTCACGTTTTCCCACCCTCCCTCCCTTTAGGTATGCTTTAGGTAGGTCTTTGACTTTGCTATGGACTTCGGTCTGTCGCCGCAAGGGGCATGGTAGGAATTTTCCCCAATTGGCAATTTGTAGCCTTTTGGTTTTTCGCCTACCTCGTAGCAACTTGTCACAACTTTTCAGCATTGGCGGTAGGCATTGGTAAGAAGGGGTTAAGAGGATGTGGGGGGGAGGAACGCCATCACCTTCCCCCAGTGAGCGAAGGGTGGTCCGTTAAAGGACTCCGGGGGCATGGCCCTGTCCGAAGCCTATGGAGGTGTGGGCCAAAGGCACGCCCCCGAGCAGTGACCCAGGGGAGCTCCTAGTCGACGTGCCTCGACAGGAGACTCCCCCATATAGTGTTAACCCTTCCCCGTGTCTCCAGCAAATGGGCTGGAGCCGGATAGTTGTGGTGTAGTCGTGGTGTAGTGGTTAAGAGCGGTAGTCTCATAATCTGGGGAACTGGGTTCGTGTCTCCGCTCCTCCACCTGCAGCTGCTGGGTGACCTTGGGCGAGTCACGCTTCTCTGAAGTCTCTCAGCCCCACTCACCTCACAGAGTGTTTGTTGTGGGGAAGGAAGGGAAAGGAGAATGTTAGCCGCTTTGAGACTCCTTAAAGGGAGTGAAAGGCGGGATATCAAATCCAAACTCTTCTTCTTCTTCTTCTAAGCCAATGCCTCTCATTCCTGAATTCAATAAAGTTGTGGCCTAATTCGCCCAATCAACCTTAATTATGGTGTCTCGTGTCTATATTTATCCTGGTGGGGGGGCGGGAACTCGCCACACAACAAGAATATAAAAACATGAGGAGAGTCTGCTGCATCAAGTAGTGGCCCATCTGGTCCAACATCCTATGTACCCTCCAACATTCTTTAGATGAAAATAAGGACATTTCCCCCTCCCTCCCAACTAACCCCCTTGACTTCCCCCTCGACACCCAGCTCTACCTCTCCTTTACATCAGAACCAGTGAAGGCGGTGAAGATCCTGTGTGAGTGCCTGGAGGTGGTTGGAGGATGGATGGCAGCTAACAGATTGAGGCTGAATCCTGACAAGACAGAAGTACTGTTTTGGGGGGACACGGGGCGGGCGGGTGTGGAGGACTCCCTGCTCCTGAATGGGGTAACTGTGCCCCTGAAAGACCAGGTGCGCAGCCTGGGAGTCATTCTGGACTCACAGCTGTCCATGGAGGCGCAGGTCAATTCTGTGTCCTGGGCAGCTGCCTACCAGCTCCACCTGGTACGCAGGCTAAGACTTCCTTCAGATGTGAAGGAAATAAGTAGCTATCCTATCTTTAAAAGACATCTGAAGGCAGCCCTGTTCAGGGAAGTTTTTAATTTTTAACGCTGTATTGTTTTTAATACTTGATTGGGAGCCGCCCAGAGTGGCTGGGGAAACTCAGCCAGATGGGGGGAAGGTATAAGTAATTAATTTATTATTATTATTATTATTATTATTATTATTATTATTATTATTATGCCTCTCCCCTGAGCATTTCCTATCAGAAGAGAGTGCCACCAATGGGGCACAGCACAGATGCCATCCATCTTCCTGAGAAAACACCTTCATCCCAATTTTATATTTTACGATCATCTTCAGTGTCATTGTCCCATACAGAACAACAAAACTGAAAAAATCTGCATCAGACATTCAAAAACCAACAAGCCTGCTATCCCAGCCTGGTTAGCCCTGGTTAACTCTGATACCCCATAATTAAATACAATATACTCCCATAGAGACTACTTTACACTGCATTTAAAACCAAAATCGCATTTGGGTAGAAACTGTTTCTCAGGTGGCTAGCCCTAGTCTTTATAACCCTGGACCTTCTTCCAGAAGGCAGAAGCTGAAAGAGATCATTTCTGGGGTGCGCACTATCCTGTGCTATCTCTGCAGCTTTCTTATGGCACCTGGAAGCGTAGATTTGATCCAAGGTGGGAAGAGTGCACCCAATTATTCTCTCCGCAGTCTTTACAACCTTGGACAGCATTGTTTTTCCCTGACCGTGCAGCTCCCAAACCACAAATACACTCTCAACTGTACAGTGAAATATGCTCAGACTCAAGTGTGGATTTCCTGCTCTTTATTCAGCTCATAGTAGAGAGGAATGAATGTTCCCCCACAATATCTGCTTTATATACATTATTTATACAATGGGCTGCACATGATTGGCTAATTCCAGGATTCTCCTGTAGGCCAATCAGGTTGCGGATTCACTTCCACCTGGAGCTGGATTGGGGGGCTCCTGCGGACCAATCAGACTGCTGCATTCTGAATCCTATTGTTCTAGGACCAATCAGACTGCTGCATTTTGGATCCTATTCAACTCAGTACATAACAAGTACAATGGTAAAATGCCATCAACAGGTCCTTTGAGAGATTATTTTTCCAGAGGATTCTCAGAAAATATAACCTCTACTGTGCTCTGTTCATCAGGTCTTTATTGTTTTCTCCCGGATAAGGTCATCTCTTTTAGTCTCCATTTGTTGTTGTTTTTACCGGGACGCAGGTGGCGCTGTGGGTTAAAGCCTCAGGGCCTAGGACTTGCCGATCGAAAGGTCGGCGGTTCGAATCCCTGCGGCGGGGTGCGCTCCCGCTGCTCGGTCCCAGCGCCTGCCAACCTAGCAGTTCGAAAGCACCTCCGGGTGCAAGTAGATAAATAGGGACCGCTTACCAGCGGGAAGGTAAACGGCGTTTCCGTGTGCAGCTCTGGCTCGCCAGAGCAGCGATGTCACGCTGGCCACGTGACCCGGAAGTGTCTCCAGACAGCGCTGGCCCCTGGCCTCTTAAGTGAGATGGGCGCACAACCCCAGAGTCTGTCAAGACTGGCCCGTACGGGCAGGGGTACCTTTACCTTTACCTTTACCTGTTGTTGTTTAGTCGTTTAGTCGTGTCTGCCTATGAGAAACCCACAAGCAACTTTCAGGACCAAAGCAGCATTGTCAGCTCCTGGTAGCCTTCTCCTCCTCCTCCAATATCCTGCCCAATCATCTTTTAAAGCCACGTAGATTTGGGGCCATCACTGCCCCACTGTGGGAGGAAGTTCCATAGCTGAGGCTAGGGCCCACAGCCCAGCTCACTGTCTCGCCAGGTGGGGCTCAGTAGCCCTGGGAGAAGATCTGTGATTCCTCAGCTGAAGTAAGCTCAGAACAGGTGAGGGTCACATTCCTCATCAAGTCCAGGTGTTGCAATCAGCATGCATAGTATAAAAGGGCAGCTGAACCGCGGGGCTGAGTCTGCTCAACTTCCCAAGTTGGTTGGGCCATGGCTTAGATGTTCCAGGGAGATCTTCAGGACTGATGGACAAATGTCTTGACCCCTGGAGTGGCTGCAGATATGGGAACCTGGCCTGACTGCACTCTGGACCTGTTGGCATGTTGACCTGCTGGACTGCATGCTAGAATCTGCTGTGGGGTTATGCACTCCAGATGTCCAGATGTTGCAATCAATATGCAAAGTACAAAAGGGCAGCAAAGCTGAAGAAAAGATTTTGGAAGATAAAAGGGGGAAAAATATTTACTTTCCTTATTATCATTTTGTGTGCGGGTGTGGGTGTGTGGGTGTCTGCACATATGTGTGTTTTTGTATGCAATGTTTGGGAGGAAATAAGACGGTAAATAACAAATAACAAACCAAATATTGATGTATGTAATTTTTATTTCTTAATTATATTTAGTGGTAGTATGGTTGTATTGGCCTAGGACCCTCGTACCTATGGGACCGTCTCTCCTAGTATGCCCCACAGAGGAACTTACGGTCTTCAAATAAAAACATCTTGAAGGTCCCAGGCCACAGAGAGGTTAGGCTGGCCTCAACTAGAGCCAGGGCTTTTTCGGCTGCGGCTCCAACCTGGTGGAATGCTCTGTCACAAGAGACAAGGGCCCTGCGGGACTTGACATCTTTCTGCAGGACCTGCAAGACAGAGCTGTTCTACCAGGCCTTTGGTCAGGGCGCAGCCTGACTCCCTCCTTTGGCAATCTTTACAAAACTTTAGTTTATGGTTGCCATCAATTTTGATTTTAATTAATTTTTATAATGTTTTTATAATGTTGCACTGTTTTAGTGTTGTTAGCCGCCCTGAGCCCGGCTTCGGCCAGGGAGGGCGGAATATAAATAAAATTTATTATTATTATTATTATTGTTTTTTGTAACATAAAGGTAAAGGTAAAGGTACCCCTGCCCGTACGGGCCAGTCTTGACAGACTCTGGGGTTGTGCGCCCATCTCACTCAAGAGGCCAGGGGCCAGCGCTGTCTGGAGACACTTCCGGGTCACGTGGCCAGCGTGACATCGCTGCTCTGGCGAGCCAGAGCTGCACACGGAAACGCCGTTTACCTTCCCGCTGGTAAGCGGTCCCTATTTATCTACTTGCACCCGGAGGTGAGGTTGGTTCTGCTCAATTTCCCATGTTGGTTGGATCATGGCTTAGATCAGGGGTCAGCAAAAATTTTTAAGCCATGGGCTGGTCCACTGTCCCTTAGACCAGTGTTTCCCAACCTTGTGCCTCCAGATGTTTTTGGCCTACAACTCCCATCATCCCTAGCTAGCAAGACCAGTGGTCAGGGATGATGGGAGTTGTAGGCCAAAAACATCTGGAGGCACAAGGTTGGGAAACACTGCCTTAGACCAGTGTTTCCCAACCTTGGGTCTCCAGCTGTTTTGGACTACAACTCCCATCATTCCTTGCTAGCAAGATCAATGGTCAGGGATGATGGGAATTGTAGTCCAACAGCAGCTGGAGACCCAAGGTTGGGAAACACTGCCTTAGACCATGTGGTGGGCCGGACTGTACTTTTTTTTTTGGGGGGGGGAGGAAATGAACAAATTCCTATGCCCCACAAATAACCTAGAGATGCATTTCAAATAAAAAGACACATTCTACTCATGTGAAAACATGCTGATTCCCGGACCGTCCGTGGGCCGAATTGAGAAGGCGATTGGGCCGCATCTGGCCCCTGGGCCTTAGGTTGCCTACCCCTGGCTTAGATGTTCCAGGGAGCTCTTCAGGACTGACCGCCAAATGTCTTGCCCACTGGATTGGCTAGAGGTGTGGGAATGTGGCCTGGCTGCACTTTGGACCTGTTGGGCTGCCAAACGGCTGGACTGCATGCCTAGATTTGGGGCCATCACTGTGGGAGGGAGTTCCATAGTTTAGCCAAATCTTCCAACATTCAGCTTTGTTGGGTGTCTGCAAGTTCTAGTGTTTGGAGAGAGGGGGAAAAACTTTTCTCCCTCCATTTTCCCCCATGCCAGGCATCATTTTGTAACCTTCTCTCCCGTCACCTCTCCCTCGCCTTTTCTCTAAACTAAAAAATGAAGATGCTGCAACCTTCATGAGAAGCTGCTCCCTGTGCTTGATTATTTCCAGTGTTATGAAAGGCCTCTGATCTCAGCTGGTGTGGGAAGAAATGCCTCTTCTTTCTCTCTTGAAAGTTCCCCTTTCCAAGTCTCACCCATCAGAAAACTCATCTCTTCCACGAAGAGGCTGGCTTATTTACGATTTCGGAAGATTGATGTCCCACCCTTCAGTTATCAGTAGTTTGGGGGCTGGGGCGGTGGTGGTGGAGAGAGGGACTATCAGTCACACACAAAAGCAATAAACTCATAAAAAGGCAATGCATTAATAAATCAGACAAATAAAGTCATCTCTCAACTAAAAGCACCAGGGCGGTGAAGGGGGAGGGGGGGAGTCATAGCAGCAGGATGGAAATGTGGGAAAATCAGCCACAGATTAAAAGGCCTGAGAAAACATCAAAATAATATCCTTCCTTCTTCCCAAAGGAGTCCAGGATGGCAATCATGGAAAAGATAAAACAATTTTAACATCTTAAAAATCTGCTCAGGACAATATTTCTGACACGTTAGGGTATCGTATACCCTTAGATCCTGAAATATTTCTACTTGGTGAGCGGAAGGAAATGTTCGAGAAATAGTGTTCCAGTCCTGTAACTGATGCTAAGATTATGATAGCCGAAACTGCAGGGAAAGTGCATCTGCTATTTTATGTGAATGAATAATAATAATAATAATAATAATAATAATAATAATAATAATAATAATAATAATAATAAAGGTCTCTGGAAATAATGACTAAGATAAAAAGAATACACATGGGAGAACATCTTTCATAATGTTTTGGAACAATAAGTTCAATGATAATGTTCAATCTTACGTTGCTTTCAGCCTGTTGTAATATTATGAATCCCTCTTTATGGATATTTTTCTGTTTACTTTATGTAAAATATATATATATAGAGAGAGAGAACAATTTCAGTGCAGACGGGAAGATCTCTCTTCTTAAAAGGCTTGTTGGAAGAGGAAGTTCTTCAGTAGGCCCTCAAAGACAACAGAGATGTTTCCTGTCTAAGGGGAGGTGCCACCACGCGAAAGGCCCAAATTCCTACACTGTGCGGAAGGGACATCTGGGATAAGATATAGCTGCAGGAGGTCCTCACCTGCAGAGCCCAGTGATCTCTTAGGGTGTATAAGGGGCAAGGTGATGTTTCAAGTATCCTGGTCCCATGTTGTTTAGGGCTTTAAGCACCAAACTCAGCACCTTGAATATTGTTGTTGTTTAGTCGTTTAGTCATGTCCGACTCTTCGTGACTCCCTGGACCAGAGCATGCCAAGCACTCCTGTCTTCCACTGCCTCCCGCAGTTTGGTCAAACTCATGCTGGTAGATTCGAGAACACTGTCCCACCACCTCATCCTCTGTCGTACCCTTCTCCTTGTGCCCTCCATCTTTCCCAACATCACGGTCTTTTCCAGGGAGTCTTCTCTTCTCATGAGGTGGCCAAAGCCTTGGAGCCTCAGCTTCAGGATCTGTCCTTCCAGTGAGCACTCAGGGCTGATTTCCTTCAGAATGGAAAGGTTTGATCTTCTTGCAGTCCATGGGACTCTCCAGAGTCTCCTCCAGCACCAGAATTCAAAAGCATCCATTCTTCAGCGATCAGCCTTCTTTATGGTCCAGCTCTCACTTCCATACATCCCTACTGGAGAAACCATAGCTTTAACTATACAGACCTTGAATATAGCTCAGTGGAATAAAGATTTTAAAAAATAAGTCCAGTGTGAATAAAAACATGAGCATAGGGCATCATGTGGGCCTCCCAGGTAGGGCATTTGAAACTTGGATAGCACCACAACAGTTGACATTTCCCACCCACTCAGTCTCCCACTACAGGAGCAACTGGAAGAGGGTGTTATTAAATACCATTCCAGAGGTTAGGACCTGAACCAGTGGATTCCAACGACAAGGAAAGAGATTCTGGCTCAACTTTAGGAAGACCTTTCTGGTGGTAAGAGCTGCTTGACCATGGGTTGGGCCCCCACAAGAGGTTGTGGACTCTCTTTTATTGGAGGTTTCAAAGCAGAGGTTGGATGGCCATCTGTCAAGTATGCTTTAGCTGAGATTCCTGAAATGCAGGGGGTTGGACTCGATGACCCTTGGGATCCCTTCCAACTCTACAGTTCTATGCTTTGGGTTTGGATTTGATATCCCGCTTTATCACTACCCCAAGGAGTCTCAAGGTGGCTAACATTCTCCTTTCCCTTCCTCCCCCACAACAAACACTCTGTGAGGTGAGTGGGGCTGAGAGACCTCAAAGAAGTGTGACTGGCCCAAGGTCACCCAGCAGCTGCATGTGGAGGAGCAGGGAAGCGAACCCGGTTCCCCAGATTACGAGTCTATCCCTCTTAACCACTACACCATACTGGTTCTAGATTCTAGTGTCCACTCCTAACAGCATCAATTAGTTAACTGTGACGTTTGTCAGAGCCTCCAGTCGTCTCACGGACTATTGACCCATACACCACTAATCCACTGCCACCAACCAGGTCCTAGAATCATAGAATCATAGAATAGAATCATAGAGTTGGAAGAGACCACAAGGGCCATCGAGTCCAACCCCCTGCCAAGCAGGAGACACCATCACAGCACTCCTGGCATATGGTTGTCAAGCCTCTGCTTAAAGACCTCCAAAGAAGGAGACTCCACCACACTCCTTGGCAGCAAATTCCACTGTCAAACAGCTCTTACTGTCAGGAAGTTCTTCCTAATGTTTCTTGTAGTTTGGATCCATTGCTCCGTGTCCGCTTCTCTGGAGCAGCAGAAAACAACCTTTCTCCCTCCTCTATGTGACATCCTTTTATATATTTGAACATGGCTATCATATCACCCCTTAACCTCCTCTTCTCCAGGCTAAACATGCCCAGCTCCCTTAGCCGTTCCTCCCTGGTAAATCACTTAGTCTCAGTCAGGTTCTCAAATTAACAAAGAAGAGTGTAGTTTATTGCAGACACAAACAAACTTTAACTGCATTCCAAAGGTTGTTACTCTTTACCTTCTTAGTCTTATTTTATCCTGTCTCTAACTCTTCTACCTCCCCTCACACAAGAACCAACTGCACTAACTGTCCCTCTATTTCCAACTGCCTGCCAACTGCTTTTCCAGCTGCCTTTCCCAACCAACCAACCCACTAAAACCAACCAACTACCCACACCCAAACCTCGGGCTAAGCCCTTTTATAAACAGGTATGCTCCGCCTCCGGCTTTCCTATTGGTCTGCATATTAACCCTTTCTCTCCCCCTGTACAGACATTTTCAAACCAATGGGCAAATGCCACATTAACCAACATCCCAGGGCCTTTGTGTGGATTAAATGAGGAGGGCGGAAACCATCTATCCCACCTTGAGCTGGTGTAATGAAAAGGTAGGAGGTGAAATGAATAAAGAAGTAAGTAAATACAACGTTGGGGAAACTGTGAGCCTCCAGACGTTGTAGGACTCCCACCAGCCATATTCAGCCTGGCCAATGGAAAGGGATGATGGGAGTTTGAGCCCAGAAGAATCTGGAGAGTTGGAAGGAGCACCTGTCACGGTCTGGTTTATGGGCGGTCGAAGTCCTGGCGGAGGACGTCAGGACCAGGGGCAAGACGGCGGTGTGGGAGCAGGAATGAGAGTCCGGAAGCCAAGGGTCAGAGAGCCGGGAGTCAAAAAGCCGAGGGTCTGAGGGTCCGGAAACCAGCAAGCCAAACGCAGCCAAAGGGAAATGCTGACCTTATAGCCCTTCCTGGCTCTTGCCACCAGGGGCTGTGAGTTACCAATCGGGCTCACTTGTGTGGCCGCGCCTTGCCTCTTCAGAACTAGTGTAAGAAAGCCCCAGTCCTGCGAAGCCCTACCGGTCACAGGGCCTGGCTCCTGCACACACTCCTGACAGAACCCATCCCTCATCTGTCTCTTGCATCTCTGCTTGGATGAGGTGACTGAATGCCTTGTGTCTGTGGGGAGGATAGCGCCTAACTCTGAGCACAAGTAAACATTCAGCTAATGAGCCTCTTCCAAGGGACCATCAGCCCACTGAGTCTTGCAAGAGCAAAGTTAATGAGGTCTGGGTGGGTAATGCATCCTCCATTACAAATGGAGCACTGCAACTTTCAAAACTTAAATGCGGAGAACAGAAACCAGCGCAAGTGTTTTGCTCGTTCCTCGCAACATGGCTTTTCATTCTTCTCTACCAGAACTTTTCAAAATAATCAGAATTTTTGCATGCAACTCAAATGGAAACATCAGAGCTGGGGGTGGGGGTGGGAGGAGGAATCCTAGGCCTTTCCTGACAGCAATATATTTTGCCATGAATAGTTATGCAATTTTCAGATTTATTATTCTCAAAAGGTAAAGACACCAACCAGAGTAAATTGAAGCAAATCAGCAGCCTGTAGGCTTGGTCTTTATTGAAGAAAGACTGTCGCGACAGGGTGCTCCCCTCACTTGCAGGTGAGAGGAAAGACACAGAAAAATGGTGTGCAAGGTCTTATAAAAACTTTTGGAATTCCCATCCTGTAAGTCAAGCCCACCCCCAGAAACATCATGCATACATTACAGAAAGG
Source organism: Podarcis gaigeae (assembly GCF_964106915.1). NCBI lineage: Eukaryota > Metazoa > Chordata > Lepidosauria > Squamata > Lacertidae > Podarcis > Podarcis gaigeae. The sequence continues at coordinate 2,525,002 of NC_139678.1, forward strand.
AGGGGTTGAGGGAGGGGTGGTGGTGGTAACCTGAGTGTCCTGTCACCTGGCTGGTTCCCTTCTCTCCCCCTCCCCATGAGTCACTTCCAGGAGACAAAGGGGAGTTGGCAGTTTCCTGCCCCCAGAGGGAAGAGCTGATCATTGTCCTTTGTTCCAGTCCATGCTGAATCCACTCCCATATGGAAGTTCTTTGTGATCTTGATTGTCTTCTGTCTAGGACCATCAGGGTTGGCATAGCAACTGGGCAGGGCTCCTGTGGATGTGCTGGGATGGTCAAGGGATTATGGCCGGCCTGTATCAAACCTTCCCCATTTTGTAGTCCTTCCTTCATGGAGTAAAATAAAAGTAGAACAGTGCAAATCCGATGCATGGTTGATTTTTCTATGAATTTAAAGCAGAAGCGTAGCGTATGTAGTGTTTGAGTGTGTGTGAAGTTTGTACAAACTGGATGATGGGGGGGGGGGTTCCTGCTACAGTAGTCTTCCTCCTCCTTTGCTGTCCCCACCCTGAAAAATTTGCAGTGTAAATCCAAAGCATCTGTTTGCAAAAACTGCAAATAAATGACAGCCTAACTTAAGAATATAAGAAGATCCTGATGGATCAGGCCAAAAGGGGTCCATCCATCTAATTTCTATCATGTCACCTTTTAGAGGGGATGGCTAAACCCAAAGTTCAGGGGATCAGAGAGAGAAAGGAAAGTGAATAGCAAAGCAAGAGAACAAAATATCCTCCTGCCCAACTTATGCAAGGAAGGACAATTAAGGGACGGTGCCATGTTTTATGAGACAATGTTATCTGCCAAACCCCAGTGGTGTGCTCCACCATTTCACACCTTAATGGATTTATCTTCTCGTAAGAGTAAGTGCACCTGAAACTCTCTGCTCGGTCCAAGAGTCAGATGAGTTATTTCACTTCTCCTTGCTTTCATCCCACCCGGTGACCTTCCAGAGTAACCAGGAAGCTCTGTTCATATATCAGCATAATCTGTGTGTGCCTGGCTGTGATGGGGAAGATGAAGGTTACCTGCTGATGGAAGAAACCCATCCAAGATAAAGGTTGGCTCGCTAAGCTAATTTACAAGAAGGAAGGGACCCCGGAGTGCTGCACCTAACAGAAGAAAGAAAGGTCATGGAGGGAGGAAAGGTACTTATGGGGAATGGGGAGCAATTATCGGAGAGACCCAATAAATACACTATGGACCTTCAATAGCCTTTCTTGACTCAGACTTCCTGAGGCACATACTTTGCCCTTTCACATACCAACAGATTTATACCTGAAAGTCTTCATATGACGAGGTGCCATATATTCAAGGAGGTCAATCTAACCCCAAGGTGACCAGTTTCCCAAACCCAAAACTGAGTTCTTCTCCATCCAACTGCCCAATACTATCAAGGGCAGTAATAGTACTTCTCTATTCTGTCTTGGTCAGACCCCATCCTGTGTCCAGGTCTAGACACCACAGTTTAAGAAGGATATCGTCAAACTGGAAGGTGTGCAGAGGAGAGCAACCAAGATGACTGAGGGTCTGGAGACCAAGCCTGATGAGGAACGGTCGAGGGAGTTGGGTATGTTTAGCCTGGAGAAGAGGACTGAAAGGAGTCTTCAAATATCTGAAGAAAAGATGGAGGAAGCTTGTTTTCTGCCGCTTCAGAAGATAGGACCAATGGATTCAAATGACTAGAAAGGAGATTCTGACTCAACATTAGAAAGAACTTTCTGATGGCAAGAGCTGCTTGACAGGCTCCCTCAGAAGGTGGTGGACTCTCTTTTATTGGAGGTTTCTAAGCTGAGGTTGGATGGCCAACCTGTAACTCTTGCATTGCAGGGGTTGGACTACATGGGCTTAGGGGATCCCTTCCAACTCTGTGGTTTTATGATGATTTTTTTCATCTGAAGATAATTTTATCTGAAAGTTCATCTCAGACTCTCTGTTCAGTATTCCTACTATTATTATTTCAGGCTTGCAATATGCCACACATGATAAATGTAGGGACACATCGGAAGGAAAACGCTTGCCTTTTCTGTTTGCAAGGGGGATTTATCACCGCATATGCTATCTAATGTTAAGTCAGCTCGAACCTGGCAGGTGGAAGACATAAGCCATTCTGTTTCCCCCAACTGTTCACCTGGAAAGAACCCTCTGATCGCCATAGGCGAATGTCTCCATCGATACCTGGCATATCATTCTTAGCCTTTCAGATATGCTAACGTGATTTCTTTTCCCCCAGTGCCTGCCTTGGCCGTAAACTGCTGCCCACTGTAGCAGATGGGCTTCGGTCTGTTTCAGAAGGGGCTATTTATGGTGTTGCCATTTACACGAGAACAGGAAACGCAGCACATTTCCATACAAAAGTGTGTGGCAACATACCATGTTTGCTGTGTTTCATGCTGAGGAAGCCTCGTCTTAATGAGAAAGTCTACATAATTAACCCAGATTAATTTAGGGTGTGCATTTAATACACAGAGCTTAATCTGTGCTAAGCCCTTCTAAACCTCCAGACGGGCGCCCGTTGTAGATTAGCAGGCCCTCCTCTGAGCCAAGATTAATGCTGTTTTAAACTGAATTAAGGGTAGCTGAAGGAAAGGGGACAGCCACTTCTAATCTATTCCTCGTGCTCTGCGGGCGTCGGACTTCATCATGGGCAGTGTCAAAATCCTGCTCCTCTTGTCTTTTCTAAACCAAACCATTTCAAGAAACAACTTTACCATTTCCATGTTTGCGGATATTTATCCAGGAGCCCAGTTTGAGCAGAAAGCTCTAACATCTGCACAGTGGGGAGGTAAAGGTAAAGGTAAAGGTAAAGGTAAAAGGACCCCTGACCATTAGGTCCAGTCGTGGCCCACTCTGGGGTTGCAGTGCTCATCTTGCTTTATTGGCCGAGGGAGCCTGCGTACAGCTTCCGGGTCATGTGGCCAGCATGACTAAGCTGCTTCTGGTGAACCAGAGCAGCACACGGAAACGCTGTTTACCTTCCCGCCGGAGTGGTACCTATTTATCTATTTGCACTTTGACATGCTTTTGAACTGCTAGGTGGGCAGGAGGAGGGTCCGAGCAACCGTTGCGGGGATTCAAACCGCCAACCTTCTGATGGGCAAGCCCTAGGCTCTGTGGTTTAACCCACAGCGCCACCCGTGTCCTGCACAGCGGGGAGGGAGAGGGGCAACTACTGTTTCCTGCACCAAGATTTTAAAAAATCCCATTGGCCACCTGCAACATGGCGATCTTCCAGAATCCAGCTCTCTGCTCAACCAGGTGTCGGAAGGATGAGAAAGAACAGTACTCATCTCCTCTTCAGCCCTACAGTTGTGCACTGAACGACCAGCACAATCTCCCTTCGTATTTTTCTTTTTGACAGCCAGGGTTTCTGTCGGTGAGGTCCACATAGGGATCTTTGGTTCTAATATTCCTTTACATTTTACCCAGACCTTATATAGTGATTTGCTTATAATGTGATTCAAAAATCCCTTGTGTGCCCTCACCTTTTCGTAAATTAGATAAAGCGTGTCAACCGTAGTGGTTATCAAAACCCTCTAGGTCTAGCACACCTGTATCTCTTAAGGTAATCCAATCTTTAATCCTTTTTCATTATTATTTTTCAAGTGTAGCACACCAATAAAAAGTTCGTTGAAATTAGTATTGCAATAAAATAATAAAAAGCAGCATCGATGTCATCCAAAAAACAAACAATGAACAGACACAATCCTTTTTTAAAAATAATAATAATAATAATCAGTATTTGTTGTCATTTGTACCTATAAATATCATTAGATATCTTGGATGCCACTGTATCATTCCTCAGATGGAATGAGATGGAAGGGATCTCAAGTCCGACTCCCTGCAATGGTTTATCATTTGCTTTGACACCTTATTCCATTTCCAGTGCATATTTTATTCTGGATTCTGTGTTTACACCGGCCAATAAACATGTCTGGGTGTTTTCTACACACAGCTAACGCAGGGCTCCCTTGACCTCTCATGCTCCCTGTAAATATGTGAGATGCAAGCTGCAATGGAGGAGAAACAGAATTTGGATTTTGGGAATCTTTTATTTCAAAAAAGATGCTGAGCCTTTGAGGGAGAACACAAGACATTGTATGGATATTTTGGTTGCATCTTTGATGCTCATGTTCAGTTTTTGAAGAGTTCTGCCAGTAAAACTTTGAATAATATTGTTATGGGACTGGACAACGATTTCTTGCAAAGGAGTCAGTTCTTACACTTCCAGTCTCTTCAAACTGTGCAATATTAATATCTGCAATACATGTTAAGATCCGAATGCAAACCTGCTCTTGCAGATGTGACCTTTGGGCTTCAAACTTCCCACTATTCGTAGCGTTTTCACTTCCTTTGTTAAAGTCAGAGCTAAATCGGCGTCACTGGCTATCAGGGCAATTTTCCATCACGGGCTTACAATAAAAAGGTGCTCGGTTTTAAAGATAAGTAGACGATTTGCCAATAAAAGTACATGGTGGTTATCATAATGATAGATAAGTCCTTCATCCTACCAGCCCATCTTCCCAAAATAGCAACACACTTTGAATTAACATATAATGATCCTTTTTATTCGAGTCATCTGTGTCTGTAAAAGAGGAAGTAATTGGTGGGCAAATGGGAGGCGGAAGGCGGCAGCAGCAGAAAACACAATTTGTGCTTTTCCCTTCTGCTAGGGACCAAGTCAGGGCTCCCCAAAGCAAAACAACATCCTGCCTTATGGATGTTGCCTGACTACAAACACCCCACTTTGTTTTCTCTGCTGGATGAGGCTGGTGTGATCTGGCATCCCCAAAGGCAGGAGCCCCGACTGCATTGGCTACACCTGAGTGATGCCAACTAGATATACCTGAAGGAGCGTCTCCACCCCATCGTTCTGCCCGGACACTGAGGTCCAGCTCTGAGAGCCTTCTAACGGTTCCTTCACTGTGAGAAGTGAGGTTACAGGGAACCAGGCAGAGGGCCTTCTCGGTGGTGGTGCCTGCCCTGTGGAACGCCCTCTGAGCAGAGGTCAAAGAGAACAACAACTACCAAACTTTTAGAAGACATCTGAAGGCAGCCCTGTTTAGGGAAGCTTTTAATATTTAATAGGTTATTGTATTTTAGTGTTTAGATGGAAGCTGCCCAGAGTGGCTGGGGAAACCCAGCCAGATGGGTGGGGTATAAATAATAAATTGTTGTTGTTGTTGTTGTTGTTGTTGTTGTTGGTTTCCCCATATGTACTGGGGATGCCCAGAGGTAAAGGAATTCTGGAATAAAACCCTAAAGGTTATTAATGAACTGTTTAAAGTGAAGCTTTGAACAGACTTTGATTTCATGACAATGGGTATACTTGGAATTGCAGCTATAGAGAAAGGGGACCAGCTTATTTTCAAAGCTATGATATTAGCGGGAAAGGCAACGATAGCTTTAGGTTGGAAAGATAGAGAAAAATGGACAGTAGAGGCATGGAATAGTTATTTGTTTGAACTTATTCAGCCGGACATTGTCGCATTCACATCACAGGAAACAACATGGAAGGTCAAGTCCACCACGATAAGGAACAGATGGAACCCCCATCTTCAATGGATAGAAACTACTGGAACAAAAGACATTCGGTGGAAATGAAAGACGCTATGTCCGTGGCTGAGGATAATAGTTTGAACACTTCCACTGGATATGGAGGGGGGGTGGGAAGGGAGGAGAATGAAAAAACTGTACGGGAAATTTAAAAATTGGAAGGAGATAATATAATGTATGTAAAAATCCAGAAATAAATTAATTAGAAGAAGAAGAAGAAAAGAAATCACGCAGCTAATAGATGCCCTCAGTCCTCCTGCTTCTTGCACGAGATTCTTAATCCCAGGGTTATAGGTTTGAACCCAACATTGGGTGAAAGATTCCAATTCTACAATTCTCTGATTCTTACGATTCTATCCCTTGCCAGATCCAAGTTACAGTAAGGATGATTGTTTTTATTATTATTTAAAAAATCAATAGAAGAAGGTTGGAATTTCTCCAAGTGCAACCCCCTCCCCAAGGGAATCTCATTCCAAGGAAAGGTGCGATAGAAATGTGAAAGCCAGCATGAAGAACCTGGGTATCTGTCAATATTCACAGGAGCTATTTTTAGGCAGGGAGGCAGGCAAGAGAGAGAGAGTAAGAAAGAAGACAAGTATTAAAATGTTAATACAAACTTGTCGGAGTCTGATTGCCTTTAGCGAGCCACTCGCAGCTTCGTTAGCCAGCGTCGGCTCCCAACCTGTGCAGCCTTCAGGGATCATGGATCCCGAACTCTGGACTGGATGCAGAGTTTGCCTGGAAACAGTAGCTCTGCCAACCTCTTTAAAGCCCCAACCCATCACTCTCCACTGCAACTAGAGCCTGTTCTTTCCTGTCTCCCCAAATCAGTGTTTCCCAAAGTGGGCAAGGGCATTCCCTGGGGGCAGTGGGATTATCCAGAGGGGTGCTAAGAGACAAAGGGCTAGCAGAGGGGAAATGGAAGTGACCATTTAGTACTCCTGCTAAGGGACTTTAAACCAAACATTGGGAGTCAAATCGGTTAGGATCAAATGGGCACAAGATATAGGACATAATATACAATTTGAGGACTGGGGAAAATTGTGGAAAGTAAATATGTGGTCCAGCTCTCACTTCCATACATCACTATGGTTTTCCCATTAGTGATGTATGGCAGTGAGAGCTGGACCATAAAGAAGGCTGATCGCAAAAGAATGGATGCTTTTGAATTCTGGTGCTGGAGGAGACTCTGGAGAGTCCCATGGACTGCAAGATCAAACCTCTCCATTCTGAAGGAACAGATAGGTAGCCATGTTGGTCTGCCATAGTCAAAACAAAAAAAATTCCTTCCAGTAGCACCTTAAAGACCAACTAAGTTGGAACTAATTTAGTTGGTCTTTAAGGTGCTACTGGAAGGATTTTTTTTTTTATTCTGAAGGAAATCAGCCCTGAGTGCTCACTGGAAGGACAGATCGTGAAGCTGAGGCTCCAGTACTTTGGCCACCTCATGAGAAGAGAAGACTCCCTGGAAAAGACCCGGATGCTGGGAAAGATGGAGGGCACAAGGAGAAGGGGACGACAGAGGATGAGATGGTTGGACAGTGTTCTCGAAGCTGCCAGCATGAGTTTGACCAAACTGCGGGAGGCAGTGGAAGACAGGAGTGCCTGGCATGCTCTGGTCCAGGGGGTCATGAAGAGTCGGACACGACTAAACGACTAAACAACAACAACAAAAATATTAAATTTACAGATTGTTCTCTTTTGAAAGAAAATTACATAAAAATGATGCATAGATGGTATATTACACCAGTACAGATAGCAAAAATGTACAAAACCGGGTCAAACACATGTTGGAAATGTAAACAAAAAGAAGGGACTTTTTATCATATGTGGTGGGAATGTAGAGAAGTGGGGGGGGGTGGGAAATGATATACAATGAATTGGAAAAAAAAATGTTTAAAATGGCATTTGTAAAAAAAACCAGAAGCATTTGTGTTAGGGACCTGCCAAGAAAAACAAAGAACTTATTTATGGTATAACAGCAGCAAGAGTCTTGATAGCACAAGGATGGAAGAACAAGGAAATCCCAATGAAAGAACAGTGCAAGAAAAATTGATGAGCTATGCAGAACTGACTAAATTGATATATAAATTGTGGGACAATGACAACTGTGACTTTAAAGAAGAATGGGAGCTTTTTACAAATTATCTAAAAAGACAACAAAATGAACTGGACTCCTTGGCAGTTTTGAGTAAACATACACAAACTTATTGTTCGATAACAGGCTATATAGATAATGAAAGGATATGTATAATTTTATAACATGCAGAGAACAATATGTGCTGAGAAATCAGAGAGGTGTTGAGGGAAGTCTCGAGGGGAGGGGGGTTTGAAGGGGATGGGGGGAAAGGGGGGAATAATGAATATGATATGCTTTAATAGTTTCCATATCGAAATTGTTAATAAAAATATTTTTAAAAACAACAACCAAACATTGGGAAACTGGTATCAACACATTAAGAGCTTACTGAGCAGTGAAGCTGTTGCTAAAAGTGGAATCGGAGACTCTTTTTATAATTGACCATCAGACCTTGAAAGGCTGGCGGCAGAAGGACAAGAAAAAGAGGCATCCCCATCTTAGGTTTGGATTCACTGCTGGGGGCATTCCAGGACCTTGCTTAGGGATGCCCCGTTGTAGCGGTGAATGTTGAGGCTGCTCCTCCACAATGCATGACTTTGGATGCACATAGCAATGTGATGGACCACCAGCCCATTGGCCTCAACAATGAGGAACAGCTACTTCTCCCCCACCCCACAAAGGAAACCCCAACAGCCAGGAGAAACCAAGCACAGAAGCCCACAACTTGGGTGGTTTAAGAAGATTGAGCAAATTCATCTTGGAGAAGGCTACTGATAGCCACTTGTCATGGTGGCTTTGTTAATAATAATAATAATAATTAATAATAATTTATTATTTGTACCCCGCCCATTTGGCTGGGTTTCCCCAGCCACTCTGGGTGGCTTCCACAAAGACAAAGATGTCACACATTAAAAACTTCCCTGAACAGGGCTGCCTTAAGATGTCTTCTAAATGTCGTCAGGTAGTTGTTTATCTCTTTGACATCTGGTGGGAGGGTGCTCCACAGGGAGGGCGCCAGTACCGAGAAGGTCCTCTGCCTGGTTCCCTGTAGCTTTGCTTCTCGCAATGAGGGAACTGCCAGAAGGCCCTTGACGCTGGACCTCAGCGTCTGGGCAGAACGATGGGGGTGGAGATGCTCCTTCAGGTATACTGGGCTGTTTAGGGCTTTAAAAGTCAACACCAACACTGTTCTGCTCTCCACGGTGCAGAAGATGGAGCAATCCTTATGAATACCAGTTGTTGGATTCTACAGGAGGAGAGAGGGCTTTTCTGCTTGAATCCTGCTTATAGGTTTCCCAGAGGCATCTGTTGGCTGCTGAGAGAAAGGGATGCTGGACTAGATGGGCCTCGTTTGGTCTGAGATATCTCAAGGGCTTTCTCATGGAAGAGGGAACAGGCTTGTTTTCTCCTTCTCTGGAAGGGATGACTCAATCCAATGAATTCAAATTACAAGAAAGGAAATTCCGACTAAGCATCAGGAAGAACTTTCTGACAGTAAGAGCTGCTGCACAATGGAATGGTCTCCCTCAGGAGGTGGTGGACTCTCCTTCCTTGGAGGTTTTTAAGCAGAGGTTGGGTGGCCATCCATCGTGGATGCTTGAGCTGAGATTCCTGCATTGCAGAGCAGGTCTGGGCAATGATGGGACACCCCCCCCCACACACACCCCAAACAAAACCCTCCTGGCTTTATCAAGATAAACTTTCTATAGAATGGTTTGCTTTGATTTTGTAGGGGCTTTATTCTTGCAGCGTTTTAAATTTCCAGCACTAAACTTGCATCACTAGAATGTTTTTGAATTATTTTATACATGACTGCAAGCCGACTACCTGCTAGATATAAAGAAGTGCCAGCATTTATAAATAATCCAGAGGCATACAGCTCAAGATAAAACCCCAACAAAATCAACTTGCCAGAAGCCAGGAATGGCTCTTTGTTTGCAAAAGCACCAGATGCTTCTATACACCCCTTCTGCAAAACAAGACTCTTTCCTCTCCAGTGTCTAGCAGTGGAGAGCATGTTTGAACTCAGAGGCTGCTCCATGCCACAGGCTTCTTTGTTCCTGGATACTTCTGAGGGATGAATCAAATCTCCCAGGAGAATGTGAAAGTGGTGGCACCCAACTTTATATTCACCTGGCTGGGAACATGCACATATCCAGACCAGAGTAAAGATAAAGGTAAAGGACCCCTGACCATTGGGTCCAGTCGTGACCAACTCTGGGCTTGCAGCACTCATCTCGCTTTACTGGTCGAGGGAGCTGGCGCACAGCTTCCAGGTCATGATCAAGGTGTCTCCCCTGCCAGGTAAGTATCACAGCTTCCAGGTCATGTGGCCAGCATGACTAAGCCGCTTCTGGCGAACCAGAGCAGTGCATGGAAACACCATTTATCTTTCCCCCCGGAGCGGTACCTATTGATCTACTTGCACTTTGATGTGCTTTCGAACTGCTAGGTTGGCAGGAGCAGGGACTGAACAACGGGAGCTCACCCCATCACGGGGATTCGAACCGCTGAGCTTCTGATTGGCAAGTCCTAGGCTCTGTGGTTTAACCCACAGCGCCACCCACGTCCCTGATCCAGACCAGGGTACTTGCCTGTATTTTGAAGAAAGGACTGTTTCCCTCAGTGGCCCTCCCTCATCTGGGCCTGGTGGTAGGTATCCTGGGGGATGTTATTTCCCAATGGCATCCACAGTAGGGTTGCCATATGTCCATTCCCCCCCAGACACATCCTCTTCTTCAGAGTTAAAATTTCTGTCCAGGCAGATTTATAAAATTTGGAAAAATGTCTGGGATTTTTTTGTTTGGTATGAATACCATTCTATTCGTACTGAGCTGGAAGTTCCTTCAGCAACTAAGGGCAGAGGAGAAACAACCGGCAGCTTCACTCAATCAATCAATCAATCAATCAATCAATCAATCAATCACTGGGCTTAACCGAATTCATTTCTGGACATCTATGGCTTGGTAATAATAATAATAATAATAATAATAATAATAATAATAATAATAATAATAATACACTGGTACCTCTGGATCCATTCTGAAGGCCCGTTCGCAACATGAAAGGAATGCAACCCGCAGTGGCGCGTCTGCGCATGCGCGGGTTGCAATTCGCCACTTCTGCGCATGCATGTCACATCATTTTGCACTTCTGTGCATGTGTGAGTGGCATAACCCGGAAGTAACCCTTTCCGATACTTCCAGGTCACCATGGGACATAACCTGAAAGAACGTAACATGAAGCGGATGTAACATGAGGTATAACTGTAATAATAATAATTTTTTATTTATACCCCGCCCATCTGGCTGAGTCTCCCCAGCCGCTCTGGGCGGCTTCCAACAAAGTATTTAAATACAGTGGTCTGTAAAACATTAAAAGCTTCCCTTCCTTTCAAACCCCCAAAACACATAACTTGGAAATATCTGCTGCACCATCAGTGAAGGCACAAGATCCATCTTCTCCGCAGTAGCCACAAACGCAGAGATTAACATTTGAAATGGTTCACTCTTTTTCTACACACCCACCCAACTTTTAAAACCTTTTCAAACTTCTTGTTTGATGAATATTTGAGGATGAGAGCTTTAAATACTGGGCTTGAGAGCATTTTCTTGTCTCTTAAAAGGATTGCCAGAAGAATATGAGGCCAACATGCAGCAAGGCCCATTTATTAGAAGCCCCTGGAAATAACTGATATTATTTTAAGGACCGTGATATTTGTACAGGCTCTGACAATGCACACCTCTGTGCCTCTTCTTGTCATGAACTAAGTCTTCGCATGATGTAAACTGAAGACTCTTTGCATTTTACTGTGGGCCTCATTCATATGATTGGGATCCTCCCTCTTCCAACCTTGACACATCTCAGCACCCTTGCAAATATCTACCATCTCCAAACCCACATTCAGTTTAGTGAACACTACAGGAGAGGGGTCTGTGCAGAAGCCCCTGATTTCAGGCATCCCAGAGGCACCCCAGGTATGATGGGAATTGTAGTCCCAAAACATCTGGAGGGCTGCGTTTGGGTCTGGGAGACCAGGGTTTGAATTCTCACTGGGTTACCTTGCGGGCCAGTCACTGCCTCTCAGACAAACCTACATCGCAGGGTTGTTGTGGGGATTAAATGAGGAGAGAGAGAGAAGGAACCATACATGCCACCTTGAGCTCCTTGGAGAACAGGGACTCAGCTACCTTAGGGGAAAAAAACCACACCCAGTGTTTTAAATGCAATACAAACATGCAACACCAGATGGCGCTGTAGAGCACAAAACTTTTCTATGTGATTTCACATAGCGGTTTTTTTTCTTTTGTTAAAATGATTTCATTTGTGACTTATTTATAGCATTTCTTCTCCTGTGTGCAGATCCAGCCCAGGTAGGATATAAATGCAATAAATAAATAAGTGGAGGAGGGCGATGGCGATAGGGAGGGAGAGACTTCATACACGGCTTAAGTGCTGGTGTTGTGTGGATACAAAAAGGGAGGAGGAAGGTGCAATTGCAATGCAAACTCTCATCGGCCAATTCCTTGGCTGCGAGTCTCAGCTTGGTGTATAAATGCAGCAATTAACCGCCACTCTCAGCCTGCCTCACCTGAACTAACAAGGCTAGCATCAGCCAGAGAGAGAAAGGATAAAAAGATGGTGCTACAATGGTGCCCCGCAAGACGAACGCCTCGCAAGACGGAAAACCCGCTAGACGAAAGGGTTTTCCGTTTTGGAGGCGCTTCGCAAAACGAATTTCCCTATGGGGTTGCTTCGCAAGACGAAATGGCTTGCGAGTTCCTGTGGGTTTTTTCCCCTTTTCCCCCCTTTTCCTAAGCCACTAAGCCGCTTATCAGCTGATCCGCTAAAAGCTGCTAAACCGCTAATAGCGCTAATCCGCTAAGCTGTCAATGGGCTTGCTTCGCAAGACGAAAAAACCGCTATACGAAGAGCCTCACAGAACGGATTAACTTCGTCTTGCGAGGCAAGACTGTATAAAGATATCTGATTCATTTGGCCTTGTCATCAGGGCTTCCCATCAGGCAGGGCCAACCTTGAAGCACGCTGCTTTCTTCAGCTCCCACCCGATGGGAAGACCCAGTTTGCGTAGCACCCAGGCCAGGCCTAAGCAAACTTGGCCCTCCAGATGTTTTTGGGACTACAACTCCCATCATCCCTGACCACCGGTCCTGTTAGTGAGGGATGATGGGAGTTGTAGTCCCAAAACATCTGGAGGGCTGAGTTTGCCTATGCCCCTGATCCAGGCATCCAAGGTAGCTTCTAGCGAAGAGCTCCGTTTGGAGAGAGGGAAGCTATCGAGGGGGAAGGAAACACAGCCTTCCAGGACTGCAAAGGCGTTCTGCAGCAGCACTGCAGCCTCAACTTCTCTGCAGGAAAAACAGCACTTGCTCCATCAAGAGGACGTCGGGTGTGATGCGCACGGTGGAAACGTAGGCACCTGCCTGATACTGAATCAGTGCACCTAGCACGGATTGGCAGTGGCTCCCCAGGATTTCAGACGGTGGAGCTTTCCCAGCCCCGTCCAGAGACGGAAGCTGAGATCTTTGGCGTCCAAAGCATGTGCTCTACCCACTGAGCTGCGAGGCAAGCCAAGTGTGATGGCCTGGGAATCGGATTCAGAGGCTGAACCTGAGGAATCCCAGCCTGCACAGGAGTCCCCACCTCCAGGGCCGGGGCCTGAGCCTGAAGGGTCCTCACCTGTGCTGGATCCTCAGGAGAAGCACCAGCTGAGTCTGCTCTGGCTCCTGAGGTGATGGAGGACCCATTGCCTGCAGGTGCTCCACTCTCAGCCCCATGTCAGAGGAAGCTGAGGTTGCCTCTGGGTCCAGCCTCTCCTGAGCTGCAGAGGCTCAGGGCAGAGAGGCGGAGGGAACTAAGTTCCCGCAGGAGGAGTGCTGGCCTCCAGGCCAGGAGAGGCGAGTCACCTGTGGACCGAGGCCGCCCTATGCCTCGGGGCAGATAAAAGCCGGCCATCCCCAGTCCCAAGTTGCGGGAGCAACTTTGTTGGTTGTCAGTTCCTGCCTGAACCCTGTCCTGCTCTCCTGCCAGAGCTCCTGACCTCACCCGACTCCTTGCCTTGGACCCTGCTTCAGCCTTGACGGACAGCGTCCATACCACACCCTCGACCTCGGACTGGAATCGGACCATACTGCACAGTAACACACACACCCCCCCCGAGACCAGCACACCGAGTCTGTGTTCCTGCCCCTCCGCTTAGCTGCTCTCCTCCTGCAAAGACCCCGTAAAGGGACCAGAAAACTGCCACACATTAAAGATGCCATAAATACTCTCTCCAAAGTGATAACTATGTATTGATTCCTCTCTCCTTTGGGATAAGGGTCCCAAGGAGTCAGCGGGTCCGAGAATTATCACTGTTGCAAGATAAAAACACAGCCAAACACACACACACAAAACACCACACATACAAAGGTGGCTCATTACTTCTCTTGCAAATTATGTGGTGATTCATGCTACTCCATGTGGTTTTTGAATGGGAGACATAAAAACATGAGACCATAAGAAACACTTGCTGGATATTTATTTATTTATTTATTTATTAATATGTCTTTTAAAAATGTTTAGGGGTGCTCTCATTTTCCTACTCATATTGAAATACTGCCCCTCAGCGAAGCCAACCTAAGATTCACAAAATGTTTAGGGGCGTGCGTATCCCCAGAAAAAAGCACTTTATCTATCTATTTATTAGATTCAGGGGTGCCAACTTGAATAAAAAATGGGGGCAGGTAAGCCCCCCCCCCCCCGCATAATCAATCGTGTGGCGCAGTGCATGCACACCATTTGAATGGCAATGCCCATCGCCTTTATGGGGGCGGACTGACCCCTTCAAATGTTTTATTGGAGGGGGACAAAGACCCCTTGGCCCCTAAGACTTGGCTCCTATGATTAGATTTGTATAGGATTAGGCCATGTACCCCATCTTGAGCTTCTTGGAGGAAAAGGTAGGGTAGAATCAATCAATCAATCAATCAATGGAAAGTCTTGCTTTTTTAAGAAAGCTATTGTCAGGGGACTGCCATCGGAACAGGGGAGGGAGGCAGGGGGGCCGTTGGAATACAGAGAGCCCCCGAAACTCCTGAGGAGCAGTTCCTCTTCCAGTGGTGGAGAAAGCCACACCTCCCGTGGAGAAGAGAGGGAAGGGGCCAGCCAAGCGAGGAAAAGGCTGGAGGATGCTGCTGAGAGTCCCAGCGCCTCACCTGGCCAGGCTGGCCAGGAGGGACGCACGCCACTTCCGTCACCCACCTTGCGCAGAGGGATGAAATGCAAGGAGGGGAGGAGGAGGCTTGGGGTGCCGAAGTTCTTACATTGGGGGAGAAGCCAGAAGGGGCCACTCCCGGATTCTGCAAGTGACTGAGACGGACATGGACTTGGTAGATCTGCACTGTAAATAGTTTGCACAATAAAACCTGTAAAAGACAGGTCAGAGTCCTGCCTGGTTACTCACGAGCAACCACCACCAGCATCTGACAGCTATCAAGTTTGATAGCAAATTAGGGGAGCTGGGTATGTTTAGCCTGTGGGCAAAGACACTGAGAGATGGTGTGAGGAGATTCCAACTCAACATTAAGAAGAACTTTTTAATGGCAAGCGTTGGAAAGGACACCCTCAGAAGGTGGTGGCCTCACCTTCGCTGGAGGTTTTTAATCAGGGCAATCTGTCCAGGATTCTTCAGTGGTGATCCTGCAATGTAGAGGGTTGGTATGGATAACCTTTGAGGGTCCCTTCCAATTCTAAAATCCTGTGATTCTATGACCCACTAGAAACCAGATCAATCAGCCTTCTGTAGTCAGCTGTGCATCTCTGCAGAAGATCTTTGGATCAGCCATACAAATCTTTCTGCCCCCGCACCCACCCAAAGCAGGCCAACGTAAGAGTTAAAAGCCAATGAAAGATCGGTTGTTTCTCTAAATTTTTGCCGGAGTCCCTTGGCTGAGCTGGGAGAGAGCGCAGCATGCTATTTAGAAATGCATGGCACTGCAGCTCCAGCATAATGAGGTCCCTGTTCTCTGCTGAAACCGCTTTGGTTCCTATCGCACAATATCCAGAATTGTACAGGGTTAAACCCATATGATACAATAACCGCATTCAAAACAGCGCTCCCAAACAGCCACGGACCACCACCAGCAGCAGCAGTCCCCCCCCCCAAAAAAAAGACAGGCTCACAAGGACAATCATCACCAGCTTGGGGGGAAATAACAAGGAATAATGAACTACGCCCCCTGTTTTTATTAGGCTTTCTAATGAGGAAGGTGCATTTCAAAAGCTGTGTTTTGGGAGGGAGAGGTTTCGCCAGACCTCCTTTTTCGATGTTCTCCTTCCCACCCACAGCAAATCCTACCCTCCTTTTCACTCTCCTTAAAGCATCTGACCAAACATGAAGCGTTAGGCAAACCTGAGCCAGCTCTGATGACATCTATCCATCAAGAACCACCGAGTCAGCCCCCATTCATCCCCCCCCCCGCCCACTTGGCGGCAAAACATGAGAAACGAAAGGAGCGACCTGGCCAGCAAAAGCCGACTTTGACTACAGCCTGCTCAAGAAACAGACCCTCCCTAGATGAAGAAGCACCAACCATTATTATTTTTTAAAAAATTGAACAGACACATTTCTATTGGCACAGAATTTCTCCCACTAGCTGTGGCAATAGAGGGGAACTACAAGGCCCATCATCCCCAATGACTGGCCATGCTGTCTGGGGCTAAAGAGAGACAGAAGGGCTGGGGCCTTCCTGTTAGCAGAGATGAAACCAGGCCCTGCCCAGGGGCACAAAAATCACCTATCACTCTATGGATTGTGTGGCATTTGTCGCCGCAAGATCAAAAGGGGCAGAAACTCCCCGTCCTTCTTGCACCACAGCATAAAAGTGTGCGGTAAACTGATTTTTTCCCCCAGGGGGTGGGCAAGGGCTGATGTAGCCCATTGCTGGGGATGCCAATACAGCTTTTTGCCAAGGGCACAAGGAATGCCTCTGTGTATAAGAGCTCATAGTTTGCATGCCAAAGGTCCCAGTTTTTTATTCCCAGGATCTCCAAGTTGGATGGCAAAGGCTTCCACCAGAGTCCTTGGAGAGCACTATTAGTCTGGGTAGACCAAAGGTCCCCAACATGGTGACTATAAAAGTGCCATGCCCTCCAATGCCTCGGTGGCAAAATCTGGGGCACAATCTTGCCAGTTGCCATCTTCCCATTTCCCCCCGCAAGAGAACGGTGCCCATTTTGGACACTGTGCCTTCGTGTGAATTTGCGCCGCACTTCAAAATTGCACAACAGAGCACTGTCCTAGAAGGGCCGCCATTTTCTCGCAAAAAGCACACACAGGATGTCCCAGTTTTCACATGACACTTTCAGGGTATGCAGTGTGCCCACCAGTACTGATGCCCATTAAATGCCCCACTAAAAATCTTATTCAACATTCAAGCTGCTGTTTGTTCTTTCTCTTTGCACTGGCTTAGGTGCATGCCTGAATTTCATTGGGTGTCAGGATTGGACACCTGCCCTCCCTTCTGTGAACAACAGGAGAGCGGTGTGGCGGCCATTTTGTGCCATACACAACACAGCAGCCATTTTGCGGTTGGCTCCCATGGTATTTTCTCAAAATGTGCCCTTCAGTCTGGTGCAGAAAGCATTAAGCCAGAAACATCTAAAGTCCAGCTCAGCATAAGACCAAGTCCAATAATTTATGGATGACCAGAGGTTCCTCAACTTATCTCCAGGAGTTTACACTGTGACTCGTCTCTCTACCACCTCCCTCAGAAATGGCAAGACTGGGTACCAAAGTCTTTCTACTTCTGACCAAGTGCACTGAGCTTTATTTGAACTGATTTGCTGAGCAGTTCAGCTCTTGCACTCGGCTCTGTTGGGACATAGGAGCTTGGGTCATGCAAAGTTTCTTTCCGCTTGCCAGTGGTTGGCCAATACACTGGGATTTCCAGTGTTATAGGAATTCTAAGGTCTCATATATATATAAAGCGTATGTTCATAAATTTACAAGGCAAACACATATGTAAGTATATAAGCCACATGTCTGAAATAGTGGAGAACAATCCTGAAGCCATTTTGACTCTCCCAAATGGACCTCAAATATTTCTCAGCAAGGAGGAAGGAAATGGGAAAAGCTTTCTAATTGTCTTTGGACAGTAGGGGCTTACCCCTCCCTGCAAATACAGTCTGGCAAGTATGGGTTAAGCTGAGCACACTCTCAATTTGCGTAAGAGATTCAGGAACTAAGTATTTACCATCTCCAAGGAATGGCCAGGCCACCCAGAAAAGGCAATCAGATAAGGCATGATCAGGTATCCTGGCAGACAGGAGAGAAGCAACACACTCAAATTTCTGCTGGGGACCACCTCTTTCTGTGATGTATGTATGGTGTTTTGTGGGGTGGTCTTGGGCTACAGGGTGGCAATTTCAAAAAGTCTATATAAGGCCTTGCACACCATTGTTCTGGGTTCCTCCTCCTTCCTGCGTGTGGTGAGTGAGGACCCTGTTGCAACAGATCAATAAAGATCAGGCTTAATAGCTGCTTTGCTTCTCAATATTCTCTGGCTGGCCTCTGTTGTTTTCTCCTACCGATAGAGAACCTACATAAGGACTCATCAATAGGAGTATAGCATCTAGATCAAGGGAAGTAATAGTGCCACTGTATTCTGCTCTGGTCAGACCTCACCTGGAGTACTGTGTCCAGTTCTGGGCACCACAGTTCAAGAAGGACACTGACAAACTGGAACGTGTCCAGAGGAGGGCAACCAAAATGGTCAAAGGCCTGGAAACGATGCCTTATGAGGAACGGCTAAGGGAGCTGGGCATGTTTAGCCTGGAGAAGAGGAGGTTAAGGGGTGATATGATAGCCATGTTCAAATATATAAAAGGATGTCACATAGAGGAGGGAGAAAGGTTGTTTTCTGCTGCTCCAGAGAAGCGGACACGGAGCAATGGATCCAAACTACAAGAAAGAAGATTCCACCTAAACATTAGGAAGAACTTCCTGACAGTAAGAGCTGTTTGAGAGTGGAATTTGCTGCCAAGGAGTGTGGTGGAGTCTCCTTCTTTGGAGGTCTTTAAGCAGAGGCTTGACAACCATATCTCAGGAGTGCTCTGATGGTGTTTCCTGCTTGGCAGGGGGTTGGACTTGATGGCCCTTGTGGTCTCCTCCAACTCTATGATTCTATTCTATGATTCTATGACTCTATACAGGCTCTTGGGTACCCCATAAGGGAAAAGGAGCAGTTTTTCTCTTACAACACCAAGCAGCAAGCTCAGCTTTTGACTTCTAAGAAACTTTCACAGAAAATCTAAGAAAGGACCTGGTAGGGATACAGCTGTTACCTGGGACCAGGGAGACCATGGTGGAAACCCTACTCAGCTATGAAGCTCACTACTGTCTCTCCTTAAGACAGTCACTGTCTCTCAACATAACCGACGTCACCGAATTGTTGTGGGGATAAAATATAAAGCAGCAGAAAAGTGTGTACATCAGCCTTGAGCCCTTTGGAGAAAAGGTGGAATTGAATGCAACCATTTTAAAAAGAGAGAAGTGTGTGTGTGTTTTTTTCATTCTTACTTTCCTTCTCTCATGGCTGACCAAGATGGGTGACATGCCTGGCACCCACACAAAAATCCAAATGTGTCCAAAGGCCTACAAAAGCTTAATGTCCACTAGCAGCATTTTTAAGGGATGCGGGTGGCGCTGTGGGTTAAACCACAGAGCCTAGGACTTGCCAATCAAAAGGTCGGCGGTTTGAACCCCCGCGACGGGGTGAGCTCCCGTTGCTCGGTCCCTGCTCCTGCCAACCTAGCATGTCAAAGTGCAAGTAGATATATAGGTACCACTCCAGCGGGAAGGTAAATAGTGTTTTCGTGCGCTGCTCTGGTTCGCCAGAAGTGGCTTGGTCATGCTGGCCACATGACCTGGAAGCTGTACGCCAGATCCCTCGGCCAATAAAGCGAGATGAGCGCCGCAGCCCCAGAGTCGGCCACGACTGGACCTAATGGTCAGGGGTCCCTTTACCCTTTACCTTTACCTTTAGCAACATTTTTATTTTAAAAAGAAACCAGAGAGCACCTTCTCTGCAAAGCCATGGGTGGGGTAAGGCAAGATCCCCTTTTCCGTATTGATAGATTGATTGTTAAGTTGTTTACCCCGAAGACAAAACCTTTTTCAGACATTGTGGTGAGGAGGGAGAAGTATAAGCAAAGCGGTGAGGATCCGTTTGCTTCCTTGATTTTATTGGCTATTTTATGTTGGCTTTAGTGTACCATCAGCACTCTAGTTTTCTGGAATTACACGAGCTATAAATACAGAGCTCAGCCTCTGTGGCACATGGGACAAGACTGCTGGAGGAATTTTTTTCTGCCTGGGACCAATTTATTATGCTGCTCCTGAACTTCCGTGATTTGATTTAATATTTGTATTCTGCTTTTCCAGCAACAAATGCTGAGCTAAAAGTGGCTCAGAATAATCACAACCACATTAATAAACAACAAATGCTCCATTACTATGATATCAAGCACAGCAGTATGTAAATAAAGAGAACAACAACAGTTTGGGAGGCAGCGCCCAGCCAGATTGCTCAACTCCCAGATTCTATGCTGTGGTTTGGAAGGAAACAATCCATTGAAAAGAACCAGGGGATGTTTTCCTGAACCTGTCATCTGGGAGAAGTATATATTGTTATGAAAATTCTGAAGTCTCAAATATATAGAATAAATGCATAATTCTTGCTTTTGAAACTTGTTGGTCATGTGGGCCTGTTTGCATTGTAGGAGCCCTTCATAATTCCCCTTGCCTGAGAGCACATAGACCAGGGGTCAGCAACCTAAGGCCCATGGGCCGGAAGCAGCCCACAGAGGTCGTTTGACCAGCCCATGAGCCGAACCGAGCCACCCGCTCACGCACTGCGCTAAACCGGTGCAGCGCAGCACATTGTGGAGACTCACTTGAATGGCACCAGATTCAATGTGGCAATTCCCAGACCATCCGCAGGCCAGATTTAGAAGGCAATTGGGCCTGATCCAGCCTGAGGACCTTAGTTTGCCAACCCATGGCCCAGATGCTCTGCATAGAGGGATCACCAGGTCCGTCTGGGCTTTTTGATTGTCATATCAATGATCCTCCTCTTCCTCTTTCCAGTGTTGATGCTTTGTGTAAACTCTGTTAATCCTCAGGAATAGCACACCTTGATCTGCCTGAGCCACTGTGACCCCACCTTATGTCTGATGTATTTCTGGTTTGTAAAGGGGATGTCTGTCTTCTCCATGCCAAAAACGCTAACCTTCAAAAAGAGGTGTCTCTCTTTGTTCTGGGTCTCTCACCTGTTTACAAGGAGGGGTGGGGGACACTGTGGCAACAGAAAAATAAAGATCTTCCTCCCTGCCACTGGATCCTGCCTCCATCCTTTCTTCCCTGACCAATCATGGACTTAGGGGACTCAGAGTCCCTTGGGGAGTTGGGCAGCCAAAGCCAAACAAGAATTTTCCCTATAACAATATTATGGGAAGAGGCAGTGTTGTGCAGTGATTAGAGAGTGTTGGATGAAGACCTGGGATGCAGGGTTCAAATTCCCCACTCATCTGTGAAGCTCACTGGGTGACCTTTGGGCCCAGTCTCTGCTTCTCAGCCTCAGCTACCCAGCCTAAATATACCCCAATCCTTCGAATGTTCCTCATAGGGCTTGGTTTCAGGACCCTTGATCGTATTGGTCAGCCTCATCTGCACACCTTCCAGCTTGTCTGTATCCTCCTTAAACTTTGGTGTCCAGAACTGGACATAGGACTCCAGGTGGAGTCAGATCAAGACAGAAATGAGCAATACTATGGCTTCCCTTGATCTGGACACTAGACTTCTATAATTCAGTAGACTCCAGCAAAGCTAGAATTTGACTCCTGGGTCTTCTGAGAATCTCAGGAAACTCTTACCAGCTTTCCGGAACTTGACTTGAAGAGCGAACTTTTGCTATTCTTCCTCCTCCTTCGAGAAAAAAGGGAGAATTGTCCTTTTGAAAGCTCAATCTCCTTGATATTTCTTATGTTAATGATCTCACATTTTTTATCCTCCTTGCTGTAACAATGGCTTCTTGCAGCCATGCTGTGCTCTTCCCTTTCGTTTTACTTAAATGATTGCACCATGACACCCCTCTTGAATAAAAGCATGGAAAGGGAAAAGCTGAGCTTCTCTTATTATTAAGCAACATTAGACTCGTGTTTGTTCTCCATTTAATTTGCATATGGAGAGTTAAAAACCACTCCTGGCGGGATTGACAAAGAGGTAATTCTAAGGTTGGGTTCTCTACCCCCCAAGAAAATAAAGTCAGTATGCTAAACAAAGAGGCTAACAGGACCTTTTGTTCGACCTTTCCAGGAGCTTTGAAAAATGCTTTCAGCTTCCCACAATCACCAGAAATACATGGTATCACACAGAGATGTGCCCGCTTCCAGCAGATCAAGGAAATGAGATTGGGATTGTGTTGAAACCGACTCTGAGCCCACAGAAGGGGGAACAAGGAGAGGGAGAAATCTAAGATCACCATAAAGCAGGCAAGGAACCATCCTTGATCTGGCTACTGACGGCGGCCGACAGAGTCTACTACAAACTGGCTGTGGTTTCACATATTTCATCAGAGCATAATACAATAATATGAGGCTACTGGATCAGGCCAATGACCCAACTGGTCCAGCAGCCTGTTCTCACAGTGGACAACCAGATGTCTGTGGGAAACCTGCAAGAAGTACCCTAGCAACCTTGCACAGCTCCAAGACAACGTTGTCTTCCCAACTGACTTCAACGAGCAAAGAGATGCTGAAATGAAATGGAGGGTGCTGAGCAGTTGGTTGTAAACAGCATAGCTGCCCCACCATTCATAGCAACACTGCAAGACAGTAGGATAAGCTCATTGGATGCAGCGCTACTCCTACAGCGCTTGCAAGGGGCTAGCCCTGCTTCTTATGTCCTAAGCGTCAGACATGCCCTCTAGGTGGGTCAATCGGGGTCACAATCCTGTTTCACATAGCAGCCAGCCAACACAGCCACAAACAGAGTCACAAGACAAACCCAGGCTCCAGCAACTAGTATTCCATGGTAGGCTACCCCTGAGCCTGGAGGCTCCATTGTTCACTGCTGTCTCAACAGGCACATTGCACATTGACCCTGATGGATAAATGACAGTCTAGGTCTATAGCAAATAAATTTAGCTGTCATGACTAACAGGCAGCAAGACACTGACTCATGCATTAAGTAATGAAGTAAGTTTCCATCCTGAATCTATTGTCAATCAGTTTATGAAAGCAGACTCTTGAGAGACAGGTAGAAAAAATGATATTGGATCTTCCAACAGCATATATCATCTGTGATCTGCGATTACTAAGACCCAACACGGGTTTCTCAAAAATAAGTCACGTCAAACAAACCTCATTTCTTTTTTTTGATGGAATTAAGTTTGATGGAACTTGGTGGGTGAGGGGAATGCTCTGGACATAGCATATCTTGATTTCAGTAAGGCTTTTGACAAAGTCCCTCATGATATTCTTGCAAGGAAGGTGGTAAAATATGGGTTGAACGAGGTAACTGTTAGGTGGATTAGTAGCTGGTTGGCAGACTGAAACCAAAGATGACTCATTAATGGTTCCTGTCATCCTGGAAAAAATGCCAAGTGGGGTGCCACAAGGTTCTGTCCTGGGCCTGTTGTTGTTCAAAGACTTTATGAATGACTTGTATGAAGGAATTGAGGGGGCGTTCATCCAATTTGCAGATGATGCCAGACTAGGAGGGGTAGCTAATGCAGCAGAAGACAGAATCAGAATTCAAAATAATAATAATAATAATTTATTATTTATACCCCCACCCATCTGGCTGGGTTTCCCCAGCCACTCAGGGAGGCTTCCAATAAAGTATTAAAATACAGTGGTCTGTTAAACATTAAAAGCTTCCCTAAACAGGGCTGCCTTCAGATGTCTTCTAAAAGTTTGGTAGTTGTTCTTCTCTTTGACATCTGGTGGGAGGGCGTTCCACAGGATGGGTGCCACTACCGAGAAGGCCCTCTGCCTGGTTCCCTGTAACTTGGCTTCTCACAGTGAGGGAACCACCAGAAGGCCCTCGGCACTGGACCTCAGTGTGAGGGCTGAATGATGGGGGAGAGAAGCTCCTTCAGGTATACCGGACTGAGGCCAGATTGGACCTTATCAGATTGGAGAACAAGCCACAAGCCAACAAAATGAATTTCAATAGGGACAACTGTCACGTTCAGCTCTTAGGCCTTTCACCCTAAGGTCCCATGGCAGGTTACAACAATTAAAACACAATGTCAAGAATAGTTTGAAACAACATACAGTCATAGAAATGTGGTGGGTCCTGCAGTCTGTCTAAAGGGGAAACTCCCCAGGGAGGAGTCCAGCTCTGACCCTGGAAGTGGCACCTCTTTGGACGAGGAGTCTCAATCAGCTCCCCAACCAAGTCTGTCTGCCCGTACCAGTTCTGCAGAATGGCAAAGAAGCCTTCAGAGGCTGTTGGGAGAGGCCACAAGGACTCTCCAAGGTCCTGAAGTACCCAAGGCTACACGTCTCTCTCCCAACCATCTAGCCCTGAAGATGCTGCAGAGTGCAATATCCACCAGCCCCAGCATGATACAACCATGTAGGCTGGGATGGTTGTGAGATGCAGTCCCAAACCTCTGGAGGATACCAGGTTGCAGATGGTTGCTTCAAGGAGCATTCTGCAATTCTTTCTTCTGTAGCTAAATTTAAACGAAGAAAAAATTCCTGGAACAGCCTGCACATGAGTGGAACCTAAGAGGATCCTGCTGGATCAGGCCATCTAGTCCAGCATTCTGGTCTCACAGGGGCCAACCAGATGCTTGTGAGAAACCAGAAAGCAGGACTCAAGCACAAGAACATTCTCCTTTCCTCTGGTTTCCAGCAACAGGTGTTCAGAAGCATTGCTGCCTCTGACCATAGAGGCAGAGTATAGTCATCATGGCTAGTAACTATCAATGGACTTTTCGTCCATGAATTTGGCCATCTACGTTGGTGGAGAGGAGTTTCATATTCTAACTCTGCACTGAATAGAGACGTACTTCCATTTATGCATCCAGGATCTTCCAATATTCAACTTCATTGGATGTCAACAAGTTCTAGTGTTGTGACAGTGGGAGGAAAACTTTCCTCTCTCTACTCTCTCCATGCCATGAATAATTTTTACAAACTTCTATAATGTTGCCTCTTACTCAGTCGTCAAAGATAAGCAGGACTTGGTCTGGCCAATGGTGGAAAAGGAGACCACCCTGGGAATTCTCTGCATGATATTTTGAGTTCCACAAGAAAGGGAACATAATGCTTTAAAGGTCCAGGTGAATCACTGTAAAACTGGACAATTGCACTAGGTCTCTGTGAACTCTGTCCAGGGCTGCAGGAGATTGATTATATATTTTAAAAATTGCCGCTAGCTTCTGAACCCACTGAACTGAAGCATCTCTGAGACGGAAATTAATTACCTTTCTTCTACCTATTTGCAGAGCAAAATCCTTGATTGAGCCTTCTTAGCCCTAGCAAAATATTAATCATAATATTCATACTTGTGTCAAGATTTTAGATTATGACCGGTAACTGTTATTTTTTTAATAATAATAATAAATCCACCAGACACGTTTTGCTGAGATTTAAAGGCTCTCTGGCAATGCAGATAAGCAATGAAAACTGGGAGATCAGCCTTCCCCAAGTAGTTCCTCTCCAAATGATTTGGACTGCAACTTCCATCAGGCTCAGCCAACGCTTCAAAGCAACTGGAGAGCAACACGCTGGAAAAGCTGTTTTAGAGGAAGCAAGAGAAGGGCATTCTCAAAGCTGCTGAATGCCCTCCGTTTGAGCTGTTGACCCTTGTTTCCAAAGGCCATAAGAGTGTGGCCATAAGAACATAAGGAGACCCTGATATATCAAGCCATTGGCTCCAGCAACCCAGCATCCTGTTTTCACAGTGACCAATGAGATGGTTGTGGGATACCTGCAAACAGGACCTGCTGAATATACTCTCTGTGCACGGGCAAACTTTCCAGCGTACATCTGCTGTTGGTTAGTGGCAGATGATGCCAGCCTAGTCATAGCAATGGGAATAATAATAATAATTTATTACTTATACCCCGCCCATCTGGCTGGGTTTCCCCAGCCCCTCTGGGCGGCTTTCAACAGAATATTAAAATACAATA
Source organism: Podarcis gaigeae (assembly GCF_964106915.1). Taxonomy (NCBI): domain Eukaryota; kingdom Metazoa; phylum Chordata; class Lepidosauria; order Squamata; family Lacertidae; genus Podarcis; species Podarcis gaigeae. The sequence goes on from NC_139678.1 coordinate 2,550,842, forward strand.
GTCTATTAAACATTAAAAGCTTCCCTAAACAGGGCTGCCTTCAGATGTCTTCTAAAAGTTTGGTAGTTGTTTTTCTCTTTGACATCTGGTGGGAGGGCGTTCCACAAGGAGGGCGCCACTACCAAGAAGGCCCTCTGCCTGGTTCCCTGTAACTTGGCTTCTCGTAGCAAGGGAACCGCCAGAAAGCCCTCGGAGCTGGACCTCAGTGTCCGGGCAGAACGATGGGGGTGGAGACACTCCTTCAGGTATACTGAACTGAGGCCGTTTAGGGCTTCAAAGGTCAGCACCAACACTTTGAATTGTGCTCAGAAACGTACTGGGAGCCAATGCAGGTCTTTCAGGACCGGTGTTATGTGGTCTTGGCGGCTGCCCCCAGTCACCAGCCTAGCTGCCACATTCTGGATTAGTTGTAGTTTCTGGGTCACCTTCAAAGGTAGCCCCACATAGAGCACATTGCAGTAGTCCAAGTGAGAGATAACTAGAGCATGCACCACTCTGACGAGACAGTCTGCAGGCAGATAGGGTCTCAGCCTGTGTACCAGATGGAGCTGGTAAACAGCTGCCCTGGACACAGAATTGACCTGTGCCTCCATGGACAGCTGTGAGTCCAAAATGACTCCCAGGCTGCGCACCTGGTCCTTCAGGGGCACAGTTACCCCATTCAGGAGCAGGGAGTCCCCCATACCTGCCCGCCCATTGTCCCCCCAAAACAGTACTTCTGTCTTGTCGGGATTCAACCTCAATCTGTTAGCCGCCATCCATCCTCTAACCACCTCCAGGCACTCACACAGGACCTTCACCGCCTTCACTGGTTCTGATTTAAAAGAGAAAACACCCAAAAGTAAATCTTGCTGCCTTACTGAGCTCTCACAATAACACCACAGCAGAAACTCTGCAATCCCCAATGCGTACAGGGTGTATACCTGAGATTTTGTGTGTGTCAGCTAGTTTACACATGTGCTTTTGACATTGTAAATAAATATACATACATTACAATTCCCGAGTAAGGAGATGGCCTTTCCCCAAGGTGTTTGCTTAGCCTTTGCCAATAGCTAAAAGGGACACCTTAAAGCAGTGGTTCTCGAGGGGTGTGGAGCAGAACACTAGTATGGCAGGCGAAGAAGGCAAGTGTGGCAGGAAGATTCAAGCACAATCAAAGAAGCATCTAAACCTTTCAGTGTAGTATAGCATTGTATAGTTTTGTTTTAGTTTTTTGCAGAACATAGATAGATATCTTCAGTGATTTTTTTTCCTAGGGGTACACAGGGGTACACATACCCCTAAACATTTTGTGAATCTAAGTTTGGCCTCATTGAGGGGCAGTATTTCAATATGAGTAGGAAAATGAGAGTACCCCTAAACATTATTTTTTATAGAAAAAAGCACTGGATATCTTTGCAAAATGAGAGCAAGAGCATCAAGTGATTGTGTAAGCTCAACCTTCTCATTGAGGCCCATACGCAAGATGCTCATTTATAGTTATATTTTGGAAATTATTCCTGTTCTTATGTAGCTGCATTATTTTATACTTTCCGGGAATGTCCCATGATCATATTATAAAGTAGCTGTGTTCTGTGCTTTAAATCAAGCCCCGCTAGCGAGTTGTTCCTTTTGGTTCTCCAATGCATAAGAAGTACACCCAATAATCAATATCTATCAATATCAATAAAAGCATCAATATTCATACCAATATCAATATCAATTTAAAAAATCAGTGTGAGCCCAGAGAAAATAGTTTGAGAACCACTGCCAATGGCTAGAAGATGCTTGCTTAGATGAGCAATGCTGGCCCTTGATAGCTGGTGGCTACTAGCTGTAGCACAAGTTCTGCCTATTTTGGTGAGGTTTAATAGGAAGCTGTTTACAGGTTAGGAATCCAGAGATACCAAACAGGAGATGCCTGGGAATGTTGTCATCCCCCCACCCCACCCTGCACAATTCAAGAAGGAGCTTTGACTGTGGAAACTCCAAGGTTTGGGGAAACAACTGTCATTGCTTAAAAAGCCAGCTCTGCTGACATTCTGTCCTTCCCTCTCCAGATTGGCATGCATTTTTCCTGAAGCAAACAGGTACAGCAAAAGAAAGTGTTATCTCCCCAGGACAGTCTCATCATTAGGAAACTGACCCTGTAAAAGACTGCCCCCTAGAGGCTCCTGCTGCTCAAGGAGAAGGTGGTGAGCACAAAGCATTGAAATAATTCAACTAGAGTTGCTTTTGCTGAACTAGGCATTTTGGACAACAGTACATGGATGGCCCCATCTTCCACAAAAGGCGCACCTTAAAATCAGAAATGTTCTGGATCTGAGCGCCCTGCTAAGCCACACAGCAGCCTACCTGGGTATCCACAGCACTGCGGGGTTCACAAAGGCTCCATTTCCCAGCCCCCACTGGGGCAGTTGATTCCAGGTGGCCAACAGAGGATGTGCAAAAATCCAACCAGTGGATGCAGGACCATCACAAATGCCAAAGCAAAGGTAAACCCACAAGAAAGAATCCTTAGGGCAGTCTGCACACACCAAACACACAAAAAACCCAAACAGATTCCAGCTGTGTGCAACAGCCAAAAAAAAGGAGATAAAGGAACCTCAAAAGCATGGAGGGCAAGACAATTCTTTATCTGCATTTTTTATATAAAAGAATCCTTTTCAACAGGAATTGACGGAATGGTTGGGGTATTGACGACTAAGTCCTACCAACCGTCTCTAGATGCAGACTCGCACCCAAAACCTGCAGATGAAATTCCTCAACCAACCACCGTGTTTTGAATGGGGAGTGTGAGCAGAATCACACACCATTTGCCAGGGGAAAGCTGTGTGTCGGCTGCCACATCCATGCGCTCTCAGCACCAGCACAGCTCACCCGGCGTTGAGCAAAACAGCAGCGGGGAAGGCTTATGCCAATCATGCTCATCGCTCTGTGCTGACTCCAGGAATCCCACACCTCAGAGCCACCAAGACTGACGGCGGCCTGTTTCTTCCTGCCCACATATAACATGCTGTCTTTGTGAGAAAAGAAGCACACACACACACACTAGATTGAATGAACATCCTGTCCTCCGAGGAGAACCTTTTGTAATGCACACTCACACAAAGAAGGTTATTTTTTTCCTATATATATATATATATGCAACCATGGTGCCAAATAACACCACCTGCCATCAAAACTCAGATCTGCAGGAGTCACAAAATCGGGCAGGGACATCAACAGATGGTTGGGGGATCATTATAAATTGAATATAACCAAACACAAGTCCAAGTGCCATTGGAGTGCTCTGTTCAGGGGTGAAAATCTCATGCATTTGCCCCCAAAATATTATGAAACTAGCACAGAACTTCAGCAACACACATTCTCTGCATGCAATATTTTTGGGGGTGTTCGGCTAGGAAGGAAATTGGTGGGAGTGTATGGGGGATACTATCAAGCACACCAGAGGAGAGGAATTTCTTCAGTTGTTTTTTTCTCCCCAGGAACAGGCCACCTCAAACAGCTAGAACCTGGTTTGATCGCGGGAAAGCCACACAAGAGGCAAAATTCCCAGGGCCCAAGAGAAACCACTCATCGTTACCAAATGGCCATCCAGGCACCAGGGGAAGCCAAGGGGCCTGGCTCTCTGGTCCAGAGCCAGCCCTGCCCAGCTTAGCCCCCTTTCCAGAGAGGATGCTCTTCAAAGAGGCATGAAAACCATCTCTTCCCTCTGTTTGTGTGTGTGTCATCACTAGCTGGAGAGAAGAGACGCCGGAAGGTTTGGCCTCTCTCTGGGTTCGGCATTCCCCACATCAGAAGGCTGTTGCCAGGGAAATGGAATGAATAAGAGAAATTCAGAAGGAAAATGCAAAACTACCCCCACCCCTACCAAAGCAAAAAAAAAGAAAGGGGGGGAGCAGTTACTTCCAGGGGGAGAAAGGGGTTCAATACAGAGGCATGGAGCCTTGTCTCTTTTCGGTGCAGCAGGAGGAGGCTGATTCTGGGGAGGAGCAGGGGTTTTTTGTACACACACATACACACACACACAATTGCCGCAGAGAAGGAGAAGCAAGCTGCCTGCCTGCCTGCCTGCCTGCCTGCCTGCCTGCCTGGGGAGTGAATGAATCTTCCCTCCCCCGCCGCCCCCTCGCTCTGCCAACGTCAGCCGGAGATTTGCATGGCACAAGCGGCGCCCACCGCCGTCTCCTCCTCCGCCTCCTCCTCCAAACCGGGCACCGCGGCCATTGGAGCCGGCCAGCGCTGTGTGTGCGTAAATGTGCCACGCTGAAGATGCCGCCCGCTCTCGGCTGCTTCCAGAGGGTTAAACTCCATCTCCCCCTGGCTGCCAACCAGAGTTAATTTCCACCTCCACAACACCGGGGGTTGGGGAGATTTAATAGAGGGTTATTTTTAGCATCCTTCCAACACGCGCGCACACGCGGGCGCACATACACACACACACCAAAAACCTTCTACAGGGAAGCTTCCCCCCGCAAAAAAAAAAGAGAGATCTGAAAGGCCACCCCAGAAATAGATGCGGGAAAGTTTGCAGCCTGTCAAAACCTCTCCTAACCTCCGCTCACCGGGAAGCAGGGCTGAGAGGAGTTCAGGAAAGGGGGGGGGGGGAGAGAGAGAGAGAGAGAGAGAGAGAGAGAGAGAGAGAGAGAGAGAGAGAGAGAGGTCTTTTTCAGCCTCCAAGGCTCTCTCTGGGCTCTGCTGACATCTCCGCACACGCCTGCCTGTCTCTGCAACCTCGGATTGTACCCACCAGCCTCTCCGGGCGCCCATCGCCAGGGCCTCCTGCCCACCAATGCAAGACCCCCTGGAGGCTCCCAAACCGAGCCCAGAGGTGGAAAGATTCCCCCCTCCCATGTGCAAGCAGACCGTGGCTGGCATCGCATCTTTCGGGGGGGGGGGGGAGGTGGCGAGGGATGAGGCAAACGAGCCTCCTTCTCTTCCCCGAGGTCTTTGCAGCTGGTATTTAGACAGCTGCGTGGAGAAGGGGAGCGGGGGCCAGCAAGAGAACAGAGGGGGCCATTTACGCGCCCAGGAGAGCCCGGCCAACCTAGGCAACACGGAGCTCCAGAAAGCCCGGAGCTGGGAGGATGGAGCGGTGGACGGAGCGAGTCAGAGACGGACCGAGTCCTCCCGGGCATTGCCCGGTGCCCAGATGTGCCACCGGCTGGATTTGCAGCTGGAGGAAGAAGAGGAGGGAGCCTGGGGCTTCCTCTCCTCTCCTTCCTTCTTTTGCCCACCACCCTCCGCCAAATCTCCCATTCCTCCCTCCCCGCCCCAAAGTCAGCTCCCACCAAACGGTCCCTCTCCCTGGGATGCCAGCCCCCTCCGCCGTTCCTCGGTGGCGCAGAGCAGGTCCCCCTCCCCTCTCCCTCGCTTCCCGGACCGGCGGGGAGGTGGGGGCAGCAATCCGGTCGCCTGAGCCAAGACCCGAGTTCGAGCCTCGTCCGGTTGAGATTTGGGGGTGGGGGAGTGCGAAAGAGCTGCTTTTTGAGCCCCGGAAGGTCGGGGGTGCGAAGAGAAGGCTCTCCATGCTTGCAAGGTCACCACGACGCGGGAGGTGGGCTGTTTTTTCCCCTCCGGTGGGGAGAGAGAGAGAGAGAGAAAGAGAGAGCAGTAGCGAGCCGGTGGCCGGCACTCACCGTAGACGCCTTGCCCGGAGATGCCCTCCAGCAGCACGGCGAGCAGCCACACGGCCCCGTAGGCTAAATCCATCTTGGCGGCGGCGGGAGCAGCGGCAGCCACATATCCGGGCGGAGGGGACCGGGAGCAGGAGGAGGCGCGCCCCGCTCGCTCGCTCCGCCACGGCCCGCTCGCGGCTCCCGAGGATGGAGGAGGGCGAGGACGAGGATGGAGAGGGAGGCAGCGGCAGGAGGAAGAGGCGGAGAGGAGGCGCCCCCCGGGCAGGAGGCGACGCGCGGCGGCGGAGGCTCCGAGCCCCGGCTAGATCGCGGCGTCCTTGCGCGGCGCACTCTGCTGCGGCGGGGCCGGCGGCAGCGGCTCGGCGGCGGCGGAACAGGGCGCAGCCATGGCGGGAGCGCCCCCGGCGCACTCCCGGGCCTGCGGGCGGCTGGCTCTCTCCTCCTCCTCCTCCTCCTCCTCCTGCAGCGGCGGGCCCGGGCTGGGAAAGACAGGATGCGCGCCTGGCAGCAGCTGCGGGGCTTGCGCGCCGCGGTCACGTTGGGCGCTACGTGCTCCGAGCCGCCAGCCGACAAGGCAACCCCGAGCCGGCCGCGTCAACCGCGCGCCGCCGCTGCCGCCGCTACCGCCGCCACAGCCGCTGGGACCGCTCGTGCCGCCGCCTCTCGCTTCTCCTCCTCGCGAGCGCCGCGGAATGGGAGGCGCCGCGCCTGCCTGCCTGCCGCTTGCCCAGCCTCCGCGCACCTCCTCCTTCCTTCCCTCCTCCTGGCCTGTGGGAAGCTCGCCGGCTTGCGGGCAGCACCGCACGCTTCGTCGGCAAGCGGCTGGGTGCAGGGATCTGGCTCACGTCTGCTTGGACATCTTTGGCTAGGGCGCGCCGACCCGTCTCCTGGGGAGAGTCGAGAGGGATGGAAAGAGGTCCTTCTCCACGCAGCGCATAGCTAAAGCGTGGAAATGCCCCCTCCTCCGGGGGGGGGGGGCAGCGGCGGCCACCGACTTGGAGGCTTTAAAAGAGGCAAACAGAAATTGGCGGAGGAGACGGCCCCCGATGGCTACCAGCCAGAATGGCACAGTTGGAGGCAGCAGTTCTTCTGAATGCCCGTTGCTGGAGGCTACGGGAAGAGAGAGAGGCTCTTGCGCTCAGGGCTTGCTTATGGGCATCATCTGGTTGGCCATCGTGAGAACCGGATTGCTGGGCTAGACGGGCCATTGGCCTGATCCAGCAGACTCAATTTATGTTCTTAATGGACACGGCTAACTAAACGCCAGGAAGAACTTTCTGACACTAAGAGCTGTGAGACAGCAGAACGCTCTCCCTCGGGAGAAGGTGGACTTTGCTTCCTTGGAGGTTTTTAAGCAGAGGTTGGATGGCCATTTGTCCTGGATGTTTTAGCTGAGATTCCTACATTGCAGGGGGGTTGGGCTAGATGACCCTTGGGGTCCCTTCCAACTCTACAATTCCAGGATTCTAGGCCCATTGATATAAACCATAAATCAAGAAGGAGAGGGCTACCAATGGCTACTAGATACGATGGCTATGCTCTCCTCCACTGCTGGAGGCAATAATGCTTCTGAATCCCAATTGTTGGAGACCACAGGAGGGGGGAGAGTCTTTGTGTTCAGGTCCTGCTCTGTGTTTCCCACAATGAGCATCTGTTTGGCCACTGTGAGAAGAGGGTGCTGGATTAGATGGTCCATTGGGCCATCACCCTGGAACCTTAGGGTGACAGGAGGGTAATAAATAAGTGAAGACTATTTATGTTCTTAAATACGTGACTCCTGGTCCTGGAAGCCAAAGCAAAGCCAGCCATAACCACTGCCCCCATCTGGATGACATGATGTGCAAGGGGACACTAGCAGCATTTCCCCCCAAGCTGGGGAACTCTGTGTCACACTTTTGGGCATCAGGTCTTTTCACCGACTTGATTTTGGGTGGGTTCAGAAGCCAGTTGACACCCACAAGACATACCCCTCCCAGGATCTTCTCAAAAGTGAAGACATGCATATATACAGAAAGAAGTTCCTAAAGTCAATCTGGGAGGGGGAATAAGAGGGTGACCTACATTACTCTCAAGGCCCCATCTCCCTTCTGGGATAAACATCAACAGCTGCTTTGTGTTGAATCAGCCCACTGGCTAGTACCGGTTCTCCAAGATCTGAAGCCCTGTCACTGAAATTATGGAGATGGTCTGCAGGCAATGTGTGTCTTCTTCCACTGAGCTATAGTTCTTCCCACACATGATTTAATTTTCATTTCCTCAAATATGGGCTAATCTGGGATTTGAGCCTGGGACATGACCCCCAAAGTGAGAATTGGGACCCTTGGCCAGGGATGATTAGATGGGTCTGGACTCCAGATCCCATCTGCCCTGGGGAGCTTAGCCAACCACCATCCAACAACATCTAGATGGCCCACAGGTTCCTCCTGCCCTACACAAAGAAGTTGAAGACTTTCAAGAGATGGACAGTTCATAAATTTTGGGGTGATTGAATCTATGCTATCAAGAGAAAGAACTGAGGAGGCTGATCTAGCAGGTCTCTCCTTATGTTCTTAAATTCATTGAGTACAAGGTTATCACTAGACAATGCAGGAGCATTCATGGAGCAGAGTGAGGTGTGGACTCCAATACAGACAACTTCCAGTTTACATGGTGGTTGCGTTCCAATGTGCCATGCTTTTAAGTGAAATCAAGTATATTTGAAACACCATTGAAAAAGCCTGCAAAGTTTTCTGTGCCCCTTTCTGTGACTTTTTTGTGACATTTCCGGGTCACTTCCACATTCAGTGCGATGCTCACATGCGCGGTCATGCACATATCGGGTGCGCCTACAACGGTGGCTGCCTGTACTAATCTGCCACTAATGTACTATTATTGTGTCAATTATATGTTGCAGAAGACACCTGCAAAAGGTCCCACCAATTGACAGGAACTTTGTTTCCCACTGGCTGGCTTCCCATGGGCATTTGATTGGCCAATGTTGGAATGGGATGCTGTGCTATGATGGGCCATTGGCCTGATCCAGCAGGACCCCTGCGCACTCTTTCCAGCATTTGAGAGAGTTTCTGAATACAAGTTGCTGGCAATCACAAATGGGGAGAGGTGCTGTAGTCCTTCTATCCCGCTTGCATGGTTCCCATTGGAGCATCTGGTTGGCCACTGTGAGAACAGGACCATGGGCCTGATCCAGCACAGACTCCCTTTATGGGACAATTAAAGCAAGACAACAACAACAAAATAGCATTTAATAAGCACCACCTAGATGGCCTGGGCAAATAAAAGGTCTTTGCTGGAGGGACATTTCAAGCAGCAGAAGGCAGGTCTTCCTGGAGAGAATTCTAGAGACAGGGTGCCAACACTGAGAAGGCCCTCCCAAGAGGACCTCACTAGCTAGTCAGAGTACTTGTGTGAGAGAAGGGATCCTTGATAGGTCCATGAGGACTTGCCTTCTACTGGATCATATTATTTCATCTCAGTATTCTCCATTCAGTCACACAGTGACACTCTGTGGTCTCAGATAGCGAATGGTCCTGCCCATAGCCTGTTATATTTTCTCCAGTATCAGAGACAGACAGCCTCTCAGAAAGCCAGTTGCTGGGTTTCATGAACGGGAGAGTGGTCTTGTGCTTCTGGGCTTCCCAAAGATACCTGGTTCATCACCATGGAGAGCACTAAGCTGGGCTGGAGAGGGCTTTGTCCTGATCCAGCCAGGCTCTTCTTAGCAGGCCCAGCCCTACCATTAGGCTGAGGGAAGTGCCTGCCTCGGGTGGCAGTTGCTGAGGGGACACAGCTGTGTGAGCTGTTTGACTTCCCCTGATCCTCTGAAGGAGATCAGACGTGGAGGAGCTGTCCCATTACCAGTGCTGAACTAGGATGCAACTCCCAGCATGGTTGGCTTTTGCACATGGGTTGGGGTGCAGGGTCCCATATGGTTCTTCATTCCAGGTGGCAAAGCGTTGCTGGCCAGCCCTGCTCCTTACTAGAGTTCAAGGGCTCGTTCCATTCAGGCAAGAATGCTTGGGGTGGAAAGGGGGTGGTCAGTGAGTGGTGTGACCAGAGGAGAAGGGAAGTAGCTGCAGATAAAAGCCCCAAAGACCAGAGAAGATGCCACATCCTGTTTCATCAGTGACAAAGGGCTAGAAGGTGCAAAAGCATCATGAGGACCAGACCAGCCATTCATTTCCCCTCCTGCCTGCTTGGCTGACACTCTTGAAGCCAACACTCCAGATCATTTTGCCGTCTCGGCTTGAGATTTGAGCACATGAGTCTGTGCAAGGGCTTTCACACATGGGGGGGGGGCAGGGCTTTCCAAATCCAATTTTAGGGTGGTGAGTCAGCCTCCATGGTTTGATATGGCATGCTAATGGCATTTCCTCCCAGCAAAAAAAAAAGGGAGGTTGTTCTTTATGCAGAACCAACACCCCCAGCCCAAGGGAATGTGTCCTGTCCTCCACCCCACCCCTGTCTTTGGCAAACATGGGAAATTGTCAAAACTCTCAAAACCTGGCATCGTAGGAAAGCAAAACTGCCTTTCCCTCCCCATCCCAGAATGTTGTGAATACATTTCGAATTGACATATAAAAATAAGGAGCAGACATATGCTAAACCATACTGGGAGATCCCAGCAATGTAGGCATTGCTTAAACATGACATATCTGAGCTAATCTCTAACTGGGGTCCCTGCATATATCACATTTTAGGTGTACATCTAATGTTTCCCCCCGCAGATGTACACCTAGAAATTTGTCCAGAATTTCCAGCAGAAAACTCGATGCCTATTTCTTTTCATTAACTGTTATTTATAACATTCATTGATTTAACAAAATGCATACGTCACACATGTATGTTAGAACCTCTAAGCTGTATCACACAAAATATTTAAAATTATCAAAACATGTAAAAGCAACTAAAAACATTTAAAGATAATTGACGTTAACAGTAAAAGAAAAGACACATCAATATCTGCAAGTCTAGATGGGCTTACCTAAACAACAACAACAACAATTAATCAGTCACTGAAAAGAGCACAGCAAATGTGACTGTCTGGTGTCAATCGGCAGGGAGTTCCAAAGTTTAGGTGCTGTGCTAAAATATTGATTTATTACAAGTGCAATATAAGTGTTATTTGGAATCTGTGACAGCACCAGTTCTACAGACTGAAGTGGTTGAGGTCAGGTGACCCAACAAGTAAACTGGTTCCAAGTCATTACGAGTTTTATATACCACTTTGAACTGGGCCCAGTAAGAAGTTGGCAGCCAGTGCAGATCTCTGAGCAGAGGTGGAATATGCTTCTCTGAAGGCACTGATGGCCATCAATTTGGGGGCCTTTGTCTATGAATTAGACCAGGGGTGGCCAACTCCCAAGAGACTGTGATCTACTCACAGAGTTAAAAACTGGCAGTGATCTACCCCATTTTTGAGGGGTTCGGGTCAAAGTTGTTGAATTTTTTCAGGGAGGAGGTAAAATGTTGAGCTTTTTTTAGGGGAGCCACAGTTGTTCAGCTTCTTTGGGGGGAGCCAATGATCTACCAGTGATCTACCAGTAGATCACGATCTACCTGTTGGACATGCCGGAAGTAGACAAATTCATAGAAGAGAACACTCTCAATGGCTGCTAGCCAGGATGGCTTTGCTCTGCCTCCACTTTTGAAACTACAGTGCTTCTGAATACCAGTTGCTGAAAACTGCAAGAGGGGAGACTGCTCTTGTTCTTGAAATCTGTTTGCAGGTTTCCCATTGGGGTATCTGGTTGGCCACTGTGGGAACAGGAGGCTGGGCTAGAGGGATCCAGCAGGATCCTCTTCTGTTCTTGCTGTGAGGAAAACAAACAGAAGCCTCCCTTTCCTTTTCCTCCCTCTTGTCAGTGCAATATCCCTGCCCAAAATGAATGACAGATGATGCAGGCTAGAAAGAGCTGACCTGCTTGTCAAAATGTCCATCCAGAAGGGGCAGATGGTGGTAGGCCAAAGCCTTAACTAGATTGGGAGGCATCAAGCCAAGATACCTGATACTATCTTGGCTGTCGACGGGACTGTGGCTCCGCTGCAAAGCCAAGTCGGTGTTGCGTGAGGGTTGAGTTCTCATTGAAGGGGAAAATGAAGGACTGTGTTGTATTGCAGGTTGGGAACTCACAGGATTGGATGTCCCTCTGGCCTTCTCCAAATGAAACATGCTCAGCATTTCTTTCACCCTTTCTTTAGAGGACATGAGTCTCAAAGACCTACTACCTTTGTCACCCTCCTCTGGACAAACTTCAGTTTGTCAACATCTTTCTTAAATTGTGGAATCCAAACCTGGAGACAGACCTCAGCCTACCCACCAAGGTTTCTCCAATGAAAATAGGGACGTCCTATTCTACATCTTTCCCAGTAGTGATGTATGGAAGTGAGAGCTGGACGATAAAGAAGGCTAATCGCCAAGAATTGATGCTTTTGAATTCTGGTGCTGGAGGAGACTCTGGAGAGTCCCATGGACTGCAAGAAGATCAAACCTCTCCATTCTGAAGAAAATCAGCCCTGAGTGCTCACTGGAAGGACAGATCCTAAAGCTGAGGCTCCAAGACTTTGACCACCTCATGAGAAGAGAAGACTCCCTGGAAAAGACCCTGATGTTGGGAAAGATGGAGGGCACAAGGAGAAGGGGACGACAGAGGACGAGATGGTGGGACACTGTTCTTGAAGCTACCAGCATGAGTTTGACCAAACTGCGGGAGGCAGTGGAAGATAGGAGCGCCTGGCGTGCTCTGGTCCAGGGGGTCACAAAGAGTCGGACACGACTAAACGACTAAACAACAACAACATTCTACATCAGGAAGTTTCTCCTGAGTTTGGTCTCTCCACAGACATAAACGTCATATACTCATATACAGGGACGCGGGTGGCGCTGTGCTCTAAATCACTGAGCCTCTTGGGCTTGCCCATCAGAAGGTTGGCAGTTTGAATCCCCACGACAGGGTGAGCTCCCATTGCTCTTTCCCAGCTCCTGCCAACCTAGCAGTTCAAAAGCACACCAGTGCAAGTAGATAAATAGGTACCACTGCGGCGTGAAGGTAAATGGTGTTTCCATGCACTCTGGTTTCTGTCACGGTGTCCTGTTGCAGCAGAAGCGGTTTAGTCCTGCTGGCAACATGACCTAGAAAACTGTCTGCGGACAATCGCTGGCTCCCTCTGTCTAAAAGCGAGATGAACACCACAACCCCATAGTCACCTTTATCCAGACTTAACCGTCCAGGGGTCCTTTACTCTTTTGTATGTTGTTGTTGTTTAGTCGTGACCCCATGGACCAGGGCACACCAGGCACTCCTGTCTTCACTCTTTTGTGTACTCATATACATTGATCACCTTGAGTCAATTGCAACCTCTCAGCCTCACCTGCCTCACAGGTTTGTGGTGAAGAAAAAAGGTGTGAGGGAAGGAATAATGTGTAACACCTTCAATAGATAAATGGAATGAAATAAAATTGGACTAGATGACTCCCAACTCTGCAATTTTTTGATTCAATGTTATACTGCGGTTTGTCTTCCACCAAAAGCTACATCATTTGCCTTGCCGTCCACCATGGCAAAACGCCGCAACTTAACGTAATTTACAGAATTAATTATGTAAATTGTGTTGCCATTATGTTCTTCCGCCCCATTCATTTCAATGCAAAGGAAACCCAATGCAAATCGGGGGGGGGGGGGGAGGAGGATCAATTACTTGCCATTTGCAGACAGAAAACAACACTAGCAGCAAATGCTGATCATATTTGCAAGATTGATTTCCATTCCAGACATGGGGACGACAAATAAGCAAGCATTGGCAATTTCCACTCCAGTTTCTGTCAGAATTCTGTGACACCCCTGCAAGATAGACACATCTGCCGGGCAGCTGCACCAAGTGGTATGTCCCTGCTGTTAGAAAGACCGTGATCCCTTATGCAGTCATACTGGCCAACTTTTCCCCCTCTGAGGGCTCCTGTGCCCTTAACATCTGTTTCACAACTGTAAACTCAACAGGTGGTAATATCCATATCACTGTATGGGTATGCTGGAAAAGCTTCACCTATGTTGTTGTTGTTTAGCCGTTTAGTCATGTCCGACTCTTTGTGACCCCCTGGACCAGAGCATGCCAGGCACTCCTGTCTTCCACTGCCTCCCGCAGTTTGGTCAAACTCATGCTGGTAGCTTCGAGAACACTGTCCCACCATCTCGTCCTCTCTCATCCCCTTCTCCTTGTGCCCTCCATCTTTCCCAGCATCAGGGTCTTTTCCAGGGAGTCTTCTCTTCTCATGAGGTGGCCAGAGTCTCGGAGCCTCAGCTTCAGGATCTGTCCTGCCAGTGAGCACTCAGGGCTGATTTCCTTCAGAATGGAGAGGTTTGATCTCCTTGCAGTCCATGGGACTCTCAAGAGTCTCCTCCAGCACCAGAATTCAAAAGCATCCATTCTTTGGTGACCAGCCTTCTTTATGGTCCTTCTTTATGGTCTTTCCTAAAGAAGGCTTCACCTATAGAGCTTTTCATTATCCATTACTTTTGTATCCCATCCTTTCCCGAAGGAGGAAAGGGGCCGTGGGCACTGTCCTCCCCTTCCATTCATTGCCATAACAGAAACTGGGGTTAGCCTGGCACAGAGCCAGTGGATCAAGGTCAGTCAGAGGCTCAACTCCATGGCAGACTGGAGATTTGACAGAACCATAGAAATGGAGATTTGGAAGGGACCCAAAGCATCCTCTAGTCCAACTCTCCACAGTGTAGGAATCACATCTGAAGAATCCACCTGTGGCTTAAAAACTTCCAAGGAAGGCGAGTCCATTGCCTTTCCAGGTGGAGCTTTTTCCCCAGCCAGAGCTCAACTCCAGAACCTTCCAGCTGGGTGCCATTGACATAAGGGAACAAGGGAGAGGTTCGTGGTGAGCTCCAGCCCCTCTGTTTCTAGAAAAATAGCATGGTTTCCAGGTAACACCTCTTACCACCAAAAACTCTTCCTAAAGCTTAGCCAGACTCTCTTTTCTTGCCACTGGTTGAGGTCCTAACTTCTTGCAGCAGAAAAGAAGCCTGCTGCAAACTTCCATGTGACAGCAATTCTATGGCTATCCAATTGTGGGAATGTTGTAGATACAGTGGTACCTTGGGTTAAGTACTTAATTCGTTCTGGAGGTCGGTTCTTAACCTGAAACTGATCTTAACCTGAAGCACCACTTTAGCTACTGGGGCCTCCTGCTGCCGCTGCGCCGCCAGAGCACGATTTCTGTTCTCATCCTGAAGCAAAGTTCTTAACCTGAAGCACTATTTCTGGGTTAGCAGAGTCTGTAACCTGAAGCGTATGTAACCTGAAGTGTATGTAACCCAAGGTACCACTGTACTAGGAGAGGATATATTGATTTAATAGTATCCTTCCTAACCCACACTTGTGAGTCAGCAGCAGAGAGACATTCCCCAATATATAGCTGGAAGATAGTTGGTAGATTCCTTTGAATCTCTTTACTTAAGCAATCCAATGTGGCTTTGTTCGGATTGGAGCATATTCCTGGTAGGACCCCTTTTAAAGGTAAATGTAAAGGGACCCCTGACCATTAGGTCCAGTCGCGGATGACTCTGGGGTTGCAGCGCTCATCTCGCTTTACTGGCAGAGGGAGTTGGCGTACAGCTTCTGGGTCATGTGGCCAGCATGACTAAGCCGCTTCTGGCGAACCAGAGCAGCACACGGAAACGCCGTTTACCTTCCCACCGGAGCAGTACCTATTTGACGTGCTTTTGAACTGCTAGGTTGGCAGGAGCAGGGACCGAGCAACAGGAGCTCACCCCATTGCGGGGATTCGAACCACCGATTGGCAAGCCCTAGGCTCAGTGGTTTAACCCACAGTGCCACCCGCGTCCCAAGACCCCTTTTATCCCTCCAAAAAAGGATAAAGACACAAGAAGCTTCTTTTAAAAGTATAACAAGAAGTTTATGCAGATCCAGTTCACAGCTGGATCCCTGAAGGCAGGCTTTAGCTTGTAGCTACAGACATAGTGTGGTTTACGTCCTTGTAAGGAAGGGTCCATGTGGTGCTGACAGAGATCCAGAAGTGCAGTCCAAGAGAAGAAAGGGCATCAAAGGAGAAGAAGGTGGCTGCGTGACTGGACCTTTGGTGCGGTTTGCCAGGGTCACGCCCACCTACTGGCCACATGCAGGAGGAGGGTGCTCCAGACCAGGTGGAACAGGAAGTTCCACTGGCTGGATCAACATCCCCCTGTCCGTGTCCACTCTAGGCAAACAAGGAATGTTGTATTTGACTGCTCCGATGGATACATCCCACACCTCTCAGTCTTCTCTTCCTCCAGCTTGAACACCTCCAACTCCCTCAACCATTCTTCATAAAGTTTGGTTTCCAGACCCTTGATCATCACATATTCCAGCCTGTCGATATGCTACTTAAATTGTGGCACCCACAACTGGACACACTTCTCCAGGTTGGGTTTGACCAAAGCACAAGGACTTCCCTTGGTCGGGACACTCCATTTCTGTTGATTAGACCTCAGGCCTGTCTGCATTTTGAAAGAACAGTGTCCCAGTGAGCAGTAATTCCCACTGTTTGGCAAAGTTCCTGCAGTTCCTGCCATCTAACCCGGCTGCTATTGTGAGAAGGGGAGAGCTCACTGCCTCATGGGATTTTGCCTGCAATTCATATTCCATGCACACCTAGAATCCCATAAGTAAATAGCTGCAAATGGTTGGGTCCATCATATTTCTCTTTAAATGTGCCAAACTAATTCAATTTCATTCCAATCCGAAATGGGCTTGATAATGTTGACCTTCTCACTTCTCACACATTGCATCAATCAGAACACCGCCAACCTGGATGGCTTAAAAAGGGGATTAGATAAATTCCTGGAGGAGGAGAGGGCTATCGATGGCTCCTAGCCACAATGGCTAGGTTCTACCTCCACAACTGGAGACAGCAATACTTCCAATTTGCAACATTCTTCTGGTTGGCCACTGTGATGCTAGACTAGACTGGGAGATTCCACCAAGGCACTTGCTAACCTGGGCTGCCCACTTGTCCACCTGCCTGGCCCCATCTCCCTTCTCCAAAGCCTCCAGCACAGCTGTGATGGACCAGCAGCTCTGAGAGCCCATTTTGTTGGATGCTGTAGTTCAGAGCACCACCTGTTGGCAGCCATGTGAACTGCAGAGTGACAACATCCTTAGAAAATATTGGGTTTACATAAAGCACACACAACTCTCTATCTCTATCTCCAATGTGGATTTCCAGCTGTGAAGAGACCGGAAATACACAGACGAGAAGAGTCTTGTGGATTAGATATGGTCCTCAACCAGGGGGCCAATTATGCTAGGGAATTTTTTAATTTTATGAGCTATGTGACTTTGCTGTAGTTTGAAATTTTTACACAGCTTTTTCATGCACTGTGGTATTTTATGTCTTGTGACTTTGTTGTCATTGATTATAGTCTAGTAATGATTTGCTGTAACTGTTGAGAGTGGATTTCTGTTTATTCTTTGCTGACATTTTGAGAGTTAATTTTATTGCGTTATATATTCTAAACGGATTATTGACCATTACTTGATACAAGTTGCTTATTTTAAGGTCATTTTTTTATTATGACACATCTGCATTGGGTCTGATTGTTACAGGATGTGCGATCCTTGTTTTATATTTTGTTGTTTCTGCAGCTTACAGAAACTGCCCTGTGTAGAGCAATAGAGAAAGATGGTATACAAATTAAAAGGGAAATGAAGAAATGAAATCTGTGTCACTTAATGGAGTGCATAGCGGAAGCTACTTTATGCAGAAGAAGGTGGGCAGGAGGGAACGGATGGTTGCCCCTTGGGCAGGGGGGGTGGGGAAAGGCAATCTGCGCAGCTCCTTTAAGAAGTTCCATATGCCAAAATCACCAGGTCAACCTCTGCTAGCTCCTTCCATTTGTTACAACAAATGAGAGGGATCCGTTTCCGGCCAGGATGCTGCCCTCCCAAGTTCCCATGCATTGCAACAGATTAGAAGACCTGCAATTGCTGGAGACCGAGACCCTGTTATAAGAACATCTCCGGGGCTCAGTTCCAATGCTGGGAAGAACACCGATTTGTCAAGGGTTAAATCCTATGTAACCATTTCACGGTTGCCTTTTAGCATTTTGATTGCGTGTCCCACTGAGCCAATTTTCCAGGAAGGCAGGTGATGCATTTTAATGTAAAGAAAGTCATTGGCCGATATGGGTTTTTGTAGCCCCCATGGAAAGGTCTCCCCTCCAAAAGAGACACTTGGGACAGTCTGCAACAGGCAGCCCACTCCTGCCCCCAAGCCATATCTCGGAAGGTTTCCATCTGTAAGCAGCTCCCTGAACACAGCAAACTAGCAAAGGGCTGTTGTGCTCTAGCCCTGCTCAGTAGCTTCCTGCTGGGACATCTGATTGACGAACTGTGGGACCAGGATGCTGAACTAGACGGGTCTCTTCTGACATCTTTGAATTAGGCCAAGCATTTGGGGTTTGGAAAAAAAAAAAGATGAATGGGATGAGATATGATAGGTTTTTATTTTTTAAAATGATGGGTTTTTATTTTTTTATTTTTTAAAAAAATAAATGTGTAGGGAGAGAGCATTTCCCACAACACTTTCTCCTAATACTTTAGTCACTCAAGGAACTTCATAGGCAGCAGATTCACCACAGGCACTGGGTTTTTCGCTCTATAAGACACACCAGACCATAAGGCGCACCTAGTTTTTGGAAGAGGAAAACAAGAAAAAAATTATTCTGAATCCCAGAAGCCAGGACAGCCAGCGGGATCTCAGCACAGCAACCCTGCTGGGTGTCCTGACTTATGGGATATCCAAGCACAGCCTGCGCACGGCTAAAACTCCCCCAAGAGCCGCGCTCCCTCCATGCGGCTCTTTAAAGGGAGCGCTGAGCAGAGCCTCTCACCTGCATTCGCTCCATAAGACGCACACACGTTTTAGGAGGGGGAAAGTGCATCTTATAGAGCGAAAAATACAGTGTTTCCGAGCACAATTCAAAGTGTTGCTGCTGACCTGTAAAGCCCTAACAGACTTGGCCATGTATACCTGAAGGAACGTCTCCACCCTCAACGTTCAGCCTGGCACACTGAGGTCCTCCTCCGAGGGTCTTCTGCTGCTTCCCTCACTGTGAGAAGTGAGGTTATAGGGAACCTGGCAGAGGGCCTTCTCAGTTGTGGCGCCCGCCCTGTGGAAGGCCCTCCCATCAGATATCAAGGAGATGAGCAATTATACAACCTTTAGAAGACATCTGAAGGTAGCTCTGTATAGGAAAGCTTTTTAAGATTCAGTGTTTTATTATGTTTTTATATCTGTTGGGAGCTGCTCCGAGTGCCTGGGGCAACCCAGTCACATCGGTGGGATACAATTATTATTATTATTATTATTATTATTATTATTATTATTATTAGTTTTCTCCTAGAAGATAAGGTGCCAGTACTCACCATGAAGTTGTTACAGTAAGTGCCACATTTTAACCAATTGTCGTCTTCTTCTTCTTCTTCTTCTTCTTCTTCTTCTTCTTCTTCAGATTCTTGCATTGCAGGGATTTGGGCTACATGACCATTGAGTCCCTCTGAACTCTCCAATTCTATGATTCTATTAAAGGGTTGTTTTCTTTTCACAATACAGTGGTACCTCGGGTTACATACTGTTCCTTCAGGTTACAGACGCCGCTAACCCAGAAATATTACCTCGGGTTAAGAACTTTGCTTCAGGATGAGAACAGAAATCGTGCTCCGGCGGCGTGGCAGCAGCAGGAGACCCCATTAGTTAAAGTGGTTGTGGCATTTGCCTCCTAGGATGGGTCATAAGGAAAGGGTTAAAATAGGTGTGATGTGATTGGCCAGTGAGAATGCAAGGGGGGAATAAAAGTTAGAGTGGGAGGTTTTGAAAGTCAGTTGAGGTTTGGGAGTTGAAGCAGGAAGAGGGAGGCTTAGGTGTGGGTTGGTAGAGTTGTATTGTGAGAGAGTGAGAGGAATTGTTAGGTGGAGTCAGATAGATAGTTGGAATAATCAGTTTGGAGTTGTTAGGAACTAAGATTAAGAAACTGACAAGAGAAAAATAAACTGAAACCATAAGCTTGTTCCTGCATTTTAAAATAAACTTGATTATTTGTTTATGTTAACAACTGACTGGACTCCGTGTGTCCCCATGAGATACGGGGTAGTGGCAGCGGAAAAAGCAATTGCAGTGGCGGCACAGGGTCACTAGACTGTAAAACATCTGGGGTCCTGGGTGTGATCACTACAGTGGTGCTTCAGGTTAAGAACAGTTTCAGGTTAAGAACGGACCTCCAGAACGAATTAAGTACTTAACCCGAGATACCACTGTACATAATGAACTTACTGGATCCACTAACACAAAATGTGGAGATGACCATTAGCTTGCTTTAAATGGTGATGAAACAACTTCATGACAAAGGTGGAGGAGAAGGAGAGGTCTATTCACAGGAACTATGGATCCGTGAGAAACGAAACCTTTAATTTTAACAGACCTCTCTGACTGTGAACTTCTATTAGCTGCAAAGCAGAGAAGGGCATTTTATTCCTGGCCCTCCTGGATGCTCTGGGTTGGAGAAGAGGACAGTGGCTTAGGCTGACCCAGCAGGGCTCCTCTTCTATTTTTACAACTGCCTTGGGACCCAGTCTCCCGATCAATGGGGGTCCAGCCATGAGGCCTGGGCTCCTGGCAAGTATGCAGAGATCCACGTGGCTGCCCAGCTTCTCCCCAGAATGATCTTGCCTGAGAATTGGACACAGTCCTTGTGGAGAAGGCAGTTGTTCCCTCTGGTGGACTTGCCAGACTACTGCCAGAAGAAGGCAGGTGAAAGTTTGACATTCTCTGCTCTTCAGTGACAGATGCTGGAAAGAACAGAGGCTCTATCGGGTGACAAGTTTTCCAGACAATGTTTATCGATCCCTCTGTTCTATTGACAGGGAAAACGTTCAATATTATCTTTTGAGTCTTGCAAAATAAGGAGGACACTAGCCCCACCCCAAATGTCTGCCATGTGCAAAACACTACCTTAAAAACAAAAGGGGGGGGGGAAGGATATAGATGTATGCTACGGGGATCCCAGTTCAGATTCAGCACAAAAGAATTTTTGCAGCTTTACTTCCCATTGTAGAGGGCTCTCTGCTGTTCTGGGTGCCTTACAATATTGTAGAGCTGGAAAAGGGCAACCGAAAGTCAAGAGCATGGGTAGGCAAACTAAGGCCCGGGGGCCGGATCCAGCCCAATCATCTTCTAAATCCGGCCCATGGACGGTCTGGGAATCAGCATGTTTTTACACGAGTAGAATGTATCCTTTTATTTAAAATGCAAACAGAATCCGTTCCGGAGCCCCATTCGCATCCTGAAGCGAACGCAGCCTGCGTCTCCGCGGGTCACGATTTTCTGCTTCTGTGCATGTGTGTGATGTCATTTTGAGTGTCTGTGCATGCGCGAGCGGCAAAACCTGGAAGTAATGCGCTCCGTTACTTCCGGGTCGCTGCGGAGCACAACCCGAAAATGCTTAACCTGAAGCTACTTCAACCCGAGGTATGACTGTACTTGTGGGGCATAGGAATTCGTTCTTCTTTTTTCTTTTTCAAAATATAGTCTGGCCCCCAACAAGGTCTGAGGGACAGTGGACCAGCCCCCTGCTGAAAAAGTTTGCTGACCCCTGGTCAAGAGGATGAAGGAAGTCCTCTATGAATAAAGGCTGTAGCATTTGGGACTTTTTAACTTTGGTAGAAAAGCACTGACAAACCTAGACAGCATCTTAAAAAGCAGAGACATCACCTTGCCAACAAAGGTCCATATAGTTAAAGCTATGGTTTTCCCAGTAGTGATGTATGGAAGTGAGAGCTGGACCATAAAGAAGGCTGATTGCTGAAGAATTGCTGCTTTTGAATTCTGGTGCTGGAGGAGACTCTGGAGAGTCCCATGGACTACAAGAAGATCCAACCGATCCATACTTTAAACTGGTGAGAAGTAACATATCCCTCCCCCCATTCCCACTTTTGCTGATGGGAGCATGACCAGGTTCGAGGGGGATTCTGGAAGTTGTTTCATAGAATCAAATAACTGCAGAGTTGGGAGTTTCCCAAGGGTCATCTAATCCAGCCCCCTGCAATGTAGGAATCACAGCTACAGAAGAATCCCTGACAGAGCCATTAAGCCTTTGTTCAAAAACCTCCAGGAAGGAGAATCCACCAGCTCCCAAATGAGTCCATTCCATGGTTACCATCAGAATGTTCTTCCTGATGTTTAGTCAGAATCTCGTTTATGGAAACTTGAAGACATTGGTTCATGTCCTACCCTCCGGAGCAGAAGAAAACAAGCTTTCTCTACCTTCCATGGGACAGCCCTTCAGATATTTAAACATCGATAAAATTTTATTTTGCTCTTGCTTTCTCACGGTCCAGTCTACGGGCGATCGAAGTCCTGGCTGAGGACATCGGGACCAGGAGCAAGAAGGTGGGGTGGGAGCAGGAATGAGAGTCCAGAAGCCAGGGGTCCGAGCGTCAGGAAGCAGTGAGTCACAAAGTCAAGGGTCCAAGGATCAGGAAGCAAGAAGCCAAACGCAGCAATGCAGGAAACGTGTTGCTGTGACAAAGAGCCGAAGGGAAATGCTGACCTTATATCCCTTCCCGGCTCTTGCCACCAGGTGCTGTGAGTTACCAAGCAGCCTCACCTCTGCAGCCACGCCTTGCCTCTGCAGAACAAACTTAGGAAGGCCCCAGTCTTGCAAAGTCCTATTGGTCACAGGGTCTGGCTCCTGCACACACTCCTGACATGCTTTTGTTTTATTATTATGCATTTTCTTTTCTCATTTTCTTTTTCAATGTTGTGAACTGCCCTCTGATCTTCAGGTGAAGGGCACTGTACAATTATGACAAGTAACTAAATAACATTTCAAAACGGCAGTATTATAAGGAAGGCTAAAGGACACCATTTGAGTGGTGGCTATGGGGAGGACAAAGGAGGGAATGTTGATGGATACATCTTGCCCACTTGGCCCGCCCTGACCGAGCAAGGGGGCTCACGGCTCCCCTGCAGCCCCCTTCAGTCCCGGGAAGACGTCTTCCTGGATGTTTATCACAGGATTGCAGGAGAATAACAATTAGGTTTTATCAGGATGTCACCGTTGATTAAAAAAGGCGGTGGATCCAGGAGGACTGTGAGATAATTACATTTTCCACAGTGCGGTACTGTAACATTTTATTTTTGGAATATAGCCTTTCACCGCCATAAACCCCAATCGCTTAATATTCATCTCAGACTCCCGCACACAATAGGCAGCGGCCCTGTGGAGATACAGTCCCTGCAGCCTCTGACGTCGTGCATCCTCTTTATATATATATAAAGAAATCTAAATTGCAGCTCTATTCCTGTAGAGGCTGAAAGAAAGAGCTGTCAGCAAACTTTACCACAGTGCCCTGATTTCCATCCCACACTGCCTGCCTGCCTGCCTGCCTCATTTGTGGAGCAGTGAGAGAACACTGGGGCAAAGCGGTGGGTGGGCCAAGCAAAACAAGACCCCAAATAGATTGCAGAAAGGTCAATGCATACTCGCCTTTTCTCCAGCCTAAAAAATCTCTGACACTGCAAAGTTAACTCATAGGGACATCACTCCACCCCCCTTGAGACTCTGGGTTGCCCTTTTCCGAACCGTCTCCAACTCTACAGTATCCTTTTTGAGATCAGGCAGCCAGAACGAGAGAGCGTCATCCAAATGCAGTTGAACCAAAGATTTGTTTAAATTAAAATAAACTTTGTTTAAAAAAAAACCCCAGAAGCTTTCCTACTGGGTATTACAGGAGTGGACTTACCAAGATCACAAAAGAATTTATTTATGTATGCAACCACAGCCGAACGGACACTGTTAGCAAGAAGGCGTCCCAGCTAAAGAAGATTGGCAAGTTAAACTAATGGAATAATCTGAAAAGGCAAAATAAATGACAATGAAATGAAGAGGAAGAGATGACAATGAATTTAAGGAAGAATAGCAGATGTTTATTGCATATATACAGAAGCACTGTACACAGATTAATACATTAGCAGGATTTTAGGATTAGCGTGGGTGGCACTGTGGGTTAAACCACAGAGCCTAGGACTTGCTGATTGGAAGGTTGGCGGTTCGAATCCCTGCAACAGGTTGAGCTCCTGCTGCTCTGTCCCTGCTCCCGCCAACCTAGCAGTTCGAAAGCACATCAAAGTGCAAGTAGATAAATAGGTACCAATCCAGTGGGAAGGTAAACGGCATTTCCGTGCTCTGCTCTGGTTCGCCAGAAGCGGCTTAGTCATGCCATGCTGGCCACATGACCCGGAAGCTGTACGCCGGCTCTCTCGGCGAATAAAGTGAGATGAGCGCCGCAACCCCAGAGTTGGCCATGACTGGATCTAATGGTCAGGGGTCCCTTTACCTTTACCTTTACCTTTAGGATTACTTGTAATTTAGTTATGAATGGGCAATAGGTAACTTCAAAGTTAAGAATGGACATGCGGTACATTGACAAATAATGGAACCAAGGAAGGGACTAGGGGGGAGTCCCACGTACTAGGAAGAACTTAATAATGGCAAGAGCTGTTCGACAGTGGAAGGGGTGGCCTGCAAAGGTATTGGAGTCTTCTTCATTGGAGGTTTTCCACCAGAGATTGGATGGCCATCTGCGAGGGGTGCTTTAGCTGCCATTACTGAACTGCAGGCGGTTAGACTAGGAGATCCTTATGGGATCCCTTGGAACTCTACAATTCTTTGATTCTCTGAAAACCAGGACTTGGACTCCCAGAGGTTGGGAGCTTTTTTAATTGAGCAGAAGAAAATCCAGGAGTCAGGTAAGATGCTTCAGCATGTTGGTTGATGGATGGCCTGGTGTCTGAACACATGAGCTTGCTCTTCTGCTCTGCCAATACCAGCGGCACTCAAAAAAAATGCAACCTTGTTCCCCCCATACTTTCTTCGGGTTATTTTGCAAGCGAAAGGCACACACAGATAATTCAGCGAAGGCTGACATTAAAAAGAGTAATGACGATCTTCTGCATTATCAGCAGGGGAGGAGGGCGAGCAAGGGAGCCAGCCCTTGTTAAGTTATACAGATAGATGAATGCACAGCGCACTTGCTTGGCAAAGTTCTCTCTTGTGTGCTATGGAAATGAGCTGCGGGAGCAATTTAATATCGCGTAACCTAGCTGAGCTGATACGCCTGCATGGAGGGAAACTCTTCTGGAACGTCTCTCTCCGGGCCTCCTCAGAATTCCCAGGGAAATGCTGGGCACTCCACCATCGCCCCCGGCTAACAGATACTCTGCATCAAACACAGGAGAGATATTATTAGCATGGGAAGGCTGTGCCCATCCCTCGTGAGAGGAGGATGCCAGAGAGTACAGTGGTACCTCTGGTTGCAAACCAGATCCGTTCCGGAGTCGCGTTCGCAACATGAGCAGAACGCAAGCCGCGTCTGCACATACGCGTGTTGTGATTCGCCGCTTCTGTTCATGAGCACGATGTCATTTTGAGCGTCTGCGCATGCACGAGTGGCAAAACCCGGAAGTAACCATTTCCGGTACTTCTGGGTCGCCACAGAACACAACCTGAAAAGACGTAACCTGAACCAAACTTAACAAGAGGAATGACTGTAGATGGATTTGAGCACACTCTGCTGGCAAGGGGAGACAGGGAGCTTGGTGGGTGTGAGACAGACATTAGAATAATAGAAGTTTGAAAAACAGGGTTGTGCATATTCTAGAATTATGCATGGCATGGAAGGAGTGGGTAGAGAAAGCCTTCCCTCCCTCTCTCACAGCATCAGAACTTCTGAACATCCGATGAAGCTGAATGTTGGGAGATTCAGGAAAAACTGTAGAAAGGCAGTGCAGTTGCACACAGTGGAAGGACTATGGAACTGGCCCCTGTGGGATGTGAATGAATGTTCAGGGTGGCAGGAGAGGATATATTGTTTATTAATATCCTTCCTGTCTTGCACTAGCAAGTTCCTTTATGTAGCAGAGTTACATTCCCCCTTTTTATATGCACAGCAGATAGCTGGTTGCAGGCTCGTGTGAGCCTCTCACTATTATACAATTCAATCTGTCTCAGATTAAATTGTACATTCCTGGTAAATTCCCTTGAATCCCTCTTAAATGAATAAAGACGCCACCATCTTAGTCAAAGTCAATAAAAGAAGTTTACTCACATCAGTTCACAGTTGGATTCCTGAAGGCAGACTTAGTTACAAATATGTACATGTGGATCTACCCCATATGGGGGAATAATCCCGGTGCTTCTGCTAGCTGAGAGCTAGCAGAGCAGTCCTAGCTAAAAGCTGGTCAAACAACGAAGAGAGTGAAAAAGAGAGAGGTGTGCTGCATGACTCGTCCTTTTGTTACCTGGACAGGTGAGGTCACGCCCACCTTCTATCACATGCAAAAGGAAGGATGCTCCAGCCAGGAGGAACAGGAAGTTTCAACTGGCTGGACCAAACATTCCCTTCCATGTCCACTCTAGGAAAACAAGGAATGTTGTACTTGACTGCCTCTCATGGATCACACCCCACACAGGAGGCAATGATGGCCACCAACCTGGATGGCTTTAAATGAGGTTTAGACAAGTTCATGGAAGAGGAGAGAGCTGTTGATGACTACTAGCCAGGGTGGCTCGGCTCAGCCTCCACAGCCAGAGGCAGCAATGTTTCTGGAAGCCAGAGGAGGAGAGAGGGGTCTTGTCCTTGTCTCCTGCCTGCAGCTTTCCCACAGGTATCTAGTTGGCCCCTATGAGTGTGGGAATGTTCAGGGATGCAGGAGAGGATATATTGTTTGATGATAGCCTTTCCAACTTGTGTTAACAAGTTCACAGTTTAGCAGAGTAACATTCCCCTTTTTAAACTCGCAGCGGATGCGTTTGCTCAGGCTCGCTAAAGCCTCTATAATAACTGTTCTGGTATTTCCCCCTTATTTCCTCATAAAAGATAAGACAAGACACAGTCTTCTATAAAAGTATAAAAAGAGTTTACTCACTCACATTCTGTTTACAGTTGGATCCCAGAAGGCAGCCTTAGCTTATAAAAGTAACATACACCTGGAAACTATCTCATAAGGAGACAGTTCCTTTGTCTTCTCTTGGCTGGAAGCAAAGAGAGCATCTTTGACTAAGTAGATGCTTCTTCTTTGATGCATGTGATGAAAGAGAGAGAGATGGCTGCCCTGCCCTGTGCTTTTGTCGTTACCTGCACAGGTGAGGCCACGCCCACCTCTAGTCACATGCAGAGGACATCTGTCCCAGCCCAGAAGGAAACAGGAAGCTTACCTGCTGGCTGGACAAACATTCTTCCTCATGTGTAAACATGTTCCCGCTAGGAATGTTGTACTTGACTGCTCTTGTGTTTCACATCCCACAATGAGAACAGGCATTGGCCTGATCCAGCAGGCTCTTAACAGGAGCTGTTTGCGATGTTTTGTTTGTCCAGCTTAGACTGTCCCCCGAGAGGAATGGATCTGGCGAGCTTCAGCGCCGCTCCACGAAGGATGATTTACCTGCATGGAGGTAATTGTGTAGGAAAACACTTCTAACACGGCAACATTCAGCATCCTAGCGGAGAGCTCCTCACAGCAGGAGGACGGTGATCCAGCTACTTCCTGAAGCAGCCTCTGTCAGCTCCCTTGTGGATTTGCAGTGCATTGGGGGGGGGGGCTCTTGCCAGACTTTGGATATCACAGTTTGTAAAAGGTATGTGTGGTGCAGGCAGAGAGAGGGTTTTTTTCTCTCCTCTCCCTTTCTTCATAGTACCAAAGCACAATCTCACCCAATTAAACTGATTGGCAGCAGACTGAGGACAGATGAAAGAAAGCCCTTCTTCACACACGGCACATAATTAATTCAATTAACAAAAAAACCCTTTCGTATTAAATGCTGCGTTAAGGGCGGTTTCAATCTTCATTCCAGCTCCAAAATGTGGGAGTATTAGAACTCTTAAGGGCTACAATATTAAGAGACGTGGTGTGATGGCCTGGGATTCGGACTCGGAGGCTGAACCTGAGGAATCCCAGCCTGCACAGGATTCCCCACTTCCAGAACCAGCTGAGCCAGGGCTGGGGCTTGAGCCTGAAGGGTCCTCACCTGTGCTGGATCCTCAGGTGCAGGCATCAGCTGAGTCTGCTCTGGCTCCTCAGGTGAAGGAGGACCCATTACCTGCAGGTGCTCCACTCTCAGCCCCGTCAGGGGAAGAGGAGGTTGCCTCTGGGTCCGGTAACCCTCCAGCCTCTCCTGAACTGCAGAGGCTCAGGGCAGAGAGGCGGAGGGAACTAGGTTCCCACAGGAGGAGTGCTTGCCTCCAGGCCAGGAGAGGTGAGTCACCTGTGGACCGGGGCCGCCCTATGCCTCGGGGCAGATAAAAGCCGGCCAGCCCCAGTCCCAAGTTGTGGGAGCAACATTGTTGGTTGTCAGTTCCTGCCTGAACCCTGTCCTGCTATTCTGCCAGAGTTCCTGACCTCACCCGACTCCCTGCCTTGGACCCTGCTTCAACCTTGGCGGACAGCCTCCATACTGCACCCTCGACCTCGGACTGGACTCGGTTAACCATCGGGACCAGCACATGTGCCATTTGGACGAAATGGAAAGGTTGTGGGGTCCCACCCAGCTTCAAAGATGGTGATCTTAAGAAGAGCTCGTTGGATCCGGCCAATGGCCCATCTGTTCCAGCATCCTGTTCTCACAGGGACCAGCTGGCTGCCTGATGGGAAAGGCCCCCTTCCTGTTTCTTCTTCCTGTTTCCTGTTTCCGCCAAAGACTGAGGGTCCATGCCCACTTCCATCTGATTCATGACTTCTGATCCATGACTTCTAGGCAAAGGTCTGAGAGGTGTTGCTTTGATCCTGCCCCTTTGCCCAGAAAAACCCGCTGTTTGCTGCTGAGTCAGAGCAAACACCAACACACCCTCCAAGTGTCCCTATTTTCCAGGAACAGTCCTGGAATTTACATAAACCTTTTGTAAATTTGCCGCCAATATTGCATTCAAAATCTTTGCATCAGCGTTCATTAATTGTCCATAAAATTCAACGAAAAAAGCAGAAGATACATAGCTGTCAACTTTGTCCTTTTCTTGTGAGGAATCCTATTCGGAATAAGGGAATTCCCCTTAAAAAAAGGGGAAAGTTGACAGCTATGCAGAAGAACCAGTAGATCAGTTCATTCTACATCCCGTTCATGCATAAGGGCCATGTATCTGTGGGCTGCTATTATTTTAGATATAATAATAATAATAATAATAATAATAATAATAATAATTAATAATTTATTATTTATACCCTGCCCATCTGGCTGAGTTTCCTCAGCCACTCTTGATTACATTTATGTATGAGTTTACATGTATAATATCTGAGCATGGATTAAGTTTGCTTTACATCTGTTGCGCCATATGGGTCACTTTAAGAAAGAAATTTTGTATCTGTGGATTGCCAACACCTGTTACTCAAACCAATATTGTGCTTTTCCACATAATCCTGCTTAGTAAAAGGTGTTGCTTACTGCAACCACTACTATGCTATAAGATCCACTATCCTGTAACATTATATATGGTATGTACAGTAGCTGAAAGTTTTTTTTAATATTATTTTTTGCTGAAAAATGTGCGAGATTACGATAGTGTATTTATTTGCATTGCTTAGAGCCTGTACTACTGATGAAGCCTAGGATGGCAAAACAAGGCTAATATTCCAGAAATCCTTGTCTTAGACTCTGTGAAAGGATTCTGTGGAACTGTAACAACCCTTCATGTGGATTTTTGGACTCTGTGAACAGACAGGTGGAATAGACACTTCTACATGTATGGACCTTATGCATGAACAGGATATAGAATGAACTGATCCACTGGTTCTTCTGCTTTTTTCATTGAACGTTATGACACTTCCATTGAAATCTACAATTTGATACAATGTGGCGGAAATGACTGGCAGAATCCGGGACCAGGGAGAAGAGTTGGTGGAAGAAGATTGGAAGAAATTCAAAGACTATTTGCAGAAACATTGTAAAATTAATGAATGTTAAAATGATCTCGGATTGAAATGAAGAGGTCTTAGCAACAAGGTTAAAAAGAATATGTAAAAATGGATTGACAACGGATGAAAATATAAAGCTATAATATGTTAAGATATAGAATTAAGATAAAAACAAAGAGGGAAAGGATTTGCTGAATTAACCATGTGAACTGGAATACAAAAAAGGGAGGTGTGAGGAGGTCAGGGAAACAAGTAAACGAAATATAAGATATGAAAAGATTGATTTGTTTTTAATTGTTTTCTATTTACTTTTTCTGTATTTTGTATTTTTTCTATGTATTTTTGTACTTTTTTATTTTTATTTTTTTCTTCTTTTTTATTCTGTAACTTCTTTCTTTTTGTAAAACTTTAATAAATATCTTTAAAAATACAATGAATAGTATACCTTATTTATTCAAAAATATAGCCGGTTACGTGTCGTGTGTGTACTGGAGTGGGTTTTGGCAGCAGCTGCCTGGGGAGTGTTGACCTCTGCCAAATACCCAAGTACGACTCTCCCAGCAGCAGCTCAGAAATGTTTGCTTGTGTCAAATGAGCTAACGCTGGTCGTTTGACGGAGCTACATGCTCTGGGCCTTGATGGGATCATTCCCGATAACAGCTTCACAAATTGGAAGAAAGTGATACGCATCAGCTGGGAACACGTAGAGGATTTTTCTCATTCAGCAAAGGAATCAGACCTTGATAGACTGAACCTGGAGGTTCCCATTGTGCAAATATTATGCACCCCCCACCTCTCCTGCCCCTACTTGGCTAAAAGCTGAATATGTGATCCCCTTGGCATTTTTTAATTTCCCCTTGTTCGGACAATGCTCACTGGTAACAGCCGATGTCTCAAACGTTCTCTCTGCTAAATCTGGCATTTCTGATCCTCAGGAATTCTGAAAATGACACCTACACTCGCTAGATTCAACGTGCTGCCATCTGCCTTATTGCAGGGCAGATTCGAGGGTAAACCATATGCGGAACGAGTCTGTCCCTGCAGCTTGATGGAGGTAGAACCTGTCTCTCATGCCTTGTTACGCCGCTGTTTCTACGGGGATATACGCTCAGTATTTATTCCCCCTGCTATGCAAAAATCTCCAAATGAATCCGAACTTCAATGTCTAAAATGCCTGGTAGAGGACAAGGATCCTGAAATCACGTTAAGGGTAGCCAAATTCTGTGAGTTTGCCATAAAACTCAGGGAACAAGCTGTGCTATCATAATGATTAAGACCTTAAATGATAATTTTAGGTTATACGTTAGTGACTAAGTTTTAATTTATATATTTTTAAACTGTTGCTGTATCTGTAGTGTCCCTGTTCTTTGTTGTTTAGTCGTTTAGTCGTGTCCGCCTCTTTGTGACCCCATGGACCAGAGCACGCCAGGCCCTCCTGTCTTCCACTGCCTCCCGCAGTTTGGTCAGACTCATGCTGGTAGCTTCGAGAACACTGTCCCACCATCTCATCCTCTGTCGTCCCCTTCTCCTTGTGCCCTCCATCTTGCCCAACATCAGGGTCTTTTCCAGGGAGTCTTCTCTTCTCATGAGGTGGCCAAAGTCTTGGAGCCTCAGCTTCAGGATCTGTCCTTCCAGGGAGCACTCAGGGCTGATTTCCTTCAGAATGGAGAGGTTGGATCTTCTTGCAGTCCATGGGGCTCTCAAGAGTCTCCTCCAGCACCAGAATTCAAAAGCATCAATTCTTCGGCCATCAGCCTTCTTTATGGTCCAGCTCTCACTTACATACATCACTTTGGGAGAAGCCATGACTAAGCATAAGAAAAGTCTTCTGGTTCAGGACAGCGGCCCATCCAGTCCAGCACCCTGTTCTCACAGTGGCCAACCAGATGCCCCAATGGGAAACCTGCCAGCAGGATCCAAGCACGAGAGAGCTCCCCATGCCACTGTGGTTTCTAGCAAGTGATATTAAGAAGGATTGCTGCCTCCAACTGTGGAAGCAGAGCATGGCCATCCTGGTGTGCTGGGCCCGGGGTAACTCGAGAAATGCAGTCCAGGTCCAATCCAGAATCTGAAGGTTCCACTAGGAGTCAGTATGACAGGGCCGAGGCAGAATACAAGGCAGGAAACCAGGCAAGAACAGGTACAGGATCTGGCATACAGCAATGTTGCTCCCGCTACCTGGGGTGGGGTCCAATAGCCTTTTATCTCTGTCGGGGTAAAGGCCGGTCCTGATCCCCTGGTGACTCACCTCCCTGTCTCGCCCGAAGGCGAGCACTCCTCCTGCGAGTACTCAGGTCTCTCCTTCTCTCAGACCTCAGTCTCTGCAGCTCGGGAGACGTTGGTGGATTACTAGACCCAAAGGCCGCCTCAGCCTCTCCTGACCCAACCGGCAGTGGAGCAGCTGTAAGTGATGGCCCAGCTGAAGGCAACGAGGTCATCCCCGCATCTGGAGCCAGGGCAGGCTCAGGCCCCTGTCTCGGCCCAGCTGGTGCTTGTTGCAGGGGAACCTGTGCAGACTGGGGCTCTTCAGGATCAGGCCCCAGATTTGGTTCAGGTGATGCCTGAGGCAAAGGATCTGGTGCAGACTGAGACCCCTCTGGTTCCGAGTCTGAGCCCAAGTCCCAGGCCATCACACCTGGCTTGTGGCCACTGATAGCCCCCTCCTTCTCCATGAATTTATCCAATCCTCTTTTAAACCCATCTTGGTTGCGGACACCACTGCCTCCTGGGTCAATGAGTTCCCTAGTTTAACTCTGCACTGTGGGAAGAAAATGTTTGTTTTATCTTCCCTGAATCTTCCACCTTCATGGGATGCCCACAAATTTCAGTGTCAACCTGCCTGTCCCTTGAGATCTGCTTCCAAGGACTTTCTCCAGGTTCTCGTCCCCGTCCCCAACACCACCTTCAGAACTTAACTGGGTGCTGACAGAGAAGAAGGCCTTTGCGGCAGCGGTGTCATGCCTCTGCAGCAGCCCCCCAGGACGGATTCGCAAGGTGCCTGTATTATGATCATTTAGACACCAGCTGTTTCCCTTTTCCCTCCTCTTTATCCAGGCTTTTAATTGAATTGTTGCTGCTAGTTTTTATTGGCCCTGTGCTTTTATTGACTGCTGTTTATTGATTTTGTCTGCTGCTTGCTGCTTATTTTATTGCCGATGGTGGTTTTTACGGCTTGCTGCGTTGAACGTGTTGAATATTGTAAGTCGCTTTGGAGACCTCTTGCTAGGAAGCAATGAAAAGAGGGGGAAGCCTTGGGGGGGTGCTCTTTCCATCCCTGACATAGTCCATGTACATAAGAAAATATGATTCAGGTAGGTAGCTGTGTTGGTCTGATGCAGTCAAAATAAATATAAAATTAAAATTAAAAATTGTCCAGTAGCACCTTTGAGACCAGCTAAGTTGGTTCTGCGTATAAGCTTTCGTGTGCATGCACATTTCTTCAGACACACTGAAACAGAACCTGTTGAGACTATTAATGATTGCAATTAGTCCAACTGCAGTCGTTAACAGTCTTCAACAGGTTTACCATACCCATTGAGTCAATCTCCCATCTCCTACTCCCCCCCTGAGAAAAACCCCTCCCCACCCTCCCACTATGTATAAGGTGACTTTTGTTTCAGTGTATCTGAAGAGGTGTGCATGCACACGAAAGCTCATGCCAAGAACAAACTTAGTTGGTCTCTAAGGTGCTACTGGACAATTTTTATTTTTTTTTAGAAGAGTTTGGATTTGATATCCCACCTTTCACTCCCCTTCAGGAGTCTCCAAGCGGCTAACATTCTCCTTTCCCTTCCTCCCCACAACAAACACTCTGTGAGGTGAGTGGGGCTGAGAGACTTCAGAGAAGTGTGACTGGCCCAAGGTCACCCACAGCTGCATGTGGAGGAGCGGAAACGCGAACCCGGTTCCCCAGATTACGAGACTACCACTCTTGACCACTACACCACACTGGCTTTATAAGTAAACAAGAAAAGCCTGTCTGCTGGATGATGCCAATGGCCCATCTAGTCTAGAAACCTGCTCACACAGTGGCCAAGCAGTAGCCAACATGCTACAATTCCAATCTAGGGATTTCAAACATTTCCTATAATTGAAGAATTGGATGGGGACCCTCAAGGGCCATCTCCCTGCATTGAGGATCCTGCTGTCAGAGGAATCTAGCGAAAATAGGATTGGAGGCTGCCAGTATTTTCTTATTAGTCCCATGTTCAGAAAGGAAATCGATCCAGCAAACAACGACGGTGTTTGCTGCCGCCGTTGTTGTTCTCACTCTTTAAACGATATGAAATTGATTATGTTCATCCCCCTACCCCCATCATTTGCACTGTGTTTCCTCTGCATTGCAAAGAATGGTGCGGAGTAATAAAATAATTACACAATGAATTGTGTAAAATGCCACCTCAGTGGATGCTGAGACAAATAACACAGTTCTTGCTAGAAGCCAAATTACAGCGAGACGGAAGCGGCCCTGCAGGTGACGAATGTGGGTTGGAACATAAATCAATGCCTTTTTATATCGCTATTCCCATACCCCCTGACTGCGAGCCTTGTCGGTGGGGCTGAGGAGAGTTGTCACTCCCAAAATCTAGAGGACACCCTGTTGCGTGCCTCTGGTCTGATTCTCACTTGCAGGTTTGCTGAGTCAGGTCTGTAGAGGACCACCACCCAAAGGTCAATGAATAGAGCCTGCAATCTCTCAGGAGCTTATTCTACCTTGGCCAGACGCCACTGGAGTCCTGTGTGCAGTTCTGGGGACCCCAGTTTAAGAAGGGCATTGACAAGGTGGAAGATCTGTGGTGGACAGCGACTGGAGTGACCTTGGGCCTGGAAACCAAGCCTTATGAGGAATGGTTGAGGGAGTTGGGTATGCTTAGCTTGGAGAAGAGAAGAACGAGAGGTGATATGATAGCTGTCCTCAACTATCTCAATGGCTGTTGCATGGAAGGTGGAGGGAGCCTGCTGCTTCAGAGGGGAGGACCCAAGCCAATGGACTCAAGTGACAAAAGAGGAGATCCTGACTGAACATCAGGAAGAACTTTCTGATAGTAAGAGATGTTTGACAGTGGAACGGACTTCCTTGGAAGGTAGTGGACTCTCCTTCATGGGAGGCTTTCAAACAAAGGCTGGATGCCATCTGTCAGGAATTCTTCAGCTGCAGTTCCTACATTTCAGGGGGTTGGAGATCCGGGAGGTCCCTTCCAGCTCTATGGTTCTATGGTTCTATATTTCATGCTTGTGAAACATGCAGCACTTATAAACCCCATCTCCAGCTCTTCAAAAGATTCCATCAATGGTGTCGCCAAAAATTTTTTAGACATCACTTGGGAAGACAGGTGAACTAATGTCAGTGTACTGAAAGAAGCAAAAATCGCCCGTGATGAAGCAATGATTCTTCAACATCAACTTCGCTGGACTGGTCATGTTGTGTGGATGCCTGATGATCGTCTTCCAAATCAACTACTCTATTCCGAACTTAAAAATGGAAAGCGTAATGCTGGTGGTCAACAAAAGAGGTTTAAAGACTCACTCAAGGCAAATCTTTTTAAAATGTAGTATAAACACTGACTACTGGGAAACACTGGTCCAGTTGGAGAACAGCCTTTCCCAAAGGTGTCATGGGCTTTGAAGACACTCGAACTCAGGACGCAGGGGAGAAACGTGCTAAGAGGAAGGCACGCTTGGCAAATCCACACTGTGATCAACTCCTGCCTGGAAACCAATGTCCCCACTGTGGAAGGACGTGTGGATCCAGAATTGGCCTCCACAGTCACTTACGGACTGATTGTTAAGAAGGCTGTGTTTATGGAAGACAATCTGACTCGGCTACAAGTGATCACCAAAGAAGAAGGTTCTATGACCATTAGGTCTTCTGGCTGGAATTGAGGAGAGTTGTAACCCACATCAACCGGAGGGCACTCTGCTTTCCTCCTCTGGTCCAGGAGCTGACTTTGACTTGCAGGTTTGCCAAACCAGGTTTGGATGGCAAGAGTCAGGCATGGGACTTAGCGCGTCTGTCTCTGCCTGTCCCAACTGCCATGCAGTAAGCTTATGCCCAAGTGAGTCCAACCGGTCGTGCTCTCTCTCTGTAGATGCAGCACCATGTGGGAGCATCACAATCCCACCGACTCCAGCGCAACCCATTTCCACGTAAGCATGCCTAAGATCATGGCCTCAATCAAGCACCCAAGTGACTGTCCCCTTTGAAATTACACAATAAATTAAAACATCAAATATTCATTGCGTAATCTCTGTTTGACATTTCATTCTCATCCATGAATTGCGGAGGGAATTTGCGCCCGGCCGTATTATTAATTACCCATCCATTATTTATGCGCTGCTGTATTATTAATAGAAGAGCAATATATATATTTTAATTTTTTTTTTAAAAAAAATGTATCCCTATTGACGCTTGCATTGGAAACCTACAAAATACAATGCGATGTGGAAAGAAGCTGGATGGTCCATAAATCATGGCCGGGCTAAACTGGTTGAGAACTTCTACTCAGTTGAGCCTACTTTTCAAGCTTCTGGAGCAGAAGAATGTCAGAAGATCGTAGCAGAATTGGACCCAAGTCCACATTGCAACAATGCCCGCCCAGATGTCAATGGAAGCTCACTGGGTGGGGATGATGGCCAAGTCACCATGGCTAATAGTTGATGCAGAATTTTTTGGAGCACCATCATCACAATCGTCCTTTATTTGTAGGCCACTTTTCCATAGTTGGGCGCATGGGTGGTGCTATGGTCTAAACCACTGAGCCTCTTGGGCTTGCCAATCAGAGGGTCAGCAGTTCGAATCCCCACGACGGGGTGAGCTCCCGTTGCTCAGTCCCTGCTCCTGCCAACCTAGCAGTTCGAAAGCACACCAAAAGTGCAAGTAGATAAATAGGTACCACTCTGGCAGGAAGGTAAACGGCGTTTCTGTGCACTGATCTGGTTTCGCCAGAAGCAGCTTAGTCATGCTGGCCACATGACCCAGAAAAACTGTCTGTGGACAAATGCCGGCTTCTTGGGAGAAAAGCGATGGCAAACCTAGACAGCATCTTAAAAAGCAGAGACATCACCTTGCCAACAAAGGTCCGTATAGTACAAGCTATGGTTTTCCCAGTAGTGATGTATGGAAGTGAGAGCTGGACCATAAAGAAGGCTGATGGCCGAAGAATTGATGCTTTTGAATTATGGTCTGGAGGAGACTCTTGAGAGTCCCATGGACTGCAAGAAGATCAAACCTCTCCATTCGGAAGGAAATCAGCCCTGAGTGCTCACTGGAAGGACAGATCCTGAAGCTCAGGCTCCAAGACTTTGGCCACCTCATGAGAAGAGAAGACTCCCTGGAAAAGACCCTGATGTTGGGAAAGATGGAGGGCACAAGGAGAAGGGGACGACAGAGGACGAGATCGTGGGACAGTGTTCTCGAAGCTACCAGCATGAGTTTGACCAAACTGCGGGAGGCAGTGGAAGACAGGAGTGCCTGGCGTGCTCTGGTCCAGGGGGTCACGAAGAGGTGGACACGACTAAACAACAACAAATGGCAGCCTCCTCTGTTCCCATCAGGGTGCTTGTGAAGGGCAACGCACTGCCTCGGAAGTGGTTCCTCATTGGAGGCACAGGTGCCAACTTGAATAAAATATTGGTAGGCCCAAGTAAGCCCTGTCCTGCATAATTGACCACATGGTGTGGTGCATAGACCCCATTTGAATGACAAGGCCCATCAACTTTAGGGGTGGTGCTCAGCCCCCTCAAATATTTTATTCGGGGGGCAAAGACCCCTCGTCCCTAGGAGTTGGCCCCTATGGTTGGAGGAGAAGTGAAACTCTCCACCTGATCTTCGTGAACTCCACAGAAGGACTCCCGATGGGCTCACGCATCTTTTCCGCATGTCCTCTGAAGGCCTGCTTGCAGAGCCTTTGTTTTCCGTAACTGAGAAGTAGCGGGAGTTTTTGCTGAGAGAGAAAGATGAAGGCATTGCAGAGAGAAGGGTCTCGTTCTCTGTCCTCTGCAAGCGACCACGCAGCACTGCAGATCGCTCGCTGCCTCTGCGGGGAGGGCTATTTTCTTTACAATACGTCTATGAATTATAAATAAAGAGAAATTGCAGGGTGCTCATTCCTGGAAATCCAAATTGGGCTGGTTCCCTTTTTAAAAAGAAAAAGAATCCTGCTGAACTTGCTGAAAATTAAGGCAATGTGGCACAAACAGAGCATTTTGGCTCCGCAGCTGACGGCAGAATGGCAATTCCACTTTAATGATTATTAAAGCTTGCATGACATTGTTAAAAGGACGCAGCAAAACTGTGGTCTGGAATCTCAAATGCAAGCAGCAGGGAAATGGCCTCTTCTTTTGAGCTGAGTCCAATGTCTGCTGCAGAGAGTGGGAGCGAAATGCCCGGGATTCCCCTGGGTGGATTCCTCTGGGGGAAGCTTCTGCAACAGAGGCCGCCTCAAACATACCACCTGCAGAACCAGCAGCCTCCAGGTTTTGTAAGCAAGGGGGCTGGCCTGGAATCTTAACATGGTTTATTTCTGTGCACCGTGGCATCAGCACAGTGGAGGGTAAGCCTAATGTAAAATATACTGCTCCTGAACTATCTGTGACCCTGGTTACAAGCGCCTATCTCAGACGTGACCTGGAAGACCAAACAAAAAAATTCCTTGTATAGAATGTCCTGGGAGATTGAAGTGTTCTCCTACTGGTTTCTCCCTTCAATCTCCCAGGACATTCTATACAAGATCTCAAAGTAGCTGTTTTACTACAAAGGAATTTCAGAAATAGACTGGAAAGAGAAGCTGCTGAATTACAACTTATCACCAAACTTAAAACCATGGAGAGACCTGGTCTGAACAGACATTGGATTCTTATCTCATTATACATGACAAAGCCATTTTTCACCTTTTCACCCCTTGCTTCTTCCTGTGAGACCTATTGCAGTCGTTAAGAGTCGTCAACAGGCTCATCACAGCTATCTGCCAATCACCCATTCCCACCAGCCTTCTGAGTAATACCCCTCCCCACCTTCTCACTATATAGAAGGGTCTGGAAACTTCTGTTTCAGTGTATCTGAAGAAGTGTGCATGCACACGAAAGCTCATACCAAGAACTGACTTAGTTGGTCTTTAAGGTGCTACTGGAAGGAATTTTTTTGTTTGGACTATGGCAGACCAACACGGCTACCTATCTGTAACTGTGACCTGGAAGGAATAATTACCACCCTGACCTCTAATAGCTGCAGAAAAGATCGGCATACTAATCCTTGCATTTGCCAGAAGACTTAAATATCACCCCCTCCTGTAAGCAAGAAACAGATGTCATGCAGACGTTGGAAATCTCTTGCAAGCAAATTTATGATTCGGAAACTGTGAAAATCAACATGTGGTCCCCCTGAAATTAAGCTGGTGTCGCCTTTACTATAAACGTGGGATGGAGATTTGGAGAGGACCAGTTTTCCCTATGAAGATTTCTTTGCACATAGGAAAACAGCCCATTAGGGCGGCCCCTTTCTGCTGAGCTGTTGGATTCCTTCCGACAGGGAAGGGAGGGGTTTTATGTGATGTCGCTGGAACATGCAGCAGGTCTGGTCTATCCCAGAAGTCCCTAGGTGCTCACTTTCCCAGTGCCATGTTGCAAGGATCCTGAGGAATTTTAATATTGTCATTATGACGTGGTAGCTTGGTGGTGTGTGCAGCGAAGGTGCCTTGGAGGAATTTGTATCCTGAAAGGCAGGATGGAAAGGAATCGGAGCATTGGAATATGATCCACTTAGATCTGGGGGTCATTGCGAATGTAGCTCACCGAAGATGTCGAGCCAGCATGCAGCAGCTGTGGAAAAAGCCGATTCCATGCTAGGGATCATTAGGAAAGGGGCTGGAAACAAAACTGCCAATGTCATAATGCCATTATATAATGCCAATGGTGTGACTGTGCTTGGAATGCTGGTGTACCACTCTACATGCTGAAAAGGATTTTGCAGACCTGGAAAGGATTCAGAAAATGGCAACTGAAATGATCAAGAGCCTGGCATCATTAAGAACATAAAAACAGGCCAGTGCCATTTCCATATGCTAATTTCAATAACAAATCATTCCTATGCATTTTTATGCACTTTACCATAATATATACATTTTCGTACATTGTGTGCTTGGAGAACCACATTGTTAAACTTGGACCAGTGGCAATTCCGTAGGACGGCTGTGTTTCATGGAATCATAGAGTTGGAAGGGACCCCAAGAGGCATCTAGTCCAGCCCCCTGTGATGCAGGAATCTCAGCTAAAGCATCCAAGACAGAGGACTTCCAACCTCTACTTAAAAACATCCAAGGGAGGAGAGACCATTGTTTTTTTCTGGAAAAATGTTGGGGAAATCCCCACTAATTTCGTTTGTTTGTTTATTGTGGGCCTAGCTGGCAGCGCCAACCGCCCGCCCCCTGGAAGAGGATAAATATAAGATGTAATTAATAAACTCAAGCAGACAATGATCTGGGTTAGGAATGGCCACAACTTTAATGATTACAGATATGGGTGGATTTTTGGCTCAGGCATTGGGTGTATATCTGCTCCCCCCACCCAGCCAGAAAATTATTATTATTTAATTTTTAAAAGGCAAGGGGACTCAGCTCCCCCAAGTTCGTGCTCAAAAAAGCCCTGGGAGAGTCCATAACCTCTCTAGGGAGTCCGTCCCACTGTTTCGCCTCTCATGAAAAACGTGAATTCGAGTGGTTCGGCTTTCAATGCCCCCAGCCTTCGAATTCCACCCCCATCTCTAGAGGACACGCGAGGAGCCTGCAGTTTCGAAACTCCCAGCTCCTCCTTCTCCTCCCCGGGACCCGCTTCCCTCTTTCTGCCTTCCACGCTCTTGTAGCTGCCGCCTCGCCCGCCCGTCTCCGTTTGTCCCGGCGCGCTCAGCCAGGGGCGCGCCGGCAGCCGAGCAGAAAATGATGCCAGGCCTTCCCTGACAGCTCCGTTCTTGGGAAGCGACATGCCTGCGAGGCTCCGCCATCCATAACCACCAGCGGCACCTGCATCTGAAGAGCTGTAAAGATCTGCGGCCGCCTTTCGCTCCCGGGGAGAGGGAGAGGAGAGACCCCGCTGTCAGGACGCGCGAGGCGACGCATCCGAGGCGCGCCAGGGAGACATGGACCAGCAGGCTTCCTCCACCATCGCTTCATCATTTCTGCCCTCTCCTCTTTTTTGGCAGAGGCGCCGTCAGCAGCTGGAAATGAAGAGGAGCAGGCAGTCCCCTCAAGTCCCAGCAGAGCCGTCCCCATCATCGGAGCCTTGGCCCTTTCATGTAATTCCAGCTCGCTTCGTGCAGGCTCACATTGTTTAACGCAGCCATTTGGGCACTGCCACTTACTCTCCCTGCCTGCCTCTGCTGCCGCCTCTTCCAGGGGACGGTCAGAGTGGAGGATTTGTGGCTTGAGGCAGCCTTATCTCGACAGTCCAGCAACGCTAGGGGGGCCGGCCGTGCGCTATCTGTGCTGCAGGCATTGGTTTGAGGCTGCGTGGACAATGGCGGAAACGGCCTTCATGCTACTGAAGTGCAGGGCCGTCTGGAATGGGGACAAAGCAGTGGCGTAGCATGAGGGCAAGGGGGGCTGTGGCCCCGGGCACAGAATTCTGAGGGGTGCCCCTCACAAAAGGCTGCCTTCTGGAGCCATGGAGAGGTGAGACGTACTCAGACCCGGGCCTTGAGGCTGCAGCCATGCCTCCTTCTCCTCATGGCCAGTGAAGGGACGCTTGCCCCGGGTATAACTCCTGCCAGTCAGAGCCCAGATTTTCCCTGGCCTGGTCCCTCTCTGTGGCCTCCCTCCTGGTCTCTGTCCTTGGGCAAGGGACACCCCCAGCCACAGGAGCACAAAGAGGAGAGTCACTCATTCACCCGGGACCTGCCACTGCCTGTCCTTGACTGTGCAGCCAAGGAGATGCAGCCCGAGAAGGGCTGCAATTGGCACTTTGTCTTGCTCTCTGCTGCCCTCTGCCTATGTGCTGGGCCTGGGGGGTAGCCCAAGCCACGTGGTCCAGGTCCGGTCCCAAAATCCAAGGGTTCCACGAGGAGTCAGTCCGACAGGGCCGAGGCAGGACACGAGGCAAGGTCAGGCACAGAATCTCAGGCAGGTTCTGGTAAAGAGCAGTGTTGCTCCCGCAACCTGGGGCAAGGTCCGACAACCTTTTATCTCTGTCTGGATAGCGGCTGGTCCTGATCCCCTGGCGACTCACCTCCCTGTCTTGCCCAAAGGCAAGCACTCCTCCTGCGAATACTCAGGTCTCTCCTTCTCTCAGACCTCAGTCTCTGCAGCTTGGGAGACATTGGTGGGTTACTAGACCCAGAAGCTGCCTCAGCCTCCCCTGACCCAACCGGTAGTGGAGCAGCTGTAAGTGATGGCCCAGCTGGAGGCAACGAGGGAATCCCCGCATCTGGAGCCAGGGCAGGATCAGGCCCCTGACTCGGCCCAGCTGGTATTTCTTGCAGGGAAACCTGTGCAGACTGGGACTCTGCAGAATCAAGCCCCATACTTGGTTCAGACACTGCCTAAGGCAAAGGATCTGGTGTGGAGTGAGACTCCTCTGGTTCTGAGTCCAAGCCCAGGTCCCAGGCCATCACAGCCTAGACTTGCAGCAGCTGTGGCTCTGGCACGGCTGGGACACCACCAAGTTTACCAAGGAGTGCCAGCTGCTACTCCTGCCGGGAGCTCACAGAGCTGAGAGGGAAAACACAGCGACCAGCAGCCAACCTGCATGAGGAGCAGCCACCGAAGGGGTGCAGCAAAATCCACCTGTTGCCTCCCACGCAATGCCCTCAAGGAGGTTAGGGGGTACAAACCTTGCCTTGTCCCGAGCGCTTCCAATGCATGCTATGTGGAAATGTTCAGGGTGGCAGGAGAGGATATATTGTTTATTAATATCCTTCCTAATTTGTGCTAGCAAGTTCCTTTACTTAGCAGAGTTTACATTGCCCTTCCCACGTCCACAGCAGATAGCTGGTTGCAGGCTCGTGTGAGCCTCTCACTATTATACAATTCAGTCTGTCTCAGATTGAATTGTATACAGTAGTACCTCGGGTTACAGACGCTTCAGGTTACAGATGCCGCTAACCCAGAAATAGTACCTCTGGTTAAGAACTTTGCTTCAGGATGAGAACAGAAATTGTGTGGCGGCGGTGTGGCAGCAGAGGGAGGCCCCATTAGCTAAAGTGGTGCCTCAGGTTAAGAACAGTTTCAGGTTCACAGCTGGATTCCTGAAGGCAGACTTAGTTACAAATATGTACATGTGGATCTACCCCATATGGGGGAATAATCCCAGTGCCTCTGCTCGCTGAGAAGCTAGCAGAGCATCCCTAGCTAAAAGCTGGTCAAAAACGATGAAGGAAGTGAAAAAGAGAGAGTTGTGCTGCATGACTCGTCCTTTTGTTACCTGGACAGGTGAGGTCATGCCCACCTTCCATCACATGCAAAAGGAAGGATGCTCCAGCCAGGAGGAACAGGAAGTTTCAACTGGCTGGACCCAACATTCCCTTGCATGTCCACTCTAGGAAAACAAGGAATGTTGTACTTGACTGCTCTCAGTGAATTACATCTCACACGCTATGCCACTGGGTCAAAGGGATGAGCAGGCAGT
Organism: Podarcis gaigeae; assembly: GCF_964106915.1. Taxonomy (NCBI): domain Eukaryota; kingdom Metazoa; phylum Chordata; class Lepidosauria; order Squamata; family Lacertidae; genus Podarcis; species Podarcis gaigeae. The sequence goes on from NC_139678.1 coordinate 2,594,042, forward strand.
GCTGCGGGCCTGGAGGAAAGCAAGGACTCCATGCTGCACCTAGTTAAATTATGGAACTCACTCCCACAGGAGGCAGGGATGGGCACCAACTTGCATGGCTTCAAAGAGGGTTAGATAAATTCATGGAAGACAAAGTTATGGCAGAAAGTGAGGAGGAATTAAATAACCTTTTAATGAGGGTGAAAGAGGAGAGCGCAAAATATGGTCTGAAGCTCAACATCAACAAAACGAAGATCATGGCTACTGGGCCCATCACCTCCTGGCAAATAGAAGGGGAAGAAATGGAGGCAGTGAGAGATTTTACTTTCTTGGGCTCCGTGATCACTGCAGATGGTGACAGCAGCCACGAAATTAAAAGACGCCTGCTCATTGGGAGAAAAGAAATGACAAACCTAGGCAAAATGTTAAAAAGCAGAGACCTCACCTGCCAACAAAGGTCCGTATAGTTAAAGCTATGGTTTTCCCAGTAGTGATGTATGGAAGCGAGAGCTGGACCATAAAGAAGGCTGATCGCCGAAGAATTGATGCTTTTGAATTATGGTGCTGGAGGAGACTCTGGAGAGTCCCATGGACTGCAAGAAGATCCAACCTCTCCATTCGGAAGGAAATCAGCCCTGAGTGCTCCCTGGAAGGACAGATCCTGAAGCTGAGGCTCCAAGACTTTGGCCACCTCATGAGAAGAGAAGACTCCCTGGAAAAGATGGAGGGCACAAGGAGAAGGGGATGACAGAGGACGAGATGGTGGGACAGTGTCCTCGAAGCTACCAGCATGAGGGAGGCAGTGGAAGACAGGAGGGCCTGGCGTGCTCTGGTCCAGAGGGTCACGAAGAGTCGGACACGACTAAATGACTAAACAACAACAACATGAGGGTCATCTAGTCCGATGCTGGAATCTTTTGCCTGCCATGGAGCTCATACCCACAACCCTGAGATCTCATGCTGTAACATCTGAGGTGTCTACTGCTGAGCTGCCACTCTTCATCCATGATTGATTGATTGATTGATTGATGGATATAAAATAGCCATCGGAGGTCAAGCTCCCCTGTGAGATTCTCACCCTCACTGGACAAAGGCCTCTTAGTGAGTGTTATGGCCAAGTGAGGATTTGAACGCTGGCCTCCCAGGTCCTAGTCTGACACTCCAACTCAGTATCTGAAGAAGTGTGAGAAGGGAATGACAGAGGACGAGATGGTGGGACGGTGTTCTCGAAGCTACCAGCATGAGTTTGACCAAACTGCGCGAGGCAGTGGAAGACAGGAGGTCCTAGCGTGCTCTGGTCCAGGGGGTCACGAAGAGTCGGACATGACTAAATGACTAAATAACAACTACTTGTGTTGCTACCTCCATGGTTGAAACCGTGCTTCTGAATCCTAGTTGCTGGAAACCACAGGAGGGGAGTGTTCCCAGTTGGCCACCGTGGGAGCAGGATGCTGGACTAGATAAACCTTTGGCCTGATCCGGCAAGACTTTTATTACATTCTTAATGGGGGCAGCTGATTATGATGGAAGCTTTGCAAATCCCATCCTGGTTTGATTCTGATGTCTTTAGCAATATCGGGTCATTGTCGTTCTGTCCCGGCCTTTTAGTGGCATTTGAAATGAATTTGATATTTGAAAGGCTTAAATTGTCTGTATTCAGTAGGTTGCAAACTGCTTTTGGAAAGAGCCTGTAAAACTGTGCAATAATAGTAAATAATAAATTGCTGCTGCTTTCCTTCCTGAAGACACAGACGGGAAGACTGCAAGTTAATAGATAAATGAACAACAAAGGATAGGAGAGGGAAGGGGTAGCAAAGGATGGCAGTGGAAAAAAATACATCCCAGCAAATTCCATCTCTGAGGATGTTTCAGTGGCAAAGTAAGTTTTCCTACTGCTGGAGCGGTGGAGAAGCTGGAGAGCAAATCTGACCAACTTCTGCGTATGATTTGGAGATGGGTCATTTCAGCCGGGCTTACAAAACAAACCAGGCAGTTTCCATGCATTATTCCGGTCCAGGACAGGGGTCAGAACCCTCATTTGCATGTTCGGTGACCGAACAACACTGCTTACAAAAACACAGTTGATTAAGGGGAAAGTGCGTCGGGCAGAGGTTTCTCGAGAGTGCCGTGACCAAAGCAAATGTCCAGGTTTAATCAATGCAGCATTTGCATAAAAAGCAGACATGGATTAATTTCAGATGCTTCCTTGTTTACTCAAAAAAAAGGCAAAAAAAGCACCCTCAAACTGGGGCACAATTTATTTATTTATTTAACAATGCACTTCAGAAATCACTTAACTTCCCCCCCCACCCCACCCTATGCAATATACAATTAAACTTTACTCCTCCTGCTCGTTGCACATTGGGTGAAGCTGAGGTCATGCAACAAAATTGTTTGGCAGTATATTTGGGATGGAGGCAGGGAGAATATGAAGTCCTCGTGCTTGTTGTTGTTTAGTCGTGTCTGACTCTTTGTGACCCCATGGACCAGAGCACGCCAGGCACTCCTGTCTTCCACTGCCTCCCGCAGTTTGGTCAAACTCATGCTGGTAGCTTCGAGAACACTGTCAAACCATCTCGTCCTCTGTCGTCCCCTTCTCCTTGTGCCCTCCATCTTTCCCAACATCAGGGTCTTTTCCAGGGAGTCTTCTCTTCTCATGAGGTGGCCAAAGTCTTGGAGCCTCAGCTTCAGGATTTGTCCTTCCAGTGAGCACTCAGGGCTGATTTCCTTCAGAATGGAGAGGTTGGATCTTCTTGCATTCCATGGGACTCTCAAGGGTCTCCTCCAGCACCAGAATTCAAAAGCATCTATTCTTTGGCGATCAACCTTCTTTATGGTCCAGCTCTCACTTCCATACATCACTACTGGGAAAACCAGAGCTTGAACTATACGGACCTTTGTTGGCAAGGTGATGTCTCTGTTTTTTAAGTCCTCGTGCTACATCTCATTAATTCACTGCTGTGGGATGGGTTGATGGCTACTAAGTTGGACGGATTCTGACAAGACTTCAGCAAACCCAGAGAGAACAACTTTCTTAACCTTAATGGGTGGGATTAGGGCATCCTAAGGGTGTTCTCCCCACATAAGACCTCCATGCTTCCTTCACCAGGGGCATGCTCTATGGGAAGCTGGCTTCAAGCACCAGGTCCATGGGCAGACCAACTCTCACAGAAACATAGAAAGTGCCCTCCTAGGTGGGCAAGAGGCATTTCCACCCCCTTCCATTCCCTGCCTTCCTCTTCATCCTGCCCACCAGCCTGAGGCTGGGCACATCTTTCCTCTGTACTGGTTCATCAAGCCCTAATGCTGCTACTTAGAATGGGAATTTTATACCCACTGATGCGCACCAGGACTATACCATTGAAGAGCCTTAACCAGGAAGAGAAGAAAAAGATTATCCCTCGGTTAAATAGGTCATGCATACACTTAGCATATGTTGCATTAATTCTCTTCTGCTGAGCCAATCGTGCTGGCTAATTGAAGATCTAAGAAGAACAGGGGGAAGTTCTTTCCCAAGAAGGTTAAAGCAAATCAGCCTTCACAGGAGGGCAGGGTGAGCATAGGAGAGGGGACTTCAGTTAACGGGTGATAAAACTGGTCGATTTCTGGTCCACGTCTTCCTCTATTAACTCCATCTCACCCCTTTCCTGCATTGATCTATAGGCTTATTTTTTTTAAAGGAAATCTATACAAAACTTTCATAGAATCATAGAACTGTGGAGCTGGAAGGGACCCCGAGGGTCATCTAGTCCAACCCCCTGAGATGCAGGAATCTTTTGCCCAACTTGGGTCTCCAACCTACGACCCTGAGATGAAGAGCCACATGTTCTACTGAGCTATCGCCTTTGCATGTAAATACATTTTCAAACGTATTTTCAGACCTAATTTTATTTTCTTTCTTTTTTGTGTTTTTCTTCTTTTTTTAAACAATATTCAAATTAAAACAAAACATATTATCCAGAAACATATCATCCTTATTCCCCCCCCCATTTTCCTCCCTCCCCCACCCTCCCACACAAAACCCCCCCACCCCCCACCCCCCCGGCTTCCCTCAGTTCCAGTCTTTGGTTTCTCTGAGAATGCTATTTTCTGCATGTTACAAAGTTGTATAAATCCTCAAACTATTTAGCTGATTATTATCAATAAAAAGTTTGTGAATGTTTATTCAAGGCCAGCCAAGGAGTCCAGTTTACTTTGTTGCGTCTTCCAATACTTTGTAAAGGGTTCCCATTCATCTTTAATGTCACAGTTATCCTTGTCCCATAGCTTATATGTCAGTTTTGCCACTTCTGCATAGTCTGTCAATTTTTCTTGCCATGATTCTTTAGTTGGGGTTTCTTCAGTCTTCCATCCTTGTGCTATTAGAACTCTCGTGGCTGTTGTTGCATACATGAATATGTTTTTCAGCATAAATTTCTCTCTGAATACACATTTTCCTCTTGCTTCAAAATGCCTTTTCGTAAAGGATGGCTGGACCCGTCCATTTTGTTGTTTTTGCAGAGTCTTTTACGCAGTGGAATGATGAGCAGTACGTGCCACATACTTTTTTTTACTTTATTTACATTTCAATGCTGAGAGCTTACAAACAAGCATCTTGCCTCTGTGAGAGCAGAGAGGCATCCTCTCTCCTCTGAAGCACGGAGAGAACTGAGAAAAACAGGAAACCAGTGTACGTCACATCCAGTCTCCTTTCCCGTGAGAAACTCCAACAGCAACTCTGACTGTGGAATGTAAACATTGTCTTGTGACAAGCACTTCGCTGCACAGTGAAGAGAGCAGAAACCAACATCCTCCCCCTTTCTGTGAACATCACTGGGCAGCGTGTTCGTACAATATCAGTACAAACCCAACTTCTGCACATAGGTACAGTGTTGATCCCTTGATACAATCTTGGACAATACATCAGCAGGAATTTCATTACCTGGCATATAGGACACCGTTACGAGTCCCTTCTGAATACGTTCCCTAGCATGTTGCAACTTCAATTGCAAGTGCTTCGTGCTTTGCTTACAACCTTCAGTATTCAGCAAAGCCAAACATGCTTTGTTGTCTTGGTAAACCTGGATTGGACATTTGACAGGAATTTTCATGTCTTTGCACAATTGTAACAACCATTCACAATCCTTAAGTGAATAAGACAGTGCATTCAGTTCAGCTTCACAAGTACTTAAGCTAACTGTTGTTTGCTTCTTGCATGACCAATCAAATAGACCCTGATTGTACATATAGCAAACTCCAGACGTGCTTTTCCTGTCTGCAGTGACACTTCCAAAACTTGCATCTGCAAATATCTCAAGACCACCAGATTTCTGATTGTTAAATCTCAGTCTGTAATGCATAGTGCCTTTCAAATACCGTGCTATGCGTTTCAGAGCTTTCCAATCCTTAACAGTAGGATTGTTGACTTGTCTGCTTAGCAAATTACAGCTAACAGCAATGTCTGGTCTTGAACATCTGGCAATGAAGTTTAGCTTGCCTAGCACACTTCTGTACAGTGTAGTGTCAGAAAATGCTTCTTCAGTGTCATCTACCTGATAACCTGTTGTCATCGGTGTGTCTACAGGGTTAGCATCCATCAGGTTTAGTTTGCTTAACACATCAGCAATTTTCCATGACTGGTGTACTAGAATGTTACCATCTTGATCTCTCTCTATTTCCAGAGATAGGTAGTTGTTTACCTCACCGAGATCTTTCAAGTCAAAGTGCTCTTTCAGTTGAGCTAGGGCGTTATTGTACATTGTGACATCTTCCCAAAAGAATAAAAGATCATCAACATAAAACAAGCAATACAGTTTCTTTTGCCCCTCCTCTTTGACAAATACACATGGATCAGCTTTCCCTTGCTTAAAACCTAAAGAAAACAATACTTCAGTGAGTTTCGTGTGCCAACACCGTGCACTTTGTTTGAGACCATAAAGGGATTTCTTCAGAGCACAAACAAATCCCTGTTTTACCTGTACGCCATCAGGTGGAAGCATATAAAGTGATTCACCTAGAGATCCGTACAGAAAAGCTGTATTCACATCATGGTGACTAATGTGTAGATTCTCCTCTGCAGCTAGCTTGAGCATAAGCCTAATGCTCTCATACCTCACTGTGGGTGAGTAGGTCTCGTGATAGTCTTCACCTGGTACTTGTGCAAAACCTCTGGCTACCAATCTGGCTTTGTGTCTGACTATCTTGCCATTTTGATCAATCTTCGCTTTGAAGACCCATTTGCTTCCAAGCAGTTTCATTCCTGGAACTACTGGAACAAGCTCCCAAGTCTTGTTCCTTTCTAAGGAATCAAGCTCAGCCTTCATGGCATTTAACCATGGCTCAGCTTCCTTTGAATCCAAATCTTGGATTTCTTGGAAACTTGAAGGTTCAAATACCTTCTTGGAGCTTTTAACAGCTGTTACTGCTATCTTAGCAAACTCATCAGCAAATCTCTTTGGAGGTCTGCCTTTTGTGGCTCTTTGTGACCTACGAATTAGCCTTAAGTCTTCAACACTCTCCTCTTCCTTCTTGGGAGAAAAGTGACCTATTGTGAACAATGGTTCCTCCAATTCTTGATCAGAGCTTTCAGAGGGTCGCATAGAGGCTTTCGCACTCTTGAAATCACCCGATTCAGCTTCAGACTCAGAATCAGAACCTTCATCAGTGGGTGTGGGTTGTTGCGGCTGCTTTTGACTATCCTCAGTCTCATCACTGTCATCAGGATAACATTGGAAAATTCCCACATTCTCCCCCCACTTGGCATTGTACTCAACACTTCTTGTGAGCTTAATTGTCTTAGAGTCAGTCATCATTATTCTGTAAGACCCTTTCTGATAACCTAGAAAGATACCATGCAATCCACGCTTGTCTAACTTGGAGCTTTGTGGTGAGTGAACCCACATGTCAGAACCAAAAATTTTCATGTGTTTGATGTATGGTTTCTTGCCAAACATCTTCTCATAGGGGGTACAACCAATCGCTGAAGATAACCTGCGATTATAACTGTAAACAAAACACGAGAGAGATTCGGCCCAATAACTCTCTGGAAGATTGGCATCATGCAGCAAGGTTTTTAACCCTTGAAGCAATGTTTGATTTACCCTCTCGCAAAGTCCATTCTGCCATGGCAAGCGAGGATTAGACAAATCGTGTTGAATTCCTTTCTCAGTCAGAAAAGCTTCAAACTGCTGAGAAGTGAATTCCCCCCCGCGATCAGTGAAAAGAGTCTTTATCTTCTTACCATGTACATTTTCCAACCAAGCACAGAATTCCTTGAACCTTGGAAAAGCCTCTGATTTCTGCTTGAGATTATACACATAAATATACCTGGAAAATGCATCAATGAGAACCATGAAGTACCTGTTTCCACCCAAAGAGGGCGCTAGTGGACCAACCAAATCAGCATGAACAACCTGGTATGGTTCTGTAGCTTGCCTACTAGACACCTTACCTTTCGCAGCCATTTTCACCTTGTTTGCTGCGCATGCCTTGCACTTCATGTGGTACTTGCAGGGTTTAATAGTCATACCTTCAACCAAGGCAGGCATTTTAGATACTGCCTCAAAATGCAAATGACCAAATTTTTGATGAAAATCATGAATACATTCTGCATGCAAACTTTTGTTAGTACCTGCAATGCAACAAGTTTCATCCTGCACAACATCATCAAAATACAAAACATACAAACGATCAACATATTCAGCATGCAATACATAATCATTTTTCTTTGTGATGATGCATTTCTTGTTCTTGAAGGAAACGTCAATGTTCCGTTCATTCAGCTGCGCAACGCTGAGTAGATTATGTTTGGCATCTGGTACATAAAGCACATCCTGTATCGATAAGTCCAAACTGTGAAGAACAACAGTTCCGTAGCCTTTACTGGGGATTGTGTGGTCATCCGCCTGGTGAATTGCACCTTCCTGCGGTGTAAAAGACACGAACAGTCGCTTATTGTTGCACATGTGGTGGGTCGCTGCTGAATCAACAACGAAGAAAGATCTAGACGTCTTCTGGACCTTTGCAACCTTTGGAGTGAAGCGTGAGACCATTGCCTTGTGCTGCGTTGTCCTGGACACCAGACCTTTGCTTTTGCCTCGGCCTTTTCCACGCGATGAGCTTTCGCTGTGCTGCTCTGTCTTGGCCCTGGGATATCTGCATTCCCTCTTCATATGGCCTAGACGTCCACACGAGTAGCATTTCACTGCCTTCAAAGCTTTGGTGCCATCTGGTGGTTCCACTGCACTATGGGATGACGTCTGTGAAGACTCCCCCTTGCCCATGCAGCTATCACCCTGGTGGTCTGCTTCATTCTGAATCATGGCAGTATCACAGGCTACTCTGAGCTGAGCAATTGGCTGTACAGCATTCTGAGTGGTAACAGATTCCCAACTTGAACCCAAATAATGTAGTATCATGAAGGAATACACAGCCTCTGGAAAGGTGAGTCCTCTCTGTTGCAGCTCATGTCTCAGATTCTGCATCTCCATCAGATGTGTACGCACATCTCCACCTTCAGCAAGAGCCATACTATGCAGCCTAGTATAGTAAAACATAGTGGACCCAGCTTCTGTCCTCAAGTGAGCTTCTCTCAAAGCGTCCCAAATTTCTCTGGCTGAGGTCTTATCACGCAACAGACAGAGCTCTTCTGGGGATACTATCAATGTAAGAGTTCCCCTCGCTTTGGAATCCATAGCTTTCCATGCATCTGTAATTGGAGCTGGGGGGTTTTCTGTAATCACCTCAAACAAACCCTCTTTCCGCAGAATAGCCTCTGCATAGAGAACCCAGTCCGCGTAGTTTTTCTTATTGAGCTTAGGAATCCCAAAAGCATCAGCTAGCTTTGCATTCGCCATTTCTGCTGCGTTAAATCAAGCTGCGTCACTGTTTTCTGCAGCTGCTTTATTCCAAAAGCACTTTTAAAAGGTACTTTCGGTTTCCCCCAAGCCTATAAGCTTGTGCCTTTGAGCCTTTGCCTGTGCCCGGCAAACAGCTCTAAAAGTTCAAAGTCCAGCCATAAAGCCATTAATTAGAAGCTGGCAGGCTGCCCGGAGCATGAGCACATACCTCATCAATCATCTTGACGCGCAGAGCAGATACCGTCCGATCCGTCCCTCTGCATTCCGATCCTTTTGCCGGCATTCTGATTCGACTTCTGAATTCCATTCTCAAGATGACTGCGTTTTTCTGGGCCCCATAACCATGATGTTGTTTTTGCAGAGTCTTTTACGTAGTGGAATGATGAGCAGTACGTGCCACATACTTTTTTTTACTTTATTTACATTTCAATGCTGAGAGCTTACAAACAAGCATCTTGCCTCTGTGAGAGCAGAGAGGCATCCTCTCTCCTCTGAAGCACGGAGAGAACTGAGAAAAACAGGAAACCAGTGTACGTCACATCCAGTCTCCTTTCCCGTGAGAAACTCCAACAGCAACTCTGACTGTGGAATGTAATCATTGTCTTGTGACAAGCACTTTGCTGCACAGTGAATAGAAGAAGAAGAGAAGAGGAGTTTGGATTTGATATCCCGCCTTTCACTCCCCTTCAGGAGTCTCAAAGCGGCTAACAATCTCCTTTCCCTTCCTACCCCACAACAAACACTCTGTGAGGTGAGTGGGGCTGAGAGACTTCAAAGAAGTGTGACTGGCCCAAGGTCACCCAGCAGCTGCATGTGGAGGAGCGGGGAAGCCAACCCAGTTCACCAGATTACGTGACTACCGCTCTTAACCACTACACCACACTGGCTCTGAACCACTACACCCACTGAAAGAGAGCAGAAACCAACACATTTTTGTGAACTATGTGCTGTGAACGTAGTCCTACTCAGAGGAGACCCACTGAAATGGATTTAAGTTATCCAGGGATGACAGTGTCCAATACAACTCTGTGTAAATTTTGCATTGTTAATTCCTAAATTCGTTCTGTTCCATTTCCACATTAACCTGTGGTTTCTTATTTAAAAATGTATTTCGAGTACATTTCCAAGCACAATTCAAAGTGTTGGTGCTGACCTTTAAAGCCCTAAACAGCCTTGGTCCAGTACACCTGAAGGAGCGTCTCTACTCCCATCGTTCTGCCCAGATGCTGAGGTCCAGCACTGAGGGCCTTCTGGCAGATCCTTCGCTGCAAGAAGCCAAGTTACAGAGAACCAGGCAGAGGGCCTTCTCAGTGGTGGCGCCTGCCCTGTGGAACACTCTCCCACCAGATGTCAAAGAGAAAAATAACTACCAGACTTTTAGAAGACATCTGAAGGCAGCCCTGTTTAGGGAAGCTTTTAATGTTTAATAGGTTATTGTATTTTAATATTCTTTTGGAAGCTGCCCAGAGTGGCTGGGGAAACCCAGCCAGATGGGCGGCATATAAATAAATAAATAATAATAATTCACAAAACAGAATCCTAGAACTGCAGAGTAGAATGGGACCTTCAGGGGCCATATAACCTGACCCCGTGCAATGCAGGAAACACAGCTGTTCCCAGCTTGCATCTCCTCCCCTCCGACGCCCATACAATAACTCATCTAAAACTTTGTTCCAAGGTGTTTTGTTTTTTTGCCCCAAATCTACCACTCGAGATCTGAGTGAGGCTGGGAAAGGAAAATAAATAGGGGGCACGCTGCAAATAAATTTGAATTTGCATCCCACATGCAAATGAAGGACTCACTTGTTTATCGCACTGAAACTAAATAAATATTAAAAGCATTGGTATTAGTATTCATTAATTATTGAATGTAATAACCATTAGTTTGCTATTTGCTCTTCATTAGTTTCGTGTTGTTGCATTTGCGGATGCTTATATTTTGGGATTTGCTCTGAAATTTGCACGGCGTGTTGTGGGCCGACAGTTGCATCTCACCTAAAGGGAGGGACCATAATTCACTGGTAGAACACGTAGCTAGCATGCAAAAGGTCCCAGAGTAAGCTTACCAGATATTTTTTCAATGAATCTGGGGACACTTTTCAACTTCAGTAGGAATGATAGGACTGATTTGTAAATTTTGTTCCTCCTGGAACGAAAAGCGGGATGATATCTACAGTGGTACCTCGGGTTACGTACTTAATTCGCTCCGGAGGTCCGTTCTTAACCTGAAACTGTTCTTAACCTGAAGCACCACTTTAGCCAATGGGGCCTCCTGTTGCTGCTGCACCACCAGAGCACAATTTCTGTTCTCATCCTGAAGCAAAGTTCTTAACCTGAAGCACTCTTTCTGGGTTAGCAGAGTGTGTAACCTGAAGCGTATGTAACCTGAAGTGTATGTAACTCGAGGTACCACTGTATTTTTAAAATATATATATCTATATCTCAAATGAATGAATGAATGAATGAACAAGCAAAGAAATTCTTGCTCAAATTCTCACCCTCCACCCTTCCTCCAACAAAATCAGGGTGGCTTCCGGGTCCCTTTCCCCTCTGTTTCACAGCAGAGATCAGGCCTGTCCATCCCCGTCCCCATCGTGTCCGTGGCCGGCATTTACGCCTCTAGACAGCCCTGTAAAATTGAATTATTTGTCAGCTGGCAACAGCTTCCTGGTCCTCCTCTTATCCACCTTTCAGAAGCTGGCCTAGTTTGCTTTAAATAGCTGGATTGATAGCAATTCAGATCATTCCAGAGTGCACTAAAAGCAGTCGCAGAAACCCTCTGGAAGCCAGATGATAACAGAGTCTCTGATTCACAGCCGCGCGGAGAGGGCTTTTCTGTATCTGCTCAGCTGCGACAGAATGAGAGAGCCAGGAAGACACCAGGATCTTGCCTTCAGTCTTGAGCTCCCACTGGCTCCTTTGATCATTTCTCCCAGCTCCATTCAAAGAATCGTAGAGTCGTAAAAGAAACCAAGGATCAGTTAGTCCAACCCCCTGCAATGAATTCTGCTGCTCCTTCTCATCTTGAGATATGCCCCGACTTATCCCAATTCCTTCTTGGAGCCTTCCATTTTCTATTATTGCACCTTGCCGACAGACGGAGCGACTCCCTATGATATGGTTACCAGACGTCCCCATTTCCCCGGATTTACAAATCTGTCCCCGGAATGTCCCCGGATTTCATTTAATGTCCCCGGATTTAGATTTTAAGTCTTGTAGATTAATTAGTAGGGAATGAATGTTGCGTGATTGGTTCAATGGCACATCATATGGGGACTTCCAGCGAGGCAAAATGGCGGGTGTCACGGCAGTGAGCAGCTCCTGAAGCCAGCCAGAGCCAACTGTGCTGCCACTGCCACTGCCAAGGGGGAACCGGGGACGCCCGGCGCGTCAACTGGGGGAACTGCTGACCCCTCCTTCTGCAACCCAAATCAAGCCGGGGGCAAGAACACCTGGCCACCCAGCCAATGGCCCAGCGGTGCTCGGGGGCCAGTAAAAACCCCAGAGCTGACACAGTGAGGAGGAGGAGGAGGAAGAGAGAGAAAGAGGAAGGAAAAAAAAGAGGGGAGCCCTGACCTTGCTGCGCCGCTGTTGCCAAGGAGGAGAGGTAGGAGAGCGCCGTTAGGGCAAGAACACGTGGCTGAGCCCAGGTCCAACCCGAGCCTACTCCATGGCGGCAAGTGCTCCAAGAGAGCAGGCTGAGGCCCAGAGGAAGGCTGTGCAACAGAAGAGAAGATATTACTTCTTTATTTATTTTATTAATAAAATAAAATAAAATTCCCTCTTTTCAAAAAAAAAAAAGGGGGTCCCCTGATTCTTTGAAAAAAATCTGGTAACTACCATCTGAACGATAATCTTGGTCATTTGGTTGTCCTTTTTACCCATTGTTGTCTTTTTAATTGTATATCTTGCTTGTTTTATGTTGCTATGGCCGTTGTCTAATGCGAATGAAGTTTATCTATCTGGTAACCTTACCCTATAAAGAGACGCGGGTGGTGCTGTGGGTAAAACCTCAGTGCCTAGGACTTGCCAATCGCATGGTCGGCAGTTCGAATCCCCGCGGCGGGGTGAGCTCCCGTCTTTCGGTCCCAGCTCCTGCCCACCTAGCAGTTTGAAAGCACCCTTAAGTGCAAGTAGATAAATAGGTACCGCTTTATAGCGGGAAGGTAAACGGCGTTTCCGTGTGCTGCGCTGGTGCTGGCTTGCCAGAGCAGCTTCATCATGCTGGCCACGTGACCTGGAAGTGTCTCCGGACAGCGCTGGCTCCCGGCCTCTTAAGTGAGATGGGTGAAGAACCCTAGAGTCGGAGACGACTGGCCCGTACGGGCAGGGGTACCTTTACCTTTACCTTTAACCTTACCCTATAAGGAAAGGTTGCAGAGTTAGGGACTTTTCCATTTAGAGGAAAGACAAGAGGCGACATGATCGGAGTCAGTAACACGATGCTTGGCCGGGAGAAAGCAGACAGAGAAAAGTTTTTTCTTCTCTCCTAACACTGGAACTCCTAGGCATCCAGGAAAACTGAGTGCAGGAAGATTCAAGAGGGATAAAAGGAAGTCCTTTATACACCTGTAGCCCCATCTTCAGTGAATTTGTCTAATCCTCTTTTAAAGCCCTGCAACTTGGCAGCCATCACTGCCTCCTTTTTCATAGTTTAATTATGGGCTGTGTTAAAGGCGAGGTTATAAGGTATCACTTTAGGAATCCTTCGCAGCTTCCAGTATGCCTGCTAAGAGCTAGGGAAGACGATCTCCGGTATTAGGCGCCTACAAATCTTCTAAACTGTAGACATGTGCAATTCTGAAAATACCTGCCTAAGATGCCTTCATCTTTTGAAGAAGAAAAAAGTAAAGATCTGCGCTTTGAAATATAAACGCGAAAAGAAACAGAGAGAAGATTGATGCAGTCCATGCAAAGCACCAGTTCTCTGAGGTCTAGGGAGAGAAAAATGAGCGTTCTGAATTAGAAGCTGCTTAACTCTCAGAAATTGAAACTGATTAGCCGGCTTAAAATTGTAGTGCTTTCAAGGATATATTTATTGAAGGGATGGGGGGGTCCAATTTTGCTTGGATGTCCGTAAGAAACTATCCAATTTGCACTTTTCAAACCAAGACACAGGGCAAAACACAATTACCCTTTGAAATCTGTGCCTTTCCAACTTTTGCGATTCGGCTCTCCAGCTAACGCGTACAAAAAATGGATACACTAGGAAAAAGTCTGCATTGAACAGCTGGAACATTGATCCCGAAGACCTGCAAAGACATCCTATACTTTTTCATGCTAACCTCTCACCTATTTCCTAAGTCAAGACGCTTACTCTTTTCCACACGTTTAGTTTACACTGCTGCCATTCATTTCCTGTATTGCTTTTATGTACTACCTGCTAGGCATGCAATCTTGTTGTTGTTTTTGTTTAGTCGTGTCCGACTCTTCGTGATCCCCTGGACCAGAGCACGCCAGGCCCTCCTGTCTTCCACTGCCTCCCGCAGTCTAGTCAAACTCATGCTGGTCGCTTCGAGAACACTGTCCCACCATCTCGTCCTCTGTCGTCCCCTTCTCCTTGTGCCCTCCATCTTTCCCAACATCAGGGTCTTTTCCAGGGAGTCTTCTCTTCTCATGAGGTGGCCAAAGTCTTGGAGCCTCAGCTTCAGGATCTGTCCTTCCAGTGAGCACTCAGGGCTGATTTCCTTCAGAATGGAGAGGTTGGATCTTCTTGCAGTCCATGGGACTCTCAAGAGTCTCCTCCAGCAACAGAATTCAAAAGCATCAATTCTTCGGCAATCAGCCTTCTTTATGGTCCAGCTCTCACAAGGCATGCAATCTAATAAATACATTTAAAAAGAACGTGTGCATTGGTGGAAATAACATGCAAAGATGTGTTGTGTCTCAAAACCAGGGTTTTGCTCGCACCCCGACACCAATCCCACCCAGGTTGACATGGGGAACACTTGAATTTGTCCCTGAATCAATTTGGGGTGTGGGACTGGTCTTTAATTGTTGTTGTTCTTTAGTCATTTAGTCGTGTCCGACTCTTTGTGATCCCCTGGACCAGAGCATGCCAGGCCCTCCTGTCTTCCACTGCCTCCCACAGTTTTTAATTAGGGGGTCTTTAATTAAAGCACATCAAAGTGCAAGTAGATAAATAGGTACCGCTCCAGCGGGAAGGTAAACAGCATTTCCGTGCACTGTTCTGGTTTTCCAGAAGCGGCTTAGTCCTGCTGGCCACATGACCCGGAAGCTGTACGCCAGCTCCCTCAGCCAGTAAAGCGAGATGAGCACCGCAACCCCAGAGTCGGCCACGACTGGACCTAATGGTCAGGGGTCCCTTTACCTTTACCTAATTAGGGATATTTTATCCCCTAATTTAATATATAGTTGGGCCCCTCCTGGCTGCACTGCAGAGACCAGGAAGGTCACACCTGCTGGGAACTGTTTCACCTGTGCGTCTCTGGGGGGAATACAGCAGACCCCTGCAACCAGCAGGATTGCATCCTCCGTTCTCCAGCTGAAGGTTTAATCCTGCTCAGTTTGACTCTGTGTGCATGTGTGTCCCCTGCTGGGAACAGCAACTAGCAAATTCCATCCATTGCAAATCCAGACAACTTCGTCTTCTTTGCTTTGTGGCAAATCTCTTGGAATAAATCTCCCAGGGCCCTATAGATGGCGCCCTTATGTGCTGAAAAGAAAAGAAGGCTCCGGAAAAGAGGAGACAGAGCAGGAAAGGGTAGAAGAAACAGGCAGAGGGTTGAGTTGGGTGGGTGCCTCTCAAAGGGGTACCCAAATTGCCCCTGGCCCAATTCAAGCATCCTCTTCTGCATCCACAAAACCAAACCAGCTACCAAGAATATTTCCCAACCTTCCAGGGAGCGTGGAATAGTAGTTAGAGCAGTGTTTCTCAAACGTGGGTCTCCAGCTGTTGTTGGACTACAACTCCCATCATCTGGGGCAATCGTCTTTCTCTCAAATGTCAGCAGCACCCTTAGCAAGACCTCCTCTTCGCCTTCCATTCAGCCCCACTTCACTGCACCCTAGTTGCAATGCCCTGCGGCGACCCCTAGGCTTGGCAGCGGAACCAGCCATGCTGCCCTAAATCTGCCCCTGCCATCATCCTTATCCAGCAGGACCAGTGGTCATGGGTGATGGGAGTTGTAGTCCAACAGCAGCCTAGGAACCTACATTTGAGAAAAACTGAGTTGGAGTTACAGGTAGGTAGCCGTACTGGTCTGTCGTAGTCGAAAGAAAATAAAAAAACATTCTTCCAGTAGCACCTTAAAAAGGTAAAGGGACCCCTGACCATTAGGTCCAGTCGTGACCGACTCTGGGGTTGCGGTGCTGATCTCGCTTTATTGGCCGAGGGAGCTGGCGTACAGCTTCCTGGTCAAATGGCCAGCATGACTAAGCCGCTTCTGGCGAACCAGAGCAGCGCATGGAAACACCATTTACCTTCCTGCCTGAGCAGTACCTATTTATCAACTTGCACTTTGATGTGCTTTCGAACTGCTAGGTTGGCAGGAGCAGGGACCGAGCAACGAGAGCTCACCCCGTCACGGGGATTCAAACCGCCAACCTTCTGATCAGCAAGCCCTAGGCTCTGTGGTTTAACCCACAGCACCTTAGAGACCAATTAAGTTTCTTATTGGTATGAGTTTTCATGTGCATGCACACTTCTTCAGATACTGATTTGGTGTGTCGGACTAGAACCTGGGAGGCCAGCGTTCGAATCCTCACTTGGCCATGACACTCACTAAGAGGCCTTTGTCCAGTGAGGGTGAGAATCTCACAGGGGAGCTTGCTGAACTAGTCAGACCAGACACTGACCTCCGATGACCATTTTATATGCATCAATCAATCAATCAATCAATCAATCAATCAATCATGAAGAGTGTCAGTTCAGCAGTAGACACCTCAGATGGTAGAGCATGAGATCTCAGGGTTGTGGGCTCCACAGCAGGCAAAAGATTCCAGCATCGGACTAGATGACCCTCATGTTGTTGTTGTTTAGTCGTTTAGTCATGTCCGACTCTTCATGATCCCCTGGACCAGAGCATGCCAGGCACTCCTGTCTTCCACCGCCTCCCACAGTTTGGTCAAACTCATGCTGGTAGCTTCGAGAACACTATCCAACCATCTCATCCTCCGTCACCTCCTTCTCCTTGTGCCCTCCATCTTTCCCAGCATCAGGATCTTTTCCAGGGAGTCTTCTCTTCTCATGAGGGGGCCAAAGTCTTGGAGCCTCAGCTTCACGATCTGTCCTTCCAGTGAGCACTCAGGGCTGATTTCCTTCAGAATGGATAGGTTTGATCTTCTTGCAGTCCATGGGACTCTCCAGAGTCTCCTCCAGCACCAGAATTCAACAGCATCCATTCTTCGGCGGTCAGCCTTCTTTATGGTCCAGCTCTCACTTCCATACATCACTACTGGGAAAACCATAGCTTTAACTATACGGACCTTTGTTGTCAAGGTGATGTATCTGCTTTTTAAGATGCTGTCTAGGTTTGCCATTGCCTTTCTCCCAAGGAACAGGCGTCTTTTAATTTCGTGACTGCTGTCACACTCTGCAGTGATCAGATGTCCCTCATAGTCCCTTCCAATTCAGCAGTTCCATGGTTCTGTGACTATGAGCTGCTGGAAACCACATGAGGAGAGGGTGGTCTTGTGTTCGAGTCCTGCTTGTGGGTTTCCCTTGGGGGCATCTGGCTGGCCGCTCTGTTGGACTCGATGGGCCATTGGCCTGATCCAGCAGGCTCTTCTCCTCTTCTCACAGATGGCGCCTTTTGCAATTCTCTACCACTTGGCTCCTTCGTCCTCCCCCAATACTTGCAAACGGAGGCTAAGATTTCATGCGTCTGATTCGCAAGCAGGCAGAACATCAGTCGGCAAAGCTGAATCTCGCTGGCTTAAAAAAAAAGGAAAGAAAAATGATCATCTCCCTTGGTTGTTTATATCTACATGCACACAGACAATGCAATATATAAACAAGTAATAAATTCATTACCCTTTTTCTTAAAACACTCAGCCAAATGAGAAATGGAGATGAATGAATCTCATTAATTTCCCTGCTTTTCATAGAGGCTACCATGGATTATTCCCCCTCCCTTTTCAGGACTAACGTCTACCTTCCACGTTAATCCAAGAAAAATGAGAAATGGGTGGGTGGGTGGGGGGAGTTTTTTCTTACTGGAAGGACCACAGTCTAGTGACAGAGAAGCTGCTTTGCATGAAGAAGGTCCCAGGCTGACAGAAGAACGTGAGAAGAGCCCGCTGGATCAGGCCAGACACTCCAATGGGAAATCAGCAAGCAGGATTCGAACACAAGAACAACTGTCCCCTCTTGTGGCTTCCAGCAACTGCTATTCAGAAGCATTTACTGCCTCCAATCTGTGAGATGTGAAACACAAGAGCAGTCAAGTACAACATTCCTAGAGTGGACATGTTTACACATGGGGAGGAATGTTTGTCCAGCCAGGAGGTCAACTTCCTGTTTCCTTCTGGGCTGGGATAGACTTCCTCTGCATGTGACTAGAGGTGGGCGTGGCCTCACCTGTGCAGGTAACGACAAAAGCACAGGGCAGGGCAGCCATCTCTCTCTCTTGACTACATGCATCGAAGAAGCAACATCTGCTTAGCCAAAGATGCTCTCTTGGCCTCCAGCCAAGAGAAGACAAAGGGATGGTCTCCTTATGAGATAGTTTCCAGTGTATGTTACTTTTCTAAGCTAAGTCTGACTTCTGGGATCCAACTGTGAACAGAATGTGAGTAAACTCTTTTTTATACTTTTATAGAAGACTGTGTTGTGTCTTATCTTTTATGAGAGAATAAGGGAAAAATACCAGAACAGTTGTTATAGAGGCTTTAGCGAGCCTGAGCAAACTCATCTGCTGTGAGTTTAAAAGGGGGAATGTTACTCTGCTAAATTGTGAAGTTGTTTACACAAGTTGGAAAGGCTATAATCCAACAATATATCCTCTCCTGCATCCCTGAACATTCCCACACAATCATGGCCAGAACCTAGCCATCATGACTAGCAGCCATCAATGAATTTGCCTCGTCCTCGTTGAAAGCCATCTCGGTCAGTCCCCATCACAGCCACCTGCAGGAGGGAGTTCCATAGTTCTACAATACATGAAGGAGTGCTTCCTTTTGGTCCTGAATTTTTGAGCAAAGGTTGGAGGGCCACCTGTCATGGATGCTTTAGTTGACATTCTTACATTGTGGCGTTTGGACTAGATGACTCTTGGGGTCCCTTATAGCTCTAAGATTCCATGATTCTGTGATTCTAACTCTATTGGAAACCCACAAGTTCCAGTGGAGGGAACAGGGGCAGACCTTGGTAATTATTAGAATTCCTGCTCCATGATTGCAGTCATGGGATTGTTGTCCTTTGTTCTTTCTCTTTCCTGTCTGATGCTAGAGAGAGAGGGAGCCATGTTGCAAAGAAGATGGAAGCCCTTCCTTCCATCTGCCCTGATGCATTGAATAGAATGAAAGTTTATGAGTCATGGTGGCGGGGAGAGCATGTGTGCAAATTCTTCAGCGCTTTGCTTTTTTGTTTTGTTGCTATTTTGTTAATGTTGTTGATAGTGTTTTATAGCTATGAATGCTGTCGTACTTTGTGAATCCTAGAAGATGACTTTTGGTGTAACTGTTATGTTTGGCTTATTTTTTAGTTGTTTTGTTAATAGTGTTACATAGATGGTAACTGTTTGTTTTGGGATTGTTTTACTGGTGGTTTGTTAAGTATTCTATACTATTTATGCTGTATTCGTGATGTTCCATTATGTTATTTTTATCTTTTGTTTGTAAGCCGCTTTGAGATTTATTTGAATGAAAAGGGGCATAGAAATAGAATCAATTCTTCCAACCTTCAGGTTCATTGGATATCCACAAATTCTGGTGTGGTGAGAGAAGGAGTGGCGTAGCAAGGTCAGGTGGTACCTGCTGCAGAAATTTTCTTGTCACCCCACTACACACATTGAAATTATTAAAAGAAGAAAAAAATAAGATACAGTCAGTGGCGTAGCTAAGGCTTTTGCTGCCCGGGGCGGTAACTGAGTTTGCCAATCCTCAAGCTGCTCCGCTTTGCCGGCAGTCAAAGGTAGGCTTGGGAAGTTGGGAGTCGCAGGTGGGCAGCGTGCCGAATGTCACCCCTCCTCAGGATGACATTTGGGGCAAAACGCCCCTACCGCCCCCCTTCCTCCACCACTGCCTCCATCCATTTTCTCCAGTGCCTCCTCTGCTCTGAAGAAATGGACAAGGAACGCAGTTGAAGGAGTTAGAGAAGCTGATTGACGCCTTGACCCCAGTAGCAGCCCTTGGCGGTATCAGGAAGGGGAGATGGCATACAAGACGATAATCATTATTATCATTGTCCCATACAGAACAACTAAACTGAAAAAATCTACACCAGACATTCACAAACCAACACGCATGCTATCCCAGCCTGGTTGTTGTTGTTGTTTAGTCATTTAGTCGTGTCCGACTCTTCATGACCCCCTGGACCAGAGCACGCCAGGCACTCCTGTCTGCCACTGCCTCCCGCAGTTTGGTCAAACTCATGTTTGTAGCTTCGAGAACACTGTTCCACCACCTCGCCCTCTGTCGTCCCCTTCTCCTTGTGCCCTCCATCTTTCCCAACATCAGGGTCTTTTCCAGGAAGTCTTCTTCTCTTCTCATGAGGTGGCCAAAGTCTTGGAGCGTCAGCTTCAGGATCTGTCCTTCCAGTGAGCACTCAGGGCTGATTTCCTTCAGCATGGAGAGGTTTGATCTTCTTGCAGTCCATGGGACTCTCAAGAGTCTCCTCCAGCACCAGAATTCGAAAGCATCAATTCTTCAGTGATCAGCCTTCTTTATGGTCCAGCTCTCGCTTCCATACAAGGACCAGATGGTGGGACACTGTTCTCAAAGCTACCAGCATGAATTTGACCAAACTGCAGGAGGCAGTGGAAGACAGAAGTGCCTGGCGTGCTCTGGTCCATGGGGTCACAAAGAATCGGACACGACTAAACGACTAAACAACAACAACAACAACCTTCTTCCAGAAGGCAGAAGCTGAAAGACATCATTTCCGGGGTGTACACTATCTAAGGAAAAAGAGGACCTGAATCCTGCTGCGCACACACACACACACACACACACACACACATATATATATATATATCAGCCATCATTTCAACTGAGATGAAGGGAGGACAACATTTCCTCAAAGCACCAGTCGTATCCCCTCCAAATGCCCTGAGTACATCTTCCGTCTTCATAATTTAAAACGGACCATTCATATTTTATGGGGCAAGGAATTCCCTGTGAAGAAGCCGCTCTTGAAAATGGATGCTCCGCAAGGGGTTTTTTCAAGTCAGCTGAGCTCTCAAGGCTGAGAGGGGTTTATTTATTTATTTCAATTGACTTGACTTATTTATATCCCGCACTTCAATTAAAGGACTGCCCATCCCCCCACCCCCCGGGGTGGCTTCCAAAGGAGAGAAGATGAAACAATAAAATGCGACTCTAAAAATCAAGGATTAATGACATTTAAAAAGTGGCACGCATGCTAGAACAATCAAGACTGAAAACCAGAGGATGGGAATAAAATAGGACCCATTGAAAAACCAGCTCTGCCAGGATCCTGGGAAGACCTGGGCAAAGACAAGGTCCTGCGAAGATGCCTAGTTTGTTCTCAGATGAGCCTCTGGGTGTGTTCCACACCTGATGCAGTTCAGTGCCTAGAACCTGAATTTAATGGTCTTTGGGGGGTGGGGTCCTTTAAAAAAACCAAGTCTATCGCTTCAATTTAGAGTTACGCAATACATATCCCTCTTCTCTCCCCCTCTCAAAGCCATTTCATGTTTTGCAAATGCTTCTTACATTCCTGATACAGTTACAGCAAAAAGCAGAAACAAAGAAAGTTTGCAATCTTTGATTTTTTTTTTATAATAATTTTTATTAAGGTTTTCCAAATTAAAACAAATCAAAACAAATTAAATCCAATCTATAAACTTTTTGCCAATAACTAGGACTTCCCCTCCCTACCCCCTCTTGTGTTCCAAGTCTTCCAGATAAACAATTAAATTCAACAAGTTCTTATCCCCAAATTACACTCTTCATCAATAACCCAATTTATCCAAATTCTCATCCCCTAAGATCGATCTATACCCTTCCACGAGTTTCCCCCTTTCAAACATAGTACAGATGGAAGTAAGATAAATATGAATAGTAATTTTACAGCCTTTGGATTCCAATTTTCCCTCCCCTCTTTCCCCTTTGCGTTTCACCTATCCCTCCACTTCTAATATCTTCCTGGAGTTCCCACATTACACTATGTCCCTCAGGTTCTTTGCCAGTCTTTAATTACGGATGTCCAATCGTAGAAGGAGTCTATCAAATAAGGGCCCATTTCTTCTATCCAGGTTTTTATATCCAGGAGTAAAAACTCCAATTTTATATCCATAAGCTTGTCAAACCTGAATATCCCAAATGTTCCCCCAGTTCTGTCCAGTTCTTGTTATTTCCTTGTTCTTGTCAATCATTCTCCTCCTTTTTATTTCTCTGTTCTCCCACAGAAATGTTCTTTTTCCAAAAGTTTCTAGTGTCTCTGCAGAGGCTTGTTATTCATGGAGCAAAGCATTGCATCATGTTCCTTTCATTTTCCAACAAATAGTTCCATTGTTTCCTGTAGTGTGTAGACCTCTGTAGACAAAATAATGTTCCATTCCTGCAGTTTCCCAGGAGATTAAAAGTTCCATTCAACTGTTCAGATTTCCTGTGAAAAACACATGCAATATCCCTCGGCTCCTCTAGGTGGATTGCAGTAACAAAGTTCCCTTCCAGAATCACATCCACCAGACCAAGTAGCTTGTTGACCGATATTTAAAACAGTTTGTATTCAATTTATAACAAATATAACCGGCAAAGTCCTCATAACAAAGTCTCTATTTTAATCTTCCTTTTTGACAGCTCTTTGACAGCTGTCAAAACCTCCATCACTTTTCTCCAGGCAGTTTCACGAATCGCTCCAGGGATTCCGGGGGGGTTGCTTTTTTTAAAACAATTCCACTTTTCTCCTCCAGCTCAATCTTATAATTTTCCCTCGCGAAGTTGCTGATTCGGCAAGATAAGGTTACACTCGATCTTAGTTGTCCAGTCCTTTGTTTTGGCTCTTCTACAATTTAGGGGCGGGCTGACTTCCTTTTTTCCGCCTCCCCCGTTCGCTCCGAATTTTAAAAATTTATCCCCTTTTTTTTAGTCCATATTCCAATTACTCACGGGTTCTTCTTTAGAGCCGAATTTTCAATAGAAGAAGTCAGCGCTCTCCGCCGGATGGCATGCGGCTGCGCTCGGCAGGGATAGCAGAGAACTCAAAGCACCACGCTTCTCCCCGGCACCCGATCCGTAGCCTTTAAAAAGGCTCCTTCACGAGTCGGGAGAGCGCTAACGGTGCCAGCCGAGTCTCCATGTCCACGGCCTCACTCTGGCCGTGGTTTTTAAGGGTCCCCGCATCGCCGGTGCGGTAGGACCCAGCCCCTGCCAAGCCGGCTCCCTCCGGAGCTCGGAGGGAGCCCGCCATTCGGCGATGGCGCCGACCCGGAAGTCCTGCAATCTTTGATTTTTAAAGGGCAACAATAATTAATCCCTGAGCACGTGCAGGTCTGCATTTGAAAACTCACTTGCATCGTAGCAGTCCCATGACAAAAGGAATAAAATGTGCTTTGCTTCTGCTGCCCTGGTGCTCAGCTCAGTTACTTGGGAATGATAAGCACCATAGTGTTGCAAAAAGGCAGCACTAATTGTGTGTGTGCCCCCTGGGCCACCCTCTGAAGAATGAATGCTTTTAAAAATGAAGAATCCTAAGATCACAGAGTTGGGAGGGACCCCGAGGGTCATCTAGTCCAACCCCCTTGCAATGCAGGAATCTCAGCAAAAGCACTCATGGCAGATGGCTGTCCAACCTCTTCTTAAAAACTTCCAATTAAAGAAGCATGCTGTAGCAAGAAGCACACTGCTCATGCCAGGATAGGCACGGAGGCCAGGCCTGTTTGGAATTGCTCCCATCATCTGTCCCCCTCTGGGTAGTGATTTGGGAGCCCTCTCGGCTGTGGGTCTCTGGACATCAGCCCCAAGATCCAAGGTCTTAGAGAAAGGTCTTCCAAGATAGTGGCAATAAACCTCTAATAAACTCTGCGAGTGCGGCTTTCTCCCGATTGAAGTGCAGAGTGTTTGAGGACCAGGACATTTGCAGGGAAACCAAAATGCTTGATTACAAAGCTATTGTACTACCAACCTTACTGTCTGCTTGTGAAACATGGACCACTTATAAACATCATCTCCAACTCCTTGAAAGATTTAATCAACAGGGTCTCCGAAAAATTTTACACATTACTTGGGAAGACAGGCGAACTAATGCCAGTGTACTTGAAGAAGCAAAGATGTCGAAGCAATGATTCTTCAACATCAACTTTGTTGGACTGGTCATGTTGTGCAGATGCCTGATTCTGGTCTTCCAAAGCAACTACTCTATTGCGAACTTAAAAATGGAAAGTGTAATGCTGGTGGTCAACAAAAGAGGTTTAAAGACTGTCTCAAGGCAAATCTAAAATAATGTAGTATAAACACCGACAACTGGGAAACACTGGCCTTCGAGCTCTCCAGTTGGAGAACAGCCTTAATCAAAGGTGTCATGGGCTTTGAAGACACTCGAACTCAGGACGCAAGGGAGAAACATGCTAAGAGGAACACACACTTGGCAAATCCACACCGTGATCAGCTCCCGCCCAGAAACCAATGTCCCCACTGTGGAAGGACGTGTGGATCCAGAATTGGCCTCCATAGTCACTTTTAAAACCATGTTTATGGAAGACAATCTTACTCGGCTACAAGTGATCGCCAAAGAAGACGTAGTGGTAGTTTGCTTTTAATAGTGGCCAGGCTCATTAGAATGAGGAACTGGAAGACCTTATGAGGGTGCTTCTCTGACCAATTGGGACAACAATGTATGGCAAATAGCCTTTGTGGAAAAATTAAACAATAAACGTAAACTGGCACGAGGTCTGAAGCACAAAGACCCTCTTGCAACTGACTGGCACAGCTCCATTATATGCAGGGCTAAAAATGCAAATAGAAGGCTCCCCTCAAAGCTTTTTGGCTAATTTTTATACCTTCTGTACAAATAGCAGTCTGGGATAAGAACGTAACATGTTATCCAGATGTTGTTTTGCAGGCACTGCTTAACTCCGGCTTCGGGTCTAGGGTGGGATATTTCATCACTTACTTGACTGATGCATAGTGAAAGAATTTAATGAAATCTTTAAAAATAAAGGTATTGTGAAGACATGGGAGAGATTAGTGGGATTAACCTCCTGGTAGTCCCTTCCTCATTTTCCGCACATCCACCCATTGCATAGATGTGCAGAGATGTTCCGGTGTAGATGTGAGCATTGGGATGAGCGCAATCGCAGACGAATGCATGAGTTGACCGTGTGTCTCTCTTTGTGATGAAGCATTTGCATTGTGTTGTTGAAGGTCGCACGACCTTCTTCAGAGGTCAAGCCCCACTCCTTGATGCTCGTGTTCTGTGCAGCTCATACAACGGTCCCCGTCCTGAAGTGCAGGGGAGGGCATGTGGCGACGAGAGCTACACAGTGCCATACACGTTCTTTTCTTCGGGAAACCAGAACAACGTGTTCCTTCATTAGAGGAGGCTGCATCTCAACGAGTTTCCTCCGATTCCCAACGGGGCAGCTTGCAAGCAAATGTTATTCAGCAAATCCGAGAAACTTATAAACAGTCTCACCTTCGCAATGGCAGGAGATGCTTCCTGCTCTTCGGTAAGGACCTGGGCATGTAGGCACGAGCCCCCAGGGCAAGCATTTCATAAGCTTCCTGGAAAGTCAGGATGAAATATGGGCTGAAATTAAAGATGCAGTTAGTTTTGTGTGCCATCTGCACACACACAAACACACACACACAGATCCCACTGCTTTTTGCTTTCCGGAAAAGTTTTCACTTTGATAAACCTCCACCATAGGTCATATGTTCCTACCCATTTTATAGCAGCAAATTTTTCTCACTATCATTTTCAATTTTGCGTGCCCTGTTTTTTCCCTAAGGGCTCATGGTGACTGTAACTTGCAGGATGCTGCCGTCTTTAAGACAGTAGCAGCATGTCTGATGTGGCAGAGCTATGAAGCTGCTCTCCCGAGACTTGCGCTGCCACTACCACTTACCTGGATGAGCTCTAGCAGGGGGGCGGTGAGATCAGGTCTATGTGGGGGTCGTGACTGGTGGCAGACGTCCCACCAGTGTTTTGCCCTTGGTGCTGTCTGCCACAGCCATCCAGCTAAGCAGCGGCAATGATGCCAGTGTTGGGAGGGGGGCTCTGTGTCTTTGCCCGACCCCATACACTGATGTTTGTTCCAGATCAGAATATTTGATCAGCCCTGTCTCCAGCCCGGACACTGAGGTCCAGCTCTGAGGGCCTTCTGGCGGTTCCCTCACTGTGAGAAGTGAGGTTACAGGGAACCAGGCAGAGGGCCTTCTCGGTGGTGGCACCCGCCCTGTGGAACACCCTTCCACCAGATGTCAAAGAGAACAACAACTACCAGACTTTTAGAACACATCTGAAGGCAGCCCTGTTTAGGGAAGCTTTTAATGTTTAATAGACTATTGTATTTTAATATTTTGTTGGAAGCCATCCAGAGTGGCTGGAGAAACCACTGTCAAAAAGTACCTATTCCCGACTGCAGCGCTCCACGCCTCCTGGTCACCAGTGACAGATTTGGGGCTCTCAAAATTCAGCGGATTTCTGTGTGATGCTAAAATTCAGCGCACCACCACCACCATGCCTCACCTTCCATTCTACAACATTGTTGTGGTGCCCCCTGCAGCACAGAGCCCGGTAGCGCCGCACCGGTTGTGCTACCCTCAAACCACCTCTGTGGTCACCCAGAGGTTCCAAGAAGAGAATAACATGATGTGGCTTGAGAAAAGAGCCCTGCAGGATCGGATCAAAGGTGTGTTATGGAAGGAGAGGAAAACACACACACACATACCCTTGTTGTAACCAGAGGTGGTGTAGAAGAGAGGGTGGCAGAGGAACAGAAAGCAACTGGGAGCAAGACCAGCTTTCGCCATTCGGCAGGGACTGAATCGGAGGGAAGCTGTTGCCTTGCTGCGAAAACAAAGATAATTGTCTTGAGGACTCTTCAGTTCAAAGACTCTCAACAGCAACTCTTGTATTTGCATACTCCAGGCTGACGGAGCTGGCAGAGACACTGTGGTGGTGGAAACAGAGAATGCCCCAGGGCCTTGCGAGTTCCTAATGCACTAATGGAGTTTTGGGCAGGAGAGAATTTCTCCCTGCAACTTCCGCTCAGACGGAACCAAATGCATCCTCCTCCACAAAGCAGCAGCAGCATCAGGCAAGGCGGCTCCATCCCTGTGCGCAGGAAAGCTGCATTTCTGCTGCAGTTCCACTAATTTCGCTACACCCCCCCTCCAAGTTCTTTCTGACACTCACAACCTGCTCCCTTCATACAGTAACAACAACAACATATTACTTGTACCCCGCCCATCCGACATCCTACAGCTGGGATTCAATTTACACAAAGGACAACCAGATAATAGGAAAGACTTTTCCATGCGGTTCATTGTTAAACTGCGGAACTCCCTCCCACAGCAATGGCCACCAACCTGGGTGGCTTTAACAGAGGACTGGACAAATTCACAGAGCAGGAGAGGGTTGTTGAGAAGAAGAAGAAGAAGAAGAAGAAGAAGAAGAAGAAGAAGAAGAAGAAGAAGAAGAGTTTAGATTTGATATCCCGCTTTATCACTACCCGAAGGAGTCTCAAAGAGGCTAACATTCTCCTTTCCCTTCCTCCCCCACAACAAACACTCTGTGAGGTGAGTGGGGCTGAGAGACTTCAGAGAAGTGTGACTAGCCCAAGGTCACCCAGCAGCTGCATGTGGAGGGAAGCGAAACTGGTTCACTAGATTACGAGTCTACTACTCTTAACTACACCACACTGACCGGTGTTACATGGTCTTAGTAGCCACTTCCAGTCACCAGTCTGGCTGCCGCATTCTGGATTAGTTGCCGTTTCTGAGCCCCACATAGAGCGCATTGCAGTAGTGGGAGATAACCAGAGCATGTACCACTCTGGCGAGATAGTCCACGGGCAGGTAGGGTCTCATCCTGTGTATCAGATGGAGCTGGTAGACAGCTGCCCTGGACACAGAATTGACCTGCACCTCCATGGACAGCTGTGGATCCAGAATGACTCCCAGACTGTGCACCTGGTCCTTCAGGGGCACAGTTACCCCATTCAGGATCAGGGAGTCCTCCACACCTTCCCACCCCTTGTCCCCCAAGAACAGTACTTCTGTCTTGTCAGGATTCAACCTCAATCCGTTAACCGCCATCCATCCTCCAACCGCCTCCAGGCTCTCACACAGGACCTTCACCCCCTTCACTGGTTCTGATTTAAAAGAGAGGTAGAGCTGGGTATCATCTGCATATTGATGAACACCCAACCCAAACCCCTAACTGAAGCTAGAAAGCCTCCTGTGGCAATGGGGTTAAATATATTGTCCTACCTTACAGGGCTGTTGCAAGGCTTTAATGAATGCTATACATTTATTAGCTTTTTCTCCCCACCCTTTTGCCCAAAGGATCCATGGGTGGCGAAGGACAGAGTAGGAAAAGCAATATAGTGGAATACTATTATTTAAAAACATAGCATCATAGAATCGCAACATTGTAGGAACGGCGAGGGTCATCTAGCCCAACAATTTAAATCATTTCATAACAATTGCTCTATGCAATACACGTTGAGCACTTTGGGAAAATGCTATAAAAACATTCCTCCTCCTAGTGCTGCAAGGATGGCAGAGGTTTCCTCAACATGATTTTTCTGAGAGATCTGGGAACCTGCTTCTGCCGTCAAGCCCTGCATTTTGCAGCGAATGGGTTTCTTTTCTCTCAAATTACTTTCAAATCTTCTGCAGAATAGATGAGAACATTGTGCGGCTGTTTGATTTCCCTGACCTGAACGGGGTTGATTGCGGTTTTGAATTCTCTGCCTTATATAAGGAGATGCCGGGAGCTTGCATCTCTCCCTCCCAGGAAAGAAAGAAAGAAAGAAAGAAAGAAAGAAAGAAAGAAAGAAAGAAAGAAAGAAAGAACACTCTGCTCCTCCAACCGATGGTCTTTCAAGGGTTGCAGAGCTGAAAGAAAGAAGCTGAGGCTGTTCCCATCCTTGAGACAGAGAGGTAGCCCCACGTAGAGCGCATTGCAGTAATCCAAGCGGGAGATAACCAGAGCATGCACCACTCTGGCGAGAAAAAAACCTGCTAAATGATGTTCACTATGTGACATTAAAAGTCTGTGCAATCTGTTCACCTCTGCAAACTAGAGGGGTCCAAAGAGAGGTGGACACCCCTAGCAGTTCTTGCTCCTACACTAAACAGAGGTTATGTGGCCGTCTGTTAGGGACGTGGGCCCTGTGTTTCAGGGGGTTGGGCTAGATGACCCTCAGAGATCCCTTCCAACTCTACCATTCTAGGATTCTCTGGTTTTTTTTCGGCAGCTGCTGAACAAATACCTCGGGGTGGCTTGCATGACCAAGATCTGGGCATCCTGCTGGTGCATAATACATTTCCCTCCGCCGCACCCACTTGCCACAGCTGTCTGACAGTAATGGAATAGTCCCAGGTTTCGCTGGCGGATAATCACTTCGGTAGCGGCGTAATGAACATTTCTGGCCCTGCGCGCACGCACGGACGCTCTGCTTAACACCCGGACGGCTTTGCTTTCGCTCCAGCCAACCGCCCTCTAAGCAGGGGCCGCAATAATCAATTTGCGGCAAACTTTTGTTCTGCCCAAGACTCTAATTTACGTTGCCAGGCTGAAGATTCTGAGCCATTAATCATCTGTTTTGTGCTCTGGGTGGCTTTCATATTTAACAGGCGAGGACGGAGACAGAGAGAGGCTGTTTACCTCGCAAGTCCATCTCACAGCCAGGATGGCAGGAGCATCGTGTGTTTTTGTTTTTTTCCCCAGGAAACGTGGGTTGGGGAAATAAAAGAGGTGGGTGGCGCGTTAGATGTTCCTTAGGATGAGGAGTCCTGCTTATTTTGGCACGGAGAACACGGATAAAGTTTTCCTTCCCCTCCCATATCACTAGAACTCGTGGATTTCTGGTGAAACTGATTTTTGGAAGTCCTTCGCAAGGCGCAGAGTTAAACTGTGGGACTCCCTCCCACTGGACACAGCGTTGGCCACCACCCTGGATGGGTTAAACAAATTCAGGGAGGATAGGGCTATCGGTGGCTACTAATAGGAAATTCAAAACAAAAATTTATGGAAAAGTGGGATATAAAACATATGTTCAAAAATGCAGTAAAGGTTCTCTATCTATGCTAGCATTTGATTGACGTTGGAGTGAGACTGAGTTGAGAAATAAGACTAAGAGCACATATTGATATACGAATGTATTAGATAATATGTAAAGAAGAATACAATAATAAGAATGCATTCATTTGTAAAAAAAGGAATATACAACGGGAAAGACAGGAAGTCTAGTGTGTTGGTATGTATATGATTTTTTGGGGGGGGGGTGTTTTTGGTTTTTCTCTTTGTTCTTTCTTTCTTTGTTATTTCATTTACTTTCTAAGTACAGTGGTACCTCGGGTTAAGTACTTAATTCGTTCCGGAGGTCTGTTCTTAACCTGAAACTGTTTTTAACCTGAAGCACCACTTTAGTTAATGGGGGCCTCCTGCTGCTGCCGTGCCGCCAGAGCACGATTTCTGTTCTCATCCTGAAGCAAAGTTCTTAACCCAAGTTAATATTTCTGGGTTAGTGGAGTCTGTAACCTGAAGCGTATGTAACAAGTTCAAAACAAGAACTGCTAAAAACAAAGAAAATATCATTAGTAACAATTAAGTATTAATAGATTTTAAAACCACTGAGCTTCTTGGACTTGCTGATCAGAAGGTCGGCGGTTCAAATCGTCATGACAGGGTGAGCTCCCATTGCTCTGTCCCAGCTCCTGCCAATCTAGCAGCTCAAAAGCACGCCAGTGCAAGTAGATAAATAGGTACCACTGCAGCAGGAAGGCAAATGGCTTTTCCATGCGCTCTGGTTTCCGTCACAGTGTCCCGTTGCACCAAAAGCTGTTTAGTCCTGCTGGCCACATGACCCAGAAAGCTGTCTGTGGACAAAGGCCGGCTCCCTCGGCCTGAAAGCGAGAAGAGCGCCGCAACCCCATAGTCGCCTTTGACTTGACTTAACTGCCCAGGGGTCCTTTCCCTTCCCTTCCCTTCCCTTTTCCTTTACAGCAAAGGGGTTGGTCACTGTGGGAACTGGGAGCAGAGCTGTCCTGATGAGCCCCCCAACTCTTGCAGGAGTAGAAATCCTCTTAAAAGCACGCACAGCTAACTTATTTGATTTTGGTCCTGCTTTCTCATGCAAATGCTCCTCATAGTTGACAAAACCAATAAAATAGAATACAGTGGTACCTCGGGTTAAGTACTTAATTCATTCCGGAGGTCCGTTCTTAACCTGAAACTGTTCTTAACCTGAAGCACCACTTTAGCTAATGGGGCCTCCTGCTGCTGCCACACCGCCGGAGCACAATTTCTGTTCTCATCCTGAAGCAAAGTTCTTAACCCGAGGTATTATTTCTGGGTTAGCGGAGTCTGTAACCTGAAGCGTATGTAACCTGCAGCGTATGTAACCCAAGGTACCACTGCATATAAAATTTGTATATAATTTAAGTCCTGTAATGTAATATTACAATGTTTACCGATGTAATATAAGAATGTTAACAAAAAAAAAATGCAAATTATATAAAAAAGGAAGGCACAGAGGAGGGGAGAGTGATTCTCTTGTGCTGGAATTCCGCTTGCAGATGTCTCCCTGGCTGCTGTGAGAACAGGGGGCTGGACTAGGTGGGTCACTGGCCTGATTCAGCAGACTCTTCTTGTTTTCTATGTCCTGCACAATCTTTAGAGATTCCTGGGCAGTCATTTCATTTCATTAATTGTGTATATCCTCCTTCATCAATGGATCTTTGGACAGTTCACCTTTACCTTTTATCGTATCTCCCCTCAGTATCCTCGGTTTAGTTTCCTTGTTAAACATGCCCAACTCCTTCAACCATTCCTCATAAGGCTTAGTTTCCAGACCCCTGAGTCGAGTTGGGGGCATTTCATGTTACAGACGGGACCCTGTCCATAACGCAAGGTACCACTGTAATAGACATCTAAAGCCATTCATACATAACAAAGTATATATTTTATCAAAGTAATTGTTGAACTGAAATACATTTAAGAAGTATATTAATAGCAAAATAATTATTAAGCTCTAACTGTATGTAGGTTTTATTTTATTTGTTTTTTACCTTCTATTTTGGAAATGTACATCCATTTTTTCCCCCTTCAAAATTTTTGGGGGCCCCCAAGTGAGTGGGGCCCTAAGCTATAGCTTGTTTAGCTTATACGTAAATCCGGGACTGCTCAGAGGCCAGGAAGGGGCAGATGGAATGAGAGCAGGGCAGGGCGGCCCCCGACATGCTGTCTTGCAAGTTTGAAGATTTTAATTAGACCTCATTATTTCTCCCCTGTGGAAGCTCCTCCTGTGCCTTTGGAGACCCTGCCACCTTGGAAGGGTCACCAACTGGGGTCCTGGGATGCACACAGAGAGCTCCCAGCTCTCCCAAAGGATGCTTTAATTATCAAACTTTTAACGAGGAGTGGCACCGGCGAGCGGGGCTGCCCTCACATACTGTTCACAAATGTTTGCAACATCACACACACACACACACACACACACACACACACACCACCTTCATAACACAGCACATTCCCTCGGCTTCCTGCCTGCTCTCTGAAATAACCCAGGACAGTTGTTGTTGTTTAGTCATTTAGTCATGTCCGCTTGTTGTTGTTGTTTAGTCATTTAGTCATGGTAGCTTCGAGAACACTGTCCAACCATCTCGTCCTCTGTCGTCTCCTTCTCCTTCTGCCCTCCATCTTTCCCAACATCAGGGTCTTTTCCAGGGAGTCTTCTCTTCTCATGAGGTGGCCAAAGTCTTGGAGCCTCAGCTTCAGGGTCTGTCCTTCCAGTGAGCACTCAGGGCTGATTTCCTTCAGAATGGAGAGGTTGGATCTTCTTGCAGTCCATGGGACTCTCCAGAGTCTCCTCCAGCACCAGAATTCAAAAGCATCCATTCTTCGGCGATCAGCCTTCTTGATGGTCCAGCTCTCACTTCCATACATCACTACTGTGAAAACCATAGCTTTAACTATACGGACCTTTGTTGGCAAGGTGATGTCTCTGCTTTTTAAGATGCTGTCTAGGTTTGCCATTGCCTTTCTCCCAAGGAGCAGGCGTCTTTTAATTTCGTAACTGCTGTCACTATCTGCAGTGATCAAAACCCAGGACAGAATTCATAGCAAAAACCAGAGCTTGGAAGGAAACGCTTAGCAGTTTGGGCTGATGTCCAGCCAGCCAACCAGCCAAGCTTTTCACATGCTCAGTGGCACCATGATATAAGTGAATTATTAGGAGACATTTGCACTAAAATGCTGAGGAACTTCTAGCAGGACTTAAGGGGGGGGGGCGACCAGTTTGCTGTAGGATTTTGGAGACAGCTCCCAAGTTAAAACAGTTCAACACAACATCAGAGATCTACAACCTCTCCTAGACAACGACAGTTCTCTTTTCTCAAACTCTGGGAGGAAGACCTTTCATTGCCTACAGACAGCGACCCAATCTTAAACTACTCACCCACAATGATACAACAACCAGACTTAATGTGGACACTGGTACCAGAGCCTGCAATAAATCCAGATGCCAACTTTGCTGCCACAGACACCCAGGCACCATCACTGGCCCCAACAACATCCAATATACCATCTCAGGACTATTTAATTGCTCATCTTCTAACATTGTGTCTGCCATCAAATGCCAACAGTGCCCTTCAGCTCTCTATATTGGACAAACAGGCGAAACCCTATGCCAAAGGATAAATGGGCATAAATATGATATCAGGAATCACAAGACAGAGAAACCAGTAGGAGAAGACTTCGGTCTCCCAGGACATTCTATACAAGATCTCAAAGTAGCTGTCTTATTACAAAAAAAATAAATCAGAAATAGACTGGAAAGAGAAGTTGCTGAATTACAACTTATTACCAAACGTAAAACCATGGAGAGACCTGGTCTGAATAGAGACATTGGATTCTTATCTCATTATACATGATATAGCTATTTTTAGCCATCTCACCCCTTGCTTTTTCCTATAAGACCAATTGCAGTCGTTAACAGTCGTCAACAGGTTTACCGTGCCTATCAGCCAATCACCCATCTCCCACCCCCCTTCTGAGTAATACCTGTAATGTACTGAAGTTCTCACCCTGGGCCAGCAGGGGGATACTGTAGATAGTTATGCAAATGAAGGATCGAAAGTGACGTTCAGTGATTGGATAGTTTTAGAAAGTTGCAACAGTTACGCTGTTCTGGAGCCCTATATAAGCAGGCTGACTGAGCTCCTCAGTTCAGTCCTGTTCTGGCCTTTGAATAAACAAGAGCTGCTTGAAGAATCGCTGTGTCGTCTGATATGTTCGTCCACAACTTAACAATACCCCTCCCCACCCTCTCACTATATAGAAGGGTCTGGTGACTTCTGTTTCAGTGTATCTGAAGAAGTGTGCATGCACACGAAAGCTCATACCAAGAACTAACTTAGTTGGTCTCTAAGGTGCTACTGGAAGGAATTTTTTTATTTTGATTTGGAAAACCAGGAGTGCTGTTCCCCTCCACCCCATTATGGAGCCTTGTCACACCCCTCCTCCTCTGGAAGAAAAGGGAAAGCGGTTTCTCCCTAGGGGAGAACAATATGGCCTGAGGGCAGTATCGCCCAATGAGGGGAGGTGATAGCAGGCAGTTTGGCTCACCCTCTCTCCACTTGGCTAGTCATCTCTTTTCCAGGGACTGAGTAGGAGATTTGGTTAGGGGGGATCCTAATGGGCTTTGGGTCTTCTGTTTTTCACCTGCTCTACTTTGTTGGGTGGTTATGGATGTACTTGTTTATAGAATGTTGTTTTTAGAATGTTGTATTATTTTATTGTTGTTAGCCGCCCTGAGCCCAGCTTCGGCTGGGGAGGGCAGGATATAAATAAATAAATTATTATTATTATTATTATTATTATTATTATTATTATTATTATTAAAATATATCACAGAATTGTAGAGTTGGAAGGGATCCCAAGTGATATACCTAGTCCAACCCTCTCCAATGCAGGAACCTCAACTAAATCATAATAGAATAGTAGAATTGTAAAAGTTGAATTTATAAACCGATCGGTGTGGTGGCAAAAAATGGAGCATGGAAGGAAATGTTTTGTGGGTTGGGCTCCAGCCATCCAAGCAGCCTCGTTTTTCACATGCTCAGAGGCACTCTGATCCCTGGATTGTTGGGGGACAATTGCACTAAAATGCTGATGAACTTCCAGGAGGGTTTTTTTAAAAAAGCAGTCTGCAATCTGATGTGGAGAACTGCATTTAGGGGTTTGAAAACTGGGGAGAGATGTGGAACCATTTGCCCATTGCTGGGCGAGGGTCTTCTCAGCTGGAGCACCCTGTTTGGGGAATGTCCTCTTGGTATGGGATCTACTGTTTCATTTTCAGTGCTTTTTAATCTTGAAGCTACCAGCATGAGTTTGACCAAACTGCGGGAGGCAGTGGAAGACAGGAGCTCCTGGCGTGCTCTGGTCCAGGGGGTCACGAAGAGTTGGACACCACTAAACGACTAAACAACAACAACAATCTTCCGTGGTCTTTTTAGGTGGCTTTCAATCAGCTCCTTCATTCTCGCTGCTTTAGTCCCTGCCATGCTGTGGCGTTTGCCCATTCGTTTGAAAAATGTCTGTACAGGGGGAGAGAAAGGGTTAATATTTAAACCAATAGGAAAGCCAGAGGCGGAGCCTACCTGTATATAAAAGGGCTTAGCCTGAGGTTGTTGGTGGTTAGTTGGTTGGTTTTAGTGGGTTGGTTGGTTGGTTGGTTGGGAAAGCAGTTGGCAGGCAGTTGGAAATAGAGGGACAGTTAGTGCAGTTGGTTCTTGTGTGAGGGGAGGTAGAAGAGTTAGAGACAGGATAAAATAAGACTAAGACGGTAAAGAGCAACAACCTTTGGAATGCAGTTAAAATTTGTTTGTGTCTGAAATAAACTACAAACTTCTTTGTTAATTTGAGAACCTGACTAGGGGTCAAGTTCACTGCTTGTACGGTGTTAAAGGAAAATGTTATGAAAATGATCTATAGATGGTACTTAACTCCTGTAAAACTAGCAAAGATTTATCATAACAGTGATAAAGATTTATCATAACAGTGATAATCTATGCTGGAAATGAAAAAAAAGGGTACCTTTTATCATATGTGGTGGACCTGCCCCAAGGTGAAAGACTTCTGGGAAAAGATTTATAATGAATTGAAAAAAATGTTGAAATATACATTTATTAAGAAACCAGAAGCCTTTCTTCTTGGAATAATAATAATAGCCCAAGAAAGATGTTAGATTGTTTTTGTATGCCACAACTGCAGCTAGAATTTTGTTAGCCAAGAATTGGAAATCACAAGAAGTCCCAACAGTAGAGGAATGGCAGATGAAGATGATGGACTTTTCAGAGCTAGCCGACCTGACCAGAAGAGTCCACGACCAGAAGGAAGAGGAGTACCAGGAGGAATGGAGGAAATTTAAAGACTATTTACTTAAATACGTTAAGATAACTTAATTGGAAAAACTTGCAAATATCAGACAGGCTTAGGATTTAAATATGTGATGTTAGAGAAATATGTTTAAAGTTAAAATGAAAAGAAAGAAAGATGTTAAGTGAATAAGTTAATATTACGAGAAAAATTGTTTTTGGAAAACTGTCACAATGATATACACTGAAATTCAGCTAGGGGGATTTGAGGAAGTCACTTAACAATGTTACTAAGATTGGATCAAGTTCAGTTATGATTTATGTTTGTTTGTTTAAAATTTTGGAAAATCAATATAAAAAAATTGGGGGGGAAATTGAGAACCTGACTGAGACTAAGCTATTTACTGGGGAGGACCTGGTTGGTGGCAGCAGATTACTGGTGTATGGGTCAATAGTCCGTGAGATGACCAGGGGCTCCGTACGAACACCACCCATGCTTATTTTTGAATGAATGTTGAATGTTATCACTAGAAATCTTGGAAATATTCATACGGAAAGGCAAGGGATGCTGTCAGAGAACTGCCATCAGAGCCAGAGGCGGAGGGAAGGCTCCAGAGCGATGCCGGAGAGCGTCCCAGGACGGAGAGAGGCAGCCCAGCTGCTGGGGAAGGAAATCAACGTAACACCAGGAGAGAAGGGGGGCAGATGGGGGAATCGGAGAAAAGGCTCCAGGACTCTTCACCGGAGACTAGTGGGGAGAGCACGGGTCCTCCGCTGCCAACACCCTCCCTGCGCAGAAGACTTCCGCGCAGGGAGAGTAGGAGGAGACTTGGCGTCAAAGAA
Source organism: Podarcis gaigeae (assembly GCF_964106915.1). NCBI lineage: Eukaryota > Metazoa > Chordata > Lepidosauria > Squamata > Lacertidae > Podarcis > Podarcis gaigeae. The sequence goes on from NC_139678.1 coordinate 2,631,397, forward strand.
CTTTTTTGCTGGAAGAAGTTTAAGAAACGCCCACTGACGGATTCTGCCAGCGACTGAGACAGCCACGAAGTGAAGGGCTGTCCAGACAGAAAGGGTTCAACCAGGCAACCAAGCCAAGAGTGGCAGCAACTTACGCATGAGCAACCCCCTAGAACCATTACAGATGCGTCTCCAAAATAATTCACTAAACGTTGGCCATGTGGTTCGACATCTGAGGATCACCTGGGGAGCTCCAAGATCAGAAAGGAATCCTTGGAGCCCCATTTTTCTTCTTGGAAATTCTTCCAGGGGAACATCTAGCCAGCTTGATGCATCAAGCAATCTTTTCCCTCCCTCCCTCTGGCTTTCTCTCTCGCTCTCCTTTTCAAATAACAATTCAATTATTTGGCAGAGACTTATCAAGGAAAAGAGCACTTCTAATCCCGTTTAACCCTCTTTGGCTTTTGAATTTGCTCCCCAGGCTTTCAGCATAATGAAAACACATCCCATTTGCGTTGGGAAACTTGGACAAACAGAGATCCCGCTTCCCTCCCCTCCCCCACCCTGTTTCCTGGGCACAGGATACCAACGCTGCGATGGAGAGCTGCATCTCTCAAGGTTAGGCTCTCTCTCTCTCTCTCTTGCATTTTCCCAAATGGGGGCTCAGTTCTCCTCCTCAGGTTTGCTGTTCTCTGGGCCTCGGTCCAGTATCTCTGAAGGAGCGTCTCCACCCCCATCGTTCTACCCGGACACGGAGGTCCAGCTCCGAGGGCCTTCTGGCGGTTCCCTCACTGCGAGAAGCCAAGTTACAGGGAACCAGGCAGAGGGCCTTCTCGGTAGTGGCGCCCGCCCTGTGGAACGCCCCCCCACCAGATGTCAAAGAGAACAACAAGTACCAGACTTTTAGAAGACATCTGAAGGCAGCCCTGTTTAGGGAAGCTTTTAATGTTTGATGTTTTACAGTATTTTAATATATATATTTTTGGAAGCCACCCAGAGTGGCTGGGGAAGCCCAGCCAGATGGGCGGTGTATAAATAATAATAATAATAATAATAATAATAATAATAATAATAATAATAATAATTTATTGTTATTACTAAAAACATCTGCAGAATTTTGAGAGGTGTCCAAACCTGCTCAGATTTCTCAGGGCAATTCCACACACCTCTGCTCTGCATGCAATTTCAGGGAAATTTGGCAAAGGTTGTGCCGTGGCAGACAGTGGCCTGCAAACAGGTTCCGTGGCAACTTGGGCGACAACTGGCCCCGGCCAAAGCAGTCCCTATCCACTCGCTCTTCTTCCTCTCCTTATTCCGTAAAGCACTTTTCTTTCTAATCGCCGCCTCAACCTCCCGACCCCATAGGAAATTCAAATCCGATTTAAATCCAATTTCGCATTTGTTGAAGTGTCTTCTGTCAGCTCTCTGTTGAATAAATAAGGTAATTTGTCCCTAGGAGATATCCCCGCAGGCCTGATCGATATGTCTGATGTGACTCAGCCTCCTCCCCGCACTTATGCTAATATTTTTATTCCAAGGCATCATCGGCTAATATTTCATCTCAATTCTAGAGGTGGCCTTGCCAGGAGGGACAGGTAAGCATCTGCTTTAAGCAGTGGGTTCAGGGTGGCAGTGGGGTGGGTTACCTCAGGGCAGAACACACCCAGGAAGGTCTCCGGGGTGGGAGATTAGCCACCAAACCTAACAAGCACATATTCTTGCTAGTTAGCATGGGAAGGGGTTAAGTCCATAGAGATGAGTTGCTGACAGGCAGGTACTCAGACCAGGGGACGCAGGTGGCGCTGTGGGTTAAAGCCTCAGCGCCTAGGACTTGCCGATCGAAAGGTCAGCGGTTCGAATCCCTGCGGCGGGGTGCGCTCCCGCTGCTCGGTCCCAGCGCCTGCCAACCTAGCAGTTCGAAAACACCTCCAGGTGCAAGTAGATAAATAGGGACCGCTTACCAGCGGGAAGGTAAACGGCGTTTCCGTGTGTGGCTCTGGCTCGCCAGAGCAGCGATGTCACGCTGGCCACGTGACCCGGAAGTGTCTCCGGACAGCGCTGGCCCCTGGCCTCTTGAGTGAGATGGGCGCACAACCCCAGAGTCTGTCAAGACTGGCCCGTACGGGCAGGGGTACCTTTACCTTTACCTTTACCTTGGTACTCAGACCATAGAAATACAAGTGGTAGAGAGGGCTCTGTGTGATGTCATTTCCTCTTGAAGCATATAGTACTTCCTGTCCCCCCCTTTCTTTGACTAGCCATAAGGGCAGATGTGTACTGCGCTAGCTCCAGTTTTCAGCAAATGTCTGAAGCTGATTATATTGTGAATGTAAGTATTTTGCATGCATAGATTTGCTGCTGTCTCTGCTGTGAGCCAGTGCATGATTATAAAGTAAGTAAATCTTAATTTTAAATTTTACAAGTTGTTGCTTGATTCTTTCTTAAGAATCAAATGGCCACTGGCCATTTTGTCACCCCATCAGGGTGACACCCGGGGCGAACCGCACCCCCTCCGTATGCCCCTGTCTGCACCCTTTCTTCATAGTGGAGTCGCCCCATCCCCTTGATCTTTTTATTTTCTGGGTCTTGCTCTTTTCTGGACCTTATCCAGCTCTACAATATCCTGTTTGTGGCGAGGTAACCAGAACTGCATACAGCATTCCAGCTGCAGCCGCACCATAGATTTATATAACGGCATTAGGATATCGGCAGTGTTATTTTCAGCGCTCTGATCTTAATTGCACGGACTGCTTTAGCTCTTGTTGCTTTTGAAGTCTCTGATGAATTTGATGGATGCCCCGGCTCTGCATCTGACGGAGCAAGCAAGGGCCCTGATGCTTGGACAGGCGAGGGGGAAATTCTGGGCTTTCCAGACTGATGCTGGCAAAACTGTCTGGGCCGTTTTGCAAGGTGTTCCATCTTCATTTGCAAACCAGATGAGAGACATTTTGGCTCCCCTTCAGGCACTGACAGCAGCGAAGCACCTGGAGGCTGGGCTGCCCTTGGCAGCAGACAGGCAGAATTTAGGAGAGGAAGGAAAGCAAATCGTGATGGCCTTTGCAACCCGCCAGCCACGGATCAGGCCCTGCTGGGTGACTCCCTGTTTGCCCAGGTGGACAACAAGGGACAATAACATCAGGAGCTTATTTCCCTCTGGGGGTGGGGGTCATTTGTATTTCTTAGGCTGTTTGGGGGTGGGTGGGTCAGAATTTGTGCAGGCCTGATGTATTTCTTTAATTTATTGTTCTGAGTTTGAAGGGTCACAGTCTGGAAGATGCCCCTTGAGTCCCTTCCATTTCTTCAGACCCTGTACCTGTCTGGGTAGACGATATGAGAGGACCCTCCAAGTGTCCCTATTTTCCAAGGACAGCCCCAGATTAACAGAAGCCACCCCAGTTTCTGATTTGATCCCGGAACATCTCTCTTTTCCTTAAAAGGTAAAGGGACCCCTGACCATTAGGTCCAGTCGTGGCCGACTCTGGGGTTGCGGCGCTCATCTCGCATTATTGGCCGAGGGAGCCGGCGTACAGCTTCTGGGTCATGTGGCCAGCATGACTAAGCTGCTTCTGGCGAACCAGAGCAGCGCACGGAAATGCCGTTTACCTTCCCGCTGGAGCGGTACCTATTTATCTACTTACACTTTGACGTGCTTTCGAACTGCTAGGTTGGCAGGAGCAGGGACCGAGCAACGGGAGCTCACCCCATCGTGGGGATTTGAACTACCAACCTTCAGATCAGCGAGTCCAAGAGGCTCAGTGGTTTAGACCACAGCACCACAGCACCACCCGCGTCCCACCCTCTTTTCCTTAGGATGTCCCTAATTTCATCAGAGAAATATTGGGGGGTATGGAGTTATGTGACTCAGGTTGCATGCATATGTAAATAAAACAACATACCCCAAAGACACCAGAGTCTCAGCTGATCTTCATTCCAAGGAAACTGAACCCAAGTAAAAGCCTGGAAGCCCTGGAGTCTTTTACCACACAGAGATTCAGGTGGCACAAACATTTATGTTCATAAGCATTTGAACCCAACTCTTCTTCCAAAATAGCTCCCAGAGCAGCTTGTGTGCATTCAGTTTTTTAAAAGAACACCTGTATCTACAGACTTCCAATACAGTGGTCCCTTGGTACTCAACTTGGAACCCAAACACTGCAAACCCAGAAGTAAGTGCTCCGGTTTGCAAACCTTTTTCAGAAATCGAACGTGCTCCGTTTTGAGTGCCACACTTCCATTTTAAGTGTTACCCTGAGGTCTGCCTGTTTTTGCTATTTATTTTGCATTTTTGTTTTTGAGGCTCTTTTTTGTGACTGTGTGGAACCCAGTTCAGCTACTGATTGATTGATTGATTGATTGATTGTGTGACTGCAGTACATCATTCACTGCTTTCATTTTATGGATCAATGGTCTCATTAGATAGTAAAATTCATGGTAAATTGGTATTTTAGGGGTTGTTTTTAAAAGTCTGGAACAGATTAATCCATTTTGCATTACTTTGTATGGGAAAGTGTGTCTTGGCTTTGGAACGCTTTGGTTTTGGAATGAACTTCCGGAACGGATTAAGTTTGAGAACCAAGGTACCACTGTATAAAAGATACAACACGAAAGGAAAAGGGAACAGGGAGGGAAGAGGGAGGAAAGCAAAGCACCAAATCTTGAAATGAAATAGTAGTTCTTAGGATAACCAGTTGAAATGGAAGGAATTTGGGGTCAGGGGATGCCTGTTGTAGGAGGTCTTTCAGCAGACAGAAAGAGCCCTGCTTCCTCCAGGAGACCCCGCAAAACCATTCCATTCTCAAAGCCTCTGTAAAATCACACACACACAAACACACACACACCCCAGTAGGACCAGCTAGAGGCACAAGTGGTCTCTTTGCTTTTGGTATTTTCCAGACCTCTTTTGTTTAGCTTGAGTCTGGACCCATCGCAATACGAACTGGTGTTGCCTTTGATCCTTGCCAATAATAATAACAAAATGCAGCCCTTCCAGTTTCCTTCTCCTGCCTATTCTTTCAGCTGAGCAGTGAGTCTCTCCGCCTGGCACGTTTCAGTCGTCTGTGCCACCTCTGGGCAGGAGCCAACTGCAAACAAGTTGTCAAGTTAATTCAGACGTTTTAACATCCACGTCTTATTAAGAGATGGAAATATGCAGCTGGGGCTCAGGGAGCAAGGAGGTGGGGCTCCCCAAGCGCTTTGGAAGCTAAGCAAGGAAAATGCTCTGGTCTGATTTGCAGGATGCATCCTCTTATTCCGTTCAGGAAGCCTCAGATATTGTGCTATTATTGTGCAGCTTTATTCCAGAGCAGACACCCTGTCCAATCTTTGCCAACCTGGTTCCCTCCTGATGTTCTGGACTACGGCTCCTATCAACCCCAGCTGTCGGAGTTAATTCCCCCCCAAGTAAGATTTTATTAAGAGCTTTCATAATGCAATGCAATAAAAAACAAATTGATCTCAACAAGAAAGAGAGGAGAAGAAGAAGAAGAAGAAGAAGAAGAAGAAGAAGAAGAAGAAGAAGAAGAAGAAGAAGATGATAGAGTCCTCTCTCACAGGTAGATCTTAACTTGTCCCACCTGGGATCTTAACTTCTCCTTGCCTCCTACCCTGGGAGATCTTCCCTTCCTTACCTCTGACACAGGAAACAATTCCAATGGGGAACTGGAATGGGAGACATCTTACCTCTGAGACAGGAGACAATTCCCATGGGGAACTGGAGACTCAGACTCCCCCCCCCCCCCCAGTGATTCAAAAGAGTCTGTGAGAGCAAAGCCATTATGGATACACACTATACAGTATAGGGGAAATATGCAGTGTCTGGCTGTTTCATCCTCTACCTAACTACCCCCTGCCCACCCATCACCCCACCATCTCACATCCATCCGTGGTCCTTGAAATACAATTTTCTCAACCCATTATTATTTTTACTATATATGCAGAGCACTCCTTGCACCTTAAATGGAGGCGTTTTTCATGCTAACATTCAGTTAGGTTCCTCCACAACCAATTTGGAATTTAGTGTGTGTCTCCAAGGGGAAATTCCCCTCCCAGTTGGGACTAGATGACCCTTGGAGTCCCCAGGTGGAATTCTGTGATTCCTGCCCCACCCTGCCCCATACTTCATCAGCTTCTGTGGATTGACCACCAAAGTGCAGGGTTCTGTGGTGTTTCTAAATGGCTGTCACCCTGTTGTGGTTGGAGGTCTCTAGCCCTTTCTCTTTCCCTTTCCGGTGAAGGTCCTGTTTTAGTGCCTGGAAGGGGTTGGAGGATGGATGGTGGCTAACGGATTGAGGTTGAATCCTGACAAGACAGAAGTACTGTTCTTGGGGGACAGGGGGCCGGCGGGTGTGGGGGACTCCCTGGTCCTGAATGGGGTAACTGTGCCCCTGAAGGACCAGGTGCACAGCCTGGGAGTCATTCTGGACTCACAGCTATCCATGGAGGCACAGGTCAATTCTGTGTCCAGGGCAGCTGTCTCCCAGCTCCATCTGGTATGCCGGCTGAGACCCTCCCTGCACGCAGACTGTTTTGCCAGAGTGGTGCATGCACTAGTTATCTCCTGCTTGGACTACCGCAATGTGCTCTACGTGGGGCTACCTTTGAAGGTGACTCGGAAACTGCAATAAATCCAGAAGGTGGCAGCCAGACTGGTGACTGGGAGTGGCCGCCGAGACCATATAACACTGGCCCTGAGAGATCTTCATTGGCTCCCAGTAAGTTTCTGAGAACAACTCAAAGTATTGGTGCTGACCTTGAAAGCCCTAAATGGCCTCGGTCCAGTATCCCTGAAGGAGCGTCTCCACCCCCATCGTTCAGCCCGGACACTGAGGTCCAGCACCGAGGGCATTCTGGCAGTTCCCTCACTGCAAGAAGCCAAGTTACAGGGAAGCAGGCAGAGGGCCTTTTCGGTAGTGGCACCTGCCCTGTGGAACGCCTTCCCATCAGATGTCAAAGAGAAAAATAACTACCAAATGTTTAGAAGACATCTGAAGGCAGCCCTGTTTAGGGAAGCTTTTAATGTTTAATAGGTTATTGTATTTTAGTGTTCTGTTGGAAGCTGCCCAGAATGGCTGGGGAAACCCAGCCAGATGGGTGGGGTATAAACAATAATTTATTTATTTATTTATTTATTTATTTATTTGAACTAAAGTGCAGAGTCGCAATGGTGGCAATGGTGACTCTGCCTCAGGAACACCGTGGCAGCTGTGGGCCCCAGTTTGCCACTCCAGAAAGCATTAGAGTGTGCTTGGGCACTCTGTAGACATGCCTAGGTTTTCAGATTTCATATGCATATGAGCTGTGATTCCTGCATGGCAAGGGGGTGGGCTAGATGACCCCTGGGGTGTCCCTTCCAACTCTGCAATTCTGTGCTTCTGCGAAATGCTTCGTGGAAGCGGAGAGTTGCTGGATCTCTCCTCCAGATGCTTGTAAACACCAATGAAATGTAAAGCCTGCTATGTAGCGCAGTGCCTGCCAATTCATGTTTCAGCTGGTACAAGTCTCTGCGAACGGTTGATAACATATTAGTTTTTCCAGGGGATGTTCATCCATCCAAACAGAGACTCTCGCTCCTTTTAAATCGTGGCAGGTCAGGTTCTGCCGCAAAGCAGACGAAGGCATCGTGTGGGGAAGAGCCTTCAGCTATGTGTTGTAGCATCGCACAGGTGGAGGGGCTCAGGCAGTGATCTTTGATGTAAGATGAAGAGGGCTGCGGGGAGCTGAGGCTGCCCCTCATTTTTCCCGTGAAATTATGGGCTGGCACGCAAAGCAACAGATCTGCCTGCAACACATTGCTGATGCAGTAACAGCGCATTAATGGGGGGGTTATTCTGGAGCCTCCACACAGGGTTCCCCTTTCTAGACTCACTTGGCGATGCTTTTCTGCACTATTGCTGGCTGAAGGGAGAGTCTTGTCTTGCAGCGCAACAGAAGTGGGACAAATACAAGGTGTGAACAGAAAGTTTGGTGAATGGTCACAGAAAACGGACAGTGAGAACTATTCGAACATACATGATTTACAAGGGACGCGGGTGGCGCTGTCTGTGGACAAACGCCGGCTCCCTCGGCCAGTAAAGCGAGATGAGCGCCGCAACCCCAGAGTCAGTCACGACTGGACCTAATGGTCTGGGGTCCGTTTACCTTTATATATACAAATATATATTCCGCCCTTCACGGAAATATTTAAACCACTCATACACTGTCCTTCAAGTTACTTTCTATGGCAAACCATGCCTTGGTTTGGGAACACTTTGGTTTTGGAACGGACTTCCGGAACGGATTAAGTTTGAGAACCAAGTTACCACTGTACAGTGGTACCTCTGGTTACAAACACCTCAGGTTACGAACACTTCAGGTTACAAACTCCGCTAACCCGGAAGTAGTACCTCAGGTTACGAACTTTGCCCCAGGATGAGAAGGGAAATCGCGCAGCGGACGCAGGAGATCCCCATTAGTGAAAGTGCACCTCAGGTTAAGAACGATTTTGGGTTAAGAACGAACCTCCGGAATGAATTAAGTTCGTAACCCGAGGTACCACTGTTTTCTAAAGACAGCACAGTCTCCTCTCACCTTCATTCCTGGAAGCACAGGCATCTCTCACCACTCGAATATTGGGCTCCATGCAACATGATGCTTCTCAAAGGCCAAGCTGGCTAACATGGTTGCTTACCGAACTGCTTCTTGATACCGTAGGATTTTCTTTCCTCCCCCGCCTTGTTTCTAATGTGTTTTCCATTTGTACGTTTTCGGGAAATTATTTCCTTTTTTTTTAATAAAATTTTTATTAGGGGTTTTTACAGAATAAAGTACAAAGACAATAAACAACCTTACTTTTATCTCAACAGAGTTTCATAACTTCTTTGGACTTCCTCACATCTCCCGCTGTCATTTTCATCATCATAGATTTTTTCCATGCAATTTATCATCTAATTTGCAAATTTTATAACCACTTATTTAAATATAGTCCTCTGCAAATTAATTTCTCTTAATCTCACTTTACATCCCATTCCGATCCGATTTTGTGGTGGCCAATTATTTATGATCAAACATCCTACTTAACTTTCCACCAAATCACAATATTTTTGTAAATAAGTCTTAAATTTCCTCCAATCTTCTTCAACCCTCTCTTCTCCCAGGTCTCGAATTCTGCCAGTCATCTCAGCCAGTTGCATATAGTCCATCAGCTGCATCTGCCATTCTTCCAGAGTGGGTAGATCTTGAGTTTTCCACTTCTTGGCGATAAGTATCCTTGCTGCTGCTGTTGCGTACAAAAAGAATGTTCGATCCTTCTTTGGCACCATCTGGCCGACAATGCCCAGGAGGAAGGCCTCTGGTTTCTTAAGGAAGGTATACTTAAATACCTTTTTCAGCTCATTATATATCATTTCCCAGAAGACCTTCACCCTGGGACAAGTCCACCAGAGGTGAAAGAATGTTCCTTCATTTTCCTTACATTTCCAACATTTATTGTCTGGCACATGGCATATTTTGGCAAGTTTAACTGGGGTCATGTACCACCTATATATCATTTTCATTACATTTTCCTTCAGAGCATTACATGCCGTGAAGTTCATCCCCGTGGTCCACAACCTTTCCCAATCCTCAAACATAATATTATGCCCAATATCCTGTGCCCACTTTATCATGGCCGACTTAACCATTTCATCTTGTGTATTCCATTTCAACAGCAAGTTATACATTCTTGAGAGTACTTTAGTCTTAGGTTCTAACAATTCTGTTTCCAACTTCGATTTCTCCACCTGGAATCCTAACTTTTTATCCTTTTTAAAAATTTCTTGAATCTGAGCGTAATGTAACCAGTCTCGCACTTTGTCTTTCATTTTTTCCAAACTCTGCAATTTCCAATTATTGCCCTCTTTCTCTATTATTTCCCAATATTTCGGCCATTTGGCCTCCATATTGGGTCTTTTTCGGGCCTTAGCCTCCAGAGGTGATAGCCATCTTGGAGTTTTATTTTCCAATAGGTCTTTGTATTTTGTCCAGACATTAAACACTGCTTTCCTGACAATATGGTTCTTAAAGGCCTTATTGATCTTAACTTTGTCATACCATAAGTATGCATGCCAACCAAATGCATTGTTAAAACCTTCTAAATCTAACACATCAGTGTCCTCTAGAAGTAGCCAGTCTTTTAGCCAGCAGAAAGCTGCGGCTTCATAGTACAACCTTAAGTCTGGCAGGGCAAAGCCCCCTCTTTCTTTCGCATCAGTTAATATCTTAAACTTAATTCTGGGCTTTTTGCCCTGCCAGACAAATTTAGAAATATCTCTCTGCCACTTCCTGAAACACTCCGTCTTGTCCACAATTTGCAATGTTTGAAACAAAAACAACATCTTAGGCAATACATTCATCTTAATAGCAGCAATTCGGCCTAGCAAAGAAAGCTTCAATTTTGACCAACTGTCCAAGTCTCTCTTAATTTCAGACCAACATTTTTCATAATTGTCCTTAAATAGACTCAGATTTTTTGCTGTTATGTTTACCCCTAGGTACTTTACTTTTTTAACCACAGTTAGTTCTGTTTCTCTCTGAAACCGTTCTGACTCTGCATCTGTCAAGTTTTTTCCCAACACCTTAGTTTTCTGTTTATTTAGTTTGAAGCCCGCTACCCGACCAAAGTTCTGAATCAATTGTAACACTCTTTTTGTGCTAGATTCTGGCTCTTGCAATGTCAAAACAAGGTCATCTGCAAAAGCTTTAAGTTTATATTGTTTCGCTCCGATCTGAATCCCTTGCACCAACCGGTCCCCTCTAATCAAGTTCAAGAGCACCTCCAGGACAGAAATAAACAGCAAGGGGGAAATCGGGCAGCCTTGTCGTGTCCCTTTTTCAATCTTAAATTATTTCCATGTCTTGCGTGGCGGCTTCATTTTCAGAAAGCCCTTTCTCCTCTCCCCGGACCCTTTTGGCAGAGTGGCTGTGTCACGCGGGGTGTGAATTGAAATGGCTCTATTAATGTTTTGGAGGCTGCGAAGAGGAGCTTGCAGGTCACAGAGATGCTGATGGAAGCTTTCAAAGTGGCTGCTCTGCCTTGACATTCCTAATATACGAAACCTTAACATTATCATCATGGACGTTCTCTTACAGCGCAGATTATTCCGGCAGCTCGATATTTTGCTAACCCTTGTAAAACACTTGGTGGGGAAAGTAAACAGGATTTGTGGCATGTTTCTCATCCGCAAGTGTCACTCAAACTGCTCTTTATAGAACAGGCTTCTTGGTGCCCCAAATTTATTGTTCTGGTAGCCCCACCTCAAAAAGGATATTGCAGAGCTGGACAAGACAGTGGCGTAGCGTGGGGGTGCAGGGGGGGCGGCCGCACCGGGCGCAACATCTGGAGGTTAGGGTTAGGGGGCGCAAATCCACGGGTTAGGGGGCGCAAATTACTTGCCTTGCCCCGGGTGCTGACAACCCACGCTACGCCACTGGGACAAGATTCAGAAGAGGGCAGGCAAGATGGTCAGTGGGATGCAGAGATTGCCCTGTAAAGAAAGCTTGCAGTGTTTGGGTCTTTTTAATTTGGAGAAAAGGAGAGGAAGTCGGGACATGGTAGAAGTCTGTAAAACTATGCATGGCATGTGATTTGTGGACACCCAATGAAGCTGAAGGGATGCGGGTGGCGCTGTGGGTTAAACCACAGAGGCTAGGGCTTGCCGATCAGAAGGTCGGCGGTTCAAGCTCCCATTATTTGGTCCCAGCTCCTGCCAACCTAGCAGTTCGAAAGCACGTCAAAGTGCAAGTAGATAAATAGGTATCGCTCCGGCGGGAAGGTAAACGGTGTTTTCGTGCGCTGCTCTGGTTCGCCAGCTTAGTCCTGCTGGCCACATGACCAGGAAGCTGTATGCCAGCCATCTCAGCCAGTAAAGCGAGATGAGCGCTGCAACCCTAGAGTCGGCCACGACTGGACCTAAGGGTCAGGGGTCCCTTTACCTTTTAATGAAGCTGAATGTTGGAAAATCCAGGGCACATTCAAGAAAGTTCTTCTTTACACAGTGCATAGTTAATGTGCGGAACTCTCTCCCACAGGAGGCAATGATGGACAGCAATCTGGATGGCTTGAAAAGAGGATTTAATCATAATCATGCTATTTTTTTTGTACCTCGTCCAACTGACTGGGTTGCTCAGCCATTCTGAGCAGCTTCCAAAGTATCCTTTCATACTGCATCACAGTGTGGTACGGTGGTCTAATAGTCAACTGATAGGAAGTGCCTACAGAGGGTGTGAATACAGCACAAGATATTATGGGCTGTCCCGTGAATCCGCTGGATGGATGAAATAGCGGAAGAACGTTGCCTCAGGAGAGTGAGGAAAATTCTCAGGGATGATTCGCACCCTGGCTGGCACTTTCTTGATCTCCTGCCCTTGGGCAGAAGATCTAGAAGCATGATTAGTCGCACCAACAGGGTAAAGAACGGCTTCTATCCGTGGGCTGTTACACTGCTGAATGAAAAGATAACAACAGGGCAACAGACTTTGGGGTTTGGTAGGTATGCGTCAGTAAAGTGACAATAAAGTATTTCATTCATACTGAAAACAGTAACAAAAACAGCAACAACAATGACAAAATCAACAACAGCAACAGCAACACAAATTCATGGAGGAGAAGGGTGTCAATGTTGAAGGCAGCGATGCTTCTGAATACCAGTTGCATGAAACCACCGAAGGAGAGGGGGCTCTGGTGTTCAAATCCTGCTTGCAGGTTTCCCACAGGAACCTGGTTGGCCACTATAAGAACAGGAGGTTGGAGGAGATGAGCTGCTGGTCTGATCAAGAAGGCTGTTCTTGTGTCACTGCAATCTAGGATTATTTACATCCCCATAGCAAAATTCAAGGTCTCCCCTCTCTACATCACTAGAGACCAGTTTTTGTTTAGTCATTTAGTCGTGCCCGACTCTTCGTGATCCCCTGGACCAGAGCACGCCAGGCACTCCTGTCTTCCACTGCCTCCTGCAGTTTCGTCAAACTCATGCTGGTAGCTTTGAGAACACTGTCCCACCATCTCGTCCTCTGTCGTCCGCTTCTCCTTGTGCCCTCCATCTTTCCCAACATCAGGGTCTTTTCCAGGGAGTCTTCTCTTCTCATGAGGTGGCCAAAGTCTTGGAGCCTCAGCTTCACGATCTGTCCTTCCAGTGAACACTCAGGGCTGATTTCCTTCAAAATGGAGAGGTTTGATCTTCTTGCAGTCCATGGGACTCTCAAGAGTCTCCTTCAGCACCAGGATTCAAAAGCATCCATTCTTCGGTGATCAGCCTTCTTGATGGTCCAGCTCTCACTTCCATACATCACTACTGGGAAAACCATGGCTTTAACTACTGTATATGGTCCTTTGTTGTCAAGGTGATGTCTCTGCTTTTTAAGATGCTGTCTAGGTTTGCCATCGCCTTTCTTCCAAGGGGCAGGCGTCTTTTAATTTCGTGACTGCTGTCACCATCTGCAGTGATCATGGAGCCCAAGAAAGTAAAATCTCTCACTGCCTCCATTTCTTCCCCTTCTATTTGCCAGGAGGTGATGGGACCAGTGGCCATGATCTTTGTTTTTTTGATGTTGAGCTTCAGACCATATTTTGCGCTCTCCTCTTCCACCCTCATTAAAAGGTTCTTTAATTCCTCCTCACTTTCTGCCATCAAGGTTGTGTCATCTGCATATCAGAGGTTGTTGGTATTTCTTCCAGCGCTCTTAATTCCGGCTTGGGATTCATCCAGCCCAGCCTTTCGCATGATGAATTCTGCATATAAGTTAAATAAGCAGGGAGACAAAATACAGCCTTGTCGTACTCCTTTCCCAATTTTGAACCAATCAGTTGTTCCATATCCAGTTCTAACTGTAGCTTCTTGTCCCACATAGCTCAGAAATGAAAACAACAGGAAATACCTACTATGTAAGAATGGAGAATGAAGCTGTTAGACTATGCTGAGTTGGATAAATTGACTGGGAAGATTAGAGATCTAAGAGACCAAAAGTTCATCGAGGACTGGGGAAAATTTGTGGAATATCTGAGAAGTATAAGTGAGGGGCAGATAACGCTAGAGGGATTTAAAGAAGCATTGTGAAATTTGAGAAGTATTGTTAAAAGGGAGTAGAAGGGGAAAGGACTAAATAATGACAATACAAACTTAAGGAATGCGTAACTTAAATATTGAGTATGGATGATTTACGGAGAAGCTGAAGGAAGTCCAGAAAAGAAATATTTTGTGAAAAATTGGATGTGAAACTATTGTGTGTTTTTGTTGTAAATTAATAAAAATTATGTAATAAATAAATAAATAAAAGGTTCTTTAATTCCTCCTCACCAGTTTTAAGGCTTATCAAAATCTGCTACAAGTCTAGCGCAGGACTGGGTTGGAGTCTGGACCCACTTAGAGGGCTTGTCTTGGGCCTGGCTATTATCCTGCATACTGTTAATCACCCCGCGGTCATAAGGCCTAGAAACTTGGGGTAGTCTTTAAATGGAATCCATTATTTTCTGGACCTCTGATGCCACCTGTGATACCAAATGATTTATGGGATGTTCCTGCGAGGGCAACTGTTGGTTAATTTCCTACGGATGATCAGATTGTGGTGCGTGTAGAGACCTCTTTCCAATCTCAGGTCACCTGGGAGATGAAGGGTCGCGTTTTTCATCTCCACTAATCCCCCAGGCCTTCCTTCCTTCCCCCAAAAGTGTATTAATATATTATTGACCCCTACTGGCTTGTTGTGTTTTCATGCTTTCCTCCGGCAGATTAAAACCTCAGACAATAATCTTTGCCTGGGCTGGGCGCTTCTACTCTCCCCTCCAACCAAGCCTTCGACTTTTATTTCCTCCTGCTGGATTATACATTTTTAAAAAATGATGCACCAGGGAACTGTCAGGGGAGGCGCAGAACACGGCGGCTTTTTTCCGCCTAATCCCGCGGCACATCAGAGGATCAACTTCTAATTTGATTTGATTCCTCAGAAATGTCTGGGTTGTAGGAGCCATGCAAGGACTCTGATGTTTACAGCTCTGATCTGCTTTGCAACAAGACCGGAAACAGCTTCCTCCTACCACTGACTGCCCCCACCCTTCCCGCAAGCTCCCAAATGCCGCAACGTCTTTTTATGGTTTTATTTTTCAAAATCGTAATTAAATAGAAAAAGGGTAGGGAAAAGAGGCTGTGCCAGAGCCACCCTTATCATTTCCTTTTATTATTTACTGATTACATTTCCACCCCACCTTTCCTTCGAGGTGGCAAGCATAGCTCTCCTCCTCCTCCCCCATTTAATTCCCACAACAACCCGGTGAGGTAGGTTGGGCCAAAAGAGGGAATGACTGGCACCCAAGATCAGCCAGTGAGAGCTTCATGGCCAAGTGGTGATTTGAACCCTCCTCCCCCAGATCCTAGTCCAAAACTCTAACCACTGAACCACACATCCCTTTATGATAGCCACCCATTTCCTCCCCTATTCATAGCAGGCCCCTATATTCATTGACGAAATGCAAGCTGTGAACCCTGCATTGTATGGGATTGGACTAGATGACCCCTGGACTCTTTTCCAACTCTACAGTTCTGTGTTGAATAGCATTTGTCTTCTGCAGTCACTTTGGAGAGCCTGACGCCTGTGCAGAGAGGGACTTCCTTCTCCGGGTCTCTCCTATCCCTTTTTCTTTCTGCCCCACTCAGCTATAGTCCATCACCAGGGGGAGGTTAGGGGATGCCCACCAAAGGGATGGGACCACAGTACAATTGCATCTCTCTCGCTTTTGTTGTTGTTTAGTCGTTTAGTCATGTCCAACCCTTCGTGACCCCCTGGACTAGCACGCCAGGCACTCCTGTCTTCCACTGCCTCCCGCAGTTTGGTCAAACTCATGCTGGTAACTTCGAGAACACTGTCCCACCATCTCGTCCTCTGTCATCCCCTTCTCCTTGTGCCCTCCATCTTTCCCAACATCAGGGTCTTTTCCAGGGAGTCTTCTCTTCTCATGAGGTGGCCAAAGTCTTGGAGCCTCAGCTTCACGATCTGTCCTTCCAGTGAGCACTCAGGGCTGACTTCCTTCAGAATGGAGAGGTTTGATCTTCTTGCAGTCCGTGGGACTCTCAAGAGTCTCCTCCAGCACCAGAATTCAAAAGCATCAATTCTTCTGCGATCAGCCTTCTTTGTGGCCCAGCTCTCCATACATCACTACTGGGGAAACCATGGCTTTGACTATACGGACCTTTGCCAGCAAGGTGATGTCTCTGCTTTTTAAGATACTGTCTAGGATACTCTTGCTTTTAACTGACGCAATTTCAACCATACGCGGTTGATGGCAGGCTGGTGGGAATTGTGCAAGTCAAATTCTGTGCAAGGTGAAGAGCTTTTTTTTCCCTCTCCCAAAAAACCACTAGACACAAAACAAACAAAGTGGTCAATTATTTTCCATTTATGACCCAACACAGTATCCAAAACATTGTCTTGGAGCACTGAGGTGCAAAGCTTTGAATCAAATGCAAAACATAAAAGAAACAGAACGCGAAGCATCCATGCAGCTGCGACGTGGAAGCCCTTTCCAAGCTCTGAGCTTTCCCAGAGCAGGTAAGTAGCAGCGGTTTTTCCGATCATAAAATGGTATTGGGGTTATATGACAATTGCTTTTCTTATTGCCTCGCAAGGATGAAAGCTATGATACGTGAGAGGAGATAGGGTTCAATTGAGATTGTTGCTAAATTAACCAGATAGTGCTAAAGGCAGGAGAAGTGGCTTAAAAGCATTTTTTCCGTGCTGAGTCTGCCGGGGCTACTTGGCACATTTAAGAGCCCCTGAGCTCTCTTCTTTCCTTGCTAGACAGCTCAGCGTGCCACCCCTGGGAGACTTTCACAAGATATGGGATCATCTTAATAGATGGTCCTAGTTGTGGGCAGGCTCTCAACCTGGTTCCCCCCACCCTGGCGTGGGTGGAGCTATCGCCCTCACACCGGGGTGGCACCACAATCACCCAGGGCTATTGCCCAATCATGTCAAAGGGTGATAGTGGGGAAAAGTATAAAAGCAGCAGTGCAACGTGTGCCAGGCTCCTGCTTCGCACCGCTGAACACCCGCCCACCCTCCCTTTAATTTAGATCCTTTGGCCTTGCTTTGGACTTTGGTTGGTTGTCCGGCTTGAGTCGGGGGCCGGGTAGGAATTTTTTCCATTTGGCAAACTGGCACGGGCCACTTGGTTTTTGCCTAGGTAAAGGTAAAGGGACCCCTGACCATTAGGTCCACTTGTGACCGACTCTAGTGTTGCGGTGCTTTGTTGGCCGAGGGAGCCGGTGTACAGCTCCTGGGTCATGTGGCCAGCATGACTAAGCCGCTTCTGGTGAACCAGAGCAGCGCACAGAACCGTCCAGCCGGAGCCGTACCTATTTATCTACTTGCACTTTGACGTGCTTTCAAACTGCTAGGTTGGCAGGAGCAGGGACTGAGCAACGGGAGCTCACCCCGTCACGGGGATTTGAACCGCTGACCTTCTGATTGGCAAGTCCTAGGCTCTGTGGTTTAACCCACAGCACCACCCGCGTCCCTGTAGATTTTTGCCTACCTCTTAGCAATTGTCACAATTTTGTAAGGTTTGGTGGTTAGGCAGTGGCTTATTGTGAATGGGGGAGGGGAGGTCGCCCATCGCCTGCCCCTCCAGTGTCAAGGGTCTTCCGTTAAAGGAATCCGGGGCCTGGATCCTGTCCAAAGTCCGCTTGAAGGGTGAGGGCCGTGCCAGGCCTCTGGAAACACCAGGGGAGATGGAGGCGGGTTCCCCCAAAGGAATTTCCCTTTGGGAGGTTGACCCTTACAGACTTCCTGCAAAGGGGGCAGGAGTCAGATATAGTCTTGCCAATGCCTAAGCCAATACCGCTCTCATTCCTGTAATCAATAAAGTTGTGGCCAAATTTTTGCCCAAAAAACCTTAAACAAAATATCTGTGTCTGTGTGAATTTATTTATCCTAATGGGGGGGGGGGTCTCAGCCTGAGGGTCTTGCCACCCAACTCCTGGGGCCGCTTGCAAGTTCCTGCAAGATCTCGCGTGCGTATTCTTAGATTCCAGAACTGGTGTGCTGAGCTGGCCTCCCTCCCCAGTGAATGCACACATGGATCTTTCTGAAACACGTGATTCTGGCTATTTCCCGATTCTAACACACAAGCTCTAAATAAATTCGAACGTTTATTTAGCACCCACAAACCTATACAATTATGCTCCTGGTTCCAGAGGAATGGAGAACCGTGGAGCTCTGGACCATCTGTCAGGGATTCTGGAGTTGCGATTCCTGCATGGGGGGGGGGGTTGGACTAGATGACCCCAAGGTCCCTTCCAAGTCTACAGTTCTTTGTTTCCGTGAGATAAGGCTTTCTCTGTTTTGCCCCCTCCTCACTCTAAGCAGCATCTTTCTCTGAGGCATCCAGGTAGTCCCTCATTTGACGGTGGCTCACCAGGCTGAACAATAACACTGGGGAACATTTTTGTTGTTGTTGTTGCATTGACACCTGCAGTTGTTCTAACCTAATTTCGACATGCCGATTTCATATCTGAAGTTGGTTTTGTTCTGTAGTTCGTTTGCAATTCATATTTTTCACTTTTCACCATAATCTTTGTTTTTCACAATGCAAGAATTCAATATTTTATTAAACACTATAAAAATAAAGAAAAAAATAAGTTTGCAAAACAATAATTACCATGTGATTAGGGTGGATCAACTTGTCAGTGTCCACTTATCCCCATTGTAAATATGACATATCAGCAAAAGTCGGAAATTAAAGATAACTATAGCATGTACACGAAAATCGATTTCAGATTTAAAATCAGCATTGAAAGAACATATAAGAACAGTTGAAAAATCTCATGCAACAGAAAATGAAAAATAAAATAAAAATTGTTTCCCAGTGTAAGCAAAATACTACATCTTTGCCTGGAAATCTAATATGTAGTTTCTGTTCCCTGGTATGAGTTTGCTTATGCTTTGCTGCTCTGCTCGATGGAGTTTCAGGAATTTGGCAGTTTTGTTGCATTTTTAAAAATTGGATTTCTGTTATTTTATAGATATGGCTGTTAGTCACCTTGAAGGTCCTTTGGAACAGAGAGAGTAAATAGAATAGAGAGATAAAGGTTTTTAGCAGCGGACGCAACGAAGAGGTTACCCTGTTTTCGCTTTGATTTCTGCAACTTGCCATCCCGCCTTTAATTCTCCACATTTTGGCTGCAGGAAATGGGCTTTTTGACTTTTGCCATGGTTTTTCATACCAAAGGGTGTTGGTTAAATGCAGAAATCAAGTCACGCCCGTCTCTCTCTCTGGAGACGAGGGAGGGGAAACCATCTGACCCACCGAAAGATGATTTTTAAAAAAGTCCTCATAAAAATAACGACGTTTCCACAAACGGGAAACAATTCCCTGCATCTCAAGCCCCATCATTTACTCTCCATTTTTATGACCCAAGGATTTATGGAAAGGCAGATGACAACCATTTATCCTGCCACAGATTGGGCACCAGGCATTTAAAGGGACAGATCCCCACTCAAAACCCAAGTTTTTAAAAACATGGAACTCAAAATCTCTCCTTTCCCCCATGAAACCAATTGATAGAACTTAAGGATAGAAGGGAATGAAGCAGGTAGGTTCACTTACTGCCCCTGCAAAACATAGCCAAGTAAGATTGTCTTCCATGAACACAGTTTTAACAATGAGTCTGTAAGTGACTGTGAAGGTCAGTTCTGGATCCACACGTCCTTCCACAGTGGGGACACTGGTTTCCGGGCAGGAGTTGATCACAGTGTGGATTTGCTAAGCGTGCCTTCCGCTTAGCACATTTCTCTTTTGTGTCCTGAGTTCGAGTGTCTTCGAAATCCATGCAAAATTTTTAAAAATCCTTCCAGTTCTTCTTCTTCTTCCTCTTCTTCTTCTTCTTCTTCTTCTTCTTCTTCTTCTTCTTCTTCTTCTTCTGTGATCCCTCGTAGCCAAGTAAGATTGTCTTCCATGAACACGGTTTTAGCAATGAGTCCGTAAGTGACTGTGGAGGCCAATTCTGGATCCACACATTCTTCCACAGTGGGGACACTGGTTTTCGGACGGGAGCTGATCACGGTGTGGATTTGCCAAGTGTGCCTTCCTCTTAGCACGTTTCTCCCTTGCGTCCTGAGTTCGAGTGTCTTCAAAGCCCACGACACCTTTGGTAAAGGCTGTTCTCCAACTGGAGCGCTCACAGGCAAGTGTTTCCCAGTTGTCAGTGTTTATACCACATTTTTTTAGAAGAAGAAGAGGTGTAGCGTTGGAAGGGACCTTTCTCCATAGGGAAGTCGTTCCCTGCTGTTATAGGAATTCTAAGGTCCCAAATACAAAATTTCTGACAATTTTTCTTCTTTGGCGATCCCTCGTAGCCGAGTAAGATTGTCTTCCATAAACACAGTTTATGGCCAGTGTTTCCCAGTTGTCGGTGTTTAACCTACAATCAGAGGAGTGCCAGGCGTGCTCTGGTCCACCACGGGGTAACAAAGAGTCGGACATGACTAAACGACTCATCAACAACAACAACATACTACAATACAAGGGACACTAAGGCTCATCTGGTCCAACCTTCTGCAATGCAGAAGATCAGGAGGGTATGGAAGTGCCTTCTGGATCAGGTCAGTGGCCTACCCTATCCATCAGTCTGTTCTTACAGGGGCTGACCAGATGTTCGCAGAAGACCAGTAAGCACGATCTGGGCACAAGAGCCCTCTCCCTTCCTGCATTTTCCAGCAACTGGTATTCAGAAACATTGCATCCTCCATCTTTGGCCTACAGGCCCCTTCCTGCCATAGAAGTGAATGGTTGCCAGCCAGCCCCCAGCCCAGCAGGGCAGGCCGCTACGAATCCCGTTCCTCTGAGTCAGTGCGAAAAGAAACAAGCCAAAGCACACCGAGAATGCCTGCGCAATGACTCCTCATAAAAACCTGTGCTATATATAGCCTTCCTTTTAATGGCTCTTTACGGCTCAGAGCAATATTTTACTTCAACGGCAATAAAACACGAGATGCGAGGTATTAATCTGGTGGCTTTGAAAGAGCTAAATCATAGCCAACATGTGCCCAGTGGGCTGGATTAAGCCGGGACAGAGACTACTCTGTGGACCATTGGTCCAGTGCAGCGTTGAGCAATGTGACGGGGCCAGACTCTGGCCACAGCCTCATTACGCTTTTGGATGGGTCACAGAGGGAGGCGGCAATGAGCGCCTGTCAGGAGTGGCAAGAGATTTGCCTTCCCACAGTCGCTGGAGCTACGAGGCAGGAATAATAGCAGGACTCAGGTTGCAAAGGTACGTATGAGAGAGACAGTGTTTTGCAAGGTGCTCTGTTTTTCTTTTCCCTGCCTAGTAGCTACAGCGACTGTGGGAAGGCAAAGTGGAAACTGTTTTGAGGTGTGTTTTTTTAAGAATCAAGTGGCGTATAAATTTTATTTTTTCTTCAAAGCACTGTAGACTCTGCGCCACTTCAGGTTGCAAAGGTACGTATGAGAGAGACAGCGTTTTGCAAGGCTCTCTGCTTTTCTTTTCTTTTCTTTTCTTTTCTTTTAAGAAAACATAAAATTTATACGTCACTTGATTCTTAAAAAAACCTCACACCTCAAAACAGTTTACAGAAAAAGATAATAAAATTATCAATAAGAAGGACTAACAACAATTTAAGACTTTCAAAAAGGTTGAGTAGACTAAAAACAGATTAAAAACGTGCATCAGCTTTCCAAACATCTGGGATGGCTGGTCCAGTGCTTTTTTCTGGAGGGACGCAGAGGGACACATACCCCTAAATATTTTGTGAATCTAAGCTTGGCCTCATTGAGGGCCAGTATTTCAATATGAGTAGGAAAATGAGAGTACCCATAAATGGCGTTTTTTTGGGGGGGGGGAGCACTGGGCTTGTCTAAACAAAAATGGTTTTTGCAGGTGGCAAAAAAAGTACAGGAAAGACCCATGCCTGATGTCAACAGGCAGAGGGTTCCAACTGACTTGATCAGTTGTCAGGATGCCTAGCAATTGACAGGGCAGGTCCCTGCCCCGATGAGCTTACAATCCAAAGTTAATTCCCTCTGCAGAAAACACATCACTTTGTAGCAGCTTCTTAGAATCTGTTGGCTGTGGGTTGATAGATAGATATCTGCTGCCTTTCGTCTCCTTAGCATCAAGATTTCACCTTCATCCTTTTTATTCACTTTCAAGTATAGTGCATTTAAATGGCATTATTTCTCAGCAGCTGAAGTAGCAGTTTTGCTCCGAAAACTGTTGAGTCTGCCTTAGAACGATTTATTCATTATTAACCCTGACTTGCCATTTTCTCTCTTTCATGCATCAGGAAAGTATTAATCAATTCATCAATTGATTCTTTTTATCTTGTGTTTTTTTGCTCTGGACCCAGAATGCCCAAGGTAGCTGATACCATTTAAAAAAAAAAAAATAACACACACCAGTGCTATTTTTCTCAAAAAAGGAGTGCCAGAACTCACCATAAACACCTCCCTCATTCTCATATAATGGCAATGGCGCACACCTGAGAGGGGCCAGAACTCAATTCTGGCGAGTTCCAGCTGCAGAAAAGCCCTGACACACACACACACATCTAAATTAAAATAAAATAAAACCATAAAACCAGCAGAGCATCAACAAACAAGAGGGGGGGGAAATTCATCACTGGAATTTTTTTTTTAAGGCAATCGAAAGAGACACCAAATGCTAACTGGGTCTTCTTCAGCACATGGTGGAAGACCCCCCAAAGAGGGAAAGGAGTGTTGTCAAATTGGATGGGGGAGAAATTTGATCTGGTTAACATTTAGAGACAAATCCACACTTTCTGGGGGGGAAATATGCATCCTCAAATTGCACTTCTCTGAATTTTGCATGTGATGTGTACAACAAGGTACATACTCAGGGATATTTATTTGGCCAGAACTCACTGGATCTCAGTTCCAGCATCAGAAGAGTGGCAATACTGTACAAGGTCATGGAATATGCAGAAATAGCCAAATTAACGGGGGAAATTCGACAACAGGGCGATGAAACATTTCCAAAAGAATGGGGAAAATTTATGTTATACATAGGATAAGGTGAAATAGTGAATAGTGAATCGGTAGAATGGAAATAAACCTCGTAATGGGAAATTAAAAGAAACTTTATTGGATGTTAATGGCAATATGAATTAAAATGTAAAATACAATCCAGGTCACTAATGAATATAGACAAACAAGATGTGCATATACAGAAATATTTATTTGTATATAGACACTGTATGGATAAAGTCGAAAGAACAACAACAATACAATGATACCTTGGGTTACAGACGCTTCGGGTTACATACGCTTCAGGTTACAGACTCCGCTAACCCAGAAATAGTACCTCAGGTTAAGAACTTTGCTTCAGGATGAGAACAGAAATCGTGCTCTGGCGGAGCGGCAGCAGCAGGAGGCCCCATTAGCTAAAGTGGTGCTTCAGGTTAAGAACAGTTTCAGGTTAAGAACGGACCTCAGGAACGAATTAAGTTCTTAACCCGAGGTACCACTGTATACAAAATCGTTAAAGACAATGCAAAAAACTTAGAGATGACATTAAAAAAGCCAGAAGAAGGGAGGAAGGAAGTCAACTTTTAGGAGTAAATGTAAATGTAAAGTAATGTTTATATGTATAGTATGTAATCATAAAATCAATAAAGATTATCTTCAAAAAAACCCAGTTCCAGCATCTCTCAGGTGGGCGTTAAAAGAGAGCAAGGGAGGCTTTGTGGTGAGTTCCGGTGTCTCTTTTTCTAAAAAAAATAGCACTGCACATGGTTGGGTAAAGTGTTCTGTGTGGCACTGCCCTTGAAGATGACTCAGAACATGAGAACATCCCCACTGGATCAGGCCAACGGCCCATCTAGTCCAGGGTCTTCCTCTCAAAGTGGCTGAAGTGGGAAACCAGCAAGCACAACCTGAGCACAAGAGTAAGAGTAACAGGGATTCAGAGAATTGCAGCCTCTGACTGTGGAGGCAGAGCAGAGCCATCCTGGCTGGTAACCATCAGTTGCCCTCTCCTCCTCCATGAAGTTGTCCCATCCTCTTTTAAAGCCATCCAGGTTAATGGCCATCATTGCTTCCAGTAGGAGGGAGTTCCATAGTTTAACTGTATGATGAAGGACTTTCTTTTATGTCTGTGCTGGGCCCAGGGGTAACCCAAGCAACGCAGTCCAGGTCCAGTCCCAAATCCAAGGAATGCGCGAGGAGTTAATCCGACAGGGTCAAGGCAGGAAACCAGGCTAGGTCAGGCACAGGGTCACAGGCAGGTCCTAGCAAACAGCAAATGTTGCTCCCGCAACCTGGGGCAAGATCTGGCAGCCTTTTATCTGTGTCGGGGTAACGGCTGGTCCTGATCCCCCGGCGACTCACCTCCCTATCTCGCCCAAAGGCGAGCACTCCTCCTGTGAGTCCTCAGGTCTCTCCTTCTCTCAGACCTCAGTCTCTGCAGCTCAGGAGGCGTTGGTGGGTTACCAGACCCAGAGGCCGCCTCAGCCTCCCCTGACCCAACTGGTAGTGGAGCAGCTGTATGTGATGGCCCAGCTGGAGGCAACGAGGTCATCCCCGCATCTGGAGCCAGGGCAGCCTCAGGCCCCTGACTCGGCCCAGCCAGTGCTTCTTGCAGGGAAACCTGTGCAGACTGGGGCTCTTCAGGATCAGGCCCCAGACTTG
Source organism: Podarcis gaigeae (assembly GCF_964106915.1). Lineage (NCBI taxonomy): Eukaryota > Metazoa > Chordata > Lepidosauria > Squamata > Lacertidae > Podarcis > Podarcis gaigeae. Next base: position 2,656,046 of record NC_139678.1, read on the forward strand.
GTTCAGATGATGCCTGATGCAAAGGATCCGGTGCGGACTGAGACCCCTCTGGTTCCGAGTCTGAGCCAGAGTCCCAGGCCATCACAATCTCTGTTGAATCTTGTCCTGAAACTGGGGTTCCCTTTAGAACTCCTATAAGCCCTGTTGCTTTGAGGAACAAATAGGTACAGTGGTACCTCGGGTTACATACGCTTCAGGTTACAGACTCTGCTAGCCCAGAAATAGTACCTCGGGTTAAGAACTTTGCTTCAGGATGAGAAGAGAAATCACGCGGCAGCGGGAGGCCCCATTAGCTAAAGTGGTGCTTCAGGTTAAGAACAGTTTCAGGTTAAGAACAGACCTCTGGAATGAATTAAGTACGTAACCAGAGGTACCACTGTATATAGAACAGAGAACTCCTGGGTGCCAAGGACCAAATTCATGGAGGAGAGGGCTATTCATAGCTACTAGCCATGACAGAAGCTAAGATCTGTCTCCAAAGTTGGAGGCAGAAATGCCTCCGAATACCAGGAGGCCACAGGAGGGGATAGTTGCTGCTGTGCTCAGATCCTGCTTCTGAATTTCCCACAGGTATCTGGTTGGCTCCTGGGAGACCAGAATGCTGGACTAAACGTGCCCCCTTTGGTCTGATCCAGCAGGATGGCTACTGAATCCACAGTTGCTACTGAACACCGGTAGAAGAAAGACAGTCACGGAACTGAGAAATTGCACAAAACAAATGAAATACCTTGAAAATCTCTGAAAAGAGAAGTAAACGACTAGAAATATTATGTTGTGGAAAGAAACTAAATAAATATCAAAAAGTTTAAGGGGAAAAGTTAGAAAAACCTAAAATTGAACAAAGCCTTAATGGGATGCTGGCTACAAACCTCGTTTTTCACTGAACTATTCAGTTTCCTCAGACGGAAATAGAAAAATCATAAACCTTAAATGACCAAAATTCAAAAAAAGGGGGTAGAACTCCCAAAAATTCTGAAGTGTTATAATCCTAACTCGACCTAGGTAAAGCAAAGCACGATAATAAAGGATTGAGGACTCAAAGGTACAGTTTCTAATACTGAATTTACAAAAAAGGAGTTTGGAAACCTAAATGGCAAGTTTTAGACAAAGCCCAACTTGAAGAAAGCAAAGCACAGAATTGCAGAGTTGGGTGGGACCCTGAGGGTCATCTAGCCCGACCCCCTGCAATGCAGGAATCCCTAGCAGAGGGCCACCCAAGGGCCTGCTTGCGGGCTTCCAATTGGGGCATCTGCTTGGCCCCTGTGAGAACAGACTACAGATGGGCCATTGGCCTGGTCCAGCCAGCTTGGTCCTTCAGTATATGATCTGCCACCCCCAGAAACAGCCTCGAGCAATGGCAAGGGCGAAGCTCCACATCCGGATCCTGGAAGCTGCTCGGGGTTCCTCCATGCGGAGGGGGGAGGGTTGGACCAGATGACCCCTGGGGTCCCTTCCAATTTTATGATTCTGTTGTGGAGCTGGGCCTAATGAACTGCCCACAAGGGTTTGTCTCCAGCTTCGCTCAGCCTTTCCTGGCTTTGCTGCTAATGATGACCGAAGCAGGCATTCGAGTGCCTGGAAGCGAAGGCTGCCGAGAGATGCGCAGCCAAAGATTATCGAACACCTCGCAGACACCTCAGCAAAAAAACAGAGTCGGAGGAGAGAGCAGGGAATCCCACAAGGCACTCACAAGGTCTCTCTATTCAGCAGACCCAAAAACATTTCCCACTGCCCGTGTCAGTCCTTGGCCGAGGTCCAGCAAAAGCCTTGAACATCAGCCTTATTCAGCAAAGGCCAGCCAATTAGGGACCGACAATTGCAAAAGCCTTTTAACCTCTCAGAGTGTTTTCCGCACCTCGTTCTCCGACTGCTCAAAGCAATTTCAAAGCAGCAGATTACCATGGCATTGTGAAGCTGCTCCAAATCTGGAGATCGCAATTAAATGCCCCTTCCCGCCGCCCCATGCCCTGCGTGGGACCAAAACCGAATATGTTCCTCTCTGTCCCCCTTACCCTTTCACCTCCCCTGGGTCTCATTATAGATTGTAAGCGCCTTGGGAACCGGGAAATGTCCTCTTGTGTTTTGCAGTAACAGCAGTTCAATAGTGGAACTGAGGAGGTGATGGACTCCCCTTTCTTGGAGGTTTTTTAGCAGAAGTTGGATTGCCATCTGTCATGGATGCTTGAGCTGAGATTCCTGCATGTCAGGAGCAGGAGAGACTGTGGCCACCGGCCACCGATGTCCAGCCTGGTGGGATAACCAGCTCTGAGGGGGAGGCAGAGAGCAGGACCATCCTGGGCAAGAAGAAAGAGGGAGCGAAGCAGAGCAGAAAGAGTCTCGATTTAAAAACAAAACAAAATGCTTTGTGCGTCCGCATCTAACCTTGCCCCTTTCTAAAATCAATTTATTAGTGTGTGCTTGTTGTTGTTTAGTCGTGTCCGACTCTTTGTGTCCCCATGGACCAGAGCACGCCAGCCACTCCTGTCTTCCACTGCCTCCCGCAGTTTGGTCAGACTCATGCTGGTAGATTCGAGAACACTGTCCCACCATCTCCTCCTCTGTCGTCCCCTTCTCCTTGTGCCCTCCATCTTTCCGAACATCAGGGTCTTTTTCAGGGAGTCTTCTCATGAGGTGGCCAAAGTCTTAGAGCCTCAGCTTCAGGATCTGTCCTTCCAGTGAGCACTCAGGGCTGATTTCCTTCAGAATGGATAGGTTGGATCTTCTTGCAGTCCATGGGACTCTCAAGAGTCTCCTCCAGCACCAGAATTCAAAAGCATCAATTCTTCGGCGATCAGCCTTCTTTATGGTCCAGCTCTCACTTCCATAGTGTGTGCCTTCCTTTTTGTAAATCTACCAAAGAATAAAATACAGTCGTACCTTGGTTTTTGAACAGCTTAGTTCTCGAATGTTTTGGCTCCCAAATGCCGCAAACCCAGAAGTGACTGTTCCGGTTTGCGAACTATTTTTTGGAAGCCGAACGTCCGATGGGGCTTTCCATGTTTTTTTGTCTCTTTTGTAATGCAAGAAAATCTCCAATGAAACCTTTTTTTTTTTTTTCAAAGACTGCCTAATCTCCCTGCAAACAAAGGTCAGAATGAATGTTTCATCAACAGCTTGTCTGGAAGTGACCTAACAGTGGAATCTGTTGCCTGCAAACAAGTCACTGGTCTCTTGTCTTATTTGTCCTCCTGGGAGGAAGCAATGGCCACAAACTTGGATGGCTTTGAAACAGGGTTGGACAAATTTGTGGAGAATGCTATCTGTGGCTACTTAGCATGATGGCTCTTCTCTGCTACATCTGGAGGCAGAGATGCTCCCAGGACATTTCTGAGCACAATTCAAAGTGTTGGTGCTGACCTTTAAATGGCCTTGGCCTAGTAGACTTGAAGTAGTGTCTCCACCCACATTGTCCAGCCCGGACACAGAGGTCCAGCTCCGAGCAGTGGCGTAGCGTGGGGTGCAGGGAGGGCCGGCCGCACCAGGCACAACATCTGGGGGTTAGGGGTTAGGGGGCGCAAATCCATGGGTTAGGGGGCACAAATCCACGGGTTAGGGGGCGCAAATTACTTGCCTTGCTGACAACCCACGCTACGCCACTGGCTCCAAGGGCCTTCTGGCAGTTCCCTCACCACGAGAAATGAAGTTACAGGGAACCAGGCAGAGGGCCTTCTCGGTGTTGGTGCCTGCCCTGTGGAATGCCCACCCATCAGATGTCAAGGAAACAATCAACTACCTGACTTTTAGAAGACACCTGAAGGCAGCCTTGCTTAGGGAAATTTTTAATGTTTGGTGTTTTATTCTGTTTTTATTATTCTGTTGGGAGCCGCTCAGATTGGCTGGGGAAACCCAGCCAGATGGGCAGGGTATAAATAATAATAATAATGCAGCCACACCAGTTAAACTCAGTTAAAAACCTCCAAAGAAGGACAACCTACCATCTTCCGAAAGAGTCCATTGCACTGTTGAACAGCTTTTACCCTCAGGAAATTCTTCCTAGTCAGAATCAGCCTTCTTGTATTTTGAATCAGTTGGTTCAGGTCCTGCCCTCTGGAGCAGGATTCAAGCACAAGCGCAGAACACAATCGCCTCTTGTGGTTTCGAGCTACTGATATTCAGAAGCATTGCTGGCCCAAAATTGGAAGCAAGAAGAAACTCCGACAAAAGAAGAATGGCAGAATTGGACAAAATGACAGGAAGGATTCAAAACCTGGGGGACCAGAGATTCACAGAAGATTGGAAGAAATATACGAATTATTTGAAGAGAAACTGTAATCAACAAATCACACTAGTAGGACTACAAGAAGTTTTGTAAGGAGAAATGTGTGAAATATTGCAAAGAAGAGAAAGACGAGAGATATTAGTTATATTTAAATGTAATAGTAAAAAATGTAAATTAAGTGGAAAAGATTGGAAAATTTTCAGATGTGATTGATGGAAGTCAAAAAAATTGTATAAGATATAAAAGTATGTTTAATAATTGTTGAAAATGATATGTTAATTAGATATAGATAGATGATAGATAGATATAGATAGATACAGATAGATAGATGATAGATATAGATAGATAGATGATGATAGATGATGATAGATATAGATGATAGATAGATAGATAGATGATAGATAGATAGATAGATAGATAGATAGATAGATAGATAGATGATAGATAGATAGATAGATAGATAGATAGATAGATAGATAGATGATAGATAGATAGATAGATGATAGATAGATAGATAGATAGATAGATAGATAGATAGATAGATGATAGATAGATAGATATAGATAGATGATGATGATGATAGATGATAGATAGATAGATAGATGATAGATAGATAGATAGATAGATAGATAGATAGATAGATAGATATAGATAGATAGATAGATGATAGATAGATAGATATAGATAGATAGATGATGATGATGATAGATAGATAGATGATAGATAGATAGATAGATAGATAGATATTCAGAAGCATTGCTGCCTCCAATTATACAGATAGAACATAGCCAAGATCCATCCATAGCATCTAATCTTCTTTTACTGCCTCCTGTGGCAGTGAGTTCCATGGTTTAACTATGTGCCTACCTGACGTGGGAGAAGAAACAACTGAGGAGGACTGGGAAAAGTTTAAGGACTATTTGAAAAAACACTATAAGCTGTATGAATGTTAAAAAATGCACCTTTCAGGAAATTCTAGCTTCAGCAAATGTAAGTTAATGAAATGAAAATTAAGACACAAGAATTCAGAGGTAAAATAATGAAATAACTTTATTGTGTTTAATATAAAACATATAAGAATTGAGCTATAGTAAAATTGAAAATAGGGAACATGATAAAATGGAAGTTACAATAAGTTTTGAAATAAGTTAACAAATTGCTGATGCTTTATAAGACAGAGAACGCAGGGTTCGGAGGATGTGGGGAAGTCCTATAGATTAGATGGAAAAAGAATATGGAAATTTGTTATTTATATCCTATTTTCTTATAACCACTCTTTATTCTTTTTTCTGTATTTCTGTATTTTTAAAAAGCAATAAAAAATGTTTTAAAAAAAAAATAACTATGTGCCTACCTAACCCAGGCCAAGACTGGTGTTGGATTCCTTTATTGGGTTACGCTATGCTTGGTCCCTCCCTTTGTGGGCTCTGGGTCTCAGTTGCTGCCCTGGTCTGATCAGGCAGATGCTTCCATTCTCCTCTTCGGCATTTTGCAGATTTCAGTACCGCTTTCTGCAAACCTGGTCCTTTCTCTTCCTCCTCCTCTTCCCAGCTTCCCACTCCAAAAGCCAGCAGCTTTCCTCCCTGTCTGGTAAATTTTTTAACAAGACCACCCTCGGAGTGAGCAGACTTGCCAGCTTTTCATGGGTTTATTGCTGGTCTCAGGAGATTCATTGTATTATTAATGGCCTCCAAAAATCACAAGCCTTGCAATAAGAAAATCATGATAGCATCAGCTTTCATGGTTTGAAAGAGAAGAAGGTGTTCTCTTTTTTCCTCTCTCTCCCCTGTTCTTTTTTTAACCCCCCTTGGTTGAGAGGAAAAGCATTAAACTGCAGGAGGAACATAACCTTCAAGCTAGGGAAATGGGAGCAGGTTTGGCGGCAAAGTCACATTCAGAGGCGGACCTCTCTCCTCGTGAAGGCGGCGGCCCACACTCTGTGGCACTCGAGCTCAGCCCTTCCCCAACCAGCTGCCCTCTTGACCAGTGCGGACAATGTTCAGGGATGATGGGAGCTATCATAAGAAGAGCCTGCTAGACCAGGCCCAATGGCTCACATAGCCCAGCATCCGGTTTTCACGGTGACCAAGCAGGATTCGAACACAAGAGCCCTCTCCCCTCCTGTGGTCTCCAGCATCTGGCATTCAAGAAGCATCGCTGGAGGCAGAGCAGAGCCTTCTTGGCTAATACCCATTGTTAGTCTCCTCCTCCTTGAATTTGGGAGTGAGTTCCATGGTTTAGCTATGTGCTACATGTAAAAGCTAGGGACATGGGTGGTGCTGTGGGTTAAACCACAGAGCCTAGGACTTGCCGATCAGAAGGTTGGCGGTTAGAGGAGGTTGGAGGAGAAACTTTGCTAATTCCAAGTATTCACATAATTTATTCATCCATTCTTCTTTGGTGGGAACATAATTTCCTTTCCAATTATTGGCTATTAACATTCTCGCTGCTGTTGTCGCAAACAAGAAAATATTAATTTTGTCATTCAGGATGTCTCCATTCAAAATTCCTAATAAATACGATTCTGCTCTTTTATTATGTGGTTTTTTATTATGCTTCCTTGGATGTTTTTAAGCAGAGGTTGGATGGCCATCTGCCAGGATTTCTTTAGCTGAGATCCCTGCATTGCAGGGGGTTGGACTAGATGGCCCTTGGGTCCCTTCCAACTCTAGTATTCTAGGATTTTATGAAGCATCTTTTGGTATTCAGGCACACCAGCTCCATAGCACATCACTGAACTCAGTGCATAGCTAAACTATGACACTTGCTCCCATAGGCAGCAGTGATATCCACCAAGTTGCTGTCAGGAGCTTGTCCTACACTCGAGTAGGACCTGGGTAGAGACCCATGCCCAACTGGCATGTTCCCTCCCTCCTGGTCAATCGTTTGGGAGCTTCAAAAGCTTTCTTCAGCCCAAACATCACAGTGACCGATGGCAACCGACACCTGCACACTTAGGGATCCGCAGAGTTTGCACAACTTGCATAACAGACCTCAGTAACTCAGCATTTTGGCTAATCTACTTTATTTACATATGAACACACACGGAGCACTGCAACATGGCTCCCTCTCTCTCTAGCATCAGACAGTAAAGAGAAAAAGAACAAAGGACAATAGTCCCACTTCATGGAACACAATGACACAAACATCCTGTCTTTGTCACTTCCCACTCTGTGGAGTCAAAACATACACCGTCATGTGATAGACGACAATCCCATGACTGCAATCACAGAGCAGGAATTCTAACAGTTGCAATAAAAGAGGAATAGGTATATTCATGAAGGAGAGCATTATTGATGGCTACCAGCCAGGATGGCTCAGCTTTGCCCCCACAGCTGGAGGCTGTAATGCTTTTGAACACCATTTGCTGGAAACCACAGGAGGGAAGAGGGCTCTGGTGTTCACGTCCTCCTTGGAGGTTTCCTACAGACCCCTGGTTGGCCACCGGTTGACGGTTGCTCGTCATGTTGGCTACTCCAATTTCAGAGGCCGTATAGCAATGGCCTGGGGAGGAATAGGGTGCAAATTAGGTTGAAGGAGATGGGTATGTTTAGCCTGGAAAAGAGGAGATATGAGAGCCATCTTCAAATATCTCAAGAGCTGTCACGTGGAAGAGGGAGCCAGCTTGTTTCCTCCTGCTCTGTAGGGGAGGACTCAAACCAACAGCTTCAAGTTACAAGACAGAAGATAATAAATAATAATAATAATAATAATAATAATAATAATAATAATAATAATAATAATAAATTTTATTTATATCCCGCCCTCCCCAGCCGAAGCTGGGCTCAGGGCGGCTAACAACACTAAAACAGTACAACATTATAAAAACATTATAAAAATTAATTAAAATCAAAATAGATGGCAACCATAAACTAAAGTTTTGTAAAGATTGCCAAAGGAGGGAGTCAGGCTGCGCCCTGAACAAAGGCCAGGTGGAACAGCTCTGTCTTGCAGGCCCTGCGGAAAGATGTCAAGTCCTGCAGGGCCCTTGTCTCTTGTGACAGAGCGTTCCACCAGGTTGGAGCCGCAGCTGAAAAAGCCCTGGCTCTAGTTGAGGCCAGCCTAACCTCTCTGTGGCCTGGGACCTTCAAGGTGTTTTTATTTGAAGACCGTAAGTTCCTCTGTGGGGCATACCAGGAGCTTCCTACTAAATGTTAGGAAGAACATTCTGATGGCAAGAGCTGTTCAATAGTGGAATAGACTCCTTTGGGAGGTGCTGGGCTCTCCTTCCTTGGTGGTTTTTAAGCAGAGATTGGATGACCATGTGCCATGGATGCCTTAGTTGAGATTCCTAAATTGCAGAGCCCTTGGGGTCCTTTCGAACTCTATGATTCTGCGAATGCTGTTGCTCTCAGGTCCTGTATATAGGCTTCCCAACATGAGCATTCGGTTGGCCACTGTGAGAACAGGATGTTGGATCAACTGGGTCTTATTTGGCTTCATCCAAAAGCCAGGTTCTTCTTACCATGGGGCCAATTGATCACTTTATTGCATGCATGTTCTTACCTCGTTGAAAAATTAGGTAAATATAAATGACTCCCAGAATCCTTCCTGGCTTCGAAGCCCGTAATTTTACAGTCTCCCAGCAAGTTGTGGCACACACTCCACTCATCCTATCACTACCACCACTAATTGGCATTTGCAGGCAATATTTTATAATCCCACATCTGCCCGGGAAAGGGCTTAATGTGCAGGTTGCAGAGCTATTAAGTGGAGACGGATGTTTCACCCATCCAAAGAGAAAGGAGGAAGACGTCCCCCCGCCATTGCCTTTCAGGGCTATAATTGAGCTCGAAGCACTTTCAGATCGTTGAAAAATGGTTCTCAGTCTTTACAAGAGGTGGTTTAAAAAACCCTTTATATTTGAATATTTTTGACAGCTGTTGGAACTATTGCATGAGGAGATCAGATAATTAACTGGGGAGGTTCTTGGGGAGTTCAGTGTTGTCATTTATCCTGGTAATTCCAGACAAGAACATTTCAGCTCAGATAGATACTCAGATGCCATTTATGATGGCCTGGGACTCAGGCTCAGACTCGGAACCAGAGGAGTCTCAGTCTGCACCAGATCCTTTGCCTCAGGCATCATCTGAACCAAGTCTGGGGCCTAATCCTGAAGAGTCCCAGTCGGCACAGGTTCCCCAGCAACAAACACCAGCTGGGCCGAGTCAGGGGCCTGAGCCTGCCCCGGCTCCAAATGTGGGGATTCCCTCGTTGCCTCCAGCTGGGCCATCACTTACAGCTGCTCCACTACCAGTTGGGTCAGGGGAGGCTGTAGCGGCCCCTGGGTCTAGTAACCCACTGACGTCTCCCGAGCTGCAGAGACTAAGGTCTGAGAGAAGGAGAGACCTGAGTACTTGCAGGAGGAGTGCTTGCCTTCAGGTGAGACAGAAAGGTGAGTCACCCGGGGATCAGGACCAGCCATTACCCCATCAGAGATAAAAGTCTGTCAGACCCCGCCCCAGGTTGTGGGAGCAACATTGCTGGATGCTAGATCCTGCCTGAGAGCCTGTATCTGTCCTTGCCTGGTTTGCTGCCTTGTGTCCTGCCTTGGCCCTGTTGGACTGACTCCTAGCGGAACCTACAGATTCTGGACTGGACCTGGACCGCGGTTCTCAGATTACCCCCGGACCCAGCACACCACTCTTTTCAGATGGGCCCACATTTACATCACTGTTGGAAGAGGAGGCGTCACACTTTGGTATAGTTGTTGGAAAGATGGTTCTGGTGAGGCCCATGCCCAGCAGCCCTGGGTGTTTGTCTCAAAGGTTGGCCTTTGTGAGAACCAGGACTAAATGGGCTACTGGCCTGATCCTGCAGGCCCTTCTTCGACTTGTACCTCTGCTTTCTCACCTGTCCTCTCCCTCTGGCCCAGACCAGGTGAGCAAGAGAAGAAGGGCCATAGTGGTGGCAAGGAGAAGGTATATCCGCATCTGCACACCCTTTTTAAAATGGTTGTATTCTATTTCATTTGGGAGCAAATTATGAGCTGAGCCCAAACTTCTTTGCAGTTTGGGCTGAGATCATAACTAGCTCAACCCCTGTCTCCAAGGTGAGCCTGAAGGAATGGGTTTCCCAAATCTAAAACCTGACTGTGCAGTCAGTCTGAAACGGGCCCCAAAATCCCCATTTTTCCTTCTCCAAGGGTGCATTAGCAAAAAACTATTAACTTGAGCACTTGAGCCAATGTATAACACGAACCCAGCTGTACAAACAAAGCCCTCTCCTTTATCAGTCTGTGATGCTTAATAGATGGCCTTGTCAGTTCCGAAGTAGAGACAGGATGGCAGAGCTGGGGCTTATCTTATCTAGTGGGTTGTAAATATCCTGACACACCGACGCACAGACCTTGCATGACACCCCCGCGCTCGGGGATGGCGCAAGGAGTGCTCTTAGAGTTGGTGACCTTCTTACCCCAAGATAAGGAATACAGGAACATCCTTTTATGGTCAAGAGTACAGGAACAGGAACATGTGTTTATGGTCATGGATGTCAACTTACGTGTATAAGCTGGTGTGGCTGGATTCCTGGGGAGGTGGCAAGGGGACCAGAAAGGGTATATAAGCTGTGTGTAACCGCTCTTTAAGTGTGCTTGCTGTGAACCGATTCACGCAGTGCCTTCTGCTATCCGGAGAGCAGAATAAACTCTTTCTCTGAACCAACCTCGGTGTCATTTAACTCCCACCTCCCTGTTCTGGGAGCAACGCTCACCCTACCAATCGGTAAAGTTTAAGAAGGCTACAAGCCCTCTCTGCTGCCTCGGCCCCCTCTTCCCTGCTGAAACATCAGCTTAAAAGGGTTATCTCCCTGGTGTGGGACACTGGTGGGCTGCCTGGCCTTGTAAAATGGTCTGCAAAAGAGTAAGCGCCACCCCCAAGTGAGAAGACGGAGGAAGCTTTATAGAACTGAAGAGGCTTCCACTCTCTCCCCCCCCCCTTTTTTAATGGCCCTCGATTGGTTAACGTTCTGTGGGCACACGGGCTACTCAAAAATAAAATAAAAGGCAGGCTTCTACGGAGTCTGTCACTTCTTTGTAGCCAAAGATTCCATCTCAATTGGGGAAGCCGGCATATGTTCCAGTCGGCTGCAATCTGTCAGATGAGCCCATCTCGTCCTCTGCGCCGCTTTCCTATCACTTACGATGATGGATGCGCTTTATTTATTTATTTGTTTATCTCCCCCCCCCCAACTCCTTGCCAGCCCTCGCGAAACATTTGGCGAGTGTCTTTGTCGCCTGCCATCTGCGTGGGCGGGAAAAGTGGTCCAGGGATTTTGCAGGGATAATGTCGCCGTTTGAAATCCGAAGGTTAGCTGAGATTTAATCAAACGGAACATTTTTTATTTTTTTATATTTAAAAAATCATTTTGTCACTTCCTGATATTCTTCACTCAATTTCTGAATGGGATTAGGAGGAGGGCCGTGGGCTGGTAAAACGGTCTTTGTGGGCCGGATCCGGCCCCTGGGCCGCACGCTGCCGACCCCTGTTGTAAATCCTTAGGCGGGAGGGAGGGAGGTCGTTAGGCTGTGTTGAGCCAAAGAGATTAAATAAGAGGGTACGATGTTATGCAATTTGATTATGTGTAAAACTAATAAAAAATATTATTAAAAAATTATAAAAATAAAAATATTATTTAAAAAAATATAATAAAAATATTATTAAAAATTATAATAAAAATATTATTAAAAAAGTTTCAGGGTTTGACCATTAGTCCTAAAGTCCATTAGTCCCATCAACAACTACCATCAACCCCGATCATTGGCCATGACAACTGGCAGTGATGGCAGATGTGGTCCAGAATATCTGGACTCCAAGGCATCTCTCCCAGCCAGCCTGCAGCCAGCCTGCCCAAGATGGATCCCCCTCCTCTTCCTCCTCCTTCTTCCCAGCAACCCTTGCTCAGGACTCTCTTTTCCTGTCACCTCACACCCAGTTACTCTGGCAACCTTCCCAAACCCCAGTCTCTGTTGACACTTCAGGAGCAGAGGGGACAGGGCAGTTCTCTCGCATTGCCAACGCCCATCGATGACCATCTATTATTTCTGAATGGCTCTAGCCTGGCCAAGTCTTTTTGCACAGGCTAGCCCAGGAATTCATCTCCAGCTTGTATTCTCCCTTCACATCCCAAATAATCAAAATCCTACCATTTATAAATTTATAGGGTTGGGGGGGTCCCCCTCCAAATCTATAACAGTATTTTGCATTTTTTTAAATTGTCATTTGTGAACCACTCTGAGATCTACATATAAAGTGCAATATACAAATTTGACAAAGAAACTAATAGTAATAACAATAATAATAATAATTGTTTTTTCCATATCAAAATTTCTAGCGGAAGGAGCAAAAGAAAAGGGTGAGTGGTTACATAAAGTCAGATGGGAGGCTCTTTATTGTGGATGGTGCTGTGGGTTAAACCACAGAGCCTAGGACTTGCTGATCTGAAGGTCGGCGGTTTGAATCCCCGCGACGGGGTGAGCTCCCGTTGCTCGGTCCCAGCTCCTGCCCACTTAGCAGTTCGAAAGCACGTCAAAGTGCAAGTAGATAAACAGGTACCGCTCTGGCGGGGAAGGTAAACGGCGTTTCCATGCACTGCTCTGGTTCTCCAGAAGCGGCTTAGTCATGCTGGCCACATGACCCGGAAGCTGTACGCCGGCTCCCTTGGCCAATAAAGCGAGATGAGCGCGGCAACCCCAGAGTCGGCAACGACTGGACCTAATGGTCAGGGGTCCCTTTACCCTTTACCTTTATAAGGCAGCTTCCGATTCTCTTATGTATAGGAATTTATGTATAGGAATTTATGTATAGGTTGGGGGGGGTGGCCCCTCCAGCAGATATCATGCACATGCAGCCCACTACCAAAACCAGCACGATCACTTTTGCGACTTTTGTGATTTGTCCCAACAAAACACTTCATCACAGTTTCTTCCTATCTATTCAAAGGGCCTTTGCTGCACGATACCAAATGTAAGAATTCACTGATAAATGTATCTATGTACTGGCTCACTGGGAAAACTTCAGAAATTCATATAGACATGTGAGCTCAGTTACTCAGCAGCCCCTCTGCCTGAGTGATAATCCCTGGCATCCTGATACCTGAGGGCCAGACAAGTAGCCATTCCAGAAATAACAAACCCAGAAAAGGGTGTGATGAACTTGGCTGGGAAACAGGGAAATATAAAGATATCTTTTGTTACACTTGATGGATGTTTGGTGGAGGGCCAGGGGCACCATGAGGCAGGGTCCAGGATGCTCAGATTAATGCCACCAGACATCCCCCTTCGTGATGTAACCATGAGGGATTAGTGATGTAGTTTGGGGGGGGGGGTGTAACATGGGGATTGTTGTTGTTGTTTAGTCGTTTAGTCGTGTCTGACTCTATGTGACTCCATGGACCAGAGCACGCCAGGCCCTCCTGTCTTCCACTGCCTCCCACAGTTTGGTCAAACTCATGCTGGTAGCTTCCAGAACACTGTCCCACCATCTCATCCTCTGTCGTCCCCTTCTCCTTGTGCCCTCCATCTTTCCCAACATCAGGGTCTTTTCCAGGGAGTCTTCTCTTCTCATGAGGTGGCCAAAGTCTTGGAGCCTCAGCTTCAGGATCTGTCCTTCCAGTGAGCACTCAGGGCCGATTTGCTTCAGAATGGATCGGTTTGATCTTCTTGCAGTCCATGGGTCTCTCAAGAGTCTCCTCCAGCACCATAATGGGGATTAGCAGCTAATAAAAGTTGGGGGGCTCTTTTGTTTGGGGCTTCCATCTTGTTCCTCCTGGTGGCAGGTGGGAGTCCTGTCGTGACAGTCTTCAATAAAAACCAAGCCTACTGTCTGATGTTTTGCTCTGGTATTCCTGGCTGGTGTTTTTTATCCAAGGGAGCCTCAGATTTCTCCGTTAACATGACGCAATGGAAGTGAGATTTGGAATAGGGAGTTTTAGGCTCAAATTGCTGAGTCGCTCTGCTGCTACTTTGCATGCCAGCGTTCTCTCTCTCTTCCTCTCAAGGTGGCCCAAATTCAACCTCCAGGATTCATTAGAAGATTGTAAAATGCAAAACGTCATTTGCAAACTTGAAAAAAATAATAATGGTTTGTTGCTGTTTTTTTAAGCGCTCATTCCTCCCAGCTCAGATTCATAGACCTGGGACATTACTGCTGCAAGACGGGGGGGGGGGGGGGAGAGAAAGTCATTAAAAAAACAAGGCAGCTGACTTTTGCTTACAGCCATACGCTGCCTGGAAAATCAATAAGAATTAAGCTCGATGCATAAAAACATTATTAGAGTTTTATAGGGTTTCTTTATGGGCTGCCTTTTTAATTTACAATGCGAGATTGCCATGTCTATAAAAACAGGGAGAGAAGTTTAATAAAATACATATTACGAGGAAAGACTGCGTCAGAAGGAAGGGGGAGTTGTTACCATACCAGGTTCTTTGGCCCCTGAGAACAAAATGACACAAGGTTAATTGAGGACAAAAGATGAGGGAGCAGACAGGGAAGGTGACAGTGGGTAGTAAAGAGGCTGTCAAAATCAGCTCTGGGCGTCCGGTGCCAGGAGATAGAGATGTCAAGAAGGAACAGGTTGCTTGCAATGCATCCATCCAGGGAGCCAGGAAGAGGAAATGGAAAGGACCAAAAGTCACAGGGACGCTGTAGCCCAGAGGGAACAAAAGAACAAACTCCAGAAGTGTGGGAATGTTCAGGGTGGCAGGAGAGGATATATTGTTTATTAATACCCTTCCTAGCTTGCGCTAGCAAGTTCCTTTACTTAGCAGAGTTACATTTCCCTTTTACATGCACAGCAGATAGCTGGTTGTAGGCTCGTGTGAGCCTCACTATTGTACAGTTCAATCTGTCTCAGATTGATATTTCTTCTAGCACTCTTAATTCCGGCTTGTGATTCATCCAGCCCAGCCTTTCGCATGATGAATTCTACATATAAGTTAAATAAACAGGGAGACAATATACAGCCTTGTCGTATTCCGTTCCCAGTTTTGAACCAATCAGTTGTTCCATATCCAGTTCTAGCTGTAGCTTCTTGTCCCACATAGAGATGCAAATTCCCTGCCCTGTGTAATGGTCAAGAGACCACCTGCAGGAAGCCCATCACTTCGGATCTTTGCACCATCATCGCTCTGTGGTCCAGCCATCTACTCAAGCAATAAGAAAATAGCCGTGGGCCACCTCTGGAATGTGTGTGTCCCCCCCCCTTGCTTTTTCATTGTCGCTTATAATTGCACCCCCCTGCAAAACGTTTCCTTGCCCTAGAGGGAAGACGTTGTTACTAGTGCGTGTTCCCTTGAGTCAAACAACCAAGCGCAAGGCTTTTAATAAATGGATACCAGAATAATGTGCTCCCGATTGTAAATAAATTCTGACAGCATAAGGGGGGGGGACAATATGGGAAGAATTACACCACCACAACCCAAGAAACAAACTTCCCATGAAAAGACTTTGGCCACCTGGGATTGCTCAAAATCCCTAATCCTGCATCTCTTATCTCCAAGCCCATACAGCCATACATTACCCCCATTTAGGAGACGGGGGGGGGGGGGTATCAAAATCCTGCAATTAATTGATTCCGCCAATTAACGCCTTATCCAAGCATTCGGATTCTGATTCGGCAGCTAATCAATTTGTTTGATAGCAGGAGCAGTACAGTTTCCAAATGAAAGGGCTTGCTGTTTCATTCTGGTTTGGGCTAATTAGCAAGTTTTTCTTCCCCCAGAAGAGAGAAAGGAGTCTCTCTCCATGTTTTTAATTGCCTTTTGACCTTCTTCGTCAGCTTTGCTGCCTTCAAAGGTTCCTCATCATCACAAGGCAAATTAAAATCCTGTTGACACTCAAGGGAGAAGGAGACCAAGAAAAAACACACCACTTTGTTGGGCCCAGAGGAAACCTTTCTGCATAGCTGCAAATTGTTTGGAGGTCTCACTCATGTGGTCTGCGCAGAGCAAAATCCAGTTAGCATGTTCTGGGGAATGGCATCCCAGGTGACCTGCAAGTTATGCACAAGCTGCAAGCTGCAAACTCTGCCTATTAGGACTAGAGAGAAAGGGGTGTTGCAGAGAGAGGGAGACAGCACTTTTGCTGCCCATTGTAAAAGGTAAAGGGACCCCTGACCATTAGGTCATGGCCGACTCAGGGTTGCAGCGCTCATCTCACTTTACTGGCCGAGGGAGCCGGTGTACAGCTTCCGGGTCATGTGGCCAGCATGACTAAGCCGCTTCTGGCGAACCAGAGCAGCGCACGGAAACGCCGTTTACCTTCCCGCCGGAGCAGTACCTATTTATCTACTTGCACTTTGACGTGCTTTCAAACTGCTAGGTGGGCAGGAGCAGGGATCGAGCAACGGGAGCTCACCCTGTTGCGGGGATTTGAACCGCTGACCTTCTGATCGGCAAGTCCTAGGCTCTGTGGTTTAACCTACAGCACCACCCGCTTGCTGCCCATTGAGCGTGGAGCAATTTCCCGATATCATACCCTCCAAGTGCCCCTATTTTCCGGGGAAAGTCCCAGAATTATGAAAGCTGTCCCAGCTTCTGATTTGATCCAGGAATGTTCCCATTTACCCTGCCAGTGCTACCGCTGCTGAGCTCAGAGAAGAGTAGAAGCCAGTCCTGAGTGATGGCAGCGGCTGCGAGGGAGAATTCCGCTGCCTCTCCACGGCTTCTCCGTGGCTGCTGCTTCCGGCCTCCTCCCTTTTGCAGCTCATATAAGCAGCCCCAGGCCACGCAACAGTTCGGAGGGGCATGCAGGAACCAGGGCTGCCCTCACTGCTGGATTTACGTATAAGCTCAACAAGCTCTAGCTTAGGGCCCCACTCTCTTAAGGGCCCCAAAAAAATTAAAGGAAAAAAAAACCTGGATGTACATTTCCAAAATATAAGATAAAAATCAAGTCAAATAAAAGCTACATCCAGCAACAGTGTTTTGTGTTGTGTAGGCTCCTATGACGTAAGTCTTGGGCCCCGCCTGCTAGCCTGCTACCTCAAATATCACTGGCTTGCTCCTTTCTATATATAGGCTGCCTACATTCTGTATGGATTGGTTGCAGGGCAACACATGCAAATGGCTTGAGATACTTATGAGGTCCATCAATGACCATATAGCATATATTCAACACAAAAAACAGCAACAATTTGTTGTTGACAATGGGCAGCTGGACATATAAAGGGCCCCATTACCTTCAGTAGCTGAGGGCCTCATCAAACCTAAATCCAGCCCTGGAGACAGAGCATAGTCATCCTAGCTAGGAGCCATTATTAGCCCACGAATTTGTCCAATCCTCTCTTCAAGCCATTCAGTTTGGTGGCCATCCCTGTCTCCTGCTCGAGGGAGTTCCACAATTTAGCTCTGCGCTGCATGAAGAAACACTTTCTTTTATCTGTCCTGAACCTGGCAATGTTCAGCTTCTCTGGATGTCTACAAGTTGTCAGGAGTTCAGCCTACACTTGAGTAGGACCCTGGCAGAGACATATTCCTGACTGACATGTTCTCTCCCTCCTGGTCGATCGTTCGGGAGCTTCAAAAGCTTTCTTCAGCCTAAACATCACAGTGACTGCTGCCAACCGACACCGGCACACTTAGGGATCTGCAGAGTTTACGCAACTTGCGTGACAGACCTCAGAAACTCAGCATTTTGGCTAATCTACTTTATTTACATCTAAACACACACGGAGCACTGCAACATGGCTCCCTCTCTCTCTAGCATCAGACAGCAAAGAGAAAAAGAACAAAGTACAATAGTCCCACTTCAAGGAACACAGGAACACAAACATCCTGTCTCCGTCACTTCCCACTCTGTGGAGTCAAAACATACCAAATCATGTGAAAAACAACAATCCCATGACTGCAATCACGGAGCAGGAATTCTAACAGCCCACAAGTCCTAGTGTCACATAATCAGAGAATCGTAGAATTGTAGAGTTGGAAGATATCCCAAGAGTCATCTACTCCAACCACCTTCGATGAACAACATGACCCAAATATGCATAGCAACGTAAAACAAAAATAAATAAAAGTAGCCTAAAATAATAAACAGCAGCATTATAAAAGCTCTAGTCATGTCACAAACTCCCAAGAAGAAGGTTATGAAATATCTGGGGCCCATTCTTGGAGAGTTTTACTTTTCTGCAGCACAGAACTTGGTCACATTGGAAATAAGAGAGGGAAGGCTTGATTTAAAAAGAGGGGGACTTTCCCCCCAAACAACAATCATTTTTACCCCACCACCAAAAAAAAATGCATAAAATTGGGAGTCATGGATTTGTGATTCTTTCCCCCCAAGCTTAAAGAACGCTGCAGCCTTCATTCAGTACAGCTTTCACATGATCAAGAATCGGAGCGCAGTTCCCTTCCAAGAGGCCTTGGCTCCAAAGCTTCTGTCAATTTAAATATTTATTTATTAATACCTCCCCTCTCCCCTCGCCTCCCCCGCCTCAAATTCAGCACACGGGGGATTAATTATTCCAATTTATTTTTTAGTGTGATTTCCCAACTATTTTTAATTAATGATTTGCCTGCCAGGAAGCTTGTACAAACTGGTGCAGGGGGCAAAGAGTGAGAATTGTGTTTCGATTCGAGGCCCCAGTCAGATTGCAACGTAGCACAGAGGGACGCAGTGACGCCACTCGGTCAACGTTCCTGGGCTGTCGTCCTAATTAACAAGCTCTGGTTCCGACAGATTTCCCCTTCCCTCCAGAATTAAGGAGCACTGGCAGAGACCAGCTGATATTTTTTTAAGCTACATTCCCTTATGGACATCCTTCCAGAGATCATGTTCCCAGGATGGGCGAAGACTGGGGATGGGTGAAGCATCACATGTTTCTACATCACTTGGGAAGACAGGCGAACTAATACCAGTGTACTGGAAGAAGCAAAGATCACCCGTGGTGAAGCAATGATTCTTCAACATCAACTTCGTTGGACTGGTCATGTTGTGCAGATGCCTGATGATCGTCTTCCAAAGCAACTACTCTATTCTCAACTTAAAAATGGAAAGCGTAATGCTGGTGGTCAACAAAAGAGGTTTAAAGACTGTCTCAACGCAAATCTTAAAAAATGTAGTAGAAACACCGACAACTGGGAAACACTGGCCTGCGAGCGCTCCAGTTGGAGAACAGCCTTTACCAAAGGTGACATGGGCTTTGAAGACACTCGAACTCAGGACCCAAGGGAGAAACGTGCTAGGAGGAAGGCACACTCGGCAAATCCACACTGTGATCAACTCTCACCCGGAAACGAATGTCCCCACTGTAGAAGGACGTGTGAATTCAGAATTGGCCTCCACAGTCACTTACGGACTCATCGTTAAAACCGTGTTTATGGAAGACAATCTTACTTGGCTACAAGGGATCACCAAAGAAGACGAAGAAGTTTCTACACAGGTGACATTTCAGTGGCGTAAAAATCAGAGGGTTCTGTGCCTGGGGACACAGCAAAATAACTTGAAAGGGCTACATAAGGACACTTATTTATTTTGCTACATTTCTTTCCTGCCACTTCTCTTAGCATTCAAGGTGACAGACATAGTTTTCCTCCAGTGAACTACATTGCTGAATGAGGGTTTGAATCCTGGTCTCTCCCAGGTCCTAGTCCGACACTCTAACCACTGCACCACACTGCCTCTTGCATATGAACACCATGGGAAGCTCTCGAGCACTGAGCGTTCCTTTGTAGTCACTCCAAGACCCTCAAAGGGATTTCTCTGGTTTTCTTTCAGGGCTGCTGTTGCGGATGTTCCCAAATCAGAGTGCAAAATCCAGACTCTCCCCCCTTTGCCTTGGGCCGCAGGGAGAATCCCAGCTTCACTTCTTGTTATGCATCCTGAATTTTGCCCTAAAGCAAGACGGGCTCCCCAGGGCTGCCTCCCTTCCCCCGCTTCCCCTCTGCATCGTCAGCAGCCTTCACCCTCAGAAGAAGAAAAAAAGCTCTCCTAGGTAGCTGCACAAGTCTCTTCATTATTAAAAAAAGAGCATGCTAAATACAGCATGAAATATTTATGCTGTACGACTTGTATGATAAGAATATTAGATCGCTAGAGATTGCTCTAATTGAAATTGTCTTCAAGTGATGCAAGAGCTCGCTTTTGCCTACCCTCGTTAAAAACTTAAAACAAATAGCAGACGGGGAAGTTGCAGACCGGAATATTCTTTCCATCATCATCTTTTGGCTGTATGTAGTTTTTTTGCATGAGGTCTGCAACATGGATCCAATATATCTTTGGCACAGACAGGATTTTGTGATGGGTTCATTTTTTAAAAATCCCATGCACTATATAGTCATATATAGTAGTGATGTATGGAAGTGTAGTATAGTATAGTAGTGGTGTATGGAAGTGAGAGCTGGACCATCAAGAAGGCTGATCACCGAAAAATTGATGCTTTTGAATTCTGGTGCTGGAGGAGACTCTTGAGAGTCCCATGGACTGCAAGAAGATCCAACCTCTCCATGCTGAAGGAAATCAGTCCTGAGTGCTCACTGGAAAGACAGATCCTGAAGCTGAGGCTCCAATACTTTGGCCTCCTCATGAGAAGAGAAGACTCCTTGGAAAAGACCCTGATGTTGGGAAAGATGGAGGGCACAAGGAGAAGGGGATGACAGAGGACGAGATGGTTGGACAATGTTCTCGAAGTTACCAGCATGAGCTTGACCAAACTGCGGGAGGCAGTGGAAGACAGGAGTGCCTGGCGTGCTCTGGTCCAGGGGGTCACAAAGAGTCGGACACGACTAAATGACAACATATAGTCATATAGTCCCATCCTACCCTTCCTCTGCTGAGCTTTGGGCAGTGTGCGTGGATGTTGGTTCTAGAATCTCCGCTAAAGAATCCTTGACAGAAGGGAGTCATCTCTGCTCCCAGTGGTAGTGAGTTCCATAGCTTAACTATGCACTGTGTGAAGAATACTTTCTTTTATAACTTTCATTGGATGTCCACAAGTTCCAGTGTTAAGACAGAGTGGGGAGGAAACTTCCCTCTATCCACTTTTCCCATGCCATGCACGATTCTATAACCTTCTATCATGTTGCCTCTTGCTTGCCTTTTCTCTAAATAAAGGAGTCCCAGATGTTGTAGCTTTTCCTCATAGTGGAGTGGCTCCATCTTCCTGGTCACTGTCCATTCCTTCCCTAATGATCCCAATGGATTCAAGTTACAAGAAAGGAGATTCCCTCGAGCTTTTTAAGGTTGGATGGGCATTTGTCATGTATGCTTTCCGTTGAGATTCCTACATTGCAGGGGGTTGGACTGTGCTATGTACTGACTTGAATAGGATCCAAAATGCAGCAGTCTGATTGGTCCTAGAACAATGTAGCAGTATGACTGGTCTGCAGGAGCCACCCAATCCAGCTCCAGATGGAAGTGAATCCACAACCTTATTGGCCTACAGTAGAATTCTGGAATTAGCCAATCACGTGTGGCCCATTGTGTAAATAATGTATATAAAGCAGATACTTTGGGGGAACTTTCATTCGTCCTCACCACTATGAGCTGAATAAAGAGCATGAAATCCACTCTCAACTCCGAGTATATTTCAGACTGGACACCCTAAGGAAAAGCGGGATGTTCCAGGATCAAATCAGAAACTGGGATGCTTCTATAAATTCAGGACTGTCCCTGGAAATTAGGGACATGTGGAGGGTCTGCAAGAAGGCTCTCTGCCTGGTACCCTGTAACTTGGCTTCTCGCAGTGAGGGAACCGCCAGAAGGCCCTTGGAGCTGGACCTCTGTGGCCGGGCAGGACAATGGGGGTGGAGACACTCCTTCAGGTATACTGGGCTGAGACCATTTAGGGCTTTAATGGTAAGCACAACAACAACATTTTTTTATTTATACCATGCCCATCCGGCTGGGTTTCAGAGGAATTTCGGAGGAATGCTGCAAACCAACAATCTTATGAGGAGAGTGTAGGCAGCAAATTATTTAATACTTCTTAAGTGCCCCAATCAATAATGTAGGGGCTGCGCACAAATGTAATGGCAGTCCCTGCCCAGGATTTTAGCATCTGAAGAAAGAGAAGCAGAAGCGAATGGGAAGAGGGGCGAGAGAAAGGTCACTGGCTTCCCAACGGGATGCTGAAAGTCAGGTGACTTGCAAAGAGCGATAGGAGATGGATTTGATTCAGATTAAGGTGGTGATCCTTAATTCACACTTTCCAAGAGAATGTGAGAATCAAGACACAGCCATCCTTCAAATTTCGTGTTTTTCCAATTTTTTTCAGTGCACTTGGGGGGGGGGGAGAGAAGGAATATGCATGTTAGGCAAAATTACATGCAAGTAAAGTGGAACCTCGGTTGTTGAACATAATCCAATGTGGGACGCGGGTGGTGCTGTGGGTTAAACCACAGAGCCTAGGACTTGCCGATCAGAAGGTTGGCGGTTCGAATCCCCGCAATGACGGGGTGAGCTCCCGTTTCTCGGTCCCTGCTTCTGCCAACCTAGCAGTTTGAAAGCACGTCAAAGTGCAAGTAGATAAATAGGTACCGCTCTGGCAGGAAGGTAAATGGCATTTCCGTGTGCTGCTCTGGTTCACCAGAAGCGGCTTAGTCATGCTAGCCACATGACCCGGAAGCCGTACGCCCGCTCCCTCAGCCAATAAAGCGAGATGAGCGCCGCAACCCGAGAGTTGGTCATGACTGGACCTAATGGTCAGGGGTCCCTTTACCTTTACAGTGGAACCTTGGTTGTTGGACATAATCCATTCCAGAAGACCATTCAACTTCCGAAATGTTCAACAACCAAGGCACAATTGCGGGTTGGCAAAACCCATTGGAAAAATGGAGAAACACGCTTCGGAAGCCATTCAACTTCCGAGGCACGTTTGAAAATGGAAGCATTCACTTCTGGGTTGTTGGTGTTCGAAATCAAGGTCCCACTGTATTTTGTTGTTGCTGCTGTAACAGTTGCGTGGTGTGCACTGCCTGTTGTTCATAGGAAAGTGTGTTTCGTAAATTGTCAGGGAACTGCCATCGGGGCTAGAGGTGGAGGGAAGGCTCCCGAGGGATGACAGAGAGGGTCCCAGCAGGGAGAGAGTCAGCACATCTGCTGGGGAAGGAAATCAGCATAACACCAGTGGTGAAGGGGGGCAGATGGGGGAATCGGAGAGGAGGCTCCAGGACTCTTCACTGGAGACCAGCGGGGAGAGCACGGGTCCTCCGCTGCCCACACCCTCCCTGCGCAGAAGACTTCCACGCAGGGAGAGTAGGAGGAGACTTGGCGTCAAAGAACTTCTTTGCTGGAAGAACAAAAAAATTCCTTCCAGTAGCACCTTAAAGACCAACTAAGTCAGTTCTTGGTATGAGCTTTCGTGTGCATGCACACTTCTTCAGGTAACACACTTCTTCTTTGCTGGAAGAAGTTCAAGAAACGCCCACTGACGGATTCTGCCGGCGACTGAGACAGCCACGGGCGAGAGGCTGTCCAGACAGAAAGGGTTCAACCAGGCAATGTAGCCAGGAGTGGCGGCAACGTACGCACGAGCAACCCCCTAGAACCATTACATAAATATTCAAGGAAATCAACAAACACAGAAACAGGCACATTAGAAATTCACACTGAAGTGCTGATGGTGTTCATAGAACTTGAAAAACTTAACAGAACTTTCAATGAACTTAAAACAAAAAACCACCGCAATGTGGAGAATATAACTTCAGACCAGAAAAATGAGAAATTGAGAGAAACTTAAATTGACAGATTCATTTAAAACTGAGGGGAAAGTAACTTAGCCATTGGTCACACGGTTCTGGATTTTAAATGGTTATGCAAATATCTTCAAAAACCTCAGGTTTCCTATGTGATGCTCCAAAGCACTTGTGGAACTCCTGTCTGCTTGTGTTTCAGTGGAAGAGTTTGCTTTGCACACATCTTCTCTTTAGTCCCTGGTTGAAAGCCGCCTCTTTGAAATCACCAGGGAAGCCCATGGAGATGGGAGGCGATTACCCTATGCGAGAACAGGAGGCTGAATTAGCATGGAATCGTAGAACTGTGGAGTTGAAGGGGACCCCAAAGGTCTTCTAGCCCAACCCTTGCAATGCAGGAATCACAGCTAAATAATCCCAGACAGATGGCCATCCAACCTCTGCTTAAAAACCTCCAAGGAAGGAGAGTCTACCACCTCCCGAGGGAGTCCAGTCCTCTGTCAAAAGCTCTTAGAAAGTTCTTCCTAATGTTTAGGAGGAACCTACTTTCTTGTAATTTGCATCCATTGGTTCGAATCCTATCCTCTGGAGCAGCAGAAAACAAGCTTGCTCCCTCTTGCATGTGGCAGACCTTCAATTCTGCCAAACATTCCTCATCAGACTTGCTTTCCAGACCCTTTTATCATCTTCTTCTCCCTCCTCTGCACACTTTCCCAATTTGTCAACATCCTTCTTAAATGGTAGCACCAAGAACTGGACACAGGACTTCAGGTTAAGGATACCAGATTTTTTTCAATGAATCTGGGAACATGTTAATAAATAAATAAATACTACACTCGGGATGTTGATGCTGCAGTGATGGCGGTGGCAGAGGGGCTGCCACTGCCTTGACCTCAACCGCCACCTTTCCCCTTCCTCCCAGGCTTCTATCTCCTTTCTCCATGAGCCTGGGCAGCCCCTGAGTTGTTGGTTCTTTGGGGGTGGGGGTGAGGAAACGGTGCGCAGTGGGTCAGGCATGGAAGGCGGAGAAGGAGGGCTGAGAGCGGCGGCGGTGGTGAGGCTTGGACAGCTCAATGCCTCCTTTCCCATCAGAGCAGCCCCAACCCCACTCCTACTTGTGTGACACTGCCTTTCAGAGCAGCCCCATCCCAAATCCTGCTTGCGTGCAAGCAGGAGGGGGTGGGGATCCCTCAGCTGGGAAGGGAGGCTTCCCGTTGCCTAACTGAGAGATCCCTGCCCCCTCCTGCTTGCACGCAAGCTCTGATAGGCAGCATGAAGCTGAGAGATCCCCGCCCCGCTCCTGCTTGCACGCAAGTAGGAGTTGGGAGGCTGCTCTGATAGGCAACATGAAGCCTCCCTTCACAGCTGAGTTGCTGGGGTCAGGGAAGGTGGAGGCAGCCTGGAAGCTGCATCTTGGAGCCCCTGCACCACCATCATATCGGGAGTTCCCAGCAGCTCCTGAAGCCAGCCAGAGCCAACTGCTCCAGGCTGCTGAGACTGGCGCTGCTGTGTTTCCCGGGGACATTAGATGAAATCCGGGGACATTCCGGGGCTGGAACTTGTCTGCGGACTTATTTGCAAACCCAGGGACTATCCCTGGGATACGGCGACATCTGGTACCCCTACTCCACATGAGTAAGGCAGAAGAGAGCAGGAGTATCCCTTCCCTTGGTCTGGATGCTTGATGCAGCCTAGAATTGCATTAGAAGTTTTTGCTGCTGCATCACCTGGTTGGCTCATGCTAAGCTTGTAGTCTACAAAGCCCCTAATTGGATGAGGACCCTTTGGCTTGATCCAGAAGGTTTTTCTTATCTGTGTCCTGGAATACTTGATCCTGCTAGGAAGGGCTAGGAAGAGGGGTTTTCCGCCATTGCCTTCTTAAATGTACAAATTCATTTGAATCTGCGGATGGACTTAGTATGGATTTTCAATCAGGATGCAACAGTTAACTCAAAATTTACGGCCTGCTTCATAAAACGGCTAAATCAAAGGATTCATAGCTCATTTTATTGGCACAAAGACTCTGCATCAAAAGGGGGGGGGATACAGAAAAACAATATTAGCGCGGCGTAGCATTCATCTCCACTCCGTGTTTAAATATTTAGGTATTGTTTGCTCCCAGGCTTGCTGTAGGATATTGAATCATCTCTTCCACATTAACTTTTATGTAGCAAATATTCCCGAAACACAAAAAGGCACCTTTCATCTGCCAAAATGAAAAGAGAGAGAGGATATCAATAACTAAGCTGCTTTTCATAAGACATATTAAATCAAGACATACGCTGATAGCATTAATGATTGTGCCGGTTTCCCATTAGAGAAGAATTATAGTAAATATGGCTCTTTGAACAGATGTAAGAATGTGTTTGTCTAGGGCAAAGCGAGAGAGAGAGAGAAAGATCCAGTTCTATTATTTCAGATCTTTAGTCCTCTTTTATGCTAACCACCTTGGTGGTTTGCAGTAAATAACAGAGCACTGGCTCAAGTGTCTGTTGGGTCTGTTGGTAGGAAATCTGGCTTCCAGTCCTCAAGCAGCCAGGGACTTTTACTGGCTGGATTTGGGCATGGCGAGGGGTTGGACTAGATGACCCTAGGTCCTGGAGTGGCCTAGCCAGTCTCCAGACCTTAATCCCATTGAAAATCTGTGGAGGGAGGTGAAGGTTCGAGTAGCTACACATCAGCCTCGAAATCTTACTGACTTGGAGAGGATCTGCAAAGAGGAGTGGGACAAAATACCTCCTGAGATGGGTGCAAACCTGGTGGCCACTGACAAGAAATGTCTGACCTCTGTAATTGCCAACAAGGGTTTTGCCACCAAGTACTAAGTCATCTTTTGCAAAGGGATCAAATGCTTATTTCACTCATGCGCCATGTTGGGCAAAAGATTCCTGCATTGCAGGGGGTTGGACTAGATGGCACCTGTGGTCCCTTCCAACTCAACAATCCCATGATTCTATGAGCTATTTTGGTCCTCTGGTCCTGAATGGGGCAACTGTGCCCCTGAAGGACCAGGTGCGCAGCCTGGGAGTCATTTGGGACTCACAGCTGTCCATGGAGGCGCGGGTCAATTCTGTGTCTACCAGCTCCATCTGCTACACAGGATGAGACCCTCCCTGCCCGCAGACTGTCTCGCCAGAGTGGTGCATGCTCTGGTTATCCCTCGCTTGGACTACTGCAATGCGCTCTACGTGGGGCTACCTTTGAAGGTGACCCAGAAACTACAACTAATCCAGAATGCAGCAGCTAGACTGGCGACTGGTAGTGGCCACCGGGACCACATATCACCAGTCCTGAGAGATCTGCATTGGCTCCCAGTACGTTTCCGAGCACAATTCAAAGTGTTGATGCTGACCTTTAAAGCCCTAAACGGCATTGGTTCAGTATACCTGAAGGAGCGTCTCCACCCCCATCATTCTGTCCAGACGCTGAGGTCCAGCGCCGAGGGCCTTCTGCAGTTCCCTCATTGCAAGAAGTGAGGTTACAGGGAACCAGGCAGAGGGCCTTCTCAGTGGTGGCACCTGCCCTGTGGAATGCCCTCCCACCAGATGTGAAGGAAATAAGCAGCTATCTTATCTTTAAAAGACATCTGAAGGCAGCCCTGTTCAGGGAAGTTTTTAATATTTAATGCTGTATTGTTTTTAGCACTTGTCTGGGAGCCACCGAGAGTGGCTGAGGAAACTCAGCCAGATGAGCGGGGTATAAATAATGAATTATTATTATTATTATTATTATTATTATTATTATTATTATTATTCAATCAACCTTGTTTGGTCAAACCATGCCTTCCAGAGACTCCTCCAAGGAAAGGACAGCCTTCTGTCCCTGGATTTTGGAAATGTTGTTAGCTGTGGGTTTCAAAGTCAGTTCCACTCAGTTTCTATATGTATTAAAAAATGACATTTTAAGACTTAAAATAGGACATCCTTAATTGGCTGAAAAGCAGCATTAATCTGGCAAGTCTAATTCTGTAAATTTAAGGCCTCTATTTCCTTGTGGATCATATCTTGTGCAAACCCCAGCCTTCCTTTCTGAAGTTATCTCCTTCTTTCCAATGCCAGAGCCACGAGAAGCATCTTTATTAAACATTTTCATCTTACTTTTGCAAATTGACATCACGGCGTCATTTCCAAACGTTGAAAATAATGAAACAGAAATAACTCCAAGGACAAAATCCATCCAGCAAACATGGTTTGCCAATCAGAGCGTGGCCCAAATAGGAAGATTACTAAATGTAGATCAAAGAGGCAATTCTAGAGGAGAATTTGGTCCTTTTACAACGGCCGCACATAATCTTTAATGGCATGTGCATGGATGGGGGGGGAAACCACATGTAATGTGATTTATTTTCCGGCAGGCAAACCTCCTGTCCGTAGCTGCCAGCCCTGGAGCAATGGGACTGTATTATACCGCCGGCTAAAGAAGGAGCTGTATTGATACCCAGCAGAAAGTATTGATTTGATCTTGCTTAGAAGGCTTGAAGACAAATCTGTTCCAGGATGAAAGGCAAAAGGATGCTTCTCTGTTGGGCATAAGCGAAAATATTTCTCAAATCGTTTGAGAATTGTTTGCAAAGCGATAAATGTCATGGGGGGGGGAGAGGGGAGGAAATGGAATTAATACCCTGCAAACTTTTTTGTGGAGAGAATTTTAATGGCGTTGGAGTCAACTCATTAGATATTCCAGAGCAGCTTGTAGCAAGAAGGCTCCCGTTTTGTACGGAGGAAGTTCCAAGTTCCCTTTCAGCTTTTGATTTTGATCTATGGCCCATCCTATTCTCAGCGGGTTCAAGGTGAGCGGCAATCATGCTCAATTCAGAACTTTCCAAGACGTAGCGTAGCGGGGGGTGGGAAGCAAAAATTTAAAATAATGATGCAAAGATTGGATCGGTCTGTGCAAGCATCTTGGTTGCTTGGTGACTGCAGGATCAAGTTGAGATTTACAAGGATCAAAAGACCATTGCACTTCAAACAGCCCAGGCAGAACATCTGCTTTGCAACCAAGAGAAATGCTTTTCGTTTTTCTACATGCAGTTGTAGATCGCCGAGTGCTGAGCAAACTAAAACATCTGTCATGGATGCTTTCATTTTGGTTCCTGCACTGCAAGGGGTTGGATTAGAAATCAGGCATCCCCAAACTCGGCCCTCCAGCTGTTTTGGGACTACAATTCCCATCATCCCTGACCACTGGTCCTGTTAGCTAGGGATGATGGGAGTTGTAGTCCCAAAACAGCTGGAAGGCCAAGTTTGGGGATGCCTGGACTAGATGATCCTCAGGGTTCCTTCTGACTCTACAATCCCAGGATTCTTTGAAGAGGTGGCTTGATGGAAGTTTGTGAAATTCTGTGTGGCATGGAGAAAGCAGAGAACGTTTTCCTCCCTCTCTTGTAACACTGGAACGCATGGATATATTATTATTATTATTATTATTATTATTATTATTATTATTATTATTATGACTATTTTCACATAACAAAGTATTCCGACAAATCATCTTTATTGTATTCCCCCCCCATTTCCCCCCTCCCATCTCCCCCACATACCCCCTCCCTCCCCCCTACGACTTCCCTAAGTTCCTCTTTCTGGGGGTTTTTAACACATATTGTTCTCTGCATGTTATAAAAAATGTAAAAATCCCTGAATTATCCCTGTATTATATTAACAAATAAATTTCTGTGTGTTTATTCAAAACCTGCCAGGGAGTCCAATTCATTTTGTTGTTTCTTTAAGTACTTTGTAAAAGGTTCCCATTCTTCTTTGAAGTCACAGTTGTCCTTATCACGTAGTTTGTGCGTCAATTTTGCCAGTTCCGCGTAGTCCATCAGTTTCTCTGGCCATTGTTCTTTTGTCGGGGTTTCTTCATTCTTCCATCCTTGTGCTATTAAGACTCTTGCCGCCGTTGTCGCTTACATAAATATGTTCTTCATTTCCCTTGGCAGGTCTTTTCCTACAATCCCTAACAAAAATGCCTCTGGCATTTTTACAAATGTAAATTTAAACATTTTCTTCAACTCATTATATATCATTTCCCATTTTTAAAAAATTTCTCTGCAATCCCACCACATATGGTAAAAAGTCCGTTATTTTCCCTTGGAACGCATGAATATCTAATGAAGCTAAATTTTGGAAGACTTGGGACAGATAGAAGAAAGCTCTTCTTCACGGACATTCAAATGGAACTCCCTCCCACCGGAGGCCGTGACGTCCTCCAAACTGGATGGCTTTAATAATAATAATAATAATAATAATAATAATAATAATAATAATTAATTTATACCCCGCCCATCTGGCTGGGTTTCCCCAGCCACTCTGGGCGGCTTCCAATAAAACACTAAAATACAATAACCTATTAAACATTAGAAGCTTCCCTAAACAGGGCTGCCTTCAGATGTCTTCTAAAAGTCTGGTAGTTATTTTTCTCTTTGACATCTGTTGGGAGGGCGTTCCACAGGACGGGTGCCACCACCGAGAAGGCCCTCTGCCTGGTTCCCTGTAACTTGGCTTCCCGCAGCAAGGGAACCGCCAGAAGGTCCTCGGTGCTGGACCTCAGTGTCTGGGTAGAACGATGGGGGTGGAGACGCTCCTTCAGGTATACTGGGCCAAGGCCTTTTAGAGAAGCAGTCTATATAGACGCCTTGGCTGATGAAATGAAAAGTCATGGGAAGATCCAGGAGGGTCAAACAACAACAACAAGTTTCATATTAAAATGCTGGAGGGGCCACTCTCCAGCCTCCCCCCATCCCTGTCCCAGGGACTCTTGGGGTGGCAATTCCAAGTCCTTAGTAATGTCACGGTTTCCGCAGCATGTGAGATGTCGGAGGTTGTGCCGTTGATACGAATTTAAGCAGAAAGGAGGCCAATTGAGATCACATGAATTAAAAGCATTCAAAAAGCAATGCTAAATAATTTAAGAGGCAGGCTCGAGATGCACAAAATACTGAAGCAGTAAAGCCGAAATGGCATAAAATGAGATTACAATGAGGTTGCAAAACAAAGTACAAAGTTGACATAAACTGTGTTGCGTTCCAGAGTTATGAGCAAAGCATTAAACGCAAAGTAAATGTGGAGAAGAGCAGTAAATGCAAAGTAAATGAATAAACTGAGCACAGCAGACAAATTGCAGCATCAGGAAAGAACTGCAAGAGCGTGCATTGGCGGATGGGAAGTCGCTGATTTCCCCCAACCTGGAGATCTTGAAATAGCCCAAGAGCTGTGAGTCTCTGCAGTGGCGTAGCGTGGGGGGTGCAGGGGGGGCCGGCGGCACCGGGCACAACATTGGGGGGGGGGACGCGCTCGCACTCGAGTGCTAAAATCCACGGGTATGGGGACACAAATTACTTGCCTTGCCCCGGGTGCTGACAACCCACGCTATGCCACTGAGTCTCTGCCTCTCAGCTTGTCCTAAAATGGTTTGTCCATTTGTCTGTTTGTCTACTATGCATTCGGAGACCTCTTGAGATAGAATCATAGATTCACAGAATTGTAGAGTTGGGAGGGACCCAAAGGTCATCTAGTCCAACCCCCTGCAAAGCAGGAATCTCAGCTAAAGCATCCGTGATGGATGGCCATCCAACTTCTGCTTAAAAACCTCCATGGAAGGAGAATCCACCCCCCCCCCCAAGGGAGTCCACTGTCAAATAGCTCTTACTTTCCCATGTTCAGTCAGAAACTCCTTTCTTGTAAGTTGAAGCCATTGGTTCAAGTCCTCCCCTCCAGATTAGGAGGAAAAAGGCTTGCTCCCTCTTCCATGTGACAGCCCTTGAGATATTTGAAGATGGCTATCATTCTTCTCCTCCTCCTTCTTTGGCAATCACTCGTAGCTGAGTAAGATTGTCTTCCATAAACACGGTTTTAACAATGAGTCCATAAGTGACTGTGGAGGCCAATTCTGGATCCACACATCCTTCCACAGTGGGGAGATGGGTTTCCGGGCAGGAGTTGATGACAGTGAGGGTTTGCCAAGCGTGCCTTCTTCTTAGTACGTTTCTCCCTTGCGTCCTGAGTTTGAGAATCTTTAAAACCCTTGGCTGTAATGGCTGTTCTCCTCTGAGTCTCCTTTTTTTCAGGCTAAATGTACCCAGATCCTTCAATCATTCCTCATAAGGTTTAGTTTCCAGACCCTTGATCATCTTGGTTGCCCTCCTCTGCACACCTTCCAGCTTGTCAACTTCCTTCCAAAATTGTGGTTCCAATATTGTCACCAAACTAAGCCCAAATCTTTCCGAGGTGTGGGTGACAGTCTTTGTCAATGTTTGGGTGCCAGATGTCATTTGATTCAAGGTAGCAGACCTAAACATGACTTTGAATTGACTTCACTCAATTTTTGGCGTGATGGGTCCAAACACACAAATTGCACCATTTAAAATATGGAATTTAAAAGCAAAAACAAAACAAATCAAATCAGGGACCTTGCTTGGTAATCCTCACTACCTTATACTTGTCAATCCATATATTAGGACTGAGCTGACATAATTTCTATTTTTTTCTTTGTGCCAATCTGCACTTAATGGGCAGTCATGAGAAGCTCCTTGAACTCTGAGATTTAAAACACTTGTTGAGTGTATCTTGAAAAAAACTTCCATCAAACGGCACTTCAACAAATTGCCTGAGGAGTTCAAACAAGCCACACATCCTTGCTGGCGGGACTGGAAAATCGCTGACTGAATTAACTTTGGCTCCTGAGAATTAGAACGCCTGCTAGGAAGGGGGTGGGAGAAGCTTTTAGGATATTTTTAGCCATCCCTTCCCTTGGGGAAGGTGGCTCGGAATCCAAGTATGATTGCCACTCCTTCAGCGGCTAAGAAAGATTTGGTTATAAGCCAAGATGGTACATGGTTCAGTCACAAGTTTTCAGCGTGCAACTCTGTTGAAACTCATTAAAAGTGAACCTCAAGTTTCTATGTCTGTAGCAGAGGTGGAATCTTTGGTGAAGCTGAACATCCATCGAGAAAATTGCATGAGCAATGGATTTGCACATTACCCAATACTTGTATTTCCCTCCTGTGAGACTTAGAGGCATGCAATGGGTTTGCATTCAATTTGTATTGTTTTAGATGGCATCCTTCTGTTTCAGGACAAAATGGAGAAGGGCGTCTTTGGGGGTGAAGTAAAACTGTCGGAAGGCTATAGCACCTGCAGTGGCTGTCGAGAATGATATGGGAGAGACATGTTTTGTTGCAGCTGGGGGAGATGAAGGCTTCCAGTTGTGCTGCTGCAGGTGCACCATTGCATTTCTTCTCTGAGTCCTCCTCCCAGCGGTCATTCCTCCTCTGGTCACTGCACAACCCAACTGTCTCCAGGCTGTGATGGCCTGGGATTCCGAGTCTGAGAGTGAACTGGAGGAATCCCAGCCGGCACAGGAGTCCCCGCCTCCAGGGCCGGCTGAACTGGGGCAGGGCCTTGATTCTGAAGTGCCTGCACCTGTGCCGGATCCTCAGGAGCAGGCACCAGGTGAATCCACTCTGGCTCCAGAGGTAGTTGAGGACTCAGTGCCTACAGGTGAGTCTCCCCCTGGGCCCAGTAACCCTTCAGCCTCTCCTGAACTGCAGAGGCTTAGGGCAGAGAGGCGAAGGGAACTGGTTTCTCCCAGGAGGAGTGCTTGCCTTAAGGCCAGGAGAGGCGGGTCTCCTGGGGGCCGGGGCCGCCCCTGGCCTCAGAGAAGATAAAGGCCAGTCAGCCCGGTCCCAGGTTGCGGAAGCAACGTCGTCATTGAAGAGCTGTTTCGGCCAGCATCCAGTCCTGTTCCTCCAGTGTTCCTGTTCCCCGCCCGGCTTCCTGCTTCTGATCTTCGTGTGTTCCTGTCCCTGCCCAGCTCCCTGCTTCGGACCTCGCCTCGCACCTTGTGGACTATTTCCAGGCTAGTGACTCAGGACTGAACCTTGACTACGGTAGCAGTAACCTTCCCCCCGGGACCAGCACACAGGCACTGCAATGGACTCCCACACTAAAAAGATATCAAAAACAAACATTAAAAAGCAAGCATTGATAGAATTAAAGCTATCTATATCAAAGGGGATGTGGGTGGCGCTGTGGTCTAAACCACTGAGCCTCTTAGGCTTGCTGATCAGAAGGTCGATGGTTCGAATCCCCATGACAGAGTGAGCCCCCATTGCTCTGTCCCAACTCCTGCCAACCTTGTGGGAATGTTCAGGGTGGCAGGAGGGGATATATTGTTTATTAATATCCTTCTTAACTTGCGCTAGCAAGTCCCTTTTGTTTAGCAGAGTGCATTCCCTTTTTAACGCACAGCAGCTAGCTGGTTGCAGGCTTGTTTAAGCCTCTCACTATCATACAATTCAGTATTGTATTGAATTGTATGTTCCTGGTAAGTCCCCTTTTATCCCTCTCAAAAGAATAAACACGCAAGCATCTTATTTAAAGTCAATAAAAGAAGTTTACTCACATCAGTTTATCAGTTCACAGTTGGATCCCTGAAGGCAGACTTAGTTACAAAATATATACAGAGCATCTCTAGCTAAAAAGCTGTTGCTCCTACGATGGAGGAAGAGAGAGAGAGTGCTGTGTGTCTTGTGCTTTTGTTACCTGCACAGGTAAGGTCCTGCCCACCTCTAGTCACAGGCAAAGGTAATATGTCCTAGCTCAGGAGGAAACAGGAAGTTCCAGCAGACTAAACCAAACATCCCCTTGCATGTCCACTCTGGGAAAACAAGGTTGTATTTGACTGCTACTTATGTATCACATTCCACAAACCAAGCAGTTCGAAACCACGCCAGTGCAAGTAGATAAATAGGTATTGCTCTGGCAGGAAGGTAAATGGCGTTTCCATGCACTCTGGCTTCTGTCACTGTGTTCTGTTGTGCCAGACGTGAAAACAACATCGCACCAGCCCTTTCCTTAAAAACAATCGGTTCCGAAAAGCCTTCTGAATAAGCCAGTCTTCACCTGCTAGCAGAAGGACCAGTAGGGAGTCAGTCTTGCTTCTCTAGGAAGGGAGTTCCAGAGTCTGGGAGCAGCCCCTGAGAAGACTGCAATTGTAGCCCACCTGGGGTCAGTCCCATGCAGAGTGGGGGGCAGCCAGGTCCACTTGCCCTGAGGGGAGGGGCTGCCACAGTTCTGCCCAACTTACACTGTCATGCCAAAAACAAGACTCCCAAACCAGGCCTCTCAGACCAGCTCTGCGCAGGTTTGTATAGGGTGACCACCTTGGCATAGATGGCCAACTCCTGAAACGAATGGAGGTGAAGGTCCCAATTTGACCCTCCTGGATCTTCCCATGACTTTTCTTTTCATCAGCCAAGGCGTCTGTCTAGACTGCTTCTCTAAACAGCCTCGGTCCAGTATATCTGAAGGAGCGTCTCCACCCCCATCGGACACTGAGGTCCAGCACTGAGGGCATTCTGGCGGTTCCCTCCCTGTGAGGGAACCAGGCAGAGGGCCTTCTCGGTAGTGGCACCCGCCCTGTGGAACGCCCTCCCACTAGATGTCAAGGAAATAAACAGCTACCAGACTTTTAGAAGACATCTGAAGGCAGCCCTGTTTAGGGAAGCTTTTAATGTTTGATGCATTACTGTATTTTAATATTTTGTTGGAAGCCTCCCAGAGTGGCTGGGGAAACCCAGCCAGATGGGCAGGATAGAAATAATAAATTATTATTATTATTCTCTAGAGTGCGACTCAGAGGAAAGGTGTTGCTGCAGTTATTATGGCATCCCCTCTGCCATGGCCACGGGAGTCTCATTTATATTGCCCACGATATTTTTTAATGTTTGCATGAAAACACAAGAAGTCACGTGGTAGCTCCATTGAGCTGAGCTTGCATCAGTATGCAGATGACTCTGCCTTACCTCCCCTCTTCATCTACTAATCCTATGGAGGCTGTGGGAATACTGAATCAATGTTTGGACGCAGTTATTTAGCTCTGATTCCTGCACCGCAGGGGTTGGGCTGGATGACCTTGGGGTCCCTCCCAATTCTGCAGTTCTGTGGTTCTATGCTTCTATGTATTTGAAGGTTGAAGCCGCAGGGCACCAGAAGCCTGCCCCTGTCTCTTCCCAAATATAAGGTGAAACTTTTCCATCAGGAACTTTCAGCTCCTGTTAGAAGCCTGAAAATGGGGAAAGAGTTTTGGAGATTAACCAAATAGGACAGTGGAAGAATCACAAGGTGAACTGGAGGGCATTCATTCTAGGGGAGAAAAACTGCCAATAGACTCTGGCGATTCTTCGGCTAAAAAAATAAAAAATGAAAATCCTACTTTGGGACCTGAGAAATCAAAGCTGGCATAAGCACTGCAGGTTACAGACACTGTAGGGGTTTTGTGTGTGTCGAGAAACAAATGGAAACTGCAAAGCAGAAGGGCTTTTTTCCCTTCCGTTCTCCAGAGCAGCACCGCAGACAAAAATAATCCAGTCCGATTGGTGTCTCATTGCCCCAGAGCTGATCAAAAGCCTCTTTAAAGTCAATAGCCTGATTGAGCAGATCACAAAGGTTAGCCCCATAGACAGCCTTTGCAGACTTTAAAGCAGAGATCATAAAGCAAAGCGGCCTTGGGAAAGAGGTGAAGGAAAAGCTCCAGGGGCTGCTACTGCAAGGAGGACTCTTCGCTTTGAGGTCACTGCCTGCCTTCCACATCTGACAAGTCGCTGGCAAAACAAGGGGGGAGAAGGGAGCCCTGGGCCGGCAGATGATGGATGCAGAACGACGCAGATGGGTTGCAGTTGCTTGGCGCCACGCAGAAAAGCTGCCTGCAGTGTGGATCACTCACACATAATTGCGCTAATTAGCACCTCGATGGGCATCTGTAGCACAAGAGCATTGGCCAAGGACTTAAAGAAGGGGTAAGCAACATGGTGCCCTTCAGAAGTGGCAAAACTACCAGGCCACCAGTCTCCCCACATTAGCCACTTCAATATACTCCAACATTTCTCTGATGAAAATGTTGTCATTTAGTTGTGTCCGACTCCTTGTGACCCCCTGGACCAGAGCACGCCAGGCACTCTTGTCTTCCACTGCCTCCCGCAGTTTGGTCAAACTCATGCTGGTAGCTTCCAGAACACTGTCCAACCATCTCGTCTCTGTTATCCCCTTCTCCTTGCGCCCTCCATCTTTCCCAACATCAGGGTCTTTTCCAGGGAGTCTTCTCTTCTCATGAGGTGGCCAAAGTACTGGAGCCTCAGCTTCAGGATCTGTCCTTGCAGTGAGCACTCAGGGCTGATTTCCTTCAGAATGGAGAGGTTTGATCTTCTTGCAGTCCATGGACTCTCAAGAGTCTCCTCCAGCACCATGATGAAAATAGGGACATCCTACTCCATTATTTATTTATTTATTTATTTATTATTATTATTATTATTATTATTATTATTATTATTATTATTATTATTATTTTAATACCCCATCTCTCTGACTGGGTTGCGCCAGCCAATCTAGACGGATTCCAGCATATGTAAAAACAAAGTAAACATTGAACATTGAAAAATTGCCCACATTCTATGGCACCGGAATACAGCCCTTCCCCAACTCACTGCCCTCTGGAAGACATGTAGGATGGGATGCATAAGTAGCAGTCAAATACAACATTCCCTGTTTTCCTAGAGTGGACATGCAAAGGGGATGTTTGGACCAGCCAGTCAGAACTTCCTGTTTCCTCCTGGGCTGGGACATACCGTATTTTTCCCTCTATAACACGCAGATTTTTTCTCCTAAAAAGGAAGAGGAAATGTCTGTGCGTGTTATAGAGCGAATGTGTGGTCCCTGGAGCCGAAAAATCAAGCAAAAATCAAATCGCGGGGCTGCACGCTGCACGGAGAAGCGAAACCTGAAAAGAGGAAACGGCTGCTTTCCTGCATTCTGCCTCAGGGTCTTACTGCCCACCCTCCTCTGTTTCCTTGCTGGGAAAGCCCCTCCCCTCCAGGCAAGCTCCGGTGCTGCTGCGGGAGAGGGAGAGAGAGGGGGAAGGGAGAGAGAGAGGGGGGAGGGGGAGGGAGAGAGGGGG
The DNA here is from genome assembly GCF_964106915.1 of Podarcis gaigeae. Lineage (NCBI taxonomy): Eukaryota > Metazoa > Chordata > Lepidosauria > Squamata > Lacertidae > Podarcis > Podarcis gaigeae. The sequence goes on from NC_139678.1 coordinate 2,693,839, forward strand.
GAGGGAGAGAGAGGGGGGGAGGGAGGGAGGGAGAGAGAGAGAGAGAGAGAGAGAGAGATGGAGAGATGGCTGGCTTGGGTGGGGAAAAACTTTTGCCTTCCTTTCCTCCCTACCCCTCTCCTGCATTCTTAGCCAGCTGCTTCTCTGCACACCCCTCTCCTGCTCCTTGTCCCTTCTGTGTTTTTCCTTCCCTCCCCACTTAAAATGTGGTTACAAAGCATAGATCCTCAGGATCTTTGCATTGGGTCACCCCAAATTCACCATCAGATCACATAGCATGTCCATGGCTACAGCCTGCCCCCCCCCCAAATCACGCACCCACTGTTGCCTGGGGCTGCAATGGTGCAAAAACGTGGTTAAAAAGCATGGATCCACATGGATCCTCAGGATCTTTGCATTGGGTCACCCCAAATTCACCATCAGATCACATAGCATGTCCATGGCTACAGCCTGCCCCCCCAAAATCACACACCCACTGTTGCCTGGGGCTGCAATGGTGCAAAAATGTGGTTAAAAAGCGTGGATCCACATGGATCCTCAGGATCTTTGCATTGGGTCACCCCAAATTCACCATCAGATCACATAGCATGTCCATGGCTACAGCCTGCACCAAAAAAATCAGGCACCCACTCTTGCCTGGGGCTGCAATGGTGCAAAAATGTGGTTAAAAAGCATGGATCCACAGGGATTCTCAGGATCCTTCCATTGGGTCACCCCAAATTCACCATCAGATCACATAGCATGTCCATGGCTACAGCCTGCACCAAAAAAATCACGCACCCACTGTTGCCTGGGGCTGCAATGGTGCAAAAACGTGGTTACAAAGCATGGATCCACAGGAATTCTCAGGATTTTGGCATTGGGTCACCCCAAATTCACCATCAAATCACATGTCTGTGGCCACAGCATGAAGCCCAAAAATGATACGTCCACTGTTTCATTCAGAATGTTTTTCCCCTTGTTTTCCTCCTCTAAAAACAATGTGCGTGTTATGGTCAGGTGCGTGTTATAGAGCGAAAAATACGGTACTTCCCTTGAATGTGACTAGAGGTGCGCATGACCTTACCTGTGCAGGTAACAAAAGCACAAGGCACGCAGCACTCTCTGTCTGTCTGTCTCTCCCTCCCTCCCTCTCTCTCTCTCTCTGACTTCCTTTGTCATTGGAGCAGCTTTTTAGCTAGAGATGATCTGTTGGCTTCCAGCCAACAGAGGACACTGGGATTATTCCCATATGGGATAGCTCCACATGTATATACTTCGTAACTAAGTCTGCCTTCAGGGATCCAACTGCAAACTGATGATGTGAGTAAACTTCTTTTGTATACTTTAAACAAGATTGTGGTGTGTTTAGTCTTCTAAGAGGGATATAAGCGGACTTACCAGGAACCTAAAAGTGAGAGGCTTAAACAAGCCTGCAACCAGCTTTCTGCTGTGTGTGAGAAGGGGAATGTAAACTCTGCTAATTAAAGGGACTTGCTAGCACACATTAGGAAGGATATTAATAAACAATCTATCCTCTCCTGCCTCCCTGAACATTCCTACAAAACAATCCCTGCTCCATTGTGGACAATGGTCATCATCATCATCAACCTTTTATTCGACCGTCAGTCAGAAAAAAATACATTTGTCAATACACAGTTAAAACATCCAGGAAGATTTTAGAACTTAGCCAACACTAAAATGGGCTAAACAGATAGCCCCATATCAATACAGTCAATTATAGTCTTGCGACGCTTAAAAGTGAAAAAAAGAAATTTGGCCACCAAAAAAGGTATAGCTCTATTCACATTATTCAGCAAGTGTAAAACCTGGTTTTCTTCAGGTAGGAAGCTAAATTGACCTAGGAGTGGGTCTATAAAATTTTGTCTAAGCTCTGCATAAGAAGGGCAAGTCAAGAGAATGTGTTCGGTGGACTCAGCCACACCCATGGCACAATGACAGGTTCTCTGGGCATATGGTACTCCCCTGTACCTTCCCCACAATATCGCAGAGTCAAGGACATTTAATCTAGCCGCTGTAAGAAGTCTGCGGTATTCCACATAGTGGATTTCTGCAAGGTAGGGGGCTGGTATGGTCCGATAAATCTGGTCCCCTAGGAACATCCCTGGTTTTACCTGGGCTATGGTGGACAATGGTCAAGGATGTTGGCAACTGCCATAAGAATGTCAGAGAAGCCTGCTGGATCAGGCCAGTGGTCCACCTAGTCCAGCATCCTGCTCTCATAGTGGCCAGCCAGATGTCTGTGAGAAACCAGCAATCAGGATTTGAACACAAGAGCAAATCTCCCGTCCTGTGGTTTCCAGACGCTGCATGAGCTTATCTGTCCTGAATGGTCCAACATTCATCTTCCTTGGTTGTCCACCAATTCTAGTCTTCTGAGAGAGGAAGGAAAGCCTTCTCTCTCTCTCCTTTCTCCATGCCAGGCATAATTTTATACTCACGACGTGTCACCTCTTGCCTGCCTTTTCTCTAAGCTATACAGTCCCAAACTCTGCGGCCTGTTAGTATTTCATTCCTCCGATGCTGCAGATGAGATTGGTGTAAATCACATGCCTGTCTGGGAAGAGTGTGGGAGCGGAAGACAGTCTTATCTCTTCCGCTGTATCTTCTATTGTACTGTACTTTTGCTTTTACTTGTCCCTGTTCTTTCTCTCAGAGCTGGAGAGAGAGGACACCATAATTCCTTTGTCTGTCTATAGTGTGTAAATAAATACGTAGTTTTGTTCTACAATGTCTCGCGCTTCTTGCTGTGTAATGCTAGAAGACTAGTGTGCATATATCATTTGCTATATGTTACTGAAGCACACTGGAGAAGAAGGGAAATACCTTTTCCAGAGCTGTGCATACTGGAGGACGCTCGGAGTTCGGGGGCTGCAGGGGCACCCCAGGGCGTTTTCCAGCATAGGGGAGTCACACCATCCCTTTGACTCTACAACGTGCTTTTTGAACCCAAGGCAGCATATTTGTGATCCTCAGGTGGTCTTCCATTCAGACATTGACCAGACCCCCTTAGCTTCAGCAAGGTGGTGGCCTCAGGAAATCCCTCCTCTTCATTCACCCCTCATCTGTTTCTGGACAGAAAGAGTTTTACCACCATCAGAGGGAGAGGGAGAGGGAGAGGGAGAGGGAGAGGGAGAGGGAGAGGGAGAGGGAGAGGGAGAGATTTTTATTCCAAACCTCTATTATCTGTGTTTGTGGTTTAAAAGCTAAAGGTAAAGGGACCCCTGACCATTAGGTCCAGTTGTGGCCGACTCTTGGATTGCGGCGCTCATCTCGCTTTATTGGCCGGGGGAGCCGGCGTACAGCTTCCGGGTCATGTGGCCAGCATGACTAAGCCTCTTCTGGCGAACCAGAGCAGCACACGGAAACACCGTTTACCTTCCCACTGGAGCGGTACCTATTTATCTACTTGTACTGGTGTGCTTTCAAACTGCTAGGTTGGCAGGAGCTGGGACTGAGCAACGGGAGCTCACCCCGTCGCGGGGATGTGAACCGCCGACCTTCTGCAAGTCCTAGGCTCTGTGGTTTAACGCACAGCACCACCCTTGTCCCTGTGTTTGTGGTTAAGTAATGATAAAACACAAAGGGTGTGTGTGTGTGTGTGTGTGTGTGTGTGTGTGAATTCTCCACAAATAGTTACTGTGCAGAGTTAAATTGCAGCCAGTCGTGGTCTGTCGTTTTGCAGTTTAAATCACGCACATGGTATGGCTTTTAAAGTGCGCATTGCAAATTATCTTACAATTCCAAACTGATGTGCTTTAACTTTATATATAACTGGAAAGACAATAGAGGCTTACGCTGGCATTCGTGAGCTATAAGTAGAATAAAGCATGCAGGGGAGAATCTGCAACTTCCAGCAGTTCTGTATTTGGGCAGGCAATGCATTCCAGATCTGGCCAGGCTCCAGTTGGGGAAGATGAAGGAATCTGAAAGAATTAACACAATTAATAGGCTCATAAAATCACTCCTGCCTGGAGGCTGAGAGTTGACAGATCTCAGCAGCCTCTTGCAAAGCCTGACAGGCACCAGAGTTCCTGCATTATTTTAATCTCCCGAAACAGTAGTTTTGAAGTCCTGCAGACAAGGGACTGGAGCATTAAAGAAGCATAAAAGTCTTTTCACATCACATGCGGACATTTATAATACAGCATGGGCTATATTTATGCTGCCTGCTCAGTATTCATAGAATCACAGAATAGCTGAAGGAGACCCTCAGGGGTAATCTAGTCCCTGCAATGAAGGAATCACAGCTCATTCATCACAGACAGATATCCACCCAACCAACCACTGCTTTAAAACTTCCAATGAACGAGAGCCCACCACCTTCTGAGGAAGTCCATTCCATGGCCAGAAAGTTCTTCGTGATGGTCAGTTGTAATCTCCTTTCTTGTTAATGGAATCCATTGGTTTGGGTCCCAGCCTCTGGAGCAGGAGAAAACAGAGTTGCTCCATTTTCCACGTGGCAGACGTTGAGGTATTTGAAGGCAGCTCTCATATCTCTCTCCTCTTTTCCAAGATAAACATTCCCAATGCCATCAACGGTTCCTCATCAGGCCTGGTTTCCAGATCCTTGATCATCTTGGTCGCCCTCCCCTGCATGTATTCCAGCTTGCCAATGTGCTTCTTAAGCCCTGGTGCCTAGAACTGGACACAGGACTCCAGGTGTTTTTGTACTGGTATCCTTCAGGACATGGGAGAGCTGGTGCTTCTGCAACTAGTTTTGGAACATGAAGGTAACCAATGTTCTCATTCTTCTGTTCCTTTCTTCCCAGCTTTTTGCAAACTGTTGTTCTTCATTCTTCGGAGGCTGCCCTCCTATTCCAGAATACACCACCTGCAAATATTTGTCTATGGATATATATATATATATATGGAATAATTGATGCTTTTGAATTATGGTGCTGGAGGAGACTCTTGAGAGTCCCATGGACTGCAAGAAGATCAAACCTCTCCATTCTGAAGGAAATAAGCCCTGAGTGCTCACTGGAAGGACAGATCGCGAAGCTGAGGCTCCAAGACTTTGGCCACCTCCTGAGAAGAGAAGACTCCCTGGAAAAGACCCTGATGTTGGGAAAGATGGAGGGCACAAGGAGAAGGAGACAACAGAGGACGAGATGGTTGGATAGTGTTCTCGAAGCTACCAGCATGAGTTTGACCAAACTGCGGGAGGCAGTGGAAGACAGGAGTGCCTGGCGTGCTCTGGTCCAGGGGGTCACGAAGAGTCGGACACGACTAAACAACTAAACAATAACATATATATATGAATTGGGGAGAAATAATAATAAGATCACTCACTTTCTCTGACCCTCCCCCCTCCTGCTGGGTCTGAGAATGGAATATGCTGTAATGTTACGGCTGGATTGATGCTCGTGGGAGAATGATGCAAGCTAGGAAATGCATTTGGAGCACATTTCTGTAATGCCTTTATCCCGACATCTTACAGGAAACAGAAGAACAAACAGAGGCAGGGGAAACCAAAGGAGAAAAAATTAAAGGCAAAGAGAAAGAGAAAAACACAAAACAACTCGGAATGGAGCTTTAACAATGAAACCTGCCAGGAAAAAATGTTCAGCCGCTCCTGTAATCTTGGAAAAAATATTAGAGGGAGAGCAAACCCCAGCGGAAGGCGTGTGGCTTCGGAGCAGATTAAAGGAGCTGTCTCCCGCTTGATGGGCACAGTCGCCTGTACCCCAACCAGACATCATTCATTAAAGCAGAAAGTATGTGTTTATTGCATAGCGCAGAGGTGTTTAGCAAAGATAACCTTGTTAGCAACAGAGTCCGTCTGGATTGCCAGTGTGACTAACCAAACTGGCAGCCAAAGGAGGGGGCACCGGTGCCCTTCTGGGAACGGGGGAACGGGGGGAGGTTCGGGACATGCCCTTTTTGAAGCCACGCGTTTGGTCATTTTCCAAAACGGCTGTGTTAGCAAATTCACGATTTGCCACACAGTTGTTCTGGGTGTGCGACGGCATCTGACAAGCAGATGTCCAAATCCTGCCTGGCAGCAGGATTGCAGCAGCAGTCTAGAGCTTGGAAGAAGCTGCCTCCCGCTGAGTCAGGCTATTCGTCCACCTGGCTTAGCCCTGTCTAAAGCAGCGATGGGGTAGCTGTCACCCTCCAGATGTTCTTGGGACTCATCAGTCATCTTCCCCTGTCCAGACAAGTGTCTGGAAACCAAGCCTTAAGAGGAATGGTTGAAGGAGCTGGGTATGTTTAGCCAGGGGAAGAGGAGACTGAGAAGAGATATGAGAGTTACAGATAGGTAGCTGTGTTGGTCTGTCATAGTCAAAACAAAAAAAATTCCTTCCAGTAGCACCTTAAAGACCAACTAAGTCAGTTCTTGGTATGAGCTTTCGTGTGCATGCACACTTCTTCAGATACACTGAAACAGAAGTTTCCAGACCCTTCTATATAGTGAGAAGGTGGGGAGGGGAGATATGAGAGCCATCTTCAAATATCCAAGGAGCTGTCACATGGAAGATGGAGCAAGCTTGTTTTCAACTGCTCTGGAGGGGAGGACTCAGACAAATGGCAAGAAAGGAGATTCTGACTCAACATTAGCAACAACTTTCTGACAGTCCTGAATGGGGTCACTGTGCCCCGGAAGGACCTGGATCACAGCCTGGGAGTCATTTTGGACTCACAGCTCTCCACAAAGGTGCAGGTTAATTCTGTGTCCAGGGCACAGCTCCATCTGGTGCTCCATCTGGTCCTACCAGCTCCATCTGGTGCACAGGATGAGACGCTCCCTGCCCGCAGACTGTCTTGCCAGAGTGGTGCATGCTCTGGTTATCTCCCGCTTGGACTACTGCAATGCACAATGGGGCTACTTTTGAAGGTGACCCGGAAACTGCAATTAATCCAGAATGCAGCAGCTAGACTGGTGACTGGGAACGGCCGCCGAGACCATATAACACTGGTCCTGAAAGATCTTCATTGGGTCCCAGTACATTTCCAAGCACAATTCAAAGTGTTGGTGCTGACCTTGAAAGCCTAAATGGTCCTGTATATCTGAAGGAGCGTCTCCACCATCATCATCCAGCCCGGACACTGAGGTCCAGCGCCGAGGGCCTTCTAGTGGTTCCCTCACTACGAGAAGTAAGCTTAAAGGGAACCAGGAAGAGGGCCTTCTCTGTGGTGGCGCCCGCCCTGTGGAACGCCCTCCCAGCAGATGTCAAGGCAATAAATAACTATTTTACTTTTAAAAGACAACTGAAGATGGCCCTGTTTAGGGAGGTTTCTAATGTCTGATGCTGTATTGTTTTTAATATTCGGTTGGGAGCCACCCAGAGCTGCTGGGGAAACCCAGCCAGATGGGCGGGGTATAAATAATAAATTATTATTATTATTATTATTATTATTATTATTATTATTATTATTAGGTGATCACTCATAGACAAGTAAGATGGTCTTCCATTAACACGGTTTTAACAGTGAGTCTGTAAGTGACTCACGTCCTTCCACAGTGGGACATACCGTATTTTTCGCTCTATAAGACGCACCAGACCACAAGACGCCCCTAGTTTTTGGAGGAGGAAAACAAGAAAAAAATTATTCTGAATCTCAGAAGCCAGAACAGCAAGAAGGATCGCTGCGCATTGAAAGCAGCAATCCCTCTTGCTGTTCTGGCTTCTGGGATAGCTGTGCAGCCTGCATTCGCTCCATAAGACGCACACACATTTCCCCTTACTTATTAGGAGGGGAAAAATGAGTCTTATAGAGCAAAAAATACGGTAGGTTTCTGGCCGGGAGTTGATCACGGTGAGGGTTTGCCATGTGTGCCTCCCTCTTAGCACATTTCTCCCTTTCGTCCTGACAGTAAGAGCTGTTCGACAGTGGAGTGGACAATCTCAGAAGGCTGAGCTTCCCCTGACCCTCCCTTCCCTCCACAGCACGTGCAGAAACCTCCTTCTTGACTGTTGGACCCAATCTTGGCCTCATCTGCTCAATCCACCGGAACCTGTCTTCACATGCAGGGAAGTCCCTCACTCACTGAGGGTTTGAGACCCATTGGCCACCCTCCTCTGGCTTAGCCGGCCAGTTGAAGCCATTTTCTGGCGTGTGGTATACAAATTTAATTTAACAACAACAACCATTTCATTTAATTGATTCAACAAGACCGAAGAGGATGGTCCAGTTTTTACCAATCTTTTTCCCCAGTTGATCCCAGCTTTTCAGAAGCTGACAGTCATTTACACCCCCAGCGTCCCCTCCCACCCCCTTGCCTCTTAGTGCCCCCCTAGGTAATTCCACCACCTCCAGGGGGCAGAACTGCCCCCTTTGGAAACCACTGGCTGAGAATCTCCCTTAGTTTTGAATCCCCCATTGTAAGTGAAGGGGCGCTTTGCGAATTGACATGATGCAGGCCACGAGATCTGAATTTCTGCTCAAATTTGAGCCGCTCTGCAGAATTAGAGCTGAGCTAATGCCTCGGTGGATTAAAGTGCCTGTACAAAGATCTCCTTTGCAGAACTTTCGCGGGGGGTTCAGGAGGTGAGCAGCAGAGCTCTGCAGATAGCTTTCTAATTGGAAGGAAAGCGGGTCTGCCAGTGTTGAACACGGAGGCTAAGTCCTAAACTGCTGCACGCTATCTAAACATGCCCCCGCTGTTCCCTTTTATGCTGAGCGGAGAGAGAAGATTCATTCATACGCCGCACATTGCACATTAAATATAAAAAAAGAAAATGAGGAACAATTCATACGGTGAGCGACTGCGGTTCCTTGATTTGACGGAGGGAGTATAACAATCAAGGGAAGCATATTTAATTCACTCGTAGCATAGTCTCTCTTTTTTATTTAAAAAAAAAAGTGTAATGTTCCTTCTGGCGTGTAATTTGCAGAGTGACTGTGATAGATTACGAATATCAAAGCACTGTTTGGAAATAGCTGGAGGTTGTTAGGAAAATTCCTAGGTTCCCTTCCTGGGAGCAGACTGCCGAAAGGATAGTGGAGTCAGGTACACAACAGGGAGGCTCAGCAGAGATTTATTAATCATTAAGGCAGCGCTGAATGGTCAGCCACCAGGCTATTGCCCCAAGCATGGTCTGACAACAGTACATGCCCTTAGGCTCTCCTTATAATACCCTTCTTCTATCGGGTAAATACATGCAGTCGTCACGCCCCTCTCATTTATGCAACATTATTGGCTAAAGCACTACATGAGCAGCTTGTGGACTTCCAATTGGATACTAGGGCTTGCCAATTAGAAGGTCGGCAGTTTGAATCCCCGCAACGGGGTGAGCTCCCGTTGCTCGGTCCCAGCTCCTGCCAACCTAGCAGTTTGAAAGCACATCAAAGTGCAAGTAGATAAATAGGTACCGCTCCAGCGGGAAGGTAAACGGTGTTTCTGTGTGCTGCTCTGGTTCGCCAGAAGCAGCTTAGTCATGCTGGCCACATGAACCGGAAGCTGTACGCCGGCTCCCTCAGCCAATAAAGCGAGATGAGCGCCACAACCCCAGAGTCATCAGTGACTGAGGTCCAGCTCCAAGGGCCTTCTGGCGGTTCCCTCGCTGCGAGAAGCAAAGTTACAGGGAACCAGGCAGAGGGCCTTCTCAGTAGTGGCGCCCACCCTGTGGAATGCCCTTCCAGCAGATGTCAAGGAAATGAGCAACTACCCTACTTTTAAAAGACATATGAAGACAGCCCTGTTTAGGGAAGTTTTTGATGTTAAATGCTGTTTTGTGTTTTTAATATTAGGTTAGGAGCCACCTGGAGTGGCTGGGGAGGCCCAGCCAGATGGGTGGGATATGAATAATAGAGTAATATTATTATACCCTCTTTTAATGCCATCACTTCATTTTGTGGGAGCGAATTCCATCTAGTACATCGCTTGGAACTTGGGAGGCCTCCCCATTTCATAGCATCATAGAATCACAAAGTTGGAAAGGGTCCCCGAGGGTCATCTAGTCCTACCCCCTGCAATGCAGGAATCTCAACTTGAGCATCCATGGCAGATGGCCATCCAACCTCTGCTTAAAAACCTCCCAGGAAGGAGAGTCCACCACCTCCCCAGGGAGACCCTTACGCCGCAAACAGCTCTTACTGTCAAAAAGTTATTCCAGATGTTTAGTCAGAATCTCCTTTCTTGTAACTTGAAGCCATCAGTTTGTGTCCTTCCTTCCAATGGCTTGCAGGCTTCTCTTCTCGCAAGGTGTACATCTTCAATTGCTTTCTTCCATTTTGGGCCCTGAAATACTTCTTTTTCTCTTCAACTCTGCTCAGGATCTCCTGGAGAACTAGCTGCTAGATTGCATATCCTTTTCAAAAAAATTCCATTACTGCTTCTTCATTCCACTTGCCCTTGGTGGAACCGGAAATCTCTTTAGCACCTAGCAAGAGGCTAATCTAATTAAATCTGCACAGCCCTTTCTACACTCCATCCTAAAACTGTTACAAACAGCAGACTTGGGGGCTTTTAACGTCACGCCCTATTTCCTCACCTGCTTTTGAAACTCAATAGCCAGCCTGAAGAAAAGTTCCAAAGGACTCAAAAAGTTTGCTTTATGACATTTTGGTTGGCCCTAATAAAGACTTTGCTCTCCTGTTCTGTCCTCTCCCCCAACAGGTCAACAGCTTTTATGACCTTCCGTGGTGGATTTGCCGAACAATGCTTGCCTGATATTTCAAAAGAAACCTGCTAATATCATGAGGCCATTGTTCAAGTCTATGTTGCAACCCCATTTGTGCACAGTTGTGGTCGAATCAACTCAAAAAAGGCTATTGTGGAGGTGGGAAAGGTTCAGGAAAGAGCAACAAGAATGATCAAGGCGGATGAGTGACTCAATAGACATAATGCTCGAATTCTGGAGTGATCCAACATAGCTGAATGTTGGAAGGCTCAGAACAAACCAAAGAAACTGCTTCTTCACACATCACATACCTAAGCTATGGAACAGGCTGCCACCTCAATGATTTTAAAAGAGAGCTGGGCCAATTAGTCAAAAGGGGACAAGCTGATCAATGGCTACTAGGTGGCCATCCAAACTCTGCTTAAAAACCTCCAATGGAGAGTCCAGCTTTTGGAAACCCCAGTAGGGGAGAAGCCCTGCTTGTGGCATCTGGTTGACCATAGTGAGAGCTGGAGGTTGGGTCAGATTGGCCTTTTTGACCTGATCCAGCAGGGACACAAATTCTCCTCTCATAGCAAGGGACTGGAATATTGTTAGGAATTTTATCCACCACGCTGCTCCAGCAAGTAGCACTATGTTGTTTATAGCATGTGAGTCCCTGAGAGCGTGAGACAGGAAGTCTCAGCACTGTTGGGAGTTTAGTTTCGCTTCTGTGTGTGATGCTTTTCTGTACTGATGCTGAGAGAGCACAGACATGCTGATGGGTTCTTTGTATATAGACTGTAAAATAAAGTAGTTTATAGCTATAGTCCCATGGACTGCAAGAAGATCCAACCTATCCATTCTGAAGGAAATCATCCCTGGGTGCTCACTGGAAGGACAGATCCTGAAGCTGAGGCTCCAATACTTTGGCTACCTCATGAGAAGAGAAGACTCCCTGGAAAAGACCCTGATGCTGGGAAAGATGGAGGGCACAAGGAGAAGGGGACGACGGAGAACGAGATGGTGGGACAGTGTTCTCGAAGCTACCAGCATGAGTTTGACCAAACTGCGGGAGGCAGTGGAAGACAGGAGTGCCTGGCATGCTCACAAAGAGTCGGACACAACTAAACGACTAAACAACAACAAGCTACTGATTGTCTCTTTCTTCTGCAATGAGATGCCAGAAAACAAGTGTGCTCCTCTCAGGAGTGAGGGGTTGCATATCACCGGTCTCTCTGGACTGAGGAAGATTTACAGCCAGAGGGTGACCACTGGAGAGACGCCCTGGTGTCTTAGGAAGGTGACGGCCTTCCCGGGTGTTTTTCCCAACAAATATCTGTCACCTGGAAGATGGAGCAAACTCAGTTCCCACTGCTCCGGAGAGTCAGACCCGAACCAATGGATTCCAGTTCCAAGAAAGCAGATTCCGACCAAGCAGGAGAAAGAACTTTCAGTTGGACAGTGGAACAGACTCCCTCAGAAGGTGGTGGACTCTCCTTCCTTGGAGGTTTTTCAGCAGAGGTTGAATGGCCATCTGTCATGGATGCTTTAGCTGAAATTCCCGCATTGTGGGGGGGCTGGAGTAGATGACCCTTGGAGTCCCTTCCGACTCTTCAATTCTACGATTCTACTAGCCATGATGGTTGTCAGGCTGGTAGGCCTTCATGTGCCAGTTGCTGGGGACCACAAGTAGGGAAAGTGGCTCTTGTGCTTGGGTCTTGTTTGCAGGCATCCCGCTGAGACGTTTGGTTGGCCGCTGTGAGAAAGGATGCTGGAACTCGATGGTCCTTTGGTCTGTTCCAGTTGCGGGCATGCTCTCCTCTTCTTCTGTTCTGTTAAAGGCCCTTTCCTGTGTTGGGAAGAATAGATGTTTCACTCTACTAGACATCCTCAGTTTATTCTCTCAATGGGTGTTGACGTTTGGGTGTCCTCAGCATTTCCCAAGCTCCATAAAGGCTGCTTCTGACCATAGCGCTGCTTTGAACAGTTCCAGCTCCTTGCTAATAGTTTTCCTTCCATTCTTGCTCCCAATTAACCTTTCCTTCTCCCTTTAATCCAGTCCGTTGCACTCTCCAACATTCCTAGTTTTTATCAGACTAATTGCACTTTTTCATCTACCCCTTTTGATTTTCTCAAATCTAATTATACTGTTATCATGGGTTCTGAGATGGTGTAACACCATTGGGTTATTGATAATTCCTGTTCATTAATTTATTTTTTTTAAAGCAGCTTCTTATAATTTCTTGCTAATATTCAGATGGCAAAATCAACCCCTGGGATTGGCTGGCTGTGCAGTTGTGAGTACTGATTTGTGTAGCATTAATGGCTGGCAGTTTGCAGGTAAATCCTTCCCCTTTGTCTTCATAGCCCCAGTAGATGGGGACCTCAGCTGTCACCACGTTCCTCAGAGCACTTCTTGGCCTGAGCTGGACCCAGAGGTGGAACACCAGTGGAATTAATCAATTAAAGCAGTGAAGCATTCTTCTTTCTCCAAGTGGTAGAAGCAAAGATGAACAAGTTCATCTGGTACTGTATGTCCAATGGAAAGTTTGAGAAGCTCCACCAGCTCCAGAGTACTGACTGAAGTCTATAGCAAATAAGGAAACAAATAAACCAGTAGTGCCTTGGTTTCTCTGAATTGCTATCCAGTTTACAGTTGGAAGTTACCCCAAGGGTTTAATCCATCTCCCTGCAATGGAGAATTCTCTGACAGGTAGCCATCCAACCTCTGCTTAAAAACCTTCAGTGAAAGAAAGTCCACCACCTTCCAAAGTCTACCACCTCCAAGTTCTTCCTTACATTTGGTTGTAATCTCCAGTGCCAGTGTGGTGTAGTAGTTAAGAGCAGTGGACTCGTAATCTGGTGAACCAGGTTCGCTTCCCTGCTCCTCCACATGCAGCTGCTGGGTGACCTTGGGCCAGTCACGCTTCTCTGAAGTCTCTCAGCCAAACTCACCTCACAGAGTGTTTGCTGTGGTGGAGGAAGGGAAAGGAGATTGTTAGCCGCTTTGAGACTCCTTAGGGTAGTGATAAAGCGGGATGTCAAATCCAAACTCTTCTTCTACTTCCTTCCTTCCTTCCTTCCTTCCTTCCTTCCTTCCTTCCTTCCTTGTCATTTGAATCCATTGGTTTAGGTCCTAACCTCTGGAGCAGCAGAAAACAAGCTTGCTCCATCTTCCATGGGACAGCCCTTCAGAGATTTGAAGAGGGCTCTCATGTCACCTCTCAGTCTCCTCTTCTCCATGCTGAACATCCCCAACTCCCTCCGCCATTCCTCAAAAGGCTTGGTATCCAGTTCTGTTTTGGACCCAGTCCAGGAAGTTCTTCAGTGAGTTTGTCATCTCCCACAAGAGCCTGAATAATGCAAAGTGCAAAGTGGTCCTTTGTGACTCTTTAAAGCAGCATAATTCATATGGTGCATATGAGATTTATGGGGGTCAGTGCAAAAAAGGATTGCAAATCTCTTCTTGACACTTCATTGAGGAGTCGACGCAGGAGGGGGTTGGGGGGGACCTGCCTTGGTACTTCAAGGCAGGTAAGTTTGAACAAGGACAATGCTGCATATTATTCAGCAGTTGTTGGGAGAGACAAAAGCTTTCCCCTCCCCCACCTGACTTTCTGCAGATAGGGAGAGGGGAGCAGTCTGCTAAACAGAAATACCTCGGCCTTGCAGTGTAATGGAAGAAAGCAGAGCTTTAATTTCCGGGGGGGCGGGGCATCTCAGCTCAAGGCGAACCAGAAGCTTGGACAGTCCTTGGAACTTAGCGTTACGTGAAATATTTGTGGTTCCTCGGGGGTGAAGTGTTGGCAATCTGCATGCAATTGGGCTAATAGCAGTTCCTGCCAATGTTTGGATTTGGATTTGATATCCCGCTTTATCCCGAAGGAGTCTCCAAGCGGCTAACATTCTCCTTTCCCTTCCTCCCCCACAACAAACACTCTGTGAGGTGACTGAGGCTGAGAGACTTCAAGGAAGTGTGACTAGCCCAAGGTCACCCAGCAGCTACATGTGGAGGAGTTCTTAACCACTACACCACACCCGCTCACAATGTGTTCCCCTCCACCACTTCAGCTTTATTTACAGTATTTAAAAATAATTAAGATGCAATGTCACAGTAAAATGGCCCCAATTAACATGACTTCCCAGTAGTGATGTATGGAAGTGAGAACTGGACCATCAAGAAGGCTGATCGTCGAAGAATGGATGCTTTTGAATTCTGGTGCTGGAGAAGACTCTTGAGAGTCCCATGGACTGCAAGAAGATCAATCCTCTCCATTCTGAATGAAATCAGCCCTGAGTGCTCACTGGAAGGACAGATCCTGAAGCTGAGGCTCCAAGACTTTGGCCACCTCATGAGAAGAGAAGACTCCCTGGAAAAGACCCTGATGTTGGGAAAGATGGAGGGCACAAGGAGAAGGGGACGACAGAGGACGAGATGGTTGGACAGTGTTCTCGAAGCTACCAGCATGAGTTTGACTAAACTGTGGGAGGCAGTTGCGAGGAGTGCCTGGCGTGCTCTGGTCAAGGGGGTCATGAAGAGTCGGACACGACTAAACGACTAAACAACAACAACAACATGACTTCAGGGTTTCTTGCCATCACACCGGTGGGAAGACTGAAGATGCACCGTGGGAGCAGGGCCAGGGCGGGAGAGTGCTAGAGTCCTGTCTAGTCAAGTTGTGTGGGATCAATTCGAATCTGTTACCTCCGAGGATGTGGACAGGCTGCTTGGATGAGTGAAACCAACCACCTGTCTTCTTGATCGTTGCCCATTCTGGCTGATAAAAGCGAACCGGGAAGGGCTGGGCGATGGGCTTTGTGGGGTGGTGAATGCTTCCCTCTGTGTGAGAGCCTTCCCAGAACCTCTGAAAGAGGCGGTTATTAAACCGCTTCTTAAAAAACCATCTTTAGATGTGGCCACTATGCCCAACTATCGCCCAGTCTCCTTTCTTTCTTCAACGATTTCAAGGTATATCTGGCAGGGCAGAAAGCCGAGAATTAAATTTAAGCTATTAACAGACGAGAAGGAAAGAGGAGGCTTTGCCCTGCCAGACCTGAAACTATATTATGAAGCAGCATGTCTTTGCTGGGTGAAAGAGTGGATAAAACTTGATAATAAATAATTATTGGACTTAGGTTTTGATAACAGATTTGGATGGCACGCGTATTTATGGTATGGGAAGATGAAAATCCATAAAGGTTTTGGGAACCACATTTTTCGGAGTGCGTTAATAGAAATATGGGATAGGTATAAAAACCTATTAGAACCAAGAGTTCCACGCTGGTTATCCCCGTTAGAAATTATGAGTGTAAAGAAAATTGATATGAGAGGTAAATGGATTACTTATGGTGAATTGACAATGAAAGAAGGAGGAAAATGGAAATTAAAACCATAGGAGCAAGTTAAAGAATATGTTTATGATTGGTTGCATTACTTTCAGGTCAATGAAATGTTTAAAAAAGATATGAAAGAATGTGGTTATGCAGAAAAAGACTCTAAGTTTCAGATTGACATAATAAATAATGATTGTAAAATTCTGTCAAAAATGTATAAGATATCGTTGGAATGGCATACGAAAGACGAAGAAATTAAATCGGTAATGATACAATGGGCCAGGGATTTTGGTCATAATATTCAATTTGAAGATTGGGAAAAATTATGGAAAGATAACTTAAAATTCACTGCATGTACAGCGTTAAAGGAAAATGTGATGAAAATGTTCTATAGATGGTATATAACACCAGTAAAATTGGCAAAAATGTTTAAGACGTCTAATAAGTGTTGGAAATGTAAAGAAAAAGAGGGAACGTTTTATCATACGTGGTGGGATTGCAAGAAAGTTAAAAGTTTCTGGGAGATGATATATAATGAGCTGAAAAAGATGTTAAAGTATACATTTGTAAAGAAACCAGAAGCATTTCTTTTGGGGATTACAGGAAAAGAGATAAGAAAAAAAGACTGTAAACTCTTTCAATATGCTGCTACAGCTGCAAGGATTTTACTGGCCCAGAAATGGAAACAAGAGGAAATACCAACGATAGAAGATTGGAGATCGAAACTGACGGACTATGCAGAATTGGACAAGCTAACTGGGAAAATCAGATATCTGAAAGACCAAAAGTTCACCGAAGACTGGGGGAAATTTGTAGAATATCTGAAAAATATATGTGATGTGCAAACAACGTTAGTGGGATTTAAAGAAGCATTGTGAAATCTAAGAGGTATTGTCAAAACAATAGATGTGGGAGGGAAGACTAAAGACAATACTAAAGGAGAAGGAATGTGTAACTAAGAGGTACAGATGGATGATTGTCAGAGAAGCTGAAGTTCGAAAAGAGAGAATTTGTTTGTTAAAATTGGATAAAATTGTTTATTTGTGTTGTAAAACAATAAAAAATTATATATATAAAAAAAACTATCGCCCAGTCTCAAATTTTCCATTCTTGGGCAAGGTGATTGAGTGAGGGGTTGCTGAACAACTCCAGGCATGCCTGGAAGAAGCAGACCAATTGGATCCCTTCCAGTCAGGATTCAGGCCTCATCAGAGAGCCAGGGTGGTGTAGTGGTTAAGAACAATAGACTCGTAATCTGGGGAACGGGGTTCGCGTCTCCGCTCCTCCACATGCAGCTGCCGGGTGACCTTGGGCCAGTCACACTTCTTTGAAGTCTCTCAGCCCCACTCACCTCACAGAGTGTTTGTTGTGGGGAAGGAAGGGAAAGGAGAATGTTAGCCGCTTTGAGACTCCTTAAAGGGAGTGAAAGGCGGGATATCAAATCCAAACTCTTCTTCTTCTTCTTCCTCATCATGGGACTGAAACTGCCTTGGTCACACTGGTCGAATATTAAAAACACGATAAAAGATCAAACATTAAAAACTTCCCTAAACAGGGCTAAACATGTTGGTTTCTGCTTCCTTCACTGAGCAGCGAAGTGCTTGTCACAAGACAATGTTTACATTTCACAGTCAAGTGCTGTTGGGTTTTCTCACGGGAAAGGAGACTGGATGTGACGTACACTGGTTTCCTGTTTTTCACTGTTCTTTGCAGTTCAGTCTGATTCTCTCCGTGCTTTAGAGGAGAGAGGATGCCTTTCTCTGCTCCGGCAGAGGGAAAATGTTTTTCTGTAAATTACCAGCTTTGAAGTGTAAATAAAGTAATATAGAGCATGTTGGCACGTACTTTTCATCATTCCGCTGTGCACTGGACACTGCTTATCTCCAACATTTGGTTCCGGGCCCAGAAAAACGCAGTGTTTTGAGAATGGACTCCAGAAGTCGGGCTCCTGGCAAAGGAACAAAGGAGCAAAGAATTGGAGTGCCGGCAAAGGATCGGAATGCAGAGGGCCGGATCGGACGATATCTCTGCGCGTCAAGATGATTTGATGAGGTATGTGCTACAGCTCCGGGCAGCCTGCCAGCTTCTAATTAATGGCTTTATGGCTGGACTTTGAACTTTTATAGCCGGTTTTGCCGTGGCACAGGCAAAAGGCTAGAAGGATAAATTTTTCCTATGCTGGGGGAAATCGAAAGTAAAGCAGCTGCAGCAGTGTCGCAGCATGAATTTAAGACAGCAGAGAGAACTTTCACTTTTGAACTTGCCTTTGGAATGCGGTTTGAAGCAGCTGCAGATAAACAAAGCAGTTAAGCAGAAAGGCACAGGTTCACAAAGCAGAGGCTGTTTTTGAATTTGCTTTTGGATTGAAGCAGCTGTACACAGACGCAGCTTGTATGAAGCAGCCTGATTTAAAGCAGCAGAGATGACGCAGAAGGCTAATGCCAAAGTCATGATGGCTAGCTGCAGAAGGCTGGATGAGGCAAGTGGGGAATCTGATGCCAATCAGCCAAATGCTCAACTCACAGTAGCCTGTGATACTGCCATGATTCAGAATGAAGCAGACCGCCAGGGTGATAGCTGCATGGGCAAGGGGGAGTCTTCACAGACGTCATCCCAGAGTGCAGTGGAACCACCAGATGGCGCCAAAGCTTTGAAGGCAGTGAAATGCTACTCGTGTGGACGTCTAGGCCATATGAAGAGGGAATGCAGATATCCCAGGGCCAAGACAGAGCAGCGCAGCGAAAGCTCATCGCGTGGAAAAGGCCGAGGCAAAGGCAAAGGTCCGGTGTCCAGGACAACGCAGCACAAGGCAATGGTCTCACGCTTCACTCCAAAGGTTGCAGAGGTCCAGAAGACATCTAGATCTTTCTTCGTTGTTGATTCAGCGGCGACCCACCACATGTGCAACGATAAGCGACTGTTCGTGTCTTTTACACCGCAGGAAGGTGCGATTCACCAGGCGGATGACCACACAATTCCCAGTAAAGGCTACGGAACTGTTGTTCTTCACAGTTTGGACTTATCGATACAGGATGTGCTTTATGTGCCAGATGCTAAGCATAATCTGCTCAGCGTTGGACAGCTGAATGAGCGGAAAATTGACGTTTCCTTTAAGAACAAAAGGTGCATCATCACAAAGAAAAATGATTATGTATTGCATGCTGAATATGTTGATCGTTTGTATGTTTTGTATTTTGATGATGTTGTGCAGGATGACACTTGTTGCATTGCAGGTTCTAACAAAAGTTTGCATGCAGAATGTATTCATGATTTTCATCGAAAATTTGGTCATTTGCATTTTGAGGCAGTATCTAAAATGCCTGCCTTGGTTGAAGGTATGACTATTAAACCCTGCAGGTACCACATGAAGTGCAAGGCATGCGCAGCAAACAAAGTGAAAATGGCTGCGAAAGGTAAGGTGTCTAGTAGGCAAGCTACAGAACCATACCAGGTTGTTCATGCTGATTTGGTTGGACCACTAGCGCCCTCTTTGGGTGGAAACAGGTACTTCATGGTTCTCATTGATGCATTTTCCAGGTATATTTATGTGTACAATCTCAAGCAGAAATCAGAGGCTTTTCCAAGGTTCAAGGAATTCTGTGCTTGGTTGGAAAATGTGCATGGTAAGAAGGTAAAGACTCTTTTCAGTGATCGCGGGGGAGAATTCACTTCTCAGCAGTTTGAAGCTTTTCTGACTGAGAAAGGAATTCAACACGATTTGTCTAGTCCTCGCTCGCCATGGCAGAATGGACTTGCGGAACGAGCAAATCAGACATTGCTTCAAGGGTTAAAAACCTTGCTGCATGATGCCAATCTTCCAGAGAGTTATTGGGCCGAAGCTCTCTCATGTTTCACTTACAGTTATAATCGCAGGTTATCTTCAGCGATTGGTTGTACCCCCTATGAGAAGATGTTTGGCAAGAAGCCATACATCAAACACATGAAAATTTTTGGTTCTGACATGTGGGTTCACTCACCACAAAACTCCAAGTTAGACAAGCGTGGATTGCATGGTATCTTTCTAGGTTATCAGAAAGGGTCTTACAGAATAATGATGACTGACTCTAAGACAATTAAGCTCACAAGAAGTGTTGAGTACAATGCCAAGTGGGGGGAGAATGTGGGAATTTTCCAATGTTATCCTGATGACAGTGATGAAACTGAGGATAGTCAAAAGCAACCGCAACAACCCACACCCACTGATGAAGGTTCTGAGTCTGAGTCTGAAACTGAATCGGGTGATTCAGAGGATTTCAAGAGTGCGAAAGCCTCTATGCGACCCTCTGAAAGCTCTGATCAAGAGTTGGAGGAACCGTTGTTCACAATAGGTCACTTTTCTCCTAAGAAGGAAGAGGAGAGTATTGAAGATTTAAGGCTAATTCGTAGGTCACAGAGAGCGACAAAAGGCAGACCTCCAAAGAGATTTGCTGATGAGTTTGCTAAGATAGCAGTAACAGCTGTTAAAAGCACCAAGAAGGTGTTTGAACCTTCAAGTTTCCAAGAAATCCAGGATTTGGATTCAAAGGAAGCTGAGCCATGGTTAAATGCCATGAAGGCTGAGCTTGATTCCTTGGAAAGGAACAAAACATGGGACCTTGTTCCAGTAGTTCCAGGAATGAAACTGCTTGGAAGCAAATGGGTCTTCAAAGCGAAGACTGATCAAAATGGCAAGATAGTCAGACACAAAGCCAGATTGGTAGCCAGAGGTTTTGCACAGGTACCAGGTGAAGACTATCACGAGACCTACTCACCCACCGTGAGGTATGAGAGCATTAGGCTTATGCTCAAGCTAGCTGCAGAAGAGAATCTACACATTAGTCACCATGATGTGAATACAGCTTTTCTGTACGGATCTCTAGATGAATCACTTTATATGCTTCCACCTGATGGCGTACAGGTAAAACAGGGATTTGTTTGTGCTCTGAAGAAGTCCCTTTATGGTCTCAAACAAAGTGCACGGTGTTGGCACACAAAACTCACTGAAGTATTGTTTTCTCTAGGTTTTAAGCAAGGGAAAGCTGATCCATGTGTATTTGTCAAAGAGGAGGGGCAAAAGAAACTGTATTGTTTGTTTTATGTTGATGATCTTTTATTCTTTTGGAAGGATATCACAATGTACAATAATGCCCTAGCTCAATTGAAAGAGCACTTTGACATGAAAGATCTTGGTGAGGTAAACAACTACCTATCTCTGGAAATAGAGAGAGATCAAGATGGTAACATTCTAGTACACCAGTCACGTAAAATTGCTGATGTGTTAAGCAAACTAAACCTGATGGATGCTAACCCTGTGGACACACCGGTGACAACAGGTTATCAGGTAGATGACACTGAAGAAGCATTTTCTGACACTACACTGTACAGAAGTGTGCTAGGCAAGCTAAACTTCATTGCCAGATGTTCAAGACCTGACATTGCTGTTAGCTGTAATTTGCTAAGCAGACAAGTCAACAATCCTACTGTTAAGGATTGGAAAGCTCTGAAACGCATAGCGCGGTATTTGAAAGGCACTATGCATTACAGACTGAGATTTAACAATCAGAAGTCTGGTGGTCTTGAGATATTTGCAGATGCAAGTTTTGGAAGTGACACTACAGACAGGAAAAGTACGTCTGGAGTTTGCTATAAGTACAATCAGGGTCTATTTGATTGGTCATGCAAGAAGCAAACAACAGTTAGCTTAAGTACTTGTTAAGCTGAACTGAATGCACTGTCTTATTCACTTAAGGATTGTGAATGGTTGTTACAATTGTGCAAAGACATAAAAATTCCTGTCAAATGTCCAATCCAGGTTTACCAGGACAACAAAGCATGTTTGGCTTTGCTGAATTCTGAAGGTTGTAAGCAAAGCACGAAGCACTTGCAATTGAAGTTGCAACATGCTAGGGAACGTATTCAAAAGGGACTCGTAACGGTGTCCTATATGCCAGGTAATGAAATTCCTGCTGATGTATTGTCCAAGATTGTATCAAGGGATCAACACTGTACCTATGTGCAGAAGTTGGGTTTGTACTAATATTGTACGAACACGCTGCCCAGTGATGTTCACAGAAAGGGGGAGGATGTTGGTTTCTGCTTCCTTCACTGAGCAGCGAAGTGCTTGTCACAAGACAATGTTTACATTTCACAGTCAAGTGCTGTTGGGTTTTCTCACGGGAAAGGAGACTGGATGTGACGTACACTGGTTTCCTGTTTTTCACTGTTCTTTGCAGTTCAGTCTGATTCTCTCCGTGCTTTAGAGGAGAGAGGATGCCTTTCTCTGCTCCGGCAGAGGGAAAATGTTTTTCTGTAAATTACCAGCTTTGAAGTGTAAATAAAGTAATATAGAGCATGTTGGCACGTACTTTTCATCATTCCGCTGTGCACTGGACACTGCTTATCTCCAACAGCCTTCAGATGTCTTCTAAAAGTCAGGTGGTTGTTTACAGTGGTGCCTTGGTTTAAGAACAGCTTAGTTTATGAATGCGTGCTGGATGGCCATAACCTTGAACAGGTAAAATACTTCAGTTACCTAGGGCTCACATTCCATCATACAGGATCTTGGAAGCACCATTGGCAAACCTCCCTCCAAAAGGCGGAGATTACAAAGCTAGCCATACATAGATTCTTCTTCACAAAGGGCAGCAAATAATGTTCCAGCAGCCTTAAGGGTTTTCAACGCAAAGCCCGTTTCCCAACTCCTGTATGCTGCAAATGTCTGGCATAATGGGGACCTGCCAAAGCTAGATGGCTTTGCGGCAAAATTTCTACGATCTCTGCTGCAGGTACCTAACTGCGTCCCCAACTCTGTACTTCTGTTGGAAGCCTGTGAATGCCCAATTTCAGCTAGAGCGTGGTGGGCTGCCCTAAAACATTGGCTCAGGATTTCAGTGTTTAATCTAGGGAAGGGTCTGTACCAACATTTGACCAATGAGGAATTTGTCAGCAAATGGCAGAAAACCATGGCTAAAAAAGCCACCTCTATTGGTCTGTCTCCCCCCCCCCAACTGTATTACCTGGGTTATGAAGGCGCCCAAAAGGTTTTAAAACAAAGATTATGGGACAATGCACACAGTGACTTGCGATCTCGGTCACACGGAGTCTGTAGTCCGCTGGCAGCAGGAGTTCAATATGGGTATGTCTTTGAGCTAACATCTTACATCAAAAACCTGACAGTACCTAACTATCGAAGGCTTTTCACCAAAGCCAGACTAAATGTCTTCCCCTCTGCAGTGCTGGATGGTAGATTGAGAGGAGTTCCCTACCAGGACAGACTTCGCTCAAGACATCGATTCCATAAATCATATTCTGTTGCATTGTGCGAAGTATGAGCAGGCCAGGGCTGAACTGATACTACCCTTGCTGGTGCTTTTCCCGGGAAAATCAGAGGCTC
The DNA here is from genome assembly GCF_964106915.1 of Podarcis gaigeae. Lineage (NCBI taxonomy): Eukaryota > Metazoa > Chordata > Lepidosauria > Squamata > Lacertidae > Podarcis > Podarcis gaigeae. The sequence goes on from NC_139678.1 coordinate 2,717,098, forward strand.
ACTATGTCAGGTTCCTACTGGAAGACCGGACAAAAGCTAGAACGTTGGCAGTGGCAAACTTTTTATTGGTGGTGGCAAGAACAAACGAGCCCTATATTGATTGATTAACCTGGAGGTAGGCTGTATGAACTCTGTATTGATTTGTAATGTTTTGTTGGGTCTCTGGACCGTAATAAAGATTGTTGTTGTTGTTGTTGTTGTTAAATTTTCTAAATTGCTAATTGCTTAGTTTATGAACAACCTGGATTAAGAGCGCTGCAAACCCAGAAAAAAGGTGTTTTCGTTTGTGAACTTTGCCTTGGAATAAGAACATGTTTCGCTTCCTGTTGAGCATGTTTCATTTGTAAATTGATTTGTAAATTGGGAAAGCATGCCTTGGTTTAAGAACGGACTTCCAGAATGGGTGAAGTTCATAAACCAAGGTACCACTGAATTTCCTTGACATCTGCTGGGAGGGCGTTCCACAGGGTGGGCACTACTACTGAGAAGGCCCTTTGCCTGGTTCGCCATAACCACACTTCTAGCAGGGAGGGAACCGCCAGAAGGTCCTCAGAGCTGGACCTCAGTGTCCGGACTGAACGATGGGTGATGACGCTCCTTTGGGTATACTGGGCCGAGGCCATTTAAGGCTTTCAAGATCAGCACCAACCCTTTGAATTGTGCTCGGAAATGTACTGGGAGCCAATGCAGGTCTCTCAGAACCAGTGTTATATGGTCTTGGTGACCACTGCTACTCTTGGAAATTACAAAACGGATTGAGGAAGAGTCAGCATAGCTCTTTTTATTTTATTTTCTGGCCAAAGGGAATACTCCAAGTGAACTTTGCCTTTTTAATGCCACATCAGACCATGCCTAGTAGATTTCCTCGCTGAAGGGTACGGATTCTGCTTCCTAGTGCCTCTGTCTTTCCCAGAAGCCTTGGGGTGCTGGCAGCTTCTCCTTCTCCAGGAATCATCCTTTCTTCCTGGTTTCATTCCATTGTTTCACAGGAGACGTTCCAAGAGGCGTTTGCATCAGAATTCATGCAGAGCCAGCCAGCTCAGCCGAGCGTGTTATCTCTTCCACTTGATATTCCAGGCAGATGAGCGATTCCCCTTCCTTTGGCATGGCATCCTGCCACCCATACATTACAAAGAGAGTAAATCACACAGGAATTGTCGATGCTAACCAGGCATTGCGTGCATGATGCGGCTTGGCAAATGCCATTCCTGATGAGGTGGCACTTTCAGAAGCCTTGCCAACGTTGCCATTATACGCCGTGGTTTCAGGCTCGCTCGCCGAGTCTCAAAATGGACGGATCCAATGGATGCTGCGTTAACCAGTGGGAGGCAATTCAGTTGCACAAATGCCCCAGGTGAGTTGTCTTTGCACACTGGGGCTGTGTACATTGAGCCCTAGGGAAAAGGAGAAAGCTTCCTCCGTTGTGGGATATGTTCAGTCATGTGTACAACTGTGGAGTCATGTGTGACTCCACAGGAGTCAGTGATGGCCACCAACTTGGTTGGCTATAAAAAAGGATTGGACAAATTCATGGAAGAGAGGGTTCTCACTGGCAACTGGCCGTGATGAAGGCTAAGATCTGCCCCCACGGTTGGAGGCAGTGATGCTTCTGAATACCAGTTGCTTGAAACCACAGGAGGGGGTGACAGCATGTCATTTCATCCAACCTCCTGCAATATCAGAATGACAGCTAAAGTGTCCGCGGCAGTTGACCACCCAACCTCTCCTTAAAAACCTCCAGTGAAAGAGAGTCCACCACCTTCTGAATCCTGCTTCCCACAGGCATGTGGTTGGCGACTGTGGGAAATGGATGTTGGACTAGATGAGCTCATCTTATGTTCTTACAGTGCATACAACATGCACTAGATTAGGGAAGACAATCTCTACTTTTGCTACTCACTTGTGCCTGGCTTCAGCAACATGGTAGAGGCTGTATAGTGTCAGGTGACCAGGCCCTGTGACCAATAGGACTCTCCAGGACTGGGGCCTTCCTAAGTTTGTTCTGGAGAGGCAAGGTGTGGCCTCACAGGTGAGGCTGATTGGTAACTCACAGCACCTGGTAGCAAGAGCCAGGAAGGGATATAAGGTCAGCATTTCCCTTCAGTTTTTTGCACAGCAACACGTTTCCTGCCTTACTGCATTTGACTCCTTGCTTCTTGATCCTCGGACCCCTGACTTCGTGACTCCTTGCTTCTTGATCCTCAGACCCCTGACTTCGTGACTCCTTGCTTCTTGATCCTTGGACCCCTGACTTCGTGACTCCTTGCTTCTTGATCCTTGGACCCCTGACTTCATGACTTCTTGCTTCTTGATCCTCAGACCCTTGACTTTGTGACTCCTTGCTTCCTGACCTTCGGACCCTTTGCTTCTTGACTCCCGGCTCTCTGACCCTCGGACTCTTGGCTTTCTGACTCCTGGCTTCTGGACTCCTGTTCCTGCTCCCACCCCGCCATCTTGCCCCCGGTCCTGACGTCAACAGCCAGGACTTCAATCCCATGAACCGGACTGTGACATACAGTTGCCTTCTCCCACCAGGTGTGCCACAGATGCTTTGGAGTGCAACTCCCATCATCCCCATCAAGCACTGGCTAGGACAGATGGGATTTGTAGTCCAAACACCCTGAATGTTTGAGGTTGGGGAAGGATGATATGTGGAGGAGTAACACAGCAAATTTTTGAGAAGAGTTTCGGTTTTATTTTGTTTTCTGAAAAATGCAAATTCATGTGGAGATGTGGCAAACTAAATGTAAGACTGGGGAAATGTGAAACCAGGGCAGTATATAAACTCAATTCTATTCCGAACTTCCTCTATTCCGAACTTAAAAATGGAAAGCGTCAAGCTGGTGGTCAACAAAAGAGCTTTAAAGACTGTCTCAAGGCAAATCTAAAAAAAATGTAGTATAAACACTGATAATTGGGAAACACTGGCCTGCGAGCGCTCCAGTTGGAGAACAGCCTTGACCAAAGGTGTCAGGGGCTTTGAAGACACTCGAACTCAGGACGCAAGGGAGAAATGGGCTAAGAGGAAGGCACACTTGGCAAACCCTCACTGTGATCAACTCCTGTTCAGAAACCAATGTCCCCACTGTGGAAGGACGTGTGGATCCAGAATTGGCCTCCACAGTCACTTACGGACTCACTCTTAAGACCGTGTTTATGGAAGACAATCTTACTCAGCTGAGAGTGATCGCCGAAGAAGAAGAAGAAGAAAAATTCAAATCATCATCAACAACAACATCAGATTTGCCCATTCCTAATCCAAGATCTCGAGGGACGCGGGTGGCGCTGTGGGTAAAAGCCTCAGCGCCTAGGGCTTGCCGATCAAAAGGTCGGCGGTTCGAATCCCTGCGGCGGGGTGCGCTCCCGCTGCTCAGTCCCAGCGCCTGCCAACCTAGCAGTTCGAAAGCACCCCTGGGTGCAAGTAGATAAATAGGGACCGCTTCCTAGCGGGAAGGTAAACGGCGTTTCCGTGTGCGGCTCTGGCTCGCCAGATGCAGCTTTGTCACGCTGGCCACGTGACCCGGAAGTGTCTTCGGACAGCGCTGGCCCCTGGCCTCTTAAGTGAGATGGGTGCACAACCCCAGAGTCTGTCAAGACTGGCCCGTACGGGCAGGGGTACCTTTACCTTTACCTTTTAATCCAAGATCTCAGCCATTTAGGGCATTATATTTAGGTTAAAAATATCATATTGACTTGTAACAAAGTGCCGGTATTTCAGATGAGATGCAGCACAACCGCCTTGATTTATTTTTTAAGTGCCGTTGGCGCTTCTGGAGAACAATTCCCAAACCGGTGACTTTTTATCTTGTTTTGCTTGGATTTAGATTCCTGAAGGGAATTTTGTTCTGGGAAGATATAGCATCCACAGATACCCAAAATGTGTGGTCCTTTTTAGCATCTCCCTCTGTCAGACTTTCTCCACTGACGCCAGCTCAGCCTAAATTGTGGGGAGCAAAATGCAGTCTCCCTTCTTTGTGTGAAGGTGGCAGGAGCTCATTAGTGTCATTCAAATAAATTGGTGTGAAATGTGATCATCACGAGAAGCATGTTTATTTACACTTGCAAATCGGATATAATGCCGTTAGGGTCTAGGAAGCAACAATTAGGGAATACATCTGCAGGGATTCACAAAGGCATCATTCGCCTTTGGCTACGCGCAAAAGAATCTTTTATTGCTCTGGGTATAGGCTTAATTGAATTCCGAGGAGAAGCTGTGCTGCTTTTTCACCGGTGTGATAATGATGGCGAGGGTTCCTAAGGGCAGGCGCTGTCCTCCAAAGGGAGACCTGGGATCTATCTTCTCAAAGTGCAAGCAGGATCAAAGTAGTCAGGCGCATGGTTTGCATGCAGAACATCTCTGTTTCACCACATGGGAGCATCAGCAGAAGTCTAGTGTCCAGATCAAGGGAAATAATAGCACTGCTCTCTTCTGCCTTGGTCAGACACCACCTGGAGTCCTGTGTCCAGTTCTGGGCACCCCAGTTTACAAAGGAGATGGGCAAACTGGATGGTGTGCAGAGGAGGGTGACCAAGAGGGGAGGTTCAAAAAGTATCAACATGGTTCTTAGAGAATAACTTGAACCTAAATATTAGCAGGCGGGACATGGGTGGCGCTGTGGGTGAAACCACAGAACCTAGGACTTGCTGATCAGAAGGTCGGCGGTTCAAACTCCTGCGATGGGGTGAGCTCCCATTGCTCAGTCCCAGCTCCTGCCAACTTAGCAGTTCGAAAGCACGTCAAAGTGCAAGTAGATAAATACCTTCCGGTAGGAAGGTAAACGGCGTTTCCGTGTGCGGCTCTGGCTCGCCAGATGCGGCTTAGTCATGCTAGCCACAACCCGGAAGCTGTACAACAGCTACCTCGGCCAATAAAGTGAGATGAGCACCACAACCCCAGAGTTGGCCATGACTGGACCTAAGGGTCAGGTGTCCCTTTACTGTACCTTTAAATATTAGCAAGACAAAGGAGATGGTGTTGGACTTTCAGAGGAAGAGAGGGGAACTAGCCCCGTTGTATTTCAGGGGGGTTATGTGGAGAGAGTCTCTTCCTTTAAATTCCTGGGAGTTTACCTTAGTGAAGACCTTCTGACCAGCAAGTCCTAGGTTCTGTGGTTTAACCCACAGTGCCACCTGCGTCCCTAGAAAGAGCAGGGAAAATGCTAAGTGTGGATCAGCCCTTTGACAGAACATTAGGAAGGATTTCTGGCAGTGAGAGATGTTGAGCAGTGGAACAGGCTCTTTCAGAAGGTGATGCACTCTCCTTCATGGGGGGGGGGGCTTTTAAAGAGAGCTTGGCTGGCCACCTGTCAAGGGTTTCTTTAGCTGTGATTCCTGGATTGAGTAGGGGTGGTTTAGATGACCCCTGAAGGTCCCTTCCAACTCTATAATTCTATGTTTCTGTTGTTATTTTTTTAATGTTTTTATTAACAATTTCAACATAACAAATTATCAAGACATATCATATTCATTACCGTAATTTCTCCCCTTTTCCCCCACCCCCCTTCGAACCCCCCCTCAAAAGAGAACAATCTGTAAATTTCAAATTTACTTTCCACAATTTTCCCCAGTCCTCAAATTGTATATTATGTCCTATATCCTGTGCCCATTTGATCATGACCTATTTGACCTCCTCATCTTTTGTTTCCCATTCTAGCAGAATACTATATGCTTTCTTCAACAGCTTCTTCTTCTATGACTTCCTCTTGAAATCTAGAAGTTGCAGAACTAAACCCTTTCTTGTTGTCTTCCTTGTACATCTCAGTTTCTGTTGTTATTTCTATGCATGTCGAAACAAGAAAATGCAGGAAGAAAATGCAACTGCAGAGCTGGAGCAAAGGACGCTGCCTTTTGCACTTTTCCCGGCGGCCTTTTGGGAACAGGCAATAGTCTCATAACAAGAGGGGATTCCCAAGGATCAGAGTTCAGTGCTGCCCTTTTGAGTCTCCACAGGTCCTGCCTGCCAGGCCTTTGTGTCCATCTTTGCTGTACATGCTGAGAAGCTGCATGGACAAAACCGGAGGAGTTTCCCAGGTGCAATCAAGTTCTGTAAGTTGGGGAACATCGCCCATTGTGCTCAAGCTGAAATGAAAAGGCTGCAGCTTATTTCACCCGGAGAAATTGTTGGCCTTTCCTGCTCGCTGCCCTTGTGAATTGCAAAGAAGCAACCCACTTAGCCCTCTGAAAACACGTTCTTGAATTTTGACTCTCTCAGGCTTGCTCCAGTGAGCCAGAGGTAGCAATCAGGAAAGGGTCAGAGCTCCCAAAATAAAATGAAATAGATTGGAAATATTTGTTAAGATCAAAGCAAAGGAATGGCGAAAATATGCAAACTCGCCAATAAATGAAATGCACCAACTCAGCAATATCTGACACAGAAGAATAAAAAGAAAGGAGGGATGAAATATAGGAGCAATTTATAAATGGGAAAGAACAATGTTAAATTGGCAAATGAGAAGAATTAGCAAGTCACCAAGAAAGCATGGATAATACTAAATTGCATCCTTGTGAAACAGGAGACGGGAATCTTATAAACATAAGAACATAAGAAGAGGATCCTGGAACAGGCTAATGCTCCATCTAGCCCCAAATCCGCTTCTCGCAATAGTCAACCAGGCACGTACGGAAAACCTGAAAGTAGGACCAGGGCACAGGAGCTCTCACCCCCTACTGTGGTCTCCAGCAACTCGTATTCAGAATCTTCCACCAGTGGACCAATCCTGGATCACCAAGGGGTCCAGTTTGGCCTATGAGGCCATTTTCCACAAGCCGCAGCCACCTGTCCATCAGCTGATATCATGTCAGCAGATGTGTGGGAGGACAGGATTTCATTCTGCATTAGATGCACACCCTCACCCCGGAAGAACTGGATTTATTCCCTGATCAACAGCTGATGAGCAGGGGTCACAGCTCTGTTCAAAAGCACTCTTTGAAGCAGCTTCTCCTTTAATCAGGCAGGCCGCCAGGGAATGCCCTGGAGCTGAGGGAGGGGCATTCTCTCCCTCTCCCATCCTCCTCTCCCTCTCCCGTCTTTTCTAAAAGCTCCTGGAGGACAAGGAAGTGGAAGGAACTCAAGCGGTGCGGATGCTCCCGGATGCTGGAGAGCAGCAACACCACTCGACTAGTTCAGGGACAGAGGGAGATTCAATGCCCATTCCTTCAGCACAGGACAGGAGGTGGTTAAAATGTAGGGAACAAAGGAGGCTCTTGGGGTTTCCCAAGCTACTCTGTTGGAGGAGGAGCAGAAAGCTCCCGCTTCCTGGATCTGCTACCGAGGATTCAGATGCATGAAGCTATGTTCTGTACCTTGTGAATATGTATGTAAATAAAGACTGTAAATATATCTCTGAGTGAGCAGAGGTATTCCTTGTGAAAGGCTTCCATACCCATCACACCGTGACTCCAGGGGAGGGAAGAATGACCCTTCTCTTACCACCCTATACCGTCTGAAAGGATGAGCAATGAGGCTGCTTCAGAAAGAACTTCTGAAGGCTTAGGCGCATGGAAGCTGCCTAGCAGCCTTTTTGCAAAGAGCAAAAGGGATTTTGAAAGGGACCATCAACCACATGATATCATAACAATGTCATGTGATTGTCTGATGGGCAGCCCTGCCTACCTTTCAAATTCACCCTACCTCCCTGAGGCTGATCCTGAAAAGGATCTGGCCTGTGGAGCCAAAAGCCTTCCCCACCCCATCCTAAAACTTCCACCAGTTCAGTCAGGTCTCTTCCCCCACTTCCAAGGCCTAGCTGAGAGTTGCCAGAATGCGATGAGTTCCACCTGAAAAAAAATGTCCCATAAGGGGCAATGCAAACTTTCACCTGTCGCAGGAAACCCCCCCCCCCCCAATCATTCAGTTTGTACAAACTCGACACACAAACTCACACATGACATACGCTTTGCTTCTGTTATAAATTCATAGAAAATCAACCATACATCGGATCTGCACCGTTCCACTTTTATTTTACTCCATGAAGGAAGGACTACAAAATGGGAAAAGTTTGATACAGGCCAGCCATAATCCCTTGAGCATTCCAGCACATCCACAGGAGCCCTGACCAGTTGCTATGCCAACCCTGATGGTCCTAGACAGAAGACCATCAAGGCTACTTGCATATGGGAGTGGATTCAACATGGACTGAAACAAAGGACAATGATCCAATCTTCCCTCTGGGGGCAGGAAACTGCAAACTCCCCTTTGTCTCCTGGAAAGTACTCATGGGGAGGGGGAATTGGGAACCTGACAGGTCACTCAGGTTACCTCCACAACTCCTCCCTCAACCCCTCCTTTTTGTGATGTGTCAATGATGTAGTCATGATGTAGTTCTAGGGGTGTAGTTTAGGGGATTAGTAACTAATAAAAGTTTGGGTGCTCTTTTGTTCTGTGATTCCATCTTGTTCCACCTGGTGGCAGGTGGGAGTCCTGTCCTGACAGTCTTCAATAAAGACCAAGCCTACTGGCTGCTGTTTTGCTCTGGTATTCCTGGCTGGTGTCCTTGTTTTTTTGTCCAAGGGAGCCCTCGGATTTCTCCTGGTCGCAAGCAGTATAAAGACTTTATACACCAAAAGCAGCTCCTTGTGCTTAGCCCGGTAGCTAATTGGCAGCCAGTTCAATTCTTCCAGGAACGGCGAGCAGCCGGGCTGCTGCATTTTGCACCTGCTGGAGCTTTGACTTGCATTTAACCAACCTATTTTGTTCTCAGTGCCGCTTGCAAAGGTTGGCGACACCACAGTTCAGCACTTAATGACTGTGGACAGGAGGAAATGTCAATATTGAAATGAGGCCAGAGGAAGTCACCAAAGGGCATCCAGGAAGCAAGGCAAACAACACACAGCAAATTTAAAAACATATTAGCAATTAAATGAAAACAGACACAAGGTCTGGGCGGAAAGCAAGCAGAGCAGAGCGCAGCCAGGCCTGTTTCCTCCCTTGCAAAGGTCCTCTGGTGGCATTCGGTGACAAACTGTCTCTGAACAGCTGCCCAGGAACTTGAGCGATGATACTGAACGAAAGGTTGTGAACCAGGAATGCAGGTGCGGTAGGAGAAATGTGGCAGTCAAGTGTGAGTGAGCACCTTTTCAAAGTGCCGGATCAGAGCAAGGTGATCAGTATCAAAAGCCAAGGAACAGAATTACGTACCTAATATCTATTCTGCATCTGTTAGAAGCTGATTGTTCAGTGTGGCAGTAGCTACACTTTGGAATGTCCTGCCGATTGATATCAAGTCTTTGCTGTTCTCTTTTCAGTGCCTGCTAAAAAAAAAGTCTTGTTTAAACAAGGTAATTTTAATCTGTTTTAGTATTTTTACTTTTTGTGTGTTTTTTAAGTATGCTTGTGGGTGGCGCTGTGGGTTTAACCACAGAGCCTAGGACTTGCCGATCAGAAGGTCGGCGGTTCAAATCCCCGCCACAGGGTGAGCTCCCATTGCTCTGTCCCTGCTCCTGCCAACCTAGCAGTTCGAAAGCACATCAAAGTACCGCTCCGGTGGAAAGGTAAACAGCGTTTCTGTGTGCTGCACTGGTTCACCAGAAGCGGCTTAGTCCTGCTGGCCACATGACCCGGAAGCTGTATGCCGGCTCCCTCGGCCAATAAAGCGAGATGAGTGCTGCAACCCCAGAGTCAGCCACGACTGGACCTGATGGTCAGGGGTCCCTTTACCTTTAAGTATGTTTATAGATTTATTTTGTTTAGTTTTACTGTTTTACCTTTTGGTAAACTGCTTTGATGGATTTTTGTTGTTGTTTACAACCAAGTAGTATATAAATTTTGTGGAATAACCTTCAAACAGGTGGACGTTCAACGAAGCTGAATATCGGAAGATTCAGGACAGATAAAAGAACTTCTTCACGCAGTGCTGAGTTAAACCTCACATCCACAGGAGGCAGGGATAGCCACCAATGTGAATGGCTTTAAGAAAGAACGGGACAAATTCATGGTTAAGACTATCAGCCGCTTAAATCTCGGTTAAAATAGTGCCTGAGCGCTGGAGCTCAGACATGCAGATGTTTCCACATTCCTGTCTTGCTGATGAGATGAAGAGATAAAAGAAGAAAAGAAGAAAAGAGGCTGTCCGCAGGCGGGTGAGGACAATACATATGACTAGACCTCCCCTTGTCAGGACACAGTGGGAATGTCTCTCATGGAGTCCGCTCTAGCAAAGTTACAAGGAAACTCTGTGAGCTTCAGCTCCTAAAGGTAAAAGGTAAAGGTAAAGGATGCCTGGATGGTAAAGTCCAGTCAAGCAGTTCTTCAACCGGGACAGTGCCATTTACCCAGAGACAGAGCGCAATTTGCTCTACGTCAAACATGCCATTATCCAGGTCACTGCCTTGACTGAAAAGGATGCCTCGGCAGTCAGTGGATTGTTGTTTTTATAAAGCTGTCCCGGAAAACACAGCAAAGAGCCTCTTGGAGGGGCGGCCACTCTCCTTGCTCAAAGAGCATATGTGCTTGGGGTTTTTTGCATCTTTCAGAAAACTGCCAACTTGATTTCATGGGGGAGTGCAAAATGATCCCCCACAAGGGTACACCTCTGCAGTCAACCTGACATGCTGCGAGTGGAGTTGCTTTGTGTGTGACCTTTATACACAAACCTTTCCATCGGCGGGTGCACAGAGTTGCGTGCTTAGGAAACCGACGTTTGCCTTTTGATGGCATCTGACTTGGCAGCTGCCATCACAAAGCCAAGATTTCCCATAATGGTCCAAGGAGCAAGAGTATCAAAGGGGGAAATAGCCATCCAGGGCATTCAGCGGTGTTTCATCTGGAAATTACATAGCCTCCAAGTGTCCCGATTTTCCAGGGACTGTCCTGGAATTACGGAAACCGACCAGGTTTCTGATCTGATCCAGGAATGTCCCGGATTCCCTTTTTCTTCCTCTCTACTTCTCGGAGAACAATTAAATGTGGTGGTGTGTGTGTAGGTGTAAAAACAGAGTCATGTTTATTCTGAAAATAAAATACCTGCACCCAATGAAGGAAGCAGTGAAGCTGGCATACAAAGCCCTTCCTATACTTTTGACGAAAAAAGTGAGCAATCCACTTTAAATTCTTTAACTGCAATGCTTCAGCAGTCAGCAATTTTTTAGGAAACGTGCAATGTTTATTCCTTTATTGTAAATTGAGCCTTGCACTGTCTACTCAGAAGTAAGTCCCAATGTATTCAATGGAGCGTACTTCTTCAGCAGCATCATCATCATCATCATTATTATTATTATTATTATTATTATTATTATTATTATTATCTTGCCACCTTTTCCCCAGATAGAGACTCAAGGCAGCTTATAGCTAAAATTTTATTTCCTTCTGTTTATCTGTGGAAGGTCTTTACAACAAACAATGTTGGAGGGTATGAAATTATGGAAGTAAAAGATTATCAAAATCCCTTTCTTGGCATTTTGAGGTAGTCATGATGGACACAAAGGCTTTGGTTTACTAAAGGAGGATATCACTTTTACTGGAAGATGGAGTCCTGTCTCCCATTCTGGGCACCACAGTTTAAGAAGGATATGGACAAACAGGAACATGTGCAGAGGAGGACAACCAAGATGATCAAGGGTCTGGAGACCAAGCCTTATGAGGAATGGTTGAAGGAGCTCTGGTCCATGGGGTCACGAAGAGTCGGACACGACTAAACAATAACACAGATCACAGCCAGTCTTTTTATACTGTGAGTAGATCGCGGTCTCTTGGGAGTCCAACTAGATTTCAATGTGTGTGTGGGGGGGGGAGGTTGAGAAGAAATTGCCTACACCGGGTACCACCTGACCTTGCTACACCACTGGCATGTGGTTGTTCACTGTGGGAACAGGATGCTGGAATAAGAGGGCCCTCTTTGATGTGATCCTGGAGGGCTCTTCTTGGCTTACTGACTTCAACGTAGCTGCTGCACCAGTTGTTCCTGCCCATTCCTAAGCACTGACAGCATTTTTAGAAGACTGTTTGGCTCATAAATGCTTCTTTTCCTCTTTTCCCTTGGCCAAGCTGAATCTCGGCGTACTCTGTGGAAGAAAAGAGCCTCATTAGTCTATTTTGCCTTCCTCCTTGACATTGAACAGACGGTAGCCTAATGAGATTCAGGTAAGGCCACCAGGCAACCAAAGGTCAAGAAGTTTCCATCCTGCCCCCTCCTTCCCCCTTCATTAGGACATAATTTGCACGCCAGCGGAAAGAAAGCCCTTCGTTTGCATTTTTACTTTTAATTACGAAAGCAAACTTTTGGCACTGAGAGGCTGCGAAAACGCAAACAGTTCCTAATTAAAGTATAGCGCTGGGCCCAAAATAAGCATAATTAGTTATGGTATGCAGAAGTTAATAATGTATTTTGATATGTGCATACAAATCGGTGAGAACGGGGAGATTTTTTTCCCCAAAAAAACACACATTAAAGTGCTGCCCTATTAATAATAGGGCACAGTTGGAAAGGGAGGGTTTTTTTTTAAAAAAAGTTTTTCTCTACTTCAAATGACTCCCCTCGCTCCTAATAGTGCTGTGAAACAGGACAAAACTGTTCAGATCTTCAAGGAGGGCTGTCCTCATTCTGAATTGGCTGCCTTGGTGACCTTAGCACATAAAGCCACTTCCGCCCTTAGGAGGAGGTGGAGTTGTGGGCTTCACGGCCCCCAGCCCCCGCACGATAGGAGAGATTCCCAACCGCATCACCTCCTGGCCAGCCAATCGGCTGGCTCAGGGGGTGTGGTCTGCCCTATTTAAACCAGGACGCGGCCGGGGATCTCCCTCTTTGCCACCTGCGAGCTGTTCCTGCTTTTCCCACCCACCGTCCCTATAAGGTTTCTGTTCTTTGACCTTGCTATGGACCTTGGCTGGTTGCCTTTGAGGGGCCTGGTAGGAATTTTTCGACTTGGCAAATTGGCACCAGCCACTTGGTTTTCGCTTACCTCATAGCAAATCATGCCAACTTTCTTGGTATTGGCGGTTTGGCATTGGGATTGTTCTGTAGATGGAAGAGGGGAGGAAGTGCCATCACCTGCCCCCCATATTGAGGCATCACCTTGCCAACAAAGGTCCGTATAGTTCAAGCTATGGTTTTCCCAGTAGTGTTAGGTCTGGTTGTAGGTCCGTGTTAGGTCTGGTTGTAGTATTATTGTGGGTTAGGAGTTGTTTAAGACTGGGTGGCTGTCTGTAGGCAATGAAAGGTCTTCCTCCCAGAGCTTGAGAAAGAGAACTGTCATTGTCCAGGAGAGGTTGTAGATCTCCAACCAGACCTAACACGGACACTGGCACCAGAGCCTGCAATAAACCCAGATGCCAACTTTGCTGCCACATACACCCGGACAACACCATTACTGGCCCCAACAACATCACACATACCATCTCGGGACTATTTAATTGCTCATCGTCTAACATTGTGTATGCCATCAAATGCCAACAGTGTCCTTCAGCTCTCTATATTGGACAAACAGGCCAGACCTTACGCCAAAGAATAAACGGACATAAATCGGACATCAGGAATCACAAGACAGAGAAACCAGTAGGAGAACACTTCAATCTCCCAGGACATTCTATACAAGATCTCAAAGTAGCTGTTTTACTACAAAGGAATTTCAGAAATAGACTGGAAAGAGAAGCTGCTGAATTACAACTTATCACCAAACTTAAAACCATGGAGAAACCTGGCCTGAACAAAGACCTTGGGTTCTTATCTCATTATACATGACAAAGCCATTTTTCACCTTTTCACCCCTTGCTTCCTCCTGTAAGACCTATTGCAGTCGTTAAGAGTCGTCAACAGGCTCATCACAGCCATCTGCCAATCACCCATTCCTACCACCCTTCTGAGTAATACCCCTCCCCACCTTCTCACTATATAGAAGGGTCTGGAAACTTCTGTTTCGGTGTATCTGAAGAAGTGTGCATGCACACGAAAGCTCATACCAAGAACTGACTTAGTTGGTCTTTAAGGTGCTACTGGAAGGAATTTTTTTTTGTTTAATTAAAATGTTATTATTATTATTGATCACATGACGCTGTGTACACACATTGTTTGAATGGCAACGCCCATCAATTTTGGCTCAACCCCCTCAAATATTTTACTGGGTGGATGAAGCCCCCTCAGACCCTAGGAGTGGGCTCCTATAACCCTCAGGGCAGTTGACAGCATAAAATCACAATATTTAAACATACAATACATAATGTAAACAAGAACAACCCCTAGAATCCCCCTCCACTGTAGGCTCTGGTTGTATATATATATATATATATGCAGGTTTTGGTGTCCTCGGGTGTCTTCCCGTGTAAAAGTTGGGGTGTCTAGGCGACGTTTCGACGAGGTCTCACTCGTCATCTTCAGGCTGGTGCTTTCGGCTTCTTGTTACTGGAACAGAGCGGGATCTCAGTGTTTGAGTTCCTATAAATACTGTAGAGGGGGTGTGGTGTCTAGCCTCCAATGTTCTGGGCAGAGAGGAAGTTCCCAGGCTAGTGTGCCTTTTCTTCTTTTGTTCCTTAATTACTTGAGAGATACCTTGAGTGATTTCTTGAGTGATATCCTGAGTACCACTTAGGTGGGTCATTAGGTGTGGATTAGTTGCTAAAGTCTTTGTGTCTTGACCTCTTGAACTTTGTGAAGAGTTTTCCTGAGAAGATGGCTGTATTGCACTTAGTTGTGCTTTGGCTTGGCCCCTATACACGAAGCCAAGCCAAAGCACAACTAAGTGCAATACAGCCATCTTCTCAGGAAAACTCTTCACAAAGTTCAAGAGGTCAAGACACAAAGACTTTAGCAACTAATCCACACCTAATGACCCACCTAAGTGGTACTCAGGATATCACTCAAGAAATCACTCAAGGTATCTCTCAAGTAATTAAGGAACAAAAGAAGAAAAGGCACACTAGCCTGGGAACTTCCTCTCTGCCCAGAACATTGGAGGCTAGACACCACACCCCCTCTACAGTATTTATAGGAACTCAAACATTGAGATCCCGCTCTGTTCCAGTAACAAGAAGCCGAAAGCACCAGCCTGAAGATGACGAGTGAGACCTCGTCGAAACGTCGCCTAGACACCCCAACTTTTACACGGGAAGACACCCGAGGACACCAAAACCTGCATTCCTGTACCCGTGAAAATCTACGAAAGCAAATATATATATATATATATATATATACAACCAGAGCCTACAGTGGAGGGGGATTCTAGGGGTTGTTCTTGTTTACATTATGTATTGTATGTTTAAATATTGTGATTTTATGCTGTCAACTGCCCTGAGGGTTATAGGAGCCCACTCCTAGGGTCTGAGGGGGCTTCATCCACCCAGTAAATAACACATATCTCTGCCCAGTCTCTGCTGTGCCTCATTCCCCCCCCAAAAAAAAACACAACCACAGACTGGTTTGGCATGCAGCAATGGGGTATGTTGTGTACAGTGAGGGAGGGGAAAGTATTTGATCCCCTGCTAAATTTGCCCATTTGCCCTCTGATGAAGAAATGACCAGTCCATAATTTTAATGATAGGTTTATTGTAGCTGTGAGAGACAGAACCCAGAAGACAAAAGTCAGCGATTGATGTGCATTATAATGAGTGAAATAAGTATTTGATCCCTTGGTGGCAAAACCCTTGTTGGTTGGCAATTACAGAGGTCGGACGTTTCTTGTAGGTGGCCACCAGGTTTGCACACATCTCAGGAGGCATTTTGTCCCACTCCTCTTTGCAGATCCTCTCCAGGTCAGTAAGATTTTGAGGCTGATGTGTAGCTACTCAAACCTTCAGCTCCCTCCACAGATTTTCGATGGGATTAAGGTCTGGAGACTGGCTAGGCCACTCCAGGACTTTAATGTGCTGCTTCTTGAGCCACTCCTTTGTTGCCTTGGCCATGTGTTTTGGGTCATTGTCATGCTGGAATAGCAGGGGATCAAATACTTTCCCCTCTCACTGTATGTTCTTATATCCAACACCAAATTTCTGAGTTCTCTTCTGGAGAGCACCAGGTGTACTCTTAGTCCTGGAAATCTTATCCTTTGTGAGGAAAGTACTTCTGGGTCTCCAAAGAAAGAGGCCCCCTTCTTATTGTGTTTCATGTTCCATTTAGGCTTGTGAAAGTCTCCCATTCTGCTGCAGATGTGTTGACTTTTTCATGCCAAAGGCTGTCAGGGAAGGACTTCATTGTATCTTAAAGGTCTCCCAGCCCAGAAATAATGTCAGCTCTTGCAACCTCCTTGACATTTTGAGCACGGCTGCCATTTGAGGATCAGAAACGTCCCTGCCCACACTGGGTGCTTCATTCAAGAGCATTATTCCTTTTGTAAGGTGCCCAAGGAAACGCCATTGATTTTGAGTTGACCCACTAGTGTTGCCATAGTGTTGCTCACTACAACAAAGGACTCTTCTGGGACCAACAGATGGACATTGGCTGCTAACACCTTGGCCACTTTGGGGGATATCCAGACAAAAAGGGAAACGGGACAACAAAATCTTTCTGTTATATCCGTGGCCAAGCTTCCTAAAAGGAGAGGACCTGATCATATGAAGGAGCAAAAACATAGAGGGAAACTGAAGTATTTGCTTGTTTTGATTAGGTAACACTGAATAATGCAATCATAGAATTGGAAGGGACCAAAGGGTCATCTATTATTATTATTATTATTATTATTATTATTATTATCAATAATTAATAATAATAATAATAATACCCTGCCTATCTGGCTGGGTTTCCCCAGCCACTCTGGGTGGCTCCCAACAGAATATTAAAAACACGATAAAACATCAAACATCAAACCCTAAACAGGGTTGCCTTCAGATGTCTTCTAAAAGTCAGATAGTTGTTTATTTCCTTGACATCTGACGGGAGAGCGTTCCACAGGGAGGGCACCACCACCGAGAAGGCCCTCTGCCTGGTTCCCTGTAGCTTGGCTTCTCACAGGGAGGGAACCGCCAGAAGGCCCTCGGAGCTGGACCTCAGTGTCTGGGCAGAACGATGGGGGTGGAGACGCTCTTTCAATCCAACCTCCTCTAATGCAGGAATCACAGCTAAATAATGCTTGGCAGATGGCAAAGAGATGAGGCTATCTGAGACCAAGAGTTCCTTTAAGTGAAGGATCCAGAGTGGAATATTAAGGAAGTAATAGCATAAGAAGAGCCTGGTGGATCACGCCAATGGCCCATCCAGGCCTGTCCTCCCACTGGGAAACCCTCATCCTCCTCATCATCACTTTTAATTTGTATACCGTCTTTCTATCTTACAATACTCAAGGCGGTTTACAAGCTGAAGAAACAAAAAATGTTCACCTTATAACAATCTAATGCAATACAAAAATGTGATCATAAAATATAACTTTAAAATAAGCAATCTACATTAAAACAGTAACATTCAACAATCATTATAATAGTATAAAATAATAATATCAGCATATAGAAATTAAACAGAAATTCACCCTTAACTGTTACGATGAATAATTTCTAAACTATAATCAATAAAACAATGGCAAACACAGTGGTACCTCGGCTTACAGACGCTTCAGGTTACGGACTCCGCTAACCCAGAAATAGTACCTTGGGTTAAGAACTTTGCTTCAGAACAGAACAGAAATTGTGCTCCAGCAGCGCGGCGGCAGTGGGAGGCCCCATTAGCTAAAGTAGTACCTCAGGTTAAGAACAGTTTCAGGTTAAGAACGGACCTCCAGAACGAATTAAGTTCTTAACCCGAGGTACGAGTGTACAATAGAAATTGAGCAGCAGAGACTGGCCGGTGGAGCAAGGCAGGTGGAAGGAGCCTTGCCTGATGGAGTCTCTCCCCTCACAGTTCTTCCTCCAGACACAGCTTTTTTATGAGGAGTCCCAGGGCCAAGGGGTGGGGCAAGGCAAGTGGAAAGAGGCCTTTGAAGGCAGAGCATAGCCATCCTGGTTAGCAGCCATCAATGGCCCCCATTGGCCCCCTCCTCCATGAAACTGTCCAATCCTCTTTTAAAGGCACCCAGGTTGGTGCCCAGCCTGGCTTTCTGTGGAAGTGAGTTCCACTGTTTAACTATTCTAACAGTGCAGTCCAACACCAACTCCCATAGGTGCCGGCTGTCATGATCTCTGTCAGACAAGCAAGCCCCTGATAAGAAGTAATGACTCTCCGGCAGTTTTATGAACGTTTATTTACAAAAAGACACAGCCAGAGCACGGCTGCTTGCCTGCTCGCATTGACGATAGTTGGTCAGTCTGAATTTTTGCCCCTCCCATAGCAGGAAGGACGCCAAACTCCTGCCTTCCCCTCTTGCCCTTCCGGTGCCATATGATCTTATTCAGACGCCTAGCACAGGGAGTGAGAGGCTGGCCTGTCCCCTCCCCACTGCTATGCGACACAGACTCAGACCTCTGCTTACCTGCTGATTGCCTAGCAATGCTCTGGCTACCTTCCAACTCTTCCTTTCCTTGAGAGATAACAGTCTTCCCAGGGAAGGGGAGTCAAATTGCCCTTTCTCGACTCTGTCAGACAGCTCTCATCTGTAGAGTCGGCCTCTCATTCACGTAGTTCGATTTCCGAGTCTAACTCTTCCCCTGTGCTCTGGGGGGCCACATTCCTGACACCGGCTCCCTGGGACCCTGCGTTCCTGAGCACCCACAAAATTCCCCATGAAGGGGCTGGGCACCCATCAATTTTACTGCCAGGGCCATGCACATTGTATGGCACCCACGGCCTCAGGCACCCATGGTCACGGAGCCAATCTGGCATTCCTGCCACCTCCAGGGTCAAGGATTGGGGCCAGCACCTCCAAATTGTTCCCTAAGCTGAGGTCAGGAACATCTTTCAACGAAGCTCATTCAGGAGCAGTGTTTGGGCAGTGTGTCTTCTGTGAAAAACTAATCCTTACCCTGTACTAGGCTAACCCCAATTCTGCACCAAGAATTCTGCAGTCGGAACAAATTGGCCCGGGAGACTCTTTAGACTTAGGCAGAATTTTGACATGGTAATGCACTGAGTCTCTGGATCATGAGAGATGTCTACTCTGTGTACTCAGATGATCTGGGTAGCTTTTATTTTTGCCTCTCTCCTAGAGCTGAATATACGAGCTTGGTTTGCAGCTCAGGGAGCCTGCAAAGTTGCGTCACTCCATCGCTGCAGGACCGATGCAAGCTTAGAACTCTCCGACAATTCCATTAGCACAAAAGGTGAAGGATTTGGTGTGTGGGATTGAGGGTGTATGCATTCTGAAGGTTGGGCATTGCATTTTTATCAGCGAGAGCCGCGGAATTTGAATCTAAGTGGTGCAGAAATTATTTATGAAGCGTCCCGGATTCCCAGTCCCTCGACTTGGATGCTTTTCAAATGGCAATGAATTTACAAAGCCAGCGAGCGACACTCACGGACCACTTCGAGGCTGCCCAAACAGAGAGCCAGAATTGTTTCCCTGCTGGCTGAAGGCCACCTGGAAAACATGTAACTGTTTGGCTCCAGTGTTAAGTAGGACACATGACATGTTCCAGAAGCCAGGGATTCAGTGCTTCCAAGAAGAGAAGAAAAAACCTTTGCAAATTCTGTGTGCCAAAAACTCACCTACAACTGCATTGTGAATTGGATTGATTTGCTTATATTTACTTAGGTAAAGGTAAAGGGACCCCTGACCGTTAGGTCCAGTCACAGATGACTCTGGGGTTGCGACGCTCATCTCGCTTTATTGGCCGAGGGAGCTGGCATTCAGCTTCCAGGTCATGTGGCCAGCATGACTAAGCTGCTTCTGGCGAACCAGAGCAGTGCATGGAAATGCCGTTTGCCTTCCCGCTGGAGTGGTACCTATTTATCTACTTGAACTTTGACGTCCTTTCAAACTGCTAGGTTGGCAGGAGCAGGGACCAAGAAACGGGAGCTCACCCCGCGGTGGGGATTCAAACTTCTGACCTTCTGACTGGCACGTCCGAGGCTCTGTGGTTTAACCCACAGCACCACCCGCGTCCCTTTATATTTACTTAGCAGGGCATGATTCTGATTTACCTAGTGTTTTTGGTCAAGCATTGCAGAAGGATTTGTAGTGAGTCTGGGTTCAAATTCTGAAAACAATGGAAGATGTTTTTGTTATAACAGGCTTTTCCAGCTGGATGAATGGGTCTCTGCAACAAGTGTCTATTTTTTGTATCTCTCTCTGTATAAATGGAAGGCTGCCATCATGTTGCAGTTTGCATGGCTGACAACTCCAGCATCGTGATGAAACAGCAGGCAGGGAAGCGAGCGAGCAGTGGGGGGTGGGGGGGAGGCAGGGAACCCAGATGAGAAATTTCATAGAGACAGTGATGATTAACAGGAGGAGGGGGGAATTCTAATGTTTCCTCTTTCAGGTAAATAAAGTTTGGGGAATGGAGAAGCATGTGGGGAAGTGGGGACAGAGTGTCTCTTCTTTAAGGAAGCATTCTGAAATCCCCAGAAGTTGTTTCTAAGCCAGACATGGTGGTGGGGTGTGTGGGTTTCCATGCATCTATATTCAAGACTTGCAAAACCATTTTTAAAGTGTCTCTATTAGCTCAACATCAAAATAATGAAGATCATGGCCACTGGTCCCATCGCCTCCTGGCAAATAGAAGGGGAAGAAATGGAAGCAGTGAGAGATTTCACTTTCTTGGGCTCCATGATCACTGCAGATGGTGACAGCAGTCACGAAATTAAAAGACGCCTGCTTCTTGGGAGAAAAGCAATGACAAACCTAGACAGTATCTTTAAAAGCAGAGACATTACCTTGTCGAAAAAGATCCGTATAGTTAAAGCTATGGTTTTCCCAGTAGTGATGTATGGAAGTGAGAGCTGGACCATAAAGAAGGCTGATCGCCGAAGAATGGATGCTTTTGAATTCTGGTGCTGGAAGAGACTCTTGAGAGTCCCATGGACTGCAAGAAGATCAAACCTCTCTATTCTGAAGGAAATCAGCCCTGAGTGCTCACTGGAAGGACAGATCCTGAAGCTGAGGCTCCAATACTTTGGCCACCTCCTGAGAAGAGAAGACTCCCTGGAGAAGACCCTGATGTTGGGAAAGATGGAGGGCACAAGGAGAAGGGAGTGACAGAGGACAAGATGGTTGGACAGTGTTCTTGAAGCTACCAGCATGAGTTTGACGAACCTGCGGGAGGCAGTGGAAGACAGAAGTGCCTGGCGTGCTCTGGTCCATGGGGTCACAAAGAGTCGGACACGACTAAACGACTAAACAACAACAACAACATTAACTGTGGGCGTTATCAAGGAGTTTCAGAAGGCCCGTGTTAAGAGTTATGGCAGTAGGGTTCTGCACCTTGGGACAGGAGAGAGAGAAAGAGAAGCAAGTGTGAGATATTCTGCATGTAACAGATCCCTGTCTAGGAAAAATCTCAACTGCACTCCTCTGGAGGTGAACCAGAGACAGTTAAATCATTTCTTCCACTGAAAAATCAGCACCAAGGAAGCAGAGAGTGGGAAATAAAGCCTACCGTTTGCCTGAAATGTCATCACCATGGAGTTGTTACTGCTTGGATGTTACTGTCATCTGGCTATCAGTCAGTTGAAAGCAGGGAGCTGGGAATGCTATGGAGAAGCCCCCCCCCCCCCCCCATTTCCCAGCCTCAGTCATTCCTCAGGTTGGGAGAGAAATCCATTTGGTTCTAATTTATTGCAAACTCGCCACCTACTTCTCGAGTTGTCTGTTTTGGCCACAGTGATTTATGCCTTAGTTTTACCCCGTCTGGATTGCTGTCATGTGCTATACGTGGGACTACCTTTCAGATGGGCTAAGAAACAACTTCTTCTTTTTCCCAAAGGTATAAATAGCTTGTATTTTATTTTTCTATATTTTTTATTAAATTTTCTGTTTTACATTTTATAATATTCTTTCAAACAACCTTGAAATATCAATGACTTGCCTTCTTCTCTTTCCATGGTTCATTTTGCATAACATAAATCCTTGCATATTTTATATAAACTAAACCATTCAGTATTCCATTATTACTTCCATCAAAACCTATTTACACTGTTGAATTTATCTTAATGCTACAGCATTTTCAAGTGTACAATTTCCCCCCATATATTCAATAAACATTTTCCAATCTTCTTTAAACATATGTTCTTCTTGTTCTATTATTCTGTATGTTAGGTCCACAAGCTGCGCATATTCCATCACTTTAAGTTGCCATTCTTCCTTAGTTGGGACTTCATTCCATTTCTATTTTTGGGCTAACAAAACATGAGCCACAGTAGCGGCATACATAAATAACCTTTTTTGATACCTGGGAATTTCCATCTGAATTATCCCAAACAAGAAGGACTCTGGGGGGTTGTTTTTTGGTTGCAAGAACAAATGAGCCCTATATTCTAAACAAAATGCTTGATTAACCTGGAGGTAGGCCGTATGAACTGTGTATTGATTTGTAATGATTTGTTGGGTCTCTGGACCGTAATAAAGATTGTTGTTGTTGTTTTTTGGAAAAGTTATTTAAAACATTTTTTTCAATTCATTATGGATTATTTCCCAATACTCTTTTACCCTTTTACAGGTCCACCACATATGACAGAAGGTATCCTCAGTCTCATTGCATCTCCAACATTTATCTGATTCAGTCTTGTACCTCTTAGCAAGTCTACTCAGAGTTAAGGGTTCAGCAACTTCAATTGGCTCAAAGAGCTGCAGCCAGCATGTGGGAATCTTCAGGGTGGCAGGAGAGAGTATATTGTTTATTAATATCCTTCCTAACTTGTGCTAGCAAGTCCCTTTACTTAGCAGAGTTTACATTCCCCTTTTTACATGCACAGCAGATAGCTGGTTAGGGACGCAGGTGGCGCTGTGGGTTAAAGCCTCAGCGCCTAGGACTTGCCAATCGAAAGGTCGGCGGTTCGTATCCCTGCGGCGGGGTGCGCTCCCGCTGCTCGGTCCCAGCGCCTGCCAACCTAGCAGTTCGAAAGCACCTCCGGGTGCAAGTAGATAAATAGGGACCGCTTTCTAGTGGGAAGGTAAACGGCGTTTCCGTGTGCGGCTCTGGCTCGCCAGAGCAGCGATGTCACGCTGGCCACGTGACCCGGAAGTGTCTCCGGACAGCGCTGGCCCCTGGCCTCTTGAGTGAGATGGGCGCACAACCCCAGAGTCTGTCAAGACTGGCCCGTACGGGCAGGGGTACCTTTACCTTTACCTTTAGATAGCTGGTTGCAGGCTCGTGTGAGCCTCTCACTATTATACAATTCAATCTGTCTTCAGATTGAATTGTACGTTCCTGGTAAGTTCCCTTGAATCCCTCCTAAAAGAATAAAGACATGACAATCTTATTTAAAGCCAATAAAAGAAGTTCATTTACATCAGTTCACAGTTGGATTCCTGAAGGCAGACATAGTCCCAAATGTGTACATACCCCATACGGGGGAATAATCCCAGTGCTTCTGCTAGCTGAGAGCTAGCAGAGCAGTCCTAGCAAAAAGCTGAACAAACGAAGAAGAAAGTCAGAAAGAGAGAGAGAGAGAGAGAGAGAGAGAGAGAGAGAGAGAGAGAGGTGTGTGCTGTGTGACTCGTCCTTTTGTTACCTGGAGAGGTAAGGTCACACCCACCTTCTATCACATGCAAAAGGAAGGATGCTCCAGCCAGGAGAAAAAGGAAGTTTCGAGTGGCTGGACCAAACATTCCCTCGCATGTCTTCTCTAACATTACAAGGAATGTTGGACTTGACTGTGACGCGGCAGCTAAAAAAGCCAATGCAATTCTGGGCTGCATCAATAGGAGTATAGCATCTAGATCAAGGGAAGTAATAGTGCCACTGGAGTACTGTGTCCAGTTCTGGGCACCACAGTCCAAGAAGGACACTGACAAACTGGAACATGTCCAGAGGAGGGCAACCAAAATGGTCAAAGGCCTGGAAACGATGCCTTATGAGGTACGGCTAAGGGAGGTGGCCATGTTTAGCCTGGAGAAGAGGAGGTTAAGGGGTGATATGATAGCCATGTTCAAATATATAAAAGGATGTCACATAGAGGAGGGAGAAAGGTTGTTTTCTGCTGCTCCAGAGAAGCAGACACGGAGCAACGGATCCAAACTACAAGAAAGAAGATTCCACCTAAACATTAGGAAGAACTTCCTGACAGTAAGAGCTGTTTGACAGTGGAATTTGCTGCCAAGGAGTGTGGTGGAGTCTCCTTCTTTGGAGGTCTTTAAGCAGAGGCTTGACAACCATATGTCAGGAGTGCTCTGATGGTGTTTCCTGCTTGGCAGGGGGTTGGACTCGATGGCCCTTGTGGTCTCCTCCAACTCTATGATTCTATGATTCATAAATCACATCCCACACAGAGGAGCACAGGTACCCACAGCCCTGTAGAGATGGCCTTCCGCCGAGGCCTGCTATGGCCACAGACACTCTGAGCAGTGCATGCAGCATCCACAGTTGAAATTTTGTGGGTGCCAATGCACCCAGCCCCTCCCCCCAAAGATGGTGCCTACAGCAAGAGGGAAGAGTGCCCTTGTGCTTGGATCCTGCTTGCAAGCTTCCCACTGGGGCACCCGATTGGCCACTGTGAGAACAGGAGGCTGGATTAGATGAACCAATGGCCTGATCCAATGATGGCCAGACACCTAGAGGGCTATTGATAGCTGCTAACCATGATGTCTCCAGACTAGATTGTCCCATGTCAATAAGATACGATAATCTTTATTGTCATTGTCCCATACAGAACAACGGAATTTAAAAAATCTACACCAGACATTCAAAAACCAACAAGCCTGCTATCCCAGCTATCCCAGCCTGGTTAACCCCTAAAAACTCTGATACCCCATAACTGAATACAATATACTCCCACAGAGACTACCTTAAAGGTAAAGGGACCCCTGACCATTTGGTCCAGTCATGACCGACTCTGGGGCTGTGGCGCTCATCTCGCTTTATTGGCTGAGGGAGCCAGCGTACAGCTTCCGGGTCATGTAGCCAGCATGACTAAGCTGCTTCTGGTGAACCAGAGCAGCACACAGAAACACCATTTACCTTCCTGCCAGAGCGGTACCTATTTATCTACTTGCACTTTGAGGTGCTTTCAAACTGCTAGGTTGGCAGGAGCAGGGACCGAGCAACGGGAGCTCACCCCGTCGCGGGGATTTGAACCGCTGACCTTCTGATCAGCAAGTCGTAGGCTCTGTGGTTTAACCTACAGCGTCACCCATGTCCCATTACACTTAAACTGCATTTAAAACCAAAATCGCATTTGGATAGAAACTGTTTCTCAGGCGGCTAGTCCCAGTCTTTATACCCCTGTACCTTCTTCCAGAAGGCAGAAGCTGAAAGAGATCATTTCCGGGGTGCGCACTATCCTGCGCTATCTCTGCAGCTTTCTCATGGCACCTGGAAGCATATATTTGATCCAAGGTGGGAAGAGTGCACCCAATTCTTTCTCCGCAGTCTTTACAACCTTGGATACAATGTTCTCATGTTGGAATTTAGATGAGAACTGTGCCAGCTAGCATCCATCCTTTGAGAAACATGACTTCAATGTCTCACAGAGCATCTCCCTGTGATTGCAAAAGCAGAGTAAATAATGCAATGAGGCAGCAATCTGTTTGTTTCCCATAATTTAAAGGGGCCCGGGAGTTCAGCCTGGAAGCTTTGCTCTAAGGCCCTTTGCTTGCTCTGACTTTTACCCACTGGTCTCCTGGTCCTCAGCGAGGGTTCCTCTTTTGCTCCTCCTCTCTTGCCCTCCCTTCCTCCCCAAGCGCCAGGTGGGAGCCTTGCCTTCTCCTAGTCCCCGATTCTGATAGGTGTTAATTGCAAGGGCTGCAGATCGGCTGTTGTAGAGGAAGGGAGCTGATAACAGGATAAAGGTTATCTCGACTCACATTTGTGGATCTAAATAGGGAAACAGAGCACGGAGCTGAGAGCATTTTTATCTCGAGGATGTCATTAGGGAGGGAGAAGGGGGGGATTCCACAAGTGCCGCTAATCTCTAAATGCTCCTCCTGCAGTCTCCACCATGATTTTATCTCTCTCTCCAGTGCTCTTTGGAGAGCAAAGTCTGCGGGTGCTTAGCAAGCGGAATATTTCAGGCTAAGTTAGCGGCTGCCTCTCGCATTCCTGAATGCTAACCAAGAGCCATATCAGCTATGCATTGACTAAGCTAAGGTTGCCATATTTCAAAAAGTAAAAACCAGGACACCCCGAAAGTGTGTCCACATAGGAGCACACGTGCATAAGGAGAGCCTTCTTTCAGCATTCAGCTTCATTGGCAGCCCAGATTTTCTACCACTGACCCACCATCCCTGCAAAAGATGTGCTTGTTTGAATAGGCTGCGTTTTAAGTGTACAGTGGTACTTCTGGTTACATACTTAATTCGTCCCGGAGGTCCGTTCTTAACCTGAAACTGTTCTTAACATGAAGCACCACTTTAGCTAATGGGGCCTCCCACTGCTGCCGTGCCACCACCCCACGATTTCTGTTCTCATCCTGAAGCAAAGTTCTTAACCCAAGGTATTATTTCTGGGTTAGCGGAGTCTGTAACCTGAAGCATATGTAACCTGAAGTGTATGTAACCCGAGGTACCACTGCATGTGCTTTAAGGTAAAGGGTAAAGGACCCCTGGATGGTTGTTGTTGTTGTTGTAGTCGTTTAGTCGTGTCCGACTCTTCGTGACCCCCTGGACCAGAGCACGCCAGGCACTCTTGTCTTCCACTGCCACCCACAGTTTGGTTAAACTCATGCTGGTAGCTTGAAGAACACTATCCAACCATCTCATCCTCTGCCGTCCCCTTCTCCTTGTGCCCTCCATCTTTCCCAACATCAGGGTCTTTTCCAGGGAGTCCTCTCTTCTCATGAGGTAGCTAAAGTCTTGGAGTCTTAAGTCCAGTCAAAGGAGACTATGGGGTTGTGGTGCTCATCTCGTTTTCAGGCCGAGAGAGCCGGTGTTTGTCCACAGACAGCTTTCCAGGTCATGTGGCCAGCAGGACTAAACCACTTCTGGTGCAACGGGACACCCTGATGGAAACCAGAGTGCACAGAAACACCATTTACCTTCCTTACCATACCATACCTATTTATCTACTTGCCCTGGCGTGCTTTCCAACTACTAGGTTGGCAGGAGCTGGGACAGAGCAATGGGAGCTCACCCCGTCTAGGGGATTTGAACTGTCAACCTTCCGATCGGCAAGCCTAAGAGGCTCAGTGGTTTAGATCACAGTGCTTCCTGCATAAGAAGAGCCTGCTTTCAGCATTCAGCGTCATTCGGTGTCCAGATTTTCTACCACTGACCCACCCTCCTTGCAAAAGATGTGTATGTTTGAATAAGTTGTGTTTTAAGTGTACGTGCTTTATCCACTCTGGTAACATATATTTTAAACGATAAAATTTATAATTTAAAAACCCTCTCCTCTCCCGTGGCCTGTTCCCCTGAACCATTGAAAGATGAAAGAGCAGAAGAGGTAACCTGCCTGCTTCAGTTCATTAAGTGCATTCTGACCCATAAAAGATACACTGAGATCATTAGATTTCATGGGGATGTTTTGTGCAAGAGCATTAACATTCAGCATGCCTCTCGCCCGCCCCTAACGCAACCCTAATTCGTCAAAAGGGACGGCCCTGGGGAACCCGATTCTGACAAGACGCATAGAACAGAGAGGCCAGCACCTCACGGCTGAATTCCTGTGTAGGGAAAATCGGTGGAAGATGCAGAATCAGGGAAAGAAGGTCCCTCTTGTGACCAGAGAGGGAGAAGAGATGCTGAACAAGATTTTACCCGAAAGACACTCAGCAGAATAAAGCTGGGGGGGGCTGCTTCCAGTCGAGAGGGATGTGCCATTGATTTTTCAAAAGTACTGTTGGGGTGTGAATAAATGCTAGGAGAGGATATATTTGCTAGATATTATCTTTCCTTCCTCACATTTGTGAGTTCATCAGCTTAAAAGAGAAGCTTGGGTAGGTTAGTTTTAGCCTTTTAATGTAAGTAAACCAGGATGCTTTAAGGCAGAATGGATTTTCCTTTCTTACATCTGGAGTCTAGCTTAAGATGGAGTCCCGCTGTCAGGGCACAGTGGGCAGGTGTCAGTTGTGTGTGCAGGAGCCAGGCCCTGTGGCCAATAGGACTTCGCAGGACTGGGGCCTTCATAAGTTTGTTCTGAAGAGGCAAGGCGTGGCCACACAGGTGAGGCTGATTGGTAACTCACAGCACCTGGTGGCAAGAGCCAGGAAGGGATATAAGGTCAGCATTTTCCCTTCGGCTCTTTGCCACAGCAACACGTTCCCTGCCTTGCTGTGTTTGACTCCTTGCTTTTTGATCCTTGGACCCCTGACTTCGTGACTCCTTGCTTCTTGATCCTCAGACCCCTGACTTTGTGACTCCCTGCTTCCTGACCCTCAGACACCTGGCTTCTCTACCCCCATTCCTGCTCCCACCCCTCCATCTTGCCCCCAGTCCTGACGTCCCCTACTGGGACTTCGATTGCCCGTGAACCAGACTGTGACAGTGGGTCTCTCAGAGAGTCCTCTCTGGCAAACTTACAGGGGAACTCTGTGAGCTTTGGCTCCTTTAATATGCCTTTCTAGCAAAACACGAACTGTTAGTTTGATTGCATTTTAAATATCCCACAGGTATCACTCTGTGTCTATAATAAACACACTTCAAGCAAGTATATCATGATACACCACCCCAATCTCTGAGAGACTCCAGGGGTTCCAGGCACTTTGTCAAGATTCTCTTTCCTTAGAATGAAGGTCATCAACAACTGTAGAGTCTTTAGAATGAATGGTTTTATGTACACATCTATACAACCTGAGCATCGGATGGAAGGGCTCACAGCATTAACACCCCAACAGATCTTGGACTCAGCTGTTGTTGTTTGTTCTTTAGTCATGTTTGACTCTTTGTGGCCCCATGGACCAGAACACGCCAGGCACTCCTGTCTTCTATACAGCTGCAAATAAAAAGTTTTAAGTGTGTTGTAAAGTGCATTATACAAATGTGACACTAGATGGCAATGGTGAGCTATGGCAAATCCAATATATTTTTCAAAACTTTTTTTTAAAGGCATTTTCACAGCATTTTATATATGTGTGTTGATTCCACCCTTGTTTCTCCATTTGTCACAGCTTTAGATCCAGCACAGAGCCAGCAGCCCTCTGTGTCTCCAGCTTCCAGTCCAACTCATGCACACTTTCACCAGCTATTAAGTGGGGTGGAGGAAAGGCCCACCATGGGAGGCCCCCCATCCCTAATTGTAGCACTTGTAACCTGGCTCCTAAGACAGTTGGGTGGCGTCTTGTGTGCCACCTCCTTGCAGCTCCTGCAGCCCAGCTGGTGACAAATGTCTTGCTCCGCTTTCCTTTGGGACCCCATCAGTGAGGCTGAGATGGGACTCTTGTCGTCTGGCCAGCCCAGGACCTCCAACGCACTGCTCAGGCTTGGGAGGCAATGGAGCACACAGCAGGTGTGCTCCATTGCCTCTTGAGACAGATGGATTAAAAAAAAAAAACTGGGGAAAAATGGAAGCGAATGTCACTGATGCAGCTAGGAATGGATAGAATTGGAAGTTTTGTTTTTTTTCCAGATAATGATGTGCCAAAAATATATCTATCATGTTTGTTTGTGTGTGTGTGTGCGCGCGCATGGGGATGGGAAGATTGCGATTCCCCATCTATTTATGAGAAAAACAATTCTAATTCATGGAGGAGAGGGCTATCAGTGGCTACTAGCCAGGATGGCTATGCTCTGCCTCCACAGTTGGAGCCAGCAATTCTTCTGGACACCAGTTGCTGAAAACTATGGGAATGTTTAGGGGTGCAGGAGAGGATATATTGTCTGATAACAGCCTTTCCAACTTGTGTTAACAAGTTCACAATTTAGCAGAGTAACATTCCCCCTTTTATTTTTATTTTTTTATAATGTTTTTATTAAGTTTATGAAATACAGAAAAAAAAGAATAGAAGACAGATATAAGAGATAAAATAAAAAAAATTACAAATTTCCATGTTCTTTTTTTCCAGCAAATCTAGTGGTCTTCCCCGCATCCTCCAAACCCTGCGTTCTCTGTGATACAGAACATCAGCAATTTGTTAACTTGTTTCAATACTTATTGTATCCTTCATTTTATCATGTTACCTAATTTCAACGATGTTATAACCCAAATCTTATACATTTTCGTTTAAACACAATAAAGTTATTTCATTATTCTACCTCTGACTTCTTGTGCCTTAATTTCCATTTCATTAATTTACAATTGCTGAAGCTAGAGTTTCCTAAAGAGTGCATTTTTTAACATTCGTACAGCTTATAATGTTTTTTCAAATAGTCCTTAAATTTTTTCCAGTCCTCCTCAATTGTTTCTTCTCCCAAGTCTCGGATTCTGCCAGTCATTTTGGCCAGTTCCATGTAGTCCATCAACTGCGTGTGCCATTCCTCCAGCGTGGGTAGATCTTGTGTCTTCCAATGCTTTGCAATCAGGATCCTTGCTGCTGTAGTGACATACATAAAAAAAGTTCTGTCTTTCTTAAACACTCTCTGGTCCACCATGCCCAGAAGAAAGGCCTCCGGTTTCTTAGGTAAGGTAAATCTAAGTACCTTTTTTAGTTCATTATGAATCATCTCCCAAAAGGCCTTCACTTTCGGGCAAGTCCACCAGAGGTGAAAGAATGTCCCTTCCGCCTCTTTACATTTCCAACATTTATTGTCAGACAGGTGATATATCTTAGCAAGCTTGACTGGGGTCATGTACCACCGGTATACCATTTTCATAATGTTTTCCTTCAAGGCACTACATGCCGTAAATTTCATTCCGGTGTTCCATAACCTTTCCCAGTCTTCAAACATAATGTTATGCCCCAAATCCTGCGCCCATTTTATCATGGCGGATTTGACTGTCTCATCCTGAGTATTCCATTTAAGCAGCAAGTTATACATTCTCGAAAGTAGTTTACTTTTTGGCTCTAGCAGTTCTATCTCTAGTTTCGATTTTTCCACCTGGAATCCAACCTTCTTGTCTACTTTAAAAACCTCTTGAATTTGTGCATAGTGCAACCAATCTCGCACCTTGTTTTTTAATTTTTCCAAGCTCTGCAACCTCCAATTGTCTCCAATCTTTTCAATAATTTCCTCATATTTAGGCCAATTGGCCTCCATGTTAAGTCTCTTACGTGCCTTGGCCTCCACCGGTGAGAGCCACCTCGGAGTCTTACTCTCCAATAAGTCTTTATATTTTGTCCAGACCATCAAAATTGCTCTCCTAACAATGTGGTTTTTAAACAATTTGTGCACTTTAACCTTGTCATACCACAAATATGCATGCCACCCAAACGCATTATCAAACCCTTCCAGATCTAGGACATCAGTGTTCTCCAATAAGATCCAATCTTTCAACCAGCAGAAGGCTGCAGATTCATAATATAACCTCAAGTCTGGCAGGGCAAATCCCCCTCTTTCTTTCGCATCAGTTAATATTTTAAACTTTATTCGGGGCTTTTTGCCCTGCCAAACAAACTTGGAAATATCCTTCTGCCACTTTCCAAAACATTCCACCTTGTCCACGATCTGTAGGGCCTGAAACAAAAATAACATTTTCGGCAATACATTCATCTTTATAGCTGCTATTCAGCCCAACAAGGAAAGTTTCAATCTTGACCATGTTTCCAAATCTCTTTTGATTTCTAACCAACATTTCTCGTAATTATCTTTAAACAAATTCAAATTTTTGGAGGTCAGATACACCCCTAGGTATTTTACTTTTTTAACCACATTTAGTTCTGTTTCTTTCAGGAACTCATCTGTTTCTGAAGTTGTCAAATTTTTTGCTAAAACCTTAGTTTTTTGCTTGTTCAGCTTAAATCCCGCCACCCGACCAAAGTCAGAAATTAGTTCTAACACTCTTTTAGTACTAGAGACTGGCTCCTGTAATGTTAATACCAAGTCATCTGCAAATGCTTTCAATTTATATTGTTTCACTCCGACCTCAATTCCTTGTACCAACCGGTCCTTTCTAATCATGTTCAATAGCACCTCCAGAACTGAAATAAACAGTAGGGGGGATAGGGGGCACCCCTGCCGTGTCCCTTTTTCAATTTTAAACTCCTCTGTCACCACATTGTTTACTATCAATTTAGCTTTTTGTTCTGAATATATTGCTTCTATTCCATTTTCAAACCCCCGCCCCACTCCCATCCCTTCCAAATTTTTCTTCATAAACATCCAAGAGATATTGTCAAAGGCTTTCTCCGCATCAATAAAGATTAAAACCGCTCTAGTGTTAAGATTTGTTTGTAGAAGTTCCAAAATGTCAATAATGTTTCTTGTGTTATCAAACAAATGCCTACCGGGGAGAAAGCCGGCCTGGTCCTTATGTATCACTTCATTAAGTACTTTTTTAAACCTACTTGCCAAAATGTCCGCAAAAAATTTATAGTCCACATTTAGGAGTGAGATGGGGCGGTAGTTCTTAAGCTGGGTCTTTTCAGTTTCTAGTTTAGGTATCAATGTGATGAAAGCTTCTTTCCACGTTTCTGGTGCCTTCCTCCCCTCCATAATCTGGTTGCAGACCTCCAACAGAGGTTGTATCAAATAGTCTTTCAAAACCTTATAATATTTGGAGGTAAGTCCATCGGGGCCTGGAGATTTGCCTAATTGAAGGTTCTGAATGGCACTTTCAATTTCTTGCTGTGTGATATTACTATTCAGGGTTGTTCTCATTTCCTGAGGTATTTTTTGTAATCCATTAGTTTTAAGGAATTGATCCACCTCCGAATCTTTCTGCGGCCCTTGTAAATAAAGTTCTTTGAAATATCTCTGGAAGCACTTTCTAATTTCCTCGGGTTTCTGAACCATTCTCCCTTCAATCTCTAGATTTGTAACTGTATTAAGTTTTTGTCTCTTTTTCAACTGCCATGCTAGCAGTTTCCCACACTTGTTTGCTGATTCAAAAGATCTTTGTTTCATTTGTTTAATTTTCCATTCCACCTCTTGATTTATCAATTTCAAATATTCTGCTTGGAAAAATTTCACTTCTCTCAGCACTTCCTTCGACTTGGGCCTAGATCTTAATTTTTTCTCTCCATCTCTTATTTTTTCCAATATCTTCTCCTTCTTTTCATTCCAGAACTTTTTCTTAATCGTGTTTTGTTGTATTAGAAACCCTCTCATAACTGCTTTACTTGCGTCCCAGATTGTTCTTTTTTCCACAGTGCTATTTAAGTTTATCTCAAAATAGTCCTTTAAAGTTTTTTGGGCCTTCTTAACAATCTTCTCATCCCTTAGTAAGGTGTCATTCATTTTCCATCTGAAGGATCCGGTTGTGTTTAGTCTCAGTTCCACTTTCAGGGCATTATGGTCGGAGCAGGTTTTTGGGCAGATTTCCACCTTTCTAGTCTTGGGTGCCAGTCCTCTAGTTACCCATATTTGGTCGATTCGTGTCCATGTCAGATGAGCTTCAGAAAAGAAAGTTCCTTCTTTTCCTAGGGGGTTCTTAACCCTCCATATGTCAATTAAGTCCATATTGTCAGTCATTTCAAAAAAAGGTTTAGGTAGTCTGCCATCTTTCGTTATGTTAGCACTTTGCGACTTATCCATATTTACAGACACAACCCCATTCATATCGCCCAACATAATGATGTTGTTATAGTCTAAATAGTCCAGCATAATCTCGTGTAGCTTCCTGAAGAATTCCGATTTTCCTTCATTTGGGGCATATATTCCTAATATCAAAAATTTTTCTCCTTGTGTCTGAATTTCAATCGCCAAAATTCTGCCATGTTCATCTTTAAATAAAAATTTCGGTGACAGGCTCTCCTTTGCATATATCACCACTCCTCTTTTCTTGACTTTGTCCGAAGAAATGAATTCTTGGCCTAATCTTTTGTTAATTAGCACTTTTCTGTGGAGCCTTGTCACATGAGTTTCTTGCAAGCAAATAATGTCCAATTGTTCTTTTTTCAAAATATGAAATACTTTTCTTCTTTTTTCCGGAGAATTTCCGCCATTTATATTCCAACTAAGAAGCTGCAGAGACATCCTGGTTTAATTAGTGGGTCCTACAGTGGGGTGTCTAGGTTTCCCTCCGATCCCGGAGGTGGTAGTGCTGGTCCAGATCCAGACGGTGTAGGTTTTGGTGATGGTCCCGGTGGTGGTGGTGGCCAAGAAGCTGCAGCTCCTTTCTGGAGGTCCTCCTCGTGGTCGTGTAGGAACTTCTGCTGGTCCTCAGGTGTTTTAATTCTTACTTTCCTTCCTTTGTAAGAAAATGATAGTCCTTGCGGAAACTCCCACCTATAAGGGATTGCGTTGTGTCTCAGCAATTTGGTCAGGTCTATATAGGTGGTCCTAAGACCCAAAAGATGTTTGGGTATATCTCTTTAAATTTCAGCCTTTTTACCTTCTATCTCCAAAGATTTTTTAAAATGTAGGCCTAGTATCTTGTCTCTTTCCTCTCTTGATCTCAAAATAACCAAACAGTCTCTGGACTTATCTTTCTTTATCAATCTTCCCAGTCTAAAAGCCGTCACAATTTTAAAATCCTTGTCTTCCTCAATTCCCCAGAATTTGGAGAACAAAAGTGTCAAAAATCCCTCTAGATTTCCTGCCTCCAATTCTGGGATGGCCCTTAACCTGAGATTATTTTCCTTACTTTTCAGTTCAACCAATGACAGGTAGGCTTGTTGTTCCCCTACCTGTCTTTTCAGAGGCCTTACTTCCCCCTTGATCTCATCAACCTTTTTGTTCGCCTGTTCTGCTTTTTGACTGGCTTCCACAGCTAGTTTATAATTTTCAGCCGTAGCTCCTTGCAGTTTTTCAATTGCCTGGGTATGCTGGGAAACCTGATCCGATAATTTACTAATAGAGGATGTAGCTTGATCAATTTTTAATGATTGATTGTCCACTTTTTGATTTAAAATTGCCAGTTGTTCCAAAATTTGTTTCAGGACTGTTTCAGATCCTCCAGTTGCCATATCTTCTGCAGCAGGCTGTTCAACTTCCACCTCCTGTGCTGTCAGCACAGTTGGGACAGATGACCTACGTTGATGAGTTAAGGTTGTTTGAACAAGTTGCACCGATTTCTTTTCTTTTTCTTTAGCTTTGGCTGCTCTTGTTTTCCCTGAGCCGCTCATTCCACACCTGCCTCTGTTCAAGGTCAAATTATCTTTTATTCCATGAGAAAGACAAATCCAGAGTATAAACAATTGAGTCACAGAAAGTCTCGAAAAAAATACAGTTCCCAGGCCTCTATATCTCCACAATCCTCTAGGGGGGGTGTTAAAAAGTTTCAAGGAAGGAGAGAAATCTTTTCCGCCATTGAAGTTCCTATATTCCCCATATTAAGTCTTTGTAATTCCAGAGCACAAAAGGAAGGTTCCCCAGGCTTTCTATTTCTTGAAAAAGGGCCACAAGGTGTCAAGAAGGGTCCCAGCAACAATGTTTAAGCGTTAGTATCTCAGTCTATGTAACAGTTTAAACTCCAGCAACAGTATTAGCAGTTTGACAGTTCTCTTTTACACGCTGACAGTCCGACAACTGGGTTGTCCCTTTTAACTCCGCATAGCTCAAAAATAGGAAGAAAGTTCCAAGAATAGAGTCCACAAGTTTTACTAAGATTTCCCTCTTGTCTTTTCAATACAAAGTCTATCAATGCACCTTTGTTCTGCTTTTACGATCCCTTTTGAACGCTTCAGCACACTTCTAAGCCGTTGCTTTGATCTAGTTAGCAAGGTCGGGAGACGGACTTCCTGTTACTCGCCTCCCGTTTTCAGCCAAATTCCACGAATTTAGTCCAATATTTACTACCCCTTACTCACGGGTATGTTACAGCCAATTCCGGTGTTTTCAAGAAGAAAGGTCGGCGCTCATCGGCGGCAGCAGTGCGGCTTTGCTTCCACGAAAAGAGCGATGAACTCACAGCGCCGCTCCCCTTTCACGTTCCGGAGCCCCTTACGAGGTCCCTTCTTCGTTTCTGGGGGGGGCTTTTGGCGCCCGCCGAGTCCCACGGCCACAGGCTCGCTCTGCCTGTGGTTTTTCTTAGTGGGTCTCCGCTTTGCCGCAGCGGACGACCCTTTTTCGCGGAGCCCCTCTTCACGAAGTAAAGAGGACCGCCATTGCCGTTTTGCGCCGCCTCCGGAAGTCGTAACATTCCCCCTTTTAAACTCACAGCGGATGCATTTGCTCAGGCTCACTAAAGCCTCTGTAATAACTGTTTTGGTATTTCCCCCTTATTTCCTCATAAAAGATAAGACAAGACACAGTCTTCTATAAAAGTATAAAAAGATTTTACTTACTCACATTCTGTTCACAATCGGATCCCAGAAGGCAGACTTAGCTTCGAAAACTAACATACACCTGGAAACTATCTCATAAGGAGACAGTCCCTTTGTCCTCTCTGGGCTGGAACCCAAGAGAGCATCTTTGGCTAAGCAGATGTTGCTTCTTCGATGCATGTAGTCAAGAGAGAGAGATGGCTGCCCTGCCCTGTGCTTTTGTCGTTACCTGCATAGGTGAGGCCACACCCACCTCTAGTCACATGCAGAGGAAGTC
This sequence comes from Podarcis gaigeae, assembly GCF_964106915.1. Taxonomy (NCBI): domain Eukaryota; kingdom Metazoa; phylum Chordata; class Lepidosauria; order Squamata; family Lacertidae; genus Podarcis; species Podarcis gaigeae. The sequence goes on from NC_139678.1 coordinate 2,753,494, forward strand.
TGTCCCAGCCCAGAAGGAAACAGGAAGTTTACCTTCTGGCTGGACAAACATTCCTCCCCATATGCAAACATGTTCACGCTAGGAATGTTGCACTTGACTGCTCTTGTGTTTCACATCCCACAAAAACTGAGGAGATTTCACCCCTCCCATATCCAAGAATCTCCTGATGAGTCTGCTGATTCTCCAGAGAGAAGGAGGCGTGTTCTGCCTCTCTACTTATTCTACTCCAGCACCAAAGAGTCAGAGAGAGAGAGACTGAGTGTTAGAGATCGGGTGTATAGATAAGGTTGCTGCTAAGAGCAGCTGCAGACACTCAGTGTAGTGTAGCATTCATTTATGCTTAGAACCCATTAAGCTCTGTATATAGTTGTATAGTAGTTGTAGACAGAATAAATAAGATATTCTACAGAGCTGCTCTCCGAGTCATTTATGCTCTGCTAGACTCTGCTATACTCTGCTGTGCGACGACTGTCTTCTTGTGGAAGTGAATCCGGTGCTTACTACTCTAAGCTGTGAGTCCACAGCACTTTGACCTGTTCCTGTCCAGAAGGTGGTCTCTGGAAGTGCTACCCAGCTCGCCTGGCCCAGTCGGGGCTGAAGTGGATGAGTCCAGTCGGTGACACTGGCTCAAGGGCGATGCTGACAAAAACCACAGGAGGGGAGAGGGCTCTGGTGCTCAGATCCTGTTTGTGGTTTCCCATGATGGGCATCTGCTTGGCCACTGTGAGAAGAGGATGCTGGGCTCAAGGGGCAATTGGCCTGATCCATCAGGTTCTTTCTCTGTTCTTAACTACAGGATCTGGAAAATTTTATAGCTGCTGACCAGTCCACTGTCCCTTGGACCTTGTGGTGGGCCAGAGAAGAAGCACCGGGGGGGAGCTGGAAGAATAGGCGAGGGGGGCAAGTAGTCCCCCCCCCCAGCCACAGCAGCTGCGCTTACCTTCCCAGGTACTGCCTCTGCCACCACAACCACCACCACCCCTGCTGCTGCTTCTCATGAGTAGACCGAGGGAGCTCGTCCGCTCCGCTCTCTGGCCCACAGGAGCACCAGGGTGGTGGTAAAGGAGGAGTAGGGAAGATGAGCAGTGTGGAAGGGCTGGATCTGGAGAGGGATAGCTCAAAATGGTGCTCAGCCAGTTCAGCCCAGCCCCCTTCCTCCTCTAGGCAGGGCAGGGAGAAGCCAGGAGGAGGGAGGGAGGCGGCAACGGCGCAATACATGTGAGGAAGAGAAAAGGCGCAGCCCAAACGATCAGAATCCCTACACCGATCCACGGACAGTCCATGGTCCGGATCCTGAAGGAAATTGGCCCTGATCTGGGCCTCAGGCCTTAGTTTGCCAACCCCAGATCTGGAAGATCACCAGGAGTCTGTGATGGGTGTCTGGGCATTGAGTCTAGGCATAAAGAGGAGTTGCTCTAGCCTGTGACTGGCTATTGTTTTAAGAAAATCAGGATCTTCTCTTTTTACATGAAACTTCCTGTATTTGTGGGGGTGACCATCCAGCATGTAAGGATTAGCAAAGCTAAGCTCTTTGCTATTAATAACCTAGTTGATGGGGCAGTCAGAAGAGAAGGAATCACTCAGATTACTCACCCCACCCCTGTTCCGCGGGAATCAAATTCATAATTCCATTTCTCCTGAAACAAATGGTTTGTTTCCTTGCAAAAGGGAAAATACTTTGACTTCTCCTGAGCCACTTTGCATTTTATCATGTCTTAGAGAGCTCTCATATTACAGGAAAACCTCCCAGAGATAAAAGCGACAGATCGAACTTTGTGTTAGGAAATTCACCAGGTGAGTTATTAACACTACAGATGGTTATTTATTGACTTTTTTCATTCTTTTTTGGCCGGGGGATCCAAATATATTGCCTTTCTGTAGCCAACTGTCTTAAAACAAGCACCTAATGAGGACAGGAACAGAGAGTTACAGCAAACCAGAGGCAATAAAGCACATGATTTTTAATCAACAATGCCACAAGTGAGACAATGCATTTAAAATGGGGAAAAAAGAGTGGAGAGACCAAATCTAAAATCCTGCCTGGGTTTTATTGAGTCCAAGGTAGCAAGAGAAGAAAAACCAGTGTAGCATTTTGTGTGTTTCATTTCATATGTGCTCTTCTTCTTCTTCTTCTTCGGCGATCCCTCATAGCCGAGTAAGATTGTCTTCCATAAACACAGTTTTAACAGTGAGTCTGTAAGTGACTGTCGAGGCCATTTCTGGATCCACACATCCTTCCACAGTGGGGACATTGGTTTCCGGGCAGGAGTTGATCACGGTAAGGGTTTGCCAAGCCTGCCTTCCTCCTAGCACGTTTCTCCCTTGCATCCTGAGTTTGAGTGTCTTCAAAGCCCATGACACCTTTGGTCAAAGCTGTTCTCCAACTGGAGCACTCGCAGGCCAGTGATTCCCAGTTGTCAGTATTTATACTACATTTTTTTTAGATTTGCCTTGAGAGAGTCTGTAAACCTCTTTTGTTGGCCACCAGCATTGCGCTTTCCATTTTTAAGTTCAGAGCAGAGTACAGTCGTATCTTAGCTCCTGAATGCCTTGGGAGTCAAATGTTCCAGCTCCCAAACAATCAAAACCCGGAAGTGAGTGTTCTGGTTTTCGAACGTTCTTTTGGGAGCCCAACATCTGACGCGGCTTCTATGGCTTCCAATTGGCTGCAGGAGCTTCCTGCAGCCAATCAGAAGCTGCACTTTGGTTTTCAAACATTTCCAGACTTCCAGAATGGATTCTGTTTGACTTTTGAGGTACGACTATAGTTGCTTTGGAAGACAATAATCGGGCATCCAAACAACATGACCAATTCACTTGGGGGCCACATGCAAAGAAACTTCTATGGACACAAGGAAGCTGTGTGATGTTGTGTTCATCTACCTCAGTGTCACCCACACTGCCTGGCAGCAGCTGTCCAGGGAGTTTTCCCCAGTCCTACCTGGAGACTCAGAGAATTGAACTCAGGGCCTTCTTCATGAAAAGCAGACACTATACCACTGTTGTCTTTTTCTTTGTCCATGGAGTTTTCTTGGCAGGGATACTGGAGTGCTTGCCGGTTCCTGCTCCAGGTGGATCACGTTTGGTCAAAACTCTCCACTATGACCTGTCCATCTTCGGTGGCCCTGCACAGCATAGCTCATAGCTTCTCTGAGTTATTCAAGCCCCTTCACCACAGCAAGCCAGTGATCCATGAAGAATTGATGCTTTTGAATTATGGTGCTGGAGGAGACTCTGGAGAGTCCCATGGACTGCAAGAAGATCCAACCTATCCATTCTTAAGGAAATCAGCGCTGAGTGCTCACTGGAAGGACAGATCGTGAAGCTGAGGCTCCAAGACTTTGGCCACCTCATGAGAAGAGAAGACTCCCTGGAAAAGACCCTGATGTTGGGAAAGATGGAGGGCACAAGGAGAAGGGGATGACAGAGGATGAGATGGTTGGACAGTGTCCTCGAAGCTACGACATGACCAAGCTGAGGGAGGCAGTGGAAGACAGGAGTGCCTGGCGTACTCTGGTCCATGGGGTCATGAAGAGTCAGACACAACTAAACGACTAAACAACAACAATACCACTGAGATGCATCTTTTCCACTTATGGGCCTGAAGATGTGTCTTCTGGAGGCACTTGCCAATGAGGGAACGCCTAGGATACCCTTTCCCCTGATAAGCAATTAAATATGTGGAAGACTCAAATCCATAGCAACCTGCAGTTGGGTGCCCACACTACGTGTGAGCCTGGAGCTTAGGGAACTTGCAGGGCAGATGACTGCCAGATTTTGGGTACCATCCTGCCTCTTTCTTTGCTCTGAGTGTGGCTGCTCCATGTCATTGAACTGCAGGCTGCAGCATCTGCCTAGATCGGGGGCTGTGAACTTGGTTCCCGAGGACTCAGAGGAGCATGGTGGTGCATTATATCAGACCTGCTATATATGGGGACCTTTTTCATTAAAATAGAAAAGAATAGAACAGCAAACTGTATAGTGCCACACTATGAAAATGTTTGTGAGACCAGTCACAATCCTGCATCCCATTCATTCAATTCAGATTTCATCTAGGTAATGGAAGCATTCCAAAAATCCGTCTATTCCTACCCCAATGTGCACAACTTATTGTGCTTCTCCCTCGTTCCAGAAAAAGAAAAACATCTGGAGATCAAATTAGACTTGATTGAGGGGGTGCATTCCCCCCCCCCCAAAAAAGCACACTCTCTGGCCCCAGAAGTTTTTCCTCTCTTTGGCCACATTCCATAATTTCAAATGCCCATCATTATCTGCAGCTGGAATCAATTGGCAGGAAAGAGGATGGTTTGCAATAGCATTACGTTGACCTCATTTATGGTCATCCTATTGTTTTAACCACCCTGATCAATTTGGTATCGTCAGCAAACTTGGCTACATCACTGCTCATCCTTTAAAGGTCATTTATGGACAAGGTCCACACACACACAGACACACACACACCCTGGACACACCCAGTTCATTTGCTACTTATGTTCAGAATTCCACCCCATCTTGAGTTTCAACCCATGAATTGCTCTCACTGGGTCACGGCAAGAGGACCAGCCCAAGACATTTTGCCATCTGCAGTGCAGAACATTGCCTTATAATGAGTCAGATTTTTAGTCTGTCTAGTTAGATATTGTATACACCGAATGGCAGCTGCTCTCCAGGAATTCAGACGGGGCTCTCTGCCAGTCCCAGTTGGAGATGATAGAGACTGAAACACAGACTGTCTATGATATTAATGTTGTTTTTGTTATTATATTTATAGCCAATCTTTTCCCCAGGCTGGGATTCAAGGCAGCCTACAGAAATTAAAAACCACGCCGATAAAATACAAAAAGCTAAAGACATATTAAAGAGGACTATCGGAGGCTGGAGGGGTGCGGGTGGTGCTGTGGGTTAAACCACAGAGCCTAGGGCTTGCCAATCAGAAGTTCGGTGATTCGAATCCCTGCGACGGGGTGAGCTCCTGTTGCTCGGTCCCTGCTCCTGCCAACCTAGAGGTTCGAAAGCACGTCAAAGTGCAAGTATATACATAGGTACCACTCCAGCGGAAAGGTAAACGGTGTTTCCGTGCGCTGCTCTGGTTTGCCAGAAGCGGCTTAGTCATGCTGGCCACAAGACCCGGAAGCTCTACGCCGGCTCCCTTGGCCAATAGAGCGAGATGAGTGCTGCAACCCCAGAGTCGGTCACGACTGGACCTAATGGTCAGGGATCCCTTTACCTTTACCTATCGGAGGCTACTTGCCATGATGGCTCTGTTCTGCCTCCACAGTTGCTTCTGAATATCAGTTTCAGGAAAACACAGGAGGGGAGAGTGTTCTTTTTATGTTTGAATCCTTCTTCTGGGTTTCCTTTTTCAAAAAAATATTTTTTTATTTGATTTTCCAAAATTTAAACATACAGCAAAAACAATTCCCAATCTAATTATCGCCTGATTTTCCCCATCCTATTGATTCGATTTTCAACAGCATATCAATGCTTGTCAATTTTTTCATCTTCCTAAATTATCTATACCAGGGACGTTGAACAGGTCAATCGTGATCTACAGGTAAATCATGGGGCATTCCTGGTCGATCCTGGTTGATCGTGTGATCCTGATAGATCTTTACAAGATCCTGATAGCCTCCCCAGAAGAAGCTCAAGAACTTTGGTCCATCTAATGGGTAGATCACTGCCAGTGTTTTTATAGTGGGAGTAGATCACAGTCTCTTGGGAGTTGCACATCCCCGATCTCTACGTTCTGTTACATTGTTGTTGTTGTTTAGTCGTTTAGTCGTGTCCGACTCTTCGTGACCCCCTGGACCAGAGCACGCCAGGCCCACCTGTCTTCCACTGCCTCCCGCAGTTTGGTCAAACTCATGCTGGTAGCTTTGAGAACACTGTCCCACCACCTCGTCCTCTGCCGTCCCCTTCTCCTTGTGTCCTCCATCTTTCCCAGCATCAGGGTCTTTTCCAGGGAGTCTTCTCTTCTCATGAGGTGACCAAAGTACTGGAGTCTCAGCTTCACAATCTGTCCTTCCAGTGAGCACTCCGGGTTGATTTCCTTCAGTATGGAGAGGTTTGATCTTCTTGCAGTCCATGGGACTCTCAAGAGTCTCCTCCAGCACCATAATTCAAAAGCATCCATTCTTCGGCGATCAGCCTTCTTTATGGTCCAGCTCTCACTTCCATACATCACCACTGGGAAAACCATAGCTTTAACTATACGAACCTTTGTTGGCAAGGTGATGTCTCTACTTCTCAAGATGCCGTCTTGGCTTGTCATTGCCCTTCTCCCAAGAAGCAGGCGTCTTTTAATTTCGTGGCTGCTGTCACCATCTGCAGTGATCATTGAGCCCAAGAAAGTAAAATCTCTCACTACCTCCATTTCTTCCCCTTCTATTTGCCAGGAGGTGATGGGACCAGTGGCCATGATCTTCGTTTTTTTGATGTTGAGCTTCAGACCATATTTTGCGCTCTCCTCTTTCACCCTCATTAAAAGGTTCTTTAATTCCTCCTCACTTTCTGCCATCAAGGTTGTGTCATCTGCATATCTGAGGTTGTTGATATTTCTTCCGGCAATCTTAATTCCGGCTAGGGATTCATCCAGCCCAGCCTTTCGCATGATGAATTCTGCATATAAGTTAAATAAGCAGGGAGACAAAATACAGCCTTGTCGTACTCCTTTCCCAATTTGGAACAACTGATTGGTTCAAAATTGGGAAAGGAGTACGGCAAGGCTGTATTTTGTCTGTTACATTACAAGTGTGTTTAAAATCCTGCTAATGTTTTGGCCTGTTTACAATGATTCTGTACATACATTATAAACATTTCCCATTCTTTTTTAAATTTCTTGTCTTCTTGATTCCTGAGCTTCCCTGTTAGTTTTGCCATTTCGGCATAGTCCATCAACTGGATTTGCCATTCTTCTTTGGTCGGTGGGTTTCCTATTAAGGCATCTGGTCGGCCACTGTGAGAACAGGATGCTGGCCTGATCCTGCAAGCCATTCTTATGTTCTTATAAATCTTCTGCTTCTGGATTCATTTGATGTTCTCATCATGAGATACACTCAATCTACGCCTTGTTCCATCTGCACAGCAGCTCACATGCCTTCCTCCTGGCGCCTGCCTTCCGAGGGAAGGAGCTTTTCAGCATAAAGGGAGTAAGCTTTGCCAGGATGAGTGCAACTGGTCTTTGACAATCCTGCACTGATCTCCAGCTGCAGTGACAAGACCACACTCGCTTAAAGCCAGGGCCACCTGCACCACTGCAGCTCACAAATCTGAAATCATTTCAGTCTCGTGTTGTTGCCTGAGATGGTAATTACATCTGGGAAATGCAAAAAATGTCTTTCCCCTAATTGTTGTTATTGTTTAATAATTACAACGCAGATGTAAAGCTGAAGAGGAACAGGATGAGACCCGGTGGCTCAGGTGTGCTCTCCAGCAAATAAATCTGGCATTAAAAGATGATTTGGTACCTGGCGGAGGACAGATTGGAAACAGTCGCCGCCTGTTGCACACCTGTTTCTTTTTTCACACAAGGCGTAATTAACTTGTGGGGTTCATCCCAGTTTCCATGTCGTTAAGGTGGATCTGATGATGGGAATAAAACACTGGGGATTCTAGGACCTGAACGAGGAATTACATGATGCCTAGCTAAGATCTAGGGGACTAGTGACCTACCTTGATTGTTGCTTGGACTCTACAGCCATCTTATTTGTTTGACAATTTGTTTGCTTATTATTATATTTGCATCCCACCTTCCCTCAGAGGAGCTCCGGGTGGGATACACAGGTCCCCCCTCCCCAGTGTAGCCTCACAACTGCCCTGTAAGGTAGGCTGGGCTGAGAGACAGACACTGGAACAAGATCACCCCAGGGAGTTTCATGGCCAAGTGGGAATTTGAACCCAAGTCTCCCAGGTCCTTGTCCAACATTCTTCTTCTTTCTTACTCTTTGGCAATCACTTATAGCTGAGTAAGATTGTCTTCCATAAACATGGTTTTAACAGTTAGTCTGTAAGTGACTGAGGAGGCCAATTCTGGATCTACATGTCCTTCCACAGTGGGGACATAGGTTTCCAGGCAGGAGTTGATCACAGTGAGGGTTTGCCAAGCATGCCTTCCTCTTAGTGCATTTCTCCCTTGCATTCTGAGTTCAAGTGTCTTCAAAGCCCATGACACCTTTGGTCAAGGCTGTTCTCCAACTGGAGCGCTCACAGGCCAGTGTTTCCCAATTGTTGGTGTTTATACTACATTTTTTAAAATTTGCCTTTACAAAAGAGTCTTTAAACCTCTTTTGCTGACCACCAGCATTACACTTTCCATTTTTAAGTTTGGAATACAGTAGTTGCTTTGGAAGACGATCATCAGGCATCCACACAACATGACCAGTCCAATGAAAAAAAATCCTTCCAGTAGCACCTTAAAGACCAACTAAGTTAGTTCTAGGTATGAGCTTTCGTGTGCATGCACACGAAAGCTCATACCTAGAACTAACTTAGTTGGTCTTTAAGGTGCTACTGGAAGGAATTTTTTTTGTTTTGACTATGGCAGACCAACACGGCTACCTATCTGTAACCAGTCCAACGAAGTTGATGTTGAAGAATCATTGCTTTGACACTGGTGATCTTTGCTTCTGGCATTAGTTTGCCTGTCTTCCCAGGTGATGTGTAACATTTTTCAGAGACACCGTTGATGGAATCTTTGGAGGAGTTGGAGATGGCATTTATGAGTGGCCCACGTTTCACAAGCATACAGTAAGCTTAGTAGTACCACAGCTTTGTAAAGAAGCATTTTGGTTTCCCTGCGAATTTCCCGGTCCTCAAACACTCTGCACTTCAATCAGGAGAAAGCTGCACTCGCAGAGCCATTCTACCCATTACATCACAAAACAGAATCAGCGTGTGACAGCATCTTTTTTGAGGGGGGACCACAACCCAGCACATTTGACAAAGGTCTCACAGTGCATTGTTACTGAAAGTCCCTTGCCATCATGCAGCGACCAGGACTTGCAGAACGCAGCTTCCCAGGTGAAGCAAGTTAAGTGCCTTGTCAAAAGCCCATCAGACTCTAAGTCCTCAGAGTGAGGCTTAAACAGGATTAGAGCTGTGTGGCTCATTGGGTTAGGTGCTTCACACGCTAACCTGGCAGATGATCCTTTTTTCCTGTGGGGGAAGTCGGCGCACTACTTTCTGCTAGGTGTGTGTTATGTGCCCTGTGATTAATCTTCTCGGCTTTTGTTCTGTTTGTTTTTAAAATGCAAAACCAATGTGGAAAAGTGGCAGACAATATCAGCGTGGGAAAATGGGACACTGAGAGAAACTGAAACAAACACATCCACCCACCCTGATCCTAAAAGACATTTAATGTGCCCTTGAAGACAACGCAAGGCCTTTTCCCCTGCTAAGAGCAGCAATGGCAGAATAAGTCACTATGGTCTGGGTTTTGCTATTTTCCTGTTCTAGAGACCATTGTATTTTCAGCATATGGATTTTTTATTTCATTTCTATTTCCAAAAAAAATTATACGCTGCTTGATTGGGGATTTGGCATTAAAATCCATGGCATAGCTTCTTGAAGAGAGGTACTTGGTGTGCATAAAGAAAAGAATCGACTGTTTTTCCATTTCCAGAGAAACCATGTGCATATCTGTGGGGGCAGGAGAGTAGAGCAAAAGAGACGTTTTTATGGTGGTTGGGGGGAAATCCGGATAGAGCTTTAAGGGAGCTATAAAATATTTAATTGCTTTTGATGCCCATGCCTGACACAGTGGAGAGTTAGGTTCTGAAGTCCACCTGCCTGTTTTTTTTTCAGTAATAAAATAATTGAAATGGCAGTAGAGGCAAGATCCAGAAGATGACTTAAGGAGGAATGCTTAGTTGACTCAGTAATTAATTTCCTTTCCCCTTGAGTGAATTAAACCATAGATCAGATTGTAGCGGGGGGGGTGAAAGATCCTCAAATATTAGGGTAGGGGGAGAAGGAGATTTTGTTGTTGTTTAGTCGTTTAGTCGTGTCCGACTCTTCGTGACCCCATGGACCAGAGCACGCCAGGCACTCCTGTCTTCCACTGCCTCCCGCAGTTTGGTCAAACTCATGCTGGTAGCTTCGAGAACACTGTCTCACCATCTCGTCCTCTGTCGTCCCCTTCTCCTTGTGCCCTCCATCTTTCCCAACATCAGGGTCTTTTCCAGGGAGTCTTCTCTTCTCAGGAGGTGGCCAAAGTATTGGAGCCTCAGCTTCACAATCTGTCCTCCCAGTGAGCACTCAGGGTTGATTTCCTTCAGAATGGAGAGGTTTGATCTTCTTGCAGTCCATGGGACTCTCAAGAGTCTCTTCCAGCACCATATTTCAAAAGCATCAATTCTTCGGCGATCAGCCTTCTTTATGGTCCAGCTCTCACTTCCATACATCACTACTGGGAAAACCATAGCTTTAACTATATGGACCTTTGTTGGCAAGGTGATGTCTCTGCTTTTAAGATGCTGTCTAGGTTTGTCATTGCTTTTCTTTCAAGAAGCAGGCGTCTTTTAATTTCGTGGCTGCTGTCACCGTCTGCATTGATCACAGAGCCCAAGAAAGTAAAATCTCTCACTGCCTCCATTTCTTCCCCTTCTATTTGCCAGGAGGTGATGGGACCAGTGGCCATGATCTTCGTTTTTTTGGTGTTGAGCTTCAGACCATATTTTGCGCTCTCCTCTTTCACCCTCATTAAAAGAAAAAAAATTCCTTCCAGTAGCACCTTAAAGACCAACTAAGTCAGTTCTTGGTATGAGCTTTCGTGTGCATGCACACTTCTTCAGATTCCTCATTAAAAGGTTCTTTAATTCCTCCTCACTTTCTGCCATCAAGGTTGTGTCATCTGCATATCTGAGGTTGTTGATATTTCTTCCGGCAATCTTAATTGAAGGAGATTAGAAAGGGGAAATTGATTAGAAAGGGGAAATGCCTACTTTTCAGAAAGCCAGGTGCTACTTGATTTGACTGGAGTTTACTACTGTTTGTAAAGTTCTTTACACCACCCTGAGTGCTAAGATAAGACTAACGGGTTTATTGGGACAAGGACCCAGTCAAACTGCTCTCAAGTGCCACATTTCTGAAAGAGCAACAAAAGCCTTGAAGATCAGCCCGAGGCTAAATAGAAAAGTTTACAATGCACTGTGAAAGTAGCCCTTTCCCCCAGAGGTTAATGCAGCTTTTGTAAGAGAAAGTGGTTTAATGTGAGCATAATGTTCCTCACATTTACTAAAAGGCTGAGGTTCTCTCTCAGATGTCTAGGAAAAGAAATGAATGTCCACTCTTAGGCTTGAGTTATAAGCCTTATTAAGAGGCCTATATTGCCCTTAATGACTTTCCTTTGGCCTGTTGGGGGGTGGGGGTGGGAGGAATGCTCCGCTTTGAGTACTGAGGAGCCAGGGAGCAGCCCCAGGGAAGGGGGAGATATTGCAATAAGGATATTGCTGCACATAAGTCTTTGCCTTTGTTATTACCATCTTGTTCCTTCGTTAATAAGGCCTTCTGGGGTTTTAAAGAACAGGGCCATCACAAGAGTTTAAAGCTAGCATAAAACGTGGAGCGAACAGGGTTCACTTTGAGGTGGACTTTCTGTTATTGGAGAGGCCAGCGAGAACACAACCTGACCGTAAGACTGGTAAGGACCAGTCAAGAAGGAACCTAACGTTGGCCATGAACGTGAAAAACAACGCAGGTTAAGGTACAAGGAAGGTTCCAACATGCGCAGTGAAAAATGAGTGAGTTTCATTTCAGGAACTCTGGTTGGATGAGAGGTGGTGATGTGGCAGGAGGTGATTGGGTGGAGGCGGAGCAGCTAAGACAGGGGTCTGCAACCTTTAAGACAAAAAGAGCCACTTGGACCAAAGAAAAAAACAACTGGGAGCCGCAAAACCATTGCGACATTTAAAACAGTGGGGAGTGTCGGGGCACACAATGCGCCTCCTCCCCTCACTAGTATCTACCCCGGAGCCGCGGCAAAGGTGTAAAAGAGCCACATGCGGCTCCGGAGCCGCGGGTTGCTGACCCCTGAGCTAAGATGATGTATCTTTTGCATATATAGGGTGTGCCCTAAGGGAAATGCTCTCTCAAATTCTTGGCCCGGTAAAAGATTAGCGAAGAAAGTCTGACCAAAAGGGAAATTGGGGAAAATTGAACCCCACAAGGGGAATTTGCCCTGCAACACCTGGGCTGTGGAGTGTAGAGGTGGGGTTGGGGGGGCTGCCCTTTTCCCTGCTAAGTCAGCTACAGCTAAGACCTATCTGCAGGTCAAAATACAGTCATACCTCGGGTTACAAACACTTCAGGTCGCACGTTTTCGGATTGTGCACTGCACCGAACCAGGAAGTACCGGAATGCGTTACTTCAAGGTTTCGGTTCTCATGCATGCACAGAAGTGCTAAATCGCACTTTGCACATGCACAGAAGCACCAAATCACAACCCACATGTGCGCAGATGCAGCACTGTGGGTTGCGAACCCTGCAGGTTGTGAACGTGCCTCCCACACGTTCGCAACCCAAGTGTCCACTGTAGTTGAGTGGGCACATAATGGGTAAGGGAATCCCACAAGTAAATTGGTCCCAAGCCATTAAAGGCTTTATGTGCCAACAGTAAGCCCTCGAACTCAGCAACATGTCAGCAACCAGTGCAGAACTCTGAGCAGAGAATGCAGACAGGATCTCACCCCTGTCAGCAACTGTCCTGTAGCTTTCTGCCTTGGCTGCACTTTCTGAACCATGGGAAACCCTACAAAAAGCACAATGCAGTAATCCAATCCTCAAATCATCAGTGCCTGAATTCCTGTGGTCAAGCTATCCTGGTCCAGTAACGGCCGCAGTTACTGTGCCGGCAGGAGTTTATACAAGGAACTTCTAGCCACCGAGGCTGCCTGGGCCCCCAGCAACAAAACTGGGTCAAGAAGCACCCCAAAACTAAGAAACTGCTTCTTGAAAGGGAGTTAGACTGAGGCAGGGAGAAATTGAGGGTGAGTTAGAGAAAGGGCGAGCAAGAGGTTCCATGATAGAAGTGATTCCTTAATCGCAGGGAGTTGGGCTAGAGGAATCTTCCAAACTCCACAGGTCTATTCTGAACATAAAAATGGAAAGCGTAATGCTGGTGGCCAACAAAAGAGGTTTAAAGACACTCTCAACGCAAATCTTTAAAAATGTAGTATAAACACTGACAACTGGGAAACACTGGCCTGCGAGCGCTCCTGTTGGAGAACAGCCTTGACCAAAGGTGTCATGGGCTTTGAAGACACTTGAACTCAGCACGCAAGGGAGAAATGTCCTAAGAGGAAGGCACGCTTGGCAAACCCTCACTGTGATCAACTCCTGCCCAGAAACCTCTGTCCCCACTGTGGAAGGACGTGTGGATCCAGAACTGGCCTCCAGAGTCACCTACGGACTCATTGTTAAAACCGTGTTTATGGAAGACAATCTTACTCAGCTAAGAGTGATCGCCAAAGAAGATGACTGGTCTATGATTCTCAGTTTAAATAATTTTGCTTGGTGAGGAGAAAGCGGCTAGAGAAACACTAGAACTCACGTACATCTAATGAAACTGAATAATGGGATAGTCAAGATAGACGGAGGTCCTTCTTCTAGGAGCACAAAGTGTGGAACTTTCTGCCACAGGAGGCAGCGATAGCCACCAACTTGGATGGCTTTAAAAGAGGGTCAGACAAACCCATGGAGGAGGAGAGGGCTGTGAATGGCTGCTAGCCAGGATGCTGACCATGCTTTGCCTCCCACGGGGGAAGGAAGGCAGCAATGCTTCTGATTACAGTACCAGTTGCTGGAAACCACAGGAAGGGAGAGGGCTCTTGGGTTTGAATCCTGCTTTCAGGTTTCCCACAGACATCTTGTTGGCTACTGTGAGAGCAGGAATAGCTGGAATAGATGGCCTTGTTAGCCTCATCCAGCGTGGTGTAGTGGTTAGGAGCAGTGGACTCGTAATCTGGGGAACTGGGTTTGCTTCCCTGCTCCTCCACATGCAGCTGCTGGGTGGCCTTGGGCCAGTCACACTTCTCTGAAGTCTCTCAGCCTCACTCACCTCACAGAGTGTTTGTTGTGGGGGAGGAAGGGAAAGGAGAATGTTAGCCGCTTTGAGACTCCTTAAAGGGAGTGAAAGGCGGGATATCAAATCCAAACTACTATTACTACTACTCCTCTTCTTCTTCTTCTTCATCATCATCCAAAACACTCTTCTTAAGTTCTTCGCTGACCTGACATGTGAGGGCCCCAAAGTCTGATGCCTATATTCCACTGCCAGAATCCTCCCATGGTGAGGGACAGAGAGACCCAAAGAACCAAAACAGGTCTTGCCTCAGTTCCTTCCCCTGGATCCATCATCTCTCCGGGCATAGGGCAGCATATAAATTCCATAAATAATCATAATTATTATTCTGCTCACAGTGTAACTACAGAGATGCAAAAACAGCTGCGGCATGGTGAGCAAAACGGGGCCAAAAGGCAAAGAGAGAGGAGGGGTGGAAAAGGCAAGGCATTCACATGTTAATTTTAAAGAGGCCTTGTGGTGTACAATGAGCCATTTGCAGAGAAGGCAGGCTGTCAGAGAAGCTGCCTGGAATTTAGCCTGTCAATAGAGTGACATGCTGGAGACTCGGGACTCCTGCATATTGCATGAGCCGAGAACTTCGGGGCCCGGCCTGCTGCCATAAAAGATTCATGCTCAATGGTGCTTTTCGCTGCTGCGCCAGAAGGCGCTTGCTATATTTGGCATCCCAGAACTTTACCTGCAAGCAATGATGGGCAGGAGCCAAGAGAAGCTGACTCAAGCCTACCTTTTCAAAGCTATCCAGGGTTTTCTGTACACACACACACACACACCTGTGATGATGCTCTGCGGTGTCAGTAGAGCTAGCCTAACAGCTGCACAAATTTAGGCTGCTATATTTAAGAGCCAAGCCAGTGTGGTCTAGAGCTTAGAGTGTTGGACTAGGACCTGTGAGACCAGGATTTGAATCCCCACTCAGCTAGGAAGCTCAATGGGTGACCTTGGGCTAGTCATTGCCTCTCAGCCTAACCTACCTCAAAGGGTTGTTGTTTGGGTAAAATGGGGAGGGGAGAACCATGTTCATCCCCTTCAGCTTGTGGGAGACAACACCCTATGGAGGCTCACACCAAATTTCCAGTTAGATTTTATTCAGAAATGCATCGCTGGAGCCCAAAAAGGTGTGTGAGAACATGTCCATTAAAACATACTCTCTATGGGAAATAAATATCATCTTAGCTGTTCCAGCTAAGAAGGGGAAGAAATGGAGGCAGTGAGAGATTTTACTTTCTTGGACTCCATGATCACTGCAGATGGTGACAGCAGTCACAAAATTAAAAGACGCCTGCTTCTTGGGAGAAAAGCAATGACAAACCTAGACAGCATCTTAAAAAGCAGAGACATCACCTTGCCAACAAAGGTCCGTATAGTTAAAGCTCTGGTTTTCCCAGTAGTGATGTACGGAAGTGAGAGCTGGACCATAAAGAAAGCTGATCGCCGAAGAATGGATGCTTTTGAATTGTGGTGCTGGAGGAAACTCTTGAGATGCCCATGGACTGCAAGAAGATCAAACCGATCCATTCTGAAGGAAATCAGCCCTGAGTGTTCACTGGAAGGACAGATCCTGAAGCTGAGGCTCCAATACTTTGGCCACCTCATGAGAAGAGAAGACTCCCTGGAAAAGACCCTGATGATGGGAAAGATGGAGGGCACAAGGAGAAGGGGACGACAGAGGACGAGATGGCTGGACAGTGTTCTTGAAGCTACCAGCATGAGTTTGACCAAACTGCGGGAGGCAGTGGAAGACAGGAGTGCCTGGCGTGCTCTGGTCCAGGGGGCCACGAAGAGTCGGACACGACTAAACGACTAAACAACAACAACAACAACACAGCTGTTCCTCCACCCGAGCATTTTCTACCACCTTTTGCCACCCCAACACCTTATCCTCTTTTCATCCAAACATAGTCCCTGAAAGCTAAAAGGTAAAGGACCCCTGGATGGTTAAGTCCAGTTAAAGGTGACTATGGGGTTGCAGCACTCATCTCACTGCAGACCAAGAGAGCCAGCGTTTGTCTGCAGAAAGCTTTCCAGGTCATGTGGCCAGCAAGACTAAACCACTTCTGGCACAATGGAGCACTGTGACTAAAACCAAAGTGCATGGAAACACCGTTTACCTTCCCACCAGAGTGGTACCTATTTATCTACTTGCACTTCAACGTGCTTTCGAACTGCTAGGTTGGCAGGAGCTGGGGCAGAGCAATGGGAGCTCACCCCGTTGTGCAGATTCGAACTGCCCACCTTCCGATAGGTAAGCCCAAGAGGCTCAGTGTTTGAGACCACAATGCCACCCGCATCCCCTGAAAACACTTACTCAAAACAAATATTTTTGCTGTATGTGCAAAGACCTCCCCCTCCTTATTATTACTATTATTATTATATGTATACCATCCTTCATGCAAAGATCAGAGGAATGTTCACCCCTGGTGACAGCAAAGGTTCCAGAAGCACCCCAAAGCTACGTGCCGTCTCCTTCAGAGGAAGTGTAACCCCATCCAGAGCTTATAAGTGCCCTATATGCATTTGTTTTTCACTCTTAACAGCCAGACATTAGGTTCCACATATATGTGACACTGATAATGCATTTTACAGCATTTCCACTCACTAGTGCTGGGAATGATTATGAAACAATGTGGGTTATCTCTGCAACAGGTGAAGGAAATCACTGACAAGTGGGAAGTGGTTTTCAATACTCATGAAATAACAGCTTGAAACTAGCTCTAGCTCCCTGCAAACGAGAAGATGGCGTTGGTAACAACAAGAACAACAAAGTTTTCTAGGCCTTCAGATGAGAAGATAGGGTTTGGGATTTAGGTACGCATTTGAAAATATCACCCCCACCCCATTAAAAAAAGCCACCCAATTGACCATTCTGTTGTGTAAGCACCTTTGCAGTCCAGCCTTTGCTTGCCAAGAATGCTCAAAAGCGCCAAGTTGTTCTGTTTCGAAAAGGGAATTACCTGATGAGCCATTTAGCACCTGGCGTGATTTCCAAGTGCCAAGTCCAGAATTATGTTCTCTCTTGCAGCCTTGTTCTGGGGGCAACAAACAAAGGATTGGTATGAGCGGAGTTTGCCTCCTCCTCCAGGTGGGAATATCGCCCCGGCCCTTTATTTGCGGATAACATCCTTTTTCTTTATGAACCTTCTGGGCTGCTGTTCTTGCAAAACATTTACCCTCTCTCGGCCTCCTTCTGGTGTTGCAACCGTGCTTCGCAGGTTGTAAGAACAGAAGGTGTGGGGTACATTAGAATGTGCTGTGTTGGGGCTGCTCTTAGTGTTTGCGCTGTGCTGTCTCTGGCTAATCATGTCAATATTTGCAGAAGAACTGGCACAGAAAAGTATGATTCCTGCTAAACATGAATGGGCAGACCAATCTAAGTCCATTCTGTGTCGTACCTTTTGGAAGAATGCATGGAAAGCCAGCATGTTCATTGTACACATTTTGGGGTTGCATTCAACGTAGCACTAAGCAAAATGTTCCATCAGCGCATGCATTTCTTCTCACATAACGGGATGTTCCTCCAACCTCCTCCTGCCCCCATGCACACCCTAAATCTGTTCTGGGGATTCGCCCAACCATCCAAAATAGATTTGAGGATGGTGCAGGGTTCACAGGGTGGGGACAAGAAAGGGACATCCTGTTGCGTTAGCAATAATATTTGGTCTAGTCACTAGTGCAACTATTCAGCTGAATACCACACTTTCAGCACACCCTTTACAAAAAAAAAAAAATACAATTTCCCCTCCAATGCTTTTCGATTCATTCCCCCCCCCCCCCAAATAAGCATTTTGTTATGTGTGCACTTTCTGGAGACTTGAATCTGCCTTGCAAAATCTGGAGAAGCACATAACCCAATCAATAGCTGCATTCTTATCCACAAGCAAGTCTGGGAACACTGGATGCTGCAAAAAGACCAAATGATAACCTTCCTCCATCCTTCCTCTTAAACTTGGAAGTAATCCATAGACATCATGACTAGAAGTCATTTATACCCTCCCATGCTTCCATATACCAGTGGGTGGAGACCACAGGAGGGGAGAATGCTCTTGTGGTCGGATCCTGCTTGCTGGTTCCCCATCGGGGCATCTGGTTCGCCACTGTGAGAATAATAATAATAATAATAATAATAATTTATTTATACCCCACCCATCTAGCTGAGTTTCCCCAGCCACTCTGGGCGGCTCCCAATCAGTGTTAAAAACAGTACAGCATTACATATTAAAAACTTCCCTGAACAGGGCTGCCTTAAGATGTCTTCTGAATGTCAGGTAATTCTTTATCTCTTTGACATCTGATGGGAGGGCGTTCCACAGGGCGGGCGCCACTACTGAGAAGGCCCTCTGTCTGGTTCCCTGTAGCCTCACTTCTCGCAATGAGTGAACCGCCAGAAGGCCCTCGGCGCTGGATCTCAGTGTCCGGGCTGAACGATGGGGGTGGAGACGCTCCTTCAGGTATACAGGACCGAGGCCATTTAGGGCTTTAAAGGTCAGCACCAACACTTTGAATCGTGCTTGGAAACGTACTGGGAGCCAATGCAGATCTCTCAGAACCGGTGTTATGTGGTCCCGGCGGCCACTCCCAGTCACCAGTCTAGCTGCCGCATTCTGGATTAATTGTAGTTTCCGGGTCACCTTCAAAGGTAGCCCCACGTAGAGCGCGTTGCAGTAGTCCAAGCGTGAGATAACTAGAGCATGCACCACTCTGGCGAGACAGTCCGCGGGGAGGTAGGGTCTTAGCCTGCGTACCAGGTGGAGCTGGTAGACAGCTGCCCTGGACACAGAGTTAACCTGCGCCTCCATGGACAGCTGTGAGTCCAAAATGACTCCCAGGCTGCGCACCTGGTCCTTCAGGGGCACAGTTACCCCATTCAGGACCAGGGAATCCTCCACACCTGCCCGCCTCCTGTCCCCCAAAAACAGTACTTCTGTCTTGTCAGGATTCAACCTCAATCTGTTAGCCGCCATCCAACCTCCAACCGCCTCCAGACACTCACACAGGACCTTCACCGCCTTCACTGGTTCTGATTTAAAGGAGAGGTAGAGCTGGGTGTCATCTGCATACTGATGAACACCCAGTCCAAACCCCCTGATGATCTCTCCCAGCGGCTTCATATAGATATTAAAAAGCATGGGGGAGAACAGGATGCTGGACTAGATGGGCCATTGGCCTGATCCAGCAGTTCTCATCTCATGTCCGTTTGTCCCTTTGGAGCCCTCTAAGCTGGTGGCCATCATGGCATCGCTTAATTTTGTTTTGTGTGAAGAATGCATGTTTTCTCCCTGTTACAAAAAGTGCAGTGGACATACAAGGCTGACTATCAGGAGGTCTGATAAAAACAAACAAACCAAAGTACAATGTAGGAAAAGACTTGTCGGTTCAGACCAAACAGAGTCCAACATCTTAGCCAAGGAGCAGGGCAAGTGCCCCCCGTTCTCTGCCCATCTGCAGCGACGGCCCACCAGAGAGCAGGTTAGCAGTGCCCTCTTCTGGCCAGCTGCCAAGGGATTAAGGCAACGGGGTCTGACTCATCCTCCGTGTCCCCTGCTTGAGATCTCTCGCCGGGGCCTTACATGCTGACACAATTGCAGACTGACAAGTCCCGATGTAAACCTTTTAAAGCTTATTGCAAAGCGAAGAGTGGAAAGGGTGTTTTTGAGCATCTGCTCACTTTGGAGCTGACCTCCCGTTCACCCTATCCACTCGCTTGGCCCTCATCCACGAACCAAGCAATCGGCGTTTTAATTTCGGGGGGGGTGGGGGGGAGAGAATTCACAGACACAATGGAAAAGAAGCCAGAGCTATTACCAGGAATGTCACATGAGCTGCTACATTCCAAAAGAAGAGGAGAGGGGGAGAAAGAGGGGAGAGAGGAGACCTAATGAGGGGGGGGGGAGGAATCATTCACTCAATAATTGGCAGCAGCCAGCATCTTTTAAGTAATTGGAGAGTTGCTCAAATGTTGACCATTCTGAAAATGTGGTCCCAGTGCAGGAAAATGCCAGCCAAGGAAACCCATCCCTGGAGATGTTTCGAAGGAGATATGCAAGGTTATCATTTATTTATTTACATGTAAGCTATACACTTCATGCATATAAACCATACATTTAATTCAATGTACCAATTTCGTATTTTCTTCCTCTCTGTGATGAGACAGGCTGTAGACTGCGCCATAGGAACCTAAGAAGGGGTTGCTGGATCAGGCCAATGACCCATCTAGTAAAGCATCCTGTTCTCACTGTGGCCAGCCAGGTGCCTCAATGGGGAACCTGCAAGAAGGATCCAAGCAGAAGAGCCCTCTCCCCTCCTGCACCTGCTAGAGGCAGGTATTCAGTGTGGGAATGTTCAGGGATGCAGGAGAGGATATATTGTTTGGTTATAGCCTTTCCGACTTGTGTTAACAAGTTCACAATTTAGCAGAGTAACATTCCCCCTTTTAAACTCACAGCAGATGTATTTGCTCAGGCTCGCTAAAGCCTCTATAATAACTCTTCTGGTATTTTCCCCTTATTCCCTCATAAAAGATACGACACGACACAGTCTTCTATGAAAGTATTAAAAGAATTTACTCACTCACATTCTGTTCACAATCGGATCCCAGAAGGCAGACTTAGCTTAGAAAAGTAACATACACCTGGAAACTATCTCATAAGGAGACAGTCCCTTTGTCCTCTCTGGGCTGGAACCCAAGAGAGCATCTTTGGCTAAGCAGATGTTGCTTCTTCGATGCATGTGGTGAAAGAGAGAGAGGTGGCTGCCCTGCCCTGTGCTTTTGTCATTACCTGCACAGGTGAGACCACGCCCACCTCTAGTCACATGCAGAGGAAGTCTGTCCCAGCCCAGAAGGAAACAGGAAGTTTACCTGCTGGCTGGACAAACATTCCTCCCCATGTGTAAACATGTTCACTCTAGGAATGTTGTACTTGACTGCTCTTGTGTTTCACATCCTACATTCATTGCTGCCTCCGATTGTGGATGCAGGGCAGAGCCATCATTGCTAGGAGCCAGCCATGGACAGCCTTATTCTTCCTGAATTTGTCTAATCCTCCTTTAAAGCCAGCTAAGTTGGTGGCCATCACTGCCTCTGGTAGGAACGAGTGCCATAGTTTAACTATGTGCTGGTTAGTAGGTGAGTGGAAATCATCTGGCTGTTCCTTTTCAGCCACAGCATTCAGGAGCTCCTTGGTCCTTGCTTAATGCAACACAGCAGGGTGAGGCACCAGATTCAAGCCACAGCTGCAAAGGAATGTTTCGTCTGAACTGTTCAGAGCTGTGGTTTTGCCTATCCCATGCCCAGTATCCTATGTCATCGGGTGATCATAAACTCAAAGAATTGTAGAGTTGGAAGGGACCTTGAGGGTCGTCTAGTCCAACCCCCTGCAATGCAGGAATCTCTGCTAAAGCATCCATGACATATGGTTATCCGACCTCTGCTTATAAACCTCCAAGGAAATAGAGCCCACAACCTCCCGAGGGAGACCGTTCCACTGTCAAACAGCTCTTACTGTCAGAAAGTTCTTCCTGATGTTTAGTTGGAATCTCTTGTAATTTTTAATCATTGGCTTGAATCCTATGCTCCAGAGCAGGAGAAAACAAGCTTATTCACTCTTCCATGTGACTGCCCTTGAGATATTTGAAGATGGCTATCCTATCCCAGGGGACGCAGGTGGCGCTGTGGGTTAAACCACAGAGCCTAGGACTTGCCAATCAGAAGGTTGGTGGTTCTAATCCCCGCGACAGGGTGAACTCCCGTTGCTCGGTCCCTGCTCCTACCAACCTAGCAGTTCGAAAGCACGTCAAAGTGCAAGCAGATAAATAGGTACCACTCCAGCGGGAAGGTAAACGGCGTTTCCGTGCGCTGCTGTGGTTCGCCAGAAATGGCTTAGTCATGCTGGCCACATGACCCAGAAGCTGTACGCCGGCTCCCTGAGCCAATAAAGCGTGATGAGTGCCGCAACCCCAGAGTCGTCCGCGACTGGACCTAACGGTCAGGGGTCCCTTTACCTATCCTATCTCAGTCTCCTCTTCTTTCCAGGCTAAGCATACCCAGCTTCTTCAACCGTTCCTCATAAGGTTTGATGGACAATCCTTTGGATCTTTTCCAACTCCACAGCTCTATGCAACAGCCTTGGAGGCCAAACAGGGAGAGCTGAATAGACCTGCTGCAAGGAAGAAGGTTCACCACCCCAGCTCTATACATATTGTACATTGTTTTCCAAACGAAGCGAATGCTTCAGTTTGCAGCATTCAACTCCTGGATCCCCTTGCAACCTTCCACTGATCTTTTTCATCTATGGTGATGCCTCTCTGTCTCTTACAGTGATTCAGTTATTTCTCTTCAGTTCTTCAAGTGCCTCTTCAACGCATCTTCAGCTAGCACCCCTGTTTTCCAGATTGGCTTCTATATAATTGCATTTATGCAATGGGTGGAATTCAATGTCATGCTGACACAATTGTTCTGTCGATGCAAGCAATTCTGCTTTCCTCCCCCTGCCCCCAGTACACCTTTCAAGGGGTTCTGCTTATACTCCACACTGGATTTGGGGGATGTGTGGGAATGTGCAGCAGGGAGACGAGAGGAAGTTGCTAGCAGGACTCCTTTCACTGGCTTCCCCTACTGCCCCAGGTTAGTTGAATCTGCCCCAATACGTTTACATTCTCTTCTAACCTCTAAGCCTATTAGAAGGAGAAAGAAATCCTGGTTATGTTTCAGTTTCTCCTTAATTGCCAGCTCCTAAGGCTGAACTTTTGACCCTCCTGTGTAGAACTTCCCCCAATGAATTTTTGACCTCCTGTGCAGGAGAACCTTTACAGTGAAAAATCAGACATTTAACAACTCAGGTTTTCCAACCCAAACTCAAACACTAGATGCCAGAAAGTCCTGTTTCTTCACACACACACACACACACACACACACACACACACACACACACACTCATTTGTAGGGCCTGATGCTAAAAACTAAACCCATGATGTATCGAAGATTTAATTTGCCCACTGCCTTCTTCAACCGTAGGAGGAAGCAGGTATGTTTGTGTCTGCAGTATCAGCCCCTGTGACGCTGTATGACATCACTGAATTGGGCAGGAGGCCTGTTGTGAAAAGGGTGAGTCCAGTGTTAGGCAGGATTAAGAAAGGATTGGAAATAATCTTGCTGCTAGCCCCATGCTTTTAACACAGATCTATAGCATGACCACACTTGGAATACAGTGTATGACTTTGAATGGTCTATTAGGTGCTGTGCAGCGCATAGCTGTGAGGTGACCCCAGCCTTACAGTCTTTATGAGATGAATGTGACTTAGATAATAATGAGGCGGGAGAAAATAAATCTAATAGCAAAGCTCTCCTGATCCACAGCTCTCTCTGCCCCTGCCATGAGAAGGCGGCCGTTCAAATGAAATGATGGAAGCAGCCTCAGGGCTTCCCGCGCCCGTTTTGTGCTGAGTGAGGTTAGGACCCTGGACAGAGCCCAGGTTGCTGGCTCAGAATTCAGAAGCAAGAGTTTCAGGACCATGGACAGCAGTTCTGGGGCTTAAAATGGAAAGGCTGCTTCACTGCTTGTCGCAATGGCCTTGAAAATCCAGACTGAAGCCCTGTCTCCTGATGCTGCAGCCTGCTTGTTAAAGGGCCAGTGGCATAGAATCAGAGAATCAGAGTCGGAAGGGACCACGAAGATCATCTAGTCCAACCCCCTGAAATGCAGGAATCTTTCGCTCAGTGTGAGACTCGAACACAAGACCCTGAGATTAGGATGAGTGCCACCCTGAGCCCGACCCTGGCCGGGGAGGGCAGGGTATAAATAAATTTAAAATTATTAATATTATTATTATTATTATTATTATTACTACTACTACTACTACTACTACTACTACTATTATTACTATTATTCACACCCTGTGAAACATAAATGCACAGAGTTTTTAAAAAACTGGGCAACAGCCGCCTGCCCACAACTCCCAAGCCTCCCTCGATCAGTCAAAGCAAAGGGGGAAGGGGGCAGGAGATCTGTTCCGCCAGGTGTCCACAGTTCCACTTTGGCAGTGGGGGCACAAGACACATCATCTGGGGACTTCCAGAGAGGAAAAATGGCGGGCGCCATGGCAGTGAGCAGCTCCTGAAGCCAGCCAGAGCCAACTGCGCTACCAGGTTGGCTTCACGGCTGCTGAGGCTGCCGCTGCCACATTTCCCAGGGACGGATTTGCAAATCTGGGGACAATCTGGGGATGAAATTTGTCCGGGGACAGATTTGCAAATCCGGGGACCGTCCCCAGGAGCTGGGGACATCTGGTAACCCTACCTTGGAGTAACTACTACTCAGGGAGTCTGGGTCCAAGGACTCTAAATGTTGGGCTAGGCAGCTCATTCTGCCCCATTTCTGACTGACTAGCACTCAGTGATAGGCCATTTGCATCCATTTTGGGTCCTGTTCCATCACAATTGGACAATGCAGTTCAATACATCCACCTGTAGAATATCATTTACATAAAGTATGTATTTTTGTGCATGGAAAATGCATTGTCAGATCTGCTGAAGTGCATTATCCAACCGGGAGTTGCTTTCTGATCTACGAGCAAGATTCCAAGTATCAGATTAGGTCATCCCACTGTGAAAATCAAGTTAAATTATTTCCTTTCCCAATGCTATCTTGGCCCATGGCAAAAGTAGGGGCAAGTAAGAGCAGCTGAGGATTTGCTTATAGGTCTCTCCTAGCCCAGCCCAATGGTCTTCCTACTGCAGCCTCAACCAACTCTCTGGGGCTGATGGGAGTTGCAGTACAAAACATCTGGAAAGCTGTGAAGGCTGTTCTGCCGCATCGCGCAACTACAAACAAAGTTATAGCATGTGGGGAGGGGCTGCTTTTATTTATTTCTTTTTTCTCCTTCCTGCCATTGTGGGCAGAGAACCCTTCTGAAAAACATAGCTAATCTTTTTGAAATTGCTTTTCCCTTTCCTACGGTTCTCATCTCTGCTTCACTTTAGGTTGAGATTTGGTGGGAATACAGGGCTTATTCCCCCATCACTAGACAGCTGCAATATATAGCGCCGAGTGCTCTGGAGGAGCCAGGCCCTGAAGCTGTGCTGCACAACGCACAACACACATGACATCACACGTGCAATGCACACCAGTCTACCTCAACATTGAAGGAGCCTGGCCCCCATCAAACAAATATGCAGGGGGGCAAAGGCACCTTGGCCCCCTGAAGTTGTTGCACCTGTGTAGAGGTGTGCTGAGCTCCCATCCCTGAATCTTAGGACTTATCCACACCTTGGTTCACCCTACCACTTCCACCCGCTCCCTGGAAACCCACCCTTTTCCTACTCGGAACAAACAGCAACTGGGTTTTCTGCAGATTGGCATTGGTTCCAATTGAGCAATGAGAGTGGGTTTTCCAGGGAGGAGTAGCATGGCAAAGGCAAGCAACTCAGACCCCTGCCTAGAAAGTGCGGGAGAAGAGGAAAATCACTCAGACCCATGCTTCCTAGGTATGGGAGACGCAGAAATGCCAGCGTGGTGCATGCTCTGGTTATCTCCCACTGGACTACTGCAATGCACGCTACGAGGGGCCAGAAGGTGACCTGGAAACTACTGTTAATCCAGAATGTGGCAGCTAGACTGGTGACTGGGAGCGACCACTGAGACCATACAACACCTGAGAGATCTGCATTGGCTCCCAAGACATTTCCAAGCACAATTCAAAGAGTTGGTGTTGACCCTTAAAGCCCTAAACCAGGGGCCAGCAAGCTTTTTCAGGAGGGGACAGGTCCACTGTCCCTCAGACCTTGTGGGGGGCCAGACCCACCCTCTTCCAAAAACGCCTCCTCCACTGCCACTCACGCCACCGCCACCACCGCCACTACCACCACCTTGTCTTTCACAGCGTTGTCATCATCCACTGGCTCAGCCAGGGGTCCACAGGGCGCAGAGCCCATGCTGCTGGCCTGGGTGGTGGAGGCAGCCTCCCCGCTGCTGCTCCCGCTTGGCTCTTGGCCATACCTGGCTGCCACAGTGGGAAAGAAGGGGTGTCGCCCAGAGGTGTCCGAGGCTTTGGATTGGCTGCAGGAGTGTCCTGTGGCCAATCCGAAGCTGCACCAGCATCATGGAAGTCAGTCCCCACACGGCAAGGCCTCCACGCTGCACCAGTTTAGCGCGGGGACTGACTGAACAGGCTGCAGGGCCTGCAAGGTTCATGGGCCAGATAAACGAGTCCGGTGGGCTGCATCCTCCCCCAAGACCTTAGTTTGCTGACCCCTGCCCTAAACAGCCTCAGCCCAGTAGATCTGAAGGAGTGTTTCCACCCCCATCGTTCTGCCCAGACACTGAAGTCCAGCACCGAGGGCCTTTTGGCGGCTCCCTCCCTGTGAGAAGCCAAGTTACAGGGAACCAGGCAGAGGGCCTTCTCGGTAGTGGCGCCCGCCCTGTGGAATGCCCTTCCAGCAGATGTCAAAGCGATAAACAACTACCTGACATTCAGAAGACATCTGAAGGCAGCCCTGTTTAGGGAAGTTTTTAATGTTTGAAGTTTGATTCTGTTTTTAGTGTTCTGTTGGGAGCCGCCCAGAGCGGCTGGGGAAACCCAACCAGATGGGTGGGGTATAAATAATAAAATGATGGTGGTGGTGGTGGTGATGATGATGATGAACAAGCCCATGCTGGCCTTTCCTTGACCTTCTTGGAGAAACTTCTAGACTCTGGTTGCATTTGCTCTCTCTTTTTAAGTTGATTTCACCAGAGCACATGCTAAAACCAACAGTCCAACCTTCAGAATTAAAGAAATCTTTAAAAAACAACAACCTGAATAAATATTCCATCTTAACAAGCTCCAGCTATTTGATGTTGCTGGGCTGATGCAGCGGCTTCCCCTCAAATTGAGCCATGTCTAGCTGCTCCCAACCCTGCAGTCCCTCTTCCCTTTTCCTAAATTGGTTCCGAGTGCCTGCTTAAATTCCCAATATAAAGCAGAGTCATACGCGGCTGAGAGTTAGAGACGTACTGAGAAATGAAAGCCACGCAACGCTCACCTCATAAACCTCTCTGTGTTCGGCTCTCCCTGCATTCTTGACTTCCGTAGAGGCTGAGCATGGACCCTTTTGTGAATGTTACCAATTAATTTCGAGCTCTACAGCGTTTTCTGAAGGAGGCCTTTTAAAAAAGATCTGCTCAGAAATTCATTAACTTCACAATATCAGTGGACAGGCTCCAGGAGGCTTGTTGCACCACGAGAGTATTGCAAAAAAGTAAAGAGTAGCCCTCGATAATTGGAAAAGAAAACCCACACAAATCGGAAGACTGTGGCTTCAGAAAGGTGGAAACACCAAGAAGAGATCGCTAGGAGGACCAAGCGCAGACTGCCAACTGCTGCAATGATTCTGATGAAGCGAGATGGTTCTTTTCATGGAGGTGAACATAAAACGAGCTGGCTGGATGAGGCCAAGGGCCATCTAGTCCAGCATCCTGCTCTCCCCATAGCCAACCAAGATCCCTGCAGAAAGCCTGCAAGCCAGAGGTGAGTGCAACAGCATTCGGCCACCCTGCGATTCCCAGCAGAGACATAATTCAGAGGCGGAAGAAGAACAGCATTTTGACAGCTTGTAACATGCCCCCATTCTTATACATTCTATCCATTCTGAAGGAAATCAGCCCTGAGTGCTCACTGGAAGGACAGATCCTGAAGCTGAGGCTCCAAGACTTTGGCCACCACATGAGAAGAGAAGATTCCCTGGAAAAGTCCCTTATGTTGGGAAAGATGGAGGGCACAAGGAGAAGGGGACGACAGAGGATGAGATGGTGGGACAGTGTTCTCGAAGCTACCAGCATGAGTTTGACCAAGCTGCGTGAGGCAGTAGAAGCATGCCTCCGGATAACAATTGTTGTTTTTAAATTTTATTTATGCTTTCCAGGTTCACAAATTTCACTAATTTTACAATCATTTTGACATTTCAGAACTTGACTTCCTTCCCCCTCTTTCTGTGGTTCCTTAAATTTATTTTTGATATCTTCTGCATATCCAAATTAACTCAATTTTCTCATTTATTCATCTACTTTAAATATATACTCGTACCAAACTGCAGGTTATTACAATATTCCTGCCAATGTTCTTATCTGTTTACAATTTATCTGTAAATATTCAATAAGCCATTTCCATTCTTTTATAAAAGGTTTGTTACCGGATAACAGTTGTTGGTAGTCACAAACGAGGAGAACACTGTCACACTTGGGGACAAAGGGAGACTTGCAGTAGTTAGACCGAAGTCAGAAACTCTTTTACAATCTATGGAACTGTTGCACTGTGATGTTCAGATAAAGACAGATGGTACATTTTAAGAAGACTCATGAATGAACCCAACTTCACAATTCATATTACGAATGGACACAAGCACGTGTCAAATGGTGGAAAGTAAATAGAGCCTCCCTGTTCAGTGGAAGTGTATCACTGAATACAAGATACCAGGATGGCAGTCACCTTGATCCCCTGCACGTGACCTTCCAAAACCTGGAAGCAATTTATTGGACCAGATCCTTCTCATTCCAAGTTTCTTCTTCTTCTTCTTCTTCTTCTTCTTCTCCTTCTCCTTTGGCAATCCTTCATAGCCGAGTAAGATTGTCTTCCATAAACACAGTTTTAACAATGAGTCCATAAGTGACTGTGGAGGCCAATTCTGGATACACACGTTCTTCCACAGTGGGGACATAGGTTTCCGGGCAGGAGTTGATCCCAGTGTGGATTTGCTAAGCGTGCCTTCCTCTTAGCACGTTTCTCCCTTGTGTCCTGAGTTTGAGCGTCTTCAAAGGCCATGACACCTTTGGTCAAGGCTGTTCTCCAACTGGAGCACTCACAGTCCAGTGTTTCCCACTTG
Organism: Podarcis gaigeae; assembly: GCF_964106915.1. Taxonomy (NCBI): domain Eukaryota; kingdom Metazoa; phylum Chordata; class Lepidosauria; order Squamata; family Lacertidae; genus Podarcis; species Podarcis gaigeae. Next base: position 2,782,422 of record NC_139678.1, read on the forward strand.
TCAGTGCTTATACTACATTTTTTTTACATTTGCCTTGAGAGTCTTTAAACCTCTTTTGTCGACCACCAGCATTACGCTTTCCATTTTTAAGTTCAGAATACAGTAGTTGCTTTGGAAGACAATCATCAGGCATCTGAAAAACATGACCAGTCCAACGAAGTTGATGTTAAAGAATCATTGCTTTATCTGGGCAGCCAATTTTCAGAAGGAGAGTCCACAGGGCATTACGATTTACAGTGTCGAAAGCCCTCAATATTTCTCTTCCTTTTGTGTAGGGAGGCTGATACCTTAATCTATATAGGGGTTCATACGTCGCCTTAATTCAAAAAAGAATATGCAACATTTTAGCATGGTTGCAAAACCACTCATAAAATCTTGGAATTGGAAGGCACCAAAGGGTCATCTCGTCCAACCCCCTGCAATGCACTCTTGAGAGTCTGTTGGGGTGGATGTTAGTGACTTCACAGTTGCTAGCCAATAGGTACAGCTCAGCTGTTCAAATTGAACCATAAGTAAAAACCTGCACAATACTCCGTCTGTGTGTGTGTGTGTGTGTTTTTTTTTTTCCCCATTCAGATCTTACTCCAGGGAAGAGGTTGATCTCAATCAGCTCCAAGAAATCAGCTCCAACCTCCAAGAAAGAGGATGAGCTCAACCCTTTTAAAAATGTAACATCTGTATTCACTGTTAGTGAGGCTCCTTGCCAAAATAATAAAATAAAAATAAAATGTCCATGCTTTCAGCAGGAGGTCTTCCCAACAAGTGGTCTATCGCTGAAAATAAATTTGCAGAAATGTTTAAAATGATTGCTATCCTTTGCTCAGAGGGCTCGCTGTGCACACAGAAAACCAATGATCCGTTTGCTCAGTGAAAAGCTGTCTCTTTCCAGCTGTAAATGAATGCCCTGTGCAATCCATCAGTCATTCTCTCAGCCTCTCCTGTCCACTGATTCCTTCATTCCCCACTGCAACAAGTCTGCAGTTCAACTCAGCACCTCTGGGAGAGTCCTTTTGTGCATGACTTGTCACCGCCAGGATGGAAATCTAACAAGCAATCTTGAGCTGCAACAGGGAGCTGCCAGCCCTGCTACTGAGTGGGGCCTTTTATAGATGCTGCAAATGCTCCAGCCTCGTGTCAGGAAGCCAATGTGTCAAAGCGGCCGAAATTTCCAGGCAGGACCTGCGAATATGCCTTCTGGGAAGCAGAATGGAGAACCACAGGAAAGAAAGAGACAGGAGCATAGTGCCGTTATACAAATCTATGGTGCAAGCACACCATATGGTGTATGGTTCTGGTTGCCTTGCCTAAAGAAGGCTACTGTAGAGATGTAAAAGGTTTGGGAAAGGGCAAGCAAAATGATGAAGAGGATGAAGCAAGCCCTGTGTGTGGGAATGTTCAGGGAGGCAGGAAAGGATATATTGTTTATTAATATCCTTCCTAACTTGTGCTAGCAAGTTCTAGAACTTAGCAGAGTTTGAACATTCCCCTTTTAAAAGCACAGAGGGTAGCTGGTTGCAGGCTTGTTTAAGCTTCTCAATATAGATTCCTGGTAAGATCCCTTTATTTCCCTCTTAATTTTTTATTTCCCTCTTTATTTCCCTCTTAAAAGAATAAACATGCCACAATCTTATTTAAGATATATAAAAGTCATTTACTCACATCATCAGTTCACAGTTGGATCCCTGAAAGCAGACTTAGTTGCAGATATATATACATGTGAGTCTATCCCATATGGAGATAGTCCCTTTGTTGGCTAAAAGCTAAAAAAGCTGAAAAGTTGCTCCAACGAAGAAAGGAAGTCAAAGAGAGAGAGACTGAGTGTTAGAGATCGTGTGTATAGATAAGGTTGCTGCTAAGAGCAACTGCAGACACTCAGTGCAGTTCAGCATTCATTTATGCTTAGACCTCATTTAGCTCTGTATATAGTTGTATTATAGTTGTAGATAGAATAAAGAAGATATTCTACAGAGCTGCGCTCCGAGTCGTTTATGCTCTGCTATACTCTGCTGTACTCTGCTGTGTGACGACTGTCTTCTTGTGGAAGTGAATCTGGTGCTCACAACTGTAAGCTGTGAGTCCACAGCACTTTGACCTGTTCCTGTCCAGAAGGTGGTCTCTGGAAGTGCTACCCAGCTCGCCTGGCCCAGTCGGGGCTGAAGTGGATGAGTCCAGTTGGTGACACTGGCTCAAGGGCGATGCTGACAGGCTGCGTGCCTTGTGCTTTTGTTACCTGCACAGGTAAGGTCACGCCCACCTCTAGTCACATGCAAGAGGAAGTATGTCCCAGCCCAGGAGGAAACAGGAAGTTTTCGACTGGCTGGTCCAAACATCCCCTTGCATGTCCACTCTAGGAAAACAAGGAATGTTGTACTTGACTGCTACTTATGTATCACATCCCTAACTGTGAAGAAAGGTTGGGACTTTAGAGGAAAAGCAATTTAAAGCGGCATGATAGAAGTTTATAAAATTATGCCTGGCACAGAGAAAGTGGAAAGTTTCCTCCCTCTCTCATAACACTAGAACTCATGGATGTCCAAAGAAGGTGTTGGAAGATTCAGAACAGAGCAAAGAGAAATAAGAAATTTAAAAAGAAATTATTTCTGCATGCAGCACGTGGCTAAGCTATAGAACTGCTTCCCACAGGAGAGAGTGATGGTAAAAGCATCAAAACTAATCCAGAATGCGGCAGCCAGACTGGTGACTGGGAGCAGCCGCCAAGACCATATAACACCGGTCTTGAAAGACCTCCATTGGCTCCCAGTATGTTTCCGAGAACAATTCAAAGTGTTGGTGCTGACCTTGAAAGCCTTAAATGGCATCGGTCCAGTATACCTGAAGGAGCGTCTCCACCCCCATCATTCTGCCTGGATGCTGAGGTCCAGCTCTGAGGGCCTTCTGGCGGTTCCCTCATTACGAGAAGCAAAGCATGCTCTAGTTATCTTCCTCTTGAACTACTGCAACGCGCCCTACATGGGGCTACCTTTGAAGGTGACCTGGAAACTACAACTAAACCAGAATGTGGCAGCTAGACTGGTGACTGGGAGCGGCCGCTGAGCCCACATAACACCGGTCCTGAAAGACCTACACTGGCTCCCAGTACGTTTCCGAGAACAATTCAAAGTGTTGGTGCTGACCTTGAAAGCCTTAAACGGCATCGGTCCAGTATACCTGAAGGAGCGTCTCCACCCCCATCGTTCAGCCCGGACACTGAGGTCCAGCACCAAGGGCCGTCTGGCAGTTTCCTCACTGCGAGAAGCCAAGTTACAGGGAACCAGGCAGAGGGCCTTCTCGGTAGTGGCGCCTGCCCTGTGGAACGCCCTCCCACCAGATGTCAAAGAGAACAACAACTACCAGACTTTTAGAAGACATCTGAAGGCAGCCCTGTTTAGGGAAGCTTTTAATGTTTGATGCATCAATGTATTTTAATATTTTGTTGGAAGCCGCCCAGAGCGGCTGGGGAAGCCGAGCCAGATGGGCGGGGTATAAATAATAAATTATTATTATTATAAACAAATTACTGGATGGCTACTAGCCATGTTCTTCCTCTACAGTTGGAGGCAGCACTGCTTCAGCTGGAAAACACAGGAGGGGAGATCCTGTTTGTGCATTTCCCAGAGATGCATCTAGAACAGGGCGGTCCAATTTTTCACACCAAGTGGGCCGCAATAGTCTTTTGACGCAGAACTAACTTTGTTGCACAGAGGTGAGCAAGTCCAAAATTTGACACCCCCACCCCACCCAGACCCCACTCTGCCTTCCCAGAGCCCAGCAAACAGGGTGTGGGGCTTTGGGAAGGAATGCAAGGCTTAGACAGAGTCCTAGCGTCTTCTCAATACAGTGGCACCTCGGGTTACATACGCTTCAGGTTACAGACTCCGTTAACCCAGAAATAGTGCTTCAGGTTAAGAACTTTGCTTCAGGATAAGAACAGAAATCGTGCTCCGGAGGCCTGGCGACAGCAGGAGGCACCATTAGCTAAAGTGGTGCTTCAGGTTAAGAACAGTTTCAGGTTAAGAACGGACCTCCAGAATGAATTACGTATTTAACCCGAGGTACCACTGTACCTTCCCAAAGCTGGGAAATTGCTAACTAAGCTTTGGAAAGGAGCTGGGAGGGCTCTAGGACCCCACCAGAGCCCTCATGCCTCTTTCCCAAAGCTCAGCACCTCAACTGGCTTTGGGAAGGCAGTATGTGTGTGGGGGGGGGTGTCAAATGTTGCCTAGGCCTGCCCCCAAAGCCTCAGGCTGCCCACTGGATCACTCTGATCTGTGTGTTTGTGCATAGACATCGGGGGGATATTAAGTATAAATTGCCTTTTAAAAAATGCTAAAAAAAATAATGAAATACGTCTTTCACTTCCCGACATTGCTGTGTTTTGAGACTCTCATTTCTCTGTCTCTGGACAGGTGAGGTTTGGACCAGAGCAAGGGAGGGATGGAGCAGAGGATGGAGTTCATTCAAGGCTAAAGCATTGGACAAGCTCTCCTGGCTCCTCTTGCTCGCCTGTTAACCCCAATAAGGGCCCAGGGATGTGTAGTAATTATGCCCAGCCTGCAGACACTCTGGATTGCTTTGGCTGGAGTCCATGCAGGCACTTCTCCAGACTGCATTTGTCAAAACAATGACAGCAGCAGAAATCAAAGAAGCGAGAGCATCATGGAGAAGTGAAGTGGAACATCCTTGGTGATGCTACTGGAAGGGGTGGGATCCAAACCGTGGACTTCATGGTGATTTGAAGGTTCAGGATTCCCGGGGGCACACAAATGGCTCCATCTTGTGTGGCCCCACATAAGAACCCAAGAAGAGGTTGCTGGATCAGGCTAATGGCCCATCTAGTCCACACACTGTGGTTTCCAGCAACTGGTATTCAGAAGCATCGCTGCCTCCAACTGCAGAGTCCCCTCCTCCCTGAATTTCTTTAATCCTGAAAGCAACTGAATTTATTATTTCGGCCACAGACCAGTTCCAGCCCACATACAATATCAAGGAAGTCATAAAACAGGATAGGGATACATTTGAATTTGCAATTAGGTATAACAGGGACATGGAAGTGAGAGCTGGACCATCAAAAAGGCTGATTGCCGAAGAATTGATGCTTTTGTATTATGGTGCTGGAGGAGACTCTGGAGAGTCCCATGGACTGCAAGAAGATCAAACCTCTCCATTCTGAAGGAAATCAGCCCTGAATGCTCCCTGGAAGGACAGATCCTGAAGCTGAGGCTCCAATACTTTGGCCACCTCATGGGAAGAGAAGACTCCCTGGAAAAGACCCTGATGTTGGGAAAGATGGAGGGCACAAGGAGAAGGGGACGACAGAGGACGAGATGGTGGGACAGTGTCTTGAAGCTACCAGCATGAGTTTGACCAAACTGCGGGAGGCAGTGGAAGACAGGAGGGCCTGGCGTGCTCTTGTCCATGGGGTCATGAAGAGGCAGACACGACTAAACGACTAAACAACAAAGAACAGGGACACTACAGATACAGCAACAGTTTAAAAATATATAAATTAAAACTTAGTCACTAACGTATAACCTAAAATTATCATTTAAGGCCTTAATCATTATGATAACACAGCTTGTTCCCTGAGTTTTATGGCAAACTCACAGAATTTGGCTACCCTTAACGTGATCTCAGGATCCTTCTCCTCTACCAGGGATTTTAGACACTGAAGTTCGGATTCATTTGGAGATTTTTGCATAGCAGGGGGAATAAATACTGAGCGTATATCCCCGTAGAAACGGCGGTGTAACAAGGCATGAGAGACAGGTTCTACCTCCATCAAGTTGCAGGGGCAGACTCGTTCCGCGTACGGTTTACCCTCGAATCTGCCCTGCAATAAGGCAGATGGCAGCACGTTGAATCTAGCGAGGGTAAATGACCGTCTGTATTTGGGTATTTGTAATTTTGACCAATAATTTGCTGGGGTAAATCCTCTCCCATTCTCTTTTATTGCTTGGTGTTTATTCACCTCGCTCACGTGGCATTGCAGTTCCACATCCCAAATTCATTGGCGGATTATTGCGCTTGCTTTCTCATAACCTAAAGCTATCAGGGCCTGTGGGGAAAACCCAAAGCCTCTTAGCTTTTCATGCTGTATAGCTTTCCATTTGGATTGGTAGGAATCCAGTAGGGTTAAGGGTGCCTTTGTTTAATCCTCTTTTAAAGCCACCTAGATTGGTGGCCATCCCTGCCTCCGGTGGGAAAGAGTTCCACAGTTTATGAAATATACTCGGAATCGAGAGTGGGTTTCATGCTCTTTATTCAGCTCATAGTAGTGAGTAGGAATGGAAGTTCCTCCAGAATGTCTGCCTTATATACATTATTTACACAATGGGCCCCACGTGATTGGCTAATTCTGGGATTCTCCTGTAGGCCAATCAGGTTGCAGATTCACTTCCACCTGGAGCTGGATTGGGTGGCTCCTGCAGACCAATCAGACCGCTGCATTCTGGATCCTATTGTTCTAGGACCAATCAAACTGCTGCATTCTGGATCCTAATGTTCTAGGACCAATCAGACTGCTGCATTCTGAATCCTATTGTTCTAGGACCAATCAGACTGCTGCATTTTGTATCCTATTCAACTCAGTACATAACAGTTTAACTCTGTCTGAATAAGGACTTTGTTTTATGTGGCCTGAATCTTATGAGAAAGAGAGAAAACCATTTCTCTAGCCCAGGGGTGCCCAAATTTTTTCCAAAGAGGGCCAGATTTGATGAAGTGAACAAGCGTAATGGCCAACCAAAGTTGATGAGCTTTTTTTAGGATTGAAGTTGTTGAGCTTTTTCTGCGATTTTACCCCAAAGTTGTTGAGATTTTTTGGAGGGGATAAAACCGGCTGGATTTTATAAAATCCTATCCTGTTGCCTCTTACTTGCCTTTTCTCTAAACTAAAGAGTCCTAAATGCTGCAAAATTTCCCCATGGGGAAGTCTCTCCATCTCCTTTATCATTTTGGTTGCCATTTCCCTTCAGAAGGAAAAACACCCATTTCTTCCATCTTGCCTCCAAGCTTCTTGGCTTCGTAGGGGACCATCCCCAGGTAGGCTGGCCATTTCATCCCATGATCTGTCTTGTTCGGTTTTCACTGGTGCCCAATCACATATTCATCCCATCCCATTTTGTGCGGGATTTTTTTTTTTTTAAAAAAAAATGAATGCATGAAAGGTTTGAAAGGGCTCACCAAATGCACCTTGCCATTGGGAGGAAAGCCGGGCTTGATTTGTTCAGTTATTCTTCTTACCAGAAATAACCTAGATCTGGAAACATTCCATGCTTTGCCTCTGTGTCTTCTGGGCTGAGGGTCCTGCCTCTGTCTTCAATAGGACAAGAACTTAATACTAATATCCACTGGGGGGCTTTGTGTGTGAGAGAGAGAGAGAGACCGTACTCATGTAAGCCATTCAGTGCTGGCACCCATGACACATTTATCAATCTATGAATACCAGCACCTTATTCTTTAGTCTCTGGGGGGGGGGGACACTGTTAATGCTACGTAATTTTTAAAAATGGTGCTCATCTTCAAACCTCCACCCCACTTTGTCAACCCTCCCTTATTCTGCAAGTAAGATAAATTAAAGCACGGGGGTGGGGGGGATATTTACACTGGCTAAGCTTTTTAGAAACTTCAAAGAAAACTGGAAATCTCTGGTCAGGAAAATGTTATTTATTGCTGTGATGGCGATATAATGAAGGAGAGTGCTGATGCTAAGAATTTGCCTCCTCCTTTAAACAATGGGAAACCAAAAGGCAGACAGATATACACAAACACGTTTTAATGCTTAATGGAGCTGCAGCAATACAGTTTCAGAAGTTTGTTTGATTTATTTGGTGCCAGGTTTCCATTTGCTGATGCGTGATCTCTGTTGCTGCGAAACCACCTCCGAAAAGCAACAGAATGGGAAGCTGCTGGGAGGGCAAAGACTAAGCAGCAGTGTATGTGGCTTCTGAGATTCAGATATTTTTTTTCTTGTTTTCCTCTTCCAAAAACTAGGTGCGTCTTATGGTCTTATAGAGCAAAACATACAGTAGATGTTAGGAAGCACTTTCTGAGAGTAAGAACTGTTTGACAGTGGAACAGATGACCATGGAAGGTGGTGAACTCTCCTTCACTGGAGGATTTTAAACCGACGTTGGGTGGCCATCTGTCAGGGTTCTTTAGCTGAGAATCCTGCATCGCAGGGGGCTGGACTAGATGACCCTTGAGGTCCCTCCCGACTTTACAGTTCTATGATCTATGACTTTACATCGTTTTGGAAACGATGCCTTATAAGGAACGGCTAAGGGAGCTGGGCATGTTTAGCCTGGAGAAGAGGAGGTTAAAGGGTGATATGATAGCCATGTTCAAATATATAAAAGGATGTCACATAGAGGAGGGAGAAAGGTTGTTTTCTGCTGCTCCAGAGAAGCGGACACGGAGCAATGGATCCAAACTACAAGAAAGAAGATTCCACCTAAACATTAGGAAGAACTTGCTGACAGTAAGAGCTGTTCGACAGTGGAATTTGCTGCCAAGGAGTGTGGTGGAGTCTCCTTCTTTGGAGGTCTTTAAGCAGAGGCTTGACAACCATATGCCAGGAGTGCTCTGATGGTGTTTCCTGCTTGGCAGGGGGTTGGACTCGATGGCCCTTGTGGTCTCTTCCAACTCTATGATTCTATGATTCTATGATTCTGTTCCATGATTTCATGAGGCAGGTCACCTAAAGGGGCTGCGTCACACAGAAGACAGTAAAGACCACAACACCGACATTTAAAGCACTCTTATACCATTCCAGCACTCATGGAGAATCCTGGGAACTGTAATTTAATAGTGCTGGGAATTGTAGTTCTGTGACGTCAGCGAGAGCCAGTGTGGTGTAGTGGTTAAGAGCGGTAGTCTCGTAATCTGGGGAACCGGGTTCGCGTCTCCGCTCCTCCACATGCAGCTGTTGGGTAACCTTGGGCCAGTCACACTTCTTGAAATCTCTCAGCCCCACTCACCTCGCAGAGTGTTTGCTGTGGGGGAGGAAGGGAAAGGAGAATGTTAGCTGCTTTGAGACTCCTTAAAGAGAGTGAAAGGCAGGATATCAAATCCAAACTCTTCTCTTCTTCTTCACCCTTAACCAGTTCCAGTCACCAGAATTCTTTGGAAGGGAAGCTATGACAATTAACTTTAAACCTGTGATGTAGATGTGACCTTGTTCTCTGCTGCCCTCGAGGGAACTAATAGGTTGATGTGGCAGGAGTGTTGTTTTGAGTTGAACATTAAGAGAAAAGTCTTAAGGGTGAGAGCAAGTGGATGATCAGAGAGGCAGGGAGATTCGGCTTTCCATTTTTAGCAGAGACTTGACGGACATTTGTTGGAAATGCTAAAGCACTGGGTTTTCAAGCCACCAATTTTCTGGAAGGGCTTCAGTGCATTTAACCACTGCCTTGCAGGCAGAAATCCAACAGCGGAAGCTCCATGCCAAGGGAAGTTGCCCCTGTGGAACAGCTGCCTGGCCTAGACCTCTTCACAACACAGCGGGGGAAAACTATTCCTCTAGTTTTCAGTAATGGCAATCCCAAATGACTAGGAAGAAACCTGGTTTTCAAATGTTGCATTTATGTATTTTGTTTTTTTTCCTTCCTGTGTTCTTACTCACCTCCCAGGGCTGCACATTATCAAGGTTATTCAGGATTTTAATCTTCCAGGTTCACATTCCATTAGTTCCTCTGGTGTTCCACATAAGCCCAATTACAAATGGGTAAGTTCCTCCTCCCCCCGCCCCCTGTCATAGCCTCATCTTGCAAGGAAAATATTGTTTTACTAATTGGCAGACATTCCCCTCACCTCCCTCTCTTGCAAGCTTGCAAGGTGCTCTTGCATTAAACATTTGAGGGCATGAAAGGAACTGGGGAGGGGTGTTGAGAAATTCAGAGGGAGACATTCCTCTCACAGCACATCTGTTTAGATCCATCTTTGCCACAGGAAAACCTTTGATGGGCCGAGGAAAGGAAAACAAAATGCAAGGGCTGGTTTTCTTCATCGGATAAAAAACGAGAACACAGGCAGGATTCAAAACAATGGCGCTGCTCTCTTCCTGCTTTGCATTCCTCCCTCCCCCTGGCTGCACATCAGAGAGCAAATGGTTTGTGAGTCCTGATGTGCTGAGAGGCGCAAGATGCCAGCTTCATCGGACAAAGGTGTTCAATTAGGACTAGATGTCAGGGCTGCACTTGTGGCTTGTAGCAAGAGAGATCAAAGTCCTGCAGGAATGAGAGTCGGGCTCAGAGCTGTGGAAAGGCAAGTCCAGCAAAGGCCGATATAAATTAGGAGCATGATCTTTCCCCAGGAGCTGCTCATCTGTGGTGGGCTCCCAAACTGCCCGGTTCTTCTCCTTTTACTTTACCCCCATCCCACTCTGAAGATACGAGACACAGGAAACTGCCTTATACTAAATCAGGCAATTAGCCTAACATCAGAAGAGCCTGCTGAATCAGGTCAGTGGCTCATCTAATCTACAAGGTCAGAAGGTCGATCAGAAGGTTGGCGGTTCGAATCCCCATGATGGGGTGAGCTCCTGTTGCTCGGTCCCTGCTCCTGCCAACCTAGCAGTTCAAAAGCTCATTAAAGTGCAAGTAGATAAATAGGTACCGCCGCAACAGAAAGGTAAACGGCGTTTCTGTGCGCTGCTCTGGTTCGCCAGAAGCGACTTAGTCATGCTGGCCACATGAGCCAGAAGCTGTACGCCGGCTCCCTCAGCCAATAAAGCGAGATGAGCACCGCAACCCCAGAGTCGGTCACGACTGGACCTAATGGTCAGGGGTCCCTTTACCTTTTACCTATGGGTTATTTGTGGGGCATAGGAATTTGTTCATTCCTCCCCCCAATATAGTCCGGCCCCCCACAAGGTCTGAGGGACAGTGGACCAGCCCCCTGCTGGAAAAGTTTGCTGACCCCTGTCCTGGAGACGGAACAGTGAACCTTCTGCATGGAATGCTGTGATTCTGCTGGGAGATCTTACTCTCCTGCACAGGAGCCCATCTGAAGTTGGGGACTGAGCCAAGGACCTCGTACATGCAGCATTGTTGCTGGACGATTGAGCTACAACCAGCCCCCTAATAAAGTTCCTCATACATTGAACACACTTGAGAAGGATGGTGAGATCCTGCAAGCAGCTGATCTCAGATTCCTGGCATGCTCCGTTCTGACTCCACCCACATCTACAAAACCACCGCTCTGCTCCTGGGCAGTGTCTGCTAGGATCAGAGAAATGCTTCTCTTGTGGACAGTGGGATATTCCAGAATCCAATTGCCTTCCTTTCAGCATAATAATTGCCAGTAATCAGGTAGGATTATATGTCAGTTCAAGGTGCTGACTGAAATTCAGGGGAAGCTATAGCTATTTCAAGCAAGCAGGAAAACACAATATCATTATTCACTTAAGCAGATCATCATTCACTCACTTTGCATTGCAGCCCTTATTGGATTTTAATAATAGTTCGGGTCAGAATCAATCTTCTCATCCAGGCGGAACGTCACCAGGTATCTCCTAATGACTGAAGTGTTCAAAGGCCAAGAGGAAAAGCAAAAGGCTTTAGGACTGAAGGACTGCGTGTTGTTGAGGAAAAGGAATTTGCAGGGCTTTTTTGTTACCGTTCTCCAGGTGTACTTTCAGTGACGGCATCAGGAAGGGACTGAGCTGTGTTGATATAAAGGGAATCATAGACTCGTAGAAAGGTGGAGAAGGAATCCTGAGGGTCACCCATCGGATGTGGAATTCCAAACCCATTCCCCCAACAGCTGGGTGCATACTAACCCATGGAATCATATAACTGTAGAGTTGACCCCAACTCTAGGGACAAGACAGAAGTACTGTTCTTGGGGGACAGGAGACGGGTGGGTGTGGAGGACTCTCTGGTCCTGAATGGGGCAACTGTGACCCTGAAGGACCAGGTGCACAGCCTGGGAGTCATTCTGGACTCACAGCTGTCCATGGAGGCGCAGGTCAGTTCTGTGTCCAGGGCAGCTGTTTACCAGCTCCATCTGGTACGCAGGCTGAGACCCTCCCTGCCCGCGGACTGTCTTGCCAGAGTGGTGCATGCTCTGGTTATCTCCCGCTTGGACTACTGCCATGTGCTCTATGTGGGGCTACCTTTGAAGGTGACCTGGAAACTGCAACTAATCCAGAATGCAGCAGCTAGACTGGTGACTGGGAGTGGCCGCCGAGACCTACATTGAAAGACCTACACTGGCTCCCAGTATGTTTCCGAGCACAATTCAAAGTGTTGGTGCTGACCTTTAAAGCCCTAAATGGCCTCGGTCCAGTATACCTAAAGGACCGTCTCCACCCCCATCATTCTGCCCAGACACTGAGGTCCAGCTCCGAGGGCCTTCTGGTGGTTCCCTCACTGCAAGAAGCCAAGTTACAGGAAACCAGGAAGAGGGCCTTCTCTGTAGTGGCACCCGCCATGTGGAACGCCCTCCCACCAAATGTCAAAGAGAAAAACAACTACCAGACTTTTAGAAGATATCTGAAGGCAGCCCTGTTTAGGGAAGCTTTTAATGTTTAATAGGTTAATGTATTTTAATATTCTGTTGGAAACCACCCAGAGTCGCTGGGGAAACCCAGCCTGATGGGAGGGGTATAAATAATAAATAATAATAATTATGATGATGAGGATGTCCAACCCATTGCAATACAGAAATCCCCACTAAAGAATCCCTGACAGATTGCTACCCACCCCATGCCCCCATTGGCTGCACCCTGACTGCATGACTGTTTCACTTTGCCAAATTATGACGCCATCTTTGAATGGCTGGCACTGTCAACTTGTTACCCGTGGAAGCGAGGCATGTGGAACCAGGTGCCTATACCAGCCTTGTTTAAAGGGGTAAAATAAACGACAGATGCTCTCCCCCCCCCCTCTTTCTCCAGGGCTCCAGCGTGAGGACAGGGAGAATTGCCTTCTTCCTGATTGCTTTGTGATGATGACCTTATGGGCTGAAGCCAACTCAGAGTGAGGGTGAGGCTTCATGCCCTCACTCTTAAGCCTGGTGTTTGGTGGTGGGGATAACACTGGGCAGCTATCATGAGCCGGTGCGTCACGGCTGCCTGGGTGTGATGGCCTGGGACTCGGGCTCGGACTCGGAACCAGAGGTGTCTCAGTCCGGACTGGATCCTCCGCCTCAGGTGGCACCTGAACCAAGTCTGGGGCCTGATCCTGAAGAGTCCCAGTCTGTACAGGTTCCCCTGCAACAAAAACCATCTGGGCTGAGTCAGGGGCCTGAGCCTGCCCTGGCTCCAGATGTGGGGATTACCCCGTTGCCTTCAGCTGGGCCTTCACTTACAGCTGCCCCACTACTGGTTGGGTGAGGGGAGGCTGAGGCGGCCTCTGGGTCGAGTAACCCATCGACGTCTCCCAAGCTGCAGAGACTAAGGTCTGCGAGAAGGAGAGACCTGAGTACTTGCAGGAGGAGTGCTCGCCTTCGGGCGAGACAGGGAGGTGAGTCACCGGGGGATCAGGACTGGCTGTTATCCCACCAGAGAGAAAAGGCTGTTGGACTACCACCACCACCCCAGGTTGTGGGAGGAACATTGCTGTTTGCTAGGAGCTCCCTGTGGCTGACCTAGCCTGGTTTCCTGCCTTGTGACCTGCCTTGGCCCTGTTGGACTGACTCCTCACGGAACCCTTGGATTCGGGACCGGACCAGGACTATGTTGCTCAGGTTAGCCCCCAGGCCCAGCACACTGGGCTACGGAGAAGTCATGATGGTGAAAAGGCCCTGCAAGGTGGGAGGAGGCCCTGCAAGACCCCCACCCCCACCTCCCCAGCAAGAGCCCCTCGCTTTCAAATGAAATGTTCTCTGGGCTCACCTCTCATTTGGCAAATGTTCATAATGGAGCCATCATTTTTTTGGGGGGGTGGAAAAATCTCAGCTTGGTACAAATGCAAAGGAAAGACCTGCTCCGTCATCCCTATACTCTTTCTCTCCTTGGGGAGAGGTAGGATGTGGAAGAGCAAATGATGGGATGATTCAGTCATTGAATCATGAAATTGTAGAATTGGAAGGAACCCAAATCTGGTCCAACCCCAGGACCAGTGCAGGAATCCCAGCCATCGCAGTCAGACAAACAAGACGGTATTTTGGTTTCGTCATCTTTTTTTTATTTTGTGTTTCCTTCCTTGTCCCTGGGAGGATTACTCTTTTGATCTTCAAGACTTCATTCTCGACCTCCATGTTCTCCATCCCTAGAGTCTGCACCTCTGGTGCTCCCCATCTCCTTGAGGTGCCAGCAGCCCTTGCCCATCAAGGGTTGGTGGATCTATAAACTACCCGCGACCCGCAGGACTTGGTTGTTCGTCTCTGCTGATGGGATCATCATCCATGCCTTCTGCTCCATATCCTTGTGTGTTATCGTGGCTTGAATCTGGAAATCCCACAGGGCCATCGCTTCCCAATCCTTGCGTTTTATGGTGGCTTGGCTCTGGAAATCCCACAGGGCCTTCTCTTCCAAACCTTTGCATGTTATGGTGGCTTGGCTCTGGAAATCCCACAGGGCCATCTCTACCCAATCCTTGCGTTTTATGGTGGCTTGGCTCTGGAAATCCCACAGGGCCATCTCTACCCAATCCTTGCATGTTATGGTGGCTTGGCTCTGGAAATCCCACAGGGCCATCTCTACCCAATCCTTGCATGTTATGGTGGCTTGGCTCTGGAAATCCCACAGGGCCATCTCTACCCAATCCTTGCGTTTTATTGTGGCTTGGATCTGGAAATCCCACTGGGCCTTCTCCAGGTGCTTGTTGCTGGCTAACACCTTCCGATGACAGCTCCACATCCTCTACAAGGACTTGATCGATGTGCTCCTCCTCTGTCTGCTGACTCTGAGATTCCAGCAGCTGGCCTGTTTTCAGGTTCACCCAACTCCCTTTCTCCACAGAGACAGCGGTGTACAATGCAGTTTCGTCCCCCACGTCTGGAGACTCTACGCTCAAGAGCATAGCCTCACTCAGGCGACGGCTCAGGAGCTTCTCAACATCGTCTGCACACTGAGATTCCCCCCCTGTAGGCTTCACTATGATAAGGCTGGCATCTCGGTCAGAATCTTGATGACTGCCACGGTGGCTTTCCTGACCTGATGGGGCTTCTTCTCTTTCAGATTCCTCCTGATCACTCCTGGCTCCATCCGACCCACTTCCAGGAGCCCCAAAGGCTCTTCCTGAGTTGCCTCCCTTTCCCAGGAGAGATGTCCTGCTGATGGTTTGGACAGCAGTCTTACCTGTTTGCTGAAAGTGACTCACCACTAATTTCCCAGTTCTCCTGTTCATCCAGATTCCATCTTCCAGAGAAATGATGCTGTAGATCTGGTCATCTTCCCCTTCCATATAGTATGAGTATGGCATGCCGTTCTCCATATACGACTTGGGTTCAGAATCATCTGGCCACTGGAGAGAGCTTCTGACAAGCTTGCTGATTGGGGGGTCCTTTACAGGGTGGAGCAGCAGTGGTCCCTTACCATCTTCATGAGAGCTTTGCCGGCTACCTTCCTTCACCATCCCTGCATGGCCACCTTCCTTCACCACATCTGCAAGGCCACCGTCCTTCACCATCTCTGCAAGGCCACCGTCCTTCACCACATCTGCAAGGCCACCGTCCTTCACCATCTCTGCAAGGCCACCATCCTTCACCATCTCTGCACGGCTACCTTCCTTCACCATCTCTGCATGGTTACCTTCCTTCACCATCTCTGCCTGGCCACCATCCTTCACCACCTCTGCAGGGCCAGCTTCCTTCACCACATCTGCACGGCTACCTTCCTTCATCATCTCTGCCTGGCCACCATCCTTCACCACATCTGCAAGGCCACCGTCCTTCACCATCTCTGCACAGCTACCTTCCTTCACCATCTCTGCACGGCCACCGTCCTTCACCACATCTTCACGGCCACCATCCTTCACCACCTCTGCAGGGCCAGCTTCCTTCACCACCTCTGCACGGCTACCTTCCTTCACCATCTCTGAAAGGCCACCGTCCTTCACCACGTCTACAGGGCCACCTTCCTTCACCATCTCTGCATGGCTACCTTCCTTCACCATCTCTGCATGGCTACCTTCCTCTGCACGGCCAACTTCCTTCATTACCTCTGCACGGCTACCTTCTCTCACCGCCTCTGCACGGTTACCTTCCTTCACTATTTCTGCACCACATAGCTCATTCTGCGGTGACAATGAATGTGAACCATGGGGCAGGAAGCCTCTGGGATCTTCATTTCTGCACTTAGTGCTGGCGTCCCCAGTCCTGGGCTGTTCCTGCTGATCCCTGGCAGCAGGCATGGATTCCCTGCTCGCTTTCTTCATCTTCCTCTCTGCATAGCTCTGGAGGAAACTCTCGTCGGTCTGTTGGCTGGTGCACTTCTTGACCTTCTGCCTTTTGGCTGCACAGTACTGAAGCCAACTCTTGTCCGTCTGCTGGCTCCTGTTCTTCACAACTTTGCCCGTCCTTTTGCTGATCCAGGTGCCTTGCTCAAGAGGAGGTTCTTGGGTGGCTTCATTCACCCTGCTTTGAAGACCAGCTGGTATATTAGACTCCTTCCCAACACCAACATCCTTCCCAATGCCCTGGGATGGCATTGGGTGACCCCTCTGGAAATCCACTGCTGTTGGTATGCTCGGCTGTGACTCTTCCCACACAAGGTCTTGATTGGCAGGCTGGGGTATTTGGGCATCTTCTCGCAAGCTGCTACGGTGAGAAACAACTTGGGCTCCAACCAAGGCATCCCTCTGTTGACTGTGGGGCAACAATTCTTCCTTTAGACTCTCACAGCTGTCTGTCTGTTGGGCCTGCTCGGACATAAAGGTGTCCATTTTAGTGTTCCTGTACGGCGTTGGCTTTTGCTCCTCCAGTTTCTGGGTATCCTGCCAGGATTTTACAGCTTCTGGAACTAGGCTGCCTCGGCGAGATTCTTGACCCATGGGCGGCCTGCTCTCTGGTCGTTGGACAGTGCGCTGTGACCCTCGTCTGGCTCGCTGTTCAGCCTCGGTCTCAGAAGACAACTCGGTTGTATCCGTTTCTAAGGCATTGGGGAAAGATTCCTGGCTGGAAGTATGCAGGATTTCTGAGAGAGTTTTCAGTTCCCAAACAATGCTTGTCTGTTGAGCTTTGCATTTCATTTCCTTGCCAGTCTTTGGGCTGATCCAGGATATGTCCTCTTCGAGGCAAATCCCCTTTGGGAGCAGTAGAGGTATCTCCATGGACCGCTGGCTGTTCCTGCGAGAGTCCCTCTTTAGGCTGTTGCGCTTTGACCCCTTCCCTTCCAGCTGCTGGCTGCTGTGGCACCCTTTGCTCCCCAAAGACTCTTGCAGTGATGCTTCCTCCGAATACATCATCTCCGACTCGTCTACTGTAGTCAGGGTTTCCATTGATCCCTCTCTGCTCCTGTCGGATTCGTCACTGGAAGGACTGAGGATATCGGAAAAGCTCTTCTGCTCCCATATGAGGCTCGTTTGCTGGGTCCGACACTTCATCAGCTTCCCGGTCCTTTTGCTCACCCACGTGATGTCTTTCGCATCCGACTCACTGATGGACTGTGTTCGGGAAGGGTTCAGGCTCAGCGGGGACTGCACACCAACAGATTGCTGGCTGCTCCGGCGGGACTCCTGACCAGGAAGTCGTGGGATGCTGCGGCGGGATGGCTTCCGTAGACTCGACGCGCTGCTCTTGATGTTCCCGGACACATCTGGTGCCTGACTTTGGTCTTTCCTTCTGAAAACGCCCCCTTTGTTCTCTGTCTGCAAGGCTTGGTTTGGCACATCTTTGCCCAAAAGGGGTTTCTTGGTGGGTTCTTGATCCATGAAAGGGCCATTGTCCCCACCTTCCTGGTGGATGTTCACCTCTTCCTCAAGGGTGCATTTCTGCAACTCGGCAACGCTGAACGATTGCTCGCTCACTTCGCAGCTGCCCAGGACGGCTTCGTCGAGACCGGGCTCTGGGTCGTCATCCATCCTGCTTCTCTGCTATGACACCTCGGTGGGGCAGATTAATGCACAGTTCCTCTGTCCGTTGGGTAGGCCTGGACCACTGGCAAACGTCTCCCAGCCCTCTCGCTCGGTGCTCTTTGTGGGGGCTAAACTCACCGCTCTTGAAACAGATGGAAAGTCCCTTTTCCCCTCGCATAGGATTTCACTTCAAGGTCTCTCCTCCTCCTCCTCCTTTTCCTTTTTCTCATTGGGGCTGCAGGTGGCATGTAGGTTGTGTCATTGTCCAGAGGGGAAGATGTTGGGTGGTGGTTGCTGTTGTTTCCTTTCTACTGGCAGCCAGCTGGAATCATGGCCCTTGAGTCGTCACAGTAGCCCTTGGCACTCTGGACTTGCCCTCCCCCTGCGGTGCTCTCCTTGCTCTTCCTTCAACTGCCGTGCATTCTAGAAGCTTCCAAAGACTGTGCATCTGTGACATCACTGTGTATTCTGAAACACGGGGGGGAGGTTGAATTTGCCATGCCCCAGCTCTCCTGGGAAGAAGGTTCGCAATGGTTTTAGGGACCCAGAAAGGAAGCTGTATAAACTGGCTCCACCCCAAGCACTCCATTCTTCCCTCTGAAATTCCCTCCCTCTGTACACAGCCTTGGCTTTGCTAGTTGCCTGCTTGGGAGCTGAGCAGGAATTTTTAGGGGCCTTCTTTGTTTTCCCCTCCTCACTCAATCCCCACATAGGCAAGTGACTTTTCTTTCGAAAACGAGCCAGGGTTAGAATATGGCTGCCATACACCTGGAATTTCCTGCACACAGCCAGAATAGGGCAGTCGGAAGCAGTATATGGCAGACAGAAATCACCGAAAATCCAGACATGTGGCAACCCAAGTCTAGATTTTGGCAACTTTCATTAAAAAATGGCTCAAGAATTTTGGGCAAAGCTCAACGACTTTCTCCAGAGAGGAAGTTGCTGAGCAACTCAGACAAGTTTCTTTTTAAGACAATGACCTTAGCTCCTTAAGCTTCCTCATCTGCATCCCAGAAGATTGATGCTGGCCTCCAGGGGAATGGGTGGACCTTTTCTCCTCCAACATCCCCTCACCTAGCTGCGAGTGATAGAAGAAGAAGAAGAAGAAGAAGAAGAAGAAGAAGAAGAAGAAGAAGAAGAAGAAGAAGAAGAAGAGCAGCCAGTGTGTATGAGCTGGACTGGGAGCAGGCTGGAAGCTGGAGTCACAGAGACCTGCTTGATCTGTTCTGGATCCAAAGCTGTGACTAATAGAGATCAGGAGACTCTTGAGAGTCCCATGGACTGCAAGAAGATCAAACCTATCCATTCTGAAGGAAATCAGCCCTGAGTGCTCACTGGAAGGACAGATCCTGAAGCTGAGGCCCCAAGACTTTGGCCACCTCAGGAGAAGAGAAGACCCTGATGTTGGGAAAGATGGAGGGCACAAGGAGAAGGGAACGGCAGAGGACGAGATGGTTGGACAGTATTCTCGAAGCTACCAGCATGAGTTTGACCAAACTGCGAGAGGCAGTGGAAGACAGGAGTGCCTGGCGTACTCTGGTCCAGGGGGTCACGAAGAGTCGGACATGACTAAACAACAACAACAACAACAACAACAACAACAACAACAACAACAACAATAGAGATCAAGATCTGTTGTGGTGTTGATGCTGTGAGCTTCGTCTTATGATCAGTGTAGGAAAGCTTTTTAATGTGCAATGTTTTATTATGTTTTTATATGTGTTGGAAGCAGCCCAGAGTGGCTGGGGCAACACAGTCAGATGGGTGGAGTACAAATAATAAAACTGTTGTTGTTACGTACCATATTTACACGAATCTAATGCGCCTTCGAATCTAATGCGCATCTCAATTTTCAAAACCTTGAAACCAAGTAAGTATGTGCTGGCGCCATTAAATCTAATACACACCCTAATTTTCACGACATAATTTGGCCCCAAAAGGTGCGTATTACACTTGAGTAAATACGGTATATGTGTAAATAAAACCATATATCCTGAAAACATTGCAGTTTCTGCTGACCTTCATTTCAAGGAAGCTGAGCTTGGGGTTAGTGCCTGGAACCCCCAGATTCTCTCTCCGCTGTGAGATTGGGGTGAATGCAACAATAATGAGTCACCCTGCACCCAAGACGGCATTGTTGGGTAAAGCTGAACCCCTGACAAATACAGCAACCACAAAACTCGCACTCCAAACAGTATCACGAAGCAAGTTCTCAAACCCACCCAAGACTTTGTGGACTCCGGAAGACCTCAGGCACTTAGCACAAAAAGCAGGTGCCAATTGGGTGACATGTAACAATATCATTATGCTTCCAAATTCTGCAGGGGCGACATCAGCCCCCACCATGGCACTGGAAGATATCCCTGTCTGTGGAGATGGGGTGTGATGGCCTGGGATTCGGAATCCCAGCCTGCACAGGATTCCCCGTCTCCAGAACCAGCTGAGCCAGGGCTGGGGCTTGAGCTCGAAGGGTCCTCACCTGTGCTGGATCCTCAGGTGCAGGCACCAGCTGAGTCTGCTCTGGCTCCTGAGGTGATGGAGGACCCATTGCCTGCAGGTGCTCCACTCTCAGCCCCGTCAGGGGAAGCTGAGGTTGCCTCTGGGTCTGGTAGCCCTCCAGCCTCTCCTGAACTGCAGAGGCTCAGGGTTAGAGAGGTGGAGGTGGAGGGAAGTAAGTTCCCGCAGGAGGAGGGCTCGCCTCCAGGCCAGGAAAGGCAAGTCACCAGAGGATAGGGGCCGCCCTGTGCCTCGGGGCAGATAAAAGCCAGCCAGCCCCAGTCCCAAGTTGTGGGAGCAACATTGTTGGTAGCCTGTTCCTGCCTGCACCCTGTCCTGCCGGAACTCCTGACCTCACCCGACTCCCTGCCTTGGGTTCAGCTACAGCTTTGACGGACAGCCTCCATACCACACCCTCGACCTCGACCTCGGACTGGACTCGGACCTCGCCACACGGGTAACCCTCGGGACCAGCACATGGAGTCTTGTCTGATGTGTTCCAAGAACTGCCTTTCCCGTCTGGCAGGGACTGCGCCCGCGTACATTTCCCAACTAATGGAGTTTCTTTGTCTCTGTTGCAAAGAGTGCCAATCTCTGGAACGGTGCCTCCGGTTCCACCCCATTAGTCTCCTTTTCAACATTTTAGGGACAAAGAACGGAGCTTGTCCTCTCCCACTCGATCGAAAGCCTCCCTGCGGAATTCCCTCCTCCCTTTCTCGGTTCAGCAGCTTCTTCTGCTTTGCCATCACCAGCACACAGCCAGCCTCCAGCTCACTTTCTCCCATCTTGGGCCTTTGTAGCTATTTCTCGAGTGCTGAAATGCCTGCTGGGCATCTTTGCAGATGCTTGGAAATATAAGTCCCAAAGCCGCATTTTAGGTAAATATAGATGTCAGGAAGTCAGGAATGCCCCCGATTTCCTTCACATACACACCCAAATAAGTATCCCAAATAAGAAATAGTTGGGGAATAATTTTTGCAAACCCTTAACAAAGGTCCATGACAACATATCCAATGTAAGCTTTGCCATTTCAAAATACCATAAACATCCACTTCTGTTTTAACTGACATTTTAATTAACCATTTCCAACTAAAGGCTCACCCAGACTTCCTTTTGAACTGTGTTTGTAGACACAAGTCCACATTTTGAAGCTCCATTTCTGAGCACTTTTTGGCCCCTGTACTTTCCTCATGTTAACCTGCTTCTAGCATCTGTGGAAAACCCAAATTTCCATTTGTTCTGATTCAGCACTAAAGAGCCAGTTTTCCAGCGGGATGTGGGGGCGGGGCACTGAGTTTTAAAGGGTGAGAAAGGGTGCATCTGTTCTGAGTCTGAATGCAGTTGAATATCACCCAGTGTCACAAATTCTTTATTTTTATTTTTGTTTGTAAGGAAAACTTACTCCAATTAATGCAAATCTTTCTTATTTAAAATGTTTCAGATCTACGTGGTATTGCTGCTTTTTAACTGACAGGTGATCCTGTGACAACTGCAGATCAGAAGATGCCCTCCCAATTCTGATTTGCAAATACGTTACAAATCACACCAAACTGGTATTTCAAAAAACCCAAATCCCACATGCACAACCACACACACTCAAAGCCGGGTCACATAACCAGCTGGGTCTGCTGCAAGTGGGTAGATAAAGGGAGCAGCGTTGTGGCAGTCAGTCCTCCTTGACTTACAGATACAGAAAACCTCTGTGCATTTCAACAGCCTTTCCGTACAGAGTTCGATGTGCAAGAAGCATCTGTTTGTATGCAGACACAGATTTCTGGATCCAAGTGTCTCCTCAGCTGGTGCATCATCTAAGTGTGGAAAGCAGATAAAATCTTCTCTCGTCTTCTTTGGCGATCACTCATAGCCGAGCAAGATTGTCTTCCATAAACACGGTCTTAAGAGTGAGTCCGTAGGTGACTGTGGAGGCCAATTCTGGATCCTCACGTCCTTCCACAGTGGGGACATTGGTTTCTGGACGGGAGTTGATCCCGGTGTGGATTTGCCAAGCGTGCCTTCCTCCTAGCACGTTTCTCCCTTGCGTCCTGAATTTGAGTGTCTTCAAAGCCCATGACACCTTTGGTCAAGGCTGCTCTCCAACTGGAGCGCTCGCAGACAAGTGTTTCCCAATTGCGAAATTATTGGATGTGTTGTGTTTTTAAATTGTTTTTGTTTTGTTTGGTTGGTTTAATGTTTTAGGGTTTGGGTTGTGTTTTTGTTTTTGTTTTTGTTTTTGTTTTTGTTTGTTAAACTGCTAATAAATATTATTATTTTTTTAAAAAAAGACAAGTGTTTCCCAATTGTTGGTGTTAATACTACATTTTTTGAATCATAGAATCCTAGAGTTGGAAGAGACCCCAAGGGCCATCGAGTCCAACCCCCTGCCAAGCAGGAAACACCATCAGAGCACTCCTGACATATGGTTGTCAAGCCTCTGCTTAAAGACCTCCAAAGAAGGAGACTCCACCACACTCCTTGGCAGCAAATTCCACTGTCGAACAGCTCTTACTGTCAGGAAGTTCTTCCTAATGTTTAGGTGGAATCTTCTTTCTTGTAGTTTGGATCCATTGCTCCATGTCCGCTTCTCTGGAGCAGCAGAAAACAACCTTTCTCCCTCCTCTATGTGACATCCTTTTATATATTTGAACATGGCTATCATATCACCCCTTAACCTCCTCTTCTCCAGGCTAAACATGCCCAGCTCCCTTAGCCGTTCCTCATAGGGCATCGTTTCCAGGCCTTTGACCATTTTGGTTGCCCTCCTCTGGACATGTTCCAGTTTGTCAGTGTCCTTCTTGAACTGTGGTGCCCAGAACTGGACACAGTACTCCAGGTGAGGTCTGACCAGAGCAGAATACAGTGGCACTATTACTTCCCTTGATCTAGATGCTATACTCCTATTGATGCAGCCCAGAATTGCATTGAAATTTGCCTTGAGGCAGTCAGGGGCGGAAGAAGGGGTGTGTGGTGTGGGCGGTCTGCCCTGGGTGTCACCACTGAGGGGGGTGACAAAATGCTGGGTGGCACTCACTGCGGGGCCTGCAGTGCGCCCAAGTCACGCATCTCTCCTGTGAATGACAATGGTGGCTTGGGCGCCTGCAGGCTCCGCTCTGCCCAAACTGTCCGCCCACTGCCTCCCGCCCCCCAGCTGTAGGGTGGCTAAGTGGGAGGAGGCAGGCAGACTCCTTGGAGGCCCCGCGGAGCGTCCTGCCCCGGCTCGCCCCGCCCCATGGGTGCTTGGCCCCACCCCCACGGGCAGCTGGCCCCGCCCCTGGGCACAGGGCACACGCGCTGCCCCAGGCACCCAATTGGCTTGCTCCACCACTGGAGACAATCTTTAAACCTCTTTTGTTGACCACCAGCATTACGCTTTCCATTAAAATAAAGGTAAAGAGACCCCTGACCATTAGGTCCAGTCGCAGATGTCTCTGAGGTTATATAACTCACACATCACACAGAATTTTTTTTTTGGCATAATTTTGGCCACAATTTATTAAAATACAAATTTGTGAGTGATTGCATAGGCATTGGTTGCGACTATCTGCCCCCACCATGGGGGACAGACTGACATTCCGCATGATGCGAAAGTCAGAATGGGGGAATACACTTGGGGGAATACACTTGGGGGTTACGCGGAGCAGGGAACCTGCCCTCAGCCCAAATGCAACCAGGAGCTCATTGCTATGGCCCGAGCCCCCTTGACAGAGTGGACAAGCAATAGTTAGCTCCCAATTCCTTTAACGGAATCCCTTGCAGCAGCAGCATTAGAGGGGCAGGCACAGCCAATCCGTGCCCCTCAACCAACCAAACCATAAACCAATGCCTAACCGCGAACCTTACAAGTTGTGACGATTTGCTACGCAGTAGGCAAAAACCAAATGGCCCCAGCCAATCAGCCAGATGGACAAAATTCCTACCAGGCCCCCGCTCCAAAGCAGACAACCCCATGACAGGCATAGCAAGGTCAAAGCGAACAACGCTATTCTAGGGGGGGGGGACGGGCAATCCAATGCACGGGCGAAAAGAGGAAGCCCTAGCCTCGTGCAAGGAGTTTTACTATTTCTGGCTGTCAATCAATAAATGGCAACATTAACTTCTTCCCAACAACAAGGGAAGCCCCAATCACATCAGTGGCCAACGATCAGTTAGCCCGCCCCCCAACTTTGGAGTGTCCTGGCGGCCCCCACCCCATGAAGGAGAACACGCTTTACCGTATTGGCCCGAATATAAGCCGCACACTTATCCCCCAAATACTGACCATTAAAAGTAAAAGTGTGGCTTAAATTTGTGACCTTACAAAAGTTAGCTTTTATGATATGTCCACTCTCCAGATTGGGGATTGAGGGATGCCTCCCACGTCATAGGGATTCTGGCCGCGTCATGCTCCTGGCCGTCCAATTGGGCGGCCAGAGTCGTGGCTGCAGGACTCTTTAAATTGCGGCGCGGCCGGGGGGGGTGGCCTCCTCGCCAGATCTTGGCTGCATCTCCTGCTGTTGCCTGCCGTTTGGTCATTCTCTTATTTCTCACTGACTTTGTCACTTCGTCACTGCTCTTTTCCTGGAGATAGCTGCAGGAAAAAATTGACTCCAAGAAACTGGCAAAATAATTTTTTTGAAATGACTGAGTTAGCAAAAATGATGGCAACAATTAGAATGCAATCTGATCAAAATCTCAAACAGGAATGGAAATGTGTAGAAGAATACATGACCAAAAGATGCTCCAACAAGAATTTATTGATATGTATACACTGATTTCACAAAGTTAAATTAAGCTAAGATAAGCAGATATAAGGGACGTGGGTGGCGCTGTGGGTAAAAGCCTCAGCGCCTAGGACTTGCCGATCGAAAGGTCGGTGGTTCGAATCCCCGTGGCGGGGTGCGCTCCCGTCGCTCGGTCCCAGCGCCTGCCAACCTAGCAGTTCGAAAGCACCCCCGGGTGCAAGTAGATAGATAGGGACTGCTTACTAGCGGGAAGGTAAACGGCGTTCCGTGTGCTGCGCTGGCTCGCCAGATGCAGCTTGTCACGCTGGCCACGTGACCCGGAAGTGTCTTCGGACAGTGCTGGCTCCCGGCCTATAGAGTGAGATGAGCGCACAACCCTAGAGTCTGGCAAGACTGGCCCGTACGGGCAGGGGTACCTTTACCTTTACCTAAGCAGATATATAAGATTTAATGTTTAATTATTAAGATACAAAATTACAATCTCAATAATAAAGTTACAAAATAATAACAAGGAAGTCACCCACAGGTGGAAGGAAGACACAGGGCAAGAAATAAGAAATGGATAAATATTGGTACATAATGAAATGTGAAAATGTGAATTTACAAATATAATGTATATGTATCGAAATGTAAAGATTTCATATGTGTATTGCAACATTAATAATAAATAAATTAAGTGCAAAAAAAGGACTCCAATTTTAAGGGAGCAGCTTATATTCGGGTATTTTCTCTCCCCCCCCCACCCTTGAATTTTAAAGGTCAACTTATTTGCGGGTGTGGCTTATATTTGGGGCAATACGGTATGTTACCTCTTCTTCACTGAGCCAAGGAGTCCCCCAAGTTACAACTGTTCTCCATAGAGCAGTCGCTCCATCCCTTGCCCTTTTCCGAACCTGTTCCAACTCTACAATGTCCCTTTTGATGGGAGGCAAGCAGAACCAGAAGCACACTTTGCTGTTGCTATTATTTTTTCGTCTTGCGAAGCAAGCCCATTGACGGCTTAGCGGATTAGCGCTATTAGCGGTCTAGCGGCTTTTAGCGATCAGCCGAGAAGCGGCTTATCAGCGGATCAGCTGTTAAGCGGCTTAGCGGCTTAGGAAAAGGGCGGAAAAAGCGGGGGGAAACTGCGGGAACTCGCAAGACATTTTCATCGTGCGAAGCAACCCCATAGGGAAATTCGTTTTGCAAAGCGCCTCCAAAACGGTAAAACCCTTTCGTCTAGCGGGTTTTCCGTCTTGCAAGGCGTTCGTCTTGCGGGGCACCACTGTACTTCCAACAATACTCCTCACAAAACTTCTTGCAAACCTACAAACGTTGACTGATCTTCACAATTACTTTTCAAGTAGTCCGTAAATTTACTCCAGTCTTCTGTGAATTTCTGGTCCCGCCGGTTTCGAATCCTTCCTGTTAGTTTATCTAGTTCTGCATAGTCCATTAACTTCATCCTCCATTCTTCAATCATCGGTAATTCTTCTTGCTTCCATTTTTGGGCCAATAATATTCTTGCTGCTGTTGTTGTTGTTGTTGTTTAGTTGTTTAGGCATGTCCGACTCTTCGTGGCCCCATGCCCAGAGCACACCAGGCACTCCAGTCTTCCACTGCCTCCTGCAGTTTGGTCAGACTCATGTTTGTAGCTTCGAGGACACCGTCCAACCATCTCGTCCTCTGTCGTCCCCTTCTCCTTGTGCCCTCCATCTTTCCCAACATCAGGGTCTTTTCCAGAGAGTCTTCTCTTCTCATGAGGTGGCCAAAGTACTGGAGCCTCAGCTTCACGATCTGTCCTTCCAGTGAGCACTCAGGGCTGATTTCCTTCAGAATGGAGAGGTTGGATCTTCTTGCAGTCCATGGGACTCTCAAGAGTCTCCTCCAGCACCATAATTCAAAAGCATCCATTCTTTGGCGATTAGCCTTCTTTATGGTCCAGCTCTCACTTCCATACATGCTCTGGTCCATGGGGTCACGGATACGACTAAATGACTAAACAAAAACAACAAGAGCAAACAACTGACTGCTGTGATGGCCTGGGATTCCGATTCAGAGGCTGAACCAGAGGAATCCCAGCCTGCACAGGAGTCCCCGCCTCCAGGGCCGGCTGAACTGGGGCAAGGCCTAGATGCTGAAGAGCCTGCACCTGTCGCAGAGCACCAGGAGCTGGCCCCAGGTGAAACCCTTCTGGCCCCAGAGGTGCTTGAGGACTCAGTGGCGTCAGGTGAGCCTCCTCCAGGGCCCAGTAACCCTTCGGCCTCTCCTGATCTGCAGAGGCTTAGGGCAGAGAGGCGAAGGGAACTGGTTGCTCCCAGGAGGAGTGCTCGCCTTAAGGCCAGGAGAGGTGGGGCTCCTGGGGGCCGGGACCGCCCCCGGCCTTAGAAGAGGATAAAAGCCTAGTCAGCCCGGTCCCAGGTTGCGGGAGCAACGTCGTTGTTGGCTTCGGACCTTCCTGTGTTCCTGTTCCCTGCCCGGCCTCCTGTTCCTGACCATCCGGTGCTCCTGTTCCCTGCTCGGCCTCCTGTTCCTGATCATCTGGTGTTCCTGTTCCCTGCTCGGTCTCCTGTTCCAGCGTTCCTGTTCCCCGCCCGGCTCTCCGCCTCGGACCTCGCCCCTCTTCGTGTGGACTCGGCTTACGCCCACGGTACCTTACCCCCGGGACCAGCACAACTGCCCTCCTTGAAATTAACTTCTGTGCCTTGGCTTTCATCGCCTCAATATGCCACTTCCAGGTCAGGGATTCACTCAAGAGAACGCCAAGATATCTAAACGTTTGGCCCAACAGCATCCTCAGGTGGGGCTGGGAGCCAGTCCCATTGGAAACCCCAGAGAGCCATTGTAGACAACTGCCTACCTAGGCTTTTCAGAGTGCAAAACTCACCGCAGCTAGAAATTGCTGGCGTGGGCGGAGCAGGGAGCTTGCAGCATTTATTGAAACAAATTCCATCTTTTGTAAAGCAGAGTTCATAATGCAGGAACTATTTTAACTCGGTAAATACACGGAGGGCTCAATATCCCAGCCGCCGTGTTCTCTTATTTTAACGGTTTGTTTGCTCTTTGCAAAGCACCTCTCTGTATCCCTTTTATGGTCTCTGTAAAAGCTTTTCGGCTGCTAACTGACTTCCTTAAGGCATAATTATATGTTTTATGAGAAACTGATGGGCATGCCCGAGAATAATTATTTGGATAAGTCTTGGGAAATAAATACAGTAATGAAACAGAAAGTTCCTTTTTGCCGAGCTTATATAAAAATCACGTACAGAAGATGGTTCTAGTCCCCTGAAATGGTACAGGGTCAGAGCTTGTTCTTTGAAAAAAATAAAAACGATGGGGAAATCTCTGCAGGAAAAACGATACAGGAAATTAATGGAAATGTGTATGTCAAAATGAACCACGAGAGCCACTTTAGATGCACCTTGTTTTAAGACCAGCTCCCAGTGGCATTTCACTCTGGTTCCATGAAAAGATATAAGCCTGACATTTGCTGGAGACAGGCAGAGAAAGGGCATTATGAACATGGAGGGTGTTGCAGCTACCGAGGAAACAATGGTTAAGTGATCCATGGAGATGAGCAGATTTTGGAGCCAGGTGATCTTTGGTTAATAGAAGGGATAAAAGAATGGGTCTGATATCCAGGTGAAATATACTCAGAGTCGAGAGTGGATTTCATGCTCTTTATTCAGCTCATAGCGGTGAGGAGGAATAGACGTTCCCCCAGAATGTCTGATTTATATACATTATTTACACAATGGGCCCCCACGTGATTGGCTAATTCCAGGATTCTCCTGCAGGCTAATCAGGTTGCGGATTCACTTCCACCTGGAGCTGGATTGGGTGGCTCCTGTCGACCAATCAGAATGCTTCATTCTGGATCCTATTGTTCTAGGACCAATCAGACTGCTGCATTCTGAATCCGCTTGTTCTAGGACCAATCAGACTGCTGCATTTTGGATCCTATTCAACTCAGTACATAACACTAGGGACATGTAAAAACTTCATTGGTTTTGCTTGATTTGTCTTTGTTAAGAATGACCGCTCCCACATCAAATGGGGGGTGTCTTTTGTATGGTCATGCGCAGCCCCCTGGATCCCAGTGCGACTCCTGGTAGTTGGGGCTTGATTCATCCTCCCCAGGCTGGATACCTGGAGGTCTCCACCTATCTCAGCCAATCGCCCAATCCCGCCTGGGGAGGCGTTGCCAAGGGATTGGCCAGGTAAGGGGAGGGACCGTCCTGCCCACACAACAGAAGGTGAATCTTACCTGTGAAGCAGCAGTCGGCTCCAGAGCTCCTCCCACCCTCCCCTCCCTCAGTGAAGTCTTCTTTTGCAGGTTAACCTCTTCTCCACAGGTACGCAGGCGCTGCTACGTCAGGGTCACTGTTGAAGAGCCGGAAAGGAATTCTCCTGCATTGGCAGGTTTTGCAAAACGTCACAACTTTGGCGGTTTCAGGCCTTGGGCGGAATCCTTTAGTCTATCTTCCTAAACGGGGGGGGGAGGGGGCGTGAAGTGGTGACCCACGCCCCCCTTGCGGCGGTGATCCCAGGGTTCCCCATTAAAGGGGTTTTGAGGGGAGGCATTGGCCATACACTGAGAGATTGTCATTGCTCTCCCCTGCAACGGTGGTGAAACAGGGGGCAGGCTTTCTGCTTGAACATATGTTCTCCAGAGTCAGCCCAGTCCCCACACATTCTGGATAACCCTGAAGTCTCCCAGATCGCCAGCTGGGGATTGAGAAGGATAAACACCCAATGTCTGAGCCAAGGTCAGTGTAAATAAGTTTTGATGGGTGCAGTAATGGAATACTGAATGCTTTAGTTTATATAAAATATGCAGGGATTTATGCTATGCAATGCAAAACAAGGGACGTGGGTGGCGCTGTGGGTTAAACCACAGAGCCTAGGACTTGCCGATCAGAAGGTTAGCAGTTCGAATCCCCGCAATGGGGTGAGCTCCCGTTTCTCGGTCCCTGCCCCTGCCAACCTAGCAGTTTGAAAGCACGTCAAAGTGCAAGTAGATAAATAGGTACTGCTCTGGCAGGAAGGTAAACGGCGTTTCCGTGCGCTGCTCTGGTTCACCAGAAGCGGCTTGGTCATGCTGGCCACATGACCCGGAAGCTGTACGCCGGCTCCCTTGGCCAATAAAGTGAGATGAGCGCCGCAACCCCAGAGTCAGTCACGACTGGACCTAATGGTCAGGGGTCCCTTTACCTTTACCTTTTTGCTATGCAAAATGAACCATGGAAAGAGAAGAAGGGAAGTCATTGCTATTTTAAAGTTGTTTAAATGAATATTCCAAATTGTGAAACAGAAAATTTAATTCTCATTCTCTCTCTCTCTCTCTCTCTCTCTCTCTCTCTCTCTGTGTGTGTGTGTGTGTGTGTGTGTGTATAGGGTCCAGCAGGCTCTCCTTATGGTCTTAGATTGGAGTACCAAAAGTAGCAGGAGAACCAAGAACTCCAGAAAGAGAAGGCTTTGTGTCCCTCCGTCTGATCTATTTCCCTTTTAACTCCCTGCATCACGCCATTCCGATTGATCTCAGATATGAGAAGATGAATCCTGAGAGATCATTTGGCTGTGTCATCAGAAGGTTCCTTATCTTGAGCCGGAGAGAAGCCTCTCTCTCTCTTTTTGTACTCAGAGATGAAAACACTAAGATCACTCTGGGTAATGCGACCAAAGCACTATAGGCAGGAGAAGGGGGTGGGGGGGGGGGAGACAGAGAGCTCATTTTCCAAACCTTCATCTTGCTGTGGAGAGATTGCAGGCAAATTGCAGAATAAACTGATAATTTACTGTATTTTCCTCCTACCTCAGGGGCATTCTGTTGGTGCAATTTCATTGCAAATTGTGTGCATGCCCTTAAAAATAAATGGAGTCTCGAGGCTTTGGCAGAGCTCAGAGTGCCAGAGTGGATTTCAAATGCCGTTTATCAGCATATGCCACTGAAATATCCTAAGATTTTTTTCCTCTTCTGTATTAGGGGAGGTAAAAGGGTTTCCTAATTGGGCCTGATTGGTTCGAGAACCCTTTGAGTTGTTCTGTGTTCTTGGGCAGATTTGGACGCCTTTAGAATTTCTCCTTCAGAGCCCCATTAAAAAGAAAGGGGTTTCTGAGGGAGAGTGGTCCAATGCGCCGTGCGCCAGTGAGTCAGATTTGTTCCTTGTTTTGCTTCTCAAATTTTGTACCTGGTACTTAGCAACCTGGCCACACGATAAGAAGAAACTATCGGCAAATGATTTTAATGAAACCACTCCAGCTATTACAGGATGAACATCAAAGGGTATGGACTGTTTTCTGCTTGCTTTGAGAGATTATTGGGTGGGTGGGTGGCTGAAGGGTGCAAGGAACAGTTGCCACCCCAGGCTGAGCGTCCTCTGGGTGATGACCCTGGATTTATATGGATGGATTACCGTGGTACGTTGGTTGTCGAACTTAGTCCATTCAACTCTCAGAACAGTTCAAAAACAGAGGTGTGGCTTCTGATTGGCTGCAGAGCATCGTGTGCTCAACACAAATTCACGGAAGCAGCGTCGGACGTTCAGCTTCCGAAAAACATTCGCAAGCCGGAACACTCACTTCTGGGTTTATAGTGTCTGGGAGCCAATTTGTTCGGGAGCCAAGCCATTTGACAACCAAGGTACCACTGTACTGTGATCCCAAACCACAGGATTAGAGCCGGAAACTCAACTAGTGTGTGCTAGTTGTAGAATTAGCTAATAATAATAATAATGTTTTATTATGCTTTTATATATCCTGGAAGCTGCCCAGAGTGGCCAGGGCAATCCAGTCAGATGGGCAGTTTCCTATTATTATTATTATTATTATTATTATTATTATTATTATTATTAAATAGGATGTCCCTATGTTCATAAGAAAAATGTTGAAGGCTATGCAGGTGAAGAATTTTTTCCCCAACAGGCCTTTGGGAACTGATTAGGTTTTTCAGATGTCAAGGAAATAAACAACTACCTGACCTTTAGAAGACAGCTGAAGGCAGCCCTGTTTAGGGAAGTTTTTAATGACTGATGTTTTAATGTATTTTTAATCTTTTGTTGGAAGCTGCTTAGAGTGGCTGGGGATACCTAGCCAGATGGGTGGGATATAATTAATTAATTTAAGTAATAAATCTGCTGGATTGGGCCAAAGACCTTCCTTCCTTCCTTCCTTATTCCACCTTTCCACCCAGGAGCTCAAGGCTGGCATACATAATTTTCCTCCTCCCTGTGTTATCCTCACAACAACTCTGTGAGGTGGGCTAGGCTGAAAGTGAGTGACTAGCCCCCAAGGGGACCCAGTGAGCATCAGGGCCAAGTGGGGATTTGAACCCTAATAATAATAATAATAATAATAATAAATTTTATTTATATCCCGCCCTCCCCAGCCGAAGCCGGGCTCAGGGCGGCTAACAACACTAAAACAGTACAACATTATAAAACATTATAAAAATGAATTAAAATCAAAATTAATGGCAACCATAAACTAAAGTCTTGTAAGGATTGCCAAAGGAGGGAGTCAGGCTGCGCCCTGACCAAAGGCCAGGTGGAACAGCTCTGTCTTGCAGGCCCTGCGGAAAGATGTCAAGTCCTGCAGGGCCCTTGTCTCTTGTGACAGAGCGTTCCACCAGGTTGGAGCCGCAGCCAAAAAAGCCCTGGCTCTAGTTGAGGCCAGCCTAAGCTCTCTGTGGCTTGGGACCTTCAAGGTGTTTTTATTTGAAGACCGTAAGTTCCTCTGTGGGGCATACCAGGAGAGGCGGTCCCGTAGGTACGAGGGCCCTAGGCCGTATAGGGCTTTGAAGGTTAAAACCAGCACCTTAAACCTGATCCTGTACTCCACCGGGAGCCAGTGCAGCTTATATAGTTTCTCCCAGGTCCTAGTCCTGCACTCTAACCATTATGGCACACTGCCTCTCTAGTCCAATGTCTTGTTCTCACAGTGGCAAGTCCAGTGCCTGCAAGCAGGACCTCAGCTCCCAGCAGCTCCCAGCGACTGGTGACCAGAGGCTCCCTCTAGCCTTTGTGGCTAGTAGCAACCAGTAGCCACCTCCTTCTCTCCTTCAGCTTTTGGTTGTCTGCTGTGGGAATCAGGAAGCTGGACCAGATGGGCCCTTTTGTGCTTTTCCACATCTCTGCCTCTCTGCTCTCCTGATCCTTTTAACTGCAGGTGGAAGTCAGGAAAGGAATGAGGACCTTATGGAAAGAAGCTTTGAAATTTACTGCAAGCAACGCCCTAAAAGAAAATGTGATGAAAATGATGTATAGATGGTATATTACACCTGTTAAGTTAGCGAAAATGTATAAAGTCAGTAATAAATGTTGGAAATGTAAAGAAAAAGAGGGAACATTTTATCACATGTGGTGGGAATGCAAAAAGGTGAAATGCTTCTGGGAGATGATATATAATGAGATGAAAAAAATGTTGAAATATACATTTATAAAGAAACCAGAAGCATTCTTATTGGGCATTGTTGGGAGTGATATAAATAGAAAGGAATATAAGCTCTTTTTATATGCAATAACAGCGACCCCTTCATGGATCACTGCCTTGCTGTGGTGAAGGGGCTTGAATAACTCAGAGAAGCTATGAGCTATGCCATGCAGGGCCACCCAAGATGGACAGGTCATAGTGGAGAGTTTTGACCAAACGTGATCCACCTGGAGCAAGAACCAGCAAGCCACTCCAGTATCCCTGCCAAGAAAACTCCATGGACAAAGGCAACAGGCATATAAAAGTTATGATGCTGGAAGATGAGCCCCTCAGGTCGGAAGGCGTCCAACATGCTACTGAGGAAGAGCGGAGGACAAGTACAAGTAGATTCAGAGCTGATGAAGTGGCTGGGCCAAAGCCGAAAGGACGCTCAGTTGCGGATATGCCTGGAAGCGAAGAACCTTTTAATGAGGGTGAAAGAGGAGAGGGCAAAATATGGTCTGAAGCTCAACATCAAAAAACGAAGATCATGGCCACTGGGCCCATCACCTCCTGGCGAATAGAAGCGGAAGAAATGGAGGCAGTGAGAGAATTTACTTTCTTGGGTTCCATGATTACCGCATCTTGTCCTCTGTCGTCCCCTTCTCCTTGTGCCCTCCATCTTTCCCAACATCAGGGTCTTTTCCAGGGAGTCTTCTCTTCTCATGAGGTGGCCAAAGTCTTGGAGTCTCAGCTTCAGGATCTGTCCTTCCAGTGAGTACTCAGGGCTGATTTCCTTCAGAATGGAGAGGTTGGATCTTCTTGCAGTCCATGGGACTCTCCAGAGTCTCCTCCAGCACCAGAATTCAAAAGCATGCATTCTTTGGTGATCAGCCTTCTTTATGGTCCAGCTCTCACTTCCATACATCACTACTGGGAAAACCATAGCTTTTACTATACGGACCTTTGTTGGCAAGGTGATGTCTCTACTTTTTAAGATGCTGTCTATGTTTGTCATTGCTTTTCTCCCAAGAAGCAGGCATCTTTTAATTTCATTGCTGCTGTCACCAAATGCAGTGATCATGGAGCCCAAGAAAGTAAAATCTCTCACTGCCTCCATTTCTTCCCCTTCTATTTGCCAGGAGGTGATGGGACCATGATCTTCGTGAGTGGCCATGATCTTCGTTTTTTTGATGTTGAGCTTCAGACCATATTTTGCACTCTCCTCTTTTACCCTCATTAAAAGGTTCTTTAATTCCTCCTCACTTTCTGCCATCAGTGTTGTGTCATCTGCATATCTGAGGCTGTTGATATTTCTTCTGGCTTGGGATTCATCCAGCCCAGTCTTTCTAGGATTGAGCAAATTTGTGTTGGAAAACTGCCCTGGAGGGTGAGCATGCAAGCCCCCGGAACTCCGAGCATCCTCCAGTATGCACAGCTCTGGAAAAGACATTTCCCATCAGATGATTTATGCACACTAATCTTCTGGCAAATCGCAGCAAGAAGCTTGAGACATCGTAGAAACTAGTCTACAATTTATTTACACACTATGTACAGACAAAGGCATAATGGCGCCGGTTGTCTTCAGCTCCGAGAGAACAAACAAACAGAAATAAAAGCGAAAGTACATTGTAATGGTACCCACAGCAGAAGAGATAAGGCAGTCTTCCTTTCCCAGACTTGTCCCAGACAGGCATGTGATTTACAACAATCTCATCTGCACCATCAAAGGAATGAAATACTAATAATTTGTTGGTAGCAAGGTAAAGGTAAAGGGACCCCTGACCAATAGGTCCAGTCGTGACCGACTCTGGGGTTGCAGCGCTCATCTCACTTTATTGGCCAAGGGAGCTGGCGTCCAGCTTCCAGGTCATGTGGCCAGCATGACTAAGCCACTTCTGGCAAACCAGAGCAGCACACGGAAATGTCGTTTACCTTCCTTCTGGAGCAGTACCTATTTATCTACTTGTACTGGTGTGCTTTCAAACTGCTAGGTTGGCAGGAGCTGGGACTGAGCAATGGGAGCTCACCCTGTCACAGGGACTCGAACCACCGACCTTCCCACATCCCTTGTTGGTAGCAAAGTGACCCCCAAATGTTGTATGGAGGTGAAATTTGGGAAAGAGTTCTGAGTCCATTTCTTTGGAGATTAATCAACGGACCATCCATGGCCCTTTTACAAAGTAGGTTGGACAACAATCAAGGCAAGACTGTGCACAGTTTAATTACCTGGAAAGAATTGTCGGTACATCCTTACCCAATGAGCGCCTTCCATCCATTTTCTGTCTGGAACTGGGGGACACACATTGGGGAAAATTAAACATTCAATGTAGTCTTGATTATTATCATTTGCCGGAGCCGAATGAGGTTCTGAAGATGGATAAGCACCAGCTAAGGGATTGGCTCTAAATGATAGAATCCAGAAGGGACCTCCAAGCAACTAAATCATCTAAATGTAGTGAAAAAGGAGCATTGTAGACCCGGTTACTTATCTAAACTTCTGCCTGTACCATGAGATTGGTTGGCATCCATCTATCTCAGGAGACCTTTGGGGGTGAAGTCAAACCATTGCTGTGGCTGTAGAGACCAATATGGGAGAGATATGTTTGGTTGAAGGCGTCCAGTTTTGCTGTTACAGGTGCTGTTACAGATTCTCTTTGTTCCTCTCAGAGGTCATTCCTTCTCTGGTCACTGTTGTGGATGCACAACTTAACTGTTTCCAGGCACCACCATCGTCTGCAAGAGATTCCCACACAATGGGGTTAACGCTGCCAGCCTCCATATCATGTTTGCAAACATCGACCATTAAGATCCACTTTTACAGAGTTGCGATTTCAAGCAATGCCCCCAGCTATTCCATATGCTGATAGCCAATGTATATGTGAGCAACTGCAGGTAGGGGATATTGTAGACAGGACACCCTGAAAAGTTGTTGAGCTTTTTTTAAGGAAACCACTGAAATTCTTAAGCTTATTTTAGGAAAGCCTAGAAGTTGCTGAGCTTTTTTAATTTTTTATTTTATTTTTTATTTTTACAAAAAATAAGCCACAATTTCTCAATTGACTTGCCTAAACCCAGGACAAAGGCACTGCCTTTGGGAAATTCCACCCGTACCTCAATTCTGCCTTTGAAATCCCAGTAATGTCTGGGAAAATCTGGACATATGCCAGCCCAGATATGTTGACCTGGGGAGTTGCTTTCAAAAGCCCTTGTTTGTTCAAGGAAGTTGTCTTCCCCCAACAGAGCAGGTTCGGTGGCTACAGAGTGAGGGCAAAGCGTTATTGACTCATATCGAGTGGCCATATTTGCGTTGGTGGCAAGGAAGATTAGGAAGAAGGAACTGAACTAAATAGCTGTGAACTGTAAGGGGGAGTTAGAGGTCTAAATCTGAAATAGACTTTGTATTATGTGTAGCATTGCAGGCTCCCTGCTTATAGTCTTGCTAGAAATGTATGGTTCTGTTTGTTTTAGTGGACTTCTTGATTTATATTTTGCATCTGAAATTGCTCAGGCTTCTAAGTCACAATAAACTTACTGAACCGAACTGAACCTGGTGATATTTTGGGAGGCTGAACCATGAAACCATCTGCATGCAAAGTGGCCTCAGCCCCAGCCGGGAAGGTCAATGTTTGGGGTGATGGGAATTGTAGTCCAACAGTGATTTGATAGCCATCTTCTAATACCTAAAGGACTATAACATGGAAGGTGGAACAAGCTTCCTTTCCGAAGGACAGGACCTGAACCAATGGATTCGAAAGAAAGGAGATTCTGACTAAACATTAAGAATAACTTTCTGAGGGTAAGAGCTCACTGCCTTGGAAGGTAGTGGGCTCTCCATCATCGGAGGTTTGTAAACAGAGGTTAGGTGGCCATCTCTCAGAGGATGTCCTTATGGGGTGTGATCCGTGAGAGGCAGTCAAGAACAACATTCCTTGTAATGCTAGAGAGGACATGCAAAGGAATGTTTGGTCCAGCCAGTCAAAACTTCCTGTTCCTCCTGGCTGGAGCATCCTTCCTTTCGCATGTGATAGAAGATGGGCGTGACCTCACCTGTCCAGGTAACAAAAGGACATTTCTATTAAGTATTTTAGATAAAGAGATCCCAAAAAATCTAAGAGAGTTATTCTTGTATGCAACCACAGCAGCTCATATACTTGTGGCCAAGGGATGGAAAGATCACGAGGCTCCAAAAATAACAGATTGGCAAATCAAATTACAGGAATTGGTGGAGACGGCTCAATTGACTAGTAAACTCAGAGGAAACTCAAAGCAAAAGTTTGCAGAAAAATGGGTTGGTTATAGAAGATATGTTCAAAAATACAATAATAGTTTTGACTCCGTGCTAGCATTCAAGTGATAAAGGAACTAAAAGGAGGTGGATAACAATTAAGGATTTATTATGTTTTCAGAATGTATTAGAAAAATTATACAGAAAGGTTTATTGTTTTGTGTACATTCAAATGTAAGATAAAACATATGCAAAGGTACTTGACAGGAAGTCAAAGTTGAAGAAAAGATTTTGGATGATAAAAGTGGAAAAATATTTACTTTCATTATTATCATTTTGTGTGCGGGTGTGGTTGTGTGGGTGTCTGCACATATGTGTGTTGTTGTATGCAATGTTTGGGAGGAAATAAGATGGTAAATAACAAATAACAAACTCGATGTATGTAATTTTTATTTCTTAATTATATTTAATGGTTGTATGGCTGTATTGTTTTTTGTAACATAAAATCATTCAATTAAAATTATTATTTAAAAAAAAAAAGGAGAAGTCACGCAGCACACCTCTCTCTTTTTGACTTCCTTCTTCATTTGACCAGCTTTTAGCTAGGTCTGCTCTGCTAGCTCTCAGCTAGCAGAAACACTTTGATTATTCCCCCATATGAGGTAGATCCACATGTACATATTTGTAACTAAGTCTGCCTTCAGGAATCCAACTGTGAACTGATGTGAGTGAACTTCTTTTATTTACTTTGAATGAGATAGTGGGGTCTTTATTCTTTTAAGAGGAATTCAAGGGAACTTACCAGGAATGTATAATTCAATCCGAGACAGATTTAATTGTATAATAGTGAGAGACTCACACGAGCCTGCAACCAGCTATCTGCTGTGCATGAAAAGGGGGATGTAACTCTGCTACATAAAGGAACTTGCTAGCGCAAGTTAGGAAGGATATTAATAAACAATATATTCTCTCCTGCCACCCTGTACATTCCCACATTCTTTAGCTGTGATTTCTACATTACAGGAGCTTGTGTGCTGGGCCCGGGGGTAACCCATGAAACACAATCCAGGACTGGACTCTAGGAGTCAGTCCGACAGGGCCAAGGCAGGACACGAGGCAGGAAACCAGGCAAGGACAGGGACAAGATCTCAGGCAGGATCTAGCATACAGCAACGTT
The DNA here is from genome assembly GCF_964106915.1 of Podarcis gaigeae. Taxonomy (NCBI): domain Eukaryota; kingdom Metazoa; phylum Chordata; class Lepidosauria; order Squamata; family Lacertidae; genus Podarcis; species Podarcis gaigeae. The sequence continues at coordinate 2,821,389 of NC_139678.1, forward strand.
GCTCCCGCAACCTGGGGCAGGGTCCGACAGCCTTTTATCTCTGACGGGGGTAACGGCCAGTCCTGATCCCCCGGCCACTCACCTCCCTCTCTCGCCCAAGCACTCCTGTGAGTACTCAGGTCTCTCCTTCTCTCAGCCCTGAGTCTCTGCAGCTCGGGAGACGTCGGTGGGTTACTAGACCCAGGGGTCGCCTCAGCCTCCCCTAACCCAATCAGTAGTGGAGCAGCTGTAAGTGATGGCCCAGCTGGAGGCAAGGAGGTCATCCCCGCATCTGGAGCCAGGGCAGGCTCAGGCCCCTGACTTGGCCCAGGTGGGGTTTGTTGCAGGGCAACCTGTGCAGACTGGGGCTCTTCAGGATCAGGCCCCAGACTTGGTTCAGATGCCGCCTGAGGCAAAGGATCTGGTGCAGACTGAGACTCCTCTGGTTCTGAGTCCGAGTCCAAGTCCCAGGCCATCACAGCTTGATAGAATCACAGATTTGTAGGTTTGGAAAGTACCTCAAGGCTCATGTAGTCCAATGCCCTGAGAGACAAGAATCACAGCTAAAGCTTCCTTCTTGTGCATTATCTCCTTTCTGTCTGTTGTCCCCGCGCTGAAGTATACGAAGTGCTCATACATGAGCTGCTGGGATTATTTGCGAAATAGAATTAAGACACTGGGAAGATTTATTTGCTAAATTAGCCCTCGGCCCTTTGAGAAAGGAGGCCGTGCACTTCATTAAAACAGATTAATGTAGAACAACTGCTGTCTATTAAGGGTGGGGACCTGGGAGGGCTTACTGCAAGGTGTATCTGGTTTGTGGGGCGGCAGTGGGGGAGAGAAGCAAAGCACCTTAAATAAACCAGCACTTTGCAGTCTGGAATGTGGAATGAGTTCTCCTTCACCCCTTCGAAGTGGATCTTGTTTGGAACTGGCATCCCGCCAAGCAGCTGAATGAGTGATGCAGAGAAATGCAGATACCACTTCGCACGGAGACAAAGCACTGGGGAGGAGCCATCCTGCAAAACCACAGAGAATCCCTGCTCTGTTTTTATCACAGGCAATGGGCACATCTGCTTGGAATCATAGGGAAGTTGCACGAGTTACTATTCCGGAACTTGACTTTCTTTCTTTTTTCTAAAAAATTATGCATACTCTTCAGGTTTCTACATTTCATTAATTTTACAATCACTTTAACATTTCAAAGCTTAGCTTCCTTCATTCTTTTTTGTGGTTCCTTAAATTTCTTTTTTAATATCTTCTGCATATCCAAATTCGTTTAATTTGCTCATTTATTTATCTACTTTAAATATATACTCTTATGAAACTGCAGGTTATTACAATAATCCTGCCAGTGCTTTTATCTGTTTGCAATTTATCTGCAAATATCCAATAAACCATTTCCATTCTTTTGTAAAAAGTTTGTTATCTTGATTTCTTATTCTTCTGTTGAGTTTTGCCATTTCTGCATATTCCATAAGCTTTTGTATCCATTCTTCCTTTGCTGGGAGTTTTGCTTCTTTCCATTTTGGGCTGAGTAGCATTCTTGCTGCTGTAGTAGCATACATGAATACATTTCTATATAGCTTAGTAGTTGACTTTCTAAATGGTTTGGCTGCCTGGGGAAGTCTGGTTATTCCTAGAGAACCAACTGTTCATGTTTGGAGTTAAAGGTAAAGGTAAAGGTACCCCTGCCCGTACGGGCCAGTCTTGACAGACTCTGGGGTTGTGCGCCCATCTCACTCAAGAGGCCAGGGGCCAGCGCTGTCCGGAGACACTTCCGGGTCACGTGGCCAGCGTGACATCGCTGCTCTGGCGAGCCAGAGCCGCACACGGAAACGCCGTTTACCTTCCCGCTTGGTAAGCGGTCCCTATTTATCTACTTGCACCCGGAGGTGCTTTCGAACTGCTAGGTTGGCAGGCGCTGGGACCGAGCAGTGGGAGCGCACCCCGCCGCAGGGATTCGAACCGCCGACCTTTCGATCGGCAAGTCCTAGGCGCTGAGGCTTTAACCCACAGCGCCACCTGCGTCCCTTATGTTTGGAGTTACGCAGATGGAAATGGTTTGGAACTCTGGCTGCCTCTGTTTGTGCAGGCAGACCGATGGCTACTTGATCTTGATGTCAATGTCATATTGCTCATGCAACAGGCAGGTAAAGGACCCCTGGATTGTTAAGTCCAATCAAAGGCAACTATGGGGTTACAGCACTCATCTCGCTTTCAGGCTGAGGGAGCCGGCGTTTGTCCACAGACATCTTTCCGGGTCATGTGGCCAGCAGGACTAAGCCGCTTCTGGTGCAACGGACCACTATGACAGAAACCAGAGTGCATGGAAATGCCATTTACCTTCCTGCCGCAGTGGTACCTATTTATCTATTTGTGCTGGCATGCTTTTGAACTGCTAGGTTGGCAGGAGCTGGGACAGAGCAACGGGAGCTCACCCTGTTGTGTGGATTCGAACTGCTGACCTTCTGATCAGCAAGCCCAAGATGCTCAGTGGTTTAGACCACAGAATGTTTCCAAAAAAATTTACACAGATCACCAGTGTCGAAGCAATGATTCTTCAACATCAACTTTGTTGGACTGGTCATGTTATGTGGATGCCTGATTATCGTCTTCCAAAAAAAGACAAAAGTTGCACTTACATCATTTTGCAACTCAGTATCCCAGCTGCCATTGAGAGCAGTCAGTCCACCAGGATTTCTTCATTGTTTTCATGCCAGCTGCCATTAAAAGAACTGCCGCTTTAAGAACTGGTGGATTGCAAGCCTATGAGCAGAGAGTGCCTTACCATTGATATTCAGAGACTGCTCTGAGAGCCTTTCCACCTACAGAACTTGGAATCAATGAATTTAGAAGTGAATGAAATTCCTGTATGGGAAATGCCAGCCTAGAGTTCAACAGCAAGTGAGTCAAGTGAATAAATGAATAAGGCAGCCAGCGGAGCCATTGATGAAAAAGAGAATTTCAGCCGGATCTGAAGATATCTGATAAAGTCCCATGGCGAAAGCTAAGGTAGGAATGTAGGGAGCTGTCAGGACCTCCGCCCCCCAGATTTGGATTTCTCCCCTAGTCCAACCTGAAGATGCCAGGATTGAACCAGGAATTTCTGCATATGATGGGCTTCAACTGGTTGCTGTGAGATCCTAAGCACTGCTGGAAGGAAATCCACCTGAGACCTGCAGGCTGGGATCTTCATCACAATTGTTGGCATCTGTCTCAAGAGACAATGAATGGAGTGTGCCTCCAAGGGTGAAGTCAAACTTCTGTGTTAGCAGCACCAAAGTGACAAGCCTGGCCAGTGTGTCTGGTGGTCCTGGGCTGCTCAGAGGACAAGACCCACCTCTCAGCCTGGCTGATGTGGTCCAAAGGAAAGCAGAGCAAGACGTTTGTCACCAGCTTGGCTGCAGGTGTTGCTGGAAGAAGACATACGAGGTGCCATCCAACCGCCCTAGGGACTCTGCTCCAGATTTGTGTGAGGTTTACTCCTGAGTCTTTTCTTCTCCTGAAGATATCCTGCAAGGCAGCAGAGGTTTAGGGTCAGAGTCTTTCTTTTTCTAGACTGGCAACCTTCCCAGGTAGACGAGCCCCATCTGCCCCCCACTTCCCTCTGCAGCTGCCTTTCTCAACCTGTGGGTCCCCAGATGTTGTTGAACTACAACTCCCATCACCCCTAGCTAGCAAGGCCAGAGCTCATGGATGATGGGAGTTGTAGTCCAACAACACCTGGGGACCCACAGGTTGAGAACTGCTGCTGTACAGATGGGCAGAAACCACTTTCTTGACCATTGGACCCACACTTGGTCTTGTCTGCTCAATCTGCCAGAGCCCCTCTTTGCATGCATGGGAAGTCCCTAACGCATCGAGGGTTTGAGACCTGTCAGCTACCTTCACCTGGTTTAGCCAGCCAGTGGAAGCCATTCCCCAGGTGTGGCTGCTGTCACCTGCTGACAGCTTCTAGGAGCCACAGGTGAGAGCTGAGTGCAGGGTGGGGACCAAAGGTGGACAAACTACCCCAGGAGGAGCATGGCGTGTCCCCCACCACAGGTACGACCAATCCCCTAACACCCCATAAATGATAGGAAGTAGAGAGTGAATGAATATGAAGAAGTGTGGGTATTGACTTAGCTGGCTAGCTATTTATTATTACTGTTTTCAAGGAGTTAAAGTCCCACCTCCATTGATTATTCACAACAGTCCTGTGAGGTAGGCCAGGCAGAGCAGGGGAATCAGTTGGTTAAAATTTGTTGGAGGCCAGATTTCATAACTTGGGCACTCTTAACTTATTAATATGGGTGCATTTTGTATGGGGGGGAGTAGAGGCTGTGATTATTTTTTCTGTTTTAATTACTGTTTGTCAGCTACCTTGAGTCTCTTTGGAGAAATAGGTGGTATACCGTTTTTTATATTTAAAAAAAAATGGTTGAGAAAAAAAGGCGAAAAGGAGAAGAAAAATGGATGTGATTTGTGTTGCCACCTAATTTTCCCTGAAGTGACAGACTTGAGTAAATACTGAAGGTCCTAATCAGGCAGATGATCTGTATAAATTCTGAGAGAACTACAGTACTCTGAAATGTCAGGAAGATTAGGGGAGATTTGCCTATCACTCAGAAGGTGCCTGAATCAGGCCATGTGGTGTAGCAGGTCTGGTTCAGCTCAAACAGCTGTGACATTTCTGGACAGGAGTCCTTGTGGAGACACTAGGGATTGAACCTGAGGTTTTCTGGATGCAAAGTGGGCAGGGCCGTCTTAAGCATATGCGGCACCAGGGTGCAAAGGCGCTCAGGAGGGCAGAGCTGGCCGCCCAACTCAGCGTCTCGCTGGCTCACTCGCCCCTGAACTCACAACGGGCAGGCTCTTCCCCAGACTCTAACTCTCGGACCCCGGACGCTCGGCCTGGCGCCCCTGAGAGCCCAGCACCCGGGTGCCCTGCACCCCTGGCACCTATGGGTAAGACGGCCCAGAAAGTGGGTTCAACCCTTGCCCATCATGGTGTTACCTTATGGCAGTTGCACTGGCTGTATTGAAGAAACTAATAATGTGCATCTGGAAGCTCCTTTTGAAAAGAAAACATTGTCAATGCCCATAAGTTTTACTCGCAGAAATTCCTTCAAAAACATTGAGATACATCAACATAATTCCATACGCACATGGAAAGACAGATAGCTATGTTTGTGGGGGGTGGGCTAGCTGGCTCTTGTGGTCCCTTCCAACTCTACAATTCTACCATCCGATGAACTGCTTCCCAACTTCCTTGATGCTCATTTGCTATTCTATAGCTCCCAGCATCCTTTGAGGGAAAGGCTCTGAGGGCACAGATGAGATATCAGTTCTCATGCAGGAGGCATCTGAACAGGGCACAGTTTATTCCTGATTATTCTGCCTCTTGCCTTACAGCAGCGTTTTGACTTCAGGCTATAGAGACATGGAAGTTTCGCTATCTCTTCTTGTATGCATAATGACTCCTAGCAGTGAAATATTAATTGTGGTTTGGGGGCATTGACTAAACGAAGGTGCCATCTTGCCATAAGTGAGTGGAATCTTACGATGCTGTCCCTCTGTTCTGAGCAGCGTTATGCCAGAGGGGGGACTGGAGAAGGGAGCACGGCTCCAGCGGCAGTGATGACTGTGGGAACGTTCAGGGAGGCCGGAGAGGATATATTGTTTATTAATATCCTTCCTAACATGTGGTAGCAAGTTCCTTTACTTAGCAGAATTTCACATTCCCCTTTTAAACACAGAGTGGGTAGCTGGTTGCAGGCTTGTGTAAGCCTCTCACTATTAGGTTCCTGGTAAGTTCCTTTATATCCCTTTAAAAAGAATAAACACACTACAGTCTTGTGTAAAGTATATAAAAGTTGCTTACTCACATTCAGTTCACAGTTGGATCCCTGAAGGCAGACTTAGTTACAAAGTATATACATGTGGAGCTATCCCATATGGGGATCCCAGTGTCCTCTGTTGGCTGGAAGCATCTCTAGCTAAAATCTGCTGCTCCAGCGATGGAGGAAGTCAAAGAGAGAGAGAGTGCTGCGTGCCTTGTCCTTTTGTTACCTGGGCAGGTAAGGTCACGCCCACCTCTAGGCACATACAATAATAATAATAATAATAATAATAATAATAATAATAATAATAATAATAATTTATTATTTATACCCCGCCCATCTGGCTGAGTTTCCCCAGCCACTCTGGGCGGCTCCCAATCAGTGTTAAAAACAGTACAGCATTACATATTAAAAACTTCCCTGAACAGGGCTGCCTTAAGATGTCTTCTGAATGTCAGGTAATTCAGGTAATACCTGCCTTAAGATGTCTTCTGAATGTCAGGTAATACAAAGGAAGTATGTCCCAGCCAGGAGGAAACAGGAAGTTTTTGACTGGCTGGACCAAACATTCCCTCGCATGTCCACTCTAGGAAAACAAGGAATGCTGTACTTGACTGCTGCTTACGTATCACATCCCACAATGATGTCATCTGCCACAGCATCAAAGGAGCTGATGGACTCTCCTTCCTCTGGTAAGTGGATGAGGGGATGAGGAGGCTTTCAAGTGTGTTTGTAACAGATTAGCCACTGAAATGCTAGCACCATGAGGACCTCAGAAGAGACTGCAGGATCAGGCCAATGGTCCTCCTAGTCCAGGCATCCCCAACCTGCAGCCCTCCAGATGTTTAGGCCTACAACTCCCATGATCCCTAGCTAACAGGACCAGTGGTCAGGGATGGTGGGAATTGTAGTCCGAAACATCTGGAGGGCTGAAGGTTGGGGATGTCTGTTCTAGTCCATTATGTACAAAATCATTTTTATATAAGTATGGGTACATATAGCTGCCTGCTATTGGTGCCTTTTGTTGTTAAACTGGTTTGAGAGTGATGCTTTGGTTGAGATTCCTGCATTGCAGGGGTTTGGACTAGATGACCCTCCAACTCTATGATTATATGGTTTTGTGAGATGCTTCATAGGAAGCAATCCATAAATGGGCATAACTAAGTAGTTTACAAGTTAATAATCTCTGAAAAGCACTCCGGGCTTTGCTCAAGATTAATAGCACATAACAAACCCTTCATGACTAGCCTAGCTGAAGAAGATTCTGATGACATCTAACCAGTTTTTAACAAATGTATTTATTTATCAGACCTAGATGCTGCTGAATCATCCCAACCTTTTAGCAGTTTATGTACAATATAAAATTATTGATCTAGTCAAATGTTCAAAATAAGCTCGCTTATTATTTTCCAAAATCAGCCATTCTAAAAATAAATACATAATAAAATTGTGCATGTTGAATGTGCATGCCTAGATAAGGCTTGCTTGAACAAAAAAGTTTTTAGCACCAATGGGCAGGGAGTTCCAACGTTAAGCTGCTGCCTTTTAGAAAAATCTATTCTTTGCGAGTGTGAAATGAACATTTCAAGAATGTATAACTTGCTGTTAAAATGGAATACACAAGATGAAACGGTCAAATCGGCTATGATAAAATGGGCACAGGACATTGGGTACAATATCATGTTTGCTGACTGGGAAAGGTTATGGACCACCGGGTTGAAATTCATGGCATGTAATGCCTTGAAAGAAAATATTATGAAAATGATATATAGGTGGTACATGACTCCAGTCAAGCTCGCAAAAATATACCATTTGTCTGATAATAAATGTTGGAAATGTAAAGAAACTGAAGAAACGTTCTTTCACCTCTGGTGGACCTGCCCTAGAGTTAAGGCTTTCTGGGAAATGATATATAATGAGTTGAAAAAGGTATTTAAGTATACCTTCCCTAAGAAACCAGAGGCCTTTCTTTTAGGCATCGTCGGCCAGGGTGTTAAAGAAGGACCAAACATTTTTTATGTATGCAACAACAGCAGCAAGGATACTTCTCGCCAAGCACTGGAAAACCCAAGATTTGCCCACACTGGAAGAATGGCAGATGCAACTGATAGACTATATGGAATTAGCAGAAATGACTGGCAGAATCCGAGACCTGGGAGAAGAGGCTGCGGAGGAGGACTGGAAGAAATTTAAGGACTATTTACAAAAATATTGTAAATTGTATGAGTGTTAAGAAAGATGTAAGATTATAAATAATATGGCACCATTAAGTTAGTTGAAAGGAATATGAAGATAAGTGAAAATATAAGAAAAGATAAATTTTGGATAAATATTATGCTAAAATTAAGCTTTTAAGGTTTGGGTAAAAATATCTAAAATTAGGGACACAATATTGGAAAATTATAAAATAAGAATTGAAACAAGGTGATAAATTGCTGGGTAAAGTTTGATAAACTTGGAACGCAGGAACGAGAGATGCGAGGAAGTCCAAAGAAGCGAAGAAAATATAGCTATTGTAAAGTTATATGTTATTTTGTTTGTTTGTTTTCTATTCTATTAAGAAAATCTTTAATAAATATCTTATGAAATGAACATTATGTGGCACCTGTGAAAGTCCAGCCATAAAGCATTGAAGTATGACTTTTCTTAGGAGCAAGTGGAGAATTATGTGAGCAGCTAAAGAAGAGCATGACTTGTTCTTTTGCCAAAAACTGCCGTCCTGCTCAGAGACATTTAAGATAGTGCTTGGGAAAATGGCAAATGATTTGTGCATTGAAATCTATTTCCTGACCACTCAATACCTGCACTTAGCAGTGACCCCATAAATCCATGAGAGGAGAGAGAGCTGGACCACCGGGTAATGCCACCTCCATGATGAGATGTCACACGGCCGTCATTTTGCTTTATCCCTGGGTCTGAAAGGTTAAGGATCTTCATACAGGGAGGAGGTGCCTCCAGCTTCCCAGACAGCCTTCCTTCCCCTCTGAGGACCAACAGCCACTCCAGGAAGTGAGTGCATCATCTCCAGCATCCCATAACCCTCAAGTGTCTCAATTTAACCAGGACACCCCAAATCAACAGAAGCCAACTTTGGACCCCAATCCCAAATGCCCCAACTTTGCTCCCATGTGCTGTCCGAGCCAGAGCAAAGGACCCAACGACAGGTGTTTTTCGGTTATGCGCTGCGGCACAAGTCTGTTGGCTCACACCAGAGCGGAGGGCCAAAAAAACTGAAGGAAAACCTACCTTGTCCCTGCTCCTCATCGCTTCTCTTCCTCCTTACCTAGGCCTAGAATCTGAAGCCGTCCTAATAATCTAGTGGAACCCAATTAAGAGGATTACAATATTGGTTTATGAGTTTGGTGTGTTGCTTTAGCTACACATTTGCATCTTTCTCTCCGTTTTCTTCCACTGAACATTAATGCAAGGTGACGTGAGCCTTGACAGTTCAATGCTTCACTCCACAACTTAATTAATGCAACCCAGCTAATTGGCAAGCTGTGTGTGCTGAGAGCAGTGATGTCCAGGATTTCTACTCATTACTGAAACGTTTGACAATTCTGTTTGCTAAAAGGCTTACACATAAGTCAGGTCCATTGCCATGTCTCTTTATCTTGACGGAAAGGATGGAAGTCTAAATCTGCAGCTGCTGAGATGTGCTTTGGGACAGGAATGCGTTTTCAAATGTATAGCTATCATCAAAGGACCAAACCACTGAATGATGATGGCTTCAAGTAAAAACCCTTGGGGACCTTTACAGCTCTAAAACTCTCTGATTCTATGATTTTGCCAGCTGGACGGTCTGGGGCAGTCCAATATCTCACCTTCCCTGAGCCAGGAGAAAGGACCACCCACCTTTTTCTATCCCTTTCTCTGAAGCATAATCTTGAGAAGGATGGTGGGCACACTTTGTTCCCTCCAAGCTCTCCCCACCCGCTCCCCACATGGCAAAACAATGTTCCCAATTATTTAAGAAGAAACCAAGAAAAATAGTTACTTTGGAGTTAATTTGATTGCCTCAGACTCCTGGGTGCAAGATTTATTAAAAAGTGATTTGGATGATACAGTCATGACGGCAGCTTTGTAATCAAATGCCAGCCACCGTTCAGCCATGTAATAACCAGACGCCAAGACATCTGCCTCCCTGAGCATATTTATAAGGAGAGGGCGAATGGTGCTTAGCTACCTTGATTAGTTTCACTGCCTCTAATTGACTGAGCTGCTAGGCCCCAGATCCAGCCTGCGAATCGGAGATCTTTTGGAAATGAGAGGCTCACACTCACCTCTGTTGCCGGGAAGAGAAACCCTTTGCATGGAAGAGGTCCTCGCTTCAGTCTCTGGCATTGCCAAGAGGAGCTTGGAGAAACTTCTTCCTGAAAACCCTGGACAGCTGCTGGCAGTCATTGTAGACCAGATTTCAGGGCCAGAACCAGCTGCAAGTCCATACCAAAGATGCCAGGCTCTGTTGTCAGTAAAGTTAACTCTTCATTCAAGGCAATGGCATACAGCTCAGCAACGCTTTTGTCTCGCCAAATGGAAGGTGGTTCTTTTAACGAGATTCAGAAGCAATGCAAACACAAGTGTGCTGGTCTCGGAGGGAGGTTACCATGGGGTGAGGTCCAGGACCTGGGTCGAGGGTCTGTAGACTGTCCTCCACGGGCGAGGCGGGGTCCGAGGCAAGGAGCCGGGCAAGGACGGGAACTCTGGAGGAACAGGTCTGGGTGCTGGCCAAAACAGCTCTTCAACGACGTTGCTCCCGCAACCAGTCAGTCCCGCTGACTGGCCTTTATCTTCTCTGAGGCCAGGGGCGGTCCCGGCCCCCAGGTGACCTGCCTCTTCTGGCCTTAAGGCGAGCACTCCTCCTGGGAGAAACCAGTTCCCTCCACCTCTCTGCCCTGAGCCTCTGCAGCTCAGGAGAGGCTGGAGGGTTACTGGACCCAGGGGGAGATTCGCCTTCCCCTGACAGGGCTGGGAGAGGCGCACCTGTAGGCAATGTGTCTTCAATCCCCTCTGGAGCCAGAGTAGATTCACCTGGTGCCTGCTCCTGAGGATCCGGCACAGGTGCAGGCGCCTTAGAGTCAAGGCCCTACCCCAGCTCAGCCGGCCCTGGAGGCGGGGACTGCTGTGCAGGCTGAAGTTCCTCCAATTCGGCTTCTGAATTGGATTCCCAGGCCATCACAACAAGTGAATGGGAAGATTAAAGATTTTATTCTAAACAGCAAGCATTATATACATTAGCAAGTGCACAGGTCATTCATTAGTCACCCTCTTCCCGATGCTCCCACATCAACGAGAGTCAGAAGGTACCCAACATTCTCACTTCTTCCTTCCACCAGATTATACATTTTTTAAAAAAGATATTTATTAAAGTTTTCAAAAGATTATATAAAATAGGGGGGGCAGAAAAAAACAGAAAAAACAATAAGACATACATACAAAACGCATACAATAACAAGTATAATTTCAATCCCTTATATTCATAAAACTTACTTTCCCGACCTCCTCATACCTCCCCTTTCTGTATTCCAATCTCTAATTAAATCAATTCAGCAAATCCTTCCCCTAATTTCTATTTAATTTTTGATCTTTCTTTTCTTAATTACATAATCATTACAGCTAGAAACCCCTTAATTTCTAAATCAACATCGTTCTAACATTCAATAATCTTACAATATTTCTTGAGATAGTCCTTAAATTTCTTCCAATCTTCTTCCGCTGTCTCTTTTCCCTGTTCTCGGATTCTGCCAGTCATTTCTGCCAGTCCCATATAGTCTATAACCTTCATCTGCCATTCTTCCACGGTGGGTAAATCTTCTGTCTTCCAATACTTTCCGATGAGTATTCTTGCTGCTGTTGTAGCATACATAAAAAAAGTTCTATCCTTCTTTAACACCAATTGGCCAACCATACCCAGGAGAAAGGCCTCTGGTTTCTTCAAAAAGGTATATTTAAATACCTTTTTCATTTCATTATAAATCATTTCCCAGAAGGCCTTACTACCAGATTATACATTAAAGGCTGCTCTCAGCCATCAAAGAACTTCAACAAGAGATAGGGCAGGGAAGTAAACAGAGGCAGGAAGAGGCAACCATTCTAGATCAACTAACCCCTTGAAATTACAATTATCTTCTGGAAAAGATTGCCCATACACCATCCCAGTAGGTCTTGCCCCTGGGGAGAAGTTGCCAGGACTGAAGGTCCCTGCCGTCCACCTTTCTAAGGCTCCCCTCTCCCAGATGTTTCCCAAGCAGTCTCAAGCTGCATCTGTGCACCTCTGGCCTCTGTTCTGCTCTTCCCATTAATCTGTGAGTTCTGGGAGACCGAGGGAAGGGGAGCTTGTTGCAGCAGGAGAGGGAGACTCCCTGGATTCTCCACCAGCCTCGTGACCTCCTCCTCTCCTTCAGCCTCGGAGTCTGAACCATTCCCTGCCACTGGTTCTTCCTGCTCACTAATACCGTAGTCTCGCTGCTGAGCAGCAACACGCAGAGCTCAGTGGAGTTGGAGGCCAGTCATCCAGGAGAGCCTCTGAGGTCTACTTGCCTGGAAGCAGACTCAGAGTCAGCATCCGAAGGCAGGTCCAGTCCTAGGGTTGGGCAAACAGTAATCCTTGTGGTCAAGCAGTCCAGGTGTCAGGGAATCTGATGATCATGAGGTCAAGGGTCAAGATGAGCAGGAAGCAGCAAGGTTGGACCAGGAATGACAAGCGTTGTTACCAGCATCTGAGTGCTGCTGGAAGCTCTTCTTAAGAAGGCTGAAGCCACCTGGTTCTCATCCTCATCTTCTCCTCTGTGTCCTTGAAGGCTGATCAGCTGCAGTATCAATGGCACTAAAGGAGCTTGATGATGTAACCTCAGAGCCTTTGCCTACCATCTCTGAGAATTCTTGCAGAACAGGTGAGCAGTGCCGTCGCAAGGGGGTGGGGGCGGGCGCCCCAGTGCCCTGTCTGGGGGGGTGACAAGAAGGAACCCCACAGGGTGCTCACCCTGCTGCCCCTGGGCGTGGCAGCCATCGAACCGCTGCAGCCGCGAGCAGAGGATCCTGCCAACCATCCATATGGCGTTTGAGCGGCACCGGCAGCAAACTGCTGCATACAACACATGCGCAGTGTCACACACATGTGCTGTATGTAGAGATGCCGCACATGCGCTGTACATAGCGGTTTGCTACTGGCGCTGCTCAAGCGCCGTACAGACAGCAGTGGGATCTCTCCATCACTGCTACAGCCACAAACCGAAGATCCCTTCACCGCCGCTGCAGCCGCGAGCAGAGGATCCCACCACCGTCTGGGTGGGGCTCAGGCAGCAGTGGCAGCAAACTAATACTTACGACACATGTGCAGTTTTGCGTGCATGCGCTGCACATAGCGACAATGCACATGCGCCCTATGTAGCAACGCCATGCATGCGTCGTACGTAGCAGCGCAACGCATGCACAGCCAGCAGTTTGCCCTGCCCCAGGTGTCGGTTAGCCTTTGTTCGCCCCTGCAGGTGAGGTGCCTGCAGATTGGAAGTGTGTGAATGCTGTCCCCATCTTCGAAAAGACACTGGAGAGACCTGTCAGGAGTAAGCATGGACCAATGGTACCAAATAGTATGGGAAACAGCCCTACTAGAAAAATTAACCAATAAACTGAAACTGACACGGGGACAAACAGAAGAAGACGCCTTCACCCCGGTATGGCTCCCCTTTATCACATACACAGCCCAGCAAGACAATAATAATAATCCACCAACAGCATACAAATCAATATGGCTAACCTGATCCAAAACACCCACCCACCCCACTCACACACGAAAACAAAGATCACCACAGCCAATCACAAACAAACAACCATACCGTAGGCCAAGTCCAACCTCTCTCACCACCAAAGAAACAAATGAGCAGCAGAGAACCTGCACGAGCAACACTGACACAAAACCCTACATAAAAAGGTAAAGGGACCCCTGACCATTAGGTCCAGTCACGGACAACTCTGGGGTTGTGGTGCTCATCTCGCTTTACTGGCCAAGGGAGCCGGCATACAGCTTCCGGGTCACGTGGCCAGCAGGACTAAGCCGCTTCTGGCAAACCAGAGCAGCGCACGGAAATGCCGTTTACCTTCCCACCAGAGTGGTACCTATTTATCTACTTGCACTTTGACGTGCTTTCGAACTGCTAGGTTGGCAGGAAAACCTTTGCTTAACCCTACATACATTAAGCAAAATAGAAATATCGCCACCAGACCCCACCCCCACCCATCTTCCCCCCCTCCACCCCTTTTTCTTTTCTCCTAATGTCTCAAAAAATGAAACTGATTTGTAAAAATGTTACATGGGGGGGAAAATACGAGAGACATTACACATACTTCTGTAAAACAAGAAAAACTTTAATAAAAATAAATAAATCAAAAAATCAAAAAGAGAAAAAAGGAAGACCCAGGTATCTACTGACCGGTGAGCTTGACCCTGACCCCAGGGAAGGTCCTAGAACAGATAACTCAACAGTCAGTCTGTGAGCATATAGAAAAAGATGCTGTGATTGTTAAAACCCAACATGGGTTTCTCAAAAATAAGGCATGCCAGCCGAACCTCGTTTCTTTTTTTGATGGAGTTACAAGGAGTCATCTCTTAAACAAAGCATTTACACCCCACATCGTTCTTTATATCCTAAATTCCAAAACAGGGGAGTGTGATCACCAGTGAAGTTTGTGAGAGCTGAGCTGGAAGCAGGCTAGAATCTGGAGACCCAGAGACCTGCTTGTTTGGTTCTGGATCCAAATCTATGAATGATGGAAAAGCAAGATCTGTTGGGGCTTTGACGCTGTGAGCTCCTCCGTCTCATTCTCAGCATGTGTAAAGCTAAAGGTAAACGGACCCCTGACCATTAGGTCCAGTCGTGGCCGACTCTGGAGTTGCGGCGCTCATCTCGCTTTATTGGCCGAGGGAGCCAGCGTACAGCTTCCGGGTCATGTGGCCAGCAGGACTAAGCCGCTTCTGGCAAACCAGAGCAGCGCACGGAAACACAATTTACCTTCCCGCTGGATTTTTACCTATTTATCTACTTGCACTTTGACATGCTTTCGAACTGCTAGGTTGGCAGGAGCAGGGACCGAGCAACAGGAGCTCACCCCGTCGCGGGGATTCGAACCGCCAACTTTCTGATCAGCAAGTCCTAGGCTCTGTGGTTTAACCCACAGCGCCACCCGCGTCCATATGTATGTGTAAATAGGCCCATTTATCCCAAAGACACCACAGTCTCTGCTGACCTTCATTCCAGGCAAACTGAACCTGGGTCAGTGCCTGGAACCCTTAGAGTCTCTCTCCACTTAGAGGTTGGCAACAAACAATATGTATTTTCTGCAAATCTCATGCTGGCTGTCCTATGATGTAGCTGCCATCCTGCCTGCGCCCTTTTGTTCCAGAGCCACTGATGCAGATTTTTCTTTGAAGAAAAAAAATATATTAAAGCATCGAGTGCACTTCACAGGTTCAATGAACATTAACTTCCAACTTAATGCTTCAGAGGCTCTAGTCATATTGTTCAGGAACTGGAGTAAATGAGATAAATTGAAGCTATCATTAGCAATGTTCTGCTTAGGCAAGTTAGGAGGCAACCAGGTGCTGCTGCACTTTGAATCTTTTCCCTAGAGCTTCCTTTGCAGAATGGCTAAGAGTTAGCAGTGCATTCTGGGTAACAGCCTGCTCTTCATGCTCTTTGTGAGATGCACTGGACTCAGGTCTGGCCAAAGGGGGCCGTGGATGAGGGTTCCCGCTGTTACCCACTTTACCTTGTGACCCTAGTGGGACCTGGGGAAGTTGAATGGACATGAGAGAAATAGGGGGGTGGGGACAGGATTTGTAGAATTGTAGAGTGGGAAGGGGTACTCCCAGGGGTCATCAAAAAAATAATAATAATATTTATTGCCTTTAAAGGTTACAAAAAAAGAAGAGAAAAAGAAAATTTAAAGACAAAATAAGAAAGAAAGAAAACAAAAAAGTGAAAAAACACCACAATACAATACAGTATACAAATAATATAAACCCCAACCCAATCCCATTAAACTAAACACATAAATAAATCAAAACAAAAACAGTTTAAAATACATCTCTCCTTTTCCATATTCTATCCTTCATTTCCTTGTTTCCTCGACTTCCTCACACCTCCCTTTTTGTATTCCAATTCTTATAATTGTTTCAGCAAATCCTTTCCATCTTTCTCTCTTTTTTATCGTCTTGTAGATAACATATTTTTTAACCTTATTTCCCTTTAAGACTAAATTACTTATCTATTCTTAACTTCTTCTAACATTTCTACTAAATTCATATAATAACATTCCACGATTTTTCTAACAGTCATTAATTTTACAAAAATTTCTAAATATAAGCTTAAACTCCCAATCTTCCTCCACCCTCTCCTCTCCCTGGTTTCGGATTCTGCGAGTCCTTTCCGTCAAATCCATATAGTCCATCAACCTGGAGATCTTATGTCCGAGGCTCTTAATTCTTTTCCAAGTCCCTTCTGCGGATCTTCTTCATATTCTTTGATGCTCAGGAGCAAATCTCGGGAAAACTCCAACCAAGCAGAACTTTTATTCCTTCTGAACAGCTCAGCCAAATTTCCATATTTGAAACTAAGGTCCATGGGGTATTTCAGGACGTATTTCAGGATTCCTCCAAGTCCATAGGCCCCCACAGCTTCAAGCTCCTCCAGGCCCAAACCCATGACCCAGATGTCAGTTAGTCCCTGGATAAAGGGGTCTTTCCAACTTTTCCCCAGGGGTCATCTAGTCCAACCCCCTGCAATGCAGGAATCATAGCCAAAGAATCCTTTAAAGCCCTATACGGCCTAAGACCCTTGAACCTACGGGACCACCTCTCCTGGTGTGTCCCACGGAGGACCTTACGGTCTTCCAACAAAAACATCTTGGAGATCCCGGGCCACAGGGAGGTTAGGCTGGCCTCAACCAGAGCCAGGGCCTTTTCGGCCGTGGCCCCAATCTGGTGGAACACTCTGTCACAAGAGACCAGGGCCCTGCGGGACTTGACATCTTTCCGCAGGACCTGCAAGACGGAGCTCTTCCACCAGGCCTTTGGCCAGGGCGCAGCCTGACCCCCTCCTTTAGTAATCCTCACAGAACTCTAGCCCAATGGTTGGCATTAATTTGATTTAGAATTGATTTTAAAATGAATTGATTTTAGAATGCTGTGTTACTTTTATTATTGATAGCCGCTCTGAGCCCAGCTTTGGCTGGGGAGGGCGGGCTATAAATAAAATATGTATTATGATGATGATGATGATGATGATGATGATGATGTTATTGTTATTGTTATTACAGATGGCCACTCACTCTCTGCTTAAAAACTTCTGGTGAAGGGGAGTCCACAACCTCCTAAGGGACACTGTTCTACTGTCAAACAGCTCTTACTGTCAGAAAGTTCTTTCTGATGTTTAGTCGGAATCTCCTTTCTTGCAACTTGAAGCCATTGGTTCAGTTTCTGGAGCAGAAGCAAAAAAGCTTCCTCCATCTTCCATGTTTCAGCCCTTAAGATATTTGAAGATGGCTCTCATATCTCCTCTCAGTCTCCTCTTTTCCAGGCTAAACATACCCAGCTCCTTCAACCGTTCCTCATCAGGCTTGGTTTCCAGACCTTTGATCATCTTAGTCACCCTCCTCTGCTCATGTTCCAGCTTGTCAACATCCTTCTTAAATTGTGGTGCCCTGAATTGGACACAGTATTCCAGGTGTGGCAGAATAGAATGGTACTATTACTTCCCTTGATCTGGACACCAGGTTCCTCTTGATGCAGCCTAGAATAGCGTTACCTTCTTTTGTTGCTTCATTGTTATGTACTGAGCTGAATGGGATCCAAAATACAGCAGTCTGATTGGTCCTAGAACATAGGATTCAGAATGCAGCAGTCTGATTGGTCCTAGAACATAGGATTCAGAATGCAGCAGTCTGATTGGTCCTAGAACAATAGGATCCAGAATACAGCAGTCTGATTGGTCGAAAGGAGCCACCCAATCCAGCTCCAGGTGGAAGTAAATCCGCAGCCTGATTGGCCTACAGGAGAATCCTGGAATTAGCCAATCACGTGGGGCCCATTGTGTAAATAATGTATATAAAGCAGACATTCCGGGGGAACTTCCATTCCTCCTCACCACTATGAGCTGAATAAAGAGCATGAAATCCACTCTCGACTCCGAGTATATTTCATTCATCTTAAGTTTGTGTCTGCCTTTCACAACCTAAGAATAGAATAACAGTGTTGCTGGATCAAGCCAATGGTCCATCTAGCCCAGCATCCTATTCTCCCAGTGGCCAACCAGATGCCTCTTCTGGGAAACCCGCAAACAGAATTTGAGCACCAGAGACCTCTCCCCTCCTGTGGTTTACAGCAACTGGTGTTCAGAAGCATTGCTGCCTTGTAGCCATTGGTGCCTGGCACCTTTCAGATGTTTGGGGCAACAACTCTGGGCAGCTTCCAACAAAATATTAAAAATACATTAAAACATCAGTCATTAAAAACTTCCCGAAACAGGGCTGCCTTCAGATGTCTTATAAAAGTCAGGTAGTTGTTTATTTCCTTGACATCTGATGGGAGGGCGTTCCACAGGGCGGGCGCCACCACCAAGAAGGCCCTCTGCCTGGTTCCCTGTAACCTCACTTCTCGCAGTGAGGGAACCGCCAGAAGGCCCTCAGAGCTGGATCTCAGTGTCCTGGTTGAACGATGTGGGTGGAGACACTCCTTCAGGTTTACTGACCTAAGGCCGTTTAGGGTTTTAAAGATCAGCACCAACACTTTGAATTGTACTTGGAAACATACTGGGAGCCAATGTAGGTCTTTCAAGACCGGTGTTATATGGTTTCGGCAGCCGCTCCCAGTCACCAGTCTAGCTGCTGCATTCTGGATTAGTTGCAGTTTCCGAGTCACCTTCAAAGGTAGCCTCACGTAGAGTGCATTGCAGTAGTCCAAGCGGGAGATAACCAGAGCATGCACCACTCTGGCGAGACAGACAGCAGGCATGGAGGGTCTCAGCCTGAGTACCAGATGGAGCTACAACTCCCAGCTGTGTGGAATTGCTTGAATACATTATCCTGCTGAATATCAGCTTCTTGGTGCTAGAAGACAGTTGTCACTTTAGGGCATTTCCTCAAGGACAGGAAAGCAGAATGCAAAAGACTTGTAGAATATGCTACAACTGGAATTAAAAAGGAGAGGGAACAAATGCACAAGCCGTCTTGGTGTGGGTGAGTGTGCATTCTTTCCTACTTGACACTTTGCAGGAACAGCTAAGCGAAGTTAAAGGCTAATGTGGAACGTCAGGCATCTGGAGTAAGTATTCATTGTCTGCAGTGGGGCACATCCGTGGGAGATCTGAACATATTTTTCTCTCTGCTTTCCCTCGTGACTATGTGAATAATGTAGCATTCTGGTGTGGGGCTGTCTCTCTTTGGGCTGTTTTTTTAAAACAGGAGAGAGAAAGGCGCAGGGAGAAACAGTTCATGGCTATAGGAAATCGTGATGTGACTGAACTGCCTCCCCCTACTGAGAGAGATGTTCTCTAGTTCTCCCCTGATCGCTTAGCAAAAAGAGGGTGTGAGATATTCATGGTGGAGCAGGAGGAGGAGGCTATTGACAGCTCCTAGCCAGGCCTGGCTGCGCTCTGCTTCCATAGCTGGAGGAAGCGATGCTCCTGATTTCAGAAACACTTCTGGAATGGGATTTTGAAAAGTCCTGCGAGATGCGCCTCCTCCTTCCATGCACACAGACTCGGCTGTCTCTGTAAATAAGCGCAAGCCTCAAAGAGTTCTGGGTCTCTTTGCCTGCAGGTAACACAAATGAACTCAGGAGCAACCGGAAAGGATTTGGAGCCGATGGCTGGGTGGTTTGGTGTGTTGTTTTTTCCCATCATCGGGCTAAAGTGTTAGCAAAGTGGAAACGGGTGACCTGATTTAACCACCCCTCCAGCAAAGGCACCCTGCAGCCTGTCTCCACTTTCTGAAAAACTTGTCAGCTCCGAGAGAGAGAGACCACAGCTACACTGTCACTTAACACCCCTAATCTGTCATATTGACGTGTCCACAGAATGGCCTGCAGCCTCGTCTGTTTCACTGGCTGCCTTGACAGTTACGGGGATATCTCTTCCCTTGATAGTTTCTAGCTTTCTTGGGGAAGGTCCAGACCTTTCGAGAAAGCTTTAACGCTGCTTGCAGTGCCATGTGGTGTTTTGTTTTTTTACCACCATCCCCTCCCGCCTCCAAAATGTCCCCAGAGAAGGCTCTCATTTCTGCCACTCCACCCTCAGAATTGACACTGGGGTGAGTTCTGAGTGGCTGTAGATCTTTTAAGGGGACCACAGCTAGAACTGAAAGTTCTCACTGCTCCGAGTGCTACTGCGTAGAAACGAGGATGTGCACACAGCCCTCCTCACTGCTGGTGTGCAATACTACCATTTTCTGCTTTTTCTTCACCCGCATACCCAGCTCTGCCAGTTCAGCTCAACAGCTAAATGTGCTTTAGGGACAAGGGAATGTCAGAAGATCCTGCAGGATGAGGCCAATGGCCCATCTTGTCATCCTCTTCTCACAGGGATTAAGTAGAACATTTTCCACTCCTGTGTTTTCGAGTATTACGGAAATGACAGGGGGCACATCTTTAAAGTTCTTTAAAAAGGTAAAGGGACCCCTGACCGTTAGGTCCAGTCATGACCGATTCTGGGGTTGTGGCACTCATCTCACTTCACTGGCCAAGGGAGCCGGCGTACAGCTTCCGAACCAGAGCAGCGCACAGAAATGCCGTTTACCTTCCCACCGGAGTGGTACCTATTTATCTACTTGCACTTGCAGCCAACGTAGCTCCATCCTTATTTCAGACACTGTGATACATTAGTATATTGCAATATACAGCTGGTGATATATCATGAAGTTCAAAACCAGATATCACCCAGCCCTAGCTGTCACAAAGGCAGTTTGCTAAGCAGGGAGGAAAGCGGTACCCAGGCTGACTGGATTCTCCATCGCCTGCCCTGGCAAGCGGTCCAGGCACTGACAAAACAGGTTGGCAGGTAAAATGGCATCCAGGTGGCATCCCTCTCTGCAAGCTGCCAGGAAGCAGATTTGACCGCCAAGCCCCTCCTAGATTCACCAGGCAGCAAATGCTCAGCTTACGATTCATCAGAAGGACAGCCGTCATCTCTGAAGTTGTGCCGGGATGCTGGGAGGATGGAAATGTCTTTCAACGTACCTGCGCATCCCATTGATCTCCACCTCAAAGCGAAGTTTGCCGTGGTGTTGACAAAAGGGAGCGCATCGTGCGTTAATGGAGTACAGATAGGCACAAAGGCTGCAGGTGACGAGAGATTTCTGGCTCCGTGTTCTTGGGAAATAAAAGGCAGGCATTCAAGTCAAGAACTTTAAAAGCCAAAGCACATATATTACATATACGAATGTCCCTCGCTGTTGGAATGTTTGCAGCCAAGAATAGCTCAAGTGCGGCACGGGGGCCGATTCACACAAACCTGAAGGCCAAGCAACTTCTCCGCCTGTGAAAAAGCAGCAACAGAATCCACAGATCAGCACCTGCATGCACCGGGAGTTCTAGAGTGCAATGAGGGCGCACTCTCAGTGCACTTCGGCCACTTGCTCTTTTTAAAAAATATTTATTAAGTTCCCATTTTACCACATTTAAACAAATCCTTATTATACTCATTACATATTTGCTCAACTGAGCTTCGACTCCCCTCCCTCCCATCTCAGGGCTTCCATATTTCATTCTTACTTCATAGCATTTATACATTTTCCCATTTACGTTTCACTCCTTCTGTTGTTGTTGTTGTTTAGTCATTTAGTTGTCTTCAACTCTTCGTGACCCCCTGGACCAGAGCACGCTAGGCACTCCTGTCTTCCACTGCCTGCCGCAGTTTGGTCAAACTCATGCTGGTAGCTTTGAGAACACTGTCCAACCATCTCGTCCTCTGTCGTCCCCTTCTCCTTGTGCCCTCCGTCTTTCCCAGCATCAGGGTCAGGAGCAGGGGAGAGAGACGGAGGCAGACATTGATGCCAAAATCCAGCATCGCCTGAGCTCAGTGAGTGCAGTTTTCTCCTGACTGAAATGCAGAATGTTTGGGACTTCCGGAGGCGGCGCGAACGGCAATGGCGGTCCTTTTCCTTTAGTGAAAAGGAAGCTCCGCGGAGATCGGGTCATCCGCTACGGCGAAGCGGAGACCCGCGTCTGAAACCCACAGGCAGCAAGAGCCTGTGGTCCTGGGACTCGGCGGGTGCCAGAAGCGGCTCCTGAAACGCAGAGGGAACCCCATAAGGGGCTCTGGAACGTGGAGGGGGTCCGCGGCACTGTGAGTCGATCGCTACTCCTGCGGAGTGAAGCCGTACAGCCGCTGTCGGTGAGCGCTGACCTTTTTTCCTGGAAAGACTGATTCAAAAAGCAACAATCCGTGAGTAAAAGGGGAATTGGAACTTAAATTCGTAAATAAATTTGGCTGAAAGCGGATTGACGTTAAAAGGAAGTCCGTCTTCCGCTGCTGCTTAAACATCAAAGCAAAGACTGGGGCATTTGGAGCCTTTGAAGGGGTGCTAAGGAGAGACTGATCTATGCATCCACTGGAGCTGCTTTCTGTATGAAGTGAAGATTTAATTAAACCTTAGGATCTATCCTTTTAATGGACTGTGCTAATCTTCTTCCTTTGAAGTTTTACCATTCTGAGAAACCCAGGCATTTGGAACTGCTTAGAAATAGAGCTGTCAGATTGCAGATTTTGACACTTTGTTATTGGGACTTGTTACAACCTGAGTGCTTGTGGACTTGCTACTTTGAATTACCACTGTTGCACTTGTCTGAGACAAAGTGATACTTTTTATACCAACTCTGCTAAGCATAACTTAACTGAAAGCTATTGGAAACTATATTGGAATTTATTGAATCTTATTGATTTGCTTCTTCCCTCAAGATATTACGAGCTCCCTCTAGAGGATTTTGGACTTACAGATGTGACTCAATTTTACTTTCTCTTTCCCTTCCTTTGTTTTGACTGTTTGCTCTCTGGGCTGCCGTATTCCCATGGGAACAACTCGGTTTGACCTTGATTGCTAGATAAAATTGGCATGAGTGGCGCAAGAAAAAAAGACGCTAGAGTTAGAACCAGACAAACAACTCTAACTTTAGCCTCACAGGCACGTAGATCTTCTGTTCCTACTTTGCCGGTGGCAGGGGAGGAAGAAATTGAGCAACTACAAGAGGAAGATATGGCTGCAGGATCATTAGGCTCAACTTTAGAGAAAATCTTGGAAAAATTGGAAACTTTGGACAAGAAAGTTGATGAGCAAACGGCTAAAATTGACCAAAATGCAGCCAGCTTAAGCAAAATAAATGACCAAGTGGCTCAGAACGTACAAGCAATTGGACAGTTATCAGATGCCACCGTAGAAAACCGTAAATTGGCTGAGGCAACTAATCAAAAAGTAGAAGAATTGGAACAAGAGGTCAAGCCACTGTCTAAACAAGTTGGGGAGCAGCAGATGTATCTGTCTATGATTGAATTGCGGAACCAGGAGAATAATCTGAGACTGAGGGCGATACTAGAACTTGAACAAGGAAACTTAATTGAGTTCCTGACTAAAGAATTTTCTAAATTCTGGCCTTTGGAAGAAGGAAAGGACTTTAAAATTGTGTCGGCCTTCAGACTCGGAAAGTTTGCGAGCAAAGGCAAGCCCAGAGACTGTTTGATAACCCTGAGATCGAAGGAGGAAAGAGATAAAATTCTAGGCCTACACTACGGAAAGTCACTGGACATCTCGGACAAGAGAGCTGAAATTTACAAAGATATCCCGAAACAACTTTTGGACCTTAGATCCACCTATCTGGAACTAGTTAAGCTGTTGAGGAGCAACTCAATTATATTTAGGTGGGAATTTCCTCAGGGGTTATCCTTTACTTTTAGAGGGAAGAAGGTTAAAATTAAATCACCTGAAGATAGAGACAAATTTTTGACTGCTTACGGAGAAGATCTTCAAAAAGGGCTTGAACTACCCTTGAGACCTGGACCAATTCCACCTTCGGAAGCTGAAGATTCAGAGAAAAAGATACCCCCACCAGAACAATAACAGATTTATTCAGGATGTCTCTGCAACTTTTGAGTTGGAATATTAATGGCGCCAATTCCCCGGAAAAAAGAAGAAGAATATTTCACATATTGAAAAAAGAACAATTGGACATTATTTGCTTGCAAGAAACACATGTGACCAGGCTCCACAGAAAAGTGTTAATAAACAAAAGACTAGGCCAAGAATTTATCTCTTTGGATCAAGTTAAGAAAAGAGGAGTGGTGATATATGCAAAGGAGAGCCTGTCACCAAAATTTTTATTTAAAGATAAACAAGGAAGAATTTTGGCAATTGAGATACAACACCAAGGAGAGAAGCTTTTGATATTAGGAATTTATGCACCAAATGAGGGGAAATCGGAATTTTACAAGAAGCTTCACGAGAACATGCTGGATTATCTGGACTATGACAACATCATTATGATGGGAGATATGAATGGGGTTGTTTCAACCAACATGGATAAGTCACAAAGTCAAAATGTAACAAAGGATGGCAGACTACCAAAGACTTTTTTTGAACTAACTGATAATATGGACTTGATTGACATTTGGAGAACAAAGAACCCCTTGGGAAGAGAAGGAACATTCTTTTCTGAAGCCCAACTGACTTGGACAAGAATCGACCAAATATGGATATCTAGAGGTCTGGCACCTAAGATCAAAAAAGTGGAAATCTGCCCAAAGACCTGCTCCGACCATAATGCAGTAAAGATGGACATGAGACTACTACCAACCGGCTCCTTCAGATGGAGGATGAATGACAATTTGCTTCGGGATCAGGAGATCATTAAGAAGGCCCAAAAAGCTTTGAAAGATTACTTCGAGATAAATTTGAACACTACGGTGGAAAAAAGAATTATCTGGGACGCAAGTAAGGTGGTGATGAGGGGGTTCTTGATACAGCAGAATGCGGTAAAGAAAAGGACACAAAATGAGAAAAAAGACAGAATTTTGGAGAAAATTAAAGACTGTGAGAAGAAATTAAGGGTTAAACCGAAGTCACAGCCGATCCTGAGAGAAATTAAACTTTATCAGGCGCAATATTCTAAATTGATAAATCAGGAAATAGAGTGGAAAATTAAACTAATGAAACAGAGAACATTTGAATCGGCAAACAAATGTGGGAAACTGCTAGCTTGGCAGTTGAAGAAGAGACAAAAAATGAATACAGTTACAAATTTAAAGATTGAAGGAAGAAATATACAGAACCCCGAGGAGATCAGAAAGTGTTTCCAGAGATACTTCAAACAACTGTACACTCAAGGGCCACAAGATGAGGTGGAGATTGAACAATTTTTGAAAAAGAATGGATTACCACAAGACAACCACAAGACATACCACAAGACAACAGATCAATCCTGAACTCCAAAATAACAAGACAAGAGATTGAACAAGCGATCCAGAACATGCAATTGGGCAAATCCCCAGGACCTGACGGCCTTACCTCCAAGTATTATAAGACATTGAAAGACTATTTGATACAACCATTGTTGGAGGTAGGCAATGAAATTTTGGAAGGGAAAAGGGCGCCAGAAACGTGGAAAGAGGCTTTCATCACGTTGATACCTAAATCAGAAACTAAAAAGACACAACTTAAGAATTACCCATCTCCCTTTTAAATGTGGATTACAAAATCTTTGCGGACATTTTAGCAAATAGATTTTAAAAAGTTCTAAATGAAGTAATTCATAAGGACCAGGCAGGCTTTCTCCCAGGCAGACATTTGTTTGCAAATACAAGGAATATTATTGACATTTTGGAACTTCTGCAAACAAATATTAATACAAAAGCTGTGTTAATTTTCATAGATGCGGAGAAGGCCTTTGACAACATATCTTGGAAATTTATGAAGAAAAATTTGGAAGGGATGGGAGTGGGACGGGGATTTGAAAATGGAATAGAGGCAATCTATTCAGAACAAAAGGCCAAACTGATAGTTAACAATGTGGTGAAATGCAGAATGTTTGAGGAACGGAATATTCAGAGGGAAACCAAAATGCTTGTTTATAAAGCTATTGTACTACAGTGGTACCTCGGGATACAGACCCTTCAGGTTACAGACTCCGCTAACCCAGAAATAGTACCTCAGGTTAAGAACTTTGCTTCAGGATGAGAACAGAAATCATTCTCCAGTGGCATGGCGGCAGCAGGAGGCCCCATTAGCTAAAGTGGTGCTTCAGGTTAAGAACAGTTTCAGGTTAAGAACGGACCTCCAGAACGAATTACGTACTTAACCCGAGGTACCACGGCACTAACCTTACTGTAGTTGTACTACTAACCTTACCTGTGAAACATGAATCCACTTATAAAAGCCAAGGATGATGATGATATAATAATAATAATAATAATAATAATAATAATAATAATAATAATAGGCCTGCCTGCCAAACTGGTGATCCATTATGCCAAATGTAACCCACCAACCTAGCAGTGCTTCCTACTTAAAACTGCAAAAACTAGGGTTTATTACATACCTGGGAGATCACAACTCATAGGTGGGGACGTCCAATTTTTACTTCCTTGGTCAGCTACCCTGCTGGCCTGGGACTGCTCGGTTTGTGGGCTTCCCATTTGGAAATCAAATGGTGAACTGGACCTTCATTTCGATCCAGCAGGGCTCTTTTCATGTCCCCTTTGTTGCGGTTTTGCTTTGCTTAAAGATAAACAAGCACTAATAGTGAGCCATTGACCCAGACTGAAATCCCTGCAGAAGACCTCGGCGGAGTTCTGTGGGTAGCTAATGGCTGCGAGTTTTATTATTAATGTGCCAAGCCTTACAATTTGCCTACATCTGTTAATGTAATTATGTGTTTTGTGTCAAGCACTCTCTGGTTGCACATTGCCAGCAAATTGCGTTTACAGGTCTGCCTGAACCCACAAACAACTCTTAAATCTCTCCTGTTGCTCAGGCAGCAGAGAAACTAAAGGGCCTCATTAGCTAAGAGGTACATATTACCCCAGAGTTTTCACCCTGGTGATTTTATTTATATATTTATTAAATCGGTACACTGCCCTTCGTGCGAAGATGGCAGGGAGACCCACAACATAAAAATGCAAAAAGGGAACACAAGGCGCATAATAAAAACAAGAACAAACAAATAACACCCCCCCCACACACACACAAACACATTTAATAGGCCATGGAAATCACAACCAGCCAAAGGCCTGGCTATAGAGAAACATTTCCACCTGGCACCTAAAGACTTCTAATGAAGGTACCAGGTGTGCCTCCCTGGGGAGAGCATCCTATGAATGGGCAGCAGCTGCAGGAAAGGCCCTCCCTCACGTTCCCACCCTCTGTCCTCTCGCAGAAGAGGTACATGAAGAACGGCCTCAGATGATGCTTGCAGGGTCCAGGTTGGTTCAAACTGAGAGATGCAGTCCTTGCAGTATTATGGTCTTGAGCCCTTTAAGGCTTTGTAGGCTGGACCATAAGGCTGTAAGCCTGGACCATAAAGAAGGCTGATCACCGAAGAATTGGTGCTTTTGAATTCTGGTGCTGGAGGAGACTCTTGAGAGTCCCATGGACTGCAAGAAGATCAAACCTCTCCATTCTGAAGGAAATCAGCCCTGAGTGCTCACTGGAAGGATGGATCCTGAAGCTACTCCAGTACTTTGGCCACCTCATGAGAAGAGAAGACTCCCTGGAAAAGACCCTGATGTTGGGAAAGATGGAGGGCACAAGGAGAAAGGGACGACAGAGGACGAGATGGTGGGACAGTGTTCTCGAAGCTACCAGCATGAGTTTGACCAGACTGTGGGAGGCAGTGGAAGACAGAAGTGCCTGGTGTGCTCTGGTCCATGGGGACACAAAGAGTCGGACACAACTAAACGACTAAACAACAACAACAAGGTCAAAACCAGAACTTTGAGTTGGGCTGGGAAACTACAGTGGATGCTTGGGTTGCGAACATGATCCGTGCGGGATGCACGTTCGCAACCCGCAGCTGTGCATCTGCACACGCACGGGTTGCAATTCAGTGCTTCTGCGCATGCTCAAAGTGCGATTTAGCGCTTCTGTGCATGCGCGACCGCCAAAACCCAGAAGTACCCCGTTCCGGTACTTCTGGGTTTCGGCGATCTGTAACCCAAAAAAACCGTAACCTGGAGCGTCTGTAACCCGAGGTATGGCTGTAACTGGTAGCCAAGATTAGCAATATATGCCGAAACCATTTTTCCCCAGTGACCAACCTGGCTGCTGAATTCTGCACCAGTTGAGGCTTCCAAACTGTCTTCAGAGGCAGCCCTGTGTATAACGCATTGCAGCAATCTAACCCTCAGGTTGCCAGAGCATAGACAACAGTAGTTAGGCTATCCCTGTCCAGATAGGGACATAGCTGGGCCACCAGCCAAAACTGACAGAAGGCCCTCCATGCCACCAAGGCCACCTGAGCAAAGGATCAAGAAGTCCCTGGTCCTTCAGTGGAATGCAATCCCATCAAGGGCAGGCAATCTCCCAGTCAACAGTGGGAACCCCCCCCCCAACTAACAGCGTCTCAGTCTTTTCTGGACTGAGCTTCAGTTTATTGGCTCAGCAGGGATGGAGGAAAGAGGGTGCGGTGGGTATGGTTCGCCCCAGGTGTCACCACTGAGGGGGGGGGACAAAATGCCGGGCGGCACTCACCGCGGGGCCTGCAGCGCGCCCAAGCCACGCGTCTCTCCTGGGAGAAATGCAGTGGCTTGGGCACACACAGGCTCCATGCTGTTAGAATTCCTGCTCCGTGATTGCAGTCATGGGGTTTTTGTCTTTCACATGACGGTGTATGTTTTGACTCCACAGAGTGGGAAGTGATGGAGACAGGATGTTTGTGTTCCTGTGTTCTGCGAAGTGGGACTATTGTCCTTTGTTCTTTTTCTCTTTGCTGTCTGATGCTAGAGAGAGAGGGAGCCATGTTGCAGTGCTCTGTGTGCGTTTATATGTAAATAAAGTAGATTAGCCAAAATGCTGAGTTGCTGAGGTCTGTCACACAAATTGCAAAGACTCTGCGGCTCCCTAAGTGTGCTGGTGTCAGTTGGCATCGGTCGCTGTGATGTTCAGGATGTTCAGGCCACATCCTTTTTCTCAGTCAACTCCTCAGAGCTGCCAGAAAGAATAAAGGTAAAGGACGCGGGTGGCGCTGTGGTCTAAACTTCAGAGCCTCTTGGGCTTACCAATCGGAAGGTTGGCAGTTCAAATCAGCACAACGGGGTGAGCTCCTGTTGCTCTGTCCCAGCTGCTGCCAACCTAGCAGTTTGAAAACACACCAGTGCAAGGAGATAAATAGGTACCACTGTGGTGGGAAGGTAAACGGCATTTCCGTGCACTCTGGTTTCCGTCACGGTGTTCTGTTGCACCAGAAGTGGTTTAGTTCTTCTGGCCACATGACCCGGAAAGCTGTCTGCAGACAAACGCCGGCTCCCTTTGCCTGAAAGCGAGATGAGCACCACAACCCCAGAGTCACCTTAGCCTGGACTTAACCATCCAGGGGTCCTTTACCTTTTTTACCTTTTACCAGAAGGAATAAGCAAAGTTGATGAAGAATAAACACCTGAATACCAGCACCCCGTGACAGTTGCTTTAGCACCTCTCTGCTCAGGGAGAAGAAATGTAAAAGCATTCAAGCAGTGTCTTAACTGCTTTCTGCCCTGCATGGCAAACACATTTCACAAGCAGTGAAGCCTCCCGTTCTCCTTCCCTTTGGATGTCAGTCTTGCTTCGTGTACGACTCATGAAATGGCCCTGTCACACTTGGGTGTTCCATTTTGAACAGGATCCAGCATGTGCCGTTCTTTTGTTCTGTCAAGCCGGTGCAACACTCAGGAACCAGGAGATGTCAGGAGCTGTCGCTGAAGACGCTGCTGCTGTGAGCTCAAAGAAACCCACGAAGCTTTCAAGGGAAGCCTTTGGGTTGCGCTAATGTACTCAATTGGAGAACAATCCCGAGGTGAGTAAAAGGTTGGTGCAGGGTAATTGGGTTTGCGAACTTTTCATGTGAAGGTGTCAGGAGTCCAGGTTCCCAGCTTGATAACACAGTAAGCGTAGGTAATTAAAAAGGAGGATTTATTGCAAAAACGAAGAGATAGCTCCGGATGGCTCTGACAAAGCCTCCAGCATCATTACTCAAGATGACCCTTCTGAAGACTTCTTCCGGTGTCTACAGAATATATTGAACTGATGCCCCTTGCATCTCTTGTTTTGCTTCCTGTCTAGCAGCCTTCCCATTTGTTGACTCCTCAGACGTATTGGATCAAATCCAGCCTCTTCCTTTTCCGAGAGACTATCTCTGAGTCTATTCGCTCCTATTTGTGTTTCCTGCGAGCTTTGTCGGTGTTCTAGCCCGCTCTCAGCTGCTGCCTTATCAGGCTGCCCATCAAGGTCAGGAAGAGCCAAAGTCTGCAACAACGGCAGCAAGGATACTTATCGCTAAGAATTGGAAAACTCAAGATCTACCCACGCTGGAAGAATGGCAGATGCAACTGATGGACTATATGGAACTAGCTGAGATGACTGGCAGAATCCGAGACCTGGGAGAGGAGAGGGTCGAAGAAGACTGGAAGAAATTCAAGACTTATTTAAAAAAACATTGTAATTTGGTTGAATGTTAAGAAAGGATGCTAGATCATAAATAATTGTGCACCACTAAATTAGATGGAATTAAGATGATAAGTAAGTTTGAGGAAAAATTATAAATCTATTGGAGAACTAACAGATTATATTTAAATGAATCTGACACAAGAGTGTAAACAAGATGATAAATTGCGGGCAAGAATTGACAACGATGCAAATGGGAGCGGGAGGTGTGAGGGAGTCCAAAGATGTTAAGAAAGTATGTTATGATATATGTTATTCTGTTTCTTTATCTTTGCATTTTTATTTAAAAATCTTAATAAAATATTTATATAAAAAAAGGAAGAGCCAAAGTCTGCAGCTGCCGACTCTCCTGACTAACATCTAATCCTCTCTGTTCCTAGCTGCTTTCTGCAGTTGGCTGCAAACCTTCACTCGGAGCTGGCTCATTCCTGACAGAAGGTATAGAGTCAGAAGGCTGTTTGTTCTTGGGAGATTGGGACTGGGGCCATAAGAACGTAAGAAAAGTCTGCCAGATCAGGCCAATGGCCCATCTAGTCCAGCATCCTGCTCTCACAGTGGCCAACCAATGTGAAGCCCACAAGTAGGACCTGAGCACAACAGAAATTCTCCCCTCCTGTGGTCTCCAGCAACTGGTATTCAGAAACACTCCTGCCTCTGATGGTCAATGATCATTGATAGCCTTCTCCTTCATGAGATGTACTTGTGCTTCTGAAACAGCGCAATGGATTTCACCAGTCAGGGGTGCTGTTGCTGCAGATTTTCCTGCACTGGCAGGGGCTAGAGGACCTCTGAGTACCTTCCAAGTCTGTGCTCCTCTTTCCATAACCCATCCCTAGCCTCTGCTGTGCACAGATACCACAGACAGTGGTCCAGCGCTAAGAGCAGGCATAGGCAAACTCGGCCCTCCAGATGTTTTGAGACTACAATTCCCATCATCCCTGACCACTGGTCCTGTTAGCTAGGGACAATGGGAGTTGTAGTCCAAAAACATCTGGAGGGCCGAGTTTGCCTATGCCTGGCTAAGAGCCATCTCAGATTTTTGTTGTTGTTTAGTCGTTTAGTTGTGTCCGACTCTTCGTGACCCCCTGGACCAGAGCACGCCAGGCACTCCTGTCTTCCACTGCCTCCTGCAGTTTGGTCAAACTCATGCTGGTAGCTTCGAGAACACTGTCCCACCATCTCGTCCTCTGTCGTCCCCTTCTCCTTGTGCCCTCCATCTTTCCCAACATCAGGGTCTTTTCCAGGGAGTCTTCTCTTCTCATGAGGCGGCCAAAGTCTTGGAGCCTCAGCTTCAGGATCTACCCTTCCTGTGAGCACTCAGGGCTGTTTTCCTTCAGAATGGATAGGTTTGATCTCCTTGCAGTCCATGGGACTCTCCAGAGTCTCCTCCAGCACCATAATTCAAAAGAATCAATTCTTCGGCGATCAGCCTTCTTTATGGTCCGGCTCTCACATCCATACATCACTACTGGGAAAAACATAGCTTTTACTATATGGACCTTTGTTGGCAAGGGGTTCAGCAAAAGACGTCCATTCACTTGCACAGATATTTCTAACCTCCTGGATGCTGGGATCTTATTTTTAAGCAAGTGTTTTTTTGTTTTTGTTTTTGCTCTTTTCCCACCTTTCAAATGTAGACAATAATGCAAGAGGCCTGCTCTTGGGGCCTTGAGCTTCTGAAACAGCACGATGAATTTCCCTTATTTAGGCGGCCAATCAGGGATGCTAGTTTCCCACCACGAATGTGGGAGGGGGGGGACTATTAAGGGGCCAACCTGTCAGATCCTCTGCAAGAACGAACGCAGACAATTGCTGTCAAGTCCTTCCGGAAATAATGGAAGTCCTCCTGGTGTGCGTCTCTCCCTCTTAGCTTTGTGCCATGTTTTCTTAATCAATGGAATCACCCACTTGTAATTAACTTGGCAACATCGGCCTTGTCAACTGACCTTTCTGTTTGATGGAACAATTATAATTACATTGTCACTTCAGATTGGTTTAACAAACAACCAGAAAATGTTCCTTAATAAGCTGCCAGCAGCGAGATGGCAGTTTACGGCGGTTTAAAAGAATGCTTAATCTGAGTTAATTAATACAGTCTAATCTACCAGAACTAATGAAAACTTTCAGCAACGCTGGTAGGTTGCAGCCACCAGACTCGGCAGAGTTGCAAGTTGCAAATGTGTCAAAACATCAATGGCAAAGCGAGGAGGGGAAGCTATTACCATTGAAAGGGTTAAATGGTTGCTAAACGGATTCAAGAGAGCTTTTGAGGAAAGGCTGAAAGAAATACATGCATCCCATGAGCTAAAAAAACCACAAATACATCAGCCCAGTGGGTTATATATATATACTTGAAAGGTGATAATATGCATTTATTTATTTACAACATTACAGCATTACAGCATTTATACACTGTCCTTCGGTGCAAACAGCTCCCTGAGCAACCTGCAATAATCTGTTCTAAGGTGGTCCCAATCTTCAGACTCCCACAATCACACCATGCTCAGAAACTCAGCTTCTGTGAGATCACAGAATCATAGGACTGCGTGAGCCTCCCCAAACCCTACAATTTCAACTCTGCAATTCTGTGATTCTATTATTCTACAACAGCCGGACACACAAGGTCCAGGACTGAGTTAGGGGCATCATTGAATTGTAGAGTTGGGCATCTGCAATGCAGGAATCACAGCCCAAGAATCCATGGCAGTTGGCCATCCAACCTCTGCTTAAAAACCTCCAGGGAAGTAGAGTCCACCTTCTCCCAAGGGAGACCATTTTACTGTCGAACAGCCCTTACTGTCAGAAATTTCTTCCTGATGTTTATTCAGAAATTTCTTCCTTGCAACTTGACTACTGCAATGCACTCTACATGGGGCTACCTTTGAAGGTGACCCAGAAACTACAACTAATCCAGAATGCGGCAGCTAGACTGGTGACTGGGAGCGGCCGCCGAGACCACATAACACCAGTCTTGAAAGACCTACATTGGCTCCCAGTACGTTTCCGAGCACAATTCAAAGTGTTGGTGCTAACCTTTACAGCCCTAAATGGCCTCGGCCCAGTATACCTGAAGGAGCGTCTCCACCCCCATTGTTCTGCCCGGATACAGAGGTCCAGCTCCAAGGGCCTTCTGGCGGTACCCTCACTGAGAGAAGTGAAATTACAGGGAACCAGGCAAATGACCTTCTTGGAAGTGGTGCCCACCCTGTGGAATGCTGTCCCATCAGATGTTAAGAAAATAAATAACTACGTGACATTTAGAAGACATCTAAAGGCAGCCCTGCTGAGGGAAGTTTTTAATGTCTGATGTTGCATTTTTAATATTTTGTTGCAAGCTGCCCAGAGTGGCTGGGGAACCCAGCGAGATGGGTGGGGTACAAATAATTTCTTCTTCTTCTTCTTCTTCTTCTTCTTCTTCTTCTTCTTCTTCTTCTTCTTCTTCCTCTTCTTCTTCTTCTTTTCCTACCCTCCAGAGCAGGAGAAAACAAGCTTGCTCTATCTTCCATGGGACAGTCCTTCAGATATTTAAAGGTGGCTATCCAATCACCTCTCAGTCTTCTCTTCTCCAGGCTGAAAATGTCCAACTCCTTTCTCATAAGGCTTGGTTTCCAGACACTTAATCCTAGCCCTCCTAAATCAGGCTGTGGGGGGGGGCTATCTAGTCCAGCATTCTGTTTTCACAGTCAGGGGCAGAGCAAGGTAGGTGTGGTGGGTGTGGTCTGCTCCAGGTATCACCTCCAATGGGGGTGACAAAAGGTTGTACGGCACTCAACGTCTGTGAGAGACACCGCCGAAACGGCTCCCCCTCTGTAGGGCAGACACGATGTCCGCAAAAAAACTTTGGCTCCTCCATTTTTGCAGGCGAAAAATATGTTGTTTAGTCGTTGAGTCGTGTCTGACTCTTCATGACCCCCTGGACCAGAGCACGACAGGCACTCCTGTCTTCCACTGCCTCCTGCAGGGTCTTTTCCAGGGAGTCTTCTCTTCTCATGAGGCGGCCAAAGTATTGGAGCCTCAGCTTCAGGATCTGTCCTTCCAGTGAGCACTCAGGGCCGATTTCCCTAAGAATGGAGAGGTTTGATCTTCTTGCAATCCATGGGACTCTCAAGAGTCTCCTCCAGCACCATAATTCAAAAGCATCCATTCTTCGGTGATCAGCCTTCTTTATGGTCCAGCTCTCACTTCCATACATCACTACTGGGAAAACCATGGCTTTAACTATACAGACATTTGTTGGCAAGGTGATGTCTCTGCTTTTTAATAATAATGTGTGTGTGTGTGTGTGTGTGTGTGTGTGTGTGTGTGTGTGTAAATGTGGGGGGGTGACAATAAATTTTCCGCACCAGGTACCCCCTGACCTTGCTACGCCACTGCTCACAGCAGGGAACCGGATGCCTCTGGGAAGCTGAAAAGCAGGACTTGGAGGCAACAAAAACACACTCCAGCAGAACCAATATTTGAAGGGTGTCGTAAAGCACAGAGTCACTGTTAAGCACAGCCTGATAGCTGTGAACTCAACTGGAGTGACCCATCGACCAGCGAAATTGGCTGTCTGTAGCCTGCATTGGGGGGGGGTGTTTTTGTTCCCCATTTGATGTTTATGTCCATGGAGACTTTACAAGCCAAACCAGATTAAATTCATTACTCCTTTCTCTTCCTTTCCATTTCCTTTGCTCATTGTTCTTATTATGTCCTTATAAAAGGGTATTTTTGAAATAATTTACAGGACTGTTATTTTAAAAAGAAAAAAAGAAGTTTAAAGTAAAAAAAAAATCGTTTGTATTGAGTTGCTCACTGGGAAGAATCTTGCTCATTCTTCCTTGAAGGAAGTAGATTATAAAAACCACCACCCATAAACCAATTGAAAACTTGCCTTTTTATGCTCTTTAAGCCCATCCTTGGGTTAATGTGATGGAATTCAGGACTTAATTTTTTAATAAATATGCATGGAAACTCAGCGCACCTAAGCAAACAGGTGCACTTAGCGTGGGCGACCACTGAGAGTGAGAATGTCAAAGGAGTCGTTCACCCTCAGCAGAGAGGACAAGAGGAGTTAAGGAAACCCGTTGTCTAGGAAATGAAGCCTTGAAACTCAGATCACAGGACCTTGGAGGATCAGAGCTCTGATTTCTCTAATGTAGGGACAGAAATATCAACAACCTCAGATATGCAGATGAAACAACCTTGATGGCAGAAAGTGAGGAGGAATTAAAGAACCTTTTAATGAGGGTGAAAGAGGAGAGCGCAAAATATGGTCTGAAGCTCAACATCAAAAAAACGAAGATCATGGTCACTGGTCCCATCACCTCCTGGCAAATAGAAGGGGAAGAAATGGAGGTAGTGAGAGATTTTACTTTCTTGGGCTCCATGATCACTGCAGATGGTGACAGCAGCCACGAAATTAAAAGACGCCTGCTTCTTGGGAGAAGGGCAATGACAGGCCTAGACAGCATCTTGAGAAGTAGAGACATCACCTTGCCAACAAAGGTTCGTATAGTTAAAGCTATGGTTTTCCCAGTAGTGATGTATGGAAGTGAGAGCTGGACCATAAAGAAGGCTGATCGCCGAAGAATGGATGCTTTTGAATTATGGTGCTGGAGGAGACTCTTGAGAGTCCCATGGACTGCAAGAAGATCAAACCTCTCCATACTGAAGGAAATCAACCCTGAGTGCTCACTGGAAGGACAGATTGTGAAGCTGAGGCTCCAGTACTTTGGCCACCTCATGAGAAGAGAAGACTCCCTGGAGAAGACCCTGATATTGGGAAAGATGGAGGGCACAAGGAGAAGGGGGCGACAGAGGACGAGATGGTTGGATAGTGTTTTCGAGGTTACCAGCATGAGTTTGACCAAACTGCGGGAGGCAGTGGAGGACAGAGGTGCCTGGCGTTCTCTGGTCCATGGGGTCACAAAGAGTCGGACACGACTAAACGACTAAACAACAAAAACAGGGACAGAAACTGGATCCAGGTGGTGGGCTGGATCCAAAACTCCTGCACCCCCTGAGGACCACTTTGATGTCACCTGGTGGCAGGTGATTCAACTTCCAAGGAAGCACCTTTCTTCATCTGTTCAAGGGAGGGTTTTTTTTCTTCCCCTTCGCAGATCAGCTTGAATTAAAGGTGCAACTCAGCATTTCAAGCCACAAGTACGTGAACTTCCTTTTCAGTTGCAGTTTGGTGTTTCTTGAAACAGGCACCTTTTTCTGTTACCATATGGCAGAAGAAAATAAGAAGGGGCTGCTGGATCAGGCCACTTGCCCATCTAGGCCAGCATCCTGTTCTAACAGAGGCCATCCAGTTGCCCCAACAGGAAACCTGTGTGGGAATCTTCAGGGTGGCAGGAGAGGATATACTGTTTATTAATATGCTTCCTAACCTGTGCTAGCAAGTCCCTTTACTTAGCAGAGTTACATTCCCCCTTTTTACATGCACAACAGATAGCTGGTTGCAGGCTCGTGTGAGCCTCTCACTATTATACAATTCAATCTGTATTCAGATTGAATTGTACGTTCCTGGTAAGTTCCCTTGAATCCCTCTTAAAAGAATAAAGACATGACAATCTTATTTAAAGCCAATAAAAGAAGTTTACTTACATCAGTTCACAGTTGGATTCCTGAAGGCAGACTTAGTCACAAATATGTACATGTGGATCTACCCCATAAGGGGGAATAATCCCAGTTGGTCAAACAACAAAGGGAATGAAAAAGAGAGAGGTGTGCTGCGTGACTCGTCCTTTTGTTACCTGGACAGGTTAGGTCACGCCCACCTTCCATCACATGCAAAAGGAAGAATGCTCCAGCCAGGAGGAACAGGAAGTTTCGACTGGCTGGACCAAACATTCCCTTGCATGTCTTCTCTAGCATTACAAAGAATGTTGGACTTGACTGCTCTCAGTGGATTACATCCCAGAACCTGTAAGTAGGATTTGAACACAAAAGCCCCCACCCCTCATGTGGTTTCCAGGAACTGCCATTCAGAAGCATTGCTGCCTGTCATGGTCCAGTCTACAAGCAATCGAAGTCCTGGATGAGGACGTTGGGACCGGGGGCAAGATGGCGAGGTGGGAGCAGGAATGAGAGTCCAGAAGCCAGGGGTCCGAGGGTCAGCAAGCAGGGCGTCACGAAGTCTAGGGTCCAAGGGTCGAGAAGCAAGAAGTCACGAAGTCAAGGGTCCGAGGGTCGAGAAGCAAGGAGTCATGAAGTCAAGAGTCTGAGGGTTGAGAAGCAAGGAGGCAAGAAGGCGAGGTCCGAGGATGAGGAAGCAAAAAGCCCAAGGCAGGGAACATGTTGCTGTGGCAAAGAGCCGGAGGGAAATGCTGACCTCATATCCCTTCCTGGCTCTTGCCACCAGGTGCTGTGAGTTACCAAGCAGCCTCACCTGTGCGGACGCACGTTGCCTCTCCAGAACAAACTTAGGAAGGCCCCAATCCTGCGAAGCCCTATGGTCACAGGGACTGGCTCCTCCATGCACTCCTGACACTGCTTCCAACTGTGGACACAGAACAAAGCCATCCTGGCTAGTAACCATCGATAGCCCTTTCCTCCGTGAATTTGTCTAATCCTTTCTCTCCTTTTGTAGTAATTTTTATGAAGTTTCCAATTTTACATTTCCACTTAAACAGTTTACAAACTTTAGGATATCCAAATACTTCCCTTCCTCTCTTTCCATGGTTCATTTTACATATCATACGTTCCTGAAAGAGTCAGCGGAAGAAGATTGGAAGAAATTCAAGGACTATCTACAGAAATACTTTAAAATTAATGAAAGATAGAATGATGTTGGACAGAAATTAAATGGTTACCAGCTGTAATGTAAAGGTGGAAAAATAAGCTAAGATAAGTTATATTAACGTGGTAATAAGGACTTTGTTGAAATTTAAGTTTAAACTGGAATACAAAAGGGGGAGGTGAGAGGAAGTCCGGGATATAAGGTAATGGAGATAAGATTTTGGGAATTATATCTGTTTTGTTTTGTTGTTAAATGTATATTTATGTTTTTTGTTTATGTTTTTCTGTTGTGTTAATTGGATTCTTTTTTGGTTTATAAAATTGAAAAACTTTTAATAAATATTTATATTACATATCATACGTTCCTGCATATTTTACTATAGCCATTCGAATCTGATTTCCACTTTTACATCAATCAAATATTATTTACATTGTTGAATTTATCTTAATGCTGCCAGAGTTTTTCACTTGTGTACAGTCCCCCCCCATATATTTAATAAATGTTTTCCACTCTTCCTTAAATATATGTTCTTCTTGCTCTCTTATTCTATGTGTTAAATCTGCAAGTTCTGCATATTCTGTCATCTTAAATTGGCAATCCTCTAGTTGGGACTTTGCTCATTTTCCATTTGGGGGCTAACAAAACATGGGCTGCAGTTGTTGCATACATAAATAACCATCTGTGGATCATTTTCAAATAATTCCCTTTCAGTGAATAGCATGCAGTAAATTTTGGGTCACTTTTCCAAAGTTTCTCCCAGAGGTTAAGATCTATAAAAAGGTAAAGGGACCCCGACTGTTAGGTCCAGTCGTGGCCGAGTCTGGGGTTGCAGCGCTCATCTCGCTTTATTGGCCGAGGGAGCCGGCGTACAGATTCTGGGTCATGTGGCCAGCATGACTAAGCTGCTTCTGGCGAACCAGAGCAGCGCACGGAAACGCCGTTTACCTTCCCGCCAGAGCGTTACCTATTTATCTACTTGCACTTTGAGGTGTTTTCAAACTGCTAGGTTGGCAGGAGCAGGGACCGAGCAACGGGAGCTCACCCCGTCCTGGGGATTCGAACCGCTGACCTTCTGATCGGCAAGTCCTAGGCTCTGTAGTTTAACCCACAGTGCCACCCGCATCCAAGATCGATATTGTGTCCTATATATATATTGCCCATTGCTTCATTGAAGCTTTCACAAGCTCGTTTTTCGTTTCCCATTCTAATCAAAAATTGTACGTTTTACACAGAAGTTTGTCCTTATTTTGTAAAAGTTCTTTTTCAAATTGTGGTCCTAATTTGTCTAATTCTCTTTTAAAGCCATCCAAGTTGGGGCAGGTCCCTGACTCCTGTGGCAAGGAGTTCCACGGTTTAACGGTGTGCTGTCTGAAGAGGGGCTTTCTTTCTTCAAGCCAGCTTACCGAAAGGCCCGGTCTTCCATCACGGCCAGACACAGGGAACTCCGGCAAGTTTGACAGGCATCCTGCCGATCGAACAAACCGGAACTGACTTTTGGAACTGCTTTGCGAGATGTTCTTGCAATGGCATTCCATAGCCAATCAATATCCTAACTTCGGCTTCAAGCTTCCATTCACTCCTTAATAGAGCTGTCAGAGTTAACATGTTTGCTCAAGAAACTTCCACGGAAAGTTGTCTTCTGACAGAATTTTGATCAGGGCCATTTCTCTCTCGCTCGAGTCTTGCGGTCACCGAGGAGAGCAAAGCAAATTGATTTGCGCAAAGGGTTGATAAAGATTCTAATTCCCCGCTCTTCAAAGAAGCAGGCCTGGGCTTAACAAAAGGAGGAATTTATCGACATAAATTCAGATAGAGAGGAGCCAGGATGCAGGCTAGAGATAGGGGGAGTGGCTGCAAATTACCAGCTGAATTAGGATCAGGCTGTGCTCCAGAGTCAAGGCTCCACTGTCTTCCACCCCAAATGCCCAGAATGCCCTTAACATAAGAAGAGATGGCTGGATCAGGCCAATGGGTGATCTAGTCTAGCATCCTGTTCTCGCAGTGGCCAACCATGGTGGATTTGTAGCTGGATAATTCTTTTTTTTTTATATAATAATTTTTTATTATTTTTACAAAACAAAAAAAAAAAACAGGGAACAAGGGTATAGGAAAAACAAACAAATCACAAACAAATACATAAAACATGACTTCCCCATACCTCCCCTTCTCTGCATCATTATTTTATAATGTGTCAGCAACCC
This sequence comes from Podarcis gaigeae, assembly GCF_964106915.1. NCBI lineage: Eukaryota > Metazoa > Chordata > Lepidosauria > Squamata > Lacertidae > Podarcis > Podarcis gaigeae. The sequence continues at coordinate 2,861,792 of NC_139678.1, forward strand.
TTCAGTCAATTTCTCTATATATTCTCATTAAGTTTCCCCCTTTAATTTACGATTTACAGCTGTAGTTCTTTGTTTCTAGCCTCTCGACATCTTAACCGTCCAATATTTTGCAGTAGTTCTTAAGGTATACTTTAAATTTTCTCCAATCTTCCTCCACCGCCTCCTTCCTCTGGTCACGGATTCTGCCGGTCATCTCTGCCAATCCCATATATTCGATCACCTTCATCTGCCATTCCTCCAGAGTGGGTAGTTCTTGCATCTTCCAATACTGTATGCCGTGGTAGCATACATAAAGAAAGTCTTATCCTTCTTCGGTACCAATTGGCCCACCATGCCCAGAAGAAAAGCCTCTGGTTTCTTTGAAAACGTCCATTTAAGGACTTTCTTAATTTCATTATAGATCATTTCCCAGTAGGCCTTAATTTTTGGGCAGGTCCACCAAAGGTGATAGAAGGTTCCTTCAGCTTCCTTACATTTCCAACATTTGTTATTGGGCAAATGATAGATCTTAGCAAGCTTGACTGGAGTCATGTACCACCTGTAAATCATTTTCATAATATTTTCTTTCAAAGCAGTACATGCTGTGAATTTCAAACCGGTGGTCCATAACTGTTCCCAGTCAGCAAACATAATGTCATGACCAACATCTTGTGCCCATTTAATCATAGCTGATTTTACCGTTTCATCCTGTACATTCCATTTCAGCAGCAGGTTATACATTCTAGATAAGTTTTTTGTATTGGGTTCTAACAGTTCCGTTTCTAGCTTTGACTTTTCACTCTGGAATCCTACTTTCCTGTCCAGCTTAAACACTTCATTTATTTGATGGTAATGTAGCCAATCTCTAACTCTATGTTTTAATTCTTCATAGCTCTTTAATTTAAACTTTTCTCCATCCTTTTCTAGCATTTCATCATATTTTAACCAATTTGAGTCCATGTTAAGTTTTTTAACTGCTTTTGCTTCCATTGGTGATAACCATCTGGGGGTTTTATTTTCCATTAAATCTTTGTACCTGATCCAGACATTATACAATGCCTTCCGTACCATATGGTTTTTAAAACTCTTATGCACTTTCACCTTGTCATACCACAGATACGCATGCCAGCCGAGGTTATTATCATAACCTTCTAGATCTAAGATGTCTGTGTCCTCAAGAAGTAGCCATTGTTTTAACCAGCAGAAAGCTGCTGCCTCATAGTAGAGCCTCAAGTCCGGCAGGGCAAACCCCCCTCTATCTTTTGCGTCTGTTAAGATCTTAAACTTAATTCTGGGCTTTTTGCCCTGCCAGACAAATTTAGATATATCTTTTTGCCACCTCTTGAAACACTCCATCTTGTCCAGAATTTGTAAAGTCTGAAACAAGAATAACACTCTCGGCAATACATTCATTTTGATAACAGCTATACGGCCTAACAAGGAAAGTTTCAGTCTAGACCATATATCTAGATCCCTTTTGACTTCTGTCCAACATTTCTCATAATTGTCCTTAAATAAATTAGCATTTTTTGATGTTAAGTTTACCCCCAGATATTTAACTTTTTTAACAATTTCCAAACCCGTTACGTTTTGAAATCTATCTTTTTCTTCCGGTGTCAAATTTTTCCCCAACACTTTGGTTTTTTGTCTGTTCAATTTGAATCCTGCCACTTGACCAAATATCTCAATTAGGTCCAACACTCTTTTCATACTCTCCTCTGGCTGTTGTAATGTTAGAACTAAGTCGTCTGCAAATGCCCTTAATTTATAATGTTTCGCTCCGACCTGAATACCTTTAACCAGCGGGTCCATTCTAATCATGTTTAACAAAACCTCCAGGACAGATATAAACAGGAGGGGAGACATAGGGCATCCCTGTCGTGTACCCTTTTCTATTGATATATCATCCATCACCATACCATTCACGATTAATTTTGCTTTTTGTTCTGCATATATCGCACCTATACCATTTTGAAATCTTTGGCCTACCCCCATTCCCTGGAGATTCTTCATCATAAAACTCCAATTGATATTGTCAAAGGCTTTCTCCGCATCCACAAAGATCAAAACTGCCTTTTTGTTAATGTCCATTTCCAACAGTTCCAGGATGTCTAAAATATTTCTCACATTACTTGACATATATCTCCCTGGGAGAAAGCCTGTTTGGTCCTTATGAATCTCCCCTACTAGCACTCTTTTAAATCTTTTTGCCAGAATGTCTGCAAAAATTTTATAATCCACATTCAACAGTGATATAGGCCTATAGTTTTTTACTTGGCTTTTGCCAGTCTCTGTCTTTGGTATAAGTGAGATGAATGCCTCTTTCCACGATTCGGGAGCCTTTTTCCCCTCCAAAATTTGATTGCAAACTTCTTTCAATGGTTGAATCAACCATTCTTTTAACATTTTGTAATATCCTGCAGTTAAACCATCCGGTCCTGGAGATTTCCCCAATTTCATATTCTGAATGGCACCCTCTATTTCTTGTTCTGTTATTCTCCCATTTAAGGTCATCTTATTCTGTTCTGAGATTTTTGAAAGTCCATATTTTCTGATGAATTCCTCTATTTCTTGCTCGTTTGTTGGGCCTTGCGCGTACAATTTTTTGAAGAAGCTTTGAAAACAATTGCTTATCTCATTTGGTCTAGTGATTATTCTTCCATCTTCTTCCAAAGATGTTACAGTATTCAGTTTTTGTCTTTTTTTCAATTGCCATGATAGCAGTTTCCCGCATTTATCTGCCGATTCAAATGTCTTTTGTCTCATCTGCTTTATCTTCCATTCTATTTCTTGATTCATCAGTTCCATATATTGCATCTGATAGAATTTTATTTCTCTTAATATTTCTTGTGACTTTGGTTTAGATCTTAACTTCTTCTCTTCTTCCTTTATTTTTTCCAGGATTTTCTCTTCCCTCTCCTTTTGCTTTCTTCTCTTTAGGGAATTCTGCTGAATAAGAAAACCACGCATCACGGCTTTACTTGCATCCCAGATTGTTCTTTTCTCCACATTTGTTCTTAAATTTATCTCAAAGTATTCTCTTAAAGTTTTTTGGGCCTTCTTGTAGATTTCTTCATCTTTTAAGAGGGTGTCATTCATTCTCCATCGAAATGTTCCCGCCGTTGTTTGTTTCATTTCCATTTTTACAGCATTATGGTCGGAGCAGGTTTTTGGGCAGATTTCTATCTTCTTAACTTTTGATGCCAGATTGCTGGAGATCCAAATTTGGTCAATTCTAGTCCATGTCATCTTTGCTTCGGAGAAAAAGGTTCCCTCTCTTTCTAGAGGGTTCCTTGTTCTCCAAATGTCTATTAAGTCCATATTGTCGGTCATTTCAAAAAAAGCCTTTGGTAGTCTCCCATCCTTGGATATCACAAGTCTTTGAGCTTTGTCCATGTTTGTGGAGACTACTCCGTTCATATCGCCCATCATTACAATTTTATAGTCCATAAAGTCTGATAGAGTCTCATGCAGTTTCTTGAAAAATTCCGCCTTCCCCTCATTAGGTGCATACACCCCTACTATTAAAAGTTTTTCTCCTTGCGATTGAATTTCAACTGCCAAATATCTTCCTTGCTCGTCCTTAAATATCATTTTTGGGGCCAATTTTTCTTTAATGTACATCACTACGCCTCTTTTTTTGACTTTATCTGATGATATAAATTCCAATCCTAGTCTCTTATTTATCAGAAGCTTCCTGTGGGTCCTGGCTATATGTGTTTCTTGGAGGCATATTATGTCCAATTGTTCTTTTTTTAGAATGTAAAAAACTTGTTTTCTTTTTCGGGGAAGGTTCAAACCATTACAATTCCAGGTTAATAGTTGCAGAGACATCTTTGTTTATTGATGGGTATCTGTTCCTCCGACCGCACCCAATAATTGTTCTTCTTCGGTTGGTGGTGGTGAAGTAAGTCCAAATGATAGATTTGAAATGTCTGTTGGTTCTCTTAGGGTCACAGTCCCTTTTTGTAAGTCCTCAAAGTTTCTTTCCAAAAACTGGTCCTTGTCCTGTATTGTTTTGATCTTTATCTTCCTCCCTTTAAAGTTGAAGGACAATCCTTGTGGGAATTCCCACCTAAATGGGATGCTATTTCCCTTCAGCAGGTCAACAAGGTCTTTAAAGTAGGTCCTTACTTGCAAGATGTAACGGGGGATGTCTTTAAAAATCTGTATCTGAGAGTTTCCTATCACCAATGCCTTCTGAAAATGTAGATTTAATATTTTGTCTCTCTCTTCTCTGGATCTTAATGTGATTAGACAATCCCTCGGCTTTTTGCCTTGTCTCCTGCCCAGCCGGAAGGCTGTGGTTATCTCAAAATCTTCTTCTCCTTCCCAGTCCTCCAACCAAAATCCATGAATATTCTCTGTGAGGAATTCCTTAAGGTCGTCCTTTTCTTCCTCAGGGACAAGTCTCAGCTTCAGATTCTTCCCTTTTCTCTCAAGTTCCATCAAGGCCAAGGTTGCATCATGTTCACCCACTTTCCTCTCAATTGGAACAAATTTTCCTTTAAATTCCTCAACCGTACTTTGAGCACTCTCGGCTATCCTCCTCGTTTCTGTATTTTCCTGTATTAATTTATTTATGGAGTCAGTATGGGATGAAATCGTTGTTGTGTTCAGATCTAATCTTGTTGTAAGTTCTGTCAATTTTCTGGAATTTTCTGCCAACTTCTTGGAGTTGTCTGTGGATTGCTTTGTCAATGCCTCTAGAGACTGGTTTATTTTAAGCAGTGCCTGTGTCATAGAATCCATTGATGCTGTTGTTACTCTTTCCTGTGCAGCTGGTAAGCCTGCCGTGGAGGCCCTTTTCTTTTGTGCTTGTGCTTTTGTTCTGGCCCTTGTTGATATTTCCTCCACTGGATTGCTCATAGCCAAGGTCGTTCTCACAGGAAAGGTTTAAGTGGAAAATCCCACTGTTATTTTTTCCAATGGAACAATGTCTCTCTTTCCCTCTAGGGGGAGTAAAATGTATCCCAAAAGTGAAAGTCACAAAGAAGCTTTAAGCATATATCGATACAAATCCAATAGTCCAACACGAACTTTACTTTGTATCAAGGTAAAACAATCTTCTAAATAAGCCAAAACCGTTACTTTTTGTCAAATAGAGTCATTCACATCTGCCGTCCGATTTTGACAGCTCCCTTTTGACAGTTCCCCTTTTCCGGCGATACAACTCTGATCAGGCAGCCCCTACCAGGGGGGTTTAGCGGTGAGGGGGGATGACTTCTCTTAATGTTTTCAGCAGGTTAATAATGTCTCTTTTTTTCTTCTTCCCCCCCCTATTCCTGCCCAAAAGGGGGGGAGGTTACTCTCTGATGTCGGGCTTGTAGTTTTAAAAAGCACTTGTCATATAAAAACAACTTGATTTTTTCGTTGCTTGATTAAACATGCAGTTTCCGGGGGGCAGACTTCCTTGATTTAATGCCTCCCGTTTTCAGCCAAATCCAAGTTTTTAAGTCCCGTTAATAGTTGTTTTGAAGTTCTTACTCACGGGTATCGATGCCAATTGTAGTTTCAGGAAGGAATCGGCGCTCTCCGTTAATGGCGATGCGGCTTCACTCTGGGGGCTGGGTAGCGACTCTCAGCACCGCGCTCACACCCGATGCCGCTCCGGAGCCTTTAAAAAGGCTCTTTCGCAGTACCGGGGGGCGCAAAGGTGCCCACCGAGTCTCCTTGTTCGCAGGCTTCAGCGCCTGCGATTTTAGGGGTCCCCCGCTCGCCGTAGCGGGTCAGACCCGAACTCGCAGAGCAGTCTCGCCTCGGAGCTCGAGGCTAAGACCGCCATTAAAACGCTGGCGCCGACCGGAAGTCCAGTAGCTGGATAATTCTTATTCTTATTCTTATTCTTATTCTTATTATTTATTTGTACCCCGCCCATCTGCCTGCGTTTCCCCAGCCACTCTGGGTGGCTTCCAACAAAGATTAAGAATACATTAAAATGTAACACATTAAAAACTTCCCTGAACAGGGCTGCCTTCAGATGTCTTCTAAAAGTCTGGTAGTTGCTCTTCTCTTTGACATCTGATGGGAGGGCGTTCCACAGGGCGGGTGCCACAACTGAGAAGGCCCTCTGCCTGGTTCCCTGTAGCTTTGCTTCTCACAGGGAGGGAACCGCCAGAAGGCCCTTGGTGCTGGACCTCAGTGTCCAGGCAGAACGATGGAGGTGGAGACACTCCTTCAGGTATACAGGACCGAGGCCGTTTAGGGCTTTCAAGGTCAGCACCAACACTTTGAATTGTGCTCGGAAACGTACTGGGAGCCAATGTCGGTCTTTCAAGACCAGTGTTATATGGTCTCGGCAGCCGCCCCCAGTCGCCAGTCTAGCTGCCGCATTCTGGATTAGTTGTAGTTTCCAGGTCACCTTCAAAGTGACTGATCAAAACCCAAAAGTGCTCACTAATAGTTCCTCCTCATCCTGGGAAAAATTGTCAAGCGGTGTGCCGCAGGGTTCTCTGTCCTGGGCAGTTTGTTCAACGTTTTTCTAAATGACTTGGGCAAAGGAATCGAGGGGACGCTCATCAGATTTGCAGATGACACCAAACTGGGAGCGGTAGCTAACTGTGCAGAGGACAAAATCGGGATTCAAGATTACAGACTGGACACAGACTGGACAACGGGGCACAAGCTAACAAAATGAATTTCAATGGGGACAAATGTCAGGTTAGACACTCTGGACAGCTACCAACAGAATATTAAAATACAATAACCTATTAAACATTAAAAGCTACCCTAAACAGGGCTGCCTTCAGATGTCTTCTAAAAGTCTGGTAATTGTTCTTCTCTTTGACATCTGGTGGGAGGGCGTTCCACAGGGCAGGTGCCACTACCGAGAAGGCCCTCTGCCTGGTTCTCTGTAACCTCACTTCTCGCAGGGAGGGAACCGCCAGAAGGCCCTCAGCGCTGGACCTCAGCGTCCGGGCAGAACGATTGGGGTGGAGACGCTCCTTCAGGTATACTGGACTGAGGCCATTTAGGGCTTTAAAGGTCAGCCCCAAGACTTTGAATTGTGCTTGGAAACATAGTGGGAGCCCAAATATAGGATGGGGGACACCTGGCTTTCTAGCCATACATGTGGAAAGGATCTTGGTGGGCCCCATGAGCTCCAGTGCATCAGTCTTCGCTACTCAGGGCAGTGGTTTGTGACCACAGGCTTTAAGAACCCGTTGAACTTTCAACACTTGGAGTCTTGTGTCCAGTTTTGTTCATCGCAGTTTAACAAAGATCTGGAAACAGAGCCTTAAGAGGAATGGTGGATGGGTGCAACCTTTAAATATCTGGACAGCTGTCACATAGGGAATGGAGCAAGCTCATTTTCTGGTGTTCCAGAGGGCACAGCCCTAATGAATGGATTAATTAAAAAGGAAGAACTTTCTGGTGGCAAGAGCTGTTTGACGGTGGATTGGATAACCTCAGAAGGTGGTGGAATCTCCTTCCTAGGATTACAATGGAAAAGAAATAATTTCATGCATGGCGATGCCAATTCAATCTTTTTGTTCAGATGGCCTGAAAGCTTCGGGGAAAACAAAACTAATTATAACTTGAATGAATCGCAGAAATAGCAGAAGGACCCACAAACCTCGAAACCGGAGCGAAGCGAAGCGCATTCCTCCCGTGTTATGAAAATCCATTTTTGTTTGGAAATATTTTTAGGGCACCTTTCCAGATGAGGCTTGATTGATTCTCTGGGCCTTAAAGTCCACACAGGTCTACGCAACTTATAGTCTACGCAACAGGTCTACGCAAACATGGTAGGCAACCAATGAGGATCTGGGTTGCAACAGTGCCTCTTCCCACTTGTCATTCCCAGAGACTAAGATAACCTGCTTATCGTGTCATCGACCCAGTCTTGTGGAACTCTCTGCCACTGGAGATTCAGCAGGCGCCTTCCACCAGGCCTACACAGGCAATTGAGAACAGATCCTTCCACATTGGTTAATCAACACTTGTTTTTTTTAACTTTCATGGTTGTTATTGTAGGGTCCTGTGTTTTTATTGCAGCAAACCACTTGGATAGATGGTTTTCATGAGACAAGCAGGTGCAAATAATTTCTAATAAATAAATGATTGCTGAATAAACTAGTATCCAGAGGCATTCTGTTTCTAATCCTCTTTTAAAGCCATCGTGGGAGGGAGTTCCATAGGTTAACTATGTGCTGTTTGAAAAAGTCCTATTTTTTCATCCGACCTGAATCTTCCAACATTCCAGTGCATTATAGGGTTATGGGAGGGAGAGGAAAAACTTCTCTCTATCCAGTTTCTCCAAGCATATACTTTTATTGTATCCTCTGTAACATGTATTTTCTCTAAACTAAAATCCAAAAAACAAATGTTGTGAGGTTTCTTCATAGGAGAGTTTCATAGGAGAACAGCCAATCTTCCATTCTAAAACATCTGGCCCACGGAGATCTCTCACTTTGGTCTTGTGACACATAATTATTCTTCCCTCCCCAAAAACCCATATTTTTTTTAAAAGCCAGCCACCCTGACAGCTATTTGGGGGCAACAGGCCCATAACTTGCACTAACTGAATGCATAATATGATCTGACTCAAAACAGGGAAGATGAAGCGATCTGTCCACACAGGAGTTCAAATAGGTCACTGGAGGCAAATCCATGTCCCAGGGAGATCTGTGAGGTGTGGAAAGCAGAGCCAGGTGTTTGGGTTTTTTAAAGTGGGGAGCGTACCCCACACTGAGCATTTCAAGCGATGGCAGGTGGAATTGGTACTGAAAGAGCTCCTACAAAGAAGCTTTCAACTTCGGCCCATCGTCATGGCAACCGGCATCCAATTAGTCCTGCCGGATGGCCGTAAATATCAAAGCAAGCCGGGAAAATGAACACCACTCTTGGCTTAATTACCTGGCTGCCCCATTTCTCGGCTGATGCAAATTTGGATCCACAACTCGACACAGTTCCGAAACATTCACGGGGCTGAAGTCCCTGATTCGAATCTCGCTGCCATCATACTGCATTCCAGGAGCTGCAGTCTCCTATTTGTCATACGGGGATGATAGCACCCGCCTTGCCTAACAGAGTTACGACAAGATGTCATGGGCCAAGAGATTTAAAATAAGAGGAACATGAGCCCAGCAGCATTCTGCCTACCCTGTGAGTCCCACCTCCAACATCAGAGGCGACTGTGGATCGTGGCCCCCAAAAGCCTTCTTCTCCATTAAATTGTCTCATCTTCTTTTAAAGTTCTGGACTCTCCTTCCTTGGAGACTTTTAAGCAAAGGTTGGATGGTCATCTGTCAGGGATGCTTTAGACCAGATAACCCTTGGGGTTCCTTCAGGGGGGGCAACTGGAATAAAATATGGGGGGCAAATAAGCCCTGCCCTGCATAAGCGATCTCATGCCATGGTGCACGGACAATGCCTGTCAACTGTGGAGGGACCCCAAATATTGGGGGGGGGCTGGAGACCTCTACTCCTGCTTCATTGACTATGCAAAAGCCTTTGACTGTGTCGACCACAGCAAACTATGGGAAGTTCTTAAAGAAATGGGAGTGCCTGACAACCTCATATATCTGTTGAGAAATCTCTATGTGGGACAAGAAGCTACAGTTAGAACTGGATATGGAACAACTGATTGGTTCAAAATTGGGAAAGGAGTACGACAAGGCTGTATATTGTCTCCCTGCTTATTTAACTTCTATGCAGAATTCATCATGCGAAAGGCTGGGCTGGATGAATCCCAAGCCGGAATTAAGATTGCCGGAAGAAATATCAACAACCTCAGATATGCAGATTACACAACCTTGATGGCAGAATATGGGCTGAAGCTCAACATCAAAAAAACGAAGATCATGGCCACTGGTCCCATCACCTCCTGGCAAATAGAAGGGGAAGAAATGGAGGCAGTGAGAGATTTTACTTTCTTGGGCTCCATGATCACAGCAGATGGTGACAGCAGTCACGAAATTAAAAGACGCCTGCTTCTTAGGAGAAAAGCAATGACAAACCTAGACAGCATCTTAAAAAGCAGAGACATCACCTTGCCGACAAAGGTCCGTATATTTAAAGTTATGGTTTTCCCAGTAGAGATGTATGGAAGTGAGAGCTGGGCCATCAAGAAGGCTGATCGCCGAAGAATGGATGCTTTTGAATTCTGCTGCTGGAGGAGACTCTTGAGAGTCCCATGGACTGCAAGAAGATGAAACCTATCCATTCTTAAGGAAATCAGCCCTGAGTGCTCACTGGAAGGACAGATCCTGAAGCTGAGGCTCCAAGACTTTGGCCACCTTATGAGAAGAGAAGGCTCCCTGGAAAAGACCCTGATGTTGGGAAAGACGGAGGGCACAAGGAGAAGGGGACGACAGAGGACGAGATGGTGGGACAGTGTTCTCGAAGCTACCAGCATGAGTTTGACCAAACTGCGGGAGGCAGTGGAAGACAGGAGTGCCTGGTGTGCTCTGGTCCAGGGGGTCACGAAGAGTCAGACACGACTAAACAACTAAACAACAACCTATTAACTTTTTCTCCCCCCCTGTACAGACATTTTTAAAAGAACAGGCAAACGCCACAACACTGTTGCTGTACGTAGGTTTTATTTTATTTGTTTTTTTATCTTTTATTTTGGAAATGTGCATTCCGGGTTTTTTTCCCCTTTATATATTTTGGTGGTCCCCAAGAGAGTGGGACCCTAAGCTATTAGCTTATACGTAAATCCGGCACTGGTGGGGATATAAGGAGAGGAGAAGGCTCTGTTTCGGAGCTTCTCTCCAGCATCTCATGAGACAGGGAAGAAATCTCCGGACGTAACTTGATGCTGTCAAGAACATCTGCGCCACCATTTTCCGGGAGAGAATGGGGGCTCTTCTCAGTGACTATCTCGGGGGATCCCCACCAACATTTTGAGCTGTCTGGAGCATTGCAGAGAAGACACTTCACCATTTTTTGTGTGACTGGGAAGCCTTGGAGAATTTGGCAAGTCAGGCAGGCAGGTTAGCTGTCTCTGCTGGAAAGGAGGAATGAGGCTCTTTTGCTGAGGGGAGCCCAGAGGCTGGGAGGGGGAGCATTTCTTTGTGATTTGAGACGGAGCGGGGCCCTGACGCTGAGATGCACAGAGGCTGGAAGGGAGGGACCACCTGACAGCTGGACTTGCTGCTCCCCCCTTGCGATGGCATCAAGCGCCGCTTTGCATCTTGCAGACAAACTCTCTGAAGTTTCAGAGCCGTGGCATCTCATGACTGACAGGCTGGGCTGTGACAGCCTGTCCTCTCTCAAGGCTTCATGTGTGCTTGACTTTCCCCACTCGCCCATTACTAATGCAAGAAAGAAAAAGAAAAAGAGGGGTAGGATAAAAAGGGAGGAATCAGCAGCCACTCTCAAAGTCTCCTGGAGCAATTTTATTGATGGCTGAGATAAGGAACATATGTTTGCAAAAAGATTGAGCTGTTAGGAGGAACAGAATGAGCTTTTCTGTCAGTTCATGGGCCCTCCTCGCCTCCTCAGCGTGGGATGTAATCCACTGGGAGCAGTCAAGTACAACATTCCTTGTTTTGCCAGAGTGGACACGCAAGGGAATGTTCAGTCCAGCCAGTCGAAACTTCCTGTTCCTCCTGGTGACATATACTCGGAGTCCTTAGTGATTTCACACTCTTTGTTATGTACTGAGTTGAATAGGATCCAAAATGCAGCAGTCTGATTGGTCCTAGAACAATAGGATCCAGAATGCAGCAGTCTGATTGGTTCTAGAACATTAGGATCCAGAATGCAGCAGTCTGATTGGTCTGCAGGAGCCACCCAATCCAGCTCCAGGTGGAAGTGAATCCGCAACCTGATTGGCTTACAGGAGAATCCCGGAATTAGCCAATCACGTGGGGCCCATTGTGTAAATAATGTATATAAAGTAGACATTCTGGTGGAACATCCACCAGAATTCACTATTAAACCACAAGTGTTATTCCAATCCTGCTAACGATTTTAACTGTTTACAATGGCTTTTAAGATAAATTATAAATTTCCCCCATTCTTTATTAAAATTTTGGTCTTCCTGATTTCTGATTCTGCCAGTCATTTTATTCATTTTGGCATAATCCATCAACTTGATCTGCCATCCCTCTCTGGTGAGGACTTTATCTTCTTTCCATCTCTGGGCCAATAACATCTGCGCAGCCATGGTCAAGTACATAAATAGTCTTTTCTGTTCTCTTGGGGTTTCGGCACCTAGAATTCCTAAAAGGAAGGCCTCAGGGGTTTTAAGAAAAAGTTATTTTAAACATTTTTTTCAACTCATGATATATCATTTCCTGCCAACCATGGATCTTCAACAGGTTGGACTAGATGACCACGGGGGTCCCTTCCAACTCTATGATTCTATGGCTCTTGTGCATGGGTCGGCAAACTAAGGTCTGCAGACCGGATCAGGCCCAATTGCCTTCTAGATCCGGCCCGCAGACAATCCGGGAATCGCCACTGCGTGATTCGCGAGCGCACATGTTCTTTCCCTCTCCCTCACACGGCGGCTACCTACGGGACTGCCTCTCCCGGTCTGCCCCGCGGAGGACCTTAAGGTCCACAAATAGCAACACCCTAGAGGTCCTGGGCCCTAAGGAAGTTAGATTAGCCTCAACCAGAGGCAGGGCCTTTTCAACACTGGCCCCGGCCTGGTGGAACACTCTGTCTCAAAGATTCTCTTTGACATCTGATGGGAGGGCGTTGCACAGGACGGGCGCCACCACCGAGAAGGCCCTCTGCCTGGTTCCCTGTAACTTGGCTTCTCACAGCAAGGGAACTGCCAGAAGGCCCTCAGAGCTGGACCTCAGTGTCCAGGCTGAACGATGGGGGTGGAGACGCACCTTCATGTCTACTGGGTCTTTGAGGCCGTTTAGGGCTTTAAAGGTCAGCACCAACACTTTGAATTGTGCTCGGAAACGTACTGGGAGCCAATGTAGGTCTCTGGCCCCTCACAAGGTCTGAGGGACAGTGGACCGGCCTCTTGCTGAAAAAGTTTCCTGACCCCAGCTCTTGTGTTTTTTTTCCTGTTCCTTAAAGCATAAGTTCGAGAGGGAGAGGGAGTCCCCTGAGCCTGGTGAACTTTCCTGCCTCCTGTTTGTAAGGACCCGCCAGCAGCCCACTTGGCAGAGTTCCTGCTCTTCTCCCAGGGGCGCAAGGAGAGGGCATTACGCCTCCTGTTTTTATTTCATTCTGAGTCCTGGGCAGGGTGCCAGCCCACGAGGCACCATCAAGCTTGCCGTCTCGCGCTGCTGTTTTATATACAGTACATTTTAATCATTTGGCTGGAGGGCAACAGAAAGGCAATAAAGCCTTTTAAAAAATAAAAACAAAAAACAAACAAACCCGGTGTTGTTTTTTTATTGCTTAGCTGCAATCTTTTACTCACTTTTCCAGGGAAACAGACGTTAATGAAAAGCTATTTTCTTTTCTGGTATCAGGAGAGTACAGCAGATAATTCATTGCTCCCTCTCTCAATGTGTGTCTGTGTGTATTCATCTCCATTCCTCTTCTGCTCTGTACATAACCCTAAATATAAGAACACAAGAGGATTCTGCTGGATTGGACCAAGGGCCCACCTAGTCATAGAATCATAGTATCGGCATGGCAGTGATATGTCAGGTCGAAAGCCTTTAGGTGGCACAATTGCAACCTCCCGCAATGCAGGAATCTTTTTGCCCGGGGTGGGACTCGAACCCAGAACCCCCAAAATCGAGAGTCACATTTGTTGAATGGTTTCTTTAAATGTAAAGGTTCATCATTGTTCCACCTGATGTGTATGTCTTTAAGGGGCCAGAGCAAGATAACGAGACCCAGCTTTACAGCTGTGAAACATAGCAGGTGCTGCTGAGTTGTATTGATGAAGGTGTGTCAGCATTTGGGTGTAGTATATAAGGAGCAGCAAGAGGATTCGAGTGCAAGATCCAGGTTGCCTTCAGGTGAAGATCAGCCCAAACTGCAGATTGTAAATTGGCAGTCAGGGACTGTATGTTGAATTAAGACTGTAGCCAAAGGGCCGCCAAGACTGGCCCCTCCCACTGCCAGGAAAAGGTCCCTCCTCCCCATGGGAACAGTGACACAGGCTTCTGCCAAGCCCAAGTCAGCAATGTTGCTCCCGTAACCTGGGGTGGGGTCCAACAGCCTTTTATCTTTGTCGGGATAACGGCCGGTCCTGATCCCCTGGTGACTCACCTCCCTGTTTTGCCCAAAGGCGAGCACTCCCAGTGCGAGTCCTCAGGTCTCTCCTTCTCTCAGACCTCAGTCTCTGCAGCTTCAGAGACGTCAGTGGGTTACTAGACCCAGGGGCCGCCTCAGCCTCCCCTGACCCAACTGGTAGTGGAGCAGCTGTAAGTGATGGCCCAGCTGGAGGCAACGAGGGAATCCCCACATCTGGAGCCAGGGCAGGCTCAGGCCCCTGACTCGGCCCAGCCGGTGCTTGTTGTAGGGGAACCTGTGCAGACTGGGGCTCTTCAGGATCAGGCCCCAGACTTGGTTGAGGTGATGCCTGAGGCAGAGGATCCAGTCTGGACTGAGACTCCTCTGGTTCCGAGTCCGAGCCCCAGTCCCAGGCCATCCCAAGAATAAGATGAGCTTTCTCCCTCTTCCATGTGACGTCTCTTCAGACATTTGAAGGTGGTGTATTTGTTTTCTCCTGCTCTGGATGGTAAGACTCGAACCCATGGCTTCAAGTTATAAGAAAGGAGGTTCTGACTCAACCTCAGGAAGAACTTCTTTTTTCACTGTTTTTCTATGCTTACATATAGATTTCTGCTGCTGAGGCTTTTTTTATTGTTAAACTTCTTTGAGAGGGATGCTTGAGCTGAGATTCCTGCATTGCAGGGGGTTGGACTAGAGGACCCTCGGGGTCCCTTCCAACACGACAATTCTATGGTTATATAATTCTATTACTGATGGCGGAACCAGATGCCAAGTGGGCGGAGCTCCTGAAAGCTGAACAGCTGAATCTTTCCTGGCGTGATGTTCCACACAGAGACACTAACTGAATCATCTTTGGGTCAATAATTACAAGCTTGCTCTGTGAACAACTGGAATCCTGTCACTTTTTTCCAGACAGCTCTTCTGCAGGGATTGCATTACCTAGGAATGGTAGCGAGGCAGCCGCAGGGGGGGGGGGGGCAGCAGCAAGCGTCAGTGAGTCACCAAAACAATTGCGTGACACTCTGGTTTGTTGCTCCCCCCCCCCCGGGGAGCACCCCGTGAAAAACGTAAGAGAAAGATAAACATAAGAGAAAACAAAGGGAAGTAGGATATGGGATGCAAAGGGGAAAGGACACTTTTAAAAAATAAACCCAAGCTTGCAATGTTGGCATTTGCCGGGGTGGCACAGTGGGTCAAACCACAGAGCCTAGGACTTGCCGATCAGAAAACCGGCGGTTCAAATCCCCGTGACGGGTTGAGCTCCCGTTGCTCGGTCCCTGCTCCTGCCAACCTAGCAGTTCAAAAGCACGTCAAAGTGCAAGTAGATAAATAGGTACCGCTCCAGCGAGAAGTTAAACGGTGTTTCCATGCGCTGCCCTGGTTCACCAGAAGCGGCTTAGTCCTGCTGGCCACATGACCCGGAAGCTGTACGCCGGCTCCCTCTGCCAATAAAGCAAGATGAGCGCTGCAACCCCAGAGCCGGTCACGACTGGACCTAATGGTCAGGGGTCCCTTTACCTTTACTTCACTGCCGTGCTTCCCAACAATGCTATAAGGGGGGGGGCTTCTTGCTAGGTATAAACACATTCACACATTAGACTGAACACAGGTACAGTGGCACCTCTGGATGCGAACGGGATCTGTTCCGGAGCCCTGTTCGCATCCTGAGCAGAACGCAACCTGTGTCTGTGCGTGCATGGGTCGCGATTCACCGCTTCTGCGCATGCGCGTGACGTCATTTTGAGCGTCTGTGCATGTGTGAGCGGCGAAACCCAGAAGTAACCTGTTCCTTTACTTGCTGGTCGCTGTAGAGCACAAGCCGAAAACCCTCAACCTGAAGCATATTTTGTTAGGATATTTCCATTCCACCTTAAAAGGGAGCAGGCTTTGTGAGTCACAGAGTCTGCGTATTTCCTGTTCACAGGATGTTTCTGTTTTGATAGAGCTGTTGTCTCTCTCTCTCTCTGTGCCTGAACACGCAAGCAGGCAGTCATGTTTTTTCTCTGTCCTGACCAACGCTGAATAAAATCCTAAATAATGCTCTCCTGAGTGCGTCTTTCACTGTACGAACTTTGCGATAGAGCGTGCACGAGCTCTGGAATGTGGAAAGCTATTTTCTGGAGCTCGTTTCGCTAATTGCTGATACTGTATCTATGGGAGATCGATGGACGTCCAGAGTCGACGTGGAGGCAGTGATGGCCTTTGTCTCCCTGGCAGTATCCCAACATATTTAACCCGAGGTGTGACTATACTGTCAGACGTGGAGAGTTCTCCTCTCCGTTAAATTCACAGATGAAAATTAATGAGCAGTTGATATATTCATAGTCCTTTTATTACAGCATCATGTTGTGAGAACAAATACACAGCTCTCAGCAAGGAGAGCAGTTAAGTACTCTAAATTCTCCTTCTAGCTTCCGCAGCATTTTAGGCGTCGACAGGAAGTTCCTCCATCCCTCCGACTCCTTTGCTCTCTGATACGTTTGGACCTCCGAGTCTATGATGAGGGGGGCGGTCCCCCACACTCTCAAGGGACATCTCAACTAGCCGCACCCTCCCTTCTGGCTCCCTTGTCTCGTAATTGGGTAACTCCTCCCTAAGCTCTTCAGCTTCTGTACGAGTACATACTTACAGTAGATAATTAAATGAGCAAGTTAAATGAATTTGGATATGCAGAAGATTTGAAAAAATAAGTTTAAGGAACCACAAAAGGAGGGAGAAGGAAGTCAAATTTCGAAATGTTAAATGCATTGTAAAATTAATGAAATGTATAAATTTGGAAAGTATAAATAAAAAACTGTAAAAAAAGGAAATCAATAAGCGTACATTAAAAGAAAACATGCATGCAAAACAAAGAGTGATTGTGCAAAAATACGTTGGGCCAGCTTAATGGAGACAGGCTGCAACTTGGGCTTGTTCTCATTCAGTGAGAAGCAACCAATTTAGAAAAGATTAGTTTGGCGACGCCTTTTAGGAGTCAACGCCTGGGCAGTGGGAAGTTGGTTTTTGCAAACAGGCCAAGGCATCTTCTCGGTGAGGGCCGACTTACACGCTTCGTTCTACCCGGAGGCGTCACATAAAAATCATCGAAAGAGCTCTGAAAGAATCATTAAACTGTCAGGGGTCTTTGTGTTGGAGTCAGACTTTCCATATTTCATGCTTCCAGTTCTTTCTTCCGTACACAACAGAGAGAGTGGGCATCACAAACCAGGGAAGACAGGACAAGCTATAGATCCGTGCTACTCCCAGGATGTGGGTCAGGCAATGGCTTCTTTTTTTTTTAATGGCTTCTCTCTGCAGAGCTCAGTTTGGGACTCCAGATTCACAGCAACCTGTGAGGCAGACAAGGCTTGGTGACAGTCCCTCTCCCAAGTCTACCCACTGAACCACCAAGCTGAGAAGAGATTCGAACCATCCTTTGCCACATGCAAAGCCAATACTTGAGCCACTGCCCTTGGCTGTGTAAAAATAAAAAAATCAGAGATCATCCACTCACAGTTACAGAAAGAAGTAACTGTCGGCATAAACCTGGCAGTGCAAAGTTTGCAGAAGGCATTTAAAGTTTAAAAGAGAAGTCACCTGTTGTTGTCGTTTAGTCATTTAGTCATGTCCGACTCTTCATGACCCCCTGGACCAGAGCACGCCAGGCACTCCTGTCTTCCACTGCCTCCCGCAGTTTGGTCAAACTCATGCTGGTAGCTTCGAGAACACTGTCCCACCATCTCGTCCTCAGTCGTCCCCTTCTCCTTGTGCCCTCCATCTTTCCCAACATCAGGGTCTTTTCCAGGGAGTCTTCTCTTCTCCTGAGGTGGCCAAAGCACCACAATTCAAAAGCATCAATTCTTCAGCATCTAGTGGCAGACAGTTCCACAGGACTGGGCCGACGACACTTAATGCTCAGTTTCAGGTCAGCGGCTTGCAGATGAACTCCGTGATTGAGCTGGGATATAAAGATTTGGCTTGCTCTGGGATTAGGGTCTCCTCAAGTAACTAAGCACCAGCCATCCTCCAGAAATGCACCCACTGGCAAAGTGGAGAGCAACTCCAGAACACTGACTCATGCAGAGGCACAGCAAAAAGACTCCCCCAGGCACGGAAGCCTTGGACTTGCAAGGCGAGTCCATTTTCCAGCTGCTTTATTGCATGCCACGCATGGGCAGTTCCTTAGGGCAGTGTTTCCCAACCTTGTGCCTCCAGCTGTTTTTGGACTACAATTCCCATCATCCCTTGCCACTGGTCTTGCTAGTCAGGGATGATGGGAGTTGTAGTTCAAAAACAGCTGGAGGCCCAAGGTTGGGAAACACTGCCGTAGGGGACACACGACAATGGCTTAGCCCATGGTTTGGGACTGTTTTTCCATGGTCAAATAAGGAGATCCTGAAAAGGTCTTGTGATAAGAATTTTAAGTTCTTAGATATATAATAAATGTTCATAAATGTAGCAACCAAGCACGTACATAGATCAGCACAGGAAGAACGACCTGAAACCATTTTTTATTCCCAAACTGACCAAATGTTTTCTCTGCAAGGTCAAAGGAAAATGGAAAAGCCTCCCCATTGTCTTTTCCTTCACAAATCCTGTCTTAAGGGTATGTCTGTCTGTGTTTGAATAGGGTGAGCCTGTGACCTGGCTCAGGAACTAAGTATTTATCAGTACAAAAGACTGGCCAGGCTCCCCAAGGTATCCAATCAAGTGAGCATTAATAGGTAACCTGTCAGACGACATAAACAACGCACTCAGATTTCTGCTGTAGACTGCCTTTTCTGTGATGTAGGTATGATGTATCTGGGGGGGGGGTGTCTTAGGTTACACCCCTTCTGTGATGTATGTATGATGTATGGAGTTGTGGTCTTGAGCTCCAGGGCAGGGAATTTAAAATGTCTAGATAAGGGCAGGCACACCTTGGTTCTGGGTTCCTCCTCCTTTCCTGCGTGTGGTGAGTGAGGACCCAAAGATCAGGCTTACTCGCTGCTTTGCTTCTCAGTATTCTCTGGTTGGCCTCTGTTATTTTCTCCTACCAATAGGGAACCTACGTAAGGACTCTATATGGGCTCTTGGACACCCCATAAGGGAACAAGGGCAGATGTTTGTTTACAACAGTCTCATAAGCTTAGAAAGGAATTTGCAACGTTTGCCTTGCTCTCTTTGAGATCTGCTGTTCTTTCAGTGTTGGATCTGCATTTTTCAGGTTCATCCCAATATTAACTTCTCCAGGAGCTGCCAGAGTGAGGGAGGGGTGGTCCTCCCTTTTTCCCACCCCCTCTGGCAAGAAGGGAAAGAGCAGCCACTGCTGGGCTCCCACTGCTGGGCTCCCCCAGAGTGCAGTGTGGCATAACAGAAGCCATTTCCATGGCTCACCTCTGCTTTCGCTCTAATTGCGCCATGCTGGGATGTGGCACGATTTCGACAGCCGGTGTTTCAGATCTCAAAACACAGCACATTTTGCCCCTCGGACGCGCAAGAAGGAAGGAGGGCATTGGACTTGGACAAAAGAGTTTAAAAAATTCTGGGAAATGATCCATGAAGAAATTAATAAATTAATAAAGGTTTCATATAACTTAAGGGCAGAAGCATACTCATTAGGAATTCTGAGTAAGGATATTCCCAACGATAAAATTAACATATTCCTATACGCAACAACAGCAGCCAGAACGTTGGCGGCCAGTTACTGGAAAGGAAATAACATCCCAACAATAAGAGAATGGCTAAGTAAACTATGTGAGTATCTGGAGTTAGCAAAATTGACGGATATAAGAAGGCATAAATCTAAAACTATGGTACAGAAACAATGGGAATGCTTAAATGAATATTTACACAAACAGGGATCAAATACGAAAGTTTGGTTGTGCTTAGACTAACCTTGTGAAGAATACAGAGAATACAAAGATTAGATGGACTATGAAAGAATTTAAGGAAAGGAAGTGACTGAAGAACAGATGTAAATTTAAAATAGATAACCAAGAGACGTGTGGTGAATGCGGTGGAAGTCTTTTATAATATTTTAACTAGGATTTAAATATTGTAATGCTTGAAGTATGAATTTGGAATAATGGATTATGAAAAGTATTTTTTCTCTTCGTTCTTTTTCTTGTTTCTTTCTTTTATCTTTTGTCTTTCTTCTTTTCTAGTCTGCATTCTGGAAAATTGTGTAGACAAAATGTTTTTATGTATGGTTATGTATCGTTTCTGTTTCTTTTTTCCTATTCTTTTTTTTGTGACATTTAATAAAATTTAATAATTAAAAAAAAAGAGTTGGAAGGTACCCAAGGGGCATCTAGTCCAACCCCCCCCCCCCCAGACTGCAGGAATCTCAACTATGGCAGACGACCACCCAACCTCTGCTTTATTATTATTTTTTATTTTCCTCATGTATACTTTTGCAAGACAATACATAGAATCACATAAATACTTTTAGCTCTGCAAAGCTTGCGACTTCCCTCCTTCCCTTCAGCAGGTATCCCTTATTTTCTTATATCGCGTATTCTGATTTTTAACCTTATATCTGTCAAACATTCTAAGAGTTATTTCAATCCTGCCAGTGTTTCTAAAGTTTTACAATTATCCTTTAATTACACAATAAATTTACTCCAACTTTCTCCATGGTTTCTGTTATGACTATGTCTGGTGGTTGCTCGAGAGCGACCAGGCAAGATCCCTCACTGGTCTGTTCTAAAGCTTTATTATTGGTGCAAAAACCTTTACAATGCAGAACGCCTCTGTTCCATGTCTTGCTCACTCACTAGCAGAATCTGAGAGTGGGCAGTCCTTAAACTTTCCCCAGCAGAGTAGTCTCTGTTGTTTTGCAAGCCCCCTCCATAGAGGCTGGCCCCTCTCACTGTCCTCAGAGCTTGCTTACCGGTAACCTCCTCTGGCTGATATCCAGACAGACCAGGGAGATTTGGATAGGCGACATTTTCCCAAGCGTGGGTAAAATGCACAACCCCTCCCTCCTGCTTCCGCAGGGGAAAGAAAATAAGTCAGAAATCTATTTACATGATGTTTATTTCTGACATTACAGCTTTAGAGAAAAACACGTCCTTTCAGTTCAGTTCTTCCAGCAAGTCTGACAAACTTCCTGAACATGCGCACACAGAAGGTTTTAAGTTACACTCTTCACAAAGACTTATCCAGCCTGTGAACGGCATCATGTGGTTTTAACAATCTGGCTGTCTGCAGCGGTGATGTTTCCATATACTGACAGTCTCTTGACCCCCAGCCGAGGCCTCCCCTCTCTGCAGGAAAGCCTACTGCACAAGGAAGGCCTGGGTCAAGGGGGACCTCCCTCCTCCCCGCTTTGCTCAGGCATGGTGTCCTGGCACCGCCTTGCCTCCTCCGAGTCCTGCAGCTCTTCCCCACTAGAGGCGGGACCTCCCTCCTCCACCGAGGAAGTGCTGCTTCCCATGATTTTTGGAGGCTCTCTGTAATCCATCTGCCCTTCCCCCTCTCGCCTCTGAGCCGTTCCCTGACAGTTTCATCCAACCTCTGCTTAAAAACCTCCAAGGAAGGAGAGTCCACAACATGTCGATCCCATGTTCCCACGTTTGGCTCTCCCCATTTCTGTGTCGGTTTGCAAAATCATGATAATCATTAAATCATGATAATCATTCTCGCAAGGAGGGAACTGCCAGAAGGCCCTCTGCGCTGGATCTCAGTGTCCGGGCAGAACGATGGTGGAGACCCAAGGGGACAGCAGGGAGGTGAGGCCAGTAAAGCATGAGGAGCGGGCAAGGGAGGCAGAACTAATAAGCCCAGAGGTGGCCCCGAGCCCAAGCGGCCACAGGTACCAGAGCCACAACCAAGCAGACCAGCAGCACTTGACCAAACAGCTCCGGCAACCCTGGAACAAGAATCAGAACCAGGAACCCCTACTGAGGGACACCCCAGACCACAACGCATACGCAGGCGACCGGCATACCTCGATGACTATGAATGCAAACCTTCCGGGTGCAATGGGAACTTAGAGGGGAGGGGTGTTATGTGCTACACTTGTGTTGTTGTTGTTGTTGTCATTGAGTCATTTCGTCGTGTCTGACTCTTCGTGACCCCATGGACCAGAGCACGCCAGGCACTCCTGTCTTCCACTGCCTCCTGCAGTTTGGTCAGCTTCGAGAACACTATCCAACCATCTCGTCCTCTGTCGTCCCCTTCTCCTTGTGCCCTCCATCTTTCCCAACATCAGGGTCTTTTCCAGGGAGTCTTCTCTTCTCATGAGGTGGCCAAAGTCTTGGAGCCTCAGCTTCAGGATCGGTTCTTCCAATGGGCACTCAGGGCTGATTTCCTTCAGAATGGAGAGGTTTGATCTCCTTGCAGTCCATGGGACTCTCAAGAGTCTCCTCCAGCACCAGAATTCAAAAGCGTCAATTCTTCGGTGATCAGCCTTCTTTATGGTCCAGCTCTCACTTCCATACATCACTACTGGGAAAACCATAGCTTTTACTATACAGGCCTTTGTTGGCTAGGTGATGTCTCTACTTTTTAAGATGCTGTCTATGTTTGTCATTGCTTTTCTCCCAAGAAGCAGGCGTCTTTTAACAAAAGGCAGGTAGGATCCTAGAATGGGCAGGTAGGAAAAGACCAATCAGGCTCCAGGAGGGAAGCAGAACCAGCAAATCAGACAGGATCCATTGTGTAAATAATGTATATAAAGCCTGAGATTTGGGGGTGGGGGTATCACCCACTATTTTACGAGCTCCAATAAAGAGCATGAAATCACTACGCGACTCCAAGTATATTTCATTTACAACGAGAGACAGAAAAGATTTTGTGGGGAAACAGTGTTTTTCTCCTTGCTTTATAAGATTGCAGTGAGACGTCAACTGTTAACCCAGAGTTGCATCTGTCAAGATGTCCCAGTATGAATGCACTGTGGGACATCAACCAAGAAACAAAATGAAAACAAAACATTGTTCCCGAAGAAGGACATTTGGATTGGGAGCGTATTAAATGTCAGTAGGAGTGCCCCTCACTCCCTCGCTAATTCTTGAGTTAATTTAGTAACTGCAAACACTGTCAGGAAACATATTTGACATGCGCTAACCTTCAGCCACAGATCAGAGGGAGAAGGAAAAGGAGAGGGAGAGAGAGAGAGAGAGAGAGAGAGAGAGAGAGAGAGAGTACAACATGGCTAAATCATCTCGGGAGAATGACCCTCTTATCTTGACGGGTTATTGTACCTGTCACATTAAGTAAGGGATGTCCTGAGGCGGCAGTGCCAAGGAAGCCAAACGATGGATAACCATGACAGGCTCATCATGCAAGCGAGAATTGCATTTCCAAATGGATGATTAATGAGTGGAGAACAGCTGTAGGGGGAGCCAGAGAAGAGAGTCATAGTAGAGTTGGAAGGGAACCCCAAAGGTCATAGTCCAACCCAACTGAAGGAGCGTCTCCACCCCCATCATTCTACCCAGACACTGAGGTCCAGCTCTGAGGGCCTTCTGGCGGTGCCCTCATTGTGAGAAGCAAAGCTACAGGGAACCAGGCAGAGGGCCTTCTCGGTGGTGGCACCCGCCCTGTGGAACTCCCTCCCACCAGATGTCAAAGAGAAGAACAACTACCAGACTTTTAGAAGACATCTGAAGGCAGCCCTGTTTAGGGAAGCTTTTAATGTTTGATGGACTACTGCATTTTAATATTTTGTTGGAAGCCGCTCAGAGTGGCTGTGGAAACCCAGCCAGATGGATGGGGTATAAATAATAAATTATTATTATTATTATTATTATTATTATTATTATTATTATTACTACCCCCTGCAATGCAGGAATTGCAGCTAAAGAACCCTTGACAGGTGGCCATCCAGTCTCTGCTTAAAAACCTCCAATGAGTCATTGACTCATGGAATTGTAGAGTTGGAAGGGACCCCAAGGGTCATCTAGTCTAACCCCTGCAATACAGGAATCTCAGCTCAAGCATCCCTGACAGATGGCCACCCAACCTCTGCTTGAAAACCTCCAAAGAAGGAGAGGACACCACCTCCCAAGGGAGACCGTCCCACCATCGAATGGCTCTTCCCGTCAGGAAGTTCTTCCTAATGTTGAGTTGGAATCTCCTGTCTTGTAACTTGCAGCCAATGGTTTGAATACTACCCTCCAGAGCAGGAGAAAACAAGCTTCCATGTGACAAACCTTGAGATATTTAGATGGCTCTCGTGTCTGCTCTCAATCTCCTCTTCTCCAGTGTGGTGTAGTGGTTAAGAGCAGTGGACTCGTAATCTGGTGAACCAGGTTCACTTCCCCGCTCCTCCACATGCAGCTGCTGGGTGACCTTGGGCTAGTCACACTTCTCTGAAGTCTCTCAGCCCCACTCACCTCACAGAGTGTTTGTTGTGGGGCAGGAAAGGAAAGGAGAATGTTAGCCGCTTTGAGACTCCTTCGGGTAGTGATAAAGCGGGATATCAAATCAAATCCAAACTCTTCTTCTTCTTCTTCTTCTTCTTCTTCTTCTTCTTCTTCTTCTTCTTCTTCTTCTTCTTCGCCAGGCACTAAACATTTCCAGTTCCTTCAACCGTTCCTCATATGGCTTGTTTTCCAGACCCTTAGTCCTCTTGGTCGTCCTCCTCTGCACACCTTCCAGCTTCACAGGGTTTCAGAGAGGGTTATCTTGTAGCCTTATTGGAGTTCACCGATTGGGTCTGCGTTGCTCCTGGAAACTAGGAAGGAAATCAAATGTCACCGAGGGTTGGTTCAGAGAAAGAGTTCTTTATTTCTGCTCTCTGGAACAGCAGAAAGGCACCTGCGTGGTGTGTCCACAGCAAGTCCAAAGAAATGAGAAATTTCATGCAGTATATATAACCTCCAGGCACCCTCTCCCTCCTTCCCCAGGAATCCAACCACGTCAGCCTATACACGCAGGTTGACATCACATATGTTCCTACTCCGGGATTCTTAACCATCAAAGGGTATTCCTTCCTATACTTCTGACCATAAAAGGATCTTCCTGTTCCTACTCTTATATTGGAGCAAAAGGTCACCAAATCCAGGAACACACTCTGGCTCTGTTTCCAGATTAGGTCTGTGCATCTTTGTGGTCAGGACGTAAGATAAGGAACAGACGTGTCTTCCCTGTTCTACTGGTACAGTCAAGGCCATTCTTGCCGTCACAAACTGATAAAGGAGAGGGCTCCGAGCACTTGTTTGTACAGCTGGGTTTTGGCTCAAGAGCTCAAGTTTATGCATTTTAGCTAAGGAAAAATAGGGATTTTGGTGCAGTTTCAAACTGCCTGCACAGTCAGTTTTGGGTTTGGGAAACCCATTCCTTCAATCTCCCAGCCCTGTGTGGAGATGCTGTGAGGGATTCACACCTGGGACCTTTTGAATGCAAGGCAGGGGCTCTACCACTGAGCTGCAGCCCTTCTGCTCATTTCTGCTTCCAGTGTCAGTAAAAAGGACACCTCTGAATAGTCACTGGGGATAAACAGTGGTGGACTAGATGGGCCTCCTTTCATCTCATCCAGCAGCCAGACCCTTCTTAGGTTCAAGTGCTTTAAAACCATATCATTGTAGAGTTGCAAGGGACCCCAAGGGGTCATCTAGCTCAACCCCGCAAGGCAGGAATTATAGCAAAAGAACCCCTGACGGCCATCTGAATTCTGCTTAAATGCCTCCAATGACCATAGACTCATAGAATTGTAGAGTTGGAAGCGTCACCTAGTCCATGTCCCTGCAATGAAGGAATCACAGCTAAAACCACAGCTTTAAATCTCGGTGACTCCGAGGATGGGCTCTCGCTTTCTTGCTGCGATGAAGCAAGCTCGGCTTCCGGCTTGCTTTCCTGCCTCTTCCCGCAACTCCCCCCTCTGTGCTTTCGGCTGCCCTCATTTCCCTCCTGAGCTGTGGGTGGCTTGTGAAGCTGCTTTTGAGACCCAGCGTGGACTGAAAAGCTAGGCGGCGATGTTCAGAGCTGTGGAAACTACCAGATTCCCCACTGGAACACACACCGCTTCTCAGACACCAGGACAGCAGAGATTATTTTCATTGCTTCCCCAAACGCCGCTCAGATACCAGCCGAGTCCCATCAAGGCTAAACTATCACTGCAAACAGGCAAAGCTGGCGCGTCTCTCTCTTGGCAAATAAGGAAACCAGAAAGCTGCCGCGTGTTGTATCAGTCGTAAGTGAGGAGCTGATCCCTTGACATTCCACCATATCATCAAGCTGAAAGGCTCCAAAGGAAAAATCCATGGGAATCCTCTACTCTATAAGCTACTGTGAAAGAGTTACATGACTTGCTAATTGTCCTCTGAGCTCATGCTTCTCTCGACATTGGCCTGTTGGTATCCGTCTGTCTCGGGAGACAATGGAGGAGTCCACCTTTGGAGGTTAGGTCAAACCGTCAGAGAGTTACAGAGCCTGCTGTGGCTGTAGAGACCGATACTGAAGAGACATGTTTTGTTGCAGCTGGGGCAGAGGAAGGTGCCCGGTTGCGCTGCTGCAGATGCACCAGGGCGTTCCTTCTCTCTGCGCTCCTCCCAGCTGTCATTCCTCCTCCTCCGGGTCCCTGCTGTGGATTCACAACCTGACTGTCTCCTGTCATCTGCAAGGGATTCCCACATGACAAGGGGAGTGTGGCCGGCCTTCATGTCCCGTTTGCAATGCAGAGTTGGTCTGCCAATGGGCCTGGCGCCAGAAGCCATTTCCCCTGGAGAACATCCTTGAGGGTGCTGCCATCTTCCGTGGGCATGACCAAGCCAGTGTAGACGTCACTGAGACAGGAGTGTGAACATGCAAGGAATGTGGGCATGGGAGAACACAGCTTGGTTTGGGATTCTGTCCTGCCATGTGTCCTGGCACAGTGCATGTGGAAGGAGGTGAGGCCTCACACTTGACGCTTGTAAGTTGCCCACAACTCACTTCCATAAAGGTAAAAAGGACCCCTGGGCAGTTAAGTCCAGTTAAAGGCGACTATGGGGTTACGGCGCTCATCTTGCTTTCAGACATTGGCCTGTTGGTATCCGTCTATCTCAGGAGACAATACAGGAGTCCATTTTTGGAGGTTAGGTCAAACCCTTAGAGAGTTTCAGCACCTGCTGTGGCTGTAGAGACTGATACTGGAGAGACATGTTTTGTTGCAGCTGGGGCAGAGGAAGGTGCCCGGTTGCGCTGCTGCAGATACACCCGACATTTCTTCTCTCTGCGCTCCTCCCAGCGGTCATTCCTCCTCCTCTGGTCACTGCTGCAGATGCACAACCTGACTGCCTCCTGTCGTCTGCAAGGGATTCCCAAATGGCCAGGTTGATGTTGCCGGCCGTCATGTTATGTTTACAGACATCTTTGCAACACAGAGTTGGCCTGCTAGCCAGAGGCGGAGCTAGATGCTTGGGCACCCAGTGCGCCACACGTGCTGAGCACCCGGGGGCGGGGCCATGGGGCAGGAAGAGCATCCGGGGGGGTGAGACACCCAGGGGGGTGGAGCGAGCAGCCCATGGAGGACTGCTTCCTGGGTGTGGGGGGAGCCACACTGACTTGCCAGCAGCCTTCCTCTCTTCCCTCTTCCTTTTGACAGCTTGGAGGAGGCTTACCCCCTCCCCCAGGAAGCAGCCCGGGAGCAGGGGGCAATGGCGCGTCGCCCACCTGCAACTCCCAAGCCTCTTCCGAGCTGTCAAAATGAGGGGGAAGGCCGCTGGCAAGGCGGAGCAGCTCCCCCCTTCCCCCAACGGCTTAGGGTAGGCTTGCGAGTCGCAGGAGGGTGGCACGCCAAATATCCCCCCCCCCTCAGTGATGACACCCAGGGTGGACCTCCCCCCTTCCTCCGCTCCTGCTGCTAGCAGGGCTGCTGCCTGAGGACAGCTCCACTAAGAGCATGTCCTATATCTGCAAATGTAACACTATAAGCTGAGCCTACAGGATCAGAATAGTGCCCCATCTGTTAGAATTCCTGCTCCGTGATTGCAGTCATGGGATTGTTGTGTTTCACATAACGGTGTATGTTTTGACTCCACAGAGTAGGAAGTGACGGAGACAGGATGTTTGTGTTACTGTGTTCCATGAAGTGGGACTATTGTCCTTTGTTTTTTGTCTTTGCTGTCTGATGCTAGAGAGAGAGGGAGCCATGTTGAAGTGCTCTGTGTGTGTTGATATGTAAATAAAGTAGATTAGCCAAAATGCTGAGCTGCTGAGGTCTGTTACGCATCTGTGCAAACTCTGCGGATCCCTAAGTGTGCCAGTGTCTGTTCGCATCAGTCGCTGTGATGTTCGGACAGAAGAAAGCTTTTGAAGCTCCTGAATGAAAGACCAGGATGGAGAGAACATGCTAGTCGGACATGTGTCTCTGCCAGGGTCCTACTCAAGTGTAGGAAGAGCTCCTGACACCATCTAGCCCAGCATCCTTTCCTCATTGGCCAACTGGATGCCTGTGGGAAACAAGAGCAGCACCTGTGGGTTCAAGAAGCGGATATCCAGAGCAAAGCCTTCATGACTACTAGCCATCAATAGCCCTCTCCTCCATGAATTTGCCTAATCCTCTTTTAAAGCCATCTAGGTTGGACTGCAAGAAGATCAAACCTCTCCATTCTGAAGGAAATCAACCCTGAGTGCTCACTGGAAGGACAGATCCTGAAGCTGAGGCTCCTAGACTTTGGCCACCTCATGAGAAGAGAAGACTCCCTGGAAAAGACCCTGATGTTGGGAAAGATGGAGGGCCCAAGGAGAAGGGGACGACAGAGGACGGGATGGTGGGGCAGTGTTCTCAAAGCTACCAGCATGAGTTCGACCAAACTGCGGGAGGCAGTGGAAGACAGGAGTGCCTGGCGTGCTCTGGTCCAGGGGGTCACGAAGAGGCGGACACGACTAAACGACTAAACAACAACAGGTTGGTGACCACCATTCTTCCTGTGGGAGGGAGTTCTGTAGTTTAACTTTGCACTATGTGAAGAGCTACTTTCCTGAATCTGTCCTGAATCTACTTAAGTAAATAATGAAATTGAAGCCCTCTTCAAGCACACAGCAGGCCCTTTGCAATGAATCCTCGCTTCCAAGTTTGGTGGCGACCCTAGAAGAACAACTTCTCCCTCCTCAGAGGAAGAGCAATGGGGTGAGTCTACAAAATAGTAATAGTGGGCCAATCTGCAGAATCTGCAATAAATAAGCAGCTTATAAAATATAAATGCTGCGCTGAAAACTCTCCTAGGTGCTGCATCCCTTCCCAAACCTAGTTCCTGCCTCTGCTCTCCTCCCCTCGCCAGCTTACATGCTGAATGTTGCAGTAATTTGCATTTATTACTCCACTGGGGGCACCGGGCCCTTGGACCCTTGCTTCTGCTTTCCTGCAAGAGCCTGGGGGAGAGGGAATCATCCTGATTTTCACAACAGCGCTTGGAAGGATGCTGAGCCTTTCTAAGCAACAACAGCCTCAGCTGGAGGTAGATGAAAGGAAGGCTTTGCTTGCTCAAAAGCATGGCCATTTCTGCATCTCTCGGTATGGAGCCAGCAGTTTCAAGCAGGGTGGGAAACTGGGATATATGCAAACATAGAGGAGAGAGGAGAGAGGAGAGAGAGAGAGAGAGAGAGAGAGAGAGAGTCTTAACATTCCTTCTGACCCCGCAAACGCAAATGACTCTTATTTTCCTCTTTCGTTCCTAGAGATTCTTTAATTCTGCACTGTAACCACAAACACAGTGGGAAGCATTTTAAACCAGAAAACGAACAAATTGCAGTTTCTAGTTAGGGGGGCAATGGCTGGATTAGATGCTGGAGATATTCAGCTAAGTGGAAGCCTCAGGGACCGGGAGTGATTGCTGGCCTGGCTTTTTAGCTCATGTGGCTCACTTACAGCATGATGGATCTAGCCAGCGCCTTCTGCGTAAGGGTGAGGAAGGCAAAAGGTTCGAACGCATAACGTCACATGACGGGCCATGGGGATAAGAAGGTCTTCTCAGGGGGCAGCTGTCAAGAGCTCAAACCCGCCAAGTGTCCCTGTTTTCCAGGATGTACAGAAGCCGTCCCGGTTTCTGATTTGATCCCATAATGTCCTGGTTTTACTTAGGACGTCCCTATTTTCATTGGAAAAATGTTGAAGGGTAGGGAGGTATGTGCCCCCGAGGGAAGTTTTTAAAATGTTTTTAAATGTTTAATGTTTATTATGTTTTTCAGTATGTTGGAAGTCACCCAGAGTGGCTTGGGCAACCCAGTTGGATGCGCAGGCTAGAACCCATAATCAAATTGTTGTTGTTGTTGTTGTTGTTGTTGTTGTTTAATAGGACATCCCTATTTTCATTGGAGAAATGTTGGAGGATATGAAGAGCTGACATGGTGGGGCAAAGGGCTGCCATATGACTGGATTTTCCTGGACATTACTGGGATTTCAAAGGTGGAATTTTGGAATGGCGATGCTTTGTCCTGGATCTTCGGCTTGTTTGTTGTTGTTTAGTCGTTTAGTCGTGTCCGACTCTTCGTGACCCCCTGGACCAGAGCACGCCAGGCACTCCTGTCTTCCACTGTCTCCTGCAGTTTGGTCAAACTCATGCTGGTAGCTTCGAGAACACTGTCCCACCATCTCGTCCTCTGTCGCCCCCTTCTCCGTGTGCCCTCCATCTTTCCCAACGTCAGGGTCTTTTCCAGGGAGTCTTCTCTTCTCATGAGGTGGCCAAAATATTGGAGCCTCAGCTTCAGGATCTGTCCTTCCAGTGAGCGCTCAGGGCTGATTTCCTTAAGAATGGAGAGGTTTGATCTTCTTGCAGTGCATGGGACTCTCAAGAGTCTCCTCCAGCACCAGAATTCAAAAGCATCAATTCTTCAGTGATCAGCCTTCTGTTCTTAGGCTTACAAACAATGAATAACAACAACATGAAATAACATAATAAAGCAACTATAGCATAAATCATATAGAATAATTAACAAATCATCAATAAAAAGACCTCCAGCTATCCATGTGTCCGTTGCGTATATTCTTTTCTCTCTCTCTCTCTCTCTTTCTCTCCTTTGGTAGTTTATTCTTCTTATATTCTCTCTCCTTGCACTTTGGCAAGAACTGTATACAGATGAAGGGGAAGGAGATTTTGAGGGCCCCTCAAGAGAGGCGGATAAGAGGAGATCTCCCAGGGTCAGAGGCTGTGACAAGGGAAGGGTGAGCTCAGGTGAGAGCTGGGAGGGCACACCTTCCTCTGTAGGGGATGAAAGTTAAGATATAATGGTGAGAGAGGATCTTGTCGTATCTTTTTCATCGGTGAAACAACTGCAACCAGTAAAACATTGCTAGCAAAGCAACAACTACCTGACAATAACATTTCTGGCACGGGTCTTTTTTTTTTTTTAATGATATTTATTCAGAGTTTAAAAGTTACAAAAAGAAAAAAGAACAATACAAAATACAAAAGAAGAATACAACAACAACAAAGAAAGGAAAATAAAATAAATAAAAATGAAAATGAAAAATACATTCACTTAAATATATAAAAAGAACTGATTAAACCTTTACATAACTTTCTTCCTTTACTTATTTCCTTGACCTCCCCTCACCTCCCAATTTTGTATTCTAGTTCAAATCGTTCAAATTCTAGTTCAAATTCTGGCACGGGTCTTGCTGCTCTGCAAGGAGCCTGGCTTAAATACAGTTCAGGGGGAGGAGTGCGTGACACAGAGATGGCTGCCATATCCTTATTCCAGAGGAAGCTGGCAGCAGCAAAAGCAAATGCCAGATGGGAAAATGATGGTTGACTCTCTTCCCCAACCTCCCAGAAGTACCAACTGCTAGTACAGGTGTGAGCAGAAGCATTTCGTGGCGAGCCCCCCCCCCCCCAGGGGAAATAATGACACTTGACACAGTTATTAAGGTTAATGGGCTAAATAAGGCCACAACTTTATTGGTTACAGGTGATGAGCGGTATTGGCTCAGGCATTGGTCCTAACTGACTATATCCGACTCCAGCCCATCCGCTTGAAGTCCGGGAAGGGTTAACCACCAGTAGGGGGAGTCCTGCTGATGACATCAACTAGGAACTCCCCCGGGGTCACCGCTTGGGGGCGTGCCTTAGGCCCTCACCTTCCCAGGCTTCGGACTGGGCCACTGCGGGGCAGGTGATGGCACTTCCTCCCCTCTTCCATCTATACTAAGAAAGTTGTGATGACTTGCCGATCAGAAGGTCGGCGGTTGGAATCCCCACAACGGGGTGAGCTCCCGTTTCTCAGTCCCTGCTCCTGCCAACCTAGCAGTTCAAAAGCACGTCAAAGTGCAAGTAGATAAATAGGTACCACTCCGGCGGGAAGGTAAACAGTGTTTCTGTGCACTGCTGTGGTTCGCCAGAAGCGGCTTAGTCATGCTGGCCACATGACCCGGAAGCTGTATGCTGGCTGCCTCGGCCAATAAAGTGAGATGAGCACTGCAACCCCAGAGTCGGCCATGACTGGACCTAATGGTCAGGGGTCCCTTTACCTTTACCTTTAGGTGAAAACCAAGTGGCTGGTGCCAATTTGCCAAGTGGAAAAATTCCTACCAGGCCCTCAATGGCGACCAACCAAGGTCCATAGCAAGGTCAAGGAACGAAAACCTTAAAGGGTGAGAAGGTGGGAAACAGGAACAGCTGGTATAAGGGAAAAGAGGGAAATCCCCAGCTGCGCCTGCGTTTAAATTGGGCAAGCCATGCCCCCAAAGGCAGCCAATTGGCTGGCCAGGGGGTGACGTGGCCGGGGAATCCCCCAATCGCGCGGGGGCTAGGGCCGTGACGCCCACAATCCCACCTCCTCTGCAGGGCGGAAGTGGCTTTGTAGCTCAAGGACGGAGCATCTCCTCTGCAACCAGAATGTCCCAGGTACGCTCCTCAATGGCAACTCCAGGTAGCTGGCTAGTGATACCCCTCCTTTGACCTGCTATCTCATGGGCTTTCTCCAGTGATGGAGCAACGCAGTGTTTTTCTACTTTTCAACTGCACTTTCTTTTGATACTAAAATCATCTCCGAAAGCTCAAGAATACATTTATCTTTCATCATTTAATCTGCCGGGAGGCATAAACCTGTCAAGAGCACCACGGAGGTTTTAAATGACACCTTAATGAGGGGAGCTGCAGATAAGAATTGGCCCATTTGGAACAGCTTCCAAGACAAAAGAAAAATGGACCTGACTGGCTCAGCCTGCCTGCCGCCTTATTGGAGGGCTGGTGGCTGCAGATTGAGTTTCAAAAATGCAGGTGTTGCAATAATCATAATATATTGTCTTCCCTAATATCCGTTTTCAGGACCAAAGGGGATTCGATCAAGTCATTGCCGAGCGTAATGGGAAATTAATGTTTTTATTGTTTCTCCTTTTTTTGCAGACATTTCTTGTTAAATGAAGACTGATACCATTATCAAGTTTTAACAGGGAAGCCTCAAGAATGCTGCCTTATTCTTCGAGGCATTTGGTAACACAGTTAGGTTTCCTTTTCTAAAAACACACAGTATTTTAATAAAGCTGTTACAGCAAGTCATTTGAATTTCAAAAATGTCGGTTGGCTGAGTGTTGGGGGTTTTTTTGTTTTTTTTTATCTAAGTGGAAAGTTCGTTTGAGAAACCACTGCCTATTAATTTGGCCCAGTGCAAGTTCCAGTTGGGCACCAGGATGCTGTTTTCCCCAAAATACGCCCCACTTGCCCCTCACCTGACCTTGCAGGTGAAGTCACGTGAGGGGCAGGTGAATAAGCTGCTGCCAGGGCACTCCCTAAATGTTCACTGACAAGGGAAGTCATAGTACTTGCTCTAGCTTGCCTTGGTCAGATGTCACCTGGGGTCCTATGTCCAGTTCTGTGCACCCCAGTTTATGATAAAGGAAAGCAAGACTTATGAGGAATGGCTTAGGCCAGGGCATGGGTAGGCAACTAAGACCTGGGGGCCGGATCTGGCCCAATCGCCTTCTCAATCCGGCCCATGGACGGTCCGGGAATCAGCGTGTTTTGACATGAGTAGAATGTGTGCTTTTATTTCAAATGCATCTCTGGGTTCTTTGTGGGGCATAGGAATTCGTTCATATTTTCCCCCCCACAAGTTCTGAGGGACAGTGGACCGGCCCCCTGCTGAAAAAGTTTGCTGACCCCTGGTTTAGGGAGTTGGTTATACTTAGAAACCAACTAAGATACAGATCCTGGAAGGACAGATCCTGAAGCTGAGGCTCCAAGACTTTGGCCACCTCATGAGAAGAGAAGACTCCCTGGAAAAGACCCTGATGCTGGGAAAGATGGAAGGTGCAAGGAGAAGGGGAAGGAGAAGGGGACGACAGAGGAAGAGATGGTGGGACAGTGTTCTCAAAGGTACAAACATGAGTCTGACCAAACTGCGGAAGGCAGTTGAAGACAGGAGTGCCTGGCGTGCTCTGGTCCATGGGGTCATGAAGAGTCGGACATGACTAAATGACTAAACAACAACAACAACCAAACTAGAAAAGAAAAGACAGAGGTGACATTCAGGTATCTGAGGGTCTGCCATAGGGCAGGGCCCCAATTTCAAGAAAGAAGATTCTGACTAAACATTAGGAAGAACTTTCTGATGGTAAGAGCTGTTGGACCGTGGAATTGACTCCCTTGGAAAGTGGTGGACTCTCCTTCCTTGGAGGTTCTTAAACAGTGACTGGGTGGCCATCTGGTCAATGATTCTTTAGTTGAGATTCCTGCATCGCAGGAGGTTGGACTAGATTTCCCTTAGCGTCCGCTCCAACTCTACTCTTCAATGATTCTATGATGCAGAGTGAGGCTTGCTGTCAGGGCCAGTCAGATGATTGGCACCAAGAGCAAGCCAGTTGGGATAGGCAGTGCTACAAAGTTGCTCACATGCAGCCAATCCCAGCCTGAAATTGGCACCTGTCAGTTGATGGATGTTGACTTAACTCTGCATGGAATTGGCTGCACAACAGTGAACTGCCCTGATCTGGGGGCTACAGATCGGTGTTCCAAGGCCAGATCAGTGGGGGTCCATGCACAGCCCTAACCTGTAGCCCTCCACTTATGGTTGGACTACAGTTTGCCTCATTATTGGTCATGCTGGCTGGGGCTGATGGGAACTGGTGTCCAACCCCTTGAAGAACCACAGGTTTCTCATTCCCAATCTAAGCTTCATGGGTAGAACCATATAGGTCTGGCGTATAGTAGAAAGCAACAGAAATATTGGAGGAGGACAGTGACTGTACTGGGGACCCCCTGGATTTGTTATCCCGCCTTTCACTCCCTTTAAGGAGTCTCAAAGCGGCTAACAATCTCCCTTTTCCCTTCCTCCCCCACAACAAACACTCTGTGAGGTGAGTGGGGCTGAGAGACTTCACAGAAGTGTGACTGGCCCAAGGTCACCCAGCAGCTGCAGGTGGAGAAGCGGGGAAGCGAACCTGGTTCCCCAGATTACGAGTCCACCGCTCTGAACCACTACACCACACTGGCTCTCTTTTGCTGCTGCCTGTTCCCCTTCAGCCCACCCCAACAGCCTAAATTACGAAGTTTGCTGCCTTCTTGGGAGGTGTGCTGTCCTCAGACTCCAAAAATTAATGTGGTAGAGAAACTGTCCTTGTTGCTACCTTGTTTGCAGTTGCTATGTGCACACAGGAGGCATCAAAAGGGGATTCTGTTGAGCTACATTTCATTCTTAAAAAGCAAAGGCATTTACCTCCAGCCATAATACATGCCATTACACCTGCTGTGCTATTAAGCTTTTCCTCGTTTGGAAGCAGACCCTGGCGATTTCCGCCCGAATCCTCCTCCTGGTGCAGCCGAACCCCTCGACCGAGAAACCCGCGGTCTCCAAACAATGCTATAAAGGACATTGCAGGCTATGGCCGGATCACGTTGTGTGTAATTGATTTCACAAGCAAGACGGGCACTTCTTCTGTTATGCTTCCTGCTTCCCTCCAAAAAGTCTTGAGAGGGGCCGTTAAGTTTTCACTCGCATCGAGGGATGCTCTCACTTGGTCCGGACCTGTCAGCTTGTTAGCAATTTAATAGGGTCTTTTTCCATTTCCCGGAGCGACTCGGAAGACTGTTTGGCACAACCCGTCAGCGAGCAGATATGACAGGTCCATTGATTTCTAGTAATCTTGAAGCTGAAATGATCATCTCGCATCACATATCACTGCCAAAGCTGCGGAGCAAATCGGAGCTGCCACAAGATACAATAGTTATTCCTGCCCAGTTGTTAACACAGAAGGACCAGATTTCATGAGAACACAATGCTAACGCACTCCCACAGAGTCCTACAGACATGGCTCGGCTATACAGCGAAATGACTCCCACCCTAGATATGCAGAACCTACCTCCTCATTGGGCAAAAAACAAAAAACAAGCTGGTATTGTAATTAACAGCTGACGCCCTGCCTTGGGCTCATTAAACTGTGGTTTTTATTATTACAGTGGTTCCTCTGGCTGCAGACATGATCTGCATGAAAAGGGGCTTCTGCGCATGTGTGAAGCGTGATAGAGCGCTTCTGCACATGCGCGAACTGCGCAGAACACTTCTGCATGTGCGGCGAAGCCCAGAGGTAAACACTTCTGGGTTTGCCACGTTCATAACCCGAAAAAACGCAACATGAATCGTTCGCAAGAAGAGGGATGACTGTATTTGTTATTGCAATTAATATTATATTTATCTATATCCCACCTTTTTCCCAGACCAGGACTCAAGGCAGCTTGCACAAATTAAAATAAACCAGAATTGGCTCATAGAATCATAGAATTGTACAGCTGGAAGGGACCCTAAGGGTCATCCATTCTGACCCCTAGCAATGCAGGAATGTGAGAGTTCTAAGCCTTCTTATGGCATAGGTAAAGGTAAAGGTAAAGGTACCCCTGCCCGTACGGGCCAGTCTTGACAGACTCTGGGGTTGTGCGCCCATCTCACTCAAGAGGCCAGGGGCCAGCGCTGTCCGGAGACACTTCCGGGTCACGTGGCCAGCGTGACATCGCTGCTCTGGCGAGCCAGAGCTGCACACGGAAACGCCGTTTACCTTCCCGCTGGTAAGCGGTCCCTATTTATCTACTTGCACCCGGAGGTGCTTTCGAACTGCTAGGTTGGCAGGCGCTGGGACCGAGCAGCGGGAGCGCACCCCACCGCAGGGATTCGAACCACCGACCTTTCGATCGGCAAGTCCTAGGCGCTGAGGCTTTAACCCACAGCGCCACCTGCATCTTATGGCATGCTTCCCCTCAAATGAACACGAGGACCTCAGAACTCTCCCCTGGCCCCCATCCCACTGCTGTTTACTGTTGTCTGGATTTAATTCAGACCAGATCATTTTCTAATGTCTAAAAATGACAAAGTTGAATTGAATCATGCCTCTCAGCTGGGAGATAATCGCTAGACTTCTGCTGAGCATCCATCACTCGGTAATTCAGCAGAATACCTTTTCTGGTGAGTTGTAGTTTTGTGTGTGTGTGTGTGTGTGTGTGTGTGTGTGTGTGTGTGTGTGTGTGTGAAGCCCCTCAAGAGCTCTCTGTGTGGCTGGAGGCCACATGCACTCACAGCCCCAAGCGTTGGTTTGAGAAATACTGAGAGTCTAATTGGAGCCCGGCTGAATCCGGTTCATGCCTCCCTCTCCCATCAGAAGAAAGAAAAAGGAGTAATGCTTCCCCCTCAGAGATTGACAGTGTAAGGAACAGCAAACCCATCATTCTTCAAGCTGCAAGATCTGAGAGGCAGGGAGAAGGCTGAACCTGGATTTTGGAGCCAGCCGCAGCAGCCCAAATTAATAGCTGTGGAATTCAAGCCAGCTCTAAAAGATGGAGCCATTAATCACCCACAGACAAGTTTTCTTGGGTCTCATACTGTAGTCCAAGAGTAATTTATCCCATTCTCTGGGCCAATACAAAGGGTGGAGGAGGGAGGTAGCTGGTAGTTGAAACATCTAATAATAAGTTCTCCTGGGATTTCATCGGGAGTTGTGAAGATTTGTGGGGCTGGTCTTCTTGGGCAGGGATGGGCGGACTTCAGACTTGTGGGATTGACTTTGTTTTTCACTAGAACCCCAAAATTCAACAACCTAATGCAAAACATAGTATGAAAGAATTGGGAGACCAGGAATTTGTTTTGAGTGCCACAGCGGAACAGAGCTTACATTCTCTCTACAGAAGCAATCCATTACTGGCTACCCCACATTTCTGTCATTTCAACGGGGGCGGTCTATGGTTCCTCTTGTTAACTAATTGGGAATCTTTGCCAATCTGCTGCAAAACTCTCAAGAGATCCACCAGGAGTTCCAGATCTACCTTCTGCCTGCCCCAGTTCTATCAAAAAGAATAAAACAGTGGAACGGTCTCCCTCAGAGGGTGGTGGACTCTCCTTCCTTGGAGGTTTCAAAGCAGAGTGTCACAGTCCGGTTCACGGGCAATCAAAGTCCTGGCAGGGGACAGACGTCAGGACTGGGGGCAAGATGGCTGGGTGGGAGCAGGAACGGGGGTCCAGAAGCCAGGAGTCAGGAAGCCAAGAGTCTGAGGATCAGAGAGCCGGGAGTCAGACCCTTGACTTCTTGAGGATCAAGAAGCAAGGAGTCAAGAAGTCAAGGGTCCGAGGATCAAGAAGCAAGGAGTCAAGAAGTCAAGGGTCCGAGGATCAAGAAGTAAGGAGTCGCAAAGTCAAGGGTCCGAGGATCAAGAAGCAAGGAGTCAAGAAGTCAAGGGTCCGAGGATCAAGAAGCAAGGAGTCACGAAGTCAAGGGTCCGAGGATCAAGAAGCAAGGAGTCACGAAGTCAAGGGTCCGAGGATCAAGAAGAAAGGAGTCACGAAGTCAAGGGTCCGAGGATCAAGAAGCAAGGAGTCACGAAGTCAAGAGTCCGAGGATCAAGAAGCAAGAAGTCAAGAAGTCAAGGGTCCGAGGATCAAGAAGCAAGGAGTCAAGAAGTCAAGGGTCCGAGGATCAAGAAGCAAGGAGTCACGAAGTCAAGGGTCCGAGGATCAAGAAGCAAGGAGTCACGAAGTCAAGGGTCCGAGGATCAAGAAGCAGGGAGTCACGAAGTCAAGGGTCCGAGGATCAAAAAGCAAGGAGTCACGAAGTCAAGGGTCCGAGGATCAAGAAGCAAGGAGTCACAAAGTCAAGGGTCCGAGGATCAAGAAGCAAGGAGTCACGAAGTCAAGGGTCCGAGGATCAAGAAGCAAGGAGTCACGAAGTCAAGGGTCCGAGGATCAAGAAGCAAGGAGTCAAGGAGCCAAACGCAGCAAGGCAGGGGACATGTTGCTGTGGCAAAGAGCCAAAGGGAAATGCTGACCTTATATCCCTTCCTGGCTCTTGCCACCAGGTGCTGTGAGTTACCAAGCAGCCTCACCTCTGCAGCCATGCCTTGCCTCTCCAGAACAAACTTAGGAAGGCCCCAGTCTTGCCAAGTCCTATTGGTCACAGGGCCTGGCTCCTGCACGCACACCTGACACAGAGGATGGATGGCCATCTGTCATGGATGCTTTAGTTTAGATTTTGCAAGGCACTAGGTGACCCATATTGGTCCCTTCCAACGCTATGAATCTATGGAAACAGAGCTCTTCAAAACTCTCCTGGGAACCTTCTGGGCAGTCTCAGGTAGACTATAAGGTCCATCAAGCACCAGAAGGGAATGACTGGTGTGAAGGTACGAAGTTTTCATAGATGCACCATCAAGAATGCAAATCACTCAGCTGCCTCTTAATTGTGTTAATTAATGATTTCCTTCTATCGGTCCACTATACAAAGTGTCCTCTCATACTGTATTATGGTGTGGTTCACTGGTTTCACAGCCATGGACAGAAAGTCCCTACAGAGGGTGGTGAAGACAGCACACGATATCATGGGCTGTCCCCTCAGTCCGCTAGTTGTCATCGCAGGAGCCTGTTGCCTCAGAAGAACCAGGAACATTCTCAGGGATGACTCACACCCTGACCAGCACCTTTTTAATCTCCTGCCCTTGGGCAGGAGATATAGAAGCACGATAAGCCACACCAACAGGTTAAAGAACAGTTTCTACCTGTGGGCCATGAGGCTGCTGAATGGAAGACAGCAACATTGCAGCTGACGTTTGGGGTTGGTGGTCATACGACAACACACAGAGAGTAACAAGGACTGAGAGATTGGGGGGGGGCTCATTTAATCTCACTGTAAACAGGTGGAACAGTGACAATAAAGTATTTCTATATTAAAGTATAGAAGAGCAACACACACACACACACACACACACACACACACACACACACACACCCCATTCCCTCTCCCCATAAGTGATTTTTTGGGGGAATGCAAAATGCAAAACAGCAGATGACCCTACCTTCCCCTAAACAGCAGTTCTCAACCTGTGGGTCCCCAGATGTTGTTGGACTACAACTCCCATCATCCCTGAGCTCTGGCCTTGATAGCTAGGGGTGATGGGAGTTGTAGTTCGACAACATCTGGGGCAACCTCTGCAGCAAATGAGAGTCTCCCACCTCCTGAGGCGCTCTGGTCCCCTGTTCCGCTTGGGGTTTGTCCTGAAATCTGCTGCCCTGCCCTTGATTCCGCTCACAGATTCTAGCCCTGCCCCTCCTTCACTGTGAACAGCCCTTCAGCTATTTGAAGACCATGATCAAGACTCTTCCGAATCTCCTCTTCTCCAGGCTCAACTCTTCCCGCATAGGAATTAGTTTCCCGTGCCCTCCCTCATCCCAGTTGCTCTCTTCTGGGCATGCTCTGGGCACCCACTGACTATATGGCGAAAGGTTGAATTTTAACAGGCAAGTTAAGTAGGACTTGGGGAATGTTAGAATTTTCTAAAGGTTAGATGGTTCTTTCCGTATTGGTTTTCAATTAGAGGTTTTAGTGTAGCACTTAACTTTACATCCTTAGTTTTCTTTTTCTTTTTTAGTTGTATCTCTCCCGTAAGCTTTTTCAGTTAGATTGGCCTTGACATTTAATACATCGCAAATCCCATTTTTCTTTCTGCATGTTCCCTCCCAAGTGGTTCACCAACACACGTGACCAGTCACATGATCAAGTCTTGGTAGCTCAGCTGAGCGTGAGATAAGAAAGGCATAAATCCAGGCGGGACAAACAAACAAACCTGCAATGAATCCAAAACCAGGCACAATTCAACTTATCTATAAGGGAATATTTGCACTATATGGAGAGACCTCTTCTTCAAAATGGTGGCTGCTGCTGCTCAGGCTGTGCAGAAAAAAAGCATTTTGGTTCCAGAAATTCATTCTGGTTGTGCAGATAAAATATGCCTGCTAGAATTCTACAGGAGGTGGAATTAGTGTGTGAAAACAGTCCAGATCTAAGGATCCCCAGGCATGTGTTAGAATTCCTGGTCTATGATTGCAGTCATGGGATTGTTATCTATCACATGACGGTGTATGTTTTGACTCCACAGAGTGGGAAGTGACGGAGACAGGATGTTTGTGTTACTGTGTTCCGTGAAGTGGGACTATTGTCCTTTGTCCTTTCTCTTTGCTTTCTGATACTAGAGAGAGAGGGAGTCATGTTGCAGTGCTCCGTGTGTGTTGATATGTAAATAAAGTAGATTAGCCAAAATGCTGAGTTGCTGAAGTCTGTTACACAAGTGCACAAACACTGCGGATCCCTAAGTGTGCTGGTGTCAGTTGGCATTGGTTGCTGTGATTTCGGGCTGAAGAAAGCTTTTGAAGCTCCCAAACGATCGACCAGGAGGGAGGGAATATGCCATTCGGGCATGTGTCTCTGACAGGGTCCTACTCGAGTGTCGGCTGAACTCCTGACAGTATGCTCCTCCAGATGGTGGAGACCTCAGGTGCCATCCTGTCTCCCAGGCATCTTCACTTGGTCACAAGTGGCTGCCTAATTTCAGACACCATTCCAGAGCCTTTGTCCACCTCTGGTAATGCTGTTAGAACATGTGGGAATGTTAAGGATAGTAGGAAATGATATATTGAATAATTATTATCCTTCCTTCACTCATGCTAGTGAGTGATGTAGAAGAGCAAATTCCCCTTAATATAGCTGGAAGCAGGTCTGCAGATTCATTTGAATCTCTTAGTTAAGACTATTTCCTGGTGCCCCCTTTTATCCCTCCTAAAAGAACAAAGACACAATAGTCTTTCTGAGTAAAGTAACAAAAGTTTACTCACATTTCAGCTCACGA
Source organism: Podarcis gaigeae (assembly GCF_964106915.1). Lineage (NCBI taxonomy): Eukaryota > Metazoa > Chordata > Lepidosauria > Squamata > Lacertidae > Podarcis > Podarcis gaigeae. The sequence goes on from NC_139678.1 coordinate 2,903,866, forward strand.
TATGATCCCTGAAAGTCAGGCTTTCCTTAGTAGTTACACAATCAAGTGTGAGTTCGTCTCATAGGAAGACTGAACTCATGTGCTGCTGGCCGAGAGCCAGCAGGCAGCAAAAAATACATTAAGACAACAAAATGGCTGTAGGAGAGCAGCATGGCAACAAAATATAGAACAGGACAACAGAAAGACAAAAGAGACTAAAACTAGAGACTGATAAAATGGATGTGTGACTCGGCCCTTTTAGGGAGTCGGCCAGAGCCACAACCTGTCAGGATTTATGATCTCCCTCTCACCCCAAGAGATGGCAGGCTGGTGGTTTTATGGGTTTTTTTCAGATTTATTGGTATTTACACAGTAGCTCAGTCCGAGAACATAGCTCAATTGTCACTCGATGATCCAGTTGAGTCTACTGGAAGGTGGGCTCTTCTCCAACAGGAAACATGCCATCAGCTCCTCCCCTTCTTGTGGGTTTGATGCCAAGCCTGAATTCTGCCCAATCTCTTAGAGCGAGGGGATTCTGGAACAGACTGCCCAGCTTGTCCCTCTTCCCCTGATAGCGTGTCTGAAAGTTGTGGCTGCTCTGTCTGTCTCACGTCTCCCTGGGAGTTTAGGACCTGCATTCCAGGGAAGGAGGGGCTCACTTCACCCTCTGCCTGTGAAGAAAGCAAGCCCCCCGTCTCTGTCCGCCTCCCTCCCGCCCCCCAACCCTCTGATTCCTCGCTTTCACTCTGGGAAGGAACACTCCTGACACGCCCATCTCCCAGGTCACATGCAGGGGGGAGTAGCTCCAAACCAGTGGAACAGGAAGTTACACTGACTGGATGTCCCCCTGCCTGTGCCCATTCTAGGGAAATAAGGAATGTTGCATTTGACTGCACCAATGGATTACATCCCGCAAAACACACAGAGAGAGATGGAGCAGAATGTATCATGATGTCATAGTTGTTTGGTTATCATTCTTTAGAATCCTCTAGAACATCATGGAAGTGAGAATGGGGAGGCTACCAAAGAGAGAAAGCAGAGCTGCAGAACATCCAGAAGCTCCGGCTTTCCTGGAAAGGCCATGATTCCAACTGGCTCTCAGCTGAGAGGAGAAGTGAGACGATGAAAACCTGAAACCATCTAGGCCATGTCACAGCCTGTAAAGAAGATTTAGCCTCAAGGAGAAGAGCAAGGAGACCTCCTTGAAGCAAGTGGGGAAGGTAGATCTCAGGTAGCTTTCAAGTTGTCTTCTTGTCCGAGTCATCAGAGAAAGGCAGAAGGAGGGGGATCAGCATTTGGTTCCAGGCAGCTAGCAGACAATGAACATCTGCTGCAGCTGCTCTGAAGGCTGAAGGCTGCTTAGTTGGGTACAGATGGAAGGAAGAATGGATGGACCTGAGCGTACACCAGATCTGGTCATCCTGGGGAGTTGGAAAACCATTTATATGGACACGAAAGAAGAAAAGCACTGCCCTGAAATCAAGGTGGAGAGAAACAGCGAGATGAACTGTCACCAGGAAAGTGGGGATACTGGTCCGACACTGGAACAAGGGGCAGAGTCAAAGAGAAGAATCCCGGGTAAGGACGTGCCAGATCAATCCATTCCCACCGATCAGGGAGTGGGCTGTTCTGGGCAAGCAGGAGTGATGGACCCAAGTCAGCAGGCAGCTGTGGCAGGGAGTGTCCGAAACAGCACATCCCTCCGCAAAGCATCTCACCGGAGCATCCAGCGAGGCCTCGCCGGGCAGGAACCACACCGGGCCAACCAGCCATTTATCAGCCTGCAGCCCCCAATGGCCTCCCGTGTGGAGCATGCAAGCGAGGCAGATGCCCTCGAAGACGGCGTGAGCTGGATCAACCCAAGAACAGGCAAAACGATGAAATGTAAAAGCCAACAGACAAGTAGGATTTGGCAGCTGAAGCCCCTCTGTGCAATTCTACACCCTTCAACAGAAGAACCCCAGGTAAGCCAAGACTCAAAGGAAAGTGAAGAGGGCAGGTCAGGAGAAAGCACCTTTTCTTCAGGTAAGACAAAGAGAGAGGGACGTACAGGGCAGGAATCGCACAGCAGCAACCAGGAGCAAGATTTACAAAGTGGCATGGGCCCATCCCAGCTTCAGAGCCAACATCTAGGGAAAGCCCAAGAGATTAGTCAAGAGCCAGAAGATCAGAAACCTCAAAATCGCAGTGAAGATGGCCCAGCATCTCAGGAGACACCACAGCCGTCTCAGGTGAGGCCCACAGATGGAGGTGGTACAAATAGGGCCATCACTTGGATCAGCAAGAAAACTGGCTCAGAAATGGTCAGCAGAAATCAACAGACAAGCTTGATTTGGGAGAGGAAGCCCCTTTCAGAAATTCTTCACCCTGCAATTCAGCAACCCCAGGAAAGCCGAGAATCAAAAAAAGGAGGGTCAATGGGGAAGGTGGTTTTTTCAGAAGAGAGCAGGTCAGGGAAAATCACGGTGCTTTACAGTGATCTGCAGCCAGAAGCATCACCATCCCAACCTGGGGGTCGAGAGCAGTGGAGGTGTCAAGCGCCAGAGGAACAGAAGGTATGGGATTCCACTAAGCAACGCAATGGCCAAGGCTCACCAGATGTCCCCAAACGTTCCCGGTCATCACAGACAGACGTAGCTGGTGTCAAGAGGGACCACACTTGGGTCAGCCAAAGAACTGGTGCTGAAATGAAATGCAAAGGTCAGCAGACAAGCAGTACGTGGGAAATGAAACCTCTTTCGGAAATTCTACAGTCCGCAGGTCAAGAATCTCAGCAAAAGAGAGGCAAGGTCAATGGAAGAGCAAGAATGTTTGACAGGGCTCGATCTGACGTTGGAAGTAAAGTGAACAGGGAGATGACGCTGTCATATACGGAAGGAGAGGAAATTGAACAAACATACAGCATAATTTCCCTAGAAAGGGGAATCCTGTTGAACAGGAAAACCCGCAAAATCCTCGTAAACCGTGGTCAACAGACAGTGGAGGCCCTCCCTTCCACCACTGTTCAAATAACACTGGATAACTACAGAAGAAAAGGGTATCAAACTCTGGTAGTAAATGAACCAGAGACCACAGTGGAAGAAAGCGAAGGGGGAGGAAGTGCTTCCAGGGGGCAGCAAACCATCAGTCAATGGGTCCACAGTGACATGCCTGATCGAAGGGCGTATCAAGACTCCATGGAGTCATATGAGACATTTGTAACTAACAAGCATCCTAGCGACGAGATCCTGTTCAAAATAGAGTCATCATTGGTCTTTGTGCCCGTAGATGAGGAGGACCTCCTGTTGATCTATGGCCAAGAGGATTCTGAGAAGGAAGGAAGCTTCATCAACAACCAAACGGGCAAAGAGTTGGAATCGCGGTGCCTGCAGACAGAGGAGCTTTTCTTCCACAAGCCTGACCTGGAGGCAAAAGCGTTGGAAAGCTAAGTCAAACCCCACCACCCCCACCCCCATCAGAAGGAGCACACTGGAAAGGAATTCCTTAACTGAACGGATTATCTGTCTGGTGGGTGAAGCCTGAGTACCAGCAAGACCCAGAAATGGGAGTCCACTAGAGGGATCGTAGACACATGAAATGGAATAATGTGCCCTGACAGATGTTGGTTAGGCAGATAAAAGAAGCACATCGTGAATGGGGTTAGGAAAGGCAGAAGAAAATAAAATAAACATAACCCAGGGAGTATCAGCAGTTTGCGTTTCATTTGGCTCACATCTCAGTGCGTGATTTTGGTTGCCCTTCTTGAGGTTGTCTTTGCAGAAAGAGGAATGTTACGTCAGCATGCCCCGTGGCCTGTGAGCATGGCGTGCTCACATTGCGCTGCCCTGGCCCCCTCAATCACAGGGCAAGCTGGGTTGCTAGACTTCATTCAGTAATGCCTTCCTAGACAGAGTCCAAAAGAGTCTGTGAGAGAGAGAGAGAGCGCACACACACACACACACACACACACACACACACACACACACACACACACTATATGCTTACATATGTTGTTGTTGTTTAGTCGTTTAGTCGTGTCCAACTCTTCGTGACCCCCTAGACCAGAGCACGCCAGGCACTCCTGTCTTCCACTGCCTCCCGCAGTCTGGCCAAACTCATGCTGGTAGCTTCGAGAACACTGTCCCACCATCTCGTCCTCTGTCGTCCCCTTCTCCTTGTGCCCTCCATCTTTCCCAACATCAGGGTCTTTTCCAGGGAGTCTTCTCTTCTCATGAGGTGGCCAAAGTATTGGAGCCTCAGCTTCAGGATCTGTCCTTCCAGTGAGCACTCAGGGCTGATTTCCTTCAGAATGGATAGGTTGGATCTTCTTGCAGTCCTTAGGACTCTCAAGAGTCTCCTCCAGCACCATAATTCAAAAGCATCAATTCTTCGGCGATCAGCCTTCTTTATGGTCCAGCTCTCACTCCCATACATCACTACTGGGAAAACCATAGCTTTTACTATATGGACCTTTGTTGGCAAGGTGATGTCTCTACTTTTTAAGATGCTGTCTAGATGCCTACACACAGACACACACACACAAATATATATATATATATATATATATATATATATATGCAGGTTTTGGTGTCTTCGGGTGTCTTCCCGTGTAAAAGTTGGGGTGTCTAGGCGACGTTTCGACGAGGTCTCACTCGTCATCTTCAGGCTGGTGCTTTCGGCTTCTTGTTACTGGAACAGAGCGGGATCTCAATGTTTGAGTTCCTATAAATACTGTAGAGGGGGTGTGGTGTCTAGCCTCCAATGTTCTGGGCAGAGAGGAAGTTCCCAGGCTAGTGTGCCTTTTCTTCTTTTGTTCCTTAATTACTTGAGAGATACCTTGAGTGATTTCTTGAGTGATATCCTGAGTACCACTTAGGTGGGTCATTAGGTGTGGATTAGTTGCTAAAGTCTTTGTGTCTTGACCTCTTGAACTTTGTGAAGAGTTTTCCTGAGAAGATGGCTGTATTGCACTTAGTTGTGCTTTGGCTTGGCTTCGTGTATAGGGGCGAGCTGTGGTTTTGTGGCTTGTGTCAGCCAGATCTGTGTAGGGAGATCTGTTGCTTTCCAACACATGAAAGAAACAGGACACGAAATTAATTTTGCAGATTCCAAATTGCTCTTTAACACGGAACATCACCACAAGAGAATAATCATGGAAGCCATCGAGATAGAGAAACACCCTCACAACATGAACAAGCGTGACGACACATCCCGCTTGCCAGACATCTGGAAATTAGCCCTCCCCACAAAAACTGACACCAGATCCAGAGGCACACAGAACGCCAACACCAATCAACCACACCAGACCCAAACCCAGACCCTCTCCACAGATGAATTACTGACACCATCCAGTAGCCAATCCATGGTGGCACCTCCGGATGCTGCACCCCCCTGCAATCCCTACACAGATCTGGCTGACACAAGCCACAAAACCACAGCTCGCCCCTATACACGAAGCCAAGCCAAAGCACAACTAAGTGCAATACAGCCATCTTCTCAGGAAAACTCTTCACAAAGTTCAAGAGGTCAAGACACAAAGACTTTAGCAACTAATCCACACCTAATGACCCACCTAAGTGGTACTCAGGATATCACTCAAGAAATCACTCAAGGTATCTCTCAAGTAATTAAGGAACAAAAGAAGAAAAGGCACACTAGCCTGGGAACTTCCTCTCTGCCCAGAACATTGGAGGCTAGACACCACACCCCCTCTACAGTATTTATAGGAACTCAAACATTGAGATCCCGCTCTGTTCCAGTAACAAGAAGCCGAAAGCACCAGCCTGAAGATGACGAGTGAGACCTCGTCGAAACGTCGCCTAGACACCCCAACTTTTACACGGGAAGACACCCGAGGACACCAAAACCTGCATTCCTGTACCCGTGAAAATCTACGAAAGCAAATATATATATATATATATATACTGTCCATCATCTTAATTGTCCATCCACTAGCAACCAACATCTACCACCACAGTGCCCTGCAATTATTATTATTATTATTATTATTATTATTATTATTAGTGCCTGGCCATCTGGCTGGGTTTCCCCAGCCACTCTGGGCGGCTCCCAATCGAATATTAAAAACACAATACAGCATTAAACATTAAAAACTTCCCTAAACAGGGCTGCCTTCAGATGTATTCTAAATGTCAGGTAGTTGTTTATCTCTTTCACATCTGGTGGGAGGGCGTTCCACAGGGCGGGCGCCACCACCAAGAAGGCCCTCTGCCTGGTTCCCTGTAATCTCACTTCTCTCAAGGAGAGAACCACCAGAAGGCCCTTGGAGCCGGACCTCAGTGTCTGGGCTGAACGATGTGGATGAAGACACTCCTTCAGGTCTACCGGGCCGAGGCTGTTTAGGGCTTTCAAGGTCAGCACCAACACTTTAAACTGTGCTTGGAAATGTACTGGGAAATGTACCATCTAGAGGCATCATCTGAGTTCAAGGATACATCCCAGCGAGACATAAACACTCCGGGATGGTGCAAAGTTGAGGGGGGAGGCCTGGGGAGAATTTCAGGAGCCACCCAGAGAGACCTGGAGGGGGACATTTATCCACCAGTGGGGTCCGAAGAGGTGCCACTGCTTAAGTCCTCTCTGGACTCAGGAGAGGATTCCAAATTGGACTCAGCTGCAGTCCACGATGGCCTGAACGGAAACTCAAATCTTCACCTCCAAAGAGCCACTGGCGGAGAAACAGGAGTGTGGAGGGCACAGACCACCCCCAGCACCACTATTCCGGTAGGGTGCCATCGTGGTTCCCCCCCCCCCCCGGGACACGTGCCATACACACACACACACACCCCTGCGCACCAGGCATCACACCCCCACAGACGGCGCGTCACACCCCCAGAACACATGCCAATCCCTCATGGGTGGCGTACCACGCCCCCAGGATGCACGTCACGCCCCCAGGATGTACGCCACGCCCCAGGGGTGCCAGCCACACCCCCACCTGCTCTCCGCCCTTGGTGGCGGAGCATGCAGCTTTGCCACTGCAAAGAGCATCCAGACAGATGCTGCTGCAGTTGAAATAGAAACCTCAACTTGACCGGTGCTGATGCTGCAACCCCCCCTCCTCCCTTAATAATTCCATCAGGACTATTGATCAAATGGATACATAGAGGTATGCTTTCTCTGATGCAAGAGATTGCTGAGTGGTGACCCCACCTCCCCATCCCATTCAGAAGTCACTATTAAACCTGATGGATTTTAGGGGCCTTGGATTTTCTTCTGGTTGAGGGCTTGAAATAATTTAGTCAATTGCAGGGTAGGGGGTGGGGTGGTCTGGCATGAAGATCCAGGGGGGTTGTGGTTGTTAAAAACAATATTTAAAATACCTTAAAACACATTTAGAACCAGCAAATAAAACACTGTTGTTGTTGTTATTATTTATTAAGTTTGTTAGTTGATTTGTCTTGCCCAGGACATCTGCTCCTTAGTTTCCAGTGGGCTGTCTGAACTCTCCCCTAGCAAAGAAAAAAAAAATCCCACACATTAGCTAAGTTAAAAATGGTTTACTTACAAACTCTCCAAAGGTGAGATTCATGTCCTTTTTCAAACAGCATTCATAAAAAGTTTCCCAGGCAGTGAAACTTGGCTTAGTTACAAAGTGGTGAAAGTTCCTAAGTTATTGCTTTAAGAACTCAAGAGTGGTTTGTGAGAGCCATGTGGTCTGAGTTAGGGCAACCAGCTCAAACTCCTTTGCCCAATGAACTTCTTAGGTAGGCTGGAGGCTTGATTGCCTATTCCCTCTCAGTGTAAGGGCAAGTTGCCTGGCTAAGCCTGGCAGGACAGCTTACTCTGTGGTATTAACCCCTTCATGCATAGACGGAAGCATGTTGGTGATATGAGGCTGGTTATCCCACACACTGAATGTCCAAGAGTTCTAGAGTTCAAGGTAAAGGGTAAAGGGACCCCTGACCATTAGGTCCAGTCATGACTGACTCTGGGGTTGGGGCGCTCATCTCGCTTTATTGGCCGAGGGAGCCGGCGTACAGCTTTCAGGTCATATGGCCAGCAGGACTAAACTGCTTCTGGCTTAAGTTTACCTTCCTGCTGGAGTGGTACCTATTTATCTACTTGCACTTTGATGTGCTTTCGAACTGCTAGGTTGGCAGGAGCAGGGACCGAGCAATGGGAGCTCACCGCATCGTGGGGATTCGAACAGCCGACCTTCTGATCAGCAAGTCTTAGGCTCTGTGGTTTAACCCACAGTGCCACCTGTGTCCATACAAACTTCTCTCTATCCACTTTCTCTATGCCAGGCATCATTTATAAACTTCTTTCACATTGCTCGCCTTTTCTCTAAATGAAAAGGTCCCAAAGAGTGTGGATGCTCTGCCACTTACCTGTGGGAAAGCAAAGGGAGAAAACAACAATTTGGGAGCCTTCATTGAAGGGGGGAGAATCAAAACTAAAATATTATGTAAATCCATGGAAGGAAAGGAGATGGGGGGAGCAGGGGGGGACCCTGACATCTGGAGATTTCTTTCATTACAACGAAGCAATCTGCGCCAGGCCAAATCCTTCAACTTGCTTCCAAAGCCAGGCTTAGCTTTCCATTCTCATAAAACTGGAGATGGGCCATTTGCTTGATGGGTAATTCAGCAAGTAGCAGAACAAAGCTCCCTTTGCCAACCCACAAAAATTCCAAACATGTTTGGGTTTCTCTCCCCTCCCACCCTTTTTTTCGGAGGGGAGGTTCAAAATGAAATTCCCCCTCTTCTTTTTCAATCAAGAAAGACAAAAGCCTTTGCTGAATGTAACAAACCTGTTTTCTCGCGCTATGAAACGCTGGATTTCCCCCTCCGATCATCATATGCCAGCCAATGCCACGCTTTCCGCAGTCTACTCCATCCTCCAGACAGCCGATGTTTTGCCACCCAAGCTGACCTCGGCATGGATGATCAGGCTCCGTAATAAAGATGCACTGTGCAGTCAGGAGGACGTCACAGCTATGGAGCAAATGTACTCAGGCGCAGCATGGACAAGGCAGAGGTAGAAGCCACAGAGATAAATGTATTATTAAAGGAAGAGCCATCTCTGCCTCTTACAAGATGAACACATTTCTTTCTTGCTTCCTTTCTTTTTAAGTTTTTTCTTTTCTTGTTTTTACTATCTTCTTCTTTGGTGACCACTGGTAGCCGAGTAAGATTGTTATCCCAGCTATCCCAGCCTGGTTAACCCCCTAAAAACTCTGATACCCCAGAATTAAATACAATATACTCCCACAGAGACTACTTTATGCTGCATTTAAAACCAAAATCATGTTTGGATAAAAACTGTTTCTCAGGCGGCTAGTCCTAGTCTTTATAACCCTGTACCTTCTTCCAGAAGGCAGAAGCTGAAAGAGATCATTTCCGGGGTGCCCACTATCCTGCGCTATCTCTGCAGCTTTCTTACGGCACCTGGAAGCATAGATTTGATCCAAGGTGGGAAGAGGGCACCCAATTCTTCTCTCTGCAGTCTTTACAACCCTGGACAGCATTGTTTTTTTCCCTGACCTTGCAGGTTTAAGAACAGCTTAGTTTATGAACAACTTGGATTAAGAGCACTGCAAACCCAGAAGGAGGTGTTTCAGTTTGTGAACTTTGCCTTGGAATAAGAACATGTTTCGCTTCCTGTTGAGTGTGTTCCATTTGTAAACTGAGTCCCCCGCTGCTATGGGAAAGAACACTTTGGTTTAAGAACAGACTTCTGGAACGGATTAAGTTCGTAAACCAAGGTACCACTGTAGTTGTGACTTACTCTGTGATCTCATGGTGAATGATAGGTAAGAAATCACCACCACCACCAAACAACAGATCGTCAAAACAGAAGGGTAAAAACTTCTTCAGCCAAATGACTGGTGAAATAAACTCATTGCTTGATTCTGAACCCTATTTCCATGGGGAGGAACTGGCAGGGCACCCCGGTTGACCACTTTTACAAGTAAGAGTACCGTGCTTAAGCTAACTTACTTCACATGGCTGTTGTGAAGATGAAATGAGTTATGAGTGGACTTTCCTGATCCACTTAGAGAAAGCTGAGATGTAGACACCCATTGTTGTTGTTGTTTAGTCGATTAGTTGTGTCCGACTCTTCGTGACCCCCTGGACCAGAGCACGCCAGGCACTCCTGTCTTCCACTGCCTCCTGCAGTTTGGTCAAACTCATGCTGGTAGCTTCGAGAACACTATCCAACCATCTCGTCCTCTGTCGTCCCCTTCTCCTTGTGCCCTCAATCTTTCCCAACATCAGGGTCTTTTCCAGGGAGTCTTCTCTTCTCATGTGGTGGCCAAAGTATTGGAGCCTCAGCTTCAGGATCTGTCCTTCCAGTGAGCACTCAGGGCTGATTTCCTTAAGAATGGAGAGGTTTGATCTTCTTGCAGTCCATGGGACTCTCAAGAGTCTCCTCCAGCACCATAATTGAAAAGCATCAATTCTTCGCCAATCAGCCTTCTTGATGCTCTCACTTCCATACATCACTACTGGGAAAACCATAGCTTTAACTATACGGACCTTAGACACCCATTAAAGGTAAAGGTAAAGGTACCCCTGCCCGTATGGGCCAGTCTTGACAGACTCTAGGGTTGTGCGCTCATCTCACTCTAGAGGCCGAGAGCCAGCGCTGTCCGCAGACACTTCCGGGTCACGTGGCTAGTGTGACGAAGCTGCTCTGGCGAACCGGCACCAGAGCAGCACACGGAACACCGCTTACCCAAAATGCTTGCAATGCAAGAATCTCAGCTAAAGCATCCCTGAGAGATGGCCATCCAACCTCTGCTTAAAACTTCCAAGGAAGGAAGAAGAGTTTGGATTTGATATCCCGCTTTATCACTACCCGAAGGAGTCTCAAAGCGGCTAACATTCTCCTTTCCCTTCCTCCCCCACAACAAACACTCTGTGAGGTGAGTGGGGCTGAGAGACTTCAGAGAAGTGTGACTGGCCCAAGGTCACCCAGCAGCTGCATGTGGAGGAGCGGAGACGCGAACCCGGTTCCCCAGATTATGAGTCTACCGCTCTTAATCACTACACCACACTAGCTCTCAGGAGAGTCGACCCCCTCCCAAGGGAGTCCATTCCACTGCCAAACAGCTCTTACTATCAGGAAGTTTTCCCTGATGTTTAGTCGGAATCTCCTTTCTTGTAACTTGAAGCCATTGTTTCAAGTCCTAGCCTCCGGAGCAGCAGAAAAAAGCTCCCGTATGAGAGCCCTTGAGATATTTGAAGATAGCTGCTATATGTGCTCCCAGTTTCCTCTTTACCAAGCTAAACTTACCCAACTCCCTTGACAATTCCTCATAAGGCTTGGTTATTTCTAGGGTGAGTAAATGCTTTTTAAAAGCTTGCTTTAAAAAAAAGCAAAAACTTTGATCCTAATTCTCACTCTTCCTTCCTTGGAAATATGTAACAAAAGTTTGGTGGGCAGAGATCCTTTGTTTTACCATCCTCTCATTATTAGGAAGGACAAAATGACTCTGAGGATCAAATGGTGGCATGCACTCTCATTTCCACAATGAAAAGAGGCCCTTGTTATCTTCTGCTTGATCAGAGAGCGTCATGTGGGGAACAGAAGGGGTGTCAATCCCTATCCTGGAGAAGAAATGGCTTCAGCTGATTCCCACGCAGAGACATTTCAAAGACTTAAGACTTGAGCCTTAACTGATGTCTTATGTCATTCCTGAACCTCTGACATTCTCTCAAAAGCTGCTTTGTAAGAGATACAGCCCAGAGATGAAAGCTTAGAAGAAATTATTGCAGAGAATTTGGAAGCACCATAATGACGAGAGGGGAGAAGTGGTGGGGGTGGCTAGAGAGGCCTTTGAGGGTGCCCCCTCCGTTGAAGGTTGGGTGATCGCTGGGACATAGCCAAAGAGTGCTCAACCTTGACTAAGAAATTGGATGCGCTCTGTGCTGGGCCCGGGGGTAACCCGAGCAACGCAGTCCAGGTCCGGTCCCGAATCCAAGGGTTCCGCGAGGAGTCAATCTGACAGGGCCAAGGCAGGACACGAGGCAGGAAACCAGGCAAGGACAGGCACGGGATCTCAGGCAGGATCTGGCATACAGCAATGTTGCTCCCACAACCTGGGACAGGGTCTGACAGACTTTTATCTCTGTTGGGGTAATGGCCGGTCCTGATCCCCTGGTGACTCACCTCCCTGTTTCGCCTGAAGGGGAGCACTCCTCCTGCGAGTACTCAGGTCTCTCCTCTCAGACCTCAGTCTCTGCAGCTCGGAAGACGTCGGTGGGTTACTAGACCCAGAGGCCGCCTCAGCTTCCCCTGACCCAACCGGTAGTGGAGCAGCTGTAAGTGATGGCCCAGCTGGAGGCAACAAGGTCATCCCCACATCTGGAGCCAGGGCAGGATCAGGCCCCTGACTTGGCCCAGCTGGTGCTTGTTGCAGGGGAACCTCACCTGTGCAGACTGGGACTCTTCAGGATCAGGCCCCAGGCTTGGTTTAGATGATGCCTGAGGCAAAGGATCCGGTGCAGACTGAGACTCCTCTGGTTCCGAGTCCGAGCCCGAGTCCCAGGCCATCACACTCTGGCCTGATCCAGCAGGATCTTCTTTGGTTGCATGAGGGAGACTGATCAGCATGACAATACATGAGCTAGTGCTCCCCATAAGAGTGAATGGCTACCAGTCCTGGATAATGGGAGGGCATGCGTGCTTGGGACCGACAGTCTGAGAATACGGAGGATCAAAAGAGTGACTGTCATCATTGCCTTCTGCAAGAAGTGACATCAGTCATGAAGAGAAATGAAGCCTGTGGCCACAGTGGTTTGTGTCATCAGTGTGATCACAAATCAAGGTTTCACGCAGATCCAAGAAGCTTGATTTCAGGAGAGTGATTTTGAAATATTAGGGCTTCTGGGAAGCGAAATGCATTTGTCACACTGAAGGAGAAGAAAGATTAATCTCTCAGGGAAGAAAGAGAAGGCAAAGCCAGGGGAGCATGATCAGCGCCTAGGCAGCCAGTTCTGACAACGCTCAAATTCCGGCTGCAGGCACACCATGCATTTAAAGCACCCTTCATCCCCCAAAAGAAACCTTTGAAGCATAGTTTACCCACCACAGTGCTACAGTTCCCAGCACCCTTCACAAACTACAATCCTCAGGATTCTTGGATGAGGGGCGTGCTTTAAATGCATGTTGGGTTCTAGACTTTCTTCACTGGTGGTGGACTGTTACGCAGCTAGGAATGGGTTCTTAACCCACAGAGTTGTGGGTTAGAAGTCAGCTGGGAAGTCCTCTAGCCCCAGACTCTTTCTCAATGCATGGATCTGGCCAACCACAGCACCCCTATCTAGCCTGGGGCAGCCAACCTCCTCCCAAGCGAGTGTGTTCCACTCTTCCTCTCCTCATTAGGATGTTCCTCCTAATGCATCCAGGGTGTGGGTGGTGCTGTGGTCTAAACCACTGAGCCTCTTGGGCTTGCTGATCAGAAGGTTGGCAGTTCAAATCTCCGCGATGGGGTGAGCTCCCGTTGCTTGATCCCAGCTCCTGCCAACCTAGCAGTTCGAGAGCACGTCAAGTGCAAGTAGATAAATAGGTACCGCTCTGGCGGGAAGGTAAACGGCGTGTTTCCGTGTGCTGCTCTGGTTTGCCAGAAGCGGCTTAGTCATGCTGGCCACATGACCCAGAGTATGCCGGCTCCCTCAGCCAAGAAAGCGAGATGAGTGCCGCAACCCCAGAGTCGGCCACGACTGGACCTAATGATCAGCGGTACCTTTACCTTTACCATAATGCATAACCAATCACTGAAATCATTTCTGGAAATGCAGCTGGGGACACTGTGTATCCTAAGAACGTATTGTGGGACAATGAAACAGAAGTGGGCATCTTCCGTGGTTGCAATGTGCTTGGTGATTGTATATTACAATTTACAGTTTGTCTCCATTGTCTCTTTGGTGACCCCTCATAGCCAAGTAAGATTGTCTTCCATGAACACGGTCTTAACAGTGAGTACATAAGCGACTGTGGAGGCCAATTCTGGATCCACATGTCCTTCCACAGTGGGGACAGTGGTTTCTGGGTGGGAGTTGATCATTATGAGGGTTTGCCAAGCGCGCCTTCCTCTTAGCACAGGGATCAGCAAACTTTTTCAGCAGGGGGCCGGTCTACTGTCCCTCAGACCTTTTGGGGGGCTGGATTATATTTTGGGGGGGGAAATGAACAAATTCCTATGCCCCACAAATAACCCTGAGATGCATTTGAAATAAAAGCACACATTCTACTCATGTAAAAACACACTGATTCCTGGACCGTCCGCGGGCCGAATTCAGAAGGCCATTTGGCCAGACCCGTCCCCGGGCCTTAGTTTGCCTACCCATGCTCTTAGCATGTTTCTCCCTTTCATCCTGAGTTCAAGCATCTTCAAAGCCCAAGACCCCTTTGGTAAAGCCAGTTCTCCAATTAGAGCACTCACAGGCCAGTGTTTCCTAATTATCAGTGCTTATACCATATATTTTTTAGATTTGCTTTGAGAGCATCTTTAAACCTCTTTTGTTGTCCACCAGGATTTTGCTTTTCATTCCTAAACTGGGAATAGAGTAGTTGCTTTGGAAGACAATCATCAGGCATCTGCAAGCATGACTAGTCCAATGAAGCTGATGTTGAAGAATCATTGCTTCGACACTGGTGATCTTTGCTTCTTCCAGTACACTGATATGAGTTCGCATTGTACTGCCAACCATACTGTATGCTTGTGGAACATGGACCTCCTTCAACCATTCCTCATAAGGCTTAGTTTCCAGACCCTTGATCATCTTGGCTGCCCTCCTTTGCACACCTTCCAGCTTGTCAATATCCTTCTTAAATTGTGGTGCCTGGAAGTGGACACAGGACTCCAGGTGTGGTCTGAAAAAGGCAGAATAGAGTGATACTATTACTTCTGTTGATGCAGCCTAGAATAGCATCGGGTTTTTTCACTACCACATCACACCGTTGACTCATGCTACGCTTGTGGTCCACTAAGTCCCCCAGATCCTTTTCGCACGTACTGCTAGTGAGCTAGGTGTCTCTCATCTTATATTTGTGCAGCTGGTTCTTTCAGCCAAGTGCAGAACCTTACATTTGTCCCTGTTGGACTCAGCTGGACTTGGGAGCCACCTCCTAGGGGCCGTGGGGGCTTTGGCCCCCCAATAAACTATTTGAGAGAGATGTCCCCCCAAAAGTCAATGGGCATTGCCATTCAAATGGTGTGTGCATTGCATCATGTGATCGATTATGCAGGGCAGGGCTTACCTGGGGCCCCCAATATTTTATTCAAGTTAGCACCCTTGCAGATGGACTCAGTGGTGTAGTGTGGGGGGTGCAGGGGGGCCGGCCGCACCGGGCGCAACATCTGGGGGTTAGGGTTAGGGGGCGCAAATCCACGGGTTAGGGGGCGCAAATTACTTGCCTTGCCCCGGGTGCTGACAACCCATGCTACGCCCCCTAAGTTAGCCTGCTTATGATCATGCTGCACTGTGGCTGCCATAGAACTCTTTTTCACTCCATTCTCCTCCACACAGCGTTTCGGCTCTCTCCTCCCGTATGGTGGATCCAAGGAGCGTGGCAGTGATCAAACGCCTGATTACGCATATGAATAGCATTTCAAGGAAGTGTGGTGGAATTAAAATTCAGAGAGAGGTGAAGCCTTATTGCAGATCTCGCATTCATATTCAAACTATGCTAATTCCTCCACTGTTTTGGGGAGGCTGAATTCAGTCAGGAAGGCACTCGAGAACAAAAGAGCAGAGAAATACACAAAGCAGAAACATTTGGCGGAAAATAAAAGACAAAACACTGGGTGTTTCTCCTACAGCCTTGCTCCAGTTTTCAAATATTGTCCTCTGATAAGTAGTTATGAAAGATTCACAGATATTAATCAGGAGAGAGTTTCAGCGATGCGTCGGCAAACCGTGGCTGATAGGCAGCGAAAGGAATAAAATTACGACATTGCTTTTGCTTCTCAGGCTCAGAGGAAAGCAGGTGAAAAAGGCGAAACTAAGATTTCCAGAGGATCCGCACAATCAGGGACCACAGTCCTGTGAATAATCATGAAAGATGCAGTCTTCAGGCGTCTCTGCTGGCCGGGCCAACTTGGTTCAGGTTTGGGGTGCTTAGCCTAGGACTGGACTAAATTCAGGCACAAGGTTTTGAGATTGTGCAGGGGGGAAGGGAAATCTCTCTGCATAAGTCATAGAATCCTAGAGTTGGAAGAGACCCCAAGGGCCATCGAGTCCAACCCCCTGCCAAGCAGGAAACACCATCAGAGCACTCCTGACATATGGTTGTCAAGCCTCTGCTTAAAGACCTCCAAAGAAGGAGACTCCACCACACTCCTTGGCAGAAAATTCCACTGTCAAACAGCTCTTACTGTCAGGAAGTTCTTCCTAATGTTTAGGTGGAATCTTCTTTCTTGTAGTTTGGATCCATTGCTCCGTGTCCGCTTCTCTGGAGCAGCAGAAAACAACCTTTCTCCCTCCTCTAGGTGAGGTTCCCCAACATGCAACATTGGGCGCAACCCGAGCTTTCTGCGCACCACATGGCCTGTCCTGACCCCACCCCCTCCTCCAACTCTATCCTGCTGCCTCCCATGCAGTGGGGGGTGCTAACCTGTCCCCACTGCTGATGTCAGATTCAGCTCTGCCAGCCTGGCTGGTTTCTGCAGGTGGAATGCCTCTGTATGCGGAATGCCTTTCGCCTCGGGCAGCAAAATGTCTTGTACCACCAGCCCAGGGAGGTCGGGTCAATTGCTGCAATTCCGCTCCCTGCATTCAGTGAAGATGGTTCTTGGAATCGGGAGAGGGGCTCAGACCTCTATTACATTCTTTACGAGTCCATGCGGACTCCTAGTTATGAGCTAATATGGAACAGAAGGCGCCGGGGAGGAGGTGGAATCCCAATGAGAATTATAATGATCATTATGCATTTTATGTTCGCGTTACCAAATAAAAATCAGTTTAAGTATGAAAACACACCAAGAGGTTCTTCTGATCTCATGCAGCAAGCAGTTCTTGGGGAGATATGGACTCTCTCTCTCTCTCTCTCTCTCTCTCTTCCTCGTCAGCAGAGAACTGGAAATTGCTTTTTCTTTAACTGAATGGCCACTTTGGGAACAATAACTGCCAGAGCCTCAAATGGAAAAAGCTGATACAAGTTCTTTAAACTAGTTAGTGCCAAAATAGCTCCGACTTTTTCGAGAGTTCACAGAGGAGGAGGAGGGGAGGAGAAAGGGGGCCGCCTGCATCTCTCAGGAGTTTTGAACCTGATCTTCTCCAGGGGCTTTTTAGTAGTATTTGTTTACAGTTATATTCCGCTTTTCAGGCAGACCTCACAAAGCAGTAAGATTATAATAAGCAAGTCTCCATTTTGTAGAAAAAAATACTGGTTGCTGGGGATCACAAATAAGGAGGGAAGTGATGTCACTCCCAAGTCCTCAAGTCTGGACTCACAGCTGTCCATGGAGGTGCAGGTCAATTCAGTGTCCAGGGCAGCTGTCTACCAGCTCCATCTGGTACGCAGGATGAGATCCTCCCTGCCCAAAGACTGTCTCTCCAGAGTGGTGCATGTACTAGTTTTCTCCCACTTGGACTACTGCAATGCGCTCTCCGTGGTGCTACCTTTGAAGGTGACCTGGAATGTCAGGGAACTAGAGGCGGAGGCAAGGCTCCAAAGCGATGCTGGAGAAGGGCCCAGCAGGGAGAGAGGCAGCTCATCAGCTGGGGAAGGAAATCAGCGTAACACCAGGGGTGAAGGGGGCAGATGGGGGAATCGGTGAGGGGGCTCCAGGACTCCTCACCGGAGACCAGCGGGGAGAGCACGGGTCCTCCGCTGCCCACACCCACCCTGCGCAGTGAGAGTAGGCAGAGACTTGGCGTAAAAGAACTTCTTTGCTGGAAGAGGTTCAAGAAACGCCCACTAACGGATTCTGCTAGTGACTGAAACAGCCACGAAGTGAAGGGCTGTCCAGACAGAAAAGGTTTAACCAGGCAACCTAGCCAGGAGTGGCGACAACTTACGCACGAGCAACCCCTATAACCATTACACGGAAACTACAACTAATCCAGAAAGCGGCAGCTAGACTGGTGACTGGGAGTGGCCGCTGAGACTACATAACACTGGTTTTGAAAGACCTGCATTGGCTCCCAGTATGTTTCTGAGCACAATTCAAAATGTTGGTGTTGACCTTTAAAGCCCTAAAGGGGAATAAATGTTGTGGGGAAGGATCAGCCCCCAGCCTTGAAGTTCCTTGGGTGACCTTCTTTCAACCAGTCACATTTTCAGCCTGGCCCTACCTCACAGGGTTGTTGTGAAGACAAAATGGGGCAGATTATTGTTACAGGCTCCTATATTCCACCTGCCCCTGCTTCAGGGTTATTGGACTCGATGGGACCCTGGCCTGGTCCAGCGGGCTCATATGTTGTCATAGGAGTTTATGGGGCAGTCTGGGCCAGAGGCTGCTGTTGAAATCCCCCCCCCCCAACACACACTTTTCTCTTTCTTAAAAAATTAATTTTTTATTACTTTTCCAATATTATTCCAATAATAGCCACATCATAACAATGCCAATTCATATCCAATTCATACAATTATTAATGCAGATTAATCAAATACCAAAGAACACATTTTAGTTAAAGTGGCTAGATTTGATGGCTCCCTAAGGGTTTTTCACCCCCCGCATTCCGAAATCTTATTAATTTCTTTCTGGGAGATGATCTATAATGAAATGAAAAAGGTATTTCAATATACCTTTCTGAAGAAACCAGAGGCCTTTCTCCTGGGCATGATCGGCCAATTGGTGCCAAAGAAGGATAGAATTTTCTTTATGTATGCTACAACAGCAGCAAGAATACTTATTGCAAAGTACTGGAAGACACAAGGTCTACCCACCCGGGAAGAATGGCAGATGAAAGTGATAGACTATATGGAACTGGCGGAAATGACTGGCAGAATCCAAGACCAGGGAGAAGAGTCGGTGGAGGAAGATTAGAAGAAATTTAAAGACTATCTACAGAAGCATAGTAAAATTAATGAATGTTAGAAGGATGTTGGAATGAAGTTATGTGGTTTTAGCAAGAAATGTTATAAAGGTTTAGGAAAAAACAGACTGTTAATTGGTGAAAGGAGGGAAAGTAAAGTTACATTATATTAAGATAAATTACAGGACAAAAATTGGAAAAGATGGAAAGGATTTGCTGAAATAGTTAACCGAACTAGAATACAAAAAAGGGAGGTGTGAGGAGGTCAAGGAAACAAGCAAATGAAAGATAAGTTATGGGAAGATTCGCTGTGGTTTTTTTAATGGATTTTATTTTTCTTTTTTCATTTTTTTTTCTTTTTCTTTGTTTTTTCCTTATTGTGATGTGTTGTTTTGTTTTTGTTTAATATGGTGTTTTTACTTTTTCTTTTTGTAACCTTTAAAACTTTAATAAATATTATTTTTTTAAAAAACAAAATCTTATTAATTTCACTTATAAAGGTAAAGGTACCCCTGCCCGTACGGGCCAGTTGTGTCCGACTCTAGGGTTGTGCGCCCATCTCACTTAAGAGGCCGGGAGCCAGCGCTGTCCGCAGACACTTCCGGGTCACGTGGCCAGCGTGACGAAGCTGCTCGGGCGTACCAGACCAGCTCAGCACACGGAAACACCGTTTACCTTCCCGCTATAAGGCGGTACCTATTTATCTACTTGCACTTAGGGGTGCTTTCGAACTGCTAGGTGGGCAGGAGCTGGGACCGAAAGACGGGAGCTCACCCCGCCGCGGGGATTCGAACCGCCGACCATGCAATCGGCAAGTCCTAGGCACTGAGGTTTTACCCACAGCACCACCCGCGTCCCTCTATTAATTTCACTTACGTTCCAGTTAAAATTATGATCCTTTAACACACACACACACACTTCTCAGACCCCTCAAGTAGAGGGCATCAAGAATTGATGGAAGCCACCCTGGCTTCTGTTCACCATCCCAAATGCCCCGATTCTGCTGCCCTGTGCTGGTCGAGCCAGAGCAAGGGACCAAAAGACGGGTGTTGGGAGACTGGGGGCAGGCCAGGGTGGCCTTCTCATAGGCCACGCCTGGCAGTGCCACTTCTCCCAACATTCCCTGGAGCAGGGGTCAGCAAACTTTTTCAGCAGGGGGCCGGTCCACTGTCCCTCAGACCTTGTGGGGGGCTGGACTATATTTTGGAGGGGGGGATGAAAAAATTCCTATGCCCCACAAATAACCCAGAGATGCATTTTAAATCAAAGGACACATTCTACTCGTGTAAAAACACACTGATTCCCGGACCAGATTGAGAAGGCGATTGGGCCGGATCCTGCCCCCGGGCCTTCGTTTGCCTACCCACGCCCTGGAGGTTGGAGAAAGGTAGGAGGTGGGGGAGGGAGGGGCAAGGAAAGAGTCAGTGGCAGGGAGGGGGCTAGCGATGGGGTCAGGGTGGAGTCCACTTTGCCCTCCCCAAATGTTTGTGGGTATGACTTCTTTCCCTCCCCCAATGAACACCCATCACAGACATTCCAGGCAGGTTCTCTAAGCAGAATAAGTTGGCAAATCCGTCCTAGATGGACAGTGATTTAGAGTGCGAAGATTGTCTTTGAAAAGCTCACTGCAGAATGATTATCTCCTTCATGGCTTACAAAAGGCATGCAACGTTCAGATATACTTGCCCGGGTTTTATTTTCCCGTTCTAAGTACCTTCTGCACACCTTTAATCCTGAAAAGGCTTTTTCCCCACCCACCCTTATTTTTTTCTTTTTCCCTGAGCCCACGTGGGTGAGCGACTTGTCTAAAGGAAGCTCCCGATTTTATTACCATTTATTACCATTTCAAGGGGAAATATATGAAGCCAATTATGCGTCGTGGATTAATTTCACAAATGGCCCACATTTTTCGCCAGCTAAGCTGGAACGATGCCCTTTGCAAAACAGCCCTTATCTTAGAAATGCCAGAAATAACTGTCAAAGTTTCTGCTGCTCCCCCGCCCCCCCCCCCCCCCGCAAAATATTTTTTTAATGTGTCAGTCAGTACATCCATTGAGGCTGCCGATATTAGAGGACCACTGAAAGAATCTATATGGAAATATAGATCATGGAAATGCAGGAATCTCAGCTAAAGTATCCCTGGCAGGGGTGTCAACTTGAATAAAATATGGGTGGGTGGGTGTCAGCTGAGCCCCGCCCCATATAATCAATCACATGACATGGCACACAAATGTGGCCTCTCTTTTTTTGCTCTTCAGAATATGGCAACCCTATTTTATGTTCTTAGTAGACTGAATTCTTCCTCCTCTTCACTCCTCCTACCTGATGGCCAACAAAGACAGGTGAGTCTTTGACAGGTGACCACACACTTGTTAATCACCTTGTGCTTTGAAGGCAACAGTTCTCTGTGTGTGAGTCACAGCCAGTTCTGGTAGCTGAGAGCTCTCCAGGGTCCTGATGGCCTTCAGCTGAGAGCTCTCCAGGGTCCTGATGGCCTTCAGTGACAACTTGATAGGGGCCCACTAAGCCCCTTTGAGAGGGACGCGGGTGGCGCTGTGGGTAAAACCTCAGTGCCTAGGGCTTGCCGATTGCATGGTCGGCGGTTCGAATCCCCGCGGCGGGGTGAGCTCCTGTCGTTCGGTCCCAGCTCCTGCCCACCTAGCAGTTCGAAAGCACCCCTAAGTGCAAGTAGATAAATAGGTACCGCTTTATAGCGGGAAGGTAAACGGCATTTCCGTGTGCTGCGCTGGTGCTGGCTCGCCAGAGCAGCTTCGTCATGCTGGCCATGTGACCCGGAAGTGTCTCCGGACAGCGCTGGCTCCCAGCCTCTTAAGTGAGATGAGCGCACAACCCTAGAGTCGGACACGACTGGCCCATATGGGCAGGGGCACCTTTACTTTACCTTTAAGCCCCTTTGTAGGGCAACTGACAGTGCCAATCACCTGCTTTGTTCTGACAGGGACAGGCTGCATGAAGGACTTCTCCATCAGGACCTCCCCAGTGCAGCCAATTGAGCTTTCAGCGCCCATCAGCTGTTGGGTGCTGAGCAACCATCCCTTTGAAAGACTCTTCTTCTTTCAAACTGCTTACAAAGGGATGTCCAAGTCCATTTTCTAATTGATGAAATGAAAAGGCTTTTAGCAAGTGTCAGCACATGTGTTTTTTATGTGACACGCCAAAAGGTTTTATTTAACAAAAAAATATCATCAGAGATGACACCAAAATAATAATAAAGTTAAGCCTTTTGAGGTCAAGAGCCACAGCTGTAGAGCGAGAGGCGGTAAAAAGAGTCCTTTGGGAGGTGGCGGCTGCGCCCACTAGGAAACGAGGACCCCTGTGGAGCTGGCCTTGCTGCCTGACCCCTCAGCACTGGTCTTGGAGGGAGTCTTCTGGTCGCCCTTGCCCATCAGGCAGATGTTGTGTTTTCCCAAGAACTCATTCAGCTCCCGCCCTTTCGTCTGCAGCTGCTGGGTCAAGGCCTTTATGATCTTGTTGATCTGCTCTATGTTATTTTCCAAGGCTGGGAGAACTTCTGGGAGAACTTCTTTCACAGTGTGTTCAACCAACATACCTCCCACCATCCAGGAACATTTCCTAGTAGGGTCCACTTCTCAGAGTGTTTCAATTACCAGCTTGTGCTCATTCAGCTCCAGCTCCAGCTCAGCTGCCTTTGAGACTAGACCTCGCTGCTCCTGATGCAGACAGTGAAATCCAGCTACCACCTGCTCCGCCATCATGACCTTGCCGGCGCTCCCAGCTGAAGAAGCAGTGCCGACGCCGCTGGGAGGAGCCGCTGGGCCACTCTCCACCATCTTCCTTCACCTGTCCAGGCCTTCGAGAGACATCAAGTGTCAGCACGTGTTTAGCAAGATGGCATGGCGAGCGTGCCTGCCTGACATTAAGCAGTAATTATAATAATAATTTATTATAATAATTTTGAATAATTTATATAAATGATTATAAATAATAATTTATTATTTATACCCCGCCCATCTGGCTGGGTTTCCCCAGCCACTCTGGGCAGCTTTCAATAGAAGATTAAAAATACATTAAAACATTAAACATTAAAACATCAGTCATTAAAAACTTCCCTAAACAGGGCTGCCTTCTTATGTCTTCTAAACATCAGATAGTTGTTTATTTCCTTGACATCTGACAGGAGGGTGTTCCATAGGGAGGGTGCCACCACCGAGAAAGCCCTCTGCCTGGTTTCCTGTAACCTCACTTCTCGCATTGAGGGAACCACCAGAAGGCCCTCAGAGCTGGATCTCAAGTGTCTGGGCTGAACGATGGGGGTGGAGACACTCCTTCAGGTATACAGGGCTGAGGTCGATTAGGGGGTTCCAAAGTTCAGGCGGAGCCAAACTAAATAATCGATTCCTCCTCACCATTACGGAACAAACAGTTGGGACACTTGGAAGAAGGAAAAAAACACAAGTTTCGCAGACTGAAGCGGTCAAACGGGCACATTGGGGGCAGGGCAGTTCTTTGTGTCAACTGGTTCCGAGCTGCTATAATTATAAAATGCAGCTCTCCGGTTAAGAGTTTGAAGATGCTCTTTTGGAACAGCTGCATTAAGTTAACCTGCCTGATGCGATCTTTATTAATACGCCCGCTAACTGTTTTTATGGGGTAGTCTACTGTCAGCCAAGCCTGTTAAATGTCATGGCTTTTGTTAAACCCCTATTGAAATGCAGATAAGCACAATGCCACATTATAAGACTGGAGAAATGCTTAAAAGAGAGAGAGAGAAATGTGTTTTCTTATTTGCAAGCCGTATAAAACATCATCTGCTTAGTCTTTCTTTGGGCTGGGGGAACTTGCAGAAAGCTGGCAAAATGAATGCTGTTTTTTACTGTTTTTTTTAAAAAAATAAAGAGTGTTTTTATAGCACCTCCTGTTAATCTTCTGAAACTGTCTGGAGACTATTAAAAATGTGTGGCGGTTAGAAAAGAGACTTTCTAGTATGTGCGATAAAAGTCTATTATGTGGGATTTGCAAACATTGCTCTGTGGGAATTTAATATATCAGAGGAACATTCCATTCTCATGAACAGTGGGGGAAATATCAATCAAATGAGCATTCTGGGAAAGAAATGGGAGGGGGACATTCAGTTGGTCAATACAAGTTGGGCACCCCAGACTGATGGACACCTGGAAGATACACCCCACAGCAAGGCCCCTGGTCATGGTGCTTCAACTTGGGGAGAAATATAGGGAGCACGTTCTTATTGGATGGGAGGGAAAGAGGGGGTTCTGCACAGAGACGTCCCTCTCTCCCTGGGCTGCCCAATTCCATCAACCTCTGAGTCTTCCATTGTTCCATTTGAAGGAGTCTTTTCCAACAAAGGATGCATTGAGACATGGGAGATATTGCATTAGTTGTCCTGATTGTAATGTTAGTGATTTTGTCCCAGATCACGATGTTTCTTTCATGCTGCAGAACCTGTTGTGCTATGGAACAATGGCTTTTTCACTGATACACCAGCATGTCATGCTAAGTTTTATTCATGCCAGCGGGTGTGGTGTGGCACAATAGCTCAGTCGGTAGGGCATGAGATTCTTAATCTAAGGACCATGGGTTTGTTGTAAACAAAAATCTGCCCTTTTTTCCCTTATGGGGTATCCAAGAGCCCATACAGAGTACTTACGTAGGTTCCCTATTGGTAGGAGAAAATAACAGAGGCCAACCAGAGAATATTGAGAAGCAAAGCAGCTAGTAAGCCTGATCTTTATTGATCTGTTGCAACAGGGTCCTCACTCACCACATGCAGGAGGGAGGAGGAACCCAGAACAAAGGTGTGCCTGCCCTTATATAGATATTTTAAATTCCTGGCCTGGAGCTCAAGACCACCCCTCCATACACCATACGTACATCACAGAAGGGGTGTAACCTAAGACCACCCCCCAGATACATCATACCTACATCACAGAAAAGGCAGTCTACAGCAGAAATCTGAGTGCTTTGTTTATCTCATCTGACAGGTTACCAGTTAATGCTCACTTGATTGGATACCCTGGGGAGCCTGGCCAGTCTTTTGTAATGATAAATACTTAGTTCCTGAGCCAGGTCACAGGCTCACACCCTATTCATAACTTAAATTTGCCCTTAAGACAGGATTTGTGAAGGAAATGACAATGGGGAGGCTTTTCCATTTTCCTTTGACCTTGCAGAGAAAACATTTGCTCTGTTTGGGAATCAAAAATGGTTTCAGGTGGGTCTTCCTGTGCTGATCTATGTACGTGCTTGGTTGGTACACTTATGAACATTTAACATACCGGTATATCTAAAACCTCAAAATTCTTATCACGGGTTCAAGCCCCATGTTGGAAAAAGATTCCTGCACTTCAGGGGGTTGGACTAGATGACCCCCGTGCATGGGCATAGCCAGGACTTTTGTTGGAGGGCAGAAATGACAATATTGGTCAGTTAGTTAAGTATTTCTATTGTTTTACTTGATTTAGGGGGGCAGCTGCCCCCTGTTCCCCCTGGCTATGCCCACGGCCTTGTAGTCCCTTCCAACTCTACAATCCCATGATGCTTTTTTTAAATATTTATTAAGGTTTTTAAAATTAATACAATAAAAGAAAAGAAAAAAGAAAAAGAAAAAATAACAAAAAATACAAAATAGTTAAAAACACATAAAGTTCACATTACTTATTTTTCATTGACATATTTCCCCGACCTCCTCATACCTCCCTTTTTTGTATTCCAGTTCAAATTATTAATTCAGCAAATCCTTATCGATAGGTTTTAACCTATTTCTATACCCTTTTTTTTTTCCATATCACTTAAAGCATTACAGCTGGAAACCGCTTAATTTCTATCTGACATCATTCTAACATTCATTAATTTTACAATATTTCTGTAAATAGTCCTTGAATTTCTTCCAATCTTCTTCCGCCAGCTCTTCTCCCTGGTCACGGATTCTGCCAGTCATTTCTGCCAATCCCATGTAGTCAATCATCTTCATCTGCCATTCTTCCAGAGTGGGTAAATCCTCTGTCTCCCAGTACTTTGCGATAAGTATTCTTGCTGCTGTTGTAGCATACATAAAAAAAGTTCTGTCCTTCTTTGGCACCAATTGGCCGACTATGCCCAGGAGAAAGGCCTCTGGTTTCTTCAGGAAGGTATATTTAAGTACCTTTTTCAGTTCATTATATATCATTTCCCAGAAAGCCTTAATGCTTGGGCACGTCCACCAATTCCATGATTCTATTATCATTGGGCAATGTGGCTCCTCCTGCACCCTTTCCTCAAATGCCTGGTTGTGTCCCCCCCCCCCCCCAAGATCCCTGCCACCCCAGATTTCATCCCTTTGCTCCTGTTATTTTCTGAGTTAAAGGGACTGCCAACAGATTTTTCCTGGAATCAAATAACACAGCAATGAGAGCTAAACCTGCACCGTTTTCATTAGTCCCCCCCCCCCCAGTAGTGGCATTTATGCCATGCAAAAGCAGAAATGTAATGCGGAAATGAGCAGAAATGGAAGACACTGCTGTGTGAATGCAGCCCCTGGTGTCCTCCAAGAGTCCTGGACTACGTCTCCCATCAGCCCCAGGCGTCCAAAACACCTGGAGGGCACCAGCTGGGCAAAGGCTGGTCTAGCCCAATACTGTCCATTCCAACTGGAAACACCTTTCCCAGGACTCGGGTACCTTTTGGCACCACCTGCGACGAGGTGGAATTGCTGTTAAGCCCATTATCAGTGAGACCAGTTTCACGTACACAAGAATGTGATGTGACCAAAAGACTGGCAAGCATCAGTAAGAGAGGAAATTTAATGGCGGAATGCTAAAGTGGGAAACAGCTCCATATAAGGTACAAGGAGGGTTCTGACACATGTAGAGAAAAAGGTTGAGTAAGCTCTACTTCATAGAGTGAAGACGGGACACGGGTGGCGCTGTGGGTTAAACCACAGAGTCTAGGACTTGCCGATCAGAAGGTTGGCAGTTCGAATCCCTGCAACGGGGTGAGCTCCCGTTGCTCAGTCCCTACTCCTGCTCACCTAGCAGTTTGAGAGCACGTCAAAGTGCAAGTAGATAAATAGATGCCGCTCTGGCGGAAAGGTAAACGGTGTTTCCATGCGCTGCTCTGGTTCGCCAGAAGTGGCTTAGTCATGACCCGGAAGCTGTACGCCAGCTCCTTCAGCCAGTAAAGCAAGATGAGTGCCGCTACCCCAGAGTCGGCCACGACTGGACCTAATGGTCAGGGGTCCCTTTTTAAGTTCTACTTCATAGAGTGTGGTTAGAATCATAGACTTGGAAGAGACCCCATGGAACCTCTAGACCAGGCACGTCCAACTCCCCAAAGACTGTGATCTACTCCCAGTATTAAAAAAAAACTGGCAGTGATCTACCCGTTGTCATTGCCAACAGGTTGAGCTTTATTTGGGGGGGGGGGGGACCAAAGTTGTTGAGGAATACACACCCATATGGGGATCAAACCTGTGGTCCTGGCATCATCAGCACCAGGCTTTAACCAACTGAGCTAACAGGCAATGCTATGAAGTGTCAGGGAGGCAGAAGGAAGTTGGTTGGTTTGAGGATGAACAGACAAGGTGACATATGTTTGCCTAGATGCTGTGTGTCGTATAGGAAATAGTTGAACTATGGAACTCCCTCCCACAAGAGGCAGTGATGGCCACCAAGCTGGGTGGCTTTAAAAGAGGATTAGACAACCTCAACATGCGGTGCCGCCACAGCTGGAGGCAACAATGCTTCTGAGCACCAGCTGGGGGTGAGGAGTGCTCTTGGGTTCGAATCCTACTTGAAGGTTTCCCACACACACCTGGTTGGCCACTGTGAGGACAAGATTGTGAGGGCCATTGGCCTGATCCACCAGACTCTTCTGATGTACTTAAATGCTCTTGCAGATTCTTGCCACTCTGTCCTGTAACACATTACTAAATAAAGTGTCGGGTAGGTAGCCGTGTTGGTCTGATGCACTCAAAATAAATCAAAAAATTAAAAAATTGTCCAGTAGCACCTTAGAGACCAACTAAGTTTGTTCTGGGTATAAGCTTTCATGTGCATGCACACTTCTTCAGAGACACTGAAGCAGAAGTCACCAGACCCTTGTATATAGTGCGAGGGTGGGGAGGGGTATTTCGCAGAAGGGTAGTAGGAGATGGGTAATTGGTCCTACAGGAAAAAGCATGGGATAGTATGCAGATGATTAGCATATGTAATGAGACAGGAATCCAATATCTCTATTAAGACCAGGTTTCTCCGTAGTTTTCAGTTTAGTAAAGGTAAAGGACCCCTGACCGTTAGGTCCAGTCATGGCTGACTCTGGGGTTGCGGAGCTCATCTCGATTTATTGGCCGAGGGAGCTGGTGTACAGCTTCCGGGTCATGTGACCAGCATGACTAAGCCACTTCTGGTGAACCAGAGCAGCGCACGGAAATGCCGTTTACCTTCCCGCCAGAGCGGTACCTATTTATCTACTTGCACTTTCAGGTGCTTTCAAACTGCTAGGCTGGCAGGAGCAGGGACCGAGCAGTAGGAGCTCACCCCGTTGTGGGGATTCGAACCGCCGACCTTCTGATCAGCAAGTCCTAAGGCTCTGTGGTTTAACCCACAGCACCACCCACGTCCCATTTCATTTTAGTAATAAGTTGTAATTCAGCAACTTCTCTTCCAAGCCCATTTCTGAAATTATTTTGTAAAAAGCAGCCATTAACAGTGGTCAACAGGTTGACCATACCCATTGAGTCAATCTCCTATCTTCTACTCCCCTCCTGAGAAAAACCCTAGCCCACCCTCCCACCATATATAAGGGTCAGGTGACTTCTGTTTCAGTGTATCTGAAGAAGTGTGCATACACACGAAAGCTTACACCCAGAACAAACTTAGTCGGTCTCTAAGGTGCTACTGGACATTTTTTAAATTTTTTAAAAATAAAGTTTGACCATTTGGTAATTTGGTGTGAGCCTCGGTATTTGAACCTTCCAGGGGAATTTCCCCCACAGCCGGGTATGAAAACCTGGGACCATCTGCATGCAAGACATTTCCTCCACCGCCGCGCTCTCTCCGCTGCCTGACAGATTGCACCTATCAACCGTACAATCGGTGGATGTTTCTATTATTAGCTACCTGAACAGTTTATCGCTGCTCATCACGAACGTTGGGGATAGGATAGCTTCCAAATAAAATCAGTCCTTGTAAGGACTTCAGATTCCTGCTCACGGGCCTGTTTTTACAAAGCAACCTTGCCGAGAGGAGTCGGAGAGAGAGAGCGCATTTGTCTCCTGACATACAGCTCCATGATGTGCCCAAAGATGAGTTAATCTGTGCCCCCCCTCCGTACGCACACAAATAGTTCCTTGGACGGAGGGTTGGGCGGAGGCAGAAAGCAGAATTAGAGTCATTCATACATCACCCAAACGTCTGTCTTCGATTTCAACGCAATCTGCAGAATTATAACTGCCCCAACTCCCCTTCCCCATTCATGGGGAAACAAAAGGCCTTTTGCAAAAGGGGAAATATTTCAGAAACAAATATTTCGACGTTGCTGCGCCACCTTTTCAGTAGCCCAATCCATCTCTCCGGCAACTCTGAGTCGGAAATCGTTGGCCAACCTCCAACATATAATGGCCTTCAAACAGAGGAGAGGAAAAGGCAGGCTCCTGTTTTGCTTCCAAACGACTTGCAGTAAAACCGAAGCGGCCCAGCCTTTTAATTCCATTGTGGGGAGCGAAAACAAAAGCCACAATTAAAGCCGTATATCTCAGCCTCCTCATCCCTGGCAGCCACAATATCTCCGGGTGCTTTTGTGTAACAAGACTGTCATACGGGGGCCCGTTCCTCGGAGCACAGAGAAAGCTCTGCGGAAACACAAACCCCCCAAACAACAAAAAAGCACTGGAGCATCAGCGCAAAGGAAATATTTTCTCCCTTTGAAAAGCTTCTCTGGGCTGCTCTTGAAATTGGGGCTCTCAGATGCAATGCTTTGAAGCTGAATGACACATTGAAATGGGAGAGAGCAATTTTCTCTCTCTGGGCTGGATCTCTTTGGCTCTGCAGATCATATACCTTTTTCTGCTGGGTACCCAGTTCCATGTCCTTTGTCACTCATGCACAAAGCGAGTGCATTGCCCAGAGGTCATCAGGGATCGGCTGGCAGGTGGATCTCTATTTGCTCAGGGGCAGGGATTGGAGCAGACCGGCGTTTCGGGTTTTGTGGCTCCCGTGGTCCCTGATTACCAACCCTGAAATATGGAGAGCTATAAAAGGGGTAGAAATGTTGCGGGGAAGGATCAGCCCCCAGCCTTGAAGTTCCTTGGGTGACCTTCTTTCCACCAGTCACATTTTCAGCCTGGCCCTGCCTCACAAGGTTGTTGTGAAGACATGCAGTCTATAGTTAAACTGTGGAACTCATTGCCACAGGAGGCAGTGATGGTCACCAACTTGGATGGCTGTAAAAGAGGATTAGACAAATTTGTGGAGGAGGAGAGGGCTATGGGTGGCTACTAAATCGAATGCTATGTCCTGCCTCTACAGTCAGAGGCCACTGTGCTTCTGAATCCTAGTTGCTTGAAGCCACAGGAGGGCAGAGTTGCTCTTGCGCTTGGATCCTGTTCTGTGGCTTCCCACAGGCAACTCTTGGGCTGCTCTGAGAACAGGATATTGGTCTAGATGGGCCATTGGTCTCATCCAGCAGCTACTCATTTGTTTGTTTACATTTGCAAGCCAGACACCAGGGCAAAAAAAGGCCTGAAATATAAGACCATAATAAAATAAAATGCCATAATTTCAGTCAGTAATTAAAGAGATCTCAAAGTCCAGCCAAGCCATCCATAAAATTAATGAAACCACTTTAAAAAACAGTTTTAAACCTGCAGTAAAATAGGCACTCATAATCCCAAACCAGCCTGTGTTCTTAATTAAAAGGCATCTGAACTAAAAGCACTTTGAAGCCAATGGGTCTTCAAAACCCATTGTAAAGCCAGAACCGATGAGGACAACCACATTTCCCATGTCTGTGGGTCTTGTGGGTCTGTATGTGGGGACTTACTGCAGAGAAGGCTCTATTTCTGTCTAACTGATTTTACAGGTGAGCTAGTAAGCAGAACATCTGATGCTGATCTTCTGTATGCAAACCAGATTTTAAAAAACAAAAAAACAAAAAACAACCCACTGCCCATAGAAATATTTGCATGGAATATGCAGAGTTGTCTAGTATTAATTTTTTTATAATACTTTTTATTGATTTTTTAAGCATAAATATACAGTTTTAATCCAATTTTTCACAAATTCCATACTTTTGGACTTCCTTCAACTTCTCTGACAATCATCCATATTTAACTCTTGCTTACCCATTTCTTCTGTTCTCTATTGCCATTAGTCCCCCCTCCAACCATCCATTTTTCATTTAACAATATACCTCAGTTTTTACAGTGCTTCTTTAAACCCCACTAGCGTTGTTTGTACTTCACATGTGTTTTTCAGATATTCCACAAATTTCCCCCAGTCCTCGATGAACTTTTGGTCTCGAAGATATCTAACTTTCCCTGTTAACTTGTCCAGTTCTGCATAATCTGTTAGTTTCATCCTCCATTCCTCTTTCGTCGGTATTTCCTCTTGTTTCCACTTCTGGGCCAGCAGATTTCTTGCTGCTGGAACTGCATATTGAAAAAGTTTGTAGTCCTTCCTTCTTATTTCCTTTCCTGTAATGCCTAAAAGTAGGGCTTCTGGTTTTTTAACAAATGTATACTTCAACATGTTTTTCATCTCATTATATAATACTAGACTAGTTGTCTAGTATTATTAATCACATTTTTCTCCCATTCTTCCAGTGTAGGAATGCACTGCACACAGGCACTGAAAAGATGTGATATTATGCATGATTGGTCCTTAGCCACCCTGATCTCTAGCCTGAAGCAGGGGAGGGTGGGATATAGGAGCCTCACTGTCAGATGCTGGTGGTGGTTGCTCGTGAGTAACCAGGCAGGACTCCAACCTGTGTTTTACAGGTTTTAGTGTGCAAACTATTTACAGTGCAGATCTACCAAGTTCATGTCCGTCTCAGTCACTTGCAGAATTCAGGAGTGGCCCCTTCCGGCTTCTCCCCCAACATAAGAACTTCGGCACAACAAGCCTCCTCCTTCCCTCCTTGCATTTCACCCCGATGGAAGTGGCGTGCGTCCCTCCTGGCCAGCGTGGCCAGGTGAGGCGCTGGGGCTCTCAGCCAGTGGCGTAACGTGGGGGGTGCAGGGGGGGCTGGCCGCACCGGGCGCAACATCTGGGGGTTAGGGTTAGGGGGCGCAAATCCATGGGTTAGGGGGCGCAAATCCATGGCTTAGGGGGCACAAATTACTTGCCTTGCCCCGGGTGCTGACAACCCACGCTACGCCACTGCTCTCCTCAGCATCCTCGAGCCCTTTCCTCGCCTGGCTGGCCCCTTCCCTCTCTTCTCCACTGGAGGTGTGGCTTTTCCCACCTCTGGAAGAGGAACTGCTCCTCAGGGGTTTCGGGGGCTCTCTGTATTCCAACAGCCCCCCCCCCCCGCCTCCCTTCCCTGTTCCGATGGCAGCCCCCTGACACTCAGGCCACAGGAAAAAGTGAAAGGGTCATTCGGCAATTTGATGGCAGGGGATGGCAGCCAAAACGATCGAGGGGAAGGAGCAACTCCCCCACGATTAAAGGTTACAACATGTAGGGCTTTTAAATTTGGAGAAAAGACAAGTAAGAGGAGGTGCGATAGAGAGATAGAAAGCTATGCATGGTGGGGAGGTAGTGGGGAGAGACAGGGCTTTCTCCCTTTCTCCTAACACTAGAACTCGGGGACATCTAATAATAATAATAATAATAATAATAGGTGCAAGCTGAGGGTCTCCTTGCACAAGCATTACCAAAAGTGGATTATTGCTATGCTGACCAACAGTTGTAGAAGAAGGAGGAGGAGGAGGAGGAGGAGGAGGAGGAGGAGGAGGAGGAGGAGGAGGTGGAGGAGAAGAAAAAGAAGAAAAGCAGGAGGAGGAGTTTGGATTTGATATCCCGCTTTATCACTACCCAAAAGAGTCTCAAAGCAGCTAACATTCTCCTTTCCCTTCCTCCCCCACAACAAACACTCTGTGAGGTGAGTGGGGCTGAGAGACTTCAGAGAAGTGTGACTGGCCCAAGGTCACCCAGCAGCTGCATGTGGAGGAGCGGAGACGCGAACACAGTTCACCAGATTACAAGTCCACCGCTCTTAACCACTACACCACACTGGCTCTTATTGAATGCAAGAAGTCCCAGGTTCAGTCCCCACCATCAGGTTCATTAACTGCAAACATCAAAATTTGGGGTCCCCTCCAAACCTGTGTCAAAGTTTTGCAGTACCTTTGTAGCATTTTGCAGCGAAACCCCCGTGTTTCGCAGCACACCACAAATGGAGTAATTGATACAAACATGGGGTTCATAGTTAACACCCTAATAATAATAATAATAATAACAATAATAATAATAATAATACCCCACCCATCCGGCCGGGCCTCCCCACCCACTCTGGGCGGATCCCAACAGAACACTAAAAACAGAATAAAACTTCAAACATTAAAAATTTCCCTAAAAAGGGCTGCCTTAAGATGTCTTCTAAAAGTCAGATAGTTATTTATCTCCTTGACATCGGACAGGAAGGCGTTCCACAGGAAGGGCGCCACTACCGAGAAGGCCCTCTGCCTGGTTCCCTGTAACCTCACTTCTCGCAACAAAGGTGAATGTTGGAAGATTCAGGACAGATAAAGGGGATTGCAACTAAACATTAGGAAGAACCTTCTGACAGTAAGAGCTGTTTGACTCTGTTCGAACAACTTTCGAAAGCGGTGGGCTTTCTTTCCTTGGAGGCTGGCTGGCCATCTGCCAGGGATTCTTTCTCTCTGATTCCTGAATTGCAGGGGGTTGGGCTAGATGACCCTCGGGACCCTTCCAGCTCTATGATTCTACTATTCTATTCTTAATTTCCAACTGCCATGTAAATCACAGCCCTCCCCACGTGGGCTGTTTCACAGGACCCAGTGCCCGTCCTCTTGAACTTCCAAGCTTGCAGAAACTGCAAGACCCTACGGGCCGATCAATGCACCCATTAAGCGCTGTAATATTTGGCAATCCAATTGCCCCTCAAATCACTTTTTTGACTTTAATTAACAGAGCCAAATCCTCCCTCTCCCCTTAATCTCATTTCTAAAGAGAAAGGTTATCTATAAAAGAAGCCATTAGCGATAGATTTGACTAAATCCCCAATTATATTACTCATCATCTGGGCAAATTTGAACTTGATGATGTTCTATAAACCCAGGATAATCCCTGTTTTCCTCGTCTATTTACCTTCGGCTTTGTGGAACTGATTATGATACTTCATTCTTCAGAGCTCAGCGAGTGGAGTCCCAGCGTGAGAGAGGCACAAGGCAAGGAACTTACTTTTTGCCTCCCTCTGTTCCTGGCTTGGTAGCCTGCGCTCAGACATGTGCTGGCTGATGTCGCAGTGCTCACACTCAGAAGGCAAGCCAAGTACTTTCCACTTCTTCTAAGCAGATCTCTCTCCCACAAACTCACTCAGAGACTTTGGGCACTCTCAGCCTCCCCTTTCCCCATGTGTAAAATTATTCAAAGCAACACGGGCACCTGGAGTGTGATACATAAATGAAATTTAATCTCATCCTATAGAGCTTTCAAATCCCTCGTAGCCCGGTAAGATTGTCTTCCATGAACACGGTTTTAACAATGAGTCCGTAAGTGACTGTGGAGGCCAATGCTGGATCCACACGTCCTTCCACAGTGGGGACATTGGTTTCCAGGCGGGAGTTGATCACAGTGTGGATTTGCCAAGCGTGCCTTCCTCTTAGCACATCCTCTCCCTTGCGTCCTGAGTTCGAGTGTCTTCAAAGCCCATGACACCTTTGGTCAAGGCTGTTCTCCAACTGAAGTGCTTGCAGGCCAGTGTTTCCCAATTGTCGGTGTTTATACTACATTTTTAAAATTTGCCTTGAGACAGTCTTTAAACCTCTTTTGTTGACCACCAGTATTACGCTTTCCATTTTAAAATTCGGAATAGAGTACAGTGGTACCTCTAGATGTGAACAGGATCCGTTCTGGAGCCCCGTTCACATCCTGAAAGGAACGTAAGACGCGACTGTGCGTCTGTGTGTGCTGCGTTTCGCCGCTTCCGCGAAATGACGTCATTTTGAGCGTCTGCGCATGCGCGAGCGGCAAAACCTGGAAGTAGTGGGCTCCGTTACTTCTGGGTCGCCACGGAATGCAGCCCAAAAATGCTCAACCTGAAGCGTATTCATCCCGAGGTATGACTGTAGTTGCTTTGGAAGACGATCATCAGGCATCTGCACAGCATGACCAGTCCAATGAAGTTGATGTTGAAGAATCATTGCTTTGACTTAGGTGATCTTTGCTTCTTCCAGTCCACTGGCATTAGTTTGCCTGTCTTCCCAAGTGATGTGAACATTTTTTCGGAGACACTGTTGATGGATCTTTCAAGGAGTTGGAGATGGCTTTTATATTATTTGTGTGTGTGTTTTAAATATTTATTAATACATGTGTTTGATAAAAAAGCCAAAGGCAAGTGACAAATATGCTACTGGAACTAACTGTACAATAAAAAAATTTACAATTGTACAAAACTGTACAATTGTACAAAACTGTACAAAAAAATTACAATACAATTTTTTTGGCTAAATACCACCACCAAATCTATTAAAGTTCAGTATATCTCACAGCTTAGGTTTTGGTGATGGTCTTTATATCCTGCTGTATCTTATGGGAGATGGCTTTTATAAGTGGTCCATGTTTCACAAGCATACAGTGAGGTTAGTAGTACAATAGCTTTATAAACAAGCATTTTGGTTTCCCTGTGAATATCCCATTCCTCAAACACTCTTCAATCAGGAGAAAACTGCACTCACTGAGCTCAGGCGATGCTGGATTTCGGCATCAATGTCTGCCTCCATCTCTCTCTCCTGCTCCTGCATGAAGCAGCCCTGAGAAACTAGCTCCCACCATGAAGGATTAGAATCTGTCAGAGCTGCCTGTAGGTCCCAGCTCACAGAGGACCAACGCCCGGTTGATGTAATGTACAAAAGTCTTTATTGAAGTTTAGTTTCCATTTCAAACCCCAGAGCATGCAGCCCTACGTCTTGACTCTAGATCGGCGAAGTGCCCTCTGAGTCACTATCCCTTCCGCACCAGTTTAAGATCCTAGCCTGGCTCCACCTCCTGCGCTGTTCCTTCCTCCTCTGGGTCCTTCTGCCCCCTGGGGTTTCCTCCTTCCTGGACTCTTCTGACGCTGACCCCCCTGAGTCTTGCCCTTCCTTCCGGCGGGCTTTAGGACCTGGCTCCCTATCCGGGCTACCTGCTGTGCCGCTCGCCTGTACATTTGAACTTGGCGCGCGCGCCCAGCCTGTGACTTTCCTCTTGACCGTTTCCCCGCTCTCCGATGGAGGCGTGGTCAATCCTGACTCATCTCCTCTCTCTGGGCTCTGGTGGGGAAGCTGGTCCTGATTTCCAACTGCTGCTCTGGGAGTCCCCGCTGGCCCCTTCCTTCCTTCTGGGGTTTCCCCCTTGGCACCCCCCTTGCCCTGGCCATCGGCGCTCCTTTCTGTGAATCTTCCGATTCGCTGGAGAGACTCGTGGAATCTCTTTGACCACTGTCACTGCCTACACCCCCCTCGGATTCCTCCTCCTCGCTCTCCATTTGCTCCACCTCCTGTGTCTCTGCTCCTGAACCCCTGACAAGAATCCAAAAACAAACAGGGAAAAACTGCAAGTACAGCCCCTCCAAGTCTCCCTGTTTTCCAGGAACAGTCCCAGATTTGCAGAAGCCGTCCCACTTTCTGATTTGATCCCAGAATGTCCTGCTTTTCCTTAGGATGTTTCTACAGTGGTACCTCGCAAGACGAATGCCTTGGAAGACGAAAAACTCGCAAGACAAAAGAGTTTTTCGTTTTTTGAGTTGCTTCGCAAGACGATTTTCCCTATGGGCTTGCTTCACAAGACGAAAAGTCTTGCAAGTTTGTTTCCTTTTTCTTAAAACTGTTAATACCAGGGTGCATCCGTGCTTCGCAAGACAAAAAATCCGCAAGACAAAGAAACTCGCAGAATGAATTAATTTGTCTTGCGAGGTACCACTGTATTTTCATTGGAGAAATGCTGGAGGGCATAGAGTTATACAACCCAAGAGCCAAGGAGGTAAGCAACTATACAACCTTTAGAAAACATCTGTTTTCTAATGTTTAATGTTTTGTTGCATTTTTTATGTATGTTGGGAGCCGCCCAGAGTGGCTGGGGCAACCCAGCCAGTGGAGCGGGGTATAAATAATAAAATCATTATTATTACGAAATAAGACGTCGCTCTCTTCATCGAAGAAATGTTGAAGGGTATGTAAGTAAAGAAACCTTTTTTGCCCTTTAACCAATGGGACCTCTGTGTGTTTTGTTCCACTCTTTTAGGCAACTTGCATAGTGTATGAATGAGGCAGAATGATTGCTGGTGGGGCAGGGTGGCTCCAGCTTCCAAACTCCCCCCACACACACACACACTTTTAACTCTGCTATAAACCAGTTTATTTTCCAAAACCCAAGAGCTGGTTGATGTTATAGTGACCTTTTCCACAAAGACAGTCCAAGGCAGCTTTCTGCCTCCTGTCTCTAACCAAGACGTCTCCTCTGACTTCTCATGGCCAAGAGTCCTTGATGTCCCTCCATGGCATTGGCTAATCCGGGTTCCGTTTTCACGGACCGTTTGGGGCCTGGTGGGAGCCTTTACTGGCCTGTCAGTCAACAGAAGGAGCCTTTCAAAGCAAAACCTTTTGAAGGTAGGCACCACGGAATTTGTTCGAGTCGAGAGGCGCTTTTCTTTCAAAGCAGGAAAACGAGAAGTAAGTTTTCAAAAGAATTCTCCGTCGCTGGCTGCTTTCTTACCACAGCTATTTGGCTTGTTCTGTTATTTTAGTTCCTGTCAGAGACATTGAGATTGATTATTCACACAGATGAAGTCAAGGCAGTGGGATACACCCCCGTCCGGGCAACTCTTGTGGCAGAGAGAGAAAGGGAAGGGAAGAAGGGCCACGAGTCTCTTTTTACAACCGTTTATCTTCCTTCCAAACTGAACGCTGGTCCTCCAGGTGCCCGTTCCCTGCACAGCTTCCATGACACATAAACAAGGCAAACAGCCATTGTGGATGAATGTGTTTATTTTATTTTATTTTGAAAGGGAATAGCCACTGGGCATTGAGATTGTGAAGCTTATTTTTTTCCTCCCTTCAATTGAGGCTCCATCTGCAGACTGCTTGGGCACCAGAGAAGGGAATGGATGCGCATAGAAGCATCCCGGCGTCTCTGGATCCTGCTTCCGAAAAGAAAAATTCATCTTACCATGCCTGCAGTGATGCAACAGACGCCGTGTTTCTAAGGGGATGGAAAACAGCCAATCAGATTTGAGCAGGATTCTGTTCAGGGGCTTCCCGCATTGTGCCTGCGGTGGGAAAGCACTGGGAGGCACAAAGTAAATGGGGAAGGTGGAAGAACTGGTCTCAGGCATAGCTGTTAACTTTTCCCTTTTCTTGCGAGGAATCCTATTCGGAATAAGGGAAATTCCCTTTAAAAAAGGGAAACGTTTACAGCTATGGCTTCAGGATGTGCTATTTGTGTGAACCTTTAAAAACATAGGTTGGGAAGTGTGATCCTTGATTGCAGCAACGTCACAGGCACTAGCCAATGTATGCCCACGACACCCACAGGCAAAACTGCAGGATCAGGTTTCTTGTCCTCCTTCTGGAAAGCCAGTATTGTACAGTGGTACCTCTGGATACGCACACCTCCGGTTGTGAATCCTTCAGGATGTGAACGCAGCAAACCCAGAATCCCGGATTTTCCTGCGTGTGCATGCTCAGAAGCGCTCTATCATGCCCTGCGCGCATGCGTAGAAGCAGTCTACCACCACACGCACGTACACAGAATTGGTCCCTCCGGTTGAGGAAACCTCGGGATCCGACCGGAACTCTGGAACGGATCCCGTCCGCAACCGGAGGTAGTGTCAGCATTTCACTTTTCCGTAGTCCAAAAACAGCTGGTGACCCAAGTTTGGAAAACACTGGCTTTTGAATCCTGGGTAAAGTAGCTAGGCGAAAAAGAGAACATCTTTAGTAGCTGCCTAGCAGAGGGGGTGTTTCAGCGCATCATGTTCCCATTCTCTTTGCACACAAGAGCACATTCCCCCGCGAGAAAAGATGCAGCATATGCGCATTTATTTCAATAAGTTTTTCTCCCCTGCGTTAAGTCCATGTCCTGGAACGCTGTTCTCAGAAGCTGGTGAGAAGTAGTCCCTGTTTTCATTTGACAGTCAGAAAATAAATTAATTGGTAGGTCTTCTCCCTTTAGATGAAACATAATTAACTATTTGGAACAGTCCCACTTGAGGGAGAGGGGAAGGGGAAGAAATACATTTCAATTTAAAAACAATCTACTTTATTAAGTTAAAATTCAATTCTAGGTTTTCATTACAGGAATCTGCCTGCAAGCAGGCTGCCGGTTATTCACATCTGCTTGGAGATACCCGAGTGAACATGGTGCGCCACCGAAGGTGTTGTTTACCTCTCAGAGGGGAAAGAAGAAATCTGGAAATGTAATTTCATCATCCAGTTCAGAAGGAGTCAATTTGGTGCCCACAAGACACTGATGGACTCCAGCTCCCAGTCCAAGAGTTTCTTTAAACTATTTATTCCACAGCATTTATTTTACACCACTGGGTTGTAAAGAGAGAGGGGGGAACCCTAAAAACAGTTTAGCAAAAGATAAAACTATAAAATTATCAATACGATAAATAAACAGCCAATTTTTTAAGGCTTTGGAAAAGTTAAAATGGAGCAAGCTTGTTTTCTCCTTCTCTGGAAGGTAGGACTCGAACCAAGGACAAGAAAAGAGATTCCGACTGAACATCAGGAAGAACTTTCTAACAGTAAGAGCTGCTGGACAGTGGAAGTGGTGGACTCTCCTTCCTTGGAGGTTCTTAAACAGTGACTGGGTGGCCATCTGTCATGGCTGCTTTAGCTGAAATTCCTGCATTGCAGGGGGTTGGTCTAGATGACCCTTGGAATCTCTTCCAACTCTACGATTCTATGCAAATAACTATAGACTGAAAATAAATTTAAACTCACACCATCTTTTGAAATATCTGGATAGGTTTGTCTATGTTGTTGTTGTTTAGTCGTTTAGTCGTGTCCGACTCTTCGTGACCCCCTGGACCAGAGCACACCAGGCACTCCTGTCTTCCACTGCCTCCCGCAGTCTGGTCAAACTCATGCTGGTCGCTTTGAGAACACTGTCCCACCATCTCAGCCTCCATCGTCCCCTTCTCCTTCTGCCCTCCATCTTTCCCAACATCAGGGTCTTTTCCAGGGAGTCTTCTCTTCTCAGGAGGTGGCCAAAGTCTTGGAGCCTCAGCTTCAGGATCTGTCCTTCCCGTGAGCACTCAGGGCTGATTTCCTTCAGAATGGAGAGGTTTGATCTTCTTGCAGTCTGTGGGACTCTCAAGAGTCTCCTCCAGCACCAGAATTCAAAAGCATCAATTCTTCGGCGATCAGCCTTCTTGATGGTCCAGTTCTCACTTCCATACATCACTACTGGGAAAACCATAGCTTGAACTATACGGACCTTTGTTGGCAAGGTGATGTCTCTGCTTTTTAAGATGCTGTCTAGGTTTGTCATTGCTGGCTTGTCTATACAAACATGGTTTTAGCAGGCACCAGAAAGAGCACCGGGACTGCACCTGCCTGATGTCAACAGGCAGGGAGTTCCAAAGTGTGCAGACGCTGCCACACTAAAAGACTGAGTTCTTACAGATGCGGAATGGGGATTATGAGACACCCCTAGCGGTGCTAGTTCCCCAGATGGAAGCAGTCAAGTGGGCACATAAGGGTTAAGGCGATCTTGCAGGTAAACTGATCCCAGGTCATTAAGGGCTTCAAATACTAATCCAGGCGGGGGGGAAAGGGAGGCAGACTATGTTTAGGGCACCTTTTCTAGCCCCTCCCCCTTTTCGGGGTGAGCACAGTGGATCCTAAAAAGGGCTGCTCAGTCATGGATACAGCTGCCGAGCTGCACATCTGTCTCATTGCTTGAGTCAGAACGACCGAATCTGTATCCACTTCCCATGTGCCGATTCATGTTGTACAGATACCTGATAATTGTCTTCCAAAGTAACTACAGTGGTACCTCGGGTTACATATGCTTCAGGTTACAGACTCCACTAACCCAGAAATAGTACCTCAGGTTCTGAACTTTGCTTCAGGATGAGAACAGAAACTATGCGGTTCAGGTTAAGAACGGACCTCCAGAACAAATTAAGTACGTAACCAGAGGTACAACTCTACTCTTTTCCGAACTTAAAAATGGAAAGCATAATGCTGGTGGTCAACAAAAGAGGTTTAAAGACTGTCTCAAGGCAAATCTTTAAAAATGTAGTAGAAACACCAACAACTGGGAAACACTGGCCTGCGAGCGCTCCAGTTGGAGAACAGCCTTTCCCAAAGGGGTCATGGGCTTTGAAGACACTCGAACTCAGGACGAAAGGGAGAAACGTGCCAAGAAGAAGGCACGCTTGGCAAATCCACACCATGATCAACTACCGCCCGGAAACCAATGTCGCCACTGTGGAAGGACGTGTGGGTTCAGAATTTGCCTCCACAATCACTTACGGACTCATTGTTTAAACCGTGTTCATGGAAGAAAATCTTACTCAGCTACGAGGGATTTCCGAAGAAAGAAGAAGAAGAAAGAAGACAAATACTAATGATTATGCCTTGAACATGTTCCAGTAGCAAATCCAAAACCAGTGCAGATCTCTGAGTGCATGCATTACTTGCAGAAAAGGCAGCAGTTGTGCTTTAGCACCGGCACTAACTGCAGTTTCTGCATCAAGTACAAAATCTGTTGTAGTCATGCAGTCTTGAGTGACGGGTGTTGAAGCTCAGGAACATCTGGGGACACCATTTTGGCTCTGCCTGGTCTAATTCTGTTATGTACTGAAGTTCTCACCCTGGGCCAGCAGGGGGATACTGTAGATAGTTTTCACTCAGGTTCACATATGCAAATAAGGGATCAAAAGTGACATTCACTGATTGGATAGTTACAGAAAGTTGTTACTGTTCCGTTGTAGTTGAGCTCTATATAAGCAGGCTGGCTGAACCTTTCAGCGCAGTTCTGTTCTGGGCCTGTGAATAAACAAGAGCTGTTTGAAGAATCACTGTGTCGTCTGATATGTTCACCCACAACTTAAATTCTTTTTGCTTTCCTGTTTCCTTTCCAGTCGTGTCCCCAGTCCATCCCTGGCATTCTCCCCCCAGAGAGCTTGACTTGGCGCTGAGTCTGGAAAAACATGTAGCAGATGAAAGCCCTTTTATCATCTCAGGCCTTTTAGATGTATTGACCTCTTCCTTCTCGCACTTCAAGCTTGCTGTGTTTTCAATTTGCTTTTTTTGATGTCTTTTCTTTATATTAAGTCTCTTATTCTGAGGGATATTAACTTCTCTTGTGAGGCACTCTAGGAATCCTTGGGGACCGCAGAGCAGAGGATAAATACTCAAAGCAACAGAGAAACCTGCCCTTGCTCTGAATGAGCTAGCTTTGCCCTCAATCATGCCAACATACAGCCAAATCCGAGTAGCTTATGCAACATTGTTATAATACTGTCACATTCGGTTCTGGCCAG
Organism: Podarcis gaigeae; assembly: GCF_964106915.1. Lineage (NCBI taxonomy): Eukaryota > Metazoa > Chordata > Lepidosauria > Squamata > Lacertidae > Podarcis > Podarcis gaigeae. The sequence goes on from NC_139678.1 coordinate 2,946,480, forward strand.
CACAATTTAAGAAGGATGTTGACAAGCTGGAACGTGTGCAAAGGAGGGTAACAAAGATTATCAAGGGTTTGGAAACCAAGCCTGATGAGGAATGGTTGAAGGAAATGGGTACGTTTCACCTGGAAAAGAGGCGACTAAGAGGAGACATAATTGTTGTTGTTTAGTCATTTAGTCGTGTCCGCCTCTTCGTGACCCCATGGACCAGAGCACGCCAGGCCCTCCTGACTTCCACTGCCTCCCGCAGTTTGCTCAAACTCATGCTGGTAGCTTCGAGAACACTGTCCCACCATCTCGTCCTCTGTCGTCCACTTCTCCTTGGGCACTCCATCTTTGCCAACATCAGGGTCTTTTCCAGAGAGTCTCCTCTTCTCATGAGGTGGCCAAAGTCTTGGAGCCTCAGCTTCACGATCTGTCCTTCCAGTGAGCACTCAGGGTAGATTTCCTTCAGAATGGATAGGTTGGATCTTCTTGCAGTCCATGGGACTCTCCAGAGTCTCCTCCAGCACCAGAATTCAAAAGCATCCATTCTTCGGCGATCAGCCTTCTTTATGGTCCAGCTCTCACTTCCATACATCACTACTGGGAAAACCATAGCTCTAAATATACGGACCTTTGTCAGCAAGGTGATGTCTCTGCTTTTTAAGTTGCTGTCTAGGTTTTTCTTGGGAGAAAAGCAATAACAAACCTAGACAGGAGACATAATACCCATATTCAAAAATTATTATTTTTTTAATTCAATTCATTCTATTCAAATATCTCAAGGGTTATCAGATGGAAGTTGGAGCAAGCTTGTTTTCCCCTGCTCTGGAGGGGAGGACCTGAGCCAATGACTGCAACTGACAAATAAGAAGTTTCTGACTAAACAATAGGAAGAACTTTCTCTATTTTTTTGACAATAATTTTTATTATTTTTCAGTTACAATAATCCAACGGTAGCCTCATTATATCAATGCCAAATTATAACACAGTTACTAATCCCAATCATTCAGATGCCAAATTATATAATTTAGGCGGCCTCCCGTGTGCTAGAATTGATGGCTTGATAATTTTCTTTATTACTGCATCCCAAAATCTTATTCATCTCAATTACGTTCCATTCAAAATAACAATCACTTATACAACTGCAATATTAATGACTTCCATCCGTCATGACACATCACATGATTTATAAAGCTGTAGGTGAAGCATTCAAACTATACCCTTATTTGTGGGATGTAAAACACAAGAGCAGTCAATTACAACATTCCTAGAGTGTACATGTTTAGACATGGGGAGGGATGTTTGTGCAGCCAGCAGGTAAACTTCCTGTTTCCCTCTGGGCTGGGACAGACTTCCTCCGCATGTGACTAGAGGTGGGCGTGGCCTCACCTGTGCAGGTAACGACAAAAGCACAGGGCAGGGGCAGCCATCTCTCTCTGCCATCTTCATCTTCGAACAAGCAACATCTCTCCTGAGTGCAAGATGCCCTCTTGCCTCCCAGCCAAGAGAGGACAAAGGGACTATCTTCTTATAAGATAGATTCTAAATGCATATTACTTTGTTAAGCTGTCTGCCTTCTGGGATCCGATTGTGAACAGAATGTGAGTAAACTCTTTTTATACTTTTGTAAAGGACTGTGTCGTGTCTTCTATTTTAAGAGGGAACAAAGGGGAAATTACCAGAGTAATTATTATAGAGGTTCTAACGAACCTGAGCACATGCTGCCGTTGCAAACTTAAAATAAAGGGGAATGTTTTACTCTGCTGATATTGGGAACTTGTTAACACAAGCTGGATAAGGATCTAATCACACAATATATCCTCTCCTGCATCCCTGAACATTCCCACATTATTCCTCCTGTGTGTGACAATTATTCTGTCCCTGGTGTTCTTTCCTGTCCTGGTAAAATGTTATGTCTATCTTTCCCCAGCCATTGCTGATCCCCATCATGTCTTATTATTAGTGGGCAGAACTACCGTACTTTTCCGTGCATAAGACGAGGGGTTTTTTTACTAAAAAATAATGTTAAGAAACAGGACTCGTCTTATAGACAGGTATTGAATTGGGGGACCTGGTGAGTGGTTGCATCTGCGAGCTGCACCTTGTAAGCGGAGATTTGGTGGGTGATGGTTGGATGTGTCCAGGGCTGCCTGGGATTAGCTGCTCCTGCATTAATAGGGCGGGTGATTGGTTGCTGCTTCCAGGGCTGCCTGGGATTGGCTGCTCCTGCATTAATAGGGCGGGTGATTGGTTGCTGCTTCCAGGGCTGCCTGGGATTGGCTGCTCCTGCATTAATAGGGCAGGTGATTGGTTGCTGCTTCCAGGGCTGCCTGGGATTGGCTGCTCCTGCATTAATAGGGCGGGTGATTGGTTGCTGCTTCCAGGGCTGCCTGGGATTGGCTGCTCCTGCATTAATAGGGCGGGTGATTGGTTGCTGCTTCCAGGGCTGCCTGGGATTGGCTGCTCCTGCATTAATAGGGCGGGCGATTGGTTGCTGCTTCCAGGGCTGCCTGGGATTGGCTGCTCCTGCATTAATAGGGCGGGCGATTGGTTGCTGCTTCCAGGTCTGCCTTGGATTGGTTGCCACTGTGGCAATTGGGCACTTGGCTTCTGGCTTGCAATTGCAAACAGGCAGACGCTTGTCGGCTTCTGCATCATGAGCACTTCTGAGCTACTGTCATTAGGGTGATTTTCAGAAATAACACCCCCCAAAAAAAAAACACCAAAAAAACCCTCACCAACCCTGGGTCATCCTCCCCCCAAAAAGCTTAAAAACTCTGGTAATATAGTCATCTCCCCCCATTTTCTTACATTTTAGTCTCCAAAAATAGGGGGTGTCTTATACATGGGGGTGTGTTATAAACGGAAAAATACGGTAATATCCCATTATTGTTTCAGAAGTTCTCTATTGCTCCTCTCACAGAGCAATGGGGTTAAGAAGAACTTTCTGACAGTAAGAGCTCTTTGAGAGTGGAACAGACTCCCTGGGAAGGCAGTGGGCTCGCCTGCCTAGGAAGTTTTTAAGCAGAGGTCAGACATCCATGCTTTAGTCGAGATTCCTGCATTAATAATATTAATAATAATTTTTATTTATATCCTGCCCTTCCTGCTTTAAAAACTGGGCTCCGGGCAGCTCACAGCAAATATAAAACACTGATTAAAATGTGACTTAAAGACAGCATAAAACAGCATAAAATACAACATAAAATGCAGCATCAATATCAATAAAATTCAAAAATTCAGGGGTCATTTGGTTGGGGGGGGGGACCCAGTCAGTATACATCAAATGATCACCAGGGCTAAATGGCCAAGTTGGTCCTACTAGGGTGAGCAAGAAGACCAGGGAAGAATTTAAATCTGGGGTCCCAGAAAGGGTTTCTTCATAGAAGAGCAAAGGGAATAGAAGATCAGACTAATTCAAATTGAAGGCCAGGCGGAATAGCTCTGTCTTACAGGCCCTGCGGAGATCAAGTCCTGCAGGGCCCTAGCCTCGTTGGACAGAGCATTCCATCAGGTTGGAGCCATCACTGAAAAAGCCCTGGCCCTGGTGGAGGATAGCCTGGCTTCCGTAGGAGTTTGGATTTGATACCCCGCTTTATCACTCCCCTTCAGGAGTCTCAAAGCGGCTAACATCCTCCTTTCCCTTCCTTCCCCACAACAAACACTCTGTGAGGTGAGTGGGGCTGAGAGACTTCAGAGAAGTGTGACTAGCCCAAGGTCACCCAGCAGCAGGCCCAGACAGAGGGGGGGCATATGGGCCACTTGGCCCGGACCTCAGATTCCAAAGGGGGCCTCGGTCAGCATATTCACAATCACAGGGGATGCACTGGGGCGAATGCGGAGGCACAAAGGCGCTGGCGGCGGATTCCCTGGGGCCATGGCTGGCAGCACGAGTCTTATTTATAAGGCTTAAGTTATCCCCAGGGTAAAAAGGGGGGGGCACATTATTTACAACGGCATTTCCATGCGCTGCTCTGGTTCGCCAGAAGTGGCTTAGTCATGCTGGCCACATGACCCAGAAGCTGTATACAGACTCCCTTGGCCAATGAAGCGAGATGAGCGCCGCAACCCCAGAGTCGGCCACGACTGGACCTCATGGTCAGGGGTCCCTTTACCTTTACGTTATCTACTTGGCCCGGGTCTCTGCCTGGCTCTGCATGGCAATGCCCAGCACCTGCATGTGGAGGAGCGGGGAAGCGAATCCCGTTCCCCAGATTACGAGTCTACCACTCTTAACCACTACGCCATGCTGGCTCAATAGCTTAAGGGCCCAGGAACCTTAATCTATTACTATTCATGGACCTTAGGGTCCTCTGCGGGGTAGACCAGGAGTGACGGGTTAGACTAGATGACCCTTCCACCTCTACAGCTCTGATTCTGTGACGCTTTCGGTCTCTTCCACCTCTTCAGTTGTGCTACTTGGCTACCATCTTCAGTGGTAGGCTTTTGGGGGGATGTTTTGGACCCCGAGAAAACACTGCTTTCAGCCTGAAGGTGGAAATGGGTGGACATTTGACACAGCACTGGAAGTACTGGTATTTGGTGCATTTTGGAGGATTTCTGCTAAATTGAAAAGTTGACAGTCTGCATCAATATATATGGACTGGGGAATAAACATTGGGGGGGATTTTCAGGTAGCGAAACTGCCCAACATGCACCTTCCAAAGCACTGCACGAAATCCTGTAAAATCCACAATTTTGCAATGTTGTTTTCCCAGCAAAGAGTTGCACGTTAGGGGAAAGTGTAATAAAAAGAAATTGTTATTTAGGGGAACTGAATTTAATTCTAAATTATATTCTGGAAACATGGGAGATTTCAAGGGGTCAAAAAAAATGGATGTACCGTGCTATATTTGAAGCTAAAAAACTTCTTTTGATGAATTGGAAGAACCGCAAAAAGATTCAATTGAGCACATGGAATGATAATATGGACAGATTAGCTACATATGAATTGCATGTTGACGCAAAGTAAGAATGGATAAATATGAAGAAATCTGGCTAGAAGCGATAAGGTGGATAGTGATGGGAAGTAGAGGGAGGAGAGAGAGATGGGAAAATAATGTTTAAAAAGGTGTAGTCGTAGGTATATCAGTGTATTCAAATCTGAATTGTCAAATTATGTTATCATTGTTATTATGGTTTTTGTTGTATGTGCCTTTTGCGGTTGATGTTTGTATCAAAAAAATGATTAAACAAATTTTTAAAAATGTTAGGGGAAAGTGTGCATAGAAATGCAAAATAAATACAAATATTAGTGAAAGTAACACACACAAATGCATTGCACTCTTGCAAAAATGTGTTTATTAGGGGAAACATGCACTTTTGTGTAGGGGGAAAAGAGACAAACAAATGGAGATCGTAGAAATGTGTCTGGCCATTGGTCTCTCCAGCTCAGCATTGTCTACACCAGGGTTTCTCAACCTTGGGCCTCCAGCTGTTTTGGGACTACAATTCCCATCATCCCTGACCACTGGCCTTGCTAGCTAGGGGTGATGGAAGTTGTAGTCCAAAAACAGCCAGAGAACCAAGTTCAGGAAACCCTGGTCTAAACAGACTGGGAGTCAGTGAAATGAGGAACTGAGCTTGAAAGACTCATGATCCGTCCTGGAGAAACCCAGGAGACCAGACCAGGGTGGATGTCATTTCCAATCTTGATTTCCAAGACTTTCCAAAGGCTTTTGCCTTCCTAACCAAGAAAATGTGGGCATGTTGTTGTCCTGTCCCTCCAGATTTAATTCTGGGGGAAATTAAAACTTGAATTCCTTTGTGTTCCAGAGATAAGAGTGGAGGCTGTGAAAGTCGTGCACAGTTTAGCCCTCAGTTACAGCACTGGGAAGACACGGATATTGCGGTGCAGCGGACTGGAGAGAACCAGAATTAGTTCACTCAATTAAGTCATGATTAATTTATGTTGGATCTTGTTCTCCCGAGTCTATAAAAACAAAGACTTTAGTTAACTGGCAGCATTTAGTTTAATAAAAAGTAAAGTCTTTAAAGATGACTTCGGGAAAGAACAGGGGCGTGTGGGGAGCAAATTGGCCAAGTGCTGGCAGAATCAATAAACGGCAGGGTCCCTGTTTAATTTGTGTCAGCACAAGCTAAGACAATTCAGCCTAATTCAGAAAGGGGGTGGGGCTGTAGAGGAGTTGTAGAGTCAGAAGGGATCCTGAGAATAATCTAGTCCAACCCCCTGCAATGAAGGAATCACAGTTTAAGAATCCCTGGCCGGTGGCCATTCAACCTCTGCAGATTGAGAGAATTGGGCAAATTTTGCCTGGAAAAGAGAAGAAGAAGAAGAAGAAGAAGAAGAAGAAGAAGAAGAAGAAGAAGAAGAAGAAGAAGAAGAAGAAGAGTAGTAGTAGTAGTAGTAGTTTGGACTTGATATCCCGCCTTTCACTCCCCTTCAGGAGTCTCAAAGTGGCTAACATTCTCCTTTCCCTTCCTCCCCCACAACAAACACTCTGTGAGGTGAGTGGGGCTGAGAGACTTCAGAGAAGTGTGACTGGCCCAAGGTCACCCAGCAGCTGCATGTGGAGGAGCGGAGACGCGAACCCGGTTCCCCAGATTACGAGACTACCGGTCTTAACCACTACACCACACTACACCACAGAAGACTGAGAGGTGATACGAGAGCCATCTTCAAATATCCAAAGTGCTGTCACGTGGATGATGGCTGAACCCTCTCCATGATCGACTCCCACCCAGAAACCTCTGTCCCCACTGGAGAAGAATGAGTGGAGCCAGAATTGCCCTCCGCAGTCACTTACAGACTCACTTTTATTTTTTTTCACTCGCTGGATCATCACTTTGTCCTGGTGAGTGGGCTTGCACATTCCTATGACCCTTGTGAGTGAAGCCATCGGCAGTCTTGTACTCCCAGCAGGGTCACCCAAGGTGGTAAGGTCAAAGGGAAGGAGCTAGACAAAGAATGATCCAAGAAGTCCTCAATGGCAGAACAGGCGGATGATAACAAGCGGTACGTTACAATGGCTGTGAAGGCTGCAGCAGATAGGAATCTACCCATGCCATTGGAACAGAGCCTTACTGCGAAGACTGTGCGTTGGTCAGTGTGCACTGATCTACACATAGAAAACACATTCACGCACAGGCGTCTTCCAAAACCCATCCCAACGGACTCATTGTTAAAACCGTGTATATGGAAGACAATGTTACTCGGCTATGAGTGATCACCAAGGAAGGAGGAGGAGGAGGAGGAGGAGGAGGCGGAGGAGGAGGAGGAGGAGAAGAAGAAGAAGAAGAAGAAGAAGAAGAAGAAGAAGAAGAAGAAGAAGAAGAAGAAGAAGAATAATTTATTATTTATACCCCGCCTATCTGGCTGAGTTTCCCCAGCCACTCTGGGCAGCTTCCAACTGAATATTATAAACAATACAGTGTCAGACATTAAAAACTTCCCTAAGCAGGGCCACCTTCAGTTGTCTTTTAAAAGTCAAATAGTTGTTTATTGCCCTGACATCTGCTGGGAGGGGATTCCACAGGGCGAGTGCCACCACCGAGAAGGCCCTCTGCCTGGTTCCCTGTAACCTCACTTCTCACAGTGAGGGAACCACCAGAAGGCCCTCGGTGCTGGACCTCAGTGTCCGGGCTGAACAATGGGGGTGGAGACGCTCCTTTAGGTCTACTGGGCAGAGGCCATTTAGGGCTTTAAAGGTCAGCACCAACACTTTGAATTGTGCTTGGAAACATACTGGGAGCCAATGAAGATATTTCAGGACCAGTGTTATGTGGTCTCGGCAGCCGATCCCATCACTAGTCTGGCTGCCGCATTCTGGATTAGTTGTAGTTTCCAAGTCACCTTCAAAGGTAGCCCCACATAGAGCGCATTGCAGTAGTCCAAGCGGGAAATAACTAGAGCATGCACCACTCTGGCAAGACAGGAGGAGGAGGAGGAGGAGGAGGAAGAAGAAGAAGAAGAAGAAGAAGAAGAAGAAGAAGAAGAAGAAGAAGAAGAAGAAGAAGAAGAAGAGCGTGTTCATGCAAGACAATCTTACTTGGCTGTGTTGTTGTTGTTGTTTAGTCGTTCAGTCGTGTCTGACTCTTCGTGACCCCATGGACCAGAGCACGCCAGGCACTTCTGTCTTCCACTGCCTCCCGCAGTTTGGTCAGACTCATGTTTGTAGCTTCGAAGACACTATCCAACCATCTCGTCCTCTGTCGTCCCCTTTTCCTTGTGCCCTCCATCTTTCCCAACATCAGGGTCTTTTCCAGGGAGTCTTCTCTTCTCATGAGGTGGCCAAAGTATTGGAGCCTCAGCTTCACGATCTGTCCTTCCAGTGAGCACTCAGGGCTGATTTCCTTCAGAATGGATCGGTTTGTTCTTCTTGCAGTCCATGGGACTCTCAAGAGTCTCTTCCAGCACCATAATTCAAAATACCTGGCTGTGAGGGATCACCAAAGGAGAAGAAGAAAGAAGGAGTGAGCAATGGATTCAAATTGTGAGAAAGGAAGCTCTGACCCAACATTAGGAAGAACTTTCTGACACTAAGAGTTGTTTGACATTGAGATGAAAGGTGGTAGGCTCTCCTTCCTTGGGGGTTTTTCAACAGAGGTTGGGTGTCCATCTGTCAGGAATTCTTCAGCTTTGATTCCTGCGTTGCAGGGGTTGGAATAGATACCCCTTGTGGACCCCTTCCAATTCTATGATTCTATCAAAATCAGCTTTTGTCAACCTGCTGCCCTCCAGATGTTCTGAACTACAGCTGGGGCTGATGGGATCCAGAGGTTGGCAAAAGTTGCTCTGGATCTTGGCCGCACAGCTGTTCCAGCTGCACCAGTCAGATCCCACATGAAACTTCCGCAAAAGTTTCTGTTTCTCTCCTGACAGGGACGTGAAGAAAGGTGTTCACTTGACAGCCAAATCCCATTAAAACAGCATTACTTACATCTGTGAACAGGGTTTGATTACTCTAATGATCCCTGCACAATAAATGTAAATTGCTCGCTGGGTTTTTAATTGTGCAGGATGAATGGGGGAAGACCATGCATGTTAGATTGCTGAAACTCAGTGGCGTCTGCTTGTGATGAATACCTTGCCACCACCCTGAGCCTTATTCCAGTCTTCTTCTTCTCCAGGATGGTTGAATGCTGTCAGTGAGGGTTGGGCTCCTAAATGGCAGATTTAGTGGATCCCTGTCCCCATCCTGCTGCATCAAGGCTCCCAATGAGCAGCCCTTGTGGGTCCATTAACTGTTTGGCATCTTGGTCACACTAAAGTGTGACAGATGGAATGTTGTAAACTGCCTAAGCTGCACAGAGATCAATGTTGCACAGAATCAGTGTCTTCTCTCACGCTCTCTCATAAAAGTACGTATATTCAGTTTCCAATTTTCCACTTGGGGTTATAGAATCGCAGATGTATAGAGTTGAAAGGGATCCTGAGAATAATCTAGTCCAACCCCCTGCAACGCGAGAATTACAGCGAAATCACCCCTGATGGCTGCCTCAGGGAACGGCCGTAGTTCAGTATCTGTTTTGCAAGCACAAGCTCCCAAGTTCATTCTCCAGCACCTCAAGAGACTCAAGGCAGCAAATAACTAACTAACTAACTAACTTAATAAATACATAAATAAATAAATTATTATTTCTACCCTGCCCATTTAAGGGACATGGGTGGCGCTGTGGGTTAAACCACAGAGCCTAGGACTTGCCAATCGGAATGTCGACAGTTCGAATCCCTGCGACAGGGTGAGCTCCTGTTGTTCCGTCCCTGCTCCTGCCAACCTAGCAGTTCGAAAGCACACCAGTGCAAGTAGATAAATAGGTACCGCTCCGGCCGGAAGGTAAACGGCATTTCCGTGCGCTGCTCTGGTTTGCCAGAAGCGGCTTAGTCATGCTTGCCACATGACCCAGAAGCTGTACACCGGCTCCCTCAGCCAATAAAGCAAGATGAGCGCCGCAACCCCAGAATCGGTCACGACTGGACCTAATGGTCAGGAGTCCCTTTACCTTTACCCTGCCCATTTGGCTGGGTTTCCCCAGCCACTCTAGGCGGTTCCCAACAGAATATTAAAAGCACAATAAAACATCAAACATTAAAAATGTCCCTAAATAGGGCTGCCTTCAGATGTCTTCTAAAAGTCAGATAGCTGTTTATTTCCTTGACATCTGATGGGACGGCGGGCACCACTACCGAGAAGGCCCTCTGCCTGGTTCCCTGTAACCTCACTTCTTGCAGTGAGGGAACTGCCAGAAGGCCCTCGGAGCTGGACCTCAGTGTCTGGGCTGAATGATGGGAGTGGAGATGCTCCTTCAGGTATACTAGGTCCTTTGGGGCTTTCAAGGTCAGCACCAACACTTGGAATTGTGCTTGGAAATGTCCTAGAAGCCAATGTATTTCTTTCAGGACCAGTGTTATATGGTCTCGGCGGCCTCTCCCAGTCACCAGTCTAACTGCCGCACTCTATGTCCCTCTGTTTATTTTTATTTTTTTAAATGATATTTATTAAGAATTTAAAAATTACAAAAAATAAAAAAACATTAGACATAACAAAACAATACAATACAATACAAAAACAAAAACACTACATATATATAACAAACCAAAACAAAAACAGTTAAAAACACATTCAATACTTTCAATATGATTATCTTTCATTAACTTGTTTCCGCGACTTCCTCACACCTCCCTTTTTTGTATTCCACTTCAATTAATTGTTTCAGCAAATCCTTTCCATCTTCCTTAATTTTCTGTCCTATAATTTATCTTAACACATTCTAACCTTATTTTTCCCTTTAATCCCTTTACAATTTATTGTACTTAATTCTTTATAGCATTTCTGCTAAAGCCATGTAACTTCATTCCAACATCTTTCTAACATTCATTAATTTTACAGTGTTTCTGTAAATAGTCTTTAAATTTTTTCCAATCTTCTTCCACCGACTCTTCTCCCTGGTCTCGGATTCTGCCTCTATGTCCCTCTGTTTAAAACCCCCAAGGATTTCTGAGGGAGAAAATCCCGCCCCCCTTCTGAGGGAGTCTGTTTGACTGGTGAACAGCTCTCACCATCAGAAAGTTCTTCCTGATGTTTTGTCAGAATCTCCTTTCATTTTGAATCCATCGGTTCGGGTCCTACCCTCTGGAGTGGCAGAAAGCAAGCTTGCTCCATCTTCCATGTGACAGCCCTTCAGATAGCTGAAGTTGGCTATCCTATCTCCTGGCTGTCTTCTCTTGTCCAGGCTGAACATCCCTCCCTCTCTCCCTTATGTGATAGATAAACAGGCAATGAGAGGAGGGGTGTTACGAAAAAGGAGCAATGCTGCAGCGAGCAGCAGCTGGCTGGAAAGCCAAACAGGATGTTGACGTTTGGGGCTGTACCGTGGGAACGAAGGGGCAGTCTATTCACTGTACTGAGCACCGGATGTTAGCTCAGTGTGTCATCTGACCTGTACTGGAAGTACAGGGGCGGAGTCTCTCTCTCTGCTGTTGGTGTTAAGAGAGTGCAGACATGTTTCTCTGTACTGCTGCAAAAGACAGAAATAAAGGCATGTAAATACATTTCTGTCTGTCTCTTTCCCCTCCCTGGGGATAGCAGGGAGGAGAGGGAAAGAGTGGTGTGTTCTTCTCACGTGGAGGAGAATCGCCGATAGAGACCTCGCCTGTATCTTGCCAGGAGTCGCAGACGGGGAGGTCAACAAGGAACTCAAGCTGGGTGCCTGGAGAGAGGCCAATCCCTCTGACAAGGCTTGATTCCGACATCGGGTGCTGGTTAAAAGTCATTGCGTGGCGAATTCCCGCCTCCCCCCCCCCCCTCAGAAATAAAGACACAAGACACAAGAGTTCGAGTTAATGGGTCAAATTAGACCACAACTTTATTGATTACAGGTGATGAGCGGTATTGGCTTAGGCATTGGTCCTAACAACTAACTGCTTTAGCCCGCTTGCTTGAAGACCGGTAAGGGTTAACCACCAGTAGGGGGAGTCCTGCTGAGGCACGTCAACTAGGAACTCCCCCCAGAGTTACCGCTCGGGGGCATGCCATGGGCCCACACCTCCATAGGCTAAGGACAAGGCCACGCCCCCTGGAATCCTTTACCGGACTACCCTTATGATTGGGGGAAGGTGATGGCGCTTCCTTTCCCCCCACCCTTCATCTGCATAACAATAGAACAATACCCCTACCAATACCTAACCGCCAATAACAGGGAGTTGTGACGATTTGCTACGAGGTAGGCGAAAACCAAGTGGCTGGAGCCAATCTGCCAAATGGAAAAATTCCTACCAGGCCCCTTGATGGCAACCAACCGAAGTTCATAGCAACGTCAGAGAGCCTAACCTAACGGGTGGGAGGGAAGGGAAAAACCTGTCTGGCTGCGGCATGGGAAAGAGGGAGACCCTCAGCCGCACCAGACCTAAATACAGCGAGGCCACGCCCTCCGGCCCAGCCGATTGGCTGGCCCTAGAATGACACGTCCGAGGATTCCCACAACCCCACCTCCTCCCTAGCTCGGAAGTGGCTTTTTCATAGAATCATAGAATCATAGAGTTGGAAGAGACCACAAGGACCATCGAGTCCAACCCCCTGCCAAGCAGGAAACACCATCAGAGCACTCCTGACATATGGTTGTCAAGCCTCTGCTTAAAGACCTCCAAAGAAGGAGACTCCACCACACTCCTTGGCAGCAAATTCCACTGTCGAACAGCTCTTACTGTCAGGAAGTTCTTCCTAATGTTTAGGTGGAATCTTCTTTCTTGTAGTTTGGAACCATTGCTCCGTGTCCGCTTCTCTGGAGCAGCACAAAACAACCTTTCTCCCTCCTCTATGTGACATCCTTTTATAAATTTGAACATGGCTATCATATCACCCCTTAACCTCCTCTTCTCCAGGCTAAACATGCCCAGCTCCCTTAGCCGTTCCTCATAAGACATCGTTTCCAGGCCTTTGACCATTTTGGTTGCCCTCCTCTGGACACGTTCCAGTTTGTCAGTGTCCTTCTTGAACTGTGGTGCCCAGAACTGGACACAGTACTCCAGGTGAGGTCTGACCAGAGCAGAATACAGTGGCACTATTACTTCCCTTGATCTAGATGCTATACTCCTATTGATGCAGCCCAGAATTGCATTGGCTTTTTTAGCTGCTGCGTCACACTGTTGGCTCATGTCAAGTTTGTGGTCAACCAAGACTCCTAGATCCTTTTCACATGTACTGGTCTCAAGCCAGGTGTCACCCATCTTGTATTTGTGCCTCTCATTTTTTTTTGCCCAAGTGCAATACTTTACATTTCTCCCTGTTAAAATTCATCTTGTTTGTTTTGGCCCAGTTCTCTAATCTGTCAAGGTCGTTTTTCAATAACCTTGAATCTAAACGTAACCTTGGCTCCACCTGCCTGGCTGGGATGGAGATTGATTCCTCCCAGGACACCCAGTTGGAGAGGAAATGCTGATGTATTTGCTTCTTTGATGCTGATGCTGACACACGTGATCTCAGCTCTGCAGCGTAAGGGCAGTGCACAGTAGAATCAGAACTGTAGATTTGGGAGGGACCCTGAGGGTCATCGATGCAGGATGCAGGAATCTCAGCTAAAGCATCCATGACAAATTGCCATCCAACCTCTGTGTGGTGGCAAACAGCTCCTGCTTGCAGAACACAGAGAGGAAACTGCTGCCTTTGACAGAGTCCGACCCTGATCCCATTGGAAAGGGGAGGAGGCGGAATCATTGACAGAGCAGCCTTTCCGCTAAGTGAAAGTTTGCAAGGCCAATTATACAAAAGGGTTCTTCTCAAATAGGATTACATCTGCTCACTAAATGCATTTAATTTTCCCCCTTTTCTTCCTGCAGCTCAAGGTCTTTAAAAGCAGAGAAGAGCAATTTTATACTGTATTAAACAGAGAGAGAGAGAGAGAGAGAGAGAGAGAGAGAGAGAGAGAGAGAGAGATAATAGGCCATTGGGGAAAGTTGGCTTAACATGCTATTGGGAGGGAGAGAGAGAAAAAAAAGAAATAGACCCAGTTTAGCAGATTCATTCTGGAGTACAGGGTACGTTCATTGGGCAGCAGAATAGAGTGTAGCCAATAACAACCCTACTCACAGTAAACCCACTAAATATAGCAGCCACTACTAAATTAGGTCCAGAACTAACTTAATGTCAATGGGTCTTAGGCTGGCTAGCCTTCCAGGTCTCCAGGTTTGCCTGCCACCCTCCAGATGCCAGTTCGGTGTAGTCTCCTAATCTGGGGAACCAGGTTCACGTCTCCGCTCCTCCACCTGCAGCTGCTGGGTGACCTTGGGCCAGTCACACTTCCCTGAAGTCTCTCAGCCTCAGTCACCTCACAGAGTGTCTGTTGTGGGGGAGGAAGGGAAAGGAGATTGTGAGCCACTTTAAGACTCCTGAAGGGGAGTGATAAAGCGGGATATCAAATCCAAACTCTTCTTCTTCTTCTTCTTCTTAAATGTCCAGGTAGATGTGAGTCCAAAGAAGAGGAGGAGGAAGAAGAAGAAGAAGAAGAAGAAGAGGACTGTGCATGCACCTTGCATAAGAAAATCTGACCCAGTCTTTGTGCAACAACACCTGAAATCTCTCCCTGATTGATTGATTGATTGATTGATTGATTGATTGATTGCATTTATATCTCACCTTTTTCTCCAAGAAGTTCAATGGGACACTCTATTCTGCCTTGGTCAGACCACACCTGGAGTCCCATGTCCAGTTCTGGGCACCACAATTTAAGGAGGATGTTAACAAGCTGGAAGGTGGGCAGAGGAGGGCAACCAAGAGGATCCAGGGTCTGGAAACCAAGCCTGATGAGGAATGGCTGAGGGAATTGGCCTGGAAAAGAGGAGACTGAGAAGAGATATGAGAGCCCTCTTCAGACACCTAAAGGGCTGTTTTCTGCTGCTCCGAAGGGCAGGACTCAAACCAGTGGATTCAAATGCACAAAAGGAGCTGTTCAACAGTAGAAAGGACTCTCCCCACCCCCTGCGCCATGTGGAACTCCCTGCCACAGGAGGCAGTAATGGCCACCAGCTTGGATGGTTTTAAAAGAGGATTAGACAAATTCATGGAAGACGTAAGGGTTGCTAGCCAGGATGGCTATGCGCTACCACCAAGGTAAGACACAGCAATGCTTCTGAACACCAGTTGCTGGAAAACGCAGGAGGGGAGAAGGCTGCTCTTGTGCATGAATCCTGCTTACTGGTTTCCCATTGGGCATTTGTTTGGCCACTGTGAGAACAGGATGTTGGACTAGATAGGACTTTAGCCTGACTCAGCAGGCTTTTGCTTATGTTCTTATGTTTCCTTAGAAGAAGCCGATTCAGAGCATTTCTCCCAGGAGATCACATCTGAGGAATTGTGAAGCGCTCTGGTAAGTGCAGCAGATTTCCTCAGAGGGGCCGTGGACGTCCTTAAGAGATGGAGAGGCCTCTGCAAATTAGGGAAATGTGTGCCTTGCTGTCGAAAAAGCTGCTTTCTCTTCACCGTGGCAATTCCCCCTCACCTGAACTTCAGAGCTGCCGTTAATAACCCAAGTCACGTCCGTGAACTTCACCTCCACACAACCCCTGGCTATTTTATTCACAGTGATTTGATTCTCTTGTTTTGGATGAAAGTAATTGTAATTGGCAACGTTTTCGTAAATTAGGTTGCGCTGGGGGTCGCCAAATGGGACAGTCTGGGAGACAAATCAAAAGGATCCAATGCGATAAATCTTCCCAGGATTTAATTATGAAAATATTTCATTGTTGTGACACCCCCCAACGCCCTTTAGCAAGGGCCCCAAGATATGGGAGGCTCATTAGCATAAAATGCAAACACGCATCCCCCCAAGGTCTCCAGCAATGGAGTTATTTATCAGCTAATAGGAGAGATCCTTGTTTGATCTTATGCAAATGCCTCATCATTATGGAGGTGGCAAATAGACTTTTTCCTCCCTTAAAAACAAAACTTCTCTTCAACTCAGTTTATCTGCTCAGTGGTTGCTCTTTACTGCAGAAACTTTGATTCTGATGACAGCATCTGTGAGCCATGAAAAAAGGACCTTCAAATAGATTTCTGTTCTCAAAGTGTTACACTTTGGCTTCTGAATGGAGCCTTTTGACCTTGGGAAACATGAATACAGAAGCAGTTTGCATTCCCCAGTTGCTGGGAATCACAGGTTCTGAAGAAATGAGCCTATGCTGCCAATTCTCATAGTAGACCAGTATGAAGTAAGCAACACATAAGCAACACATATAATCTTATATTGATAATCCAAACATTGAGAGAGCAAGGTTGGCAGAGTCCTCTTGCACTCAGCTTCTGTTTATGGGCTGCCCAGATGAATCTGGACAGCCACAGAGAAAACACAATGTTGGACTAGATGAGCCATTGGTCTGGTCCAGCACACTTCGAACATCTCAAGGGCCGTCCCATGGAAGATGGAGCAAGCTTGTTTTCGGCTGGTCCAAGGGGTAGGACCTGAACCAATGGGTTCAAATTACAAGAAAGGAGATTCTGACTAGACCTTAGGAAAAACCTTCTGGAGCTGTTCAACAGTGGAATGGTGTACCTTGCACACTTCATTGATGGTTTTTATTTTTTCAGCAGAGCTTAGAATTCTTTAGCTGTGGTTTCTGCACTGCTATGGGTCCCTTCCAACTCTACAGTCACCTGTTAAGACCGTGCTCATGGAAGACAATCTTACTCGGCTACGAGGGATCGCCAAAAAAGATGACAATTATATAATTCTAACTATGCATTATTTATCTGTCCTGAGTCTTCCAACATGCAGATTCCTTCAGTGTCCACGAGTTCCAGTCTTAGGAGAGAGCAGTGCTTTTTTCCCTGGGGGGTACGCAGGGGTACGCATACCCCTAAACATTTTGTGAATCTTTGTAATATTGTCCATTTACTGTATTTATTTCCATTGATTTGAACTATAAAGTGGTGGTTTACTTGAGTCAAAATGAGAGTACCCCTAAACATTTTTAAAGGGGGGGAGCACTGGGAGAGAGTGAGAAAAACTTTTGTCAGTCTACTTTCTTCATGCCAGGTGTAACTTTATAAACTTGTATCATACCACCACTTACTTGCCTTCCCTCTAATCTAAAAAGTCCCAAGCACTATAACCTTTCCTTGCAGAGCAGTCTGCAGTCTGTCCATCCCCTTGATCTATCAGAACCTTCTCCAACTCTAGAATATCCTTTTTGAGGGGAGGAGATGAGAACCGTACACGACAGACTATTCCAAATATGATTGCAAGGCAGCATAGATTTGTATAATGGCATTGTGATATTACTATGAATCATTACATCCCTCTACTCTGGGGTCAATGACAAACCTAGACATCATCTTAAAAAGCAGAGACATCACCTTGCCAACAAAGGTCCGTATAGTTCAAGCTATGGTTTCCCCAGTAGTGATGTATGGAAGTGAGAGCTGGACCATCAAGAAGGCTGATGGCCGAAGAATGGATGCTTTTGAATTCTGGTGCTGGAGGAGACTCTGGAGAGTCCCATGGACTGCAAGAAGATCCAACCTCTCCATTCTGAAGGAAATCAGCCCTGAGTGCTCACTGGAAGGACAGATCCTGAAGCTGAGGCTCCAAGACTTTGGCCACCTCATGAGAAGAGAAGACTCCTTGGAAAAGACCCTGATGTTGGGAAAGATGGAGGGCACAAGGAGAAGTGGACGACAGAGAATGAGATGGTGGGACAGTGTTCTCGAAGCTACCAGCATGAGTCTGACCAAACTGCAGGAGGCAGTGGAAGACAGAAGGGCCTGGTGTGCTCTGGTCCAGGGGGTCACGAAGAGTCGGACACGACTAAACGACTAAACAACAACAACAACTCTGGGGTAGACGGGCAGCAAGAGAGTGTCAGGGGAGCCTACTTGAGAGTCTCTGCCATGCCTACCCTACCCAGAGTGTCTGTCCTGGGAGTAAACTGACCCCTTTCTTCCCTTCTGCTCCTTTGGTAACCTCTGGAAATGCATTTCCTCTGTCTGCAAAAATGCTATTTATTCTGCTGGGGAACCTCATCATTCCTCCTCATTCTCTCTGACATTTCTGTCCATTATCTTCTGAGTTTGCCCCGAGGACAGGAATAAATGTTTGAGAGATGCCTTGAAAGACTGGGGGAGTGGGGGGGGACTGAATAACATGCAGATCCCAAACTGGGCTTTTGATACCATTTGCATAACTCCGTCTTCCAATTTATTTGCTCCCAGCTCCGTTCTGTGAAGGAGGCTTCAGGCTTAATGCTTCCCCTGGAGGGAACGTTCCGGCTTTCTGGGCAAAAACAGTCAGAATAACCAAGAACAGCATTGCATGGGGAGGGGCCAGAACAGAGGAAAGCAAACAACTGCGGTATGTCAGAGTCACAGTTTTTGGCCCTTGCTCCTGTCTAGGGCTGCTTCTTGGCACTTTGCGTTCATAAGGAAGGAAGGGGCAGTCAGCATGAATCATGGCCTTTCAAGCTTAACGTGAGCCAACAGTGTGATGCAGCAGCAAGAATGGCTAATGCTCTTCTAGGCTGCGTCAACAGAAGTCTAATTTCCAGATCAAGGGAAGTCATAGTCCCACTCTCTTCTTCCAGGTGTGTCAGACCACACCTGGAATACTGTGTCCAGTTCACAGCACCACAATTAAGGTTGGATGTTGACAAGCTGAAACGTGGGCAGAGGAGGTGCAACCGAGATAATAAAAGGTCTAGAAGCCAAGCTTTATGAGGAGCAGTTGAGGGAACTGAAATACTTTATTGACAATTGATACAATGAGGTTAAATAAGCAAACCCCCCCCCACTCAGCTCTCTTAGTCTTAATTCCCCTTGTTTACACCCAACAAAACCCCAAAGTCCGTTGCCCTGTTGTTCTCTTTTCATTCAGCAGCCTAACTGCCCACGGATAGAAGCCGTTCTTTACCCTGTTGGTGTGACTAATCATGTTTCTACATCTTCTGCCCGAGGGCAGGAGATCAAGAAAGTGCCGGCCAGGGTGTGAATCATCCCTGAGAATTTTCCTCACTCTCCTGAGGCAACGTTCTTCCGCTATTTCATCCAGCGGATTCACGGGACAGCCCATAATATCCTGTGCTGTATTCATCACCCTCTGTAGGCACTTCCTATCCATTGATGTCAAACCAGCGTCCCACACCGTGATGCAGTAGGAAAGGACACTTTCTATTGTTGACCGGTAGAAAGAGATCATCAGATGTTGATTGACATCATTCTTACGCAATATTCTGAGGAGATGGAGTCTCTGTTGGGCTTTCTTAACCACCTGGGTTGTATTGATTTTCCAAGTAAGGTCTTCACTGAGATAAACTCCTGGGAATTCAAAGGAAGAGACTCTCTCCACACAGCCCTCCCCGATGTACAGCGGGGCTAGTTCTCCTCTCTTCCTCTGAAAGTCCAACACCATCTCCTTTGTCTTGCTGATATTAAGGTGCAAGTTGTTCCCTAGGCACCATGTAGATATTTTTTTGGACCTCCCCTCTATAAGCTGATTTGTCTCCACCTGTTATTAAACCCATTATGGAGGTGTCATCTGCAAACTTAATAATTGCGGTAGACGGGTCAGATGATACCCAATCGTATGAATACAATGAATACAGGTAGGGACTTAGCACACATCCCTGTGTATGTGTGTATGAATTGGGTATGTTTAGCCTGGGGAAAAAGAGACTGAGAGGATACAACAGCCATCATCAATTATCTAAAGCAGGCATGTCCAAAGTCCATTTTGGGGGCCTAATACGGCCCACCAGTCGGTTTAATCCAGCCCCTACGGCAGTTTATTTCCTGGGGTAAAATCCACCCTCAACAACTTCAACCCTAAAAAAAGCTCAATAACTTTGGTCAGCCCTAATGGCCCTTCACTTCATCAAATCCAGCCCTCTTTCAAAAAAGTTGGGACACCACTAATCTAAAGGACTTTCACATGGAGGAGGGAGCAAGCTTGTTTTCTCTTGCTCCAGGGGGTAGATTCAAATGACGAGGAAGGATGTTCCGACTAAATATTTGGAAGAACCTTCTGATGATGTTTCACAGTGGAATGGAAGACCTCAGAAGTCGGTGGATTCTGCATCAGTGGAAGATTTTCAAAAGGGGTAGGATTGCCATCTGCCAGGGATTCTTCAGTTAAGATTCCTGTAATGAAGGGAGTTGGTTTAGATGACTTTTGGGGTCCCTTCCAACCCTACAATTCTATGAATTAAAAACAACAACTGGTGGAGGTTAATTCATGGCAAGTAAATCTAGGTCCTCAATGAACCCCAAACCACAGACAAGGCAGAGAGATGCACTGGTGAACATGATCCTCAAACACTTCATCAAGAGGAAATCTCTGCAAAGCCACTCTAAGAATTATGCCACGCAGGTCCCTGTCTCCTGTGCCCTCTGCTGCAATTTTGTACCAGCAGAGGAAAAAGGAGACGAGAAAGAAATCCACAGGGAGATGAGGAGGGCATTGCAGTGCTGGAGTGGGTGGGGCGAGGAGGGGGCCTTGGATGCTAACCAGGTGTCAAAAGGCTACCTGAGTGTAAATGCAGAGAGCTGATTGCCTTTATTTAAAGATGAATGTCAAGCAAATGACTCCTGCTTGCAATCGGAGATGCCAAAAGCCGGATTTCATCATAGGGTCTGCACCTGTCTTTGGGCTCAGTTTGAAAAATGGGAATTCTTGCTCCGGTGATTACATCTCTGTGTCTGAGTGGAGGGCATCCAGGAGCCAGAACAGAGTGGAAGCAAGGTCCATAGTGTCATAGAATTGTAGAGTCGGAAGGGACCTGGAGGGTCATCTAGTCCAACCCCCTCAATGCAGGAATCACAGCTCAATCCTTAACCTATATTTAGGTGCCAGGCAAAAACATTCCTCTTCTCCCAGGCCTTTGGCTGATTAAACAATCTATGGCCTTTTAAACTGTGGAGTGGGGTGGGTATTGCTTTTCTTCGTTAGCACAATTTGCATTTTTGTGTTTTTATATTGTAAACCACCCTGTGATCCTCAGATGAAGAGCGAAGAAGAAGAGGAGGAAGAAGAAGAGGAGGAGGAGGAGGAGGAAGAGGAGGAGGAAGAGGAAGAAGAGGAGGAGGAGAGAAAAAAGAAGAAGAGGAGGAGGAGGAAGAAGAAGATGGAGAGGAAGAAGAAGAGGAAGAGGACAAAGAAGAAGAAGAAGAGGAAGAAGAGGAAGAGGAGGAGAAGAGGAAGTGGAAGAGGAAGAAGAGGAGGAGGAATAAGAGGAAGAAGAGGAGGAGGAGGAAGAGGACAAAGATAAGAAGAGAAAGAGGAAGAAGAAGAAGAGGAAGAGGAGGAGGAGGAAGAAGAAGAAGAAGAAGAAGAAGAAGAAGAAGAAGAAGAAGAAGAAGAAGAAGAAGAAGAAGAAGAAGAAGAAGAAGAAGAAGAAGAAGTGCTGCATGTTTATCTGAATCTTCCAGCTTCATTGGAGGTCCACGAGTTCTAGTGTCAGGAGAGAAGGGAATTTTCCATGCAATTGACAAATTAGATGTGATTCCTGCATTGCAGGGGGTTGGACTAGAGGACCCCTTGGGTCCCTTGCAACTACAGTTCTGTGGTTCTGTGGGCTAGGATACTTTCTTCAAGAATGCTTCCTTCTCCCACACAAATCTGCTCACCAATTAAGGTCTGCTCTGGAGGTCCTTCTCTGCATCCCACCAACCACTGAGTTGTGTTTGCTCGGCACATGGGACAAAGTCCTTTTTTGTAGCCACATCTGGACTCTTGAACCGTCAGCAAAGAGAATCTTGCCTTATGCATCAAACTGCAGGAATTTCTACCACTGCATTTCAGGGGGAAATGTACCCTGACGCAACGATGCCGCCTCAAAACAGCCAGAAATAAAATGGAAAAATAGAAGCTAGTAAAGAGATTTAAGACCAAATAAATTCATTTTGTCCTTTAAACAGCCTAATGAAAATGAAAATGTCTTTGGAGACCACCTAAAATCAGCTAGAGCCTTCTCACACAGAGAGAGAGAGACCCTTTGGGCAAAGATTTCTCTTCTTTAAAGGCATTTGGCCTCTTGAGGCTCAGTTTCAGTTTACTTTTCAGCTTTCAATCTGCCTCTTTTTTTGTTATTAACAGATATGGGGTCTTTTTGTTACATTTTATTATAGGTAATTTGAGCTGGCACTGCTCACCACCTGGTGGCTAGATTGTTGGACTGAATTCAAATGCCAACTCAGCCACGAAGCTCGTTGAGTGATATTGAGCCAGTCACAATCTGTCAGCCTAACCTACCTCACAGGGTCGTTGTAAGGCTAAAACAGGGAAGGGGAGAAGCCTTCACAGTGGCTCCTCCCAAACTTTGGAACTCGCTCCGTAGAGAAGCCAGACTGGTTCCCTCCTTTCTGTCAATCCGCTGGCAGACAAAGACTTTCTTGTTCTAACAGGCTTTGAGAAAGACTGGTGCTGTGCTGTTTTAACTGTAATCATTGGTATGGTTTGAATACAGTGGTACCTTGGGTTACATACGCTTCAGGTTACATACGCTTCAGGTTACAGACTCTGCTAACCCAGAAATAGTACCTCGGGTTAAGAACTTTGCATCAGGATGAGAACAGAAATCGTGCTCTGGCGGTGCGGTGGCAGCGGGAGGCCCCATTAGCTAAAGTGGTGCTTCAGGTTAAGAACAGTTTCAGGTTAAGAACGGACCTCCGGAACGAATTAAATACTTAACCCGAGGTACCACTGTAGATGCAAACCCCAATCTCCTGACCTGAACCTCCTGTTTTAATTGTTGCTCTGTTTTAGGGCCTTCTGGTAGTTCCCTCATTGCGAGAAGCAAAGCTACAGGGAACCAGACAGAGGGCCTTCTCGGTAGTGGCGCCCGCCCTGTGGAACGCCCTCCCATCAGATGTCAAAGCGATAAACAACTACCTGACATTCAGAAGACATCTTAAGGCAGCCCTGTTCAGGGAAGTTTTTAATGTGTGACATTTTAGTGTATTTTTGGTCTCTGTGGAAACCACCCAGAGTGGCTGGGAAAACCCTGCCAGATGGGTACAAATAATAAATTATTATTATTATTATTATTATTATTATTATACATTTTAGTTTCGGATGTTTGAATGTTTTGATAACTGGTAAATATATTTTCCATAATCAGTTTTATCCTTGCAATTTTGGAAACGAAGCATTTCCCAGACCCCTTAGATATTACTCAAAACTTTACTTGCAGAACTGTCTTCAAAACCAAACAGAAGCATCAAATGATGCATCCAAACAGTTCCACAGGACATATGCCAGTCCAAGGCATAGGCTCAGCATCTTAGAAAATATGAACTAATTCCAACAGTCCTAGAAGCAGAGGTCTGGCTCTCCCCACAATCTGCATCCTGCCTTAGGCAGTTTACCTGGAAAGCTTCATGTACATCGTCACTCTCACAGAGCCTGGGAAACAAAAAGAAAACTCTAGTCACCACCCTTCCAAGATGGCAAATTTGTAATTCAATACCTCTCATGTGATCTAAGGTTAAACACTCACGTGTTGGCTAGCAGAAAACAATGATAATCAATTATCAAATCAGATAAAGCTCAGTGGAATTTCCCCATGTTAAGCCCTTTTCAGCGATACACATTTAGTGTGAATTCACACATTTCAGGGTGAATTAAACCAATTATACTGAACAGGGGAAAGGTGGTGTAGAAGATGCCACCCTAACTTGAAACAAGGTGACCCACATTGAATCGCTTTCTCATATAGATATCGCTTGTTCCCGCAAGAGGCAGGGTTGGCCACGAGGACGGACAAATTCATGGAGGAAAGGACTATTGGTGGCTACTAGGAACGCGGGTGGCGCTGTAGTCTGAACCAGAGTTCCTGTTGCTTGGTCCCAGCTCCTGCCAACCTAGCAGTTCAAAAGCATGGCTTTACTTGTTTTCCTCCAAAATCAAGACTAGCAAACACTGGGATCCAGCAATGATTTTCCCAAAAAGCTGTCCCTCCACTCAGCAGTGGCTTTCGCTGTGTGTCGCCTGCCATTTGCTCGATGAAAATGAACAGTCCGCTCTTCATTTAATTTGCACATATGGGTATTCAAAACAAATCCAATGGAAAAAAATATGTGAGCTATTAGACCCAGCTAATCATCTATTTCTGCTTCATCCTACAATACCCAGCAGGACATTGGGGGAGAGGAAATAGTTTAAAAAAACAAACCAACACTTTTCTTTCCTTTTTTTTAAGCCCATGTTTTCTCCAGCTGGGTGAGAAATATCAAAGAGGCCCAGCAGTTGTTAATTTGCCACACCAATCTATAAAACTCTCATTGTGCCTCTCAGACTCATGGAAAATCTGATAAATAGCTATGTGAGATGTTAAATATCATTATAGCATTAGGCCAAACCTCCCCACTCCTCAGCCTTTTTGACATTCAGATTAGAGAATTTGGGGATACGGTTCCTGGGTGGTCATTCAAATAGAATCTTGGAATTTTAGAGTTGAGAGGGACCCCGAGGGTCATCTAGTCCAACCCCCTGCAATGCAGAAATCTCAGCTAAGGCATCCATGACAGATGGCCATCCAACCTCTGTTTTGAAACCTTCAAGGAAGGAGAGTCCACCACCTCTCATGGGAGTCTGTTCCACTGTTAAACAGCTCTTAGTATTGTTATAAGAATCTTAAGGTCATAGATAGATAGATAGATAGATAGATAGATAGATAGATAGATATAGATATAGATGATAGATAGATAGATAGATAGATAGATAGATAGATAGATAGATAGATAGATATAGATAGATGATAGATAGATAGATAGATAGATAGATAGATAGATAGATAGATAGATAGATAGATATAGATAGATAGATAGATAGATAGATAGATAGATAGATGGATGATAGATAGATATTCATAACTGTATATATAAACCACATGTCTGAAACCCCACAGAAAAAGTCCTGGAACCATTTTGTCCCTCCCAAATTGACCTCATATATTTCTCTGCAAGGACGAAGGAAAATGGAAAAGCCTCCCCATTGTCTTTTCATCCACAAATCCTGTCTTAAGGGTATGTCTGTGTATGAATAGGGTGAGCCTGTGAACTACGGTAAGTATTTATCATTACAAAAGACTGACCAGGCTCCCCAGGTAATCTGATCAAGTGACCATTAACAGGTAACCTGCAGGACAGGAGATAAACAATGCACTCAGATTTCTGTTGTAGACCACTCAGATTTCTGTTGTAGACCGCCTTTTCTGTGATGTAGGTATGATGTATCTGGGGGGTGATCTTGGACTCCAGGGTGGGCAATTGGACTCCAGGGAGGTTAAACCACAGAGCCTAGGACTTGCCGATCAGAAGGTCAGCGGTTCGAATCCCCGCGACAGGGTGAGCTCCCGTTGCTCGGTCCCTGCTCCTGCCAACCTAGCAGTTCAAAAGCACATCAAGGTGCAAGTAGATAAATAGGTACCACTCCGCTGGGAAGGTAAACGGTGTTTCTGTGCGCTGCTCTGGTTCGCCAGAAGCGGCTTAGTCATGCTGGCCACATGACCCAGAAGCTGTACCCTGGCTCCCTCGGCCAATAAAGCTAAATGAGCACCACAACCCCAGAGTTGTCCGTGACTGGACCTAATGGTCAGGGGTCCCCTTACCTTTAAAGGTGGGTCAGGGAGCTGAACCCCAAGATCTACAGGATATTTCCATAAATCACCTTTCAACATCCATATGAAAAGCACTTTGCAAAGTAAATCATAATGATGACCCCAGAGGGAACAGGCAAAACGCTCTGGCGTTTGCATTTGAAAAGGCAGCTTTCCAAAACAACCCAAAGTTTGCTCAGATCCATGGATTTGAATGAGGGCCTATCATGGAAGAGGGAGCAAGCCCTCCCTGATTTAGAATAGGGATTCTGCCTGCAAACATGTGAGTCATGCGTTTGAAAGGGGTTCCTTTGTCAGACTCTCAATTAAACACTGCAACTTGTTGAAAGAAATCCCCCTGGAGAGATCCACCAGCAACAAAGAGCAGGCGAATATGTAATCTGTACCCTGGGGTCAACCTTTGATTCTCTCCTTGCACAGGGGCTGCTGAATCCAGAGGCGTTTCTGGTGGCAACCAACCAATAAATTTTGGCGCGATAAACTCAACTTGTGATGCATTTGCCCTGAAGTGGAGATGGAGCTCACAACGTCTTGATAATAATAATAATAATTTATTATTCGTACCCCGCCCATCTGGGAGCGGGGGATAAGCAGAGCATGCACCACTCTGGCAAGACAGTCCACAGGCAGGTAGGGTCTCAGCCTGCGCGCCAGATGGAGCTGGCAGACAGCCGCCCTGGACACAGAATTGACCTGCGCCTCTATGGACAGCTGTGAGTCCAAAATGACTCCCAGGCTGCGCACCTGGTCCTTCAGGGGCACAGTTACCCCATTCAGGACTAGGGAGTCCCCCACACTGCCCGCCCCCTGTCCCCCAAAAACAGTACTTCTGCCTTGTCAGGATTCAACCTCAATCTGTTAGCCGCCATCCATCCTCCAACCACCTCCAGGCACTCACACAGGACCTTCACTGCCTTCACTGGTTCTGATTTAAAAGAGAGGTAGAGCTGGGTATCATCTGCATACTGATGAACACCCAGCCCAAATCAGAGATTTGCCAGAGATTTACCAGTAAGAACTATTTACCGGTTCTGAGCTGTCTATAAAAATGGGGGTGGGAGGAGTCATTTGAAAAATTGCTGTGCTTGAAAGCACATCCAATAGGGATGGAGGGATTGGTGTATCTTCATTCATGTCAATTCCACATGTGTTTATTCATGCACACTCTCCAGAAGGTCCCCGATCCAATCTCCTACAGCATCTCCAGGCAAGGAGAGTCACAGTGTGGGATCACAGGATCTGAGAAACATCCCGATGCCACAACAGGTAAGAAAGGATTTCTCCATGCAGCGGGAGAGGGTCAAGGAGCCGACAAAGAGAGCAGGTCATTCACAGATCAGGAAATGACAGTAACACACCGGCCACATTGGCTTCCAGGACGTTTCCAAGCACAATTCAAAGTGTTGGTGCTGACCTTTAAAGCCCTAAACAGTGTCGGCCCAGTAGACCTGAAGGAGCATCTCCACCCCCATTGTTCAGCCCAGACACTGAGGTCCAGCTCCGAGGGTGGTTCCCTCATTGCAAGAAGTGAGGTTACAGGGGACCAGGCAGAGGACCTTCTTGGTGGTGGCGCCCGCCCTGTGGAACGCCCTCCCACCAGATGTCAAGGAAATAAACAACTATCTGACTTTTAGAAAACATCTGAAGGCAGCCTTGATTAGGGAAG
This sequence comes from Podarcis gaigeae, assembly GCF_964106915.1. Classification (NCBI taxonomy): domain Eukaryota; kingdom Metazoa; phylum Chordata; class Lepidosauria; order Squamata; family Lacertidae; genus Podarcis; species Podarcis gaigeae. The sequence continues at coordinate 2,973,683 of NC_139678.1, forward strand.
TTAATGCTTGATGTTTTATCGTGTTTTTAATATTCTGTTGGGAGCTGCCCAGAGTGGCTGGGGAAACCCAGCCAGATGGGCGGGGTATAAATAATTTATTATTAGTATTACCTGCAGTCTGTTTCTTTATTGATGAAGTAGATCAGAGAACACACGGAGACTTCTAAGGGTTGCTCCTGTCTAGATGAAGCTGTTGCCTGGACTGGCTTGCCACTCCCCCTCCACTCTCTATCCCTCTGTGTCAGGCCCCTTCTTCTGCCTATGGCAAAGCCCAAGGGACCCTCTCTCTTTCTGCTGGCTCTCTGCTCAGTTAGATGCAATAGATGCCTTGTTCTGGGAGTGGGGTTGGAGGGCTTGCAGGCTGTCAGCAGAGAAGCTCTCAAGGGGGCTCTGTGGTCCGATCCCTGTGTCTGCCCTGTAGGGACTGTTGGGATACGCCCAGGAGATGGGGGCATTTGGCAGGCCCCCAGCTGGCTCCAGCACACCGACCGGCAACCGGGCGAACTCCGGTTCTCGGAACAGCATCAAAACTGCAACTCAAGCCTCAGAAACCTTTAGAGACTGAGCACGCAAGCCAGCAGAGATAAGAACTCTTTGCAATGGAAGTAGCGGACAGAGGCATATATATGCATATTTACAAGCATTTATTCAGCATCAGGACAAAGGAAAAAACATGTCTGCTTCCCTTCGTGTCCAAGCAAACAGCATAGGCAAAAGCTATATACAATGAAAGTTCCCAGCAGACTCTGCTGCAAGTAAACAGACATGTGACATACAACAACTGTACATGCCTGTTCTAAAGGTGGAATGGAACTATATCCTAACAGGGAACAGGGTGGGCTTGCAGATCAGAAGGTTGGCGCTTTGAATCCTTGTGATGGGGTGGAGCTCCCATTGCTCTGTCTCAGCTCCTGCCAACCTAGCAGTTCAAAAGCACACCAGCACAAGTAGATGAACAGGTACTGCTGCGGCGGGAAGGTAAACGGCATTTCCGTGTGCTCTGGTTTCCGTCACGATGTTCCGTTGCACCAGAAGTGGTTTAGTCCTGCTGACCACATGACCCAGAAAACTGTGGACAAACGCTGGTTCCCCTGGCCTGAAAGTGAGATGAGCACCGCAACTCCAGAGTCGCCTTTGACTGCACCTAACTGTCCAGGGCTCTTTTACCTTTACCTTTACACCTCTACCCTGTACTGGCGAAATTCCCTGAGTCCTCCTCTTCATCCTCCTCCAAGATCCCTGCCTGCAGCACTTCCCAGATCTTCCCCTCCTCTGGGGTGTAGCTGGTTTCCCACCACCAGGACCCCAGAACCAAATCCTCTCCCCCAAATCCAGCCAGTCCCTGACAGAGAGTCTCTGCTGGCCCACGTATTGCCCAGGCTAGCTGTTTACATGCATCTTATTTTTCAGACCTTGCTGAGAGCTGGGATACCATCGCAGAACTCCTGCGTGGAATAGCTAAGCACCTGCGATGACCTGGAAGGATCCAAATTCCGGAATAATGAAGGGGAAATTAATAGCTTTAATCTGCTTTTCACTTCAGGCTCCACTTTCCCCTCCCAGGGTCTGAAGTTTCAGACACAGAGGAACTACAATATTTCAGAGGAACGCGTCGTTTTCCCGGCTTATCTTCCGACACAAGAAATCATTTCCACATCCATTCCTGTCTTGCAGGATTTGCATAACTGTCGCCAGAGAAACTTCTAAAAAGCCGGCGCTTAATACAATGTGAGTGAAGGTGTCATAAAAACATTGCCAGCTCTCTATCACTCCGACAACTTTCGGGAGTTAAATGTTTCCGGCGGGAGGCTGGAGGAAGTTGGCAGAAAGTCTCCCTGTGCCAGAAGACTGGCGGTTATGTCCTATAAAGTCATGCATAGCTTTGACCTATAAATGGGGCTTCGTAAGACTAAGGCTTGTTCACTGCAGATGGTGACATCAGTCACGAAATTAAAAGATGCCTGCTTCTTGGGAGAAAAGCAATGACAAACCTAGACAGCATCTTAAAAAGCAGAGACATCACCTTGCCAACAAAGGTCTGTATGGTTAAAGCTGTGGTTTTCCCAGTAGTGAGAGCTGGACCATAAAGAGGGCTGATCGCCAAAGAATGGATGCTTTTGAATTATGGTGCTGGAGGAGACTCTGGAGAGTCCCATGGACTGCAAGAAGATCAAACCCCTCCATTCTGAAGGAAATCAGCCCTGAGTGCTCACTGGAAGGACAGATCCTGAAGCTGAGGCTCCAAGACTTTGGCCACCTCAAGAGAAGAGAAGACTCCCTGGAAAAGACCCTGATGTTGGGAAAGATGGAGGGCACAAGGAGAAGGGAACGACAGAAGACGAGATGGCTGGACGGTGTTCTTGAAGCTACCAGCATGAGTTTGACCAAACTGCAGGAGGCAGTTGAACCTCTCTGCTTCGGAAAATGAACTTCGCTCCTCAGCTCAGGGATGCCTGACAATTGTGAACAGTCTTTCTTGCTGAAGAAGGGCCCAATTTTTTTGCTAACATACAGAGTGCTAGTAAGGCTGTTACAGCGAGGAGTCAGTTCTGGGACCTGTTGGGGAAGGGCCAAAACTCAGTGGTAGAACATACGAAGAGCCTGCTGGATCAGGCCAATGGCCCATGGACTAGATGGGCTCCCTTCCCAGGGGGCAAGTGTTACAATATGAAAGCAATGCTGCTGCAAAGTGCTAGCTTGAAAAGTAAACATGATGGGAATGTTGGGACTGCCCGTGGGAAACAGAGGGACAGTCAATTCACAGTGCGAAGCACCGGAATTAGCTCAGAGTGTAATATGAGCTCTTCCGTTTGTTCCTGTCCAGGAAGTACAGGAAGTGTTTGTCACTAGACTGCTGGAGTTTGAAGAGAGCAGTCATGTTTTTTGTAACGCTGCAAAGACAGAAATAAAGGCATGTAAATATGTTTCTGTCTATCTCTTTCCCCTGCCAGAGGGCAGGAAAGAGGGGGGGGTGTTCTCCTCACGTTTGAGAAGAATCGCCGATCGAGACCTAGCCTGCGCTTGCTGGGGAATGCAGCCAGGGAGGTCAACAGGGAATCAAGCCGGGTGCCTGGGAGAGTTGCCAGTTTCTTCTGATAGGGGCTTGAATTCCCGACAGCAAGCCCAATCTGCCCCTCACTTCCCTCTCCAGCTCATGAGGAAACTGCCTTCTTGACCGTTGGGCCCACTATGGATCTCGACTGCTCAATGTGCTGGAGCCTGTCTTCACACGCAGGGAAAGTCCTATGATTAATCAACACCACACAAAAATGCTAATTATCATTAGGTTATTATCATTAGGCTCATAATTCCACAGTTGTGCAATTATCATCATCACACTGTTTCACTGCGGGCTGAGCTGTATAGGGGCTACATTGAGAGTGTGTGCCTTCTTTCTCCTAAACAGAGCAATGTTACTGCTACCATTAGCCACTGCTATTAGCGCTACTGTTGCTACAGGTAGTAGCAAGTCTTAGTATAGGAATACCTGGAGTAGAAGGACCTCTACATTTGCTTCTCTCTGTTTCTGCATCAGTCTGTAATTTAAAAAAAACAACAACCCACATGACATTTTGCATGCAGCTTCATGCAATATATGCATTTCTGCCCGGTGCAAAAAATAAGAATGCAAACAGAGGAATTGCAGAGTCAGTTCACCTCCACCAGAGTTTATCCCAGGCATCCCCAACCTGCGGCCCTCCAGATGTTTTGGCGATTGTGTCGCTGCTCACCCTAGTAATAGGGTTGTCAAATTTGCAGATGACACAACCGTGATTGGGCTCATCTCTGAAAGGGAGGGTGAAACGGACTATAGAGATGAGGTGGAGCGGCTGACAGAGTGGTGCAGAGCTAACAACTTGCTCATAAATACAAGGAAGACAAAGGAGCTTGTGGTGGACTTCAGGAGACAGAAGAGCAATGTCCAGCCACTTCTGATTGATGGGGTCTGTGTGGAGAGGGTAACAACGTTCAGATTTTTGGGTATTGAATTACAAGAGGATCTGTCCTGGAGTGTCAACACAAGGGGGCTTGTGAAGAAGGCGCAGCAGAGACTGTACTTTTTAAGAATCCTAAGGAAAAACCATCTTCCGCAGAAACTGCTGCTTGCCTTCTATCACTGTGCCATTGAGAGCGTGCTCACTTATGGCTTATGTGTGTGGTACGGAAGCTGTACTACCCAGGACAGGATGGGGTTGTGCAGAGTTGTTAAGGCAGCAGAGAGCATTGTTGGCTGCCCACTCTCCACCTTAGAGCAGATTTATGCCACAAGGTGCCATAGGAAGGCACTGGACATAGTAAAAGATCCATCGCATCCTGGTCACTGTCTCTTCGAGCTCCTGCCGTCGGGACGGAGATACAGGACGATGATGACAAGAACGAGCCGTCTCAAGAACAGCTTCTTCTCCAGAGCGATCTCGGCCCTGAATGGGAAGCCTGGACTTTGAAGTCATCTAATCTTCCTTGCTGTACTATATTATATTGTTTTAATTAGTGTTTTTATAGTTGTTCTGATTTTAAGTGGAGTGCCCTATCTGGGTGGATGGAGCAGCCAAGTAATTTCGTTGTCCCTGAGAGGGAGCAATGACAATAAAGATATTATTATTATTATTATTATTATTATTATTATTATTATACAACTCCCATGATTCCTAGCTAACAGGACCAGTTGTCAGGAATGATGGGAACTGTATGTTAAAACTCCAAAGCCTGTGAGCACTTTCTGAAGTCCTTTTGCATGCTACTAGGACCAGTCTCTTCACTTCTGAACTTCTTCAATGATGCACAACTTAGCAGAGTAGTGCAGCTTTCCCTAGACAACAATCAAGACTGCTGAGTCAGGGCGACGATCAGGAACAAAGCTGACAACTAGTAACTTGATTTTGTAGTTTATTATATACAGTGGTACCTCGGGATGCGAACGGGATCTGTTCCGGAGCCCCGTTCGCATCCCAAATGGAACGCAACACATGACAGCGCGTCTGCGTGTGTGCAGGTCGCGTTCGCATCCCGCACATGCACATGACATCGTTTTGAGCATCTGCGCATGCGCGAGGGGAGAAACCCAGAAGTAACGCGCTCCGTTACTTCCGGGGTGCCGCGGAGTGCAACTCGAACACGCTCAACCCGAAGCGCATTCAACTCGAGGTATAAACTCACAAGCTATATACAAGTTACTATATACAGACACAAACTTCATCACTAATCACTCCAGAATACTCCAAACTAGCCAAACAATGTCATAGGTCATGCTGCCTATATGAGAGACCTCAGCCAATCACCGAGCTGTTACTAGGTTGTCTTATTTCCAGGAAAAATTTTCCTATGCTCTGTCTCCCTAGCTTGTAGTCAAAACACTAATTGCTCGCTTGCCAAGCTGCACGTAGTCTATGAACTCCAACATTGTAGTCCCAAAACATCTGGAGGGCCGAAGGTTGGGGGTGCCTGGTTTATCCTTTCAGTGGATAGCAGTAGCCCTCACCCCCATGAAGGAGACTCAGTACCCCTCTCCCTTCTCTCAGATCCAGCCTTTTTCTTCTTGAGAACCAATGTGGTGTAGTGGTTAAGAGCGATAGACTCGTAATCTGGTGATCTGGGTTCGATTCCCCGCTCCTCCACATGCAGCTGCTGGGTGACCTTGGGCCAGTCACGCTTCTCTGAAGTCTCTCAGCCCCACTCACCTCACAGAGTGTTTGTTGTAGGGGAGGAAGGGAAAGGAGAATGGTAGCCGCTTTGAGACTCCTTAAGGGGAGTGATAAAGCAGGATATCAAACCTTGACAAAGTTTCTGCAAAGGCAGCAGTCAATGATGCTCAGTCGTCCCCGTGGGGCTGTGAGGTATGGCAGCCTCCTTTTGAAGCTGCGCACGAGGCCCTGGAGTGATGGAAGAGCTCACAAGGTACATCCTTGCTCTGCACAGATGAAGCTGAGTTTGTTTTTGCCTTCTGCTCAAATGTTAACGGCACCTCCTGGGAGGGAGTGTAGGAGTAACGGAGACGTGGGGAGGTTGGATGCAGGTGAGCTGTGCAGGAGCAAGCTGGCAAACGTGCTCCAAGCAAGCTGCCGACTAGCTCTGCTGAGGCTCCTTTTATTAGCAGAAGTCAACAAATGGAAACAGTAGTGAAACCACCCTGAACAGGACGTATTTCCATCTAAGCACATTTCCAGAGCATTGACTTCACTGATGATGAGCCCAATAGAAATTCTACATCCCTCTTCTCCACCAACACACCTGAGGGGCATCAGTTTCTGGGCTGTTTTTGAAAATTGCCCCACATGAGAGAAATCTAGCCGGCTCTCTGAGGTCGTTTCACTGGAGATGCCAAGAACTGGGGAAATGTTACCTTGGTCATTCTGCATCCATCAGCTGGATAGCTCAGTTGGTTGGACCATTAGAGTGTGGTGCTGATAACACCAAGGTTGCAGGATCAAGTGACAGCTGCATATTCCTCCATTGCAGGGGGTTACAACTCTGTGACTCTATGATTTATAAAGCATGTCCTCTGCTATTCGTAGAATTGTGCTTTAAGGTTTCTGGGGAGTCAATGCACGTTTTCTTCTCCAAATGTGCAGGTGGGTCTTAAAAAGAGGGGGGGAGCAGGCAAGCTACCTGAGGCTGTCAAAGGGGGAGAGAGCCCATCTTCCTCTCCACAGGGGTGATCCAAATTAGAAGTTCCGTTTAATATCTCTGTTTACGCCCACCCAAACTGTAATGTATTCTCTTAATCTGATTGTAAACCTTCCTTGCCATTTATCTGGCATTTAGGACCTTCCTGAGAACTCTCTCCCTCCTTCCACATTCAAAGAGCCATCTGCTTTGTGTTCCCGACTAAGCTAAAACTTTACAAAGGAAAATGATTTGCTGATCTCCGTGAAGCAGCTAAGAACGTGTTGATAAAAGCCAGCAGGAAATATAGTTTTTATCCCAGATCACAAACATAACTCCTGCAAAAAAAAGAAAATAAAGCTCATCTCTTGCACCTGGAAAATACTGTTGCATGGGTTTTTTGGCGGTGGGGTGAGGGTTAGGCTGTATGCCTGAGTCCCTGCTAATTCCTGCATCCAGCAAGGATTCAATTGTTGGAATAGCCAGGTGAGTTTCTTGGTAATGGGCTAAGTATGGGCCGATGGGGCAACAAAGGAAGTGGCTCTGTGCCAGAGGGCAAAAGGGTGGTGCCCCCTCCCCCAATTGGCTGGTAGATCGAAAGACAAAAGCCAGAGTAGAGAGCAAGAAGCAGGCTGCAGACAGAAGTCTGAGAGGGAGAGCCATGCTTGATTTCTGCCTGAGTCCAAGGCTGTAACTATGGGAGAAGTTCTAGTTACAGGTAGGGAGCCGTGTTGGTCTGCCGTAGTCGAAACAAAATAAAAAATTTCCTTCCAGTAGCACCTTAGAGACCAACTATGGGATCTCCTTTGGGTGTTAATGTGAGCAGGTTGTATATATGTGTGAATACTGCAATCAACGGGATGCGGGTGGCGCTGTGGGTTAAACCACAGAGCCTAGGGCTTGCCGATCAGAAGGTTGGCGGTTTGAATCCCCGTGACAGGGTGAGCTCCCGTTGCTCAGTCCCAGCTCCTGCCAACCTAGCAGTTCAAAAGCACGTCAAAGTGCAAGCAGATAAATAGATACCGCTCCGACAGGAAGGTAAATGCCATTTCCGTGTGATGCTCTGGTTTGCCAGAAGCAGCTTAGTCATGCTGGCCACATGACCCAGAAGCTGTCTGCGGACAAACGATGGCTCCCTCGGCCAGTAAAGCAAGATGAGCGCCGCAACCCCAGAGTCGTCCGTGACTGGACCTAATGGTCAGGGTTCCCTTTACCTTTACTGCAATCAGCAGTATTCCTCTTATGTACTAAAGTTAAGAACCACCTTCTTGATCTGTGCCTAGAAGTGAATAAGAACCCGTGCAAATATTTAGGCTAGCAACCTTGAAAAGAAAGGCATTTTATGGGCGTATAAAATGTATAATCCTGGATGTAACTCCATTGACTCTGATGGAACCATCTAATGAAGGATAAGGCCAGGGGCTTCTTCAACATCAATTTTGTGGGACTGGTCATGTTGTGTGGATGCCTGATTATCGTCTTCCAACGGAACTACTCTATTCCCAATTTAAGAATGGAAAGCGTAATGCTGGTGGACAACAAAAGAGGTTTAAAGTCCTCTCAAGGCAAATCTTTTAAAATGTAGTATAAACACCAACAACTGGGAATCACTGGCCTGCAAGCGCTCCAGTTGGAGAACAGCCTTGACCAAAGGTGTCGTCGGTTTTGAAGACACTTGAACTCAGGACGCAAGGGAGAAATGTGCTAAGAGGAAGGCACGCTTGGCAAACCCTCACCGGGATCAACTCCCGCCTGGAAACCAATGTCCCAACTGTGGAAGGACGTGTGGATCCAGAATTGGCCTCCACAGTCACTTACGGACCCACTGTTAAGACCGTGTTCATGGAAGACAATCTTCCCAATTTGGGGCATCTGAATGGCCACTTGGACAACAGGATGCTGGGTGAGATTGGCCATTGGCCTAATCCAGCAGACTCTTCTTATGTTCTTATCCTTTTACACCACCTGTTAAGCTATGCCCCTTATTTGCAGAAAAGGGAGGGATATGTTTCACCTGTCAAAGTAGTAAAGGCAATGCAAGGACACACACAGAGAAACCCCAAAAAGCCCTCTTGCTTGTGGGTTGCATCTAACAGCACCAGATTTAGGGTACTGCAGGCAGTTCTCGCACACTGGGCCCTGAGCCGAGGGGGCACAAAACAATCATATTATTGGGCGGGAACCGAAATTTATATGGGTACCTACTGAGAAAATCCATTGAAAAGCTATTGTACCAAAATGAATTATTGTGAAAATCATAAATATTTGGGGAGGGTGCCAAATGTTGTCCATGCTCAGAGCGCCATGTTACCCAAGTCAGCTCCTGCATCTAATGCCGTCTCATCAGGAATTCCTGCTTTCAAGTCGGGTCCTATAAACATTTAGAGATCCCCTTCATTGCCAGCAGATTGTCAAAGCCTTTTAATCTGTAGGAAGGGCAGTGCAGCTGTCATGCGGGAGGGTGATTTGCTTTCATCGTGTGCAAAAAAAGTCCTTAGAAGAATTGTTTACCTGCAGGAGAGACCTATTCCAAACACACTGTGAACGAGCCTTGCTTCTGCATCAAAAGGAACTCCGCAGCATGAATTAAACCCTGGGCTTCGAGAGGAAAGGATGTGTAAGAGCTGTCGCAAAAGGGAGGCATTTAGAGTTAGACACCCTACCATTGCCACCCGGCATGAAACATTTCAGTTGCTGGGGTCAAGCTGGTCTCCATCATCCCACACCAGCCTTTCCCAATCTAGTGACTTCCAGACATTCTCCAAAGCCTGCAAAAGGAGGTGGCTTTGCGGACTTCACGCCTCCACCACGCACACGGCAGCTGGCTCTCAGCCTCCGCGTGATTGGGGGAATCCCCGGGCACATCATCCCCTGGACAGCCAATCGGCTGGCTCGGGGGGCATGGCCTGCCCTATTAACGCTGGGGATCTCCCTCTTTTGCCACCTCCAGCTGTTCCTGTTTCCCACCTTCCCGCCCTTTAAGGTTTTCGTCTTTGACCTTGCTATGGGCCTTGGTTGGTCGCCGTTGAGGGGCCTGGTAGGAATTTTTCCACTTGGCAAATTGGCACCAACCACTTGATTTTTCACCTACCTAGCAGCAAATCGTCACAACTTCTTTGGTATTGGCGGTTAGGCATTGGTATAGTTCAGTAATTGGAAGAGGGGAGGTAACGCCATCACCTGCCCCACATATTGAAGGGTACTCCGGTAAAGGATTCCGGGGGGTGTGGCCCAGTCCGAAGCCTAGGGAGGTGGGGGCCTAAGGCACGCCCCCAAGCGGTGACCCCGGGGGAGTTCCTAGTTGATGTCATCAGCAGGACTCCCCCTAAAGGTAAAGGTAAAGGTACCCCTGCCCGTACGGGCCAGTCTTGACAGACTCTGGGGTTGTGCGCCCATCTCACTCAAGAGGCCAGGGGCCAGCGCTGTCCGGAGACACTTCCGGGTCACGTGGCCAGCGTGACATCGCTGCTCTGGCGAGCCAGAGCCGCACACGGAAACGCCGTTTACCTTCCCGCTGGTAAGCGGTCCCTATTTATCTACTTGCACCCGGAGGTGCTTTCGAACTGCTAGGTTGGCATGCGCTGGGACCGAGCAGCGGGAGCGCACCCCGCCGCAGGGATTCGAACCGCCGACCTTTCGATCGGCAAGTCCTAGGCGCTGAGGCTTTTACCCACAGCGCCACCTGCGTCCCTTCAGGACTCCCCCTCCTGGTGGTTAACCCTTCCCGGACTTCAAGCTGACAGGCTGAAGCTGGATATAGTCAGTTAGGACCAATGCCTAAGCCAATACCGCTCATCACCTGTAACCAATAAAGTTGTAGCCTTATTTAGCCCATTAACCTTAAATAATTGTGTCATGTGTCTTTATTTCCACTGGAGGGGGCAGGAACTTTCCACGCAACTCCCATCATCCCTGACCATTGGTCATACTGGCCGGGGTGATCATGGGCGTTCAGCAGCACCTGGCTTCAAAAATGGTACTTTCACAGGATCTCCATCCTTGACCAAACGGCTTCTAATATCCTCAAGAAAGACACCATTTCCAGACACCCTAACAAGAGCAGGGATGCAGCAGAAATGGGATTTTGTTTGCACCTTAACAAAAAGCTGCCTCATTCACACTTCCTGAGCCAATACACAGACTGAAGCACAGCTATTCTTTGAAATTCACACTTCTGTGGATTTTGCAACGCAATTCTCCAGCCAACCAAAAAGGAGCTTTTGGGTGTAATCTCAGAGCTTCTACCTATAATTTTTTAGAATTCGTGGAGAAGAGATGAGGACCCTGCGGACTGGAGGCGAGAAAACATTGTTTCCAAAAGTGGGAGAGGGGGAGAAGAAGACCCAGGTAACTACTGACCAGTTGACATTGGTAACTATTGACGCGGCCTAGGACCCACGTACCTATGGGACCGCCTCTCCTGGTATGCCCCGTGGAGGACCTTAAGGTCCACAAATGACAACACTTTGGAGGTCCCAAGTCGCAAGGGGGTTAGATTGGTCTCAACTAGGGCCAGGGCCTTTTCAGTACTGGCCCCGACTTGGTGGAACGCTCTGTCACAAGAGACCAGGGCCTTGCAGGACTTGACATATTTCCACAGGGCCTGCAAGACAGAGCTGTTCCGCCTGGCCTTTGGTTTGGACCATTATATTTCCCTTCCCTTATGGTTTTGATCTATGGACTACTTTTAAAATGAGGCTGCATTTTAAATTGCATTTTAACCTGTATTTTAAATTGGTGTCCCCCCCCATTATGTTTTTGCTGTGATTTTATTGGTGTTAGCCGCCCTGAGCCCAGCTCTTGCTGGGGAGGGCGGGGTATAAATAAAATTTATTATTATTTATTATGATGATGATACCAGGAAAGGTCTTAAAACAGATCATTCAGCGGTCGGTCCATGAGCACTTAGAAAAAAGATGCTGTGATTTCTTAGACTGACTTAACACCCGGAAGAGCTTTCTGATAGTAAGAGCTGTTTGACAGTGGAACAGTCTCCCTCAGGAGGTGATGGGCTCTCTTTCCTTGGAGGTTTCTAAGCAGAGGCTGGATCCAGCCCATCTGTCAGGGATGCTTGAGCTGAGATTCCTGCACAGCAGGGGGTTGGACTGAATGACCTCTGGGGTTCCCTTGCAGCTCTACAATTCTATGATTCTGTGAAATCAAATCAAGGCATTTTGGGACGGGGATTCAGTTCTCTTTATCTTTTGATGGAGTTTCTTCACAGAGCAGCTCCTCATCAGCCTGCCAAAGGCACATGGTTTTATAATGCGCCTTTTTAACCTCAACTCCATCTCAAGATCCTTTCCTGCCCCCCCCCTTTGTGGGCCGCATGGGGGCCATTAGGTTCCATCAGCATTTGCAAGCTGTTGTTTAAAGTTTTATTTCTCAGTGTCCAAATTACATTTTCCCATTAGGAGTCTGCTTTTGATGCTCTGGGTAACTGCAAACCCTTTGTTAAATGTCAAAAGCCATGGATCTCTTTCTCCTTTTCATTTTTAACAACGTGAGGCTGGGAATGTCAAATTAACCTTCCAGAATATCCACTTTGCCTTTGCCTCTTCTCGCTACATGCTCAGTCGTTAGCAAAAGAGCAGAAGTGGAGCAGCAACTTGGCCAGGGAACAAATGGGCACTTCTTGGCATATTCTAGATTCAAGGTGTGGTTTCTAATTCTTAGCTCTCTAATAAGTTTGGACCTTCCTGCATACAAAAAAACCAAACCCAACTAAAACTCTGTTGAAGCTGCTGAATTGCAACTTATCACCAAACTTAAAACCACGGAGAGACCTGGTCTGAACAAAGACATTGGATTCTTATCTCATTATACATGACAAAGCCATTTTTCACCTTCTCACCCCTTGCTTTTTTCTGTAAGACCTACTGCAGTCGTTAAGAGTCGTCAACAGGCTCATCACAGCTATCTGCCAATCACCCATTCCCACCACCCTTCTGAATAATACCCCTCCCCACCTTCTCACTATATAGAAGGGTCTGGAAACTTTTGTTTCAGTGTATCTGAAGAAGTGTGCATGCACACGAAAGCTCATACCAAGAACTAACTTAGTTGGTCTTTAAGGTGCTACTGGAAGGAATTTTTTTTGTTTTGACTATGGCAGACCAACACGGCTACCTATCTGTAACTAAAACTCTGTTGTCAGTGTTCAGTTTGCATACTCAAATTTTATGTCATTTCATGTGCTGGTCCCGTGGGTTAACCGTGAGGCAAGGTCCGAGTCTAGTCCGAGGTCGAGGGTGCAGTATGGAGGCTGTCCGTCAAAGCTGAAGCTGGGTCCAAGGCAGGGAGTCGGGTGAGGTCAGGAGCTCCAGCAGGACAGCGTACAGGCAGGAACTGGCAACCAACAATGTTGTTCCCACAGCCTGGGGCTGACTGGCTTTTATCTGCCCCGAGGCATAGGGCAGCCCCGGTCCACAGGTGACTCGCCTTTCCTGGCCTGGAGGCGAGCACTCCTCCTGCCGAAACTTAGTTCCCTCCACCTCTCTAACCCTGAGCTTCTGCAGTTCAGGAGAGGCTGGAGGGTTACCGGACCCAGAGGCAACCTCACCTTCCCCTGATGGGGCTGAGAGTGAAGCACCTGCAGGCAATGGGTCCTCCATCACCTCAGGAGCCAGAGCAGACTCAGCTGATGCCTGCACCTGAGGATCCAGCACAGGTGAGGACCCTTCAGGCTCAAGCCCCAGCCCCAGCTCAGCTGGTTCTGGAGGCGGAGACTCCTGTGCAGGCTGGGATTCCTCAGGTTCAGCCTTCGAGTCCGAATCCCAGGCCATCACATTTCATTCCCTGTGCCATTTTTTCACTATTACATAGTGCTGGCCTTGATTTTTAAAAGCCTTGTGTGGTTTTGCACATATGTTACTCGCAGTCTCACTGAATCATGGGTTGTGTGATCCTGAGGCTGCATATACAATACTGGCATTCTTTCATATGTGCATTTGCTCACAAGAATGAGTGCAATTGGGCACCACAATATATGTATTTTTGCAAGGAATCTTAATGGGCCATATATTCCCTAAAACTGTAAAAAACCCTCTCAGCCAGAATATGTAAGTGTCATCTTTTAAGCAATAACAACACCAATCAGTGGTAATGGTACTTTGCAACCCAATCCAAAACAGAGTCAGGTTGTGTTAGAATTCCTGCTCCATGATTGCAGTCATGGGGTTTTTGTCTATCACATGATGGTGTATGTTTTGACTCCACAGAGTGGGAAGTGACGGAGACAGGATGTTTGTGTTCCTGTGTTCCGTGAAGTGGGACTATTGTCCTTTGTTCTTTTTTCTCTTTGCTGTCTGATGCTAGAGAGAGAGGGAGCCATGTTGCAGTGCTCCGTGTGTGTTTATATGTAAATAAAGTTGTTGTTGTTGTTTAGTCATTTAGTCGTGTCCGACTCTTCGTGACCCCCTGGACCAGAGCACGCCACACACTCCTGTCTTCCACTGCCTCCCACAGATTGGTCAAACTCATGCTGGTAGCTTCAAGAACACTGTCCCACCATCTCGTCCTCCGTCGTCCCCTTCTCCTTGTGCCCTCCATCTTTCCCAACATCAGGGTCTTTTCCAGGGAGTCTTCTCTTCTTATGAGGTGGCCAAAGTATTGGAGCCTCAGTTTCATGATCCGTCCTTCCAGTGAGCACTCAGGGCTGATTTCCTTCTGAATGGAGAGGTTTGATCTTCTTGCAGTCCATGGGACTCTCAAGAGTCTCCTCCAGCACCATAATTCAAGAGTATCAATTCCTTGGCGATCAGCCTTCTTTATGGTCCAGCTCTCACTTCCATACATCACTACTGGGAAAACTATAGCTTGAACTATACGTACCTTTGTTGGCAAGGTGATGTCTCTGCTTTTTAAGATGCTGTCTAGGTTTGTCATTGCTTTTCTCCCAAGAAGCAGGCGTCTTTTAATTTCGTGACTGCTAGCCAACATGCTGAGTTGCTGAGGTCTGTCACACAAGGTGTGCAAACTCTGCGGATCCCTAAGTGTACTGGTGTCTGTTTGGCATCGGTCGCTGTGATGTTTGGGATGAAGAAAGTTCATGAAGCTCCTGAACGATCGACCAGGAGGGAGAGAACATGCCAGTCGGGCATGTGTCTCTGCCAGGGTCCTACTCGAGTGTAGGCTGAACTCCTGACAGGTTGTCTTGATCATAGAATCATAGAGTTGGAAGGGACCCCGAGGGTCATCTAGTCCAACCCCCTGCAATGCAGGAATCTCAACTAAAGCATGCAGCTGTCTTTTAGTTCTTGTCAAACTGGATGCGCATCCAGAGTGTTCTTTCAAGCTCTCCTTCCACCACCACCAAAAATCCTGAACATAAATAAAAGTGCTGGGATCAACTATGGTCAGGCATCTCAATCAAGGCATGAGTTCCACACAGAGAGAGGACTCTTCAGAAGTTCAAGGGTGAGAACGTGGGCCAGTGGTTATGATGTAGGACTTGGACCCCAGAGATATGAGTTCATCTCTGACTCATAAAACTCTGAAAGGACGTCGGCTGGCAGGTCATTTCATCCAACCACAATAAGAAAATGGTATTTTGAAAATGCACTGGGAAGGGCTAAAAATGATCTAAGTCCTGCTCTCCTGCAGAGACACTGAAAGCCAAATCTAAGCCCACTTTCAAACACTCTCACAGTGGCCAAGAAGATGACTGTGGGAAGCCATCAAAGAGGACCCAAGCGCAAGAGCCCTCTCTCCTCCTCTGGTCTCCAGCAACGGCTATTTGAAAGCGTTACTATCGAGGCTGAGCATAGCCATTGTGGCTAGTAGCCACTGGCAGCTTTTTCCTCCATGAATTTGCCTAATCCTCTTTTAAGGCCATCTAGCTTGGTGGCCAAGGGACGTGGGTGGTGCTGTGGGCTAAACCACAGAGCCTAGGACTTGCCGATCAGAAGGTCAGCGGTTCGAATCCCCGTGACGGGGTGAGCTCCCATTGCTTGGTCCCAGCTCCTGCCCACCTAGCAGTTTGGAAGCATGTCAAAGTGCAAGTAGATAAATAGATACCACTCCGACGGGAAGGTAAATGGCGTTTCCGTGCGCTGCTCTGGTTCGCCAGCAGCGGTTTTGTCCTGCTGGCCACACGACCCGGAAGATGTACGCTGGCTCCCTCGGCCAGTAAAGCAAGATGAGCGCCGCAACCCCAGAGTCGGTCACACTGGACCTAATGGTCAGGGGTCCCTTTTAAGATCTTCTTTTAAGCCCACCTAGCAGTTCAAAAGCACGTCAAAGTGCAAGTAGATAAATAGGTACCACTGTGGTGGGAAGGTAAATGGCATTACCGTGCGCTCTGACACAGTGTCCCGTTGCACCAGAAGTGGTTTAGTCATGCTGGCCACATGACCCAGAAAAGCTGTCAATAGGTAAGCGCCGGCTCCCTTGGCCTGAAAAGCGAGATAAGCGCCACACCCCTTTGACTGGACTTAACTTTCCAGGGGTCCTTTACCTTTTTACTTTTACCCTCAAAACGAACCAAAGAAAGTTTCCAGTCAAGCATACCCCTATTACAAGCTGCACCTCAGGGTTCTTTCCCCCGACTCGGCTCCTTCGCCCCTTTTGAGGTGTCTTGAATATACGCCCCTAATTAGTATGCAGACACACAGCTGCTTCCCTCTGAGCTCTCTGTCCATAGTAAATTTTCTTGAATGTCTTTGAATTGTGTCTGAGATTCTATAATAGGTGCAACCAGCTCCGATGTGAGATTAAATACTCTATTAAGCATTCTGAAGAGTCACTTGGTGGGGAGAGGGTCAAGGAAAAGGAAAAAGCTGTTACCGTCAGTTCGGGAGTCCAGCCAAGTCAGGAGCCATGGTTTGCTTGCTACAGAGGAGAGAGAGTGTTGGAGCTATGGGGCAAGCTGGTCCCCCTTACTTTCTCTTGCTCCCTCTTAATAGTTTTGTGGAGAATAATCTGCTGCCTTTGGGGCAGGAAAATGAATGCATTTTTAATCCCCTTGAAAAGTGAAATTTTAGTTTGCTTCTTAATGCATTGTATTGTATTTGCCTCTGCATTGTTTGTTGGTGAGCCATGTTCTTTGCAGGAAAGACCATTTATCAGGTGGTTCAAGAGGAAGGGATGGGTCTGAACGCAGGTCTTCTGTAGTTTCCCAGGAATGTGTAGGAGAACAGCTTGGAAGGTCTCTGCAATAATAGAACTTGTCGTCAGATAAGCCTCAGCAACCGACAATGCTCCTGATGGTCTTGGTGATCCTTCTGGGATAGAATAGTTCAGGTGCTCCTTGAGGGACCCTGAAACTGAGTTGCTCAGGGCTTTGTAAATTAATACAAGGACCTTGAACCTGAATCAGTAGCAGATGAGCAGCCAGAGCAGATAATAATAATAATAATAATAATAATAATAATAATAACAACAATAATAATAATAATAATAATAATAATAATAATAATAATAATAATTTATTATTTATACCCCGCCCATCTGGCTGGGCCTCCCCAGCCACTCTGGGCGGCTTCCAAGAAAATATTAAAATACAATAGTCCATCAAACATTAAAAGCTTCCCTAAATAGGGCTGCCTTCAGATGTCTTCTAAAAGATGGGCCATTGGTCTAATCCAGCAGACTCTTCTTATGTTATTCTGACTTCACCTCCCCTCAACATGGCCGTTCTTTCTGCTCATATTCCAAGCCATCTGGGGGGCCACCAGGTCAAGGTAAAAGATGCCCTGCTCCCAGGGACAGGGGTGTGAGGGTTTGGTCTCCTGGTGTGATGGCCTGGGACTCAAGCTCAGGCTCGGAACCAGAGGAGTCTCAGTCCGCGAACCAAGTCTGGGGCCTGATTCTGAAGAGCTCCAGTCTGCACAGGTTCCCCTGCAACAAGCACCAGCTGGGCTGAGTCAGGGGCCTGAGCCTGCCCTGGCTCCAGATGTGGGGATGACCTCGTTGCCTCCAGCTGGGCCATCACTTATAGCTGCTCCACTACCGGTTGGGTCAGGGGAGGCTGAGGCGGCCTCTGGGTCGAGTAACCCACCGACGTCTCTGAAGCTGCAGAGACTGAGGTCTGAGAGGAGGAGAGACCTGAGTACTCGCAGGAGGAGTGCTCGCCTTTGGGCAAAACAAGGAGGTGAATCACCAGGGGATCAGGACCAGCCATTACCCCAGTTACAGATAGGTAGCCGTGTTGGTCTGCCATAGTCAAAACAAAAAAAATTCCTTCCAGTAGCACCTTAAAGACCAACTAAGTCAGTTCTTGGTATGAGCTTAGAGAAGCTGCTGAATTACAACTTATCACCAAACTTAAAACCATGGAGAAACCTGGCCTGAACAAAGACCTTGGATTCTTATCTCATTATACATGACAAAGCCATTTTTCACCTTTTCACCCCTTGCTTCTCCCTGTAAGACCTATTGCAGTCGTTAAGAGTCGTCAACAGGCTCATCACAGCTATCTGCCAACCACCCATTCCCACCACCCTTCTGAGTAATACCCCTCCCCACCTTCTCACTATATAGAAGGGTCTGGAAACTTCTGTTTCAGTGTATCTGAAGAAGTGTGCATGCACACGAAAGCTCATACCAAGAACTGACTTAGTTGGTCTTTAAGGTGCTACTGGAAGGAATTTAGCCATTACCCCGACAGAGATAAAAGGCTGTTGGACCCCACCCCAGGTTGTGGAAGCAACATTGCTGTTTGCTAGAACCTGCCTGTGACCCTGTGCCTGACCTAGCCTGGTTTCCTGCCTTAACCCTGTCGGACTGACTCTTCGTGCAACCCTTGGATTTGGACCTGGACCACGTTGCTCGGGTTTACCCCCGGGCCCAGCACACCTGGCTCCCTTCATGCGAAGGAAAATCCAACTTGCAGCCATTTCCCCAAGCCACATCCTTTATTTGCTTTTGGCATGCCTGGCTCAGCGATGGCACCAAGCAATGCATCATCAGGGCAATGACCTTTTGATGAGCGTTTACACAAATACATCATCAAAGCCCCACTGATCAGCAGGCTGCTCTCCCAGTGATGCCTTTGTGGCATACATCATCCGAGCGTCACGGAAGGATGATGGATTTGCAGCCTCCATCATCAGAGCGCCATTGCTCACCTGGGGACGGGCAGCGCGGCAGGAACAAAGCCTGGGCTTTTAAAAATGCTCTTTTGAAAATCTATTAATGTTTTATTTTATTTTTAGGAAGAGAACTGTGAGATGGGCAAGAAGGGATGGGGGGCAGGGAGAGAAAGGAACAGGCATAAGAACATAAGAAGGGTTTGACGGATGAGGCCAGTGGTCTATCGGCTCCAGCATCCTCTTCCCATAAGAACATAAGAAGAATGGGCTGGACAAGGCCACTGGCCCATCCTCCTTCCAACATCCTGGCCCCACAGTGGCCAACCGGGTTTGTTGTTTAGTCGTTTAGTCATGTCTGACTCTTCGTGACCCCCTGGACCAGAGCACGCCAGGCACTCCTGCCTTCCACTGCCTCCCGCAGTTGGGTGAGACTCATGTTTGTGGCTTCGAGAACACTATCCCACCATCTCATCCTCTGTCGTCCCCTTCTCCTTGTGCCCTCCATCTTTCCCAACATCAGGGTCTTTTCCAGGGAGTCTTCTCTTCTCATGAGGTGGCCAAAGTCTGGGAGCCTCAGCTTCAGGATCAGTCCTTCCAGTGAGCACTCAAGGCTGATTTCCTTCAGAATGGAAGCTGAGGCTCCAAGACTTTGGCCACCCCGTGAGAAGAGAAGACTCCCTGGAAAAGACCCTGATGTTGGGAAAGATGGAGGGCACAAGGAGAAGGGGACAACAAAGGACGAGATGGGGGGACAGTGTTCTCAAAGCTACCAGGATGAGTTTGACCAAACTGTGGGAGGCAGTGGAAGACAGGAGTGCCTGGCGTGCCCTGGTCCAGGGGGTCACAAAGAGTCGGACACAACTCAACGACTAAACAACAACAACAAATATTTCAACAATCCCAAAGTCTGAGAGCCAATAGCACAGGTTTTGTAAAGATTGCTGCAAACAACCCCATTGAAGAAGATAACAGCAGTTACCCAGACTTCATTGCTGGTTGTGAAGTGATCCCCATGACAGTTCAAGCTTTGGGGACCCCAAAAGTGTAGACCCTCCACTGACTCAAGTGAATGAAGAGAGGAAAGAGCAGGCAAGTAGGAGAGGGCAAAATCTGCTTGAGAATGCTGTATCAACCAAGCTGAGTCGTTCCCCTAACAAATCTCCCTCTTCCTTTCTTTTTTGTGGAATGAGCCCTGGAAGTGGTGAACACAACATTTTGTGCCTCTGCAATTACGCTCCTTTTCCACCGGAACAAAGCAGAACACCCATCAGTACAGCTGGGAGCCGCAATAATTAGAGCTGGTCGCTCCCAGTGCGAGATCCGTCCTCATGCATTTGGGACTGGGCTCCGCAGTAGGGAAAGGCAGGATGCACCCTGTCCTATAGATAACAATTAACACGGCTGCACATTCATTAGGAACTAAAGCGCCATCGTTATGTCCCCAAGGCAGAGGCAGCCCCGCGACGGGGTGGTTTTAAGGAGCCAATTAGCTGCGAAAGACTATCTTATTGCCTCCATCTGGGTTAATATATCCTCATTCGAGTTAATGAAGACTACATTGGTTTTGGAGACGAGGAACTAGGCAGTGAGCATATAGCGTCCCGTGCCAAATGGAAATTAGCAGCTTAATAGTCCAAAACCACTGGCAGGAAGAAGAGTCGGGAATAATTTATAATCTGCTTTTAAAGAAAAGAAGCACAGCCCGCTCTGGGTTAGGATGTGTCGTGCTCAGAGCTAGTCAATACGATTGATCAGGCACTGATATATCCAAGAAGAGGTGAGTTTAAGGGAGCACCACTGGCTCACAAACACCGGGTGCCGAGCCAAGAGGGTAACGTAGGAACACTGCAACAATGATGGACAGCAGAAGGTGAGAGGCAAGGGGGGCATTGAATTTTGGTGCTGTGCAGGGTGCTCTGAAATTTCAAAGCTCAAAGCCCGCTCCTGATACCAGAAGCCCATAGAACCATAGAATGGTAGAGTTGGAAGGGACACCCAATTTCATCTAGTCCAACCCCCCGCAATGCAGGAATCTCAGCTGAAGCATCCATGTCAGATGGCCACCCAACCTCTGCTTAAAAGCCTCCAAGGAAGCGTGGGAATGTTCAGGGATGCAGGAGAGGATATATTGTTTGATTATACCCATTCCAACTTGTGTTAACAAGTTCACAGTTTAGCAGAGTAACATTCCCCTTTTTAAACTCACAGCGGATGCGTTTGCTCAGGCACGCTAAAGCCTCTATAATAACTGTTCTGGTATTTCCCCCTTATTCCCTCATAAAAGATAAGACACGACACAGTCTTCTATAAAAGTATAAAAAGAGTTTACTCACTCACATTCTGTTCACAATTGGATCCCAGAAGGCAGACTTAGCTTAGAAAAGTGACATACACCTGGAAACTATCTCATAAGGAGACAGTCCCTCTGTCCTCTTTGGGCTGGAGCCCAAGAGAGCATCTTTGGCTAAGCAGATGTTGCTTCTTTGATGCATGTAGTCAGAGAGAGAGAGAGATGGCTGCCCTGCCCTGTGCTTTTGTTGTTACCTGCACAGGTGAGGCCACGTCCACCTCTAGTCACATGCTGAGGAAGTCTGTCCCAGCCCAGAAGGAAACAGGAAGTTTACCTGCTGGCTGGACAAACATTCCTCCCCATGTGTAAACATGTTCACCCTAGGAATGTTGTAGTCGACTGCTCTTCTGTTTCACATCCCACAGGAAGGAGAGTCCACCACCTTCTGAGGGAGACCATTCCGCTGTCAAACAGCTCTTACTGTCAGAAAGTCCTTCCTGATACTTATTAGTCTTGCTCCTGTAAGACGAAGCATTTCCATTAAAACTACTGCTAAAACAGAGGTTCAATGGAAACCAGCTGACAGGCAGTGAAGGAACACAGGGAGCATGTTGCAGGCATTAAGGGCACAATGGAGTTTTTCACAGGTGGGTCAGATAACCCACCTGTCATTCACATGACATCACAGTATTGTCGTGACAGGTGGGTTGCCATGGTTTAATTAATTCAGCACTGAGTGGGGTTTTCTCCTTATTTTTATAGACTGCAGTTTCATAAGTACGTAAGAGGAGCCTGTCTGCTGGGTCAGGCAAAAGTGGTCCCATCTAGTCCAGGATTCAAGTACAAGAGCAGAACTCTCTCCTCCCTGGCAAGTGGGACTCAAAGATCAAACTTCTGTGCTAAGATTTCTGTTGCTGGAGCCATGAAGCCTCTGCATTCAGTGGGTGGAGAAGATTGAGGCAGGAGGCCCCTCCCAGCTGATCTCCAAAGAGGATTTCGCTAAAGCTCCCAACTAAAGCTGTGGGGGAATGGGAAGGGGGCAAGGACACCTTCCGAGGCCAAGTGTGATGCTAATAACTTCGCACTCGGTGATAAATCCCATGGAGTTAAACCGCTAATCCCGAGAGCAAGGAAAGGAAAAACCACACAACCCAAATCTTTGCAGAAGCAGACATGGGGTTTGGGGATCTGTCTGTCTCTTTACATCAGGGGTAGGGAACCTCACACCCAGGGGGTAAGTGTGGCCCTCCAGGCTTCTCACGCTGGCCCTTGGAATCCTCCCCCAGCCACATCTCTTCCTGGCACTCAAGAGTTTATTGCCTGGTTGAAATGAGTCCTTGAACTCTGACAATGCCCCTTGCTTATCTAAATCTTTGTTGTTGTTTAGTCGTTTAGTCGTGTCCGACTCTTCATGACCCCCTGGACCAGAGCACGCCAGGCACTCCTGTCTTCCACTGCCTCCTGCAGTTTGGTCAAACTCATGCTGGTAGCTTCAAGAACACTGTCCCACCATCTCGTTCCCTGTCGTCCTTTTCTCCTTGTGCCCTCCATCTTTCCCAACATCAGGGTCTTTTCCAGGGAGTCTTCTCTTCTCGTGGGGTGGCCAAAGTCTTGGAGCCTCAGCTTCAGGATCTGTCCTTCCAATGAGCACTCAGGGCTGATTTCCTTCAGAATGGATAGGTTTGATCTTCTTGCAGTCCATGGGACTCTCAAGAGTTTCCCCCAGCATCATAGTTTGAAAGCATCAATTCTTTGGCGATTTGAGTGAGCACTCAGGGCTGATTTCCTTAAGAATCTTGCCATTTCATTTTTGACCACATCCAACTTACCGATGTTCATAGTTCTTACATTCCAGATTCCTATGCAATGTTTTTCTTTACAGCATTGGACTTTCCTTTCGCTTCCAGGCATATCCGCAACTGAGCGTCCTTTCAGCTTTGGCCCAGCCGCTTCATCAGCTCTGAATCTACTTGTACTTGTCCTCCGCTCTTCCTCAGTAGCATGTTGGACGCCTTCATCTTCAGTAGCATGTTGGCCTCATCTTCCAGTGTCATAACTTTTATATACCTGTTGTCTTTGTCCATGGAGTTTTCTTGGCAGGGATACTGGAGTGGCTTGCCGGTTCCTGCTCCAGGTGGATCACGTTTGGTCAAAACTCTCCACTCTGACCTGTCCATCTTGGGTGGCCCTGCACGGCATAGTTCATAGCTTCTCTGAGTTATTCAATCCTCTTCGCCACGGCAAGGCAGTGATCCATGAAGGGGTATCTAAATCTAGGAATGTGTATAGAAACCAGCCTACTGTACAACTATAACCTTTCTATTTGTTGCTCCCCTCACTTTTGCCTTTGGCCCTGCCCAGCCAGCCAGGTGGCCCTCTTTTTTGTGTGGCCAGCCCAAACTCATACATTGGGCCACAGAGGTGTAACGTGGGTTGCTGGTGCCCAGGACAGACAAGCTGCTGATGGCACCGGAGTGATGAACACCCCCCCCCCGAGCCAAATGGGGCTGTGCTGCACCTCCTGTCTATGCAGGGGGGAGCCTGGCAGGCCAATGCAGCTGTTGGTGGCCAAATTCCCCCATTCCTAAATAGAATAATAATAATAGTAATGATTTATTATTTATACCCCACCCATCTAGCTGGATTCCCTAGCCACTATGGGCGCTTTCAACAGAATATTAAAAATACAAGAAAACATCAAAACTTCCCTAAACAGGGCCATCTTCAGTTGTCTTTTAAAAGTAAAATAGTTGTTTATTGCCTTGACATCTGCTGGGAGGGCGTTCCACAGGGCGGGCGCCACCACCAAGAAAGCCCTCTGCCTGCTTACCTGTAACTTCCCTTCTCACAGGGAGGGAATCGCCAGAAGGCCCTCGGAGCTGGACCTCAGTGTCTGGGCTGAACGATGTGGGTGGAGATGCTCCTTCGGGTATACTGGACCGAGGTCATTTAGGGCTTGAAAGGTCAGCACCAACACTTTGAATTGTGCTCGGAAACGTACTGGGAGCCAATTCTGATTTTTCATGACTGGTGTTATGTGGTCCTGGCGGCCACTCCCAGTCACCAGTCTAGCTGCCGCATTCTGGATTAGTTGTAGTTTCCGGGTCACCTTCAAAGGTAGCCCCATGTAGAGCGCATTGCGGTAGTCCAAGGAAGAGATAACCAGAGCATGCACCACTCTGGCAAGACAGTCCGCTGACAGGTAGGGTCTCAGCCTGCGTACCAGATGGAGCTGGTAGACAGCCACCCTGGACACAGAATTAACCTGCGCCTCCACGGACAGCTGGGAGTCCAGAATGACTCCCAGGCTGGGCACCGTTACCCCATTCAGGACCACAGAGTCCTCCACATCCGCCTGCCTTCTGTCCCCCAAGAACAGTACTCCTGTCTTGTCAAGATTCAACCTCAATCTGTTAGCCGCCATCCATCCTCCAACCGCCTCCAGACACTCACACAGGACGCTCAGCACCTTAACTGGTTCTTCCGCCTCCCTCCCTCTGTGCCCGGTCACCATGGGCCTGAGCTGCTTTGCTGTCTCCCCCAGAGGAGGGCAGGGATCCCCATGGAAGCTGGCACCTGCCATGGGGCATGTGGTTCACCCCCTCTAAATTTTGCACCCAGAGCCCTGGCACTACGCCACTGTTATGCCATTTAAAAATTGCAATATGTTGGTGTTTCTGTAAATTCCAGGGCATCACCAGGCACTCTCTGCAAACAACAGCAACACATTTTCTGCTGACGGGAAGCCACAGCCATGTGCTCACACCTCTGTCTTTCTCATCCGCTGGCATCGGGGCAAGGGGGGGTCACCCCAGTCACTGAGTGTGACTGCAAATCCACCACAGATGCTTTAAAAGCAGCTGCATGATGTCAGCCGAGTCCTGACCTGTACCATAAGCAACATTTGCCAGCCTTTCTCATGCCGTTATTGAACAGCTCCTAATTATGATGTCACCCAAAGCCAATTTGCACCTGGGGCAGATTGACAGCTGTTTGTCGGCCCCCGCTGCCTTCCCTGGCATAATTGAAATTATTGTTTTCGGTGTACGTTGTCAGGGAAAATGACATTCTTGCTGATATGACAGAAGCGGCTCACATTCGCGGCCGAGCTAAACAGATATTGTCAGGTGCAAGATGGCAAGTCGTTTTCTGCTTTCAGACAGAAATGTCTCATTATCGCTAACTGCGATGAATTGTACTCCGGGGAGCGACGGCAGAGAGGCAGGCCGAGTGGAAGCACAGATACCTGAGGGGCTGCGAGGGAACGTTTTGCAAGCCCATCACAGCGGAAACGGAACTGGTTTTGGAGCGCATCCTAACGCAATTCTCTGAGCAGCGGGATGTCCCTGCACCCGCCCTTTGTATATAATTTTTATAACATTTCTCACACATTTTTGCAACGACCTTCAAATCAAATACATCAAATACCGCATTATATCTTTATCTATAACAGAAAGTTCCTCTATTACCATTGTTCTGTCGTTTTTCTTCCTCTGCTTTTATCTCGAATCCTGCCAGTGATTTCATTTGACCTTATTTTTTTTTACTTTAAAAAAATAGTCCACATGAGGCCTCCTTTCTTCTGTATAAAGCTCATCATTTTGAATTTTGTAGTCAGATTTGCCATTTCTGCATAGCCCATTACTTTCAAGAGCCTCTCCTTTTGCGTTGCAACATTCTGTTCCTCCCAGTTCTGTGCATATCATCATATTCTAGCCACTGTTGTCACAGTCCATAACACCCAGCCTTTGGAAGGAGACACTGGAGATACAAGGCATTTTGCAGTATTCCCAGGGTCGCCAGCATGGTGCACGTGGGCACCAGTCTCCCTGCTGGTACCTCCCATGGTGCCCATGTAAGGTCTTAGTAAATATCCCCTCAAAAATTCAGAAGAACATAAGAATAGCCTGTAGGGTCAGACCAACAGTCCCTCGAGTCCAGCATCCTGTTCTCCCAGTGGCTGGCCAGATTCCCAATACAGGAAACCAGCAAACAGGATCTGAGCACAAGATAACTTTCTCCCCTCCTGTGGTTTCCAGTGACTGGCATTCAGAAGACCTCTCCCCTTTCCTGTGGAAGTGAGTTCCACAGTTCCACAGTCCTTTCTTCCATCTGCCCTGAATCTTCCAGCATTCAGATTCATTGGAGGTCCGTGAGTTTTAGAGGGATTGAAATATACTCAGAGTCGCAAAGTGATTTCATGCTCTTTATTCAGCTCATAGTGGTGAGGAGGAATGAATGAATGTCCCCTCAAAGTATCTGCTTTATATACATTATTTACAC
This sequence comes from Podarcis gaigeae, assembly GCF_964106915.1. Lineage (NCBI taxonomy): Eukaryota > Metazoa > Chordata > Lepidosauria > Squamata > Lacertidae > Podarcis > Podarcis gaigeae. The sequence goes on from NC_139678.1 coordinate 2,999,891, forward strand.
AATGGGCTGCACATGATTGGCTAATTCTGGAATTCTACTGTAAGCCAATCAGGTTGTGGATTCACTTATATCTGGAGCATGATTGGGTGGTTCCTGCCAACCAATCATATTGCTGCATTGTTCTAGGACCAATCAGACTGCTGCATTCTGAATCCTATTGTTCTAGGACCAATCAGACTGCTGCAATTTGGATCCTATTGTTCTAGGACCAATCAGACTGCTGCAGTTTGGATCCTATTTAACTCAGTACATAACAGGGATGAAAACTTTTCTCTGCCGCAGTCGCTTTCTTCGTGCCGTGCCTAATTTCCTACCCTTCTGCCGTGTCAGTTTTCTAAACTTGGCTCGCCTCTGAATTATTACCCTTCATTTTGATCAGACGGCTTGTCAAGTCTTTGGGTGCCTCTGTGCTGTGTCATCTCCCTCTGCCGCCAATTTGTTGCATCAAAACAGAAATATAAGCAAAAGTATCTTCCTCTCCCACAGCAGTCAAATATTTATGAAGAAGCTCCCTTTCCCTAGATGAGGAGACTTTGAAGATTTTATCCTGTTTCAGTTGCTGATTGTTCTGAGAATTCAGGAAATGAAGAACCGGCTATCTCTCCTTGGTCCCCCTCCCCTCTCTCTCACACACACAAACACTCTCACACATACATGCACTTTCTTTTTCAGAGCCTTACACATCTCCTAGCGTTTTTCTCCCGGATTTCTCATGAAGGAATGATTTTCTCTGGATGACTGAGGTTCCAATGCGACTTGACAAAGGACTGACGGCTTGAATGCTTGAATTGATTACCTTCCCTGCGCTCCAAAGTGATTTTGGCCGTGGATGCCGGATCATTTACATTACAATTTTTTTAATATTTTCAGAGGAACGGGAACCCCCAGCGGCAATCTCTATGCTATTCTTTGGCGCAGTACATTTGGGAAAGGGGAATGCAATAAGAGATCGGTGATCAAATTGAGGCTGATGGTTTGAGATGGTGCTAGTTAAAAGACAAAAAAAAACCAAAAAAAATTTCCATGATACATTCCACCCTGCAGGAGAAAGTTCCAGAGAGCAGTGTCCAGAAATGCAGGCACCATGAACCCCAAATTGTTCACACACAGCCCCGCCTGCACCTTGCTGTATTCATCGCAGCTCAGGGCGTGTCAGAGCTGCAGGTTGCGAGACCTCCAGGACTGAGATGAGGCCTGCAGGTTTGCTTGGCCCCCTCCAGGTGGCAGGGGGGGGCTTAAATCTCCAGGTGGGCAAGAGGGCCTTTAATAATCATTGTGTGTGTGTGATAGACAGACAGATGACAGACAATTGTCCAGTAGCACCTTAGAGACCAACTAAGTTAGTTCTTGGTATGAGCTTTCGTATGGATGCACACTTCTTCAGATACCTGAAGAAGTGTGCATGCACACAAAAGCTTATACAGTGGTACCTCTGGTTACCTACTTAATTCATTCCAGAGGTCCGTTCTTAACCTGAAACTGTTCTTAACCTGAAGCACCACTTTAGCTAATGGGGCCTCCCACTGCTGCCACGCTGCCGCCGCATGATTTCTGTTCTCATCCTGAAGCAAAGTTCTTAACCCAAGGTACTATTTCTGGGTTAGTGGAGTCTGTAACCTGAAGCATATGTAACCTGAAGCGTATTTAACCCGAGGTACCACTGTACCCAGAACAAACTTAGTTAGTCTCTAAGGTGCTACTGGAAGAGCACACAAAAGCTTATACCCAGAACAAACTTAGTTGGTCTCTAAGGTGCTACAGGGGACGCGGGTGGTGCTGTGGTCTAAACCACAGAGCCTAGGGCTTGCTGATCAGAAGGTCGGCAGTTCGAATCCCCGCGACGGGGTGAGCTCCCGTTGCTCGGTCCCAGCTCCAGCTCACCTAGCAGTTCGAAAGGACGTCAAAGTGCAAGTAGATAAATAGGTACTGCTCCGGTGGGAAGGTAAACAGTGTTTCTGTGCGCTGCTCTGGTTCGCCAGAAGCGGCTTAGTCATGCTGGCCACATGACCCGGAAGCTGTACACTGGCTCCCTCGGCCAGTAAAGCGAGATGAGCACCACAACCTCAGAGTCGTCCGTGACTGGACCTAATGGTCAGGGGTCCCTTTAAGGTGCTACAGGAAGAAGTGTGCATGCACACAAAATGTATACCCAGAACAGACTTAGTTGGTCTCTATGGTGCTACTGGGCGATTTTTTGTTTCGACTGCGTCAGACCAACACGGCTACCTACCTGAATCTAGATGACAGACAGACAGATAAGCTAGATGATAGATAGATGATTGTGCATGCAGCTTGCAAGTTTCAGTCAGAACTGGCTGCAAATTGTAGCACCGACATGAGGGGGGTGGTCCTGCCCTCCTTCACTCCCCCATCCCAATCAATCTCCATGACATCACCAGGTGCAACATCCGTGAGCTCTCCAGGGGCCGCTCCTAGGTGTCAGGTGTTGGCTTTGAAATCTCAGAGGTGGGAATACTCCTCACCTGGCAACCCCAAGGTGCCTAAATCTGGCAATTTGGGTTCCTGGTTCTTCCAAATTTCTTTTACAAATTTTTCTTACTCTTTTTTCCAAATCTGTTGGACTTCCCCACATCCTCCCAACCCTGCATTCTCTGTGATGCATAACGTCTGCAATTTGTTAACTTATTTCAATACTTATTGTATCTTCCTTTTTATCATGTTACCCAATTTCAAATGTATTATAACCCAAATCATGTACATTTTCATTTTAACACAATAAAGTTGTTTCATTATTCTATCTCTGACTCCTTGTACCTTAATTTCCATTTCTTTAATTTAACATTGCTGAAGCTAGAATTTCCTAAAAGGTGCGTTTTTTAACATTCATACAACTTATAATGTTTTTCCAAATAGTCTTTAAATTTTCTCCAATCCTCCTCGAATGTTTCTTCTCCCAAGTCTCGGATTCTGCCAGTCATTTCGGCCAGTTCCATATAGTCCATCAACTGCGTGTGCCATTCCTCCAGTGTGGGTAAATCTTGTGTCTTCCAATATTTTGCAATCAAAATCCTTGCTGCTGTAGTAGCATACATAAAAAAAGTTCTGTCCTTCTTAAACACTCTCCGGTCCACCATGCCCAGAAGGAAGGCCTCTGGTTTCTTAGGTAAGGTAAATCTCAGTACCTTTTTTAGTTCATTATGAATCATTTCCCAGAAGGCCTTCACTTTCGGGCAGGTCCACCAAAGGTGAAAGAATGTCCCTTCCGCCTCTTTACATTTCCAGCATTTATTATCAGACAGGTGATATATCTTAGCAAGCTTGACTGGGGTCATGTACCACCGGTATATCATTTTCATAATGTTTTCCTTCAAGGCACTACATACCGTAAATTTCATTCCGGTGTTCCATAACCTTTCCCAGTCTTCAAACATAATGTTATGCCCCAAATCCTGCGCCCACTTTATCGGGTGTTGGCTTTGAAATCTCAGAGGTGGGAATACTCCTCACCTGGCAACCCCAAGGTGCCTAAATCTGGCAATTTGGGTTCCTGGTTCTTCCAAACTTAAATGCAGTTTTCTGCATTTCTTCATCGCTTTGTGATTTATTTATTACTTTACAAAAACGTCTTGATGAAAAACACACAATTGTTTTAGTGCCCATTTCTTCTTATATAAACAGCTCACTCATGAGAAGTATCCAGATTTATATTGGAAAACTGTTTCAGTCTGTGTTATTGTGTTTCCAGTGTTGTGTATAGCTGTTTAAAGAATTGCCAAACAAATAAAGTGTTGCTGCTGCTGTTGCGGCTTAACTTTATATCCCACCCTTCCTCCCAAAGGAGCCCAGGTCAGAAAACACACAAGCGGTTTAAAAAAGAGCTTTTTTAAAAGTTCCGATACAGATGCAGACAGCAAAAGATCCCTGCTTAAAAGCCTTGCTGGATGAGGAAGGTCTTCATTAGGCACCAAAAACGCAAAGGGGATGGTGCCTGTCAAGGGGAGAGATTTCCCTATTGTCTCCCATCTGTCTCGAGAGACCATGGAGGAATGCACCATCGAAGGTGAACTCAAACCATCGAAGAGTTACAGCACCTGCTGAAACGAAACAAAACAAAAAAAAATCCTTCCAGTAGCACCTTAGAGACCAACTAAGTGTGTTATTGGCATGAGCTTTCGTGTGCATGCACACTTCTTCAGATATACTGAAAAAGAAGTCACCAGACCCTTATATCTAGTGAGATGGTGGGGAGGGGTATTACTCAGAAGGGTGGTAGGGATGGGTGATTGACTGATAGGTGTGGGAAACCTGCTGAGACTTTAGAGACCGATAAGGGAGAGACCTCAGATATGCAGATGACACAACCTTGATGGCAGAAAGTGAGGAGGAATTAAAAAACCTTTTAATGAGGGTGAAAGAGGAGAGCGCAAAATATGGTCTGAAGCTCAACATCAAAAATACGAAGATCATGGCCACTGGGAAGAAATGGAGGCAGTGAGAGATTTTACTTTCTTGGGCTCCATGATCACTGCAGATGGTGACAGCAGTCACGAAATTAAAAGACGCCTGTTCCTTGGGAGAAAAGCAATGGCAAACCTAGACAGCATCTTAAAAAGCAGACATCACCTTGCCAACAAAGGTCTGTATAGTTAAAGCCATGGTTTTCCCAGTAGTGATGTATGGAAGTGAGAGCTGGACCATAAAGAAGGCTGATTGCCGAAGACTTGACGCTTTTGAATTATGGTGCTGGAGGAGACTCTTGAGAGTCCCATGGACTGCAAGAAGATCAAACGCATCCATCCTTAAGGAAATCAGCCCTGAGTGCTGACTGGAAGGACAGATCGTGAAGCTGAGGCTCCAAGACTTTGGCCACCTCATGAGAAGAGAAGACTCCCTGGAAAAGACCCTGATGTGGGGAAAGATGGAGGGCACAAGGAGAAGGGGACGACAGAGGACGAGATGGTGGAACAGTGTTCTCAAAGCTACCGGCATGACTTTGACCAAACTGCGGGAGGCAGTGGAAGACAGGAGTGCCTGGCGTGCTCTGGTCCAGGGGGTCACAAAGAGGGGGACACGACTAAACAACAACAACAAGGGAAAGACATGTTTTGTTGTAGTGGTGGCAGGTGAAGGTGTCTGGTGGTGGCGATGCAGATGCACCAGGGCATTCCTTCTCTCTGTGCTCCAACACAAGGGGGAAAGGGTTTTTTGTGGGGGGGGGACCCTGCATGCCATAGGGACCGGTGGCATGGCTTGATCCTGGCTGCAAGGAGAAGTGAAGGTGACCCATTTAGCTCCAAGTGCTACTCTCTCAAAAGCAGCCCTCTCTGAAATCACTTTGGCCGTCTTCCCGAAGGTCCTTCTCCTCCACTAAATGGGCTTTTAGCGAAGGTCAGATGGATGGTTTGCACTTTGCACCAGACCACCAGGCCATTAATGCTCTCGGATGGAGGTTGCAGGCATCACTCCTGCAAGACATCTCAGTTTCCCTAGGATCTCTTTAAAGTCAAGATGTGCAATCAAGGTGGATTTTAAGAGAGGGATATATATATATCTGCCTGTCTTTCTTCCCCTTCCTCCCTCTCCCCCACATGATAATAATAATAATTTTTTATTTATACCCCACCCTCCCCGGCCAGAGCTGGGCTCAGGGTGACTAATGCCAGTAAAGTTACAATAAAAACATAATAGGGGAGGGGAATTTTATTTAAAAAAATACAGGTTAAAAATACAATTTAAAATGCAGCCTCATTTTAATAATAGCCCATAGATCAAAACCGTAAGGGGAGGGAAACATAAGGGTGAGACTGAGTCCAAACCAAAGGCCAGGCAGAACAGCTCCATCTTGCAGGCCCTGCAGAAAGATGTCAAGTCCCGCAGGGCCCTAGTTTCTTGGGACAGAGCGTTCCACCAAGTCGGAGCCAGTACTGAAAAGGCCCTGGCCCTAGGTGAGACCAACCGAACCACCTTTCGACTTGGGACCTCCAAAGTGTTGTCATTTGTGGACCTTAAGGTCCTCCATGGGGCAGACCAGGAGAGGCATGCTTACTTCTCTTCTGGCTTGGAGGCAGGGTCAGATTTAGGTTTGATGAGGCCCTCAGCTACTGAAGGTAATGGGGCCCTTTCTATGTCCAGCTGTCCTTTGCCAACAACAAATGGTCAATGTTTTTTGTGTTGAATATATGCTATATGGTCATTTATGGACCTAATAGGTATCTCAAACCATTTGCACATAACAAAATATGTATTTTATCGAAGTAATTGTTGAACTGAAACACAATTAAGAGGTATATTAATAGTGAAATTTTTGGGGGCCCTCAAGAGAGTGGGGCCCTAAGCTTGTTTAGCTTATACGTAAATCTGACACTGCTTGGAGGTGCTATAAGATCACCAAGACCCACCCCCAGAAGCTACTAGTCCTTGCCCATGGACGCCCACGCAAGCATGAATTGAGCCTCCAATGAGGAATGGGGAAGGGATTTAATTCCTTTTGCATTTTAATGTGAAAGCGCCTTTGGATATATGAAGGTGGCTACTGTAATAGGCATTTTCAGGTCTTAGATATATAGTAATGTCCATAAGTGTACCAACCAATCACGTACATAGATCAGCACAGGAAGACCGACCTGAAACCATTTTGATTCCCAAACTGAGTAAATGTTTTCTCTACAAGGTCAAAATGGGAAACCTCCCCATTGTCTCTTTCCTCACAAATCCTGTCTTAAGGGCACATTTAAGATATGAATAGGGTGTGAGCCTGTGACCTGGCCCAGGAACTAAGTATTTATCATTACGAAAGACTGGCCAGGCTCCCCAGGCAATCCAATCAAGTAACCTGCCAGACAGGAGATAAACGAAGACAGGAGAAAAACAACATTCAAATTTCTATTTTAGACCGCCTTTTCTGTGATGTATCTGAGGGGTGGTCTTAGGTTACACCCCTTCTGTGATGTATGTATGATGTTTCTGGGGGTGGTCTTGATCTACAGGGTGGCAATTTCAAAAGTCTTTATAAGGCCTTGCGCGCCATTTTTCGGGGTTCCTCCTCTCTCCTGCGGGTGAGGGGAGCACCCTGTTGCAACAGATCAATAAAGATCAGGCTTACTATCTGCTTTGCTTCTCAATATTCTCTGGTTGGCCTCTGTTATCTTCTCCTATCAATAGGGAACCTATGTAAGGACTTTATATGGGCTCTTAGATACCCCATAAGGGAAAAGGGCAATTTTTGTTTACAACACTGCCATATTCCCTCTCCATCCTCCATCCTCTCCAAGCTAAACGTAGCAGAGCAAAAGGCGGAGTTGCAGCCAGTGTTGTCCAAAATCGAGGGTGACCCCTGAGTTTCATCATTTCCCCGACCAAAGAGGAAGGTGAAGACTTTCCCAGGAAAACTGCTGAGGGAAGCGGGAAATGGAGAAAAGTCAGCAGCATCATAATTTGATGAATGTAATCAGCTCCTGAGATAGTTCATCCATGCTCAGATTCTATAAGGATGCCGGGATGTCAAAGGGACAGACTCGGAATGAGCCCGAGGGTGGTCTGCATCTCTCCAAATTGCTGAATTATGAGCTGATGCATATTCAGCGCTTGAGAGTGGACCAAAGGACATTTGTAATTGATGGCACTGGCGGAAATTGAAGCTAGAATAGCAAAAAGATACTCAGGATGAAATGAATAGAAGAAGGGATCGTAAGTGGGAAGGGAGCAATCCTGTTCTCCCAGTGGCCAACCAGAGGCTAGTGGGAAGGAGAACTCCAGAACCAGAGGACCTCTCCCCTCCTGTTTTTTCCAGCAACAGGTAATCAAGACACATTGCTGCCTCCGACTGTGGAGCAGAGCCATCCTGGCCAGTTGCCATCAACAGCTCTCTCCTCCTCCATCAATTTGTCTTATCCTCTTTTAAAGCCGTCCAAGTTGGTGGCCATAACTGCTTCCTGTGGGTGTGAGTTCCATGGGTTAATGATGATGATGATAGCAACAACAACAACAATAATAATAATAATAATTTATACCCCGCCCTCCCCAGCCAAGACCGGGCTCAGGGCGGCTAACACTAGGTATAAAAACAATTCATTAAAATACAACTTAAAAACAGGATTAAAATACAACTTAAAATGCAGCCTCATTTCAGTAGAAACTCAAATCAAAAACTGTTTAGGGGGAGAAAACGTCCAATCTTCACCAAGGCCAACTATCCAGACTGGTCCTACGTGGGCCAGAAAAATGCCAGGGAAGTCCTCAAATAGGGGATCCATCGCAGAAGGAAAAGGAAAGAGGGGGAGGGGATCAAGTTGCTTCCATGCCAAAGGCCAGGCGGAACAACTCTGTCTTACAGGCTCTGCGGAAAGAAATCGGATCCCACAGGGCCCTGGTCTCGTGAGGCAGAGCGTTCCACCAGGCCGGGGCCAGTGTTGAAAAGGCCCTGCTCTGGTTGAGGCTAATCTGACTGCCTTAGGGCCCGAGACCTCTAGGATGTTGCTATTTATGGACCTTAAGGTCCTCCGCGAGGCATACCGGGAGAGGCGGTCCCGTAGGTACGAGGGTCCTAGGCCATGAAGGGCTTTAAATGATGCACTGCGCAGCGCTCCCTCTAGCTATTCTGGCTTTTGGATAGCCCCGCAAAGCCTCCATAGGGCAGCAGGACAAAGGCTCCCCGCTGTCCTGCGGAGGCTTCGCACAGCTCTTGCAGGAAGTGGGGGGAAGGGACAGAGCGTGCGACTCTGTCCCTTCCCCCACCTCCCAGAAAACCCCCCAAGAACCGCGCTCCCTTTAAAGAGCACACGATTCTTTCAGGAGATGGGGGAAGGTACAGAGGGCAGCCTACCCGCACGCAGCCTCTTCCGGGCAGGGGGAGCCTTCATCCCGCTGGCCGGGAGAGGCTTCAGCGGCTACCCCAGAAGCCAGAACAGCAAGAGGCTATCCCAGAAGCCAGATCCCTCTTGCTGTTCTGGCTTCTGGGATTCAGAATTATTTTTTCTTGTTTCCTCCCCCCCCCAAACTAGGTGCGTTTTATCGTCTGGTGTGTCCTATAGAGCGAAAAATACAGTATATGCTGCATGAAGGAGAAAGGCCCATCTCTGGCCGAGACCTGAGAAAGCAGCTGCCAGTCCTGCAGACAATACTGGGGCTGGTCTGTTCCGGTATAAAGCCTGAGCTGGGGGTGCTATTCTGTGCCCTGGGCTGCATCCTTCCCTTTGCAAACACCTCTCTGCCAACTGCCTCTCTCTCTGCTGCTGCTGCTGCTAAGGAACAGGAACAGTCTCTGATGGGTATCTTTAAAGTGTTATGGAAATTACGGGGGGGGGCACATCTTTAAAGTTGTTAAATGTTATAAATAATATGCCTGAATGTATCCTTTCAACCTGACAGCTCAGGGAAGTTACCTAGCTTTAAAAATAATATAAAATCCACTCCTTTGCCAGTTTCCTCCATTCCAAAGCTATTTCCCCCTTGAAAAAGGACTCCAGGAAGCTCCCAGAGGCGACAATTGCTGAGCTGATTGTTGGCCAAGGAAAGCCTACCGGTAATCCCATCACCAGACTTGCCAAGGGGCCAGACATGCAAAGGAAGTTCTATTGTACTTTGGGTGGTGGGACTTCAGGGGTGTTTGCCTGTGCCAATCTTATACCTGGGTCTTGACCTGACATGTCTGCTTATGCTAATCTTCTACGAAGGACTTGTCTGGACATGTTTGCCAAGGTTGAACTAGTGTAACCCCTGTCTAAAGGTAAAGGGTAAAGGGACCCCTGACCATTAGGTCCAGTCGTGACCGGCTCTGGGGTTGCGGTGCTCATCTCGCTTTACTGGCCGAGGGAGCCAGCGTACAGCTTCTGGGTCATGTGGCCATCATGACTAAGCCGCTTCTGGCAAACCAGAGCAGCGCACGGAAACACAATTTACCTTCCTGCTGGAGCGGTACCTATTTATCTACTTGCACTTTGACGTGCTTTTGAACTGCTAGGTTGGCAGGAGCAGGGACCGAGCAACAGGAGCTCACCCCATTGCGGGGATTTGAACCACCGACCTTCTGATCGGCAAGTCCTAGGCTCTGTGGTTTAACCCACAGCGCCACCACTGTCTACCCTTCCCCTTTTGTGACATGTCAGTGATGTAGCAATGATGTATCAATGATGCTGTACGAACTGTATTCTGGGATATGGTGGGAAAGTTTTAAAAGTCCTTGTCACCCCATCCTCAGGGTTCAAAATTCCTCTTTGAACCTGTTGCGCAATAAACTTTGGTCTACAGCTATTTGCTCCGGTTGGTGGCTGGACTTCTTCCTTTATTCCGCAGGGACGCGCGGGCTCTGCCCGACCAGCTGGGTGACTGAGCAGCCTCACACCTAGATTTTTCCGTAACAAAAGGTTCTGTGATCAGTGAGATGCAGGTTCAGTCGTGCTGATTGATAGGCTGATGCTGTCTCGTTCCAGCGGCAGAGGATGCCTTCATGAATGCTCCAGCAAAACATTCGCTCTCTGCGACTAAGCCTCTCTTTTCTAAGAAGCTTTCAAAAGCCTGTCATTCAGTGCAAGCAAAAGCCTGTCTCAAACATCGAAGGAAAACAAGGCTCCATCAAGATCTGCATTCAGCACCTTTGCACAGCACCCTTTTTTGGGCAGCATTTGCTCCCACCCTCCTCTGGGCCCTGTTGTAAACAAAAATCTGCCCTTTCCCCTTATGGGGTATCCAAGAGCCCATATAGAGTCCTTACATAGGTTCCCTATTGGTAGGAGAAAATAGCAGAGGCCAACCAGAGAATATTGAGAAGCAAAGCAGCTAGTAAGCCTGATCTTTATTGATCTGTTGCAACAGGGTGCTCCCCTCATCCGCAGGAGAGGAGGAGGAATCCAGAAAAATGGCGTGCAAGGCCTTATAAAGACTTTTGAAATTGCCACCCTGTAGAGCAAGACCACCCCCAGAAACATCATACATACATCACAGAAGGGGTGTAGCTCAAGACCACCTCCCAGATACCTCATGCCTACAACACAGAAGAGGCGGTCTTAAAACAGAAATTTGAATGTTGTTTTTCTCCTGTCCTTGTTTATCTCCTGTCTGGCAGGTTACTTGATTGGATTGCCTGTGAAGCCTGGCCAGTCTTTTGTAGTGATAAATACTTCGTTCCTGGACCAGGTCACAGGCTCACACCCTATTCATACACAGACAGACATACCCTTAAGACAGGATTTGTGAAGGAAAAGACAATGGGGAGGCTTTTCCATTTCCCTTTGATCTTGCAGAGAAAACATTTGGTCAGTTTGGGACAGTTTAGGAATCAAAATGGTTCCAGGTCGGTCTTCCTGTGCTGATCTATGTATGGGCTTGGTTGGTACACTTATGAACATTTAACATATATCTAAGGTGGCGGTGTGGGTTAAACCACAGAGCCTAGGACTTGTCGATCAGAAGGTCGGTGGTTCGAATCCCCACGACGGGGTGAGATCCCATTGCTCGGTCCCAGCTCCTGCCCACCTAGCAGTTCAAAAGCACGAAGTGCAAGTAGATAAATAGGTATCGCTCCGGCAGGAAGGTAAATGGCATTTCCATGCACTGCTCTGGTTCACCAGAAGTGGCTTAGTCATGCTGGTCACATGACCTGGAATATGTACACCGGCTCCCTCGGCCAATAAAGCGAGATGAGTGCCGCAACCCCAGAGTCGGCCACAACTGGACCTAATGGTCAGGGGTCCCTTTACCTTTACCTTTAAGACCTCAAAATTCCTATCACAGCCCCTTCATGCGTTTCTGAGCTGAGTCAGTGCATAAGAACATCAGGTGAGCCTGCCTTCTGGATGAGCCCAAAGGAGACCCGTCTAGTCAAGCAACTCGATGTTCTCACGACAGGGACGTGGCAGTGTTTGCTGGAGCCCGGAGCAGGTTTGAGCACAAGCACCTCAGACAGGGGCAGAGTAAACTCATCCAGCCCTCGCCCAGCCACCAGATATGAGCTCACACCAGGCAGGGGCAGGGAAAGGGTTATAAAGAGAGGGAAATAAGATCCATAGTCAGCTTGTCCATTATGAAGGTGCTTTAAATGATTGTCGCTTTAAAATGCTTATAGCAAGGGAGAAAACGCTGAATTGTAAACGGATTTAGCTGAAATTAGGCTGGCCTAGGTAACGGGGCATAATAAGCTGGCAATGGGAGATTACTGGGATTGTTAAAAGCCGACAGCCATGATGTTATTTTAGTATCACAGATGTTCAGTGTGGGACCCTGAGACACACTCACACCCATCAGGCTCTGCGAACTGAAAAGTTAAACGGAACATGATTCATAGTCACTGGCAGAAACAGGAAAGGGCAGGTTTTGCAATGCAGATGTTGCAGAGCACAAACATTGCTCATGGCTGAATGTACCTGATGAAATCAGGAAGAAGCGAAATCATGAGTATGTGATATCTGGATGAGATCTGGATGAGAGGGCAGGATTGGGGGGTGTGGAATACCCCAAAGCCAGGGGTTGGCAAAAAAAAATTGCCGCGGGCTGGTCCACTGTCCCTCAGACCTTGTGACAGGCCAGAAAAGCCGCACCGGGGGGGGGGCTGGAAGAAGAGGCGAGGGGGGCAAGTAGTTCTCCTCCCCACCCCCAGCCAATAAGCTTACCTTCCCAGGGGCTGCCACCACCACCGCTGCTGCTGCTGCTTCTCGTGGGTAACGCTGAAGAAATACAACCTGTGTCGTTAATGATGATTGTGCAACCCATACAGCACATAGGCGACACTTATTCACACAATTAATATTCTTGTTCATCACTTCTCGTGGGTAGGCAGAGGGAGCTCGTCCGCTCCGCTCTCTGGCCCACAGGAGCACCAGGGCGGCGGTGGCGGAGGAAAGATGAGCGGTGCAAAAGGGCTGGCTCCGGAGAGGGGCTGCTCAAAATGGCGTTCAGCCAGCTCAGCCCAGCCCCCTTCCTCCTCTAGGCAGGGCAAGGAGAAGCCAGGAGGAGGGAGGGAGGAGGCGCTGCCGCTGCAATGTGTGTGAGGGAGAGAAATGGCGCAGCCTGAATGATCAGAATCCCCACGCCGATCCACAGACAGCCCAAGGGCCGGATCCTGAAGGCAATTAGGCCTGATCCGGGCCACGGGCCTTAGTTTGCCGACCCCTGCTGAAAGTTAATGCAGTGGTCTCCCTTGGTTCTCAAATGCCTTGGTACTCAAACAACTTGGAACCCAAACCCGGCAAACCCGGAAGTAAGTGTTCTGGTTTGCGAACTTTTTTCAGAAGCCGAATGTGCTCCGTTTTTAGTGTTACGCTTCCAATTTGAGTGCCACACTTCCATTTTGAGTGTTACGCTGAGGTCTGTCTGTTTTTGCTATTTATTTTGTGTTTTTGTTTTTGCAGCTCTTTTTTGGGTGACTGTGTGGAACCCAGTTCAGCTACTGATTGATTGATTGATTGATTGATTGATTGATTGATTGATTGATTGTGACTGCAGTACATTTTATATTGCTTTCATTTTATGGTTCAATGGTCTCATTAGATAGTAAAATTCATGTTAAATTGCCGTTTTAGGGGTTGTTTTTAAAAGTCGGGAATGGATTAATCCATTTTGCATTCCTTTCTATTGGAAAGCGCACCTTGGTTTTGGAACGCTTTGGTTTTGGAACAGACGTCCGGAACGGATTAAATTTGAGAACCAAAGTACCACTGTAGAGGGAGATAAGCAGCTGAGATTGCAATATTCTGACATACTCTGGTACACGTGTCAAGAAAAACAGGGGGAGGCCACAGATGTCCGGTAGAAATGTCCAGCGGGAACCAGCCATTGTGGTGCAATGAAAGCACTACATCTGTTTGTGATCTTTTAATGATGAAAATAGTCGTTATTCCATCAACCCCGAGCGAAAGCCTGTAACGCCTGGAATCTCGCTCTGCTCAGAGACTGGGATGACACGCAATAATAGGGACATTTGCCCAGTTTTTCCTCAGCACAGCTTACCTTTGAGGAGGGCAATGAGTCCCAAAGTTTCTTTAGGGCTGCCTAGGCCATGGGTTAGTGATGTGTGGAAGTGAGAGCTGGACCATCAAGAAGGCTGATCGACGAAGAATGGATGCTTTTGAATTCTGGTGCTGGAGGAGAGACTGGAGAGTCCCATGGACTGCAAGAAGATCAAACCTCTCCATTCGGAAGGAAATCAGCCCTGAGTGCTCACTGGAAGGACAGATCCTGAAGCTGAGGCTCCAAGACTTTGGCCACCTCAGGAGAAGAGAAGACTCCCTGGAAAAGACCCTGATGTTGGGAAAGATGGAGGGTGCAAGGAGAAGGGGACGACAGAGGAGGAGATGGTGGGACAGTGTTCTCAAAGCTATGAACATGAATTTGACCAAACTGCGGGAGGCAGTGGAAGATAGGAGGGCATGGCGTGCTCTGGTCCATGGGGTCACGAAGAGGCGGACACGACTAAACGACTAAACAACAACAGCAAAGGCCATGGGTAGGCAACCTAAGGCCCGGTGGCCGGATCCGGCCCAATCGCCTTCTAAATCCAGCCCGCAGACGGTCCGGGAATCAGTACGTTTTTACATGAGCGGAATGTGTCCTTTTATTTAAAATGCATCTCTGGGTTACTTGTGGGGCATAGGAATTTGTTCATTTCCCCCCACCCAAAAAAAATATATAGTCTGGCCCCTCCCAAGGTCTGAGGGACAGTGGACCGGCCCCCTGCTGGAAATGTTTGCTGACCCCTGGCCTAGGTGATGCCCCACCTGGCAGTGGCGTAGCGTGGGGGGTGCAGGGGGGGCCGGCCGCACCGGGCGGAACATCTGGGGGTTAGGGTTAGGTGGCGCAAATCCACGGGTTAGGGGGCGCAAATCCACGGGTTAGGGGTGCAAATCCATGGGTTAGGGGGCGCAAATTACTTGCCTTGCCCTGGGTGCTGACAACCCACGCTACGCCACTGCCACCTGGGCAATCCCATCTCCGATGGCTCCAAAGGTCTGCTGCTCTCAGGATACCTGGCAACAGAGTTTGGTGACATAATGTTTCCGACTCTCTCTCTTTTTAATTTAAAAAATAAAAAGAGTCGACTGTCTGTCAGCCAGAAGCTCCTTGCCGCCATCTGCCAGAGAGCTCCGTTTCTCAAAGCAAATAGCTTATTACCAACATGCACAAAAGGGGGTTTATTTCAGGCAATTAAATAACAACCGAAAAAATTATACAGCTGTGGGCTTCAGAATATGTTTAATTAAGTGGCTCCCCCTCCTCTCCCCCTACCCATAAATGGAAAAATCTGGCTGGAACGATATAGGAATAAGCCAGCCTTGCAGCAGCCGGCTCGGAAAAGTTTGCAAGCAATCGAGGTGTGTTGTCTTCTCCTGCCACTAACAGAATGGCCACTGTTCTGTAACATTTATGTGGAGTCAGCTGGGAAAGTGCTGGGCTCAGCCTCCACCTACCTGTGGCATTGATATTGTATTATTCATGTCATAAAAATGTATACGCCACTTGATTGTTAAGAAAAACCTCAAAGCGGTTTACAAAAAGATAAAACAACTGAACCAAGAAAAGACTTTTCAATTCTACTTTAAAACATACAAAAGTCAAACCGCTAAAGCAGATGAAAATTGCCTCCGTTTTCTAAGCATCTGGGCTTACCTTGACAAGAATGTTTTCAGTGGGTGCCAGAAAGAGGCGTCTGCTTGATCTCAATAGGCAGAGAGTTCCAAAGTGCAGGAAGAAGAAGAAGAAGAAGAGAAGAGTTTGGATTTGATATCCCGCCTTTCACTCCCTTTAAGGAGTCTCAAAGCGGCTGACATTATCCTTTCCCTTCCTCCCCCACAACAATCACTCTGTGAGGTGAGTGAGGCTGAGAGACTTCAGAGAAGTGTGACTGGCCCAAGGTCACCCAGCAGCTGCATATGGAGGAGCGGAGACGCGAACCCGGTTCCCCAGATTACAAGTCCACCGCTCTGAACCACTACACCACCCTGGCTTTCAGGAACTGCCACACGAAATGCTCAAATTCTTGCAAGGGGTGGGTGGGCATTGGGTGCCTGGTTTTAATCGCATCGTTATTCTTTCTTTTCATTTCTTGTATAGGATTTTATTGCATTGCAATTTGAACTCCGTGGAATATAAAATAATACTAAGTCAAGATGCAATTTAAAAAGGAAACCAATGGGTAAAAAAATGAGCCAAGGGTCTGGATACCAATCCTGATAAGGAACGGTTGAAGGAGCTGAGTACGTTTAGCCTGGAAAAGAGGAGACTGGGAGGAGATAGGAGAGCATCTTCAAATATCTTATGAGCTGACACATGGGAGATGGAGCAAGCTTGTTTTCTCCTGCTTTGGAGGGTAGGACTCGAACCCATGGCTTCAAGTTACAAGAGAGGAGATTCCAATGAAACATACGGGAAAACTTTCCGACAGTAAGAGCTGTCCAACAGTGAAAGAGTCGCCCATGGAGGTTTTTCAGCCAAGTTTGGATGCTTTAGCTGAGATTCCTAGATTGGACTAGATGACCTTTGTGAATCCCTTCCAACTTTACAATTCTACAATTCTATGATTATTTGATACACTGTGCCCACTCTTCTTCACAGACACACTGTAGACCACCTAAACAAAGCTCATGGATCATTGCTGGGCCTAGGACCACAGTTTGGGAACCTTAGCTGTAGATCGCATTGCATAAAAAATATATGGAGGCTACACATTTTGAGTGAATAAAACTGTTTCCTAAAAAGCATTCCGCACTCATCCCAGAATAGAAAATATGTCATAGGCATGTGGTGTTGTTGATGTTTTTTCATCTGTCTGGGAACCTCCCCTTAAGGCGCCCAAGTACAGAGGCTCACACCAAATTTCCAAGCAGTCATACAGCAATGCAAGACTGGACATAGACTCTGCGAGAGCATTGCCATTAAGAGGCAGACTGTAGAGGCAAAAGATATATCACCTTAGCTGTTCAACCTCCAAGCAATCTCTCATCCAACCACAGTCCTTGAAATACAACTTAAAAAAAGGTAAAGGTAAAGGTACCCCTAACAGTTAAGTTCAGTCGTGGACAACTCTGGGGTTGCGGCATTCATCTCACTTTACTGGCCAAGGGAGCTGGCGTTTGTCTTCAGAAAGTTTTTCCAGGTCATGTGGCCAGCAGGACTAAGCCGCTTCTGGCGAACCAGAGCAGCGCACGGAAACGCCGTTTACCTTCCCGCCAGAGCGGTACCTATTTATCTACTTGCACTTTAACGTGCTTTCGAACTGCTAGGTTGGCAGGAGCAGGGACCGAGCTACAGGAGGTCACCAGTCGTGACCAACTCTGGGGTTGCAGTGCTCATCTCGTTTTACTGGCCAAGGGAGCCGGCGTACAGCTTCCGGGTCATGTGGCCAGCATGACTAAGCCGCTCCTGGCGAACCAGAGCAGCGCACGGAAACGCCATTTACCTTTCCGCCGGAGCAGTACCGATTTATCTACTTGCACTTTGACGTACTTTCGAACTGCTAGATTGGCAGGAGCAGGGACCAAGCAACGGGAGCTCACCTCGTCGCGGGGATTCGAACCACCGACCTTCAGATTGGCAAGTCCTAGGCTCTGTGGTTTAGACCACAGCGCCACCCGCATCCCACGAAATACAACTTACTCAGCCCATTTCACTGTCCTTGCCAGAACCCTCCCTGTACCTTATTGCATTCTGGCGTTTCTGACACTGACAAGGAACCAGACAGAAATTCCATGTCATCCTTTTTCATTCTTCATCCTGCAACGTTATCTATGGTTCCCCAGAAACACCACAAAGCCTGCCACCCTCCAACGCCAGCTCCATGTATTTTGTCTCCCAAAATACGGTGCGAAAACAGATCACAATGGAGGCGGGGACAGGGTAATTACAAATGTCCGGTGACACCTGTCAGAGCAGCTCCCTAACACAGCACGATATATTTTTCTCCGAATTCCATTTAGCAGCAAGAGGAGCATTAAATCTGTAATTTCACACGAAAGGCCTTGATCATATCCAAATATCGTGTTTGAACAGGGCTTTTAAATTGCCCTCTCAAGCTGCTACATTTGTTCAGCAAAGGTCACCTGGTGGCGGAGACGTCTCATTTCTCTGGATTTAACAAAGTCAGAAATTAATCTGTCAACCGAGTTAGAAAGGAAGAGGGTTGGAAATAATAGTAATATAAAACACGCACACGCAAACACACAAAGGGGAGAAAGAGCAAATGCACAAGCCTTCAATCTTGCAGCAAATTCAGGTCCTGAGGCATGCCAGCAATTGATATTCAGAAGTACAGTATTGCTGCCTCCAGTTTGGTGTTGTGGTTACAGCGCCAAACTGGAACCTGGGAGAGACCAGGCTTCGAATGGTGGCTAAAACCCCAGAGGACAGGATCACACTTCAAAACGACCTTGACAGATTAGAGAACTGGGCCAAAACAAACAAGATGAATTTTAACAGGGAGAAATGTAAAGTATTGCACTTGGGCAAAAAAAATGAGAGGCACAAATACAAGATGGGTGACACCTGGCTTGAGAGCAGTACATGTGAAAAGGATCTAGGAGTCTTGGTTGACCACAAACTTGACATGAGCCAACAGTGTGACGTGGCAGCTTAAAAGGCCAATGCAATTCTGGGCTGCATCAATAGGAGTATAGCATCTAGATCAAGGGAAGTCATAGTGCCACTGTATTCTGCTCTGGTCAGACCTCACCTGGAGTACTGTGTCCAGTTCTGGGCACCACAGTTCAAGAAGGACACGGACAAACTGGAACATATCCAGAGGAGGGCAACCAAAATGGTCAAAGGCCTGGAAACGATGCCCTATGAGGAACGGCTAAGGGAGCTGGGCATGTTTAGCCTGGAGAAGAGGAGGTTAATGGGTGATATGATAGCCATGTTCAACTATATAAAAGGATGTCACATAGAGGAGGGAGAAAGGTTGTTTTCTGCTGCTCCAGAGAAGCGGACATGGAGCAATGGATCCAAACTACAAGAAAGAAGATTCCACCTAAGCATTAGGAAGAACTTCCTGACAGTAAGAGCTGTTCGACAGTGGAATTTTCTGCCAAGGAGTGTGGTGGAGTCTCCTTCTTTGGAGGTCTTTAAGCAGAGGCTTGACAACCATATGTCAGGAGTGCTCTGATGGTGTTTCCTGCTTGGCAGGGGGTTGGACTCGGTGGCCCTTGTGGTCTCTTCCAACTCTATGATTCTATGATTCTATGAATCCCAACTCAGCCATGCAGCTCGCTGGGTGACCTTGAGGCAGTCACTGACTCTCAGCCTAACCTACCTCGCAGGCTTCCTGTATTAACTTCTTCTTCTTCTTTGGCGATCCCTTGTAGCTGAGTAAGATTGTCTTCCATAAACACGGTTTTAACAATGAGTCCGTAAGTGACTGCAGAGGCCAATTCTGGGTCCACACGTCCTTCCACAGTGGGGACATTGGTTTCCAAACAGGAGTTGATCACGGTGTGGATTTGCCAAGCATGCCTTCCTCTTGGCACGTTTCTCCCTTTCGTCCTGAGTTCAAGTGTCTTTAAAGCCCATGACACCTTTGGTCAAGGCTGTTCTCCAACTGGAGCACTCACAGGCCAATGTTTCCCAGTTGTCAGTGTTTATACTACATTTTTTAAGATTTGCCTTGAGAGAGTCTGTAAACCTCTTTTGTTGACCACCAGCATTACACTTTCAATTTTTAAGTTCAGAATAGTTGCTTTGGAAGATGATAATCAGGCATCTGCACAGCGTAACTTACCTCGCAGGGTTGTTGTAGGGTATTAACTGAGGATAGAAGGACAGATCCTGAAGCTGAGGCTCCAAGACTTTGGCCACCTCATGAGAAGAGAAGACTCCCTGGAAAAGACCCTGAAGTTGGGAAAGATGGAGGGCACAAGGAGAGGGGGACGACAGAGGACAAGATGGTGGGACAGTGTTCTCAAAGCTACCAGCATGAGTCTGACCAAACTGCGGGAGGCAGTGGAAGACAGGAGTGCCTGGTGTGCTCTGGTCCAGGGGGTCACGAAGAGTCAAACACGACTGAACAACTAAACAACAACAATTAACTGAGGGACTGTGCCACCTTGAACTCCTTGGAGGATATGAATGCAAGGAAGACATAGTGGAGGCAGAGCATAGCCCTCTCTTCCTCCAGGACTTTATCTAATCCTATTTTAAAGCCATCCAAGTTGGTGGTCATCACTGCAGGAGTTGGTGGGAGGGAGTTCCACAGTTTAACAATGTGTTGTGTGAAGAAGTTCATTCATTTCCCAGTCCCAAATCCTCCATCATTCAGCTTCATTGGACGCCCACAAGTTCTGGTGTATCTATCTATATCTATCTATCTATCTATCTATCTATCTATCTATCTATCTATCTATTTATTTATTTATTATTATTTGTATCCCGCCCTACACCCACAGGTCTCAGGGCAGTTCACAAGATAAAATCACAATATAAAAATGCAAAATACATGATCAAAAGAAAAAGGAAAACAAGAGGAGGGGGAAAACTTTCCCCTCTCTCTCTCCCCTTCCTCCACGCTGTGCTTTCCCTAAAATTGTGGCCCAGTCATTTTATGAGATAGTAATGGCAGAACTGTAGAAATTATTTTGTTTTTAGAGTCTGTATCTTTTGTGCTTTATCTCATTTTATCTTACCGTATGCCACTTTGATGGCTCCTGGCTGTGAAGCAGTTTATGAATCTGTAAAATAAATAATAAAGCACGACGAGAGACGAGGCCTTCAGAATTAAATTATTTTAATGTCAAACCCTTTGCAGAACAATACTGATCAGCAGGCGTGGAGTTCAGAAGCTGAAACTGACGGGAACCGAGTCGGGTTTCTGAGGCAGAGACATGGAGGGGGAGAACAGGGTTTTGGTTCATCCCAGACCCTCCTCCATTTCCCATCACTCTCAGTTTTCCATTCTGGTGCTGAGAAATGTAGGATTCGCCCCTTTCAGTGCCTGGAAAGATACTACAGCTTTAAGCTGTAGCAGCCCTTTTCCAGCCTCCAGAGGTTTATGCCCCATTCCCACCATCCATCCAAAGCATCATAACACGACTGCCCCCAAATAATCCTGGGAGCTGTAGTTTGCTAAGCATGCTGGGAATGGTTAGGCAACCCCCTAGCCCCCTCCCAGTGCTACAATTCCCAGAGTAACCGATGGAGAGAGAGATTGGTGGTTAAACAACTCGGGGAATTGTAGCTCCGCAAAGGGGAACAGGAAGGCCCCCAAACTCTTCTCAGCAATCTTAACAAACTACACCTCCCACGATTCTCTGCTTGGCTGCTTGAAGTGATATCATGGGGCTTTAAATGGGTGGTTTAAATAGGGTCTTAGGCAGCAGTGAAAAGCAGTTACTGGAAAACCAGTTACTAAAGCACTGTTCCACAGCAAGCGTTCCATGTTGCTCACACAAGCAGCCTCCATGGGAAAGGGATGACCACTAAGCGATACAACTATCAAACAAAACATCATCAACTTTAATATATTAAATATGTGAACTTTTTCAATGACATTCTTTAAGTCAACCACAAGATTCTCCCAGCTCTCTGAAGAAGTGCTGTCTCTCCAGCCTTAACAGAACCATTCCAGCGCATCATTTAAACCTCACTCTCCAGATCCCGAATCATGAAAAGTGGCAGAAAACAGATTTGCCTAAAACAAACGGACAGACTTTGGGAGAACAGCAGGGTTCGTTTGGGACTTGATGAGTTGAGGGTCCACGCCTTCCAAGTTATGGCATTGTAGTATCCCTTGCAGGGAATATCTCTTGCCCTCCAGATCCTGTTGGACCAACATCCCATTGACCACAAGCGCCCCACCCCTGCCTTCAATATTTGAGGAGTTTCTGGTTCCATGTTTGGTTAGGAATGACTCCTGGCAGATACTCAGCCCCAGAGTAGTTTACCCAAAACACTGGCACGAGGAGGGGCGCTTAAAGTGACCAGCATTTTTGTGAGAGAGATTTGCATAGCAAGCTATGGATGACCAGTTTTCAGAAGGAATTAAATAACCTATAATTGTTTTTTGGGAGGAAGTGTTTCCAAGGAATGACAACTTACAGTGTTGGGTAGATTGCCATGGTTTCTAAGGTTACCTGAGTATGCCCAGCGCTTGTTGCTTTGTTCCTCCCAACCCATCCTCTCCCTTTAAAAAAAAAAAGGTACTTTCTCTGAGAGTCCAACTTTCATTGTTTCAGCCCAGTTCCTGAAACTTATCAGTTGCTACTCCACACTTGTCTTCAGCCTCGGAGTCATCGGCGTTTCAACCAGTGATGTGCCAACATGTTTCCAGGGGAGCAGGGCTCATGATCGCCATTTCCACAGGGATGCATGGGAAGTGAAGTTTCCCATGCATCCTGTGCCAAAGAATTTTAATTCCGGCATCCATGGGAAACTAGAATTCCCATGGATCCCAGTGGCAACGGATGCTCCAAAGGATGCCACAATTCACCCAGGCCTTAAGGAGGTGGTCAGCAAGACACAAAGAGGGTGGCAAGGACTAGGGAGAGAGCTTTCCCAGGGGCACCAACGTTCCAACATGAGCTGGGGGAGCCCATTCCTCAATTCTTCTAAGGCCCTGGCTTTGCTTGCTGAGGCCTTTATGAGAAGCCAGCCACATCTCCTGATCCCTTGGCATTACAGAATATAAATAGTCACCAATAAAAGTGTATGTGACAGACTAAAATGACGGACGTGAAAATGAGGAGAGGCGAGCTGCAGGGGCGCATAGCCCTGTCGGTATGGAAGATGTGGAGTTTCTTGACATCCGGGTGGTACGATTCGCCATCTTCCAGCGCCCCGCGGGCAGCCAGAATGAAGCTGGCATCCCCCGAAGTCGCCACGTCAAAGACACAAGCCTGGAAGTAGACATCCTCGACGGGCAGCCTCTCCTTGCACAGCAGACGGGCCTTCTCGAGGGCACCGCTGCCGTCGCCCTTGCTTCGAGAGATGCGCTGGCTGGGCGGGCAACCTCCCACGCAGAGCTGCAAATCTTGCTCGTCCGTGAAGGAGAGAGCCACCTCCTCGGCCGCCCGGATGGAGAAGGACAGCTGCCTGCCCGCCTGGCGCACGGCAATTGTGGTGCCAACGTGCGCTGCTCGGATCTCCACATGCCGCCCGGGCGTGCGCTCGTAGATGACCAGGCTGCTCCCCCCGGGCCTCGCTCCACCATTCACAGAACCATCCACAAAAGACACTGGCAGGTTGTCTATTTCTGCTTGGTAGACCTTCTCGTCGATGCACTCCTTCATGTTCTTAAAAATGACGGTGAGCTGAAAAGAACAGAGATCTTAAAAGCTTAAAGGTAAAGGTAAAAGGACCTAACCCTCTCTCTCTGCTGCTGCTAAGGAACAGTCTCTGCTGGGTATCTTTAAAGTGCTACAGAAATTACGGGGGGGGGGGGGACATATTTAAAGTTGTTAAATGTTACAAATATTATGCCTGAATGTATCTTTCAACTTGACAGCTCAGGGAAGTTACCTAGCTTTAAAAATAATATAAAATCTACTCTTTTTCCAGTTCCAAAGCTATTTCCCCCTTGAAAAAGGACTCCCGGAAGTGCCCAGAGGTGACAACTGCTGAGCTGATTGTTGGCCAAGGAAAGCCTAATCCCACCCCCAGACTTGCCAAGGGGTCCAGAAATGCAAAGGAAGTTCTATTGTACTTTGGGTGGTGGGATTTCAGAGGGGTTTGCTTATGCTAATCTTATACCTGGGTCTTGCCCTGCCATGTCTGCTTATGCTAAGCTTGTACCAAGGACTTGTCTGGACATGTTTGCCAAGGTTAAACTAGTGTAACCCCTGTCTAAAGGTAAAGGGTAAAGGGACCCCTGACCATTAGGTCCAGTCGTGGCCGACTCTGGGGTTGCGGCGCTCATCTTGCTCTATAGGTCGAGGGAGCCGGCATACAGCTTCCGAGTCATGTGGCCAGCATGACTAAGCCATTTCTGGCGAAGCAGAGCAGTGCACGGAAACGCCATTTACCTTCCCGCCGGAGTCATACCTATTTATCTACTTGCACTTTGACGTGCTTTCGAACTGCTAGGTTGGCAGGAGCAGGGACCGAGCAACGGGAGCTCACCCCGTCAAGGGGATTCGAAGTGCTGACCTTCTGATCGGCAAGCCCTAGGCTCTGTGGTTTAGCCCACAGTGCCACCTGCGTTTAAAAGATTAAAGCGCAGCAAAAGGGAAACCCCAGGCATCTGAGGACCCTCAAGACCTGTTTATTCTAAGGAAGGATGCAGGACTGCTGTCCACCAGAAGGGATTGGAAAAGGAAAAGCAGGGAGAAATTGGCTTCTGGGTGCAAACCCATCCTTGCCACACAGTTGCTCACCACTTTTCCAGATCCCTCTGTTATCAGAAGTAGCCCAGATAGTGCCTTGCCTTCTTCAAATTTACTGGCTTGTCTTCAGAGCTTTAACCAGATCTGTGCCCAAATTTTGTTTTGGGGGAAGCAGGGCTTGTAATCAACATCATCACGGGGATCAATGGGAGTTGTGGTTTCCAATGGCTCCCGTGCCAACTGTTTGACCTGGGAAGCATGGGAAATCACACTTCCCAGTGTGCCCCTGCAGGTGGGGAACTTGCTGTCCTCCAGTTGTTGCTGGACCACAGCTACCAACATCCCTGACCACAGGCTATGCTGGCTGCTGGGGTGGTTGGGACATGGTGTTCAGCAACAGCTGTAGGGCTGCTGGTTAGCCACTCCTGCTACAGGTGATTTCCAGTCTGATTCAAGCCTGTGAATTAAGGTGGAAGTATGTGGGGCTACATTTGAAGGTGACTCAGAAGCTACAACTAATCCAGAAGGTGGCAGCTAGGCTGGTGACTGGGAGCGGCCGCCAAGACCACATAACACCGGTCCTGAAAGACCTACATTGGCTCCCAGGAGGTTTAAGAGCACAATTCAAAGTGTTGGTGCTGACCTTCAAAGCCCTAAACCAGGGGTAGGCAACCGAAGGCCCGGGGGCCGGATCCGGCCCAATCACCTTCTCAATCCGGCCCGCGGACGGTCCAGGGATCAGTATGTGCTTTTATTTAAAAAGCATCTCTGGGTTATTTGTGGGGCATGGGAATTCATTCATTTACCCCCAAAAATATAGTCCGGCCCACCACAAGGTCTGAGGGACGGTGGACCGGCCCACGGCTGAAAAAGGTTGCTGCCCCCTGCCCTAAACGGTCTTGGCCCTGTGTACCTGAAGGAGCGTCTCCACCCCCATCACTTAGTCTGAACACTGAGGTCCAGCTCTGAGGGCCTTCTGGAGGTTCCCTCACTGGGAGATGTGAGGTTACAGGGAACCAGGGAGACGGCTTTCTCAGCAGTGATGCCCACCTTGTAGAACGCTTTCCCAACAGATGTAGATGTTAATAATAATAATAATAATAATAATAATAATAATAATAATAATAAAAAATTATTATTATTATTATTATTATTATTATTATTATTATTATTATTATTATTATTATATCCGGCCCATCTACACAATTTTCTGAAGACATCTGAGGGCAGGCCTGTATTGGGAAGTTTTTAATGTCAAGTTTTTAATATTTTCTATTCTATTCTATTCTATTCATACATACCCTGCCCATCTGGCCGGGCCTCCCCAGCCACTTTGGGCGGCTCCCAACAGGAGATTAAAAACACAATAAAATATCAAACGGAAAAAACTTCCCTAAACAGGGCTGCCTTCAGATTCTGTTGGAAGCCACCCAGACATTTATTATTATTATTATTATTATTAATTATTATTATTATTATTACAGTGGTACCCCTGGATGCGAACGGGATCCATTCCGTAGCCCCGTTCGCATCCTGAGTAGAATGCAACCTGCAACTGTGCAACTGTGTGGGTTGCGATTCGCCACTTCTGCACGTGCGCATGATGTCATTTTGGGTGTCTGTGCATGCGCGTGCAGCGAAACCCGGAAGCAATGTATGACTGTATTAGGGACCCAACATGCTGCCCTCAATAGATATTGTGGGACTACAGCGCCCTCTTGAACCGCCGGCACAAGCCAATCAAAAAGCTGATGAGCAGCTTTTCGATGGATCAGTTGTTACCTTGCTGATGGCAGTAGCATTTGACCCTTTCACGACGGGAGAGCTGGTGGCCTGCACATAGAGGTAGTTATTGTCCAGGAGCGGCCACGAACCCTCCACCCGGCAGGTGTGGAACTGGTCCCTGAAGGTGCGCACGTGGGGGTCCCCGAAGGCGGCGCAGTGCTGGTACGCGGGGGCCCGCCCGTGCTTGCGGGCAAAGCTCTTCTCATAGTCACAGATGTCCAGGGAGGTGAAGCCCTGGTGGTCGGGGGGTGGCTGGGGCGGCTGGGGCAAGGAAGTGGGTCCCTCCCTGGAGCAGTTGTTCTGGATCATGAGGTCTTCGATGCCGTACACAGCAGAGTGGTACGCCAGGTTCCCGCGGCAGGTGCGAGCCGTCCGGCGCGTGCAGCTGGAGTAGGCGCGCAAAGCGTCGCAGCGAGCGGCCGTCGCATCCGAGTCATCCAGGTTCTCTGTGGCGGCCAGATACTGGGAGTTGCAGCGCAAGATCTTGCACTGCGAGTCAGCTGCACGATGGGGGGCAGGAGAGAGAAGAAAATCAGTGCCACATCATCACAACCTTCTTCGCTCTACCTGCCAACAATCACCTCCCCAATTTCACTGGGAAATGAAATGAAATGGATGTTTACAATAAAGTTTGTAAAAAAAACAGAAGCTTTTCTCTTGGGATTTACAGGGACAGAACTACCTAAACTCTATAGAAACTTATTCATGTCGTTGAATTGACATGTATAGTATGTAACTATAAAAAACCAATAAAGATCATCTTTTAAAAAGAAAAAAGTTGCGCACTGCGCCGAACCCAGAAGTACTGGAATGGTTACTTCTGGGTTTCAGCGCTTGCACAGGCGCAGAAGTGCTAAATAGCGCTTTGCACATGTACAGAAGCACCAAATCACGATCCGCGTGTGTGCAGACGCGCGGGTCGCAGGTTGCGAACGCTGCGGGTTGCGAATGTGCCTCCCTCTCGGATCACGTTCGCAACCCAAGCGTCCACTGTATGCAGAAATGGCAAAACTTAACGGAAGAATAAGAAACCAAGAAAACAAATTTTTTATCAAAGAATGGAAATGGTTTATTTTATAAAAGAATGGAAATGGTTTATTGGATATATATAAACTGTAAATAGTTAAAAACATTGGCAGGATTACTGTAACAACCTGCAGTTTCATAGGAGTATATATTTAAAGAAGAGGAATATATGAGCAAATTAAGTTAATCTGGATATGCAGAAGATATTAAAAATAAATTTAAGGAACCGCAGAAAGAGGGGGAAGGAAGTGAAGTTTTGGAATGTCAAAGATTGTAAAATCAGTGAACTGCATAAATCTGAAAAGTACAAAAAACAACAATATCTCCTCTCCAGCCACAGGATTGAATTCTACATCTATGAAACACGAAATGATGTGGTAATGTTCTTAAGCATTGAAATACGGCAATGGTTCGGCCTGAGGTTGGGTGGGTGATCTCTGGGCATGCACAGAGTAATATTCTTTCACCATTAAGCAGCTGTAGCCCGCCACCAAACTTCTGGGGTTGAGAAGCGGGGAACAGCCTCGGTCCAGCATATCTGAAGGAGCGTCTCCACCCCCATCATTCTGCTCGGACACTGAGGTCTCCAGCTCCGAGGGCCTTCTGGCGGTTCCCTCACTGTGAGAAGCCAGGTTACAGGGAACCAGGCAGAGGGCCTTCTCGGTGGTGGTGCCTGCACTGTGGAACGCCCTCCCACCAGATGTCAAAGAGAAAAATAACTACCAAACTTTTAGAAGACATCTAAAGGCAGCCCTGTTTAGGTAAGCTTTGAATGTTTAATAGGTTATTATATTTTAGTGTTTTGTTGGAAGCCACCCAAAGTGGCTGGGGGGACCCAGCCAGATGGGCAAGGTATAAATAATAAATTATTATTATTATGTTCATGATGGCATTTTTAGGCACACTTACTCAGAGGACCTTGTCCCCGAGTAGACCTGCTTACAACTGAGGATACAAAGGGGCCCTCCCAAGCCAAGCCCCATCCTCCCTTCCTCCCTCCCTCCCTTCCTCTCTTTCTTTCTTTCTTTCTTTCTTTCTTTCTTCCCATGCCCACCAAAGCTGCAACATTCTCTGACGAATGACCCAAGCGCCAAGCCCCTTACCATGTCTGCAGAACAGGAGGAGGATGAACACTTTAATGACGGCACCAGCATTTGCTGGGCATGGAGACCTCTGGCAGTAGGCAGATCCCCGCATCCTGATCCATTCACAGATGACGCAGGATGGTCCCCCAACCCTCTCCTCACCGTTCTCCTCCCATGCTGGTTCACTGGAAGGAAAGAAGAGTCAAGAGATCTACAGCCCATAAATTGGCAAGGTCCCATCCTGCGTGTACTCTGCGCTCTCCTGCATGCATGGTCCAGATCCCACTGACTCTTTTCCCTTTAAACAATAACCCAAAAAACCAAGTCACGTGCCCTCATGGTGAATGTTGCTTCCCCCACCTCATAAAGTTCTGTGACAATAGTTTCTGACGTCTTGGAAACTAAGAGCTCCGATCCCCCAAGAACGTACAGGAGGAGCCTTATGGATCGTGCCGACGGTCCATCACGCAGCATCCTGTTCTCACATATCTGGCAGTAGGTTCACTGGGGCTTCCTTCAGATTTGGACCATGCTGTAAATCTCGTCCAGTCAGGCCTCTATGAAGGCAGGGCTTACCTGGGAAGTATCTTTGCTGGACTGTTTCCCAGAAAAGCACTGGGGGAAAATTGAGACCTTTGCTTCACAGGAGAGCAGAAGACCCCCTTCAGTTCACTGGAGGTTTTCATACAGAGGTTGGGTGTCCACCTGTCAGGGATACTTTGCCTGCAATTCCTGCATTGCAGGGGGCTGGACCGGATATCCCTCAGGGTCCCTTGCAGCGCTACGATTCATAATCCTATGGGTCCTCTCTGGTGACCCAAGACACGGTTCCAAACCTTCTGAAGTGGGGGGTTCCCTTTGGAAGACGACTCCACCATCAGCCCCTGTCACACCTCTAACATCCATCGGAGAAGAGAGCAGACCAGCCAGGTGACCGGTGACCCAATTCAGGCTGGCCAACTTCCATCACCGCTGCAATAACACTTGTCCCCTCCATTTTCCCCAACACGTCCATCTCATTTCAGAGGCTCCCTGCTCCGTCTTCCTTCCTTGCCCCAGGGTGGACCAACCATCAGCAAGAAAGATCTTCCTCCCTTGGCTTTCACCTCTCTGGAAGACCTTTCCCTCTCTTCTCAGGCTCCGTCACTGACTTTGTGGTAAGCTGCGCATGTCCCCATCCTGCCAGGACACACATATCGGTGTGACCTTTTGCAAAAGTCGGCAAACAACGGCACACAAACTTTGTCCCTGCTTCCAAACCTGCAGCGGGAGCTAATGATCAACCACTCGATCGCCCAAGGCACCCTCTGCACCACCCGGCCTGGGAGCCAAAGACAGTTGATGATGAGATAAAGGCTTTGGCCGGCAAGTTGGGCATGGCCGCTTCCAGATCGAGGTAGCTTGACCACAGTCCCCCATGCATTCATAAGGTTGGATTACTGCAATGCGCTTTGCATGGGGCAACCCTGGAGGCTGTAGCCAGGGGGCATTGCGTGGCAGGAAGGTTGCTTGTGGGCACAAACTACTGCCAGCATAAAACAGCTTGCTTCAGGATTCGCACACACTACCCGTCTACTACCAGGCCAACACTCTTACCACCATGCCGGGCCATAATATAATTTTGATTTTCATTGGGAGCATTGCTGGAGGGAAGCGTTAATAATACTCTCTTTCCCCACCAACAAGTCCTGAATGCAATCTCCCTTGTTCTTCAATGGTGGGGGAACGGATGCAAATGTGACTCTAAGTGGGCATAGCCCGGGGGGGCAGCTGCCCCCTCCAAATCGAGAAATTAAGTAAAAATACTTAACAAGAAGCAGACATGGAAGGAAGATATGGGCAATTTCTCTGAGCACTGGGGGTCAAAAGAAAGCAACTGTTGTTGAGACGTTTCATTCCGAATCTGCTAGACAGCCGGACAGAGGGTGTCTTGGCACCCTCCCCCCCCCCAAAAAAATAACTCCTGTCTACGTGCATGGAGGGGTTAAAATGCCAGGGATGATTCCTAGAGAGGCATAAGGTAAAGGTAAAGGTACCCCTGCCCGTACGGGCCAGTCTTGACAGACTCTGGGGTTGTGCGCCCATCTCACTCAAGAGGCCGGGGGCCAGCGCTGTCCGGAGACACTTCCGGGTCACGTGGCCAGCGTGACATCGCTGCTCTGGCGAGCCAGAGCCGCACACGGAAACGCCGTTTACCTTCCCGCTGTTAAGCGGTCCCTATTTATCTACTTGCACCCGGAGGTGCTTTCGAACTGCTAGGTTGGCAGGCGCTGGGACCGAGCAGCGGGAGCGCACCCCGCCGCAGGGATTCGAACCGCCGACCTTTCGATCGGCAAGTCCTAGGCGCTGAGGCTTTAACCCACAGCGCCACCTGCGTCCCTCCTAGAGAGGCATGGCAGGGTATAAAGAAGGATAGAGCTGGCATCACCGGCATGGTTTCTCTGTGGGCACCAGCACCTACCTTCTCAGGCACCCACGTGGTTTTCTCCCCCACTGAAAAAAATGGCAGTGTCTGCTTGTGTGTGGTTGCTTGTGGTTTTTCCTCTTTTCTGCCAGTCTGTCCACAGGCCCAGAGAGACATAAGTCTTCTTCTTCTCTGGCCATCCCTTGTAGCCGAGTAAGATTGTCTTCCATAAACACGGTTTTAGCAATGAGTCCGTAAGTGACTGTGGAGGCCAATTCTGGATCCACATGTCCTTCCACAGTGGGGACATTGGTTTCTGGGTAGGAGTTGATCACGGTGTGGATTTGCCAAGCGTGCCTTCCTCTTAGCACCTTTCTCCCTTGCGTCCCGAATTCGAGCGTCTTCAAAGTCCATGACACCTTTGGTAAAGGCTGTTCTCCAACTGGAGCGCTTGCAGGCCAGTGTTTCCCAATTGTCGGTGTTTCTACTACATTTTTTAAGATTTGCCTTGGGAGAGTCCAACCAGTCCAACAAAGTTGATGCTGAAACATCAGATGTAAGTAGAGCCCTCTGGATCAGGCCAAAGGCGGCCCATCTCATCCAGCAACCTGTCCTCACAGTGGCTAACCAGATGTTATCGTATACCTGCAAGCAGGATTCAAGCACAAGAGAAACTCACTCCTCCTCCTTGCTGCCTTCAATGGAAGAGGCAGAGCAGAGCCATCCTGGCTAGTCACCATCAGTTGCCCACTCCTCCTCTATGAATCTGCCTAATCCTGTTTTTAAGCCATCCAGGTTAGTGGGCATCCTTGCCTCTTGTGGGAGGGAGTTCCGCAGTTTAATCATATATTATGCAAAGAAGGTACTTTTTAATCTATCTTGAATTACCCAACATTCAGCTTCGTTAGATGTCTATGAGCTCTCGAGGGAGAAAAACCTTTCTCCCTCACTTTCTCCACGCCATGCGTAATTTTACAAATTTCTATCATGCTTACATTAAAAAATAATAATCAGAAATACTGGCAAGTGTCCCGGGAAATCTAATCAGCCGGAATATCAAAACAACGAGCCACCTACAGCTGGGGAAATCGTACAGCTCTTCCACTGAGTTTTTTTAAGTCAGATTTTCTGGTTTCTGAAATAAAAGTCGAGGAAAACATGGTTGCGAGATGTTTCATTCACAGATGCAACCTATTTTATTGTGGCTGCTCTTCCACAGTAAATGACATAGGTAGATGCCTTATATTGCCTACACAGGTCAGCAGCATCTCTCCCAAATTTCAAGCAGGCGTCTCTTGAATCTGGGACCTTCTGCTTGCTAGACAGATGATCTGCCACTGAGCATGTATGAGCCGCATCGTGTAGATCAGCTGTTCTGGCAATCGCCGGAGGTGAATCAACTGCATGCCGAGGTCAGGAGAAGAGGCAACAACCCAGAGGTCACTGGCCCTGCTCATTTTCTGGCCCCTGGTGAGCTTTTCTGCCTGAAACCAGCCTCGAAAGCAACAAACATCTCCGATTTTAAAGCAAGGGGCTGACTGGACCTTCAGCTAGACACACACACCCCTGCGAGGTGGAACAGAAGGCAGGAGAGAAGGGAATCGGAGCAGGGAAATAGGCAGCATGTGGCGTTGGGAGCAGGAAGACAGCCAAACAGGAAAAGGCTTCTTATGCAGTCTCCCCCCATTGCCATTCTTCCACTACAAATCACAGCCACCTGTGGCTACTTTTCATTGAACAACAATTTTAAAAGCTGGCCCTTTTAAATGATGTCCCTCCTGCAAGATTTTCAAGGAAGGAGTAAACTGGATGGAGGATGTTTAGAGACAGCTTTAAACTACCTAGTTCTTGTGGCTCCTTTCCAGCTCTAAATCGGCCTCTGCAAACAAGGCTTCAAAAGTTACTAGTCCACACTGTTTTTGAGCAGCTTCCTGCCCCAAATACGCAAGACCAAAGAAAGTAAGCGGTTAACAACATGAAAGCTATTCTCAGCTAACTGTAAAGAGGAGAGACTCCACCTTCAGAAATTATGGAGAGCAGCAGGGGAGGAGGAGAAGGGCTTGAATTTAATAAACAAAGCAAGCAAAAAAGAAAAACCCCACTGAGGCGCTCTCTCTCCTTTAAAAGGCTTGCTTGAGCACACTCTAAAAGCTCTCAAATCCCAAACCCGCAAGGTACAGCGGTACCTTGGTTCTCAAACTTAATCCGTTCCGGAAATCCGTTCCAAAACCAAAGCATTCCAAAACCAAGGTGCGCTCTCCCATGCAAAATAGATTAATCCATTCCAGACTTTTAAAAACAACCTCTAAAACAGCAATTTAACATGAATCTAATGAGACCATGGATCCATAAAACGAAAGCAATAAACAAAGTACTGCAGTCACACAATCAATCAAACAGTAGCTGAACTGGGTTCCACACAGTCACCAAAAAAAGAGCCGCGAAAACGCAAAATAAATAGCAAAAACAGACAGACCGCAGTGTAACACTCAAAACGGAAGTGTGGCACTCAAATTGGAAGCGTAACACTCAAAATAGAGAAGATTCGGCTTCCAAAAAAAGTTCACAAACCGAAACACTTCCAGTCTTGCAGTGTTTGGGTTCCAAGTTGTTTGAGTACCAAGGCGTTTGAGAACCAAGGGACCACTGTACCAATGTAAACCATACCTAACCCATCCCACCAGACAAGCCCAACTACCTGGTCCAAGTCCCTTCCCTTCCAGCCAAATACTTGAAGGAGATGGGGAGATTTGCTGAAGGCAAAGAGAAGGAACAGCCAACACCAAACTTTTAACTAGCCTGTAGGCCCCAGGAAGCTCACAGCCCCCTGGCCCATCTTTCAGAAAGTTTCAGATTTACCATAAATTCTGCTGGAAGCGCTTTTCTAAAGTGCAAAGAGGAGCCTCGCTTTAGAGCAGCATCTCTCAGGCAGCAAGGAAGAAAAGGAAGGCCAGAATAATATGCTCCAGGCAACTGCACCTCAGGAATCACCGCTTCTGGAGGGCCAGAAGTGAAATTGAAACTGGGTGCCTCTCCTGCAGACACTTAGACCTTTCAGCTGTGCAGACTTCTCATTGTTGGCCCCACCCTTCCTTAAAGCCAAAGATGCTGCTATAAAAATTTTAGGGTGCACACAGAAAGCAGACAGGGAGACACGCTCCACAGAAAAGCAATCCTTCACCCTTCAAAATTTAGGAAATAGTCCCTGAGAAAATTACATTTTAATTTAGCACACAGAACAATCCCCAAAAGCCATCCAGGCTCTCCGAATGACTCCAAATATTTCCTCTGGAGAAGGAAAGATATTGGAGAAACCTTTCCCAATAGTTCTCTAGGGTGGGCCTGTGATCTGAATGCAAGAACTGAAGTATTTACCATCTCAAAGAAACGGCCAGACAGCCCAAGTAATGCAATCAGTGGCCATTATTTATCAGGTAACTTATCAGACAGGAGACAAGACACTCACTCTCAAATTTCTGTTGGGGACCACGCCTTTCTGTGATGGATGGATGATGCTTTTTTGAGTGGTCTTTGGATAAGGGGTTGGGAAATGTCTAGTCTTTAAAAGTTCTTGCACACCTTTGTTCTGGGTCCTCAGCCCCTTGCAAGGGGGAGCAGGGACTCTGTTGCAACAGAAAAATAAAGATTTGCCTTGCTTTGACTGGTTCCTGCCTCCATCCATTCTTCTGTGACCAGTAATTGAATTAGGGGACACAGAGTCCGTTGACGGGGAGTTGGGCTGCAAAAGCCAACCCCAATTTTTAAATATAACAATACAAAGCAGCATTATATCTATAAAAAAGTACCTCTGAGCATATGAAGAGTTTCTTTCAGCACTCCACAGAGACCTGAAGTCTATCCCTGTGCACTTAGAACAGAGCAGCAATACTTCCTAAAGCAACGACAACAGAACCGGCCAGGGGTCCTTTACCTTTACCTTTTACCTATTTGCTCAAAAGTTCATAATGCTAAAAAGAAAGGAAAATCCATGTGTCCATTAACCCTGAACCCCAAAATAAATGTTGGGATATCCCATTTCATATATCACCATGGCTGAGGAACTCTTCACTTCTGCCAGCCTAGCAGTTCGAAAGCACGCCAATGCAAGTAGATAAATAGGTACCACTGCGACAGGAAGGTAAATGGCGTTTCCATGCACTCTGCTTTCCGTCTTGGTGTCCAGTTGGGACAGAAATGGTTTAGTCCTGCTGGCCACATGACCTGGAAAGCTGTCTGTGGACAAACACCGGCTCCCTCGGCCTGAAGCGAGATGAGTGCCGCAACCCCATAGTCGCCTTCGGTCCCCATAGGTCCCATAGACTGGACCTAACCGCCCAGGGGTCTTTTACCTTTTTATTTTTTACCTTACTCGTTTGAAATCATCATGCTTGCGAAGCGCTCATAAATTCAAGATGGCATATTAACAATCATAAAAATAAGAGGAAAGGACTTCTTCCGGAACAGGAACTGGCTGAAGAAGCAGGAAGCAGAGGGTAGGAATAAATGGTAAAGGTAAATGTACCCCTGACCGTTAGGTTCAGTCGCAGACGACTCTAGGGTTGCATCGCTCATCTTGCTCTATAGGCAGAGGGAGCCAGTCTTTGTCCGCGGACAGCTTCCGGGTCACGTGGCCAGCATGACTAAGCTGCTTCTGGCGCACAGAAACGCCGTTTACCTTCCCGCCGGAGTGGTACTTGCACTTTTGACTTGCTTTTGAACTGCTAGGTGGGCAGGAGCAGGGACCGAAGAAAGGGAACTCACCCCGTTGCGGGGATTCAAACCGCCAACCTTCTAATCGGCAAGCCCTAGGCTTTGTAGTTTAGACCACAGCACCACCCATGTCCCTAGGAATAAATGGACATTTCTCCAAATGGAGAGCTATAGAAAGTGGAGTTCCCCCCACAGATCAGTAGTGGGAGTTGTGCTTTTTCTTTCTTGCTCATGAGCAATCTAGAATTAGCAGGGAGCGGTTCGGTAGCCAATATTCTGAACGCCAGTTGCTGGAAACTGCAAGAGCAGAGAGTTGCTCCTGTATTCGAATCCTGCTTGCTGGCTTCCCCAAGTATCTGGTTGGCCACTGTGAGAACAGGATGCTGGACTAGATGGGCCATGGGCCTGATCCAGCAGGCTGTTCTGGCAGGTAGATTTAGCTGAGAGACAGTGACTGGTCCAAAGTCACCCATTGAACTTTATGGCTGCGGTAGGATTTGAACCCTGGTCTCTCCCAGGGGCTAGTCCCACAGTCTCACCACTGTGCCCCAGCGGATCTCAAGCACATTCTGTCAGAGCCATCGCCAGCTCTGCTGTCCTCTCAAGGGTGGGCAGGGGAGAATAAAGGGAAAGACGGAGAGACAGGAAGGTGGAGGGTGACAGTGGCATAGCGTGGATTGTCAGCACCCGGGGCAAGGCAAGTAATTTGCACCCCCTAACCCGTGGATTTGCGCCCCCTAACCCTAACCCCCAGATGTTGCGCCCGGTGCGGCCGGCCCCCCCTGCACCCCCCACGCTACGCCACTGGAGGGTGAAGCCCCAAGGCCTTTGTCCTCATCTCTGCCATCCTGTTTTGTGACACCTGGATTCAAACAGCAATGAAACCCACTGGGTGAGCTTGGCCTGTTTGCTATCTCTGAGAGGTTACGGGGAAGACAAGCCCCGGGGAGGTGGTGAACCCATAAGGAGCGTGGCAAGGATGGTGGGATTGTAAAATCGTCAAGAAATATTGGGGAATGATTTATAATGAAACAAAGAAGATGTTTAAAATAATTTTTGTTAAAAAAAACCTGGAAGCTTTCCTACTAGGTATTACAGGAGTGGATATACCAGGATTAGGGACACAGGTGGCGCTGTGGGTTAAACCACAGAGCCTAGGACTTGCCGATCAGAAGGTCGGCGGTTCGAATCCCCAGGACGGGGTGAGCTCCCGTTGCTCAGTCCCTGCTCCTGCCAACCTAGCAGTTCAAAAGCACATCAAGTGCAAGTAGATAAATAGGTACCGCTCCAGCGGGAAGATAAACGGCATTTCCGTGCGCTGCTCTGGTTCGCCAGAAGCGGCTTAGTCCTGCTGGCCACATGACCCAGAAGCTGTACGCCAGCTCCCTCGGCCAATAAAACAAGATGAGCACCACAACCCCAGAGTCGGCCAAGACTGGACCTAATGGTCAGAGGTCCTTTACCTTTACCTTTATACCAGGATTACAAAAGGACTTATTCAAGTACGCAAAAACGGCCACAGGAATGCTGTTAGCACACTATCAGAAAGAAGAAAGGCTTGCATCAAAAGAAGATTGGCAAGTGAAACTAATGGAATATGCTGAAATGGCAAAATTGACAATGAAACTAAGAGGAAGAGATGGCAATGGATTTAAAGACGTTTGGAAGGACTTCATTGCATATATACAGAAGCAATGGACATAGGTTAATACACTAGCAGGATTCTAGAACTACTTGTAATGACATTATGAATGGGCAATAAGTAATACCAATGTGGTTTTTTAATTTACAATGGACATGCGGTATGATGATAAATATTGAAACCAGGGAAGGGACTAGGGGGAAGTCAGTTTTATTAGGTTTGGTTATGAATTTGTATTGTTGCTATTTTACTTTTGTTCTTTTTGGGAAAGTAATAAAATATTATTTAAAAGGAGCATGGCAAGGACACTGTCCTCTTGCCCAACAGCCGACCTTCATTGCCCGGCTATGCAAGACCAGAGAAGGTGTTTCTGCCACGGCAGTTCTGCAAGGGCATGGCAAGCAGTTGGCGCAGCCAGTCACCTGCCCGCTTAATCCCAGCCAAACTGAACGGCAGTGGAGCACGTCAGCGCCCAGCAGGGGTGGAGGCACCAGGTAGCTTGCAAAGCTGACGCGCTTGACTTCGGCCTTGGGCCTGATCCAAAGGCTGAAAGGACGGGGAGAGGCGACAGGCAACTCTTTCCCAAGGAATTGCAACTTCTGGGCTCATTTAATTTAATTGTACACAGGTTATACAATGACAATAAAGGTATTATCATCATCATCATCATCATCATCATTATTGCAGGGGGAAATCAGCTCGTTCACCTCCTCCATGAGCAAAGAAAAGGAAAGGCGTGGTATTTTGTATTGGGCAAATGCGACCTTAAAGACTATGGTTGGGTACTGTCAGGGGCACATTCCAAGCACATCCCCCACCCCACCCCCAAAAGCATCATGGGAACTGTAGTTTACCCTTCGCAGAGCTGAACTAGCCTCTTTTGTTGACCGCTAGCATTATGGCTTTCATTTTTAAGTTTGGAATAGAGTAGTTGCTTTGGAAGATGATTGAAATATACTCGGAGTCAAGAGTAGATTTCATGCTCTTTATTCAGCTCATAGTGGTGAGGAGGAATGGAAGCTCCCCCAGAATGTCTGCTTTATAGACATTATTTACACAATGGGCCCCACGTGATTGGCTAATTCCAGGATTCTCCTGCAGGCCAATCAGGTTGCGGATTCACTTCCACCTGGAGCTGGATTGGGTGGCTGCTGTGGACCAATTAGACTGCTGCATTCTGGATCCTATTGTTCTAGGACCAATCAGACTGCTGCATTCTGAATCCTATTGTTCTAGGACCAATCAGACTGCTGCATTCTGAATCCTATTGTTCTAGGACCAATCAGACTGCTGCAATTTGGATCCTATTCAACTCAGTACATAACAACGATCATCAGGCATCCGCACAACATGACCAGTCCAACGAAGCTGATGTCGGAGAAACATTCTCCCAGACCATTCCTCGAGTGATCAGTAAACGGGTTCACCTACTTCCAGAGCTGAAGTGGCTGCCAAGGAGGAATAAAATTGACAGAATGGTAAACGAAAGGAGCAAATGGAAAGGAAGTGCAGCTACCTGAAGGTGCGTCTCCACCCCCATCGTTCAGCCCGGACACTGAGGTCCAGCTCCGAGGGCCTTCTGGTGGTTCCCTCCCTGTGAGAAGCCAGGTTACAGGGAACCCGGCAGAGGGCCTTCTCGGTGGTGGCACCCACCCTGTGGAACACCCTCCCACCAGATGTCAAAGAGAAGAACAACTACCAGACTTTTAGAAGACATCTGAAGGCAGCCCTGTTTAGGGAAGCTTTTAATGTTTAACAGACCACTGTATTTTAATACTTTGTTGGAAGCCGCCCAGAGTAGCGAGGGAAACCCAGCCAGATGGGCGGGGTATAAATAATAAATATTATTTTTATTATTGCTTCCTCTGAAAACTCACCCACCCATCTCAGACAGGCTCCATCCCTTGTCCAGGGCCAGCCATCTCTGGGGTACCATTTGTGGGGACACTCCTGGAGAACCTGCGATTTGGGAGGGACATCCTTGCTAGAACTCCATCACAATTGGAGGGGTCTTTGGGTCACACAACCACTCGCTCTTATGGTTTGGGGGCGTGTTGGGGGGTGTTTAAATGTTTTAACTTTTAATGTGGGTGCTTGCTATTTATCTAAAAGGTCCTGAAACCACTTGTGTCCAGGGTACCTGCTAAACCCTTCTGTCCCAGCTCAATCGCTGAGATCAGACATAGGCAAACTCAGCCCTCCAGATGCTTTAGGACTACAACTCCCATCATCCCTGATCACTGATCCTGTTAGCTAGGGATGATGGGAGTTGTAGTCCCAAAAACATCTGGCAGGCCAAGTTTGCCTATGCCTGGCCGAGATCATCTGCAGCAGCGCCGTTGGTCATTCCGCAAGGTGGTGAGGCTCATTTGATAGCAATGAGAAACCGAGCCTTTGGTGTCATTGGTCCAGCCCTGTGGAACTCTCTGCCACTAGAGATTCAGCAGACACCTTCTGCGCCAACTCTGAAACACTGGAAACTTTTAAACCTGCTGAAAAATTCCTATTCCGCCAGGCCTATGCAGGCAATCAGAACACTTTTCAACAATGGATAATTGATGTCTGTTTTTAACTTTTTAATATGGTTTTTATGATATGGTTTTATGCATTTATTGGTTGCAAGTGGCTTTGCTTTTTTAATGAAATAGCAGCCTAGAAATACTTTTATAACTAAATAAATAAAAACGATTTCCAGTGGTTTCCGGCGCTGTTTTTAATAGGATTTTGCTTAATTAATTGTGGGGGGTTTTATTTATATTTCTTGTGTGTGTTTCAGCTTTAATTATCTGTTTTGATTTACGCTGTGAGCCTCCTTGGGTCCCACAGCGGGAGAAAGCCAGGATATAAGTAAAATTAAATAAAATAATCAGCTTGTCATATAATTTGTACTTGCTTTGCCTGTGATGTTTTGGTAACGCGCCCTTGAGACCATTTGGTGAAGGGCAGGCTTATATTTTTATTTTTATTAATCCAATTTATATACCGCCCTTTATCAAAAGATCTCAGGGCAGTATAGAATCCATACAGGCACAATTCATCCTTCCATCCTATGTTAAATTCCTATGGCAACTGAATGATGACTTAATATGGACTTAATAATATAAGACTGTGGGGTGTGATACGTAAGTAGCAATCAAGTACAACATTCCTTGTTTTCCTAGAGAGGACATGTGAGGGAATTTTGGTCCAGCCAGTCAAAAACTTTCTGTTTCCTCCTGGCTGGGAGTCATACTTCCTTTGCATGTCACTAGAGATGGGAGTGACCTTACCTGCCCAGGTAACAAAAAGGACAAGGCACGCAGCACTCTCTCTTCTTGACTTCTTCCTTCGTTGGAGCAGCTTTTAGCTAGAGATGCTTCCAGCCAACAGAGGACACTGGGATTATTCCCATACGGGATAGTTCCACATGTATATACTTTGTAACCAAAATTGCCTTCAGGGATCCAACTGTGAACTGATGATGTGAGTAAACTTCTTTTATATACTTTACACAATATTGTGGCATGTTTCTTCTTTGAAGAGGGATATAAGGGGATTTACCAGGAACCTAATAGTGAGAGGCTTACACAAGCCTGCAGCCAGCTACCTGCGATGTGTTTAAAAGGGGGATGTGAAAGAACTTGCTAGCTAAAGTTGTTGTTGTTGTTTAGTCATTTAGTCGTGTCCGACTCTTTGTGACCCCCTGGACCAGAGCAGGTAGCTTCAAGAACACTATCCAACCATCTCGTCCTCTGTCGCCCCCTTCTCCTTGTGCCCTTCATCTTTCCCAACATCAGGGTCTTTTCCAGGGAGTCTTCTCTTCTCATGAGGTGGCCAAAGTACTGGAGCCTCAGCTTCAGGATCTGTCCTTCCAGTGAGCACTCAGGGCTGATTTACTTAAGAATTGATAGATTTAATCTTCTTGCAGTCCATGGGACTCTCAAGAGTCTCCTCCAGCACCAGAATTCAAAAGCATCAATTCTTCGGCGATCAGCCTTCTTTATGGTCCAGCTCTCACTTCCATACATCACTACTGGGAAAACCATGGCTTTAACTATACTGACCTTTGTTGGCAAGGTGATGTCTCTGCTTTTTAAGATGCTGTCTAGGTTTGTCATTGCTTTTCTCCCAAGAAGCAGGCGTCTTCCCAATTTTCATAGCCTTGTGCAAAATGAACAGGATCAGGGTGGTTCCCAGCCTCTCCTCGCCCCTTTTTTAATAGCCTTCAAAGCAGGCTGTGATTAAAGGAACCGTCAAAGAGAAGCAATTAACTCCGGCAACAAGCAGCCTTAGCTGTTTGCGGCTGCAATGGCCCATTTTCCGCAGGAGTTAAATAACACCTCATTAGGGCTCTGTATGGGAAAGGCAGCTGCTGGTGAAGGATGAGTCCATTAAACACCCCGCGCTCACCCGGCCACAGCTGGAACGGACAGGCACAGGTTCCTTTGCAGCAAAATTATGTTTTCCCCCCAAATTCAGTATTTCCACAAAGCCATCTGCTTGTTGTAGAGGCATTTCCTCACAGAGTTTTGCTCTGAGCTTCCCAGTGCCATTGGCAAGTGTGTGTGTGTGTGTGTGTGTGTGTGTGTGTTTGTGTGTGTGTGTGTGTGTTGTGAGGGAGGCAGGTTAGGTGAAATAAAAGCTGTATTTTTCCATGTATAAGACTAGGTTTTCCCCCTAAAAAATAATTTGAGGGCGTCTGTCAGGGTTTCAGGGACAGAGAGCGAGGGGGAGGGGTCCCAGGGCGACGAGGAAGAGGACGACGACGACCCGAGGTTGTCAGTGAGTCCGTCAAGTGAATCCGAGGATTCCCAAAAGGGAGCCCCCCTGGTCAGGCCAAGGGGCAGTAGAGAGGGAAGCAGTCAGAAGCAGGGGAACGAAGAGGGAATCCCCAGTGGGGGTTGGAGATCGGGACCGGCCTCTCCGTCGGAACGGAGTGAAGGGGGTGGAGTTGCCAGTGTGTCAGAAGGAGCAGAACAGGAAGCAGAGAGGGGAAGGAGTTCGGAGCAAAACGTCCTGCCGGAAGGGGAGGAGTGTAGTACCGAGAGTAGCGTAACGGTCGAAAGGAAGGTCAGAGGCAACGTACGCGCGCCAAGTTCAAATGTGGAGGCGCGCGGAAATGAGGAGAGCCCTGAGGAGGAGCCTGGTCCCAAAGCACGAAGGAGGGGGGAGCAGGCGTCAGAAGACTCAGCCTCGGGGGAGTCCCGGAGGGAGGGAGCACAGGGGGGCAGGAAGACCCTGCGGAAAAGGAAAGAGAGGAAAAGGTGGAGCAGTACAAGCCTCTTAAGCTGGTGCAGGGGCGGGACTGACTCAGAGGGGACTTCTAACATCTAAGGGTAACAGATGCTGAGCCACGGAGCTTGGATGTAACGACAACAATGTTCTTCAATAAAACCTTTTGTATATAACTTGGACTGGATTTTGGTCTCTTGTGAGCTGGGACCTCGGGTGGCTCTGACAGTGTCTTATACACTGATAGATCTTCCCCCATTTTCTTAAATCAGTGTCCCCCAAATAGGGGGTATCTTATACATGGTGGCGTCTTATAGACAAAAAATACGGTAAAGGGACCCCTGGCCATTAGGTCCAGTCGTGACTGACTCTGGGGTTGCGGCGCTCATCTCGCTTTATTGGCCGAGGGAGCTGGCGTACAGCTTCGTGGTCATGTGGCCAGCATGACTAAGCCACTTCTGGCAAATCAGAGCAGCGCACGGAAACGCCGTTTACCTTCCCGCCGGAGTGGTACCTATTTATCTACTTGCACTGGTGTGCTTTTGAACTGCTAGGTTGGCAGGAGCTGGGACCGAGCAACGGGAGCTCACCCTGTCGTGGGGATTCAAGCTGTTTGACAAGCCCAAGAGGCTCATTGGTTTAACCCGCAGCGCCACCTGCGTCCCTAAAAATACGGTAATGTATTGTAATTGCTGCTTGCTAAACTCCAACAAGGGAGATGTCAATTGGGGTTGGCCGGGACCCAAATAACTGAGCAGCTCGTGCTGCGCCAGAAAGGGGGCTTGCCAAGTGGCAAAGGGGCACGGAAGGGATTTATTCGGGGTTTAGACAGCCTTATGGAGGAGGAAGAGAAGCCTCTCTAGGGCTATGAGTCATGACAGATGTCTCCAAGCTCAAATGCAGCATGCTCAATTCTCCAGCCCAAGACCCTTCTCAGTTGCCTAGGCAGGGACAGAAAGCCAGGCTAATAATAATAATAATAATTTATTTATACCCCACCCATCTGACTGGGTTTCCCCATCCAGCCACTCTGGGTGGCTTCCAGCAGAATATTAAAAACATGATAAAACATCAAACATTAAAAAGTTCCCTAAACAGGGCTGCCTTCAGATGTCTTCAAAAAGTCAGATAGTTATTTATTTCTTTGACATCTGGTGGGAGGGCGTTCCACACAGCAGGAGCCACTACTGAGAAGGCCCTCTGTCTGGTTCCCTGTAACCTCACTTCTTGCAGTGAAGGAACTGCCAGAAGGCCCTCAGAGCTGGACCTCAGTGTCCGCGATGAACAATGAGGGTGGAGATGCTCCTTCAGGTATACTGAGCTGAGGGCGTTTAGGGCTTTAAAGGTCAGCACCAACACTTTGAATTGTGCTCGGAAACGTACTGGGAGCCAGGTGTTATGTGGTCTCGGTGGCCGCTCCCAGTCACTAGTCTACCTGCCACATTCTGGATTAGTTGCAGTTTCCGGGTCGCCTTCAAAGGTAGCCCCA
Source organism: Podarcis gaigeae (assembly GCF_964106915.1). Lineage (NCBI taxonomy): Eukaryota > Metazoa > Chordata > Lepidosauria > Squamata > Lacertidae > Podarcis > Podarcis gaigeae. Next base: position 3,043,434 of record NC_139678.1, read on the forward strand.
CATAGAGCACATTCCAAACACCGTCTCCCTTGGCCTGAAAGCGAGATGAGTGCCACAACCCCATAGTTGCCTTTGACTGGACTTAACCATCCAGGGGTCCTTTACCTTTACTTTTACTTCAGTAGTCCAAGCAAGAGATAACCAGAGAATGCACCACTCTGGCGAGACAGTCTGCAGGCAGATAGGGTCTCATCCTGCGTACCAGATGGAGCTGATAAACAGCTGCCCTGGGCACAGAATTAACCTGCACCTCCATTGACAGCTGTGAGTCCAGAATGACTCCCAGGCTGCACACCTGGTCCTTCAGGGGCACAGTTACCCCATTCAGGATCTTCTCATTGGGTGCTTCTGGCCAGGAAAGGGGCTTTGCCAAGTGGCAAAGGGGGCACGGAAGGGATTTATTCAGGGTTTAGACAGCCTCATGGAGGAGGAAGAGAAGCCTCTCTAGGGCTATGAGTCATGACAGATGTCTCCAAGCTCAAATGCAGAATGCCCAATTCTCCAGCCCAAGACCCTTCTCAGTTGCCCAGGCAGAGACAGAAAGCCAGACGCTTAGCAGTCTTACCAGGCCTGCCCAGCCCAGGGGCTCCATGCTGACTCTAAATCACAGATCCTGAGCTTGCGCACCCCTCGAGGTGAGGGGGACTTTGAGGCGCAGTCAGAACAGAGAGCGGAGCCCTCACTCATCTGCATACGTCAAGATTGAGAACTTTCTATTCCTAATTGCATACAGTGGTTGTTGTTGTTGTTGTTGTTGTTTAGTCGTTTAGTCATATCCGACTCAACTCTTTGTGACCCCCTGGACCAGAGCACGCCAGGCACTCCTGTCTTCCACTGCCTCCCGCAGTTTGGTCAAACTCATGCTGTTCGCTTCGAGAACACTGTCCCACCATCTCGTCCTCTGTCGTCCCCTTCTCCTTGTGCCCTCCATCTTTCCCAACATCAGGGTCTTTTCCAGGGAGTCTTCTCTTCTCGGGTTAAGTACTTAATTCATTCTGAAGGTCTGTACTTAACCTGAAACTGTTCTTAACCTGAAGCAACACTTTAGCTAATGGGGCCTCCTGCTGCTGCCACACGATTTCTGTTCTCATCCTGAAGCAAAGTTCTTAACCCGAGGTATTATTTCTGGGTTAGCGGAGTCTGTAGCAGAGGCTGTAACCTGAAGCAAATGTAACCCAAGGTACCACTGTAATAGGAAATGTATGACCTCCAACTCTGGTTTCCATTTGGGGATACAGAGTTGATCTAGAAATTGCTGGCGGAGTTCAGCATATAGTTTACAATTAAGAACCATGTGTGTGAGGGTGATAAAAAGCTGCCGTCCAGCTATCGGCCAATAAGTCTATTGTCAAACATCGGGAAATTGTACGCTAAACATCTGTTAAATAAACTAACTACAGTGGTACCTCAGGTTAAGAACTTAATTCGTTCCGGAGGTCCATTCTTAACCTGAAACTGTTCTTAACCTGAAGCACCACTTTAGCTAATGGGGCCTCCCGCTGCTGCCGCGCCGCCAGAGCACGATTTCTGTTCCCATCCTGAAGCAAAGTTCTTAACCTGAAGCACTATTTCTGGGTTAGGGGAGTGTGTAACCTGAAGCGTATGTAACCTGAAGCGTATGTAACCTGAAGCGTATGTAACCTGAAGCGTATGTAACCCGAGGTACCACTGTACCTTCCAAGTTTCCTGATAGCCCAGGGACACCCCTGGCTTCCCATTTCACCCTATTTCACCCACCAGCAGAAGGGTGAGAGAGCAGCCAAGGAGAAGGAGAGTTTGCTGCCATGGCTGAGACCCTGCCCCAGGTAATGCGCCAACTCTGAGGGGCAGGCAGAGGGCAAGACTGCCCTGGGTGGGAAGGAAGGGGGAGCAGAGTGCAAGGAGTCTTGGGGGTTCTTTTTTAAAAAAAATGCTTAGCTACGCAGAGCTGGCTAAATTGAGATACAAATTGCGGGACAAGGACAACTGTGACTTTAAGGCAGAATGGGAGCTTTTTACAAATTATCTAAAAAGACAACAAAACGAATCGGACTCCTTGGCAGGTTTTGAATAAACACACACAAATTTATTGGTTGATAACATGGTAGATAGATAATGTAAGGATATGTATAATTTGATAACAGGCAGAGAATAATATGTGCTGAGAAATCAGAAAGAGGAGCTGAGGAAAGTCTCGGGGGGGGTTGAAGGGGGGAAAGGGAGGGGAAAATGAATATGATATGTTTTGATAATTTGTTATGTTGAAATTGTTAATAAAAACATTTTTTTAAAAAAATGCTTGGTGCATCTGTGTCCAATCTTCTTGTTGTTGTTTAGTCGTTTAGTCGTTTAGTCGTGTCCGCCTCTTCGTGACCCCCTGGACCAGAGCACACCAGGCACTCCTGTCTTCCACTGCCTCCCACAGTTTGGTCAAACTCATGCTGGTAGCTTCGAGAACACTGTCCAACCATCTCGTCCTCTGTCGTCCCCTTCTCCTTGTGCCCTCCATCTTTCCCAACATCAGGGTCTTCTCCAGGGAGTCTTCTCTTCTCACCAGGTGGCCAAAGTACTGGAGCCTCGGCTTCAGGATCTGTCCTTCCAGTGAGCACTCAGTATCTAATCTTACCCCCTTCTAAAATTTATTGGTGTGGGTTTTTCTTTTTGTAAATCTACCAGAGAATAAATCAAATCAAATCGGGATCAGGGGGTTTTCTTAGGACAATGGAGGGCGTTTGTGCTGTGTCCCATTGGTCATGGGGTGGTGGCACTTGAGCTTTGTCTGGTAGGAAATGCTCTGCAGGGAAGGAACAAAAGAGCGGTGTCAAGGGGGTTCAGTTGGGGGGAGTGAGAAATGTGGGAATGTTCAAGGTAGCAGGGAGAGGATATATTGTTTATTAATATCCTTCCTAACTTGTGCTTGCAAGTCCCTTTACTTAGCAGAGTTTACATTCCCCTTTTTACATGCACAGCAGATAGCTGGTTGCAGGCTCGTGTGAGCTTCTCACTATTATACAATTCAGTCTTAGATTGAATTGCAAATTCCTGGTAAGTTCCCTTGAATCCCTCTTAAAAGAATAAAGATGCCACCATCTTATTCAAAGTCAATAAAAGAAGTTTACTCACATCAGTTCACAGTTGGATTCCTGAAGGCAGACTTAGTCACAAATATGTACATGTGGATCTACCCCATAAGGGGGAATAATACCAGTTGGTCAAACAACAAAGGGGATGAAAAAGAGAGAGGTGTGCTGCGTGACTCGTCCTTTTGTTACCTGGACAGGTTAGGTCACACCCACCTTCCATCACATGCAAAAGGAAGGATGTTCCAGCCAGGAGGAACAGGAAGTTCTGACTGGCTGGACCAAAAATTCCCTCGCATGTCTTCTCTAGCATTACAAGGAATGTTGGACTTGACTGCCTCTCATGGATCACATCCCACAAGAAATGCCCCTATGTTCATCTGAGGAATGTTGGAGGGGATGTAATTCCTGGGTGAGACTGGGTGCTTTCTTTGGCTGGATGTGGCGCCAAATCATTAATGAATATAAAGGTTAAAAAGAGTGGGAGCCAGAATGCAACCTGGCTTCACTCCTCGAGACGTTTTAAAGGCATCATTAATGCCACCACTTAAACCTCCCCTCATCAGCTTTTCTCTGTTGATGCAGTTTTTGAATCAATAACAGAAGTCTACCGTCGATGTTGGCAATGTGTAATCTCTCCCACAGTCTGTTTCGATTAATAGAATCTAAAGCAGCGGAAAGATCAATGGAGGCTGCATAAAGATTATTCTTAGTGCTCTTCATATATTCCCTTATGATATGTTTCAGAGTAAAACATTGATCAGTGTTACTATGTCCTCCTCTGAAATGGATCGGTGAATCTGTTGGCTTCTCTCAGCTTCCCATTTTTCCAATATTAAGTTCTGCTTCCTCAAATTCCACATCACTTTACAATTTTTTTAAAAAATGCAGCGCAAAAATTTCTTCCGATATATCCGTGATATATATAGGGAAGTAATAGTACCTTGGTCAGACCACACTTGGAATACTGTGTCCAGTTCTGGGCACCACAATTTAAGAAGGAGGTTGACAAGCTGGAAGGTTTGCAGAGCAGGGTGACTAAAATGGTCAAGGGTCTGGAAAACAAGTGGTCTAACCACTGAGCCTCTTGGGCTTGCTGATCAGAAGGTCAGTGGTTCGAATCCCTGTGAAGGGATGAGCTCCTGTCGCTCTGTCCCAGCTCCTGCCAACCTAGCAGTTCGAAAGCACACCAGGGCAAGTAGATAAATAGGTACCACTGCGGCAGGAAGGTAAATGGCGTTTCCGTGCGCTCTGGTTTCCGTCACGGTGTCCCGTTGTGCCAGAAGCGGTTTAGTCCTGCTGGCCATATGACCCACAAAGCTGTCTGTGGACAAACGCCGGCTCCCTTGGCCTGAAAGTGAGATGAGTGCCGCAACCCCATAGTCGCCATTGACTGGACTTAACTGTCCAGGCGTCCTTCACCTTTACCTTTTACTATACAGGGTCCCAGTTTTAATAGTGTTTACACCTGCAGGGATAGACTGGTGCACAAATATAAGATGAGGGGTCACCTGTATTACTAGTAGTACATGTGAAAAGGATCTAGGGGTCATGGTGGACCACAAGCTGAACATGAGTCCACAGTGTGATGCAGCTGCCAAAAAAAGCTAACACTATTCTAGGACTTGGACTACTGCAATGCACTCTACGTGGGGCTACCTTTGAAGGTGACTCGGAAACTACAACTAATCCAGAATGCGGCAGCTAGACTGGTGACTGGGAGCGGCCGCCAAGACCACATAACACCGGTCTTGAAAGACCTACATTGGCTCCCAGTACGTTTCCGAGCACAATTCAAAGTGTTGGTGCTGACCTTTAAAGCCCTAAACGGCCTTGGTCCAGTATATCTGAAGGAGCGTCTCCACCCCCATCGTTCTGCCCGGACGCTGAGGTCCAGAGCCGAGGGCCTTCTGGCGGTTCCCTCATTGCGAGAAGCAAAGCTACAGGGAACCAGACAGAGGGCCTTCTCGGTAGTGGCACCCGCCCTGTGGAACGCCCTCCCATCAGATGTCAAAGCGATAAATAACTACCTGACATTCAGAAGACATCTTAAGGCAGCCCTGTTCAGGGAAGTTTTTAATCTGTGATATTTTACTGTATTTCTGGTTTTTATGGAAGCCGCCCAGAGTGGCTGGGGAGGCCCAGCCAGATGGGCGGGGTATAAATAATAAATTATTATTATTATTATTATTATTATTATTATTATTATTATTGGCTGCATCAACAAAAATCTAGAGTCCAGATCAAGGGAAGTAATAGTCACATTCTATTCTGCCTTGGCCAGACCACACCTGGAGTCCCATGTCCAGTTCTGGGCACCACAATTTAAGAAGGATGTTGATAAGCAGGAACATGAGCAGAGGAGGGAAACCAAGATGAACAAGGGTCTGGAAACCAAGCCTGATGAGGAATGGTTGAAGGAGCTGAGTATGTTTAGCCTGGAAAAGAGGAGACTGAGAGGAGATATGAGAGCCATCTTCAAATATCTGAAGGACAGTCCCATGTGTTACGGAAAAATCTAGGTGCGAGGCTGCTCAGTCCCCCAGCTGTCGGGCAGAGCCCACAGGTCCCTGCGGAATAAAGGAAGGAGTCCAGCCCCCAACTGGAGCAAATAACAGTAGACCAAGGTTTATTGCACAACAGGTTCAAAGAGGAATTTTGAACCCCGAGGATGGGGTGACAAGGACTTTTGAAACTTCCCCACCATATCCCAGAATACAGTTCGTACAGCATCATTGCTACATCACTGACATGTCACAAAAGGGGAGGGGTAGACAACAACATCACACATACCATCTTGGGACTATTTAATTGCTCATCGTCTAACATTGTGTATGCCATCAAATGCCAACAGTGTCCTTCAGCTCTCTATATTGGACAAACAGGCCAAACCTTACGCCAAAGAATAAACGGACATAAATCTGACATCAGGAATCACAAGACAGAGAAACCAGTAGGAGAACACTTCAATCTCCCAGGACATTCTATACAAGATCTCAAAGTAGCTGTTCTATTACAAAGGAATTTCAGAAATAGACTGGAAAGAGAAGCTGCTGAATTGCAACTTATTACCAAACTTAAAACCATGGAGAGACCTGGTCTGAACAAAGACATTGGATTCTTATCTCATTATACATGACAAAGCCATTTTTCACCTTCTCACCCCTTGCTTTTTCCTGCAAGACCTATTGCAGTCGTTAAGAGTCGTCAACAGGCTCATCCCAGCTATCTGCCAATCACCCATTCCCACCACCCTTCTGAGTAATACCCCTCCCCACCTTCTCACTATATAGAAGGGTCTGGTGACTTCTGTTTCAGTGTATCTGAAGAAGTGTGCATGCACACGAAAGCTCATGCCTAGAACTAACTTAGTTGGTCTTTAAGGTGCTACTGGAAGGAATTTTTTGTTTTGACTATGGCAGACCAACACGGCTACCTATCTGTAACGGGTAGACAGGGGTTACACTAGTTTCATCTTGGCAAACATGTCCAGACAAGTCCTTTGTACAAGATTAGCATAAGCAGACATGGCAGGGCAAGACCCAGGTATAAGATGAGCATAAGCAAATCCCTCTGAAGTCCCACCACCCAAAGTACAATGGAACTTCCTTGGCATGTCTGGACCCCTTGGCAAGTCTGGGGGTGGGATTAGGCTTTCCTTGGCCAACAATCAGCTCAGCAATTGTCACCTCTGGGAACTTCCTGGAGTCCTTTTTCAAGGGGGAAATGGCTTTGGAATGGAGGAAACTGGCAAAGTGGATTTTATATTATTTTTTAAAGCTAGGTAACTTCCCTGAGCTATCAAGTTGAAGGGATACATTCAGGCATAATATTTGTAACATTAAACAACTTTAAAGATGTGCCCCCCCACCCATAATTTCCGTAACACCGGGAAGAGGGGACAAGCTTGTTTTCTCCTACTACAAGAAAGGAGATTCCAACTAAACATTAGGAAGAACTTTCTGGCAGTAAGAGCTGTTCAACAGTGGAAAGATCTCCTTTGGAGAAGCTGGGCTCTCCGCCAGAGGTTTTTAAACACGAGGTTAGATGGCCATCTGTCAGGGATGCTACAGTTGAGATTCCTGCATTGCAGGGGGTTGGACTAGATGACCCTCGCGGTCCCTTGCAACTCTACTATTCTATCACTCTGTAGCCATTTCTGAACACTATCTTCCCAAACACCCAAGTTTTAGCTAAGCGATCTTCCCTGATGTCATGCATTTATATGTGAAATTTTCACAGTGTGGAAGAAAAATCAAGCCTTAACATGGTGATTAGGGGGAAAGTCTGCTCAAAACTCTGTTTAGTAAGAAAAGGCAATTGCACTGCCTTGTTGTTGTTTTTAACACTCTAAGCGATACATGGCTGTTATGTACTGAGTTGAATAGGATCCAGAATGCAGCAGTCTGATTGGTCCTAGAACAATAGAATCCAGTATGCAGCAGTCTGATTGGTCCTAGAACAATAGAATCCAGAATGCAGCAGTCTGATTGGTCCACAGGAGCTACCCAATCCAGCTCTAGGTAGAAGTGAATCCGCAACCTGATTGGCCTACAGGAGAGTCTTGGAATTAGCCAATCACGTGGGGCCCAGTGTGTAAATAATGTATATAAAGCAGACGTTCTGGGGGAACTTTCATTCCTTCTCACCACTATGAGCTGAATAAGGAGCATGAAATCCACTCTCCACTCCGAGAATACTTCAATGGCCTTAAGGAGGAAACAGGCTCAGGTCTTGCAAGCCCCAGACCCATGCCTTCTGCGTCCACCCACATACAGAAGCATTTCCCTCCTGTTCCTGTTCTCTGGCTCCACCATTTGAGGCAGCAGTGCTTCTGAATACAAGAGGCTGGAAAGCCCAGGAGGGGAGAGGTCTCTTGCGTTGTTCTGCACTGTGAGAACCAGAGGCTGGACTAGATGGGCCACTGGCCTCATCCAGCAGGCTCCTCTTATGTTCTCACGAGCAAACTAACGTGGCTTCTCCTCTGGGGATACGTAAAGGTAAAGGGACCCCTGATCATTAGGTCCAGTCGCGGATGACTCTGGGGTTGGCGCTCATCTCACTTTATTGGCCAAGGGAGCTTCCGGGTCATGTGGCCAGCAGGACTGAGCTGCTTCTGGCGAACCAGAGCAGCGCACAGAAACACCGTTTACCTTCCCACTGGAGCGGTACCTATTTATCTACTTGCATTTGACATGCTTTCAAACTGATAGGTTGGCAGGAGCTGGGACCGAGCAATGGGAGCTCACCCCATCACGGGGATTCAAACCGCCAACCTTCTGATCAGCAAGTCCTAGGCTCTGTGGTTTAACCCACAGCGTCACCTGTGTCCCTCCTCTGGGGATAGCCATTCTGCAAATGCTGCTTTGTTTTGCTGTGGCCATTGCTCCCACCAGCACCTTATCCTGCCTAAAGGTAAAGGTAAAGGTCCCCTGCCCATACGGGCCAGTCGTGTCCGACTCTAGGGTTGCGCGCTCATCTCGCTCAAGAGGCCGGGAGCCGGCACTGTCTGGAGACACTTCTGGGTCACGTGGCCAGCGTGACGAAGCTGCTCTGGTAAACCGGCACCAGAGCAGCACACGGAAACGCCATTTACCTTCCCGCTATGAAGCGGTACCTATTTATCTACTTGCACTTAGGGGTGCTTTCGAACTGCTAGGTGGGCAGGAGCTGGGACCGAACGACGGGAGCTCACCCCGCCACGGGGATTTGAACCGTCGACCTTGCGATCAGCAAGTCCTAGGCACTGAGGTTTTACCCACAGCGCCACCCGCCTCCCTACTTATCCTGCCTGGTTCCTTTAAAAAAAAAAACCGACCTTCCTAGGGGATTGGACACATCCACAGAACTGAAGGTAGAAAGAATTGAAGAAGCCCTAAAAAGCAAGTTACTGCCGGTTCCAAAAACAGTTCTGCACGGCAGCCAGTCCTCTTTGCTTTCCACGATGGACTCCCTATGTCTTGAGGGCATCTGCCTCGACTTCTTCTGCCCCGGCCAGTTCTGCTGAGAAGATACAATCACGAGCTCCTTCTAGCAGCAGAGACCCCTCCAGGATTCCAGTTCCAATACCCATGGAGAAGCTGTGAACATCCTCTAATAAATCTGGAAACGAGGAATTGTTTCTGCCCTAACACAGCAGCTGGTTGGAGGCTTTATTTTTTATTTTATTTTATTTTTTGGCCTCCCGTTTCCTAGCTCATCACTCCCCGTTCCAGCAGAACTGAGTGTCAGCCCAGTGTTGGGGTGATGACCATGGTTTCACCCGTTGCCAGCAAAAGCTTTTTCACTCCACTCCATAACAGACGAGACAAAGATAAAGCGGCAGCTGTCAGAGGCTCCTGGGGCACCGTAATTATGAAAATATTATTTTCTGTTTCTGCAGCAGTATTTTCCGCCAGAGATCCAGCGCTCTCCCTTTCTCTCCCCCCCTCCCTCCCCCAGCCTCCCCTCCCAAATCTCATCATTGTGCGAGAATCGGTGGCCATGATGCAATCTAAAGAACAAAGATGGAGAGAGAGGAATTAAATGAGGCTGTCCGTAATGTTACATCTTAAATATCTTTCCCAGGCTCCTCTTTTATGTAGTTATGGAACATTAAAAACGGGAGCATCATTATGCACCGCGCGAATCTCCCGGGCCATTTTTCTTTCTGACACCTCGAGTCATACATTAAGCCTGGAAAACAGTCTTCTCCATTACGCGGCAAAATGAGATGCTGTTGAGTTTTAAAGTACAGCCGGGCGACTGTGAAAAGGGGTGGGAGCTCAGGGGCTGATTGCTCACCAAAGCACCTGTCCTTTTCCAGAATCTCTGGTGCCTTTCACGACTGCGAAGCATAGAGACACTGTCCCTCCCTTCGGTGTCAACAAGAGAGCTCAGCTGATCAGTGTCAGAAGATGCCTTGGACAACCATTTGTGGGGCGACTGGCCAATTAATTAGGGAATCTTGCCATTATGCCACAAAGTGATATTCTTCAATAGAAACTGTTATATGTTGGGGGAGGCAGTCTGGATGCTCCCTGTGGGCCATTTCCCGGCCCATGATCCTCTATCTGTGAGGTTGGGCTCCCTAAATGAAACCTGCTGAACCAGCCAGACCAGTTTCTTTGTAAGATAATTGCCCTAGCTGTCCAGTTGAGTACTGCCGTTTACATTTTTACATTACCTCGGTCCAGTATACCTGAAGGAGCGTCTCCACCCCCATCATTCTGCCCAGACACTGAGGTCCAGCGCCGAGGGCCTTCTGGCGGTTCCCTCCCTGCGAGAAGCCAAGTTACAGGGAACCAGGCAGAGGGCCTTCTCTTTTTTTTTAAATAATATTTTTTATTGGTTTTATGAAATACAGAAAAAAGAATAAAGAGCATATTATAAAAGTAGAAAATGAAAGTTACAAATTTTCTTATTCTTTTTTCCAAATCTACTGGACTTCCCCGCGTCCTCTCAACCCTGCATTCTCTGTAATACATAACATCTGCAATTTGTTAACTTGTTTCAGAGGGCCTTCTCGGTGGTGGCACCCGCCCTGTGGAACACCCTCCCAGCAGATGTCAAGGAAATCTACAACTACCTGACATTTAGAAGACATCTGAAGGCAGCCCTGTTCAGGGAAGTTTTTAATGTGTGACATTTTAATGTATTTTTAATCTTTGTTGGAAGCTGCCCAGAGTGGCTGGGGAAACCCAGCCAGATGGGTGGAGTATAAATAATATATTATTGTTGTTGTTGTTGTTGTTGTTGTTGTTGTTGTTGTTGTTGTTGTTGTTGTGATATAAGTTGCGCTGTTGTCATAGAGACAGATGGCTTGGCCTTTTCCCACCACACCTGTCTGGATGCCACATCATCCTAGGATAGAGAACAATAGGCCAAGGGGGACTGTGAGAGAGAGAGCTCTGGCTGATCATAGACTCATAAAATTAGAGAGTTGGAAGGGACCCCGAGGGTCATCTAGTCCAACCCCCTGCAATGCAGGAATCTCAACTAAAGCATCCATGACAGATGGCCACCCAACCTCTGCCTTAAAAGCCTCCAAGGAAGTCCACCACCTTCCACGGGAGTTCATCAGAACCACCTTTCTTGTAACTTGATGCCCTTGGTTCAGCTTGTTCCATCTTCCCTGTGAAGATATGGTGATGCTGGAAACTGAAGACCCCGAGGCTTGCATGGCTGTTTGCTGAACCCAAGGCCATGGCTTGAGGATCTCCTTGGGAACCTAGTAGACAGGCAAGGTCTGTTGGGGTGTTCCTGCTGTGAGCTTCTCCATGCTAGGCTCAGGTTGTACTTATGTGAAAATGAACATATCTCCTAAATTCAGGTACTTAGCCGTGTTGGTCTGATGCAGAATAAATACATACACACATACACACAGTGGTACCTCGGGTTTAGAACTCAATTCGTTCCAGAGGTCTGTTCTTAACCTGAAACTGTTCTTAACCTGAGGTACCACTTTAGCTAATGAGGCCTCCAACTGCCACCGCCGCACGATTTCTGTTCTCATCCTGAAGCAAAGTTCTTAACCCAAGGTACTATTTCTGGGTTAGCGGAGTCTGTAACCTGAAGCGTCTGTAACCCGAGGTACCACTGTAATACCTTTATTGGCAGCAGAGAGCATTGTTGGCTGCCCAGATTTATGCCACAAGGTGCCATAGGAAGGCACTGGACATAGTAAAAGATCCATCGCATCCTGGTCACTGTCTCTTCGAGCTCCTGCCGTCGGGACGGAGATACAGGACGATGAAGACAAGAACGAGCCGTCTCAAGAACAGCTTCTTCTCCAGAGCGATCTCGGCCCTGAATGGGAAGCCTGGACTTTGAAAATCATCTAATCTTCCTTGCTGTATTATACTGTATTGTTTTAATTAGTGTTTTTATAGTTGTTTTGATTTTGTGTGGAGTGCCCTACCTGGGTGGATGGAGCAGCCAAGTAATTTTGCTGTCCCTGAGAGGGGGCAATAACAATAAAAATATGATTATTATAATTATTATTATTATTATTATTATTATTATTATTATTATTATTATTGTTGTCAATGTACAACCTACAGCCTCCTTCCCCTCCCCACAAACACTCAATCTCATTGCACTCTGTGTGCTTGTCTCACAACACACCAACCCCGAAAGTCAGTTGCACTATATTATTTTCCGTTCAGCAGCCTAACAGCCCACAGATAGAAACTGTTTCTTAGCCTGTTGGTACGACTGATTCTACTTCTGTATCTCATTTTCATGGTATCTGAAGAAGCATGCATGCACACAAAAGCTCATACCTTAGTTGGTCTCTAAGGTGCTACTGGACAATAACTCCTAAAGATATCACGGTCTCCACTGACTTTCATCCCAAGAAAACCAAGGCCTCTGTCCAAGGTTTCTGACTGTGGATCTTCCCAGCCTGGAGATCCTATCAGGGAGTTTCTGCATGCAAAACACATGCTCTGTTGCTGTTCTATGGCACTTTTGCCCTGTATATGTTTGGGAAAGGCCATAGCTCAGCTGTGCAACATCTACCTTGCATGCAGACAGTCCCAGGTTCAGGTAAGGCTGGTGATGTATCCCATCTGAAATCCTGGAGAGCTGATGCCAGTCAGAGCAGGCAATACTGTGTTAGATGGACCAGTGGTTTTATGTTGTTGTTGTTTGGTCGTTTAGTCATTTAGTCGTGTCCGACTCTTCGTGACCCCATGGACCAGAGCACGCTAGGGCCTCCTGTCTTCCACTGCCCCCCGCAGTTTGGTCAAACTCATGCTGGTAGCTTCGAGAACAACGTCCCACCATCTCGTCCTCTGTCGTCCCCTTCTCCTTGTGCCCTCCGTCTTTCCCAGCATCAGGGTCCTCCAGGGAGTCTTCTCTTCTCATGAGGTGGCCAAAGTACTGGAGCCTCAGCTTCACAATCTGTCCTTCCAGTGAGCACTCAGGGTTGATTTCCTTCAGAATGGAGAGGTTTGATCTTCTTGCAGTCCATGGGATTCTCAAGAGTCTCCTCCAGCACCATAATTCAAAAGCATCAATTCTTCAGTGATCAGCCTTCTTGATGGTCCAGCTCTCACTTCCATGCATCACTACTGGGAAAACCATAGCTTTTACTATACAGACCTTTGTTGGCTACTTTTTAAGATGCTGTCTAGGTTTGTCATTGCTTTTCTCCCAAGAAGCAGGCATCTTTTAATTTCATGGCTGCTGTCAACATCTGCAGTGATCACGGAGCCCAAGAAAGTAAAATCTCTCACTTCCTTCAATTCTTCCCCTTCTATTTGCCAGGAGGTGATGGGCCCAGTGGCCATGATCTTCGTTTTTTTTGGTGTTGAGCTTCAGACCATATTTTGCACTCTCCTCTTTCACCCTCATTAAAAGGTTCTTTAATTCCTCCTCACTTTCTGCCATCAAGGTTGTGTCATCTGCATATCTGAGGTTGTCGATATTTCTTCCGGCAATCTTAATTCCGGCTAGGGATTCATCCAGCCCAGCCTGATGAATTCTGCATATAAGTTAAATAAGCAGGGAGACAATATACAGCCTTGTCGTACTCCTTTCCCAATTTTGAACCAATCAGTTGTTCCATATCCAGTGGTTCTTAGTCAGTGTAAAACAGGGGTGTGTGTGTGTGTGTGTGTGTGTGTGTGTGTGTGTGTGTGTGTGTTTAGGGGCTCCAACATTTGTTTTATTTTCCTGCATTCTTCCCTTTAACAGTCTGAATCAAGGCTGGAGACAGGTGGCTATTGGTTCAGACAATGAAGTTGCTTTTAAAAAAATAAAATGGTTGTGGCTCACCAAACGCGCCGTCGCATTTTTGCAGCTGGCGTACAGGTCCACCAGGTTTTTGTCTTGCTTCAGAAGCCTGCCAAACCTCTTTGATCGGAAGCAGCTGCTCAACACAAAGAGGCAGGCAGCCCAGGAAGAGAAGGAGGATCTCTCAAAACACTTTTGATTCTATTATAAACAATTGTTTAAAACCGTTTAAAAAATTTTTTGCTAGTAAAGAAGGTGGCTGCTGTTCTGGTGCTGATTTAAAAAGCCAAGCACATACGTTGGACAAAAAAGGCAGGCAGTTTGCTTTGGACCTGAAAAAGCCCAATTGACAAAATAAGAAATGATTTATAAGCATCAATTACAGAGGAACAAGCGTTACATTGCTCTTAATAGTTACTCCAAGCACATTAAGGGAGGCGAGTCTCGCTCACTCCTGTTGCCTACTCTCATATTTTATAAATGTAAAACATCGCCAGTGACCTTCCCCTTCGTAGTCGAAAGATACCAGCTAAGCCGAAGAATTTGTGAAGCAGAGAGCAGGGGCCACTAAAATATGGCCCAGATCCTATCAACAAGCCCCACTAATTCACCAGAAGGAAATCCGGTCAGAAATATTAAAGGCCACTGTCCAGGACAAGCGATCTTGTGCTTGCAAATAATTCGCTTTGCAACCCACAGTTCACCTCGACCTGCAAAGTGTGTCACTGATAACGTGGCACAAATACATATGTACAGACACACTCCACTGTACTACTAAATAAACTTTGCAGGAGTCTGCCAAACAGGGGTCAAGATCGTTCTCTTTCTGCACACCGTGGCCGGCAGAAAAATGGCAGGAAATATCGTGCACTATTTCGTGATACTTGGTGGTTCTATATCATAGAATTGTAGAATGGTAGAGTTAGAAGGGACCCACTATGTTCATCTAGTCTAACCCCTTGCAAGGTGTTGTTGTTGTTGTTTAGTCATTTAGTCGTGTCCGACTCTTCGTGACCCCCTGGACCAGAGCACGCCAGGCCCTCCTGTCTTCCACTGCCTCCCGCAGTTTGGTCAAACTCATGCTGGTAACTCCGAGAACACTGTCCCACCATTTCGTCCTCTGTCGTCCCCTTCTCCTTGTGCCCTCCATCTTTCCCAACATCTTCTCATCAGGCGGCCACAGTATTGGAGCCTCAGCTTCAGGATCTGTCCTTCCAGTGAACACTCAGGGCTGATTTCCTTCAGAATGGACATCTTTGATCTTCTTGCAGTCCATGGGACTCTCAAGAGTCTCCTCCAGCACCAGAATTCAAAAGCATCAATTCTTTGGCGATCAGCCTTCTTGATGGTCCAGCTCTCACTTCCATACATCTCTACTGGGAAAACCATGGCTTTAACTATACGGACCTTTGTTGGCAAGGTGATGTCTCTGCTTTTTAAGATGCTGTCTAGGTTTGTCATCGCCTTTCTCCCAAGAAGCAGGCGTCTTTTAATTTCATGACTGCGGTCACCATCTGCAGTGATCATGGAGCCCAAGAAAGTAAAATCTCTCACTGCCTCCATTTCTTCCCCTTCTATTTGCCAGGAGGTGATGGGACCAGTGGCCATATCTTCGTTTTTTTATGTTGAGCTTCAGACCATATTTTGCGCTCTCCTCTTTCACCCTCATTAAAAGGTTTGTCTTTGTCTATGGAGTTTTCTTGGCAGGGATACTGGAGTGGCTTGCCGGTTCCTGCTCCAGGTGGATCACGTTTGGTCAAAACTCTCCACTATGACCTGTCCATCTTGGGTGCCCTTCTTGGCATAGCTCATAGCTTCTCTGAGTTACTCAAGCCCCTTTGCCACGGCAAGGCAGTGATACAATACAGGGATCAGTCTAATTCTGCCAAGATGTTTCCTTTTATTCCCTAGTTTTCTAAATATTCTTTAAAGATTCTCCAACCCTTATAGACTTTTTGATTATTCGTTTGAAGGAGATTCTTCTTGGCACCGGCTCTTTGTAATTGCCAGGCTGAGCCCCATTCATAATTCTTTCCTTGGGTCTCTGCTCTCAACAAGATTAGAGAACTGCATTTAGTTTCATTTCAGCCACCGGCATCAATATTTATTAACAATTCATTTAGGCTTTTAATGCTCTGCGCATTTTGAACGTTATGGCTGGGATCTGTATTTATTGCTTTGGCTGGACTGGGGAAAGCGTTTTTATGCAGGGGCCGCTGCAGAAGGAACAGCAGTGAATGTCAGCCAGGCCATTCTGGGGGTTTCTGGGGCAGAACCAGCACCTTGAATTGTCTCCAGAAGAGAATGAGGACCCAGTGCAAAAGACAGAACAAAACTCTGTGGTGTGTGATATCCGCAATGCCATGTGTGGGGTTCTTGATCCAAGTTTTTCTCTGGTTTGGTGCTAAGAATTACTCATCCTCTGAAAAGAAACTTCCAGAGCACCCAATTTTAAAGTCATTTTTAGTCCCTACAAACTTGTTGTTGTTGTTGTTGTTGTTTAGTCATTTAGTCGTGTCCGACTCTTCGTGACCCCATGGACCAACACACCAGGCCCTCCTCTCTTCCACTGCCTCCCTCATGCTGGTAGCTTCAAGAACACTGTCCCACCATCTTGTCCTCTGACGTCCCCTTCTCCTTGTGTCCCTCCATCTTTCCCAACATCAGGGTCTTTTCCAGGGAGTCTTCCCTTCTCATCAGGTGGCCACAGTATTGGAGCCTCAGCTTCAGGACCTGTCCTTCCAGTGAGCACTCAGGGCTGATTTCCTTCAGAATGGAGAGGTTGGATCTTCTTGCAGTCCATGGGACTCTCAAGAGTCTCCTCCAGCACCATAATTCAAAAGCATCCATTCTTCGGCAATCAGCCTTCTTGATGGTCCAGCTCTCACTTCCATACATCACTACTGGGAAAACCATAGCTTTAACTATATGGGCCTTTGTTGGGAAGGTAATGTCTCTACTTTTTCTGAAGCAGCTAGATTAGGCCAAAAGGGCCCATCTAGTGCAGGATCCTGTTCTCACAAAGGGGCAGCCAAGGAAAGAGATTGTGACTAAACATTAAGAAGAACTTTGTGAGGGCAAGAGCTGCTAAACGGTGGAATGGACTCTCAAGGAAGATGGTGGACTCTCCATCCTTGGAGGTTTTTAAGCAGAGGTTGGAGGACCATCTGTCATGGATGCTTTCGCTGAGATTCCTGCAATCCAGGGGTTGGACTAGATGACCCTCAGGGTCCCTTCCAACTTTACAATCCTATCCTTTGAAGCCACTATGCACCCTTGCATTTCCCAGCAACTGGGAATTATTCAAGCTTTGATCGTTCAGTCTGACTCTCCTGTTTCAATTGCTGTGTTGTTGTAACAGGAATGCTATGTTATTCTGCAGTGAGAAGTGAGGTTACAGGGAACCAGGCAGAGGGCCTTCTTGGTGGTGGCGCCTGCCCTGTGGAACGCCCTCCCACCAGATGTCAAGGCAATAAACAACTATTTTTTTTTAAAAAAAGACAACTGATTATTATTATTATTATTATTGGAATTTTCAGGCTTTTTTTCCATCAGAACTTTCCAGAAGTCCGTTCCAGCACCTCTCAGGTGAAGGAGAACGAGGGAGGTGTTCTTGGTGAGTTCCATCACCCTTTTTTCTTGTAAAATAGCACTGGGGATATTTATATATGTTAGAGTGGCTGGTTTGTAGACTTTATAAACCACTTAGGTGCCTTTTTTGGCATTAAATCATATATTAAATAACAACAAGGTTATACGTCCTCCAAACTTGAAGGTAGCACAGACAACCGTCGTGACCAGGTCTTACCCTCCGTGAATTTGCATGTCGTCGTGCAGTTGTGAAACCACCGTGAGAGCTGTTGAACTTTAAGATGCTCTTTTGAAAATTAAAAAAGAGAGAAGCAGATAATTAATATATATATAAAATAGTCTTCACCACGGAAGACTTTGACGGATGTCGGCTGGAGCCGGATCCTGACAGGCAAGGGGAATGAGCAATGGCGTTGCAGCTCTAAAGACATTATGTTGCAAATGCTGTTTATTTTCTGTCAGCTCTAAACTACGCAGTAAATAACACATTATAAAAGACATCCAGAAATAACATTAGGCTCAAATGGAACCATCCATTACTCCTCTCCTTTCTCAAGCCTTTTAGGAGATACTTTGTTGTTCTCTGAAGTATCGCCACTTATTTTGCTCCTCGTCGATTGTTTTCCCCTAAAGACACTCTCTTGTTTGCTGCGATGCTCCCAGGCCACTTGCAAAAAGGAAGGAAGCGAAGAGGGGAAAGGCACACGAGCATCCCAAGATGAAACGAGGCTAGAACAATATTTAGAAGCCTTCCCCCTCCTCCTCCTTTCATCAGGAATTGGATTTAGACTACGACATGTCTTTGATTCTCTGAGAAAGCACTCTTGTGAGTGTCTCTCTCTCTCTAAAAACCAGAAAATACACAGAAGTTTGCTAAAGGAGGCCTCTCTTTGGCAACAGCAGCGACAACAGCTTGGGGCCAGGATCCTTGAAGGATTCGGCAGGTGCTTGGGGGGTCCCTAAGGATCATCTAGTCCAAGCCCTTTGAAAAGCAGGAATCACAGTTTCTGGGAGGCTGCTATTTGCAAATGGGGTTTGGTCTCAACCCTGCAAATCTGGGCTGCAGATTTGGGAGGTCTTGTGCAAGAAAGTGAGGTGGAATTTGTGTTACAATGGTACCTTGGGTTAAGGACTTAATTCATTCTGGAGGTCCGTTCTTAACCTGAAACTGTTCTTAACCTGAAGCACCACTTAACCTGAAGCACCACCGCCGGAGCACGATTTCTGTTCTCATCCTGAAGCAAAGTTCTTAACCCGAGGTACTATTTTGGGGGTTAGCAGAGTCTGTAACCTGAAGTGTCTGTAACCTGAGGTACCACTGTAAATCCATTTTTAATGTAATAATAATAATAATAATAATTTATTATTTATACCCCGCCCATCTGGCTGAGTTTCCCCAGCCACTCTGGGTGGCTCCCAATCAAGTGTTAAAAACAATGCAGCATTAAATATTAAAAGCTTCCGTAAACAGGGCTGCCTTCAGATGTCTTTTAAAGATAAGATAGCTACAGGGTGCCACTACTGAGAAGGCCCTCTGTCTGGTTCCCTATAACCTCACTTCTTGCAATGAGTGTCCGGGCTGAACGATGGGGGTGGAGACGCTCCTTCAGGTATACAAGACCAAGGCCATTTAGGGCTTTCAAGGTCAGCACCAACACTTTGAATTGTGCTCGGTAACGTAATGCAGTGCCTTTTTCCTTAATTTTTTTTTAAAATTAGGGGTACTCTCGTTTCCTACTCATATTGAAATACTGCCCCTCAATGAGGCCAAACTTAGATTCACAAAATGTTTAGGGGTATGCATACCCCGGCGTCCTCCCATGAAAAAAGCACTGAGGTCATGTAAGCAAGAATAGGACCTGACCACAAAACTGGTAAGAACCAGTTAAAGAGGAAATTCATGGCTGCCTGTTATAGCAAAAAAATAACTCCATATAATGTACGATGAGGGTTCTGGGTGTATGGTAAAAAAGAAAAAAAGTTGAGTAAATTGCATTTCAAGGACTGTAGCAGGATGAGAGAGAGTACGGTGGCAGAAAGTGGTTGGGTAGAGGATGAACAGCTAAGATTGGCAGCGGCGTAGCGTGGGTTGTCAGCACCCGGGGCAAGGCAAGTAATTTGCGCCCCTAAGCCCTAACCTGCCGCCGCTGCCAGCTTCTTCTTGCTGCTGCCTGGTCTGGTCGGGTGTGGTTCTCTCCCGCGCTGAGCGCTGCGCTGGGTGGCCGCTGCACTGTCCCTCCCCCAGATCGTCCCTCCCTCGCTCTCTCTCCGCTCCGCACCGCAATGCACGCCTGGCACCCTCCCCCTCCACAGTGGGCAGCGACCCGGCAGCTCGGATCGGATTTGCACAGCCAGCACTGCAGTGAGAGAGAGTGAGTGAGCCAGGTAGGGGCAGAGAGCTGCGAGTGCGAGCGCGCCCCCCCAAATGTTGCGCCCGGTGTGGCTGGCCCCCCCCCTGCACCCCCCGTGCTACGCCACTGAAGATTGGATATATTTATTCTATATAGTGTATTTTCTAGCGTTAACGCTCTTGCAGAGTCTTTGAACTCTGTCCTGCAGTGTATTGCTGAATAAAGTCTGAATGACTGGAAATCTGGTGTGAGCCAGAATTTTCCCCGCAAAAGATCAAGACCTCCTGCGGAAAGGAAAGCGACTTAAGAAGGCATGAGAGCAGGGCATTCCAACACTATGTCCTTGGCAACATTTAACGGGGCAAAAGGGAAGTGTGGATGAGGGCCCAGTGGGTAGAGCAGCCCCAGGCGGCATCTCCAGGTAGAGAACCCCATCTCAGATCCTGGAAACCTGCTGACAGTCTGTGTGGCAATACAGTGTTGGGTGGACCAACAATCTCACTCAGAAGAAGGCAGCTTTCTATGTTCCTATGGAGGCAGGATGCAACCCCAAAGGGCATCAACAGAGGCACTGATCCTCAAATGTTGAACCAGTAGGGAGGGCATCTGTGGATAGGAGCATCCTGGGGGTCTCTGGGTGCCCCTCCAAGCTGCTGTGGCCCCCTCGTGAGACCTGATATGATGGCCTGGGATTCAGACTCGGATGCTGAACCTGAGGGATCCCAGCCTGCACAGGATTCCCTGCCTCCAGATCCAGCTGAGCCGGGGCTGGGGCCTGAGCCTGAAGGGTCCTCAGCTGTGCTGGATCCTCAGGTGCAGGCACCAGCTGAGTCTGCTCTGACTCCTGAGGTGATGGAGGACCCATTGCCTGCAGGTGCTCCACTCTCAGCCCCGTCAGGGGAAGCTGAGGTTGCCTCTGGGTCCGGTAACCCTCCAGCCTCTCCTGAGCTGAAGAGGCTCAGGGCAGAGAGGCAGAGGGAACTAAGTTCCCACAGGAGGAGTGCTCGCCTCCAGGCCAGGAGAGGTGAGTCACCTGAGGATCGGGGCCACCCTATGCCTCGGGGCAGATATAAGCCAGCCAGCCCCAGTCCCAGGTTGCGGGAGCAACACCATTGGTTGTCAGTTCCTGCCTACACCCTGTCCTGCTATCCTGCCGGAGCTCCTGACCTCACCCGACTATCTGCCCTGCATCCAGCTTCAACTTTTACGGACTGCCTCCATACTGCACCTTTGACCTCGGACTGGACTCAGACCTCGCCTCTCGGTTAGCCCACGGGACCAGCACACCTGCTCTGCCCCCTCCTCAAGTTCTTTGTCCTGGCTAAAGCATGTCTTTCTGGCTTGCCCTCTTTATAAAGACTTGAGGAATGAGATTATCGCCCCTCTTTTATTGTCCATTCTGGTCACCCAGCCACTGCCACAGTGTCCTTTCTCTTGGCAGATCAAGATGAGCAGGTGACAGCAAAGGCTGAAAGGTTTTTAGCTGGGGCAATCAGAATAAGGTCCACTGTTTGACTACAGTGGTATCTCGGGTTACAGACACTTCAGGTTACAGACTCTGCTAACCCAGAAATAGTACCTCGGGTTAAGAACTTTGCTTCAGGATGAGAACAGAAATCGCACAGCAGCGGCACGGCGACAGCAGGAGGCCCCATTAGCTAAAGTGGTGCTTCAGGTTTAGACCAGTTTCAGGTTAAGAACGGACCTCCAGAACGAATTAAGTACTTAACCTGAGGTACCACTGCATTGATTCAAAACCCTAAAATGTATTTTATATAATTGACTTTTTATTTCTATTATTTGTATATCGTACTGTTGCTTTATTGCTATGTCCGATGGCTGTCGCAAATAAAAAATCATTCATTCATTCACTGTCCTGGCTAAAGCATGTCCTTCAATTGGGATAATCATAGAATTGTAGAATTGGGAGGGACCCCAAAGCATCTCTAGTCCAACCCAGCCTCCCCTGCAATGCAGGAATCAAGCAAAACAGAAGAAACCCTCTGGCTTGCCTCAGTGGAGGATGGAGAGATGTGATTGGATGTGTGCAGAAACCCAACTTTGGCGGGGCTGGGATGCCGCCTAGGCAACAAAGGTAAGAATGACATGTGTTGCTCCGCCCATTCTCACCTCTGGCCCCACCCACCATTCTGCAAACCCCACCAAAGGCGGCCTTGCTCTGTTTGGATCTGGGCCTTTGTCTTACACATCCGAAGAAAAGAGAGAGAAAAAAACTCTTGCATCTCTTGGGGATTCCGTTTGGGGGAAAGGGAAGAGGAGCAGCCCCCTTGGCTGGGTGAAAAACGTCCAAAAGTTGAACCTGCCTGGCCAGAAACGAGCGGTTTTCCTGAGAAAAAGAGAGCGAGACGTTCCCATTGCTATGGGCAGCCTGTCGCCTGCTCTCCCCTGCCGACCGCAGTGCTCTGTGGCGGCGTTATTTAATTTTAATCCACCGAGAGAAAAGGGCAAACTCCCTGACCTTTTAGGGGGAGTCGTTAGCCTGACGGCTGACAAGCAGTCAGCACTAATTAGCATAAGTTACCATCTTGGTCTGAAGAGTTCCTTCATTAGCATCGCGGGGTCAGTTTCTATTTTTGCTCCGTCTTGGCAGACTGCAGACAGAATCGCAGATGAAGACGTACGTTGGGCTTCTCGGTCTGGCGGCAGGAATTTTTGTGGGCGAGACGCAAAGGGGCACGGCTGCAGTGGTTGCCGCAGCTCATAGGCAGGCCAAGCTGGCCCTCTCAGGGACTGAGGTGGTGAGGCAGATTGTGGGCACCCCTGCGGAAGTGCAGAAGCAAATTCAGAAGTGCAGGATCAGAAGAACCAAGGGAGAGCCCGCTGGATCATTCATGTGGTGGCCTGGGACTCGGACTCGGAACCAGAGGAGTCTCAGTCCACACTGGATCCTCTGCCTCAGGCATCATCTGAACCAAGTCTGGGGCCTGATCCTGAAGAGTTGCAGTCTGCACAGGTTCCCCTGCAACAAGCACCAGCTGGGCCAAGTCAGGGGCCTGAGCCTGCCCTGGCTCCAGATGCAGGGATGACCTCATCGCCTCCAGCTGGGCCATCACTTACAGCTGCTCCACTACCAGTTGAGTCAGGGGAGGCTGAGGCAGCCCCTGGGTCTAGTAACCCACTGACGTCTCTGAAGCTGCAGAGACTGAGGTCTGAGAGAAGGAGAGACCTGAGGACTCACAGGAGGAGTGCTTGGGCGAGACAGGGAGTCGAGTCGCTGGGGGATCAGGACCGGCCATTACCCCGACAAAGATGAAAGGCTGTTGGACCCCACCCCAGGTTACGGGAGCAACATTGCTGTTTGCCAGATCCTGGCTGAGATCCTGTGCCTGACCTTGCCTGGTTTCCTGCCTCGTGTCCTGCCTTGGCCCTGTCAGACTGTCTCTTCACGGAACCCTTGGATTCGGGACTGGACCTGGACCGTGGTTCTCGGGTTACCCCCGGGCCCAGCACAATTCAGTCCAGTATCCTGGTCACAGCAGTCACAGCACTCAACCAAGATTGGGAAATCAGCCATTTCCCCAGCCAAGGAAGAATGGGCGAAGGAAGATGTACATCAGGAAGAAGGGGGAAAGAAAGATCTTCCCCAGAATCTGCTGCCCCTGTGGGTCAGTTCCGTCTCCTTGCCCCATGGGTGGACTGGCCGTGACGCTCTTCCTCCCCAATTGTGTGCCGCAGTGTTTTTGAATTCCAGTTACTGGAAACCACAGGAGGGAAGAATCCTGTTCGTGGGTTTCCCACAGACAGCCATCTTCAGATATCTCAAGGGCTGTCACATGGAAGATGGAGCAAGCTTGTTTTCTCCTGCTCTGGAGGGGAGGACTTGAACCATTGGCTTCAAGTTACAGAAGAAGAAGAAGAGGAGGAGGAGGAGGAGGAAGAGGGAGAGGAGGAGGAGGAGGAAGAGGAAGAGAAGGAGGAAGAGGAAGAGGAAGAGGAAGAGGAGGAGGAGGAGGAGGAGGAGGAGGAGGAGGAGTTTGGATTTGATATCCCGCTTTATCACTATCCTCCCCCACAACAAACACTCTGTGAGGTGAGTGAGGCTGAGAGACTTCAGAGAAGTATGACTGGCCCAAGGTCACCCAGCAGCTGCAGGTGGAGGAGCGGAGATGCGAACCCAGTTCACCCAATTATGAGTCCACCGCTCTTAACCACTACACCACGCTGGCTCTCAGGAAAGGAGATTCCGTATAAACATCAGGAAGAACTTTCTGACCATCAGAGTTGTTGGACGGTGGAACGGTCTCCCTCAGGAGGTGGTGGACTCTCCCATTCCTTGGAGATTTTCAAGCAGAGGTTGGATGGTCACCTGTCATGGATGCTTTTCTTGCAATTCCTGCATTGCAAGGGGTTGGACTAGATGACTCTTGGGGTCCCTTCCCGCTCTACAATTCTATGGTTCTATTATTCTAGGTCACTGTGAGAACAAAATGTTGGACTAGATGGGCCACTCGTCTCATCCACCAGGTTCTTCTTAGGTTCTTCTTGTTGTTGTTGTCTCTTTTCTAAACTACAGTGTCTCCAAGCTCTAACAGTACCCCTGGTCTCCTCGCTGGCCCAAATGGGACTAATTTAGCCAGCTAGCCCTGGTGATCACCTAATGTTTATTGGATGGATTTCCCCCTAAATTGATTTTTGAATTCTGAAATTATTGTTATCCACATTTTATACTGTATTTTATGCTGGTTTTTGTTGCATCAAAAATTGTTTTAAATTTGTTGTTAGCCGCCCTGAGCCCGGTCTTCTGAACCGGGAAGGGCGGGGTATAAATAAAAAAATATTTATTTATTATTTATTACAGGGACAGTGGCCCAGACCTCTTAGCAAGTGCATTTCTCAACTCAGAGTTCATATTCCTGAAGTCCAAACAGACCCACACCCCGAGATCAACGGAGCTTACTTCCAGGTAAGTGTGCGCAGAGTTGGGACCACTAAGCTCTTTCACCTTTCCAACCACAAAGTGTCTCTTGTTAGGCTTGGATCTGAAAGAGTAATAGATTTATGAAGGCAGCAGTTTTTATGCACTGTAGTCTACTTTGCTGCTGCCTCTCTTGAGTCTCTTGAGAGATCTGCTATTTCCCTGTGTAGATCTCCACATTAGACCTGCCACCTTCTCTGCAGTCCCTCTGCTCTGCAACGGAAGAAGCACATCTCCACGTCTGCCGCCGACTTAATATATGAAGGTGCTGGAGAATGTTTGCAAAGTGCGACTGGAAATATTTCAAAGCGGTTGCCATAAATCACCTCTAAGCTCGGTACAGAAGGCTAGTTTACTGCCGTCTAGGGATCCAGCTGAGATTTTGCTACTTCAGCCTGCGAGTGTTTCAGCGGAACTAACTCATGTTTACTGCTCCGGAGAATCTGAGGAACAAGACAACAAAATTTACTTCTTTTTGTTGTTGTTAAAAAAAGGAAAAACTTCTCTTGACCTTACAGAAACTGCTTTAATTGCTCTTTCCTTCCCCTTTTCAGAAAATAAATTATTGGCCTTCCTTTCCCCACCCACCCTCAACTCTCCGTGTTTGATGGCCTGTCTGTTCTACATGCCGATTAAAGTTACACTTCCTATAAAACTGTTTTATTTGGTGGGTAATTGTAAGTAGCAGCAGTGGCTCCTGTTTCCAAATGCCTTTCTTTATTATCTCCTTTTGGAAAGGTCTTAATATTTATGTGATTTACTGATCACTTAAAACGTCAGCCTGGCCATTAGGCGATACATTTCACTGCACGTTACCTAATTTTGCAGTACATAATTTCTTTATAAACAGACACATTGTGGTGAAACATTCATTAATCCCCCTTTTCCCACCCCCATTAGAAGGTGCACTTAGGAGACAGCGACGTTGTCGGGGTTTGCGAGTGATGAATGTCCTTCTTTGGCTCATGGCGAAAGGCATGATGGGACGTGGGCCAAGTGAGGCCCAAATGTATTCCATAATGGATGGCTGTGATTCGTGATGTGGCTGGGAGAGGGGGGGGGAGAGAAAGGAAGCACGTGGTCTTGGAGATCTCTTGGGTGGGTGCATCCAGACCCGGCAAATTATCAGTTTTTATTTTGTCTATTAGGCTTCGTGTGGGATGCAGTCCACTGAGAGCAGTCAAGTATAACATTCCTTGTTTTCCTAGAGCGGACATGCAGGGGAATATTTGGTCCAGCCAGTCGAAACTTCCTGTTCCTCCTGGCTGGAGCATCCTTCCTTTGCATGTGACTAAAGGTGGGCGTGACCTCACCTGTCCAGGTAACAAAAGGACGAGTCACACAGCACTCTCTCTCTCTCTTTTACTTCCTTCTTCGTTTGACCAGCTTCTAGCTAGGACTGCTCTGCTAGCTATCAGAAGCACTGGTATTATTCCCCCATATGGGGTCGGTCCACATGTACATATTTGTGACTAAGTCTGCCTTCAGGAATCCAACTGTGAACTGATGTAAGTAAACTTCTTTTATTGACTATTGAATGAGATTGTGGCGTCTTTATTCTTTTAAGAGGGATTCAAGGGAACTTACCAGGAACGAACAATTCAATCTAAGACAGATTGAATTGTATAATTGTGAGAGGCTCACACGAACCTGCAACCAGCTATCTGCTGTGCATGTAAAAAGGGGAAGGTAAACTCTCCTAAGTAAAGGGACTTACTAGCGCAAGTTAGGAAGGATATTAATAAACAATATATCCTCGCCTGCCACCCTGAACATTCCCACACATGGAACTTCATCTCCACGATCTGCCGCGGTGCCTCATTCTTCCTGCCAACGTTTGTTCAGGAACCGGGATGTCTTGAGAAGACAGATGCAAAGAATTCATCCAGCTTCTCCAAAATCTCCTTCTTCTGCTTTACAACTCCTGTTGAATCCCTTGTCTTCCAAAGTTCCAACCACCTCCCTGGACGGTTTCATGCTACTATTTCAAAAATGTCTTTGTTTCACCCCTTGCTGTATTTTTTTGGCCATAGCGGGAGTGGCGGTACTCCAAAGAGTGTGGGGCAGAGGCAGGGGTCCAGGAGAGGCGCCCAGGAAAGGGGCTCGATGATCTTTGGGGTCAGGGGAGTCCAAGACGGAGGAAGGTGTGCAGGATGTGACAGAAGAAGAAGAGGCTGTTCAGCTGACAGACGGGTCAGTAGACTCACAATCCCCATCTTCACCTTCCCCACTGCCTCCTAGAACCAGGAGGGACTTGAAGAGTGATGTCCATGCAGGAGAAGTCTCAGGTGCACAATCTGTCAGAGGAGGTTATATAAGCCAGAAGAGGGCAGGGTCTCCCTTTTATTGCTGCCTAGAGTCTAGAAGAGAGACACGGGTGGGTTAAACCACAGAGCGTAGGATTTGCCGATCAGAAGGTCGGCGGTTCGAATCCCCGCGACGGGGTGAGCTCCCGTTGCTCAGTCCCTGTTCCTGCCAACCTAGCAGTTCGAAAGCACCTGAAAGTGCAAGTAGATAAATAGGTACCGCTCTGGCGGGAAGGTTAACGGCATTTCCATGCTCTGCTCTGGTTCGCCAGAAGCAGCTTAGTCCTGCTGGCCACATGACCCGGAAGCTGTATGCTGGCTCCCTCGGCCAGTAAAGCGAGATGAGCACCGCAACCCCAGAGTCGGTCACGACTGGACCTAATGGTCAGGGGTCCCTTGACCTTTACCTTAGAGTCTAGAAGCATGTGCAAGTGTGTATCCTGAGCTGTTGTAAGTGCTTTTCTTGCCAATAAAGAGTTAAGTATCAGACATGTGCCTTCCTTGCATTCCTTTTCGTTCTCTTCATTTGGGCAATACGTCAGGGTTTTTTTTGAAGGAAACCACGTGGCTTCAAATAGCTTATTTGACTCTGCTTCTTAACCATTCTGGCATCCTCCTGGCATGATCTGCGGTAGACACGCTTGATTCAGCTTCTAATATTGTGTCCTTAAACAACTCCCAAGCGTCTTGGAGTGATTTGACCTTCTTGACTTTGCCTTTCAGCTTCCTTTTCACCAAATCCCCTCCTTGGGGGGGGGGGTGAGTTTCCTCTTTCGGGTGTGACTATGTTGAATTTTCTTGGCAACTGGACATCTACATGCATTTTAAACTTAATAGCGCCGTGGTCCATGTTCCCAGTTGGCTCAGTGACACTTCCATCTCGCACCGGGTCCTGGGCGCTGCAGCTGTAAGGCTTGGCAGGATGAAATGGCAAATGACGGGGATTCTGCTTATGTCAAGAACCATAAATAATCCCCCCACCCCAAAACAAACAAGGAAGATAAGCTTTCCATCTGTCATCCATCCTGTCGTTGGAGGAGAAACAATTCTGGACCCCCAGAGCTGTGGAACAAAGCGTTGCTCTGAGCTGGCCCCCGCCTGCCTCTTTGAAAGACACACTTTATGCTAATTTCTTTTGCACAACAGTGCCATTCCTCAGATCCCTTCAAAATCCATCATAACAGCAAGCAGAGCCGGCAGAAAACAAAAGGGAACATGAGAGTGGAGGAGCTGGCAGGGAAGGCAAGCGTTGCTCCCTATCTCCTGATTCCAGAACGAATGAACACTTAGGATTTGTCTGCTTTGATCCAGGTTTGGAAACAGAACCGATTCTTCTAACCGAGCACAGGCATGGGATCGCAGAATCAGAGAACTGTGGAGTTGGAAGGGAACCCAAAGGCCATCTAGTCCAACCCCCTTGCAATGCTGAAGGATCCCTGACGGGATCACTGAAGGAAGTTCCCGCAGAAATCACCAGGCAGATCCACTCCACTTCTCCGTGGGGAGGAGTTGCGGTGGACCGCGTGGCCACCCACTCTCCTCCAGGGGCGGGGGACGTAGTCCCGTGTTGCCCGGGGGATCCCGGCTGCGTCAGTGACCGGCCAGCCAATCCGCTGGTCGGGGGGCGTGGCCGGGGCCATTTAATCAGAGGCGTGAGCCAGAGGGCTTCCTCTTTGGCTCGCTTCCTCAATCTCCCACCCTCCTTCCCTATTTTGCAGGTTTTAGTCATTGGCCTTGCTATGGACCTCGGTTGGTCGCCGTTGAGGGGCCTGGTAGGAATTTTTCCACTTGGCAAATTGGCACAGTCCATTTGGTTTTTGCCTACCTTGTAGCAATCGTCACAACTTTCTTAGGGTTGCGGTTAGGCATTGTTTGACCTTGTTGGGGGGGGGAGGTGTGGCCATCACCTACCCCTCCAAGCTTAAGGGTATTCCGTTAAAGGAATCCAGGGGGGGGGATCTTGTCTGAAGCCCGGGTCGGGGGCTAGGGCCATGACATGACCCCCGACAGGAACACCAGGGGGAGCTTAAGTTGGCCTGCATCGACGAGGCACCCCCTTCCGGTGGTTTACCCTTACCGGACTCCCTGCATATCGGGCAGGCGTCAGATATAGTCCATTCAATGCCTAAGCCAATACCGCTCACATAACTCAATAAAGTTATGGCCAAAATTTGCCCAATAACATTAACCTAATATCTGTGTCCTTGTGTGTGTTATTTCCCATCGAGGGGGTTGCTTCGGGGTCTCGACACGCAACAGGGAACCATCTCACTTTGCACCTTCTTCACACACACATCTCTGCACCCCCGGGGTCCTCTCATTCCACCGTCAGCAACTGCTCATTCCTGAATGAAATTTGTGCACCAAATCCTGACCAGTCGTGGATGACTCTGCGGTTGCGGCGCTCATCTCGCTCTATTGGTCGAGGGAGCCGGAGTACAGCTTCCGGGTCATGTGGCCAGCAGGACTAAGCCACTTCTGGCGAACCAGAGCAGCGCATGGAAACGCTGTTTACCTTCCCGCCTGAGAGGTACCTATTTATCTACTTGCACTTTGACGTGCTTTCGCACTGCTAGGTTGGCAGGAGTTGGAACCAAGCAACGGGACCTCACCCCACCATGGGGATTCGAACCGCTGACCTTCTGATCAGCAAGCCCTAGGCTCTGTGGTTTAACCTGGTCACAACTGACCAGGTTTATTTAAAAAAACAAAACGAAGCAAGCCTACTTGCCTTGAATCAGGTGGAACAGCAAATGAGACGTTGGTCACAGCAGGAGTTGCAATAGAAGGAATTTGGTTTTTGTACATATTTTTGGTAGCAATGTTAGAAGGCACATCCTTGGCACTGAGCAAACATCAAATGGCATCCAATATTAAATATGAAACGGCAAGGGATGAAGTCAAGCCACTGGAGAAAGCACCAACTTGGCTGCAGGAGCTGCTGGTAAAAGGTAAAGGTACCCTGGACCATTAGGTCTAGTCGCAGACAACTCTAGGGTTGCGGCGCTCATCTCACTCTATAGGCTGAGGGAGCTGGCGTTTGTCCGCAGACAGCTTCCGGGTCATTGGGCCAGCATAACTAAGCCGTTTCTGGCGAACCAGAGTAGTGCACGGAAACGCCCGCCGGAGCAGTACCTATTTATCTATTTGCACTTTGACGTGCTTTCAAACTGCTAGGTTGGCAGGAGCTGGGACCGAGCAATGGGAGCTCACCCAGTTGTAGGGATTCGAACCGCTGACCTTCTGGTCAGCAAGTCCTAGGCTCTGTGGTTTAACCCACAGCACCACCCGCATCCCAATGGAGCTGCTGGAAGGAGGCATAAAAAGCACCATCCAACTGTCTTAGGGACTCCACTCTGTATTTGTGTAGGATTTACTCCTCCTTCTCCTCCTCCTCCTCCTCCTCCTTCTTCATCTTCTTTGGAATGCCCTCCCACCAGATGTCAGAGAACAACAACTACCAGACTTTTAGAAGACATCTGAAGACAGCCCTGTTTAGAGAAGCTTTTAATGTTTGCTGGATTACAGTATTTTAATAGTTTGTTGGAAGCCACCCAGAGTGGCTAGGGAAGCCCAGCCAGATGGGTGGGGTATGAATAATAAATTCTTCTTCTTCTTCTTCTTCTTCTTCTTCTTCTTCTTCTTCTTCTTCTTCTTCTTCTTCTAATTCTTCTAATTCTTCTAATTCTTCTAATTCTTCTTCTTCTAATTCTTCTTCTTCTAATTCTTCTTCTTCTAATTCTTCTAATTCTTCTTCTAATTCTTCTTCTTCTTCTTCTTCTTCTTCTTCTTCTTCTTCTTCTTCTTCTTCTTCTTCTTCTTCTTCTTCTTCTTCTTCTTCTTCTTCTGTGATCCCTCGTAGCCAAGTAAGATTGTCTTCCATAAAAACGGTTTTAACAATGAGTCCCTAAGTGACTGCGGAGGCCAGTTCTGGATCCCCATGTCCTTCCACAGTTGGGACATTGGTGTCTGGGGGGGAGTTCTTCCTGGTGTGGATTTGCCAAGCGTGCCTTCCTCTTAGCACGTTTCTCCCTTGCGTCCAGAGTTCGAGTATCTTCAAAGGGGAAGCTGAGGTTGCCTCTGGGTCCGGTAACCCTCCAGCCTCTCCTGAACTGCAGAGGCTCAGGGTTAGAGAGGTGGAGGGAACTAAGTTCCCGCAGGAGAAGTGCTCGCCTCCAGGCCAGGAGAGGCGAGTCACCAGAGGATCGGGGCCACCCAATGCCTCGGGGCAGATAAAAGCCAGCCAGCCCCAGACCCAAGTTGTGGGAGCAACATTGTTGGTAGCCTGTTCCTGCCTGCACCCTGTCCTGTTCTTCTGCCGGAGCTCCTGACCTCACCTGACTCCTTGCCCTGCATCCAACTTCAACGTCTTCTGACTGCCTCTATACTGCACCATCAACCTCAGACTGGATTCGGACCTCGCCTCTCAGTCAGCCCCCGGGACCAGCACAGGTTCAGAGTTTTCTTTCTCCTAGATGGGCTACCTTCCCAGGTGTAGCGGTAAGGGTTGAATTCGATGAGCCTTGGGGTCCCTTCCAACCCCACCATTCTGTGATTCTATAATAAATTACTTTGGGGGGGAATCAAAACCCACAGATAGAGAACCTGCTTTGCATGCAGAAGGTCCCCGAAAGCAGCTCCAGGTACAACAGGCAGCATCCCCTGCATGATACCCTGGACAGCCCCTGCCAGTCAGTGCCGACTACACTAATATAGATGGAGGCCAACAACAGCTCTCTATGTCCCTGTGCAGTTTTCCCCCCTTTCAGCCAAGCGAGGAAGAATCTCTGCAAGCCAAAGGGAGATTTGCAGGTCAAAACGAAGGCCTCTAAAATACTAATAAAGCAGAAGAAATTTCCCACTCTCCGTGTTATGAATTCTGCACCCAGAAGCACACACAACAAAAGGCTTGCCCTGCGCAGTGTGCCCAGAGTACACAACGAAATGAATTTTAACAAATAATAATAATAATCTCCTATTAGCTGGGTGAGCTCCGGAAGAAAGGGCAGGGATGGAACCTCACCTCCTATAAGCCAGTTTTGTTGTAATAAGGAGAGTTTCTGACAGGGAAAGAGTCGGCGCTTGTTTTAATGATGCTGCTGCCATGTTTTCCTTGTGTGCATTTGAACAGGCAGAGACCTGTGGCCTGACGTAGCTCCAGAGCCTTAGCTGCGGGTTTTCTGCAATCCCCCAACCCTGTGCACAAGCTGAATACGTTTTGTGTGGTGAAGAGAGCTGAGCATCTTTAGATGAAGTATCCACAGAAGCCAGCCTTCTGTGCTCAGCGAAGAAACCACACTTTTGGGCAGGCCTGCAAACGCAAGACTGGGGAACCAGAAATTACCGTACAGTGGTGCTCGCAAGACGAAAATAATCCGTTCTACGAATCTCCGTCTAGCGGTTTTTTCGTCTTGCGAAGCAACCCTATTAGCGGCTTAGCGGATTAGCGCTATTAGCGGCTTAGCGGCTATTAAAGGCTTAGAGGCTTAGCGGCTAAAAGGCTATTAGTGGCTTAGCGGCTTAGAAAAAGGGGGGGAGCGAAAAAATCGCAAGACTCGCAAGACGTTTTCGTCTTGCAAAGCAAGCCCATAGGGAAATTCGTCTTGCGAAGCGCATCAAAAATGGAAAACCCTTTCGTCTAGCGGGTTTTTCGTCTTGCGGGGCACCACTGTATTTTTTGCTCTATAAAATGCACCAGACCACAAGACCCACCTAGTTTTTAGAGGAGGAAATCAAGAAAAAAAAATTCTGAATCTCAGAAGCCAGAACAGCAAGAGGGATCGCTGTGCAGTGAAAGCAGCAATCCCTCTTGCTGTTCTGGCTTCTGGGATAGCTGCGCAGCCTGCATTCGCTCCATAAGACGCACACAGATTTCCCCTTACTTTTTAGGAGGGGAAAAGTGAGTCTTATCGAGCAAAAAATATGGTATCTCCCAGCCGGCAGAAATGCACAGAACACCATCTGCACAGCTTTTAGCATCAGGAATATGGAAGATGTACAAAAAGAGCTCTTTAGGAAGGTTTTCGTAGAATCATAGAATCGGGGAATGGGAAGGGATCCCTGAGGCT
Organism: Podarcis gaigeae; assembly: GCF_964106915.1. Taxonomy (NCBI): domain Eukaryota; kingdom Metazoa; phylum Chordata; class Lepidosauria; order Squamata; family Lacertidae; genus Podarcis; species Podarcis gaigeae. The sequence continues at coordinate 3,076,464 of NC_139678.1, forward strand.
CATCTAGTCCAACCCCCTGCAATGCAGGAATCTCAGCTATGCCGGCTGGTTGCTATTAGAACTGTAACTCTAAGAACTAGTGCCTGAGCTTGCTTTTTTCCTCCTCCCTGTGCGCCCCCTTTTCCTTGTGTGCCATGTCTTTTAGAATAAGTCTGGGGTCAGGGCCTTCCTTCCTAGTGAAGCAGGCATGTTTGGGTCATGGGGTTTACTGAGAATATTTGGGGCTTGGAGCGGGAAATCTTGGGTTCAACCTCTAGCTGAGAATGAGCTTCATTTTCCACCTTTATCACGTTGCAAAACCAAGGGTGATGATCGGCCTCATAAGTCTCTGTGCTGTGGCTTCAAATGCGCCGAACAACTAAGCATCCAGGTACCTTTGTGGAGGGCATTAGAGAGTTGTGTAATACAGCCAGGGAAGGAAACTCTCTATGAGAAGATAATGGGAGAGACACCGGGAGTGTGAAATCACCTTTAAAAATAAACCCAAATGGAAAACAACACCAGACAATAAGATCCCATGAAAAATAACAGGCAGGCTATTAGTGGGAGGTTTTAATCGCTCTGAAGCATGAAATGGCATAATTGTCTTGACTTTGCTGCGTTATCTTTCGAAACCTCCTCTATAAATGCAGCAAGGCTGAACGCCGGCTGAGGATCCCACGCCAACGTCATTCCCAACAAGGCAAGGACCTCAGAATGAAGATGAGCCAGATGTCTGGTGGATTCTGCAGGAAGAAAAGAACGCAAAAATGCATCAAATAGCAGTGTTTCTGCCCCCCCAAAAAAAAACCATTACTGCATATATATGCATTTTGGGAAATGCCGTTTGCTTATTTTTATTTCATTAAATTTGTACATTGTTTGACTGTTAAAAATAATCAAATGTTTTGAGAAAAGAATAAAACAGTGAAGTTAAAAATAGCTACTTAAAGCAATCAAAAAATGATTAAAATCAGAATTGAGCTAAAAATGAATTAAAACACACAGCAGTATTCTAAATATCTAGACAGGCTTGTCTAAACAAAAACATATTTTTGCCAAGCACCAAAAAGGGTACAGTGAAGGCACCTTTCTGATGTCAAGTGGCAGGGAGTTCCAAAGTATATAAGATTGAATTCTTACAGATATGTAAGGATGTACCCTTGGCGTTAAATACCAGCAGTGGGAGCGCTCTGGAATCGGAGTAAATGGTAATGTAGACAAATTCCACAAGGCATCATGAAAATTCAGCAGTTTTGCTGCCTCCAGATAACAGGGATCAGGCTGTGCTGTCGGCGCTCTCAAATCTTCACCAGAGATGAGACAGGAACCTCATGGCTAATTTGAAGAGGAATAAAATAAAAAGGCGGGCGTGCAAGAGAACTCGCTCAATGCAGAGAGCCTAATGCGATCACAACACTTAACATTTTTATATCTGGTTTCAGATACTCAAAGTGCCTCGGCATCTATTATCTGAGCCATCTTCCCAAGAGGCCGAGAAAGTCAATGCCGCCCTCTTCAAACATTAAATCCACACCGGAACTTTCTAACGGGAACGCGGGGCCTGTTGAAATAAAAAGAGGATGACATACTAATACAGCAAATCAACCATCGCAAATAAAATAAGCTAACGGGAAGCGGTGCCTGCAGAGATCGATTTGCATTCATGGATTCAAGATAGGAATTTGCAGACCGGCTGCTATGGGGGAAGTTAAACGTGATCCCTAGCAACGCGGGTGGCAATGTGGTCTAAACCACCGAGCCTCTTGCTCTTGCTGATCAGAAGGTCAGTGGTTCGAATCCCCGCAACGGGATGAGCTCCTATTGCTCTGTCCCAGCTCCTGCCAGCCTAGCAGTTCGAAAGCACACCAGTGCAAGTAGATAAATAGGTACCACTCCGGTGGGAAGATAAACAGTGTTTCCGTGCGCTCTGGTTTCCGTCACAGTGTCCCGTTGTGCCAGAAGCAGTTTAGTCCTGCTGGCCATATGACCCACAAAGCTGTCTGTGGACAAACGCCGGCTCCCTTGGCCTGAAAGTGAGATGAGTGCCGCAACCCCATAGTCGCCATTGACTGGACTTAACTGTCCAGGGGTCCTTCACCTTTACCTTTTACTATACATGGTCCCAGTTTTAATAGTGTTTACACCTGCAGGGATAGACTGGCACACAAATATAAGATGGGGGTCACCCTTATTACTAGTAGTACATGAGAAAAGGATCTAGGGGTCTTTGTGAACCACAAGCTGAACATGAGTCCACAGTGTGATGCAGCAGCCAAAAAAAAGCTAATGCTATCTCACTGGAAGGACAGATCCTGAAGTTGAGACTCCAATACTTTGGCCACCTCATGAGAAGAGCCGAGTCCCTGGAAAAGACCCTGATGTTGGGAAAGATGGAGGGCACAAGGAGAAGGGGACGACAGAGGAGGAGATGGCTGGACAGTGTTCTCGAAGTGACCAGCATGAGTTTGACCAAACTGCGGGAGGCAGTGGAAGACAGGAGTGCCTGGCGTGCTCTGGTCCAGGGGGCCACAAAGAGTCGGACGTGACTAAATGATTAAACAAAAATTCTAGGCTGCATCAACAGAAATTTGGTTCCAGATCATGGGAAGTAATAGTCCCACCCTATTCAGCCTTGGTCAGACCACTTGGAATACTGTGTCCAGTTCTGGGCACCACCATTTAAGAAGGATGTGGACAAGCAGGAACATGAGTAGAGAAGAGAAACCAAGATGATCAATTATCTGGAAACCAAGCCTGATGAGGAATGGTTGAAGGAGCAGAGGATGTTTAGCCTGGGAAAGAGGAGACTGAGAGGAGATAGGATGGCCATCTTCAAATATCTTAAGGGCTGTCAAATGGAAGAGGGAACAAGCTTGTTTTCTCCTGCTCTGGAGGGTAGGACTCGAACCCATGGCTTCAAGTTACAAGAAAGGAGATTCCGACTAAGCATACAGATGGTTGAGTGGCCATCTGTCATGGATTCCTTAGCTGTGATTCCAGAATTGTAGGGACTTGGAGTAGATGACCGTTGGGGGATACCTTCCAACTCTAAAATTCCATGTAAAGAGGAAAAACCAGGGGAGAAATTGCACCACAGGCTTCAGAAATCGATCCCAGCACATAGCTTACAGACCCCATGCATCCTTCCGGCCAGGCACAAGCCATGTGGTCTAACAACCAGCCATGCCAAAGAGGCTTGTTTCTACAGAAAGAACAAAAGGCGGGAGGAATTAGCAAACAAAGTTGAGTTTACTGGAGTTTTCTTTTCGCCTTTCTCTCCATCTGCGTCTCTCTCATATTTCACCGCTCCCCGGTGGCAAAATGTCAGCTTATTATATTTGAGGAAGGGGTTGGCAGGGAGCAAGCAATCCCCCCGGACAGCTCTTCCGTGTTTAATATTATGATTATTACTGGGACCACCGACATTCCAGATGGAAAGACAGCTTGGCGCAGGCTGCAAGGCTTCGGCAACGCCTTCTGTTCCTTCCCTGCTTTTGCCAGTAAGGATTATATCTGTGGACAAGCTGGATGTACCTCACCAAGAGCAGAATATCTAATTGAATCAGCTCTTTCCAAGTTGGTTTTGATGAATATCTATAACTTTTCGCCATTTGTTTAGGGTTGGCAAACAACGCGTGGCGCCATCTTGGGTGAGGGCATGCCAAGCCACTTGTCGCAACTCCTGAGCAGTGGGTGTTGGGAAGCTGAACGTTGAGTTAGAATCACAGAAGCATAGAACTGGAGAATTGGAAGGGATACCTAAAGTCCGTCTAGTCTGACCCCAGCCTTCAGCGCTCAGCGAATATTGGTGTTTCGCAACTTTTTTCATTTTTTATTTTTGACTACAAACTACAAACTGAATGATCTCTGCTGTCGCACTTCCGACAAGGGCTGGCCCTTGCTGAGAAGGCCAACTTCCCAAGCAACACCTCCATTGCCTTCTTGGGTAGCGGGCATGTGGAGAACAAATTTAACCCTTAAATGACAAACTGAAGGATCTCTGCTGTCACACTTCCCTGCTGGAAACGCCAGCTTGCCTTTGTAGGACAAACCTTCCCAGCACAAACTACCCTGCCCTTCTAGCCAGGCCCAGGGAGAAAATCGATTCCTCCAGCAGCATGGAGCACAGTTTTGATTCTGCTGTTCAGCAGTCAGCTTTCATTCTTCACATATCTGGACTGAGAAACTCACCATTTCCTCCCCCCCCCCCCCCGTTTCATTTTAAGGACAGGTAAAGTAGATGGGGAACTATATCCTGTTGCCATGGAAACGCCAGGATGGGAAGTCACGGCGTTGATGGAGCCTTGATGGTTTTCTTGGTGCTCATTATAACGTTATGTAAAAGAAGTTTTTTTAAACAAATTCTAAAGAGCAAAGTGATTAACATTTTTCCAGGGAAAACAGTCATCCTAATATGAACAAGGTAACAATTAGCAAGTGTGCGCTTAAAAGTGAATCATCTGAAATAATGATATAATTGGGGCCTCCTTCAATTCGTGAGTAACGGGGGCTTTATCAAAATGGAAAGATGAGATGGGACATCAAACCAGGGAACTTTGCACTCATATAATGGCTGCGGCAGCTTTCACAAACCTTGAGCCCCCCCCCCCCCCCGAGGTCTCACATGACACCCGGTTCCGCATTTCTAATACCCGGTCATTTAGTGTGGCAGCACCTAAACTGTGGAACTCCCTGCCTCTTGTTGTCCAGCAGGGGTCTTCACTGTGTTCTTTTCAGCACTGGCTAAAAACATTCTGGTTTAGACAAGCCTACCCAGAGTATTGATGCTTTTGAATTATGGTACTGGAGGAGACTCTTGAGAGTCCCATGGACTGTAAGAAGATCCAACCTCTCCATTCGGAAGGAAATCAGCCCTGAGTGCTCACTGGAAGGACAGATCCTGAAGCTGAGACTCCAATACTTTGGCCACCTCATGAGAAGAGAAGACTCCCTGGAAAAGACCCTGATGTTGGGAAAGATGGAGGGCACAAGGAGAAGGGGACGACAGAAGACGAAATGGTGGGACAGTGTTCTCGAAGCTACCAGCATGAGTTTGGCCAAACTGCGGGAGGCAGTGGAAGACAGGAGTGCCTGGCATGCTCTGGTCCAGGGGGTCAGGAAGAGGCGGACACGACTAAACGACTAAACAACAACAACAACAACACCCAGAGTATTAGGAAGCTGAGGTCATTTTGATCTGTTTTAGAATTCTGGCTACTGCATGTTTTTAAAGAGGGTTGTAATTTCCCCCCCAATTTTATCACTTCACCTTTGTGCTGGTCCCGTGGGCTAACCGAGAGGCGCCGTCCGAGTCCAGTCCGAGGTCGAGGGTGCAGTATGGAGGCTGTCCATAAAAGTTGAAGCTGGATGCAGGGCAGGTAGTTGGGTGAGGTCAGGAGCTCCGGCAGAAGAGCAGTACAGGGTGCAGGCAGGAACTGACAACCAACTATGTTGCTCCCGCAACTTGGGACTGGGGCTGGCTGGCTTTTATCTGCCCTGAGGCATAGGGCGGCCCCGATCCTCAGGTGCCTCGCCTCTCCTGGCCTGGAGGCCAGCACTCCTCCTGCGGGAACTTAGTTCCCTCCGCCTCTCTGCCCTGAGCCTCCGCAATTCAGGAGAGGTTGGAGGGTTACCGGACCCAGAGGCAACCTCAGCTTCCTCTGACGGGGCTGAGAGTGGAGCACCTGCAGGCAATGGGTCCTCCATCACCTCAGGAGCCAGAGCAGACTCAGCTGGTGCCTGCACCTGAGGATCCAGCACAGGTGAGGACCCTTCAGGCTCAGGCCCCGGCCCCGGCTCAGCTAGTTCTGGAGGCGGGGAATCCTGTGCATGCAGGCTGGGATTCCTCAGGTTCAGCCTCCGAGTCCGAATCCCAGGCCATCACAACCTTGTATTGTAAACCACCTTGAGGTTTCTTACAATCAAGTGCATAAATTTTGTGAAATAAATAAATAAATAAATAAATAGGGAGGCTCAGGCCAAATTCCTAATCGTAGAGCTGTAGAGTTGGAAGTGACCCCGGGGGTCATCCAATCTGACCCCCTCCAATGCAGGAATCTTTTGCTCAATGTGGGACTTGAACCCGCAGCCCTGAGATCAAGAGTCTCATGCTTTACCAGCTGAGCAATCCCAATCGGCCAGACTTTATTCAGTAAGGTATTACAGAACCAGGTTCAAAGAGTATGCGAGAGCATTTTCTTAAGGACACACATGTGATACTCAAACTGCACATCATCTCTGCTACTGACCCTTGACTCAACCACCTTTTGCCCCCCTCCCCCCCCCCCGTAGCTCAACCCCATCTCTCGCCCAACCACAGTCCTTGGAAACACTTTCTCAACTTACTTTCCACTGTACAATGGTACCTTGGTTCTCAAAATTAATCCGTTCCGGAAGTCCGTTCCAAAACACAAAGCGTTCCAAAACCAAGACGCCCTTTCCCATAGAAAGGAATGCAAAATGCAGTCATCCATTCCAGGCTTTAAACAAGAACCCCTAAAACAGCAATTTAACATGAATTCCGCTATCTAACGAGACCATGGATCCATAAAACGAAAGCAATAAACAATGTATTGCAGTCACACAATCAATCAGTCAGTGGCTGAACTGGGTTCCACACAGTCACAAAAACAAAACAAAAAAGAGCCGCCAAAATAAATAGCAAAAACAGACAGACCTTAGCATTAACACTCAAAACGGAAGTGTGGCACTCAAAACGGAGCATGTTCAGCTTCCAAAAGAAGTTCGCAAACACTTCCAGGTTTGCAGTGTTTGGGTTCCAAGTTGTTTGAGTACCAAGGTGTTTGAGAACCAAGGGACCACTGTAAGTGTTAGCTACGGGTCAGCAAACTTTTTCAGCAGGGGGCCAGTCCACTGTCCCTCAGACCTTGTGGGGGGCCAAACTATATTTTGGGGAAAAAATATATGAAGGAATTCCTATGCCCCACAAATAACCCAGAGATACATTTTAAATAAAAGGACACATTCTACTCATGTAAAAACACACTGATTCCTGGACCATCCCTGGGTCGGATTTAGAAGGCGACTGGGCCGCATCCGGCCCCCGGGCCTTAGTTTGCCAACCCATGTGTTAGAACCTTGTACCTTACCTGGAGTTGTTTTTCACCTTAACATGCAGCTGCCTTAACTTAACTCTTCCTTAACCAGTTCTTGCCAGTTTTGTGGTCAGGCGCAGGTGACACTGGCCTCATCAAACAGAAATTCAGTTTGAAACACACATCATCAATCATCATCATCGTACTTGACCACGGATGAAGCCAAGGCAAGCCAAGAGCCGCTAGGGAGTGACGTTAAAGACATGATCCTTTCTATTTGAACTTGCTTCACGCCTCGGATTGACTCATGTCTCAGCAGCCAAATGGCCATATGGCTTATCCACTGGGGAAGAAGATGAACGGGCTGCTGCTTTCAATACGTGACTTTCTGGGGGTTGGATCCTGATCAGAGCCCATTTGACGGAGGAGTTAGCAAGCAAGGTGCATCACTGACAGCTCCCGGCTAAAAATGAAATGTCCCCATGATCTCCCAGCCTCCCAGTCGTCTCCCTCCTGCCCACCTGGCCAGAGACAGGAGCATCCCACACCTGTCTGCCTTCAGAAAGACCATCTTTCTGATGCCGCGAGCCAAAACTGTTCCAGGCTGGCTGTCACCAGGCACCCACGGCTGGCTTCTGACAAGCCAGGGCTCTTGCACAAAACATTCATCAGAGCTAATGAGGCGACGCAGTCAAGCACTTGGACGGCTGGCTGGGAGATCTCCAGTGGTTGCTTTGCTCCCCCCCCCCATGTGCCCGTTCCCCTCCCCCACCCAATGCATTCTTGAAACAAAGCCCCCCAAAAAGCTTCAGTTGTTGAAGGAATGCTATGCTGTGCTTCAGGGCTGGCCCAAGACATTTTGGCAGCTCGAAAAATAGAATTAACTGTCTGTGTTAAGAGACAATGGAAGAGTCCACCTTTGGAGGTTAGGTCAAACCATCAGGGAGTTACAGCGCCTGCTGTGGCTGTAGAGACCAATACTGGAGAGACGTGTGTTGTTGCAGCTGGGGCTGGTAAAGGCGTCCAGTTGTGCTGCTGCAGATGCACCAGGGCGTTCCTTCTCTCTGCGCTCCTCCCAGCGGTCATTCCTCCTCCGGGTCCCTGCTGTGGATTCACAACCTGACTGTCTCCTGTCATCTGCAAGGGATTCCCACATGACAAGGGGAGTGTGGCCGGCCTTCATGTCCCGTTTGCAATGCAGAGTTGGTCTGCCAATGGGCCTGGCGCCAGAAGCCATTTCCCCTGGAGAACATCCTTGAGGGTGCTGCCATCTTCCGTGGGCATGACCAAGCCAGTGTAGACGTCACTGAGACAGGAGTGTGAACATGCCAGGAATGTGGGTTTGGGATTCTGTCCTATTTAGGTTTGGTTTGGGATTCTGTCCTACCATGTGATGCCCAAAATCTTCCTGACGCAGCGCATGTGGAAGGGGGTGAGGTCTCAAACCTGACACTTGTAAGTTGCCCATGACTCACTTCCATAAAGGTAAAAAGGTAAAGGACCCCTGGGCGGTTAAGTCCAGTTAAAGGCGGCTATGGGGTTGCGGCACTCGTCTCGTTTTCAGGCCGAAGGAGCCGGCGTTGGTCCACAGGCAGCTTTCTGGGTCAGGTGGCCAACAGGACTAAACCGCTTCTGGTGCAACGGGACACCGTGATGGAAACCAGACCACATGTAAACACCATACCTATTTATCTACTTGCACTGGCATGCTTTCGAACTGCTAGGTTGGCAGGAGCTGGGACAGAGCAACAGGAGCTCACTCCGCTGTGGGGATTCGAACCGCCAACCTTCCAATCAGCAAGCCCAAGAGGCTCAGTGGTTTAGACCACAGCGCCACCTGTGCTATAAAGCAGCAAGCTCAACACACAAGCCTGGTAGATCTTCATCATGGTACTGGACATTAGCATCACATTCTCTCCTCTCCTTTTGGAGTGGAAAACCATGGCTGTAGCACTCTTGCCACTACACTTGTCCAGCTCAGCATTGATGGAAAGTCTGTTGGCTATGGTGGAGCGCAGGTAGACAAAATCACCCCCAACCTCAAAGGTGTGGTCCCCAGTGCTGATGATGCATGGGTGACCATCCAACCTCTGTTTAACGTCTCCAATGAAGGAGAGTCCACCATCTTCCGAGTTGAACATCTGAAGGCAGCCCTGTTTAGGGAAATTTTTAATGTCTGATGTTTTATCGTGTTTTCTATATTCTGTTGGGAGCTGCCCAGAATGCCTGAAGCAACCCAGTCAGGTGGGAGGCATACAAATAATAAAACTACAGTGGTGCCTCGCAAGACGAAATTAATCCGTTCCGCGAGTCTCTTCGTCTTGCGGTTTTTTCGTCTTGCGAAGCACGGCTATTAGCGGCTTAGCAGCTATTAACGGCTCAGTGGCTTTAAGAAAAAGGAAACAAACTCGCAAGAACTCGCAAGATGTTTTGTCTTGAAAAGCAAGCCCATAGGGAAATTCGTCTTGCGGAATGACTCAAAAAACGGAAAACTCTTTCGTCTTGCGCGTTTTTCGTCTTGCGAGGCATTCGTCTTGCGAGGTACCACTGTATTGTTATTGTTGTTGTTACTGCTGTCAGAAAGTTCTCTCTGATGTTTAGTCAGAATCTCCTTTCTTGCAACTTGAATTATTATTATTATTATTATTATTATTATTATTATTATTGAATTTATATACCGCCCTATACCAAAAGGTCTCAGGGAGGTTCACAGAATAAAATCAAAATAATATATACATATAATCATTGTGATTATCACCAGCATGCAATAATTTGGAGCACTTAATTTGCCAAATCCTCTCATTCTTTGCTGACTATGAAATTAAAACCATGTATTAAAACACTCATAGTGTAATAAAACTAACACAGCGCAGTGAAAACAGTTGGATTTGAACCATTGGTTGAAGTCCTATGCTCCAGAGCAGGAGAAAACAAGTTTGTTCCCTGAAGTGATGGACATGAGGCAGGGAGTTGATAATGCAGGTGAGCTGCGCACAGGTGGGCTACATGCAAGCTGCTGGCCAGCCCTGTGGAGCCTCCTTTTATTGAGACAAATATGCAAACCAGGCAGATACATTTTGGACTGTGACCTTTACACATCTTCCGGTCCCAAGATCATGGGGTGGTACAAAGTTATTTCGGCACCTGTTTCCACCACGTCATTTTCCCCTTGCACGAAGGAGACAAAGGTCTCAGAGACAAAGGTCACAGACAGGACACTGCAGACTAATGAGACCACAAAAAGGTTAGTCAGAGAACAAGATGCTCAGATAGCTTTACAGAGAATAATTAAAATTGCCCAGAATGTTATTGGGCTCCAACTACCAACCCTGGATGAGATCTTCACGTCTCGCAGCTTGAAGAAGTCACACAATATCCTGAGAGATCCCACCCATCCTGCTCACAACCTCTTTGAACTGTTGCCTTCGGGCAGAAGATACAGGACAATGAAAACACGAACCACACGCCTTCTGAATAGTTTCTATCCAAGAGCTCTGATTGCACTAAATAATGATCTCAGGGCCAGTTGTAAGAAATAGCAAGCCGTGAGTAGTAAGGAATGAGATAGGTTTTAGGTTATGCTATGCTTTCAATAGGTTATGTTATATTCTGGATTATGTTATTTTCTAATAGATTATGTCTGAATAGGATGAGAGTGTTGGAGATACGTGCGAATGTGTATGTGAATCCGGTCTTGGGTGTTTGATTTTCGTTGTTGTGTATACTGTGTATATACGGACAATGACAATAAATTTATCTAGCTAGCTAGCTAGCTAGCTAGCTAGCTGTGGCTTTGTCTGTGAGGGGGATTGTGCCCCACATCCCAAGGTCACGCGTGCAGGCAAACTGTGGCTGCCTGCAGATGGGGAGTGTGCTCCCTCCAGAGCCCACCCCCACCCTGCGATCATCCCTACAGTTCCCTCTTCCATGTGACAGCCCTTGAGATATTTGATATAGTCCCCTCCAGGCTAAACATATCCACTTCCCTCAAACGTTTCTCCTAAGGCTTGGTCTTGAGACCCTTGGGTCATCTGCACCAGATGAGCCCCCTCTGACCTCATCCAGCAGGCTCTCCTTACGTTTGTGCTGGAAACCAGGAAGACAAAGTACCGTATTTTTTGCTCTATAAGACTCACTTTTTCCCTCCTAAAAAGTAAGGGGAAATGTATGTGCGTCTTATGGAGCGAATGCAGGCTGCGCAGCTATCCCAGAAGCCAGAACAGCAAGAGGGATCGCTGCTTTCACTGCGCAGGGATCCCTCTTGCTGTTCTGGCTTATGAGATTCTGAATATTTTTTTTCTTGTTTTCCTCCTCCAAAAACTAGGGGCGTCTTGTGGTCTGGTGCGTCTTATAGAGCGAAAAATACGGTATTCCAGGGGACAGGCCCTCTGCCACACCTGTTAATAATCTAAGCAAGTGGAAGTTGAAGTGGGCTTCTTCATGGCATATTTTCTCTCCCTCGCGATCAGAGCAGATGATAGGAGCGGATCCTGCTGCAAATCCCATTACCTTTTGCGCAAGCCTTTGGGCTCGGCATTCTTCTCCGCCCGCGTAATCATTTGCCGGGTGCTTTCCATCTGAAACATGTCTCTGGGATTCAATTACTTTACAAAGTCAATATTTTAGGTTACGGCTTATGCATCGACAACGACGTCTCCGGGGACATGTGTTCGGTGCACGCCGGAGCTTTGAGTCGCGGTCCCCGGGCCGCTGCATCTAAGAGAGTCGATAAGCCGTACAAGTTTTGCACTTCCTGCCCGCAGAAATTATTGCGCGCTTTGGTAAATTTAAATTGGCTGGAAGAGGCAGGGAAAATATGTACCCAGCTCCATTATTTTCAAAAGCAGATGGCGTTGCTGCTTGTTTTTAAAAAACGAATTCTTTACATTCCCCGGAGTCAAATGGAATTTTCTCACAAGCCCAGCAAGTTCCTTCTCAACCACGCTGCACAGCTGGTTAGTTGTTGCCTCCAGAAACTTACTGATGAGTCAGCCACGACTGGACCTAATGGTCATGGGTCCCTTTACCTTTACCTTTAAGGGAAGTGGAGGGACGCGGGTGGCACTGTGGGTAAACCACAAAGCCTAGGACTTGCCGATCAGAAGGTCGGCAGGTTGAGCTCCCATTGCTCGGTCCCTGCTCCTGCCAACCTAGCAGTTCAAAAGCACGTCAAAGTGCAAGTAGATAAATAGGTACCGCTTCAGTGGGAAGGTAAACGGTGTTTCTGTGCACTGCTCTGGTTCACCAGAAGCGGCTTATTCATGCTGGCCACATGACCCGGAAGCTGTACGCCGGCTCCCTCGGCCAGGAAAGCGAGATGAGTACCGCAACCCCAGAGTCGGTCACGACTGGACCTAATGGTCAGGGGTCCCTTTACCTTTAAAGGAAGGAGATTGCAGGGGGTTACACTAGATGATCCTCAGGGTCCCTTCCAACTCGACTATTCCGCGATTCCAAACTTTGCACAACCTGAATTGCCAAATAAAGCAAGAGTTTCTTGCATGACCTCAGCTGCTTTCCAAGTTAAAATCAGAATCTGGGGCTAGTTCACATGATTCTTTAGTATGGCTTGCTGGTGATGATGATGATATGGCTTACAGTATTCAGATATCAGTTTAATCACTAAGCAACGAGCACAGAATGCATCTGACTGTTTCATCGTGCTATTTTCAATATTTGGGTGAGTGGAAGAACAATTATGGAATTGCTTGGAACTCTGGATTTCGTCATCCTTCGATGTTCATACGATATATGTGAGCAGCAGCCCATGCTCTCTTAGACTGTAGTTCTAAGCATGTCTACAGCAAACTAAGCCCCACTGAGTTCAACAGACCTTACTTCTAGGAAAGTGGTTAATGACTACAGTATTACTTAGCATGTAAAATTAGCTGTGCTGTTTGTTTTTGCTTTGATAAAGCAAACTCAGTTCAGGCAACGGTTTAATTGAGTTATCTATAATGTTGTAAAGACAAAGGGCTGCCTCCAACTAAGGTCTATTCAGAGGAGAGTCATTTAAGTTAATGGACCTACACTAGTCACGTCCATTAATTTCAATGGGTCTACTCAGAGTATGACTAACAACAGCAGCTGCAATCCCAAAGTGAAGGAAGTACGCATTTGCTGAACTTTGGTTTTTATGTATTTTCAAATGCACAGAATTTGTCACCCTCGTTTCGGCACAGAAGTGGGTTTATTTGTTGTTGTTGTTTATTTGTTGTTGTCGTTTCCGACTCTTCGTGACCCCCTGGACCAGAGCACGCCAGGCACTTCTGTCTTCCACTGCCTCCCACAGTTTGGTCAAACTCATGCTGGTAGCTTCGAGAACACTGTCCCACCATCTCGTCCTCTGTCGTCCCCTTCTCTTGTGCCCTCCATCTTTCCCAACATCACGGTCTTTTCCAGGGAGTCTTCTCTTCTCATGAGGTGACCAAAGTCTTGGAGCCTCAGCTTCAGGATCTGTCCTTCCAGTGAGCACTCAGGGCTGATTTCCTTCCGAATGGAGAGGTTTGATCTTCTTGCAGTCCATGGGACTCTCAAGAGTCTCCTCCAGCACCAGAATTCAAAGGCATCCATTCTTTGGCGATCAGCCTTATTATGGTCCAGCTCAGCCTTCTTTATGGTCCGATGTAAAATGCAGACACGTCATGATACAACTTTTATTAAAAGATTCCGAGATGATTCAGCCCCAGCATCTGTCGGATTTCAGTATATCATCCTTGAGACCAAATTGCCACAGCCAGACATTTTCCAGAATTGCCTGTCTATCAATTACTGGCTGACCACTTGCCCATCCTGAACAACTTGCCATAACTAAAAACTGATATAATTATAAGATTTAGTGGCGGCAATTAAAAAGAGGACCGTATCTTCCTCCAAAAGAATAAAAATATATCTCTTTGGATGCCCGCGAACTATAACATTTGATAACATTGTTAGATTTGCAATCATTTTCGAGCAAATGAGCCGTATAATAGAGTACTTTTATGTGTTATCCTTAAATGGTAAGCCTTCCAATTATGCCAGAAGAGAAATTACTATATGCTGCTAATTACAGATTTTTTTTCCTCTCGGGTTCATACGCAAGTAGGAATGTGAGCTCGTAGAAAAAGGATGATAAGAAGGGGGGAAAGGTTGTGTGTAACCAGCCAGTTCCTTGCAAAGGAATTTTACTCCACAAGAGGAGTAAAAGTTACTATATGACACTGGGGGGGCGGGAAGAATACAAATTTGTGGAGGAAAAGGCCATCAATCGTTACTGTCAGGAGCTCGTCCTACACTCGAGTAGGACCCTGGCAGAGACACATGCCCGACTGGCATGTTCTCTCCCTCCTGGTCGATCATTCGGGAGCTTCAAAAGCTTTCTTCAGCCCGAACATCACAGCGACTGATGCCAACTGACACCGGCACACTTAGAGATCCGCAGAGTTTGCGCACCTTGTGTGACAGACCTCAGCAACTCAGCTAATCTACTTTATTTACATATAAACCCACACGGAGCACTGCAACATGGCTCCCTCTCTCTCTAGCATCAGATAGCAAAGAGAAAAAGAACAAAGGACAATAGTCCCACTTCACGGTGGTCCCACTTAATCCTGTCTCCGTCACTTCCCACACAGTGGAATGAAAACATACACTGTCATGTGATAGACAACAATCCCATGACTGCAATCACGGAGCAGGAATTCTAACAGTTACTAGCCATGATGGCTACTAGGCAGAGTGGTGCAGTGTTTATCTCGTCACACTAGGACCTGGGAGATCAGGGTTCGAATCTCTGCTACAGCCATAAAACTCACTAAGTGACACTGGGCCAGTCTCTGCTTCTTAACCTAACCCACCTCACCCTAGGGGTGCCATATTCTGAAGACCAAAAGAGAGGACACATTTGCCGGCGCCTGGGGCAGGAGGTAGGGGGTGGGGGGAGGGCATATGCCTGGCTGGCAGCAGCCGCAATATGGGGGAAAAGGCACACAGGCCTGGCAGCGTCACTGGCAGCAGGCTGGCGGTGGAGGCAGGACTAACCTGATCTTCCAGTCTCCTCCGCACGCTCTCCTCTTCACATGGCGCTGGAGCTTTCACTTCTGGGGGCACAGCTGTTCAGTTGTCACCCTCCCGAGTATGCACCACGTCCGTCCCCCCACATAAAAACCCTCAACCTCCCCCACACACACACACACACAAAACAAACCCCAGACATTTCTAGTAAAATGTAAAAATCCACCCAGACAGCCATGTCGGCCACAAAAAAGAGGACATGTCCTGGAAAACCCTGACATATGGCAACCCTAATCTCACCCCACCTGCTGTGGGGATAAAATGGAGAGGAGGAGACCTTTGTACGCCACCTTGGGCTCCTTGAGGAGAAGTTAGACTGTCTCTCCAAGATTTACCATTTGAATACAGTTATCTGGGAAAAACTGATTTACTAAGTATGTTCATCGATAGCAGGAAGTCAAGATACGAATGAAGGAGCCAAGCCAAAGCTGCTTTGAAAAGGCTTGAACTCCCTGTGTAGAAGTTGATATGAAAGTATTTATTTTTTTGAAGTTTGTTATCTATTTTTCTATTTTTATTCTTTGTTACGTTTCTTCTCTCTTTTTTATACTCTTTACTTTTTTCTACTCTTTACTTTTCTTTTTAGTTTCATTTATGTACATTTGATGTATTTATGTGTTTGCAACTAATAAAAATCTAAAATAAATTAAAGGAAAAGTAGGGCATACCGTATTTTTTGCACCATAACACTCACTTTTTTCCTCCTAGAAAGTAAGGGGAAATGTCTGTGTGTGTTATGGAGCGAATGCCTACGGATGACAGGGGGATCTGCTGCAGTCATGAGCAGAGGATCCATGGTTCCCCTTCCTTCCCTCCTCCGTGGCTCGCTTTGAAACAGCAAAGCGGGAGAAGAGCCGCTGTGTGGGGAGGAGAGAGGACAGAGAGCCTGCTTGCTATAAAAGAGCAAAGCGGGTAAGCGGCTCCTGTCCGGTTGGCTCCTTTAAAGCAAGCAGGCTCTCTGTCCCTCTCTCCTTCCCACTCCGCTTGCTAAATAGCATTATTAGCAGCATCCTTCTCCACACCCCCCACGCGTGCTCCTTGTCCCTTGAGTGCTTTTCCTTCCCTCCCCACTTAAAACGTGGTTACAAAGCACGGATCCACATGGATCCTCAGGATTTTTGCACTGGGTCACCCCAAATTCACCATCAGATCACATAGCATGTCCATGGCTACATCTTGCACCAAAAAAAATCACGCACCCACTATTGCCTGGGGTTGCAGTGGTGCAAAAACATGGTTACAAAGCATGGATCCACATGGATCCTCAGGATTTTTGCATTGGGCTACTCCAAACTCACTGTCAGATCACATGTCTGTGGCCACAGTATGAACCACAAAAATCATACATCCACTGTTTCGTTTAGAATTTTTTTTTTCTTGTTTTCCTCCTCTAAAAACTATGTGCGTGTTATGGTCTGGTGCGTGTTATAGAGCGAAAAATACGGTAATTGCAATAAACAAACAAACAAAGGGTGTGTACTAATACGTTTGAAAAATAAAATTGGTTGGCTTACAGTTCATCCACATTTATCAAGGGTAAAAATAGCTTGGTTTTGTTTTATGTATTTTGCGTTATCTTTTTGTATTTTTATGTCGCGAACCACCCTGGGATCTTCGGATGAAGAGCAGTATGCAAGTTTAATTAATAATAAAAATAGTGATGATGATAATAGGAAATCATGGGTGGTATTTTCCCGGACAGCTGATTTGTTTCAGCTCTGCCCTCTGCTGGCTGGAGGCATGCAAGGTTCGTTCGCCCCAACGTGTACAGTGGTACCTCGGGTTAAGTACTTAATTCGTTCTGGAGGTCCGTTCTTAACCTGAAACTGTTCTTAACCTGAAGCACCACTTTAGCTAATGGGGCCTCCCGCTGCCGCCGCGCTGCCAGAGCACGATTTCTGTTCTCATCCTGATGCAAAGTTCTTAACCTGAAGCACTATTTCTGGGTTAGCAGAGTCTGTAATCTGAAGCGTATGTAACCCGAGGTACCACTGTACTCCCTGAAATATCTTGGGCAGTATCTTCCAATGTCTTGGTATGTGGGGGTTACGTTTCTGGTTATTGCAGCTCCTGTCGTACCTCGGTTTTTGAATAGCTTACTTCTCGAAGGTTTTGGCTCTTGAACGCCGCAAACTCGGAAGTGTCTGTTCCGGTTTGTGAACTATTTTTGGAAGCAAAACGTCCAACGAGGCTTCTGCACCTTCCAATTGGCTGCAGGAGCTTCCATTTGCACATAACAAAATATGTATTTTATCATGTTTGAAAACCAAGGTACCACTGTATATAGAAAGGAGCAAACCAGTGATATTTGAGGGAGCAGGCTAGCAGGCGGGGCCCAAGACTTACGTCATAGGAGCCTAAACAACACGAAACACTGTTGCTGTATGTAAAGGGTAAAGGGACCCCTGACCATTAGGTTCAGTCGTGACCGACTGGGGTTGTGGCGCTCATCTCGCTTTACTGGCCGAGGGAGTCGGCGTACAGCTTCCGGGTCATGTGGCCAGCATGACTAAGCCGCTTCTGGCGAAACCAGAGCAGCGCACGGAAACGCCGTTTACCTTCCCGCCGGAGTGGTACCTATTTATCTACTTGCACTTTGACATGCTTTCAAACTGCTAGGTTGGCAGGAGCAGGGACCGAGCAACAGGAGCTCACCCCATTGCAGGGATTTGAACCACCAACCTTCTGATCAGCAAGCCCAAGAGGCTCTGTGGTTTAACCCACAGCGCCACCTGCGTCCCTTTGTTGCTGTATGTAGGTTTTATTTTATTTGTTTTTTATCTTACATTTTGGAAATGTACAGCCACTTGTGTTTTTTCCTTTAAATTTTTTTTGTGGGCCCCAAGAGAGTGGGGCCCTAAGCTGTAGCTTGTTTAGCTTATACGTAAATCCAGTACTGGGTCCCCCCACGAAATCAGCGTAAGATGATATCCACCCGTTCTGGTTCCAAGTGGGCTGAGCGCTGTTGTGTGTGTTTCTGTCCTGCTTATGGGTTTCCCAGTGGGGCAACTGGTTGGCCGCAGAAGAAACAGGATGGAGGTGTAATAAACAAAAATCTGCCCTTATTCCCTTATGGGGGACACAAGAGCCCTTATAGAGTCCTTTGTAGGTTCTCCATTGGTCAGAGAAAATAACAGAGGCCAACCAGAGAATATTGACAAGCAAAGCAGCTAGGAAGCCTGATCTTTATTGAGCTGTTGCAACAGGGTGCCCCCTTCACACGCAGGAAAGGAGGAGGACCCCGAACCAAGGTGCGCCCACCCTTATATAGACATTTTAAATTGCCCGCCCTGGAGCCCAAGACCACCCCTCAGAAACTTCATACATACATCACAGAAGGGGCGTAGCTCAAGACCACCCCCCAGACACATCAAACCTACATCACAGAAAAGGCGGTCTACAACAGAAATCTGAGTGCGCTGTTGATCTCCTTCCGGGCAGGTTACCTGTTAATGGTCACTTGATTGGATTACCTGGGGAGCCTGGTCAGTCTATTGTAATGATAAATACTTAGTTCCTGAGCCAGGTCGCAGGCTCACCCTATTCATGCACAGACATACCCTGAAGACAGGATTTGTGAACAAAAAGACAATGGGGAAGCTTTTCCATTTTCCTTCAACCTGGCAGAGAAATATTTGAGGTCAATTTGGGAGGGACAAAATGGTTTCAGGACTTGTTCTGTGGGGTTTCAAACATGGGGTTTATATATGCAGTTATGAACATTTAATATACAGTGGTACCTCAGGTTACATACTCTCCAGGTTACATACGCTTCAGGTTACAGACTCCGCTAACCCAGAAATAGTGCTTCAGGTTAAGAACTTTGCTTCAGGATGAGAACAGAAATTATTATTTTTTATTTCACAGGGCTCCTCTCAGGCTCTTCGCTTCTTACATTCATGGAGAACAAAGCTGCCAAGGAGTCCCAGCTACGATGGACGTGTTTTCCCTCCCCTGTCGGAGACAGTGTGCTTCTGAATATGAGTTGCCAAGAAATACACCTTGGGTGGCACCCTTTAAACCTGGGGGCCTGGCCTCCGCGGTCTTCCAGCGGCTCTCAGAGGCGAGGATTTGGCAGGCAAGCGCAGCCCCTAGCCGTGCAAAACGGGAGCACTCGCCTGCCTGGCGTCTGGAGCGCATCTTGTCACCGCTGTCTCATTTTGCTCTGCCTCCAACTGTCCCCATCCAAGAAATGACACTGATGGCTTCATACACACCTGGAGAGCGGGGGGGGGGGTGATGCGTCTCGGCTCTTTCATCTCCTCTGCTGTTGGACGGAGCCCATGTGCCGTGTACACAGGACTGAGAGCGGAAAGGCTCAGGAATTGTGGAGAGAGTTGGGGTGGCAACAGGGTCACCTGGGCAGGTGGTGGGAGTAATAATAATAACAATAACAATAATTTATTATTTATACCCCGCCCATCCGGCTGATTTTCCCCAGCCACTCTGGGCAGCTCCCAATCAAATGTTAAAAACAGTACGGCATTAAATATTAAAAACTTCCCTGAACAGGGCTGCCTTCAGATGTCTTTTAAAGATAGGATAGCTGCTTATTTCCTTCACATCTGAAGGGAGGGCGTTCCACAGGGCGGGCGCCACCACCGAGAAGGCCCTCTGTCTGGTTCCCTGTAACCTCACATCTTGCAGGGAGGGAACCGCCAGAAGGCCCTCGGCGCTGGCTCTCAGTGTCCGGGCAGAACGATGGGGGTGGAGACGCTCCTTCAGGTCTACTGGGCAGAAGCCATTTAGGACTTTAAAGGCCAGCACCAACACTTTGAATTGTGCTCCGAAACTGAGACGGTTTACGTGGCACTGGTGGCAAGAGGAAGAAGAAGACACCCTCCTCATTCCGAACGCGATTACTGGAACGGCATGTGCCAATCCCTTATTTAGCTGCCTGGTGGGCATGCAAACGCTGGCACTTCATGGGTCTGCGTGGTGAAGGGAGCAATTTGCACCGGCTCTGTGGAAGAGCTGACAAATAGGGAAGCACCATCAGAGCCAGTGTGGCCTAGTGGTTAGAGTGCTGGACCAGGTCCCAGGAGAGCAAGGTTCAGATCACTGCTCAGCCACAAAGCTCACTGGGTGACCTGGGGCCAGCCCCAGACCCTCCAAGTGTCCCTATTTTCCAGGGACAGTCTCCAATTTACAGAAGCTGCCCCGGTTTCTGATTTGATCCCAGAAAGTCCTGCTTTTCCTTAGGACGTCCCTATTTTCACTTAAGAATTGCTGGACGGTATGGAGTTATCTAGGGATGCAGGTGGCGCTGTGGGTTAAAGCCTCAGCGCCTAGGACTTGCCGATCGAAAGGTCGGCGGTTCGAATCCCTGCGGCGGGGTGCGCTCCCGTTGCTCGGTCCCAGCGCATGCCAACCTAGCAGTTCGAAAGCACCTCCGGGTGCAAGTAGATAAATAGGGACCGCTTACCAGCGGGAAGGTAAACGGCGTTTCCGTGTGCGGCTCTGGCTCGCCAGAGCAGCGATGTCACGCTGGCCACGTGACCCGGAAGTGTCTCCGGACAGCGCTGGCCCCTGGCCTCTTAAGTGAGATGGGCGCACAACCCCAGAGTCTGTCAAGACTGGCCCGTACGGGCAGGGGTACCTTTACCTTTACCTTTATGGAGTTATCTGACCTCCGAGCCATCTGAAGGCAGCCCTGTACAGTGGCACCTCGGGTTACATACGCTTCAGGTTACAGACTCCGCTAACCCAGAAATATTACCTTGGGTTAAGAACTTTGCTTCAGGATGAGAACAGAAATCGTGCTCCAGTGGCGTGGCGGCAGTGGGAGGCCCCATTAGCTAAAGTGGTACCTCAGGTTAAGAACAGTTTCAGGTTAAGAACGGAACTCTGGAACGAATTAAGTACTTAACCCAAGGTACCACTGTATTGGGAAGTTTTTTAATATTTAATATTTTATTATGTTTTTATATATGTTGGAAGCTGGGGATATAGTATGTTACAGTGGTTACAGTACCTCTGGTTGCGAACAGGATCCGTTCCGGAGGCCCATTCGCAATATGAAAAGAGTGCAACCCTCAGCAGCACATCTGCGCATGTGCGGGTTGCGATTCGCCACTTCTGCACATGCGCGTGATGCCATTTTGTGCTTCTGCACATGCGCAAGCGGCGAAACCCAGAAGTAACCCTTTCTGATACTTCCAGGTCGCCGCAGGACGTAACCTGAAAGAACGTAACATGAAGCGGACGTAACATGAGGTATGACTGTATTGTTATTGTTATTGTTATTGTTATTGCTGTTGCTGTTGCTGTTGCTGTTGCTGTTGCTGTTGCTGTTGCTGTTGTTGTTGTTGAATAGGGTGTCCCTATTTTCATCAGAGAAATGTTGGAGGGTATGCAGTCCATGTGTCCCAGCCTACCTTGCAAGGTTGTTCCAGAGGATATCCATTTTTTCCCCTATAAGCAGCTCAAGGTGGCGTACAGAGTTCTCCCCCATCTCATTTAATCCTCACAACAACCCTGTGAGGTAGGCTAGGCTGGGAGGCCCAACGTCCGTCCGTCCCCAGTGAGTGTGAATTTGAACCCTGGTCTCCCAGGTCCTAGTCTGCCGCTCCAACGACTTCACCCCACTGGGCTCTCCTGCAACTTGATGTCTTGATGGACCTTCTCCCCAAAAGGCCTGCGCTCTACCCACTGAGCAGCAGCCCCTCTCCCTTTTCAGCAGGGAGGTCATTACCCAGGTAGAGAATTAAGCATCCCAGGAGATCCTGCAAGGACACCGCTGAAACCAAACAGCCGCCTTGGGGTCTTCCTCCCTGAAAAACCCAGAAATGTTATTCTTTCCTCACCATCTTTTTCCTGCAGAGATCCTATTATACTTGGTTTGCCGAGACTGTAGTTCCTGCAATGCACATATATTTCCTTGCCAGCTGGAGTGTGCAAGCCCCGCACGGGGATTTCTGCAAGGGAGGTCCAATCGCTCCCACCGGCTGGATTTGTCTCCCGTACAATGCTGGCTTACAGGACCTGCCAGCTCATGAAAAACAGGACTTGGCCTTTCTTCCCTGCCTTAAACAGGGAGGAAAAAGCTGCCACCTTCTTCAACCACCACCCTGTTGTTGTTGTTGTTTAGTCGTTTAGTCGTGTCCAACTCTTTGTGACCCCCTGGACCAGAGCACGCCAGGCACTCCTGTCTTCCACTGCCTCCCGCAGTTTGGCCAAACTCATGTTTGTAGCTTTGAGAACACCATCCAGCCATCTCGTCCTCTGTCGTCCCCTTCTCCTTGTGCCCTCCATCTTTCCCAACATCAGGGTCTTTTCCAGGGACTCTTCTCTTCTCATGAGGTGGCCAAAGTCTTGGATCCTCAGCTTCACGATTTGTCCTTCCAGTGAGCACTCAGGGTTGATTTCCTTCAGAATGGAGGGGTTGGATCTTCTTGCAGCCCGTGGGACTCTCAAGAGTCTCCTCCAGCACCATAATTCTTCAGCGATCAACCTTCTTGATGGTCCAGCTCTCACTTCCATACATCACTACTGGGAAAACCATAGCTTTAACCACCCTGTTAGGTAAAGGTAAAGGGACCCCTGACCCTTAAGTCCAGTCGTGGCCGACTCTGGCGTTGCGGCACTCATCTCGCTTTACTGGCCGAGGGAGCCAGCGTACAGCTTCCGGGTCATGTGGCCAGCATGACTAAGCCGCTTCTGGCGAACCAGAGCAGTGCACGGAAACGCCGTTTACCTTCCCGCCAGAGCGGTACCTATTTATCTACTTGCACTTTGACATGCTTTCAAACTGCTAGGTGGGCAGGAGCAGGAACCGAGCAACGGGAGCTCACCCCGTCGTGGGGATTCGAACCGCCGATCAGCAAGTCCGAGAGGCTCAGTGGTTTAACCCACAGCGCCACCTGCGTCCCTAAAAATACGGTCCCATGACACCCTGTTAGCGAGCTGCAAAAAGCCACCAAGTCCTCATCCCGAAGTGCCGTGCAACCTTGAAGGGTCGGCGTACTGGATCAGCAAGTTTTCTCCAGAGATGGGGAAGCTCCCTGAAGCCCAGGACTGAAGGGCAACAGCTTTCTGGGATGGTGAAAGCCAGCCAGATGGGCAGGGTATAAATAATAAATAATAAATTATTATTATTATAGAATCATAGAATCATAGAGTTGGAAGAGACCCCAAGGGCCATCGAGTCCAACCCCCTGCCAAGCAGGAAACACCATCAGAGCACTCCTGACATATGGTTGTCAAGCCTCTGCTTAAAGACCTCCAAAGAAGGAGACTCCACCACACTCCTTGGCAGCAAATTCCACTGTCAAACAGCTCTTACTGTCAGGAAGTTCTTCCTAATGTTTAGGTGGAATCTTCTTTCTTGTAGTTTGGATCCATTGCTCCGTGTCCGCTTCTCTGGAGCAGCAGAAAACAACCTTTCTCCCTCCTCTATGCGACATCCTTTTATATATTTGAACATGGCTATCATATCACCCCTTAACCTCCTCTTCTCCAGGCTAAACATGCCCAGCTCCCTTAGCCGTTCCTCATAAGGCATTGTTTCCAGGCCTTTGACCATTTGGGTTGCATTTCTGGCACTGGAATAGTTGCAGCCAGGAATAATTGTCCGCCTGAAGCCAGCTCCAGTATGCCAGGGTCCAAGAGAGCCTGGAAAGAAGGATCTCTCAGGGCGTGAAATCAGGAGAAGAGGTGAGAGCTGAAGTAATATGCCTTTCTATGCGTGGATAATTGATGAGATATGCACATTATAAATGTGATAAAGGGTCTTTTTAGTTGTTCTTTCTCTATTCTTTTTCTCTCTTTTCTATACAATTGTGTTTTGTAATTTCTTATGAATGAATCTGAATTTTACTGTTTAATACACTTAGAAAACGTTCATTACAATTGTTATACAGTGGTACCTCCAGTTGCGGACAGGATCTGCTCCGGAGCTCCAGTCGGATCCCGAGGTTTTTGCAATCGGAGGTGCCTGTCCTGCACATGCATATGGTGTGCTAGAGCGCTTCTGCGCATGCATGCGGCGCAGTAGAGCACTTCTGCACATGCACACCGGGCGAAACCTGGAAAAACACTTCCGGGTTTGTCGCATGCGTATCCTGAAGGCTACGTAACCAGAGGTGCACATAAGTAGAGGTAACACTGTACTGTATATAGAAAAGAGAGATGCTCTCACAGGAATTAAAAGTCAATTTAGGTGACTGGTTGGAGCTAACATGCTCATAGACAGTTCCCCATGAAGCAGGACTGAGGTGCATCTTACATGAGAAAGAGATAAACAGCTGCAAATAAAATCTTTTAAATGTGTTGCAAAGTGCAGCGTACAAATGTGGCACTAGATGGCGACAGTGAGCTAAGCCCAATGCAACGTATTTTTCAAAACGTTTTTTAAAAAGCATTTTCATAGCGTTTTTTTATATGTGTGAAGATTCCACCCATATTATTATTATATATTTATTTATTTATTTATACCCTGCCTTTTAAAACCATACAAATAATAAAAACAGCACGGCACCAGGCCTTTCATTAAAGGCAGACAGTTCCCCAAAGCCTGTTGGAGCAGGAAAGTCTTCCCCTGCCAGCGGAAACACAGAACTGTAGCACTGGGAGGGACCCCAAGGGTCATCTAGCCCAACCCCCAGCAACACAATGGTGCCCCAGAGGAACATCAAGAGAGGGTAAGAACATAAGGCAGAGCCATATTTCCCTCTTAGCAGGCCTCTGCAGGGCTGCATGCCGGCAATAGACAGGCATAGATGTGAAAACCTTCTGCATCATTAAACTATGGAACTCCCTGCCACAGGAGAAAGGGATGGCCGCCAACTTGGATGGCTTTAAAAGAGAATCAGACAAGTTCATGAAGGAGGAGAGGGCTATCGATGGAAAAGGATGCTGGATGAGACGGGCCATTGGCCTGATCTGTGGGAATGTTCAGGGATGCAGGAGAGGATATTTTATTTGATTACAGCCCTTCCAACTTGTGCAAACAAGTTCACAATTTAGCAGAGTAACATTCCCGTTTTTAAACTCACAGCGGATGTGTTTGCTCAGGCTCGCTAAAGCCTCCATAATAACTGTTCTGGTATTTCCCCCTTATTCCCTCATAAAAGATAAGACACGACACAGTCTTCTATAAATGTATAAAAAGAGTTTACTTACTCACATTCTGTTCACAATCGGATCCCAGAAGGCAGACTTAGCTTAGAAAAGTTACATACACCTGGAAACTATCCTATAAGAAGACAGTCCCTTTGTCCTCTCTTGGCTGGAGCATCTTTGGCTAAGCAGATGTTACTTCTTCGATGCATGTAGCATAGCTGTCAACGTTTCCCTTTTTAAAAGGGAAATTCCCTTATTCCAAACAGGACTCCTCGCAAGGAAATGGAAAAGTTAACAGCTATGGCACGTAGTCAAAAAAAGAGAGAGATGGCTGCCCTGCCCTGTGCTTTTGTCGTTACCTGCACAGGTGAGGCCACGCCCACCTCTAGTCACATGCAGAGGAAGTCTGTCCCAGCCCAGAAGGAAACAAGAAGTTGACCTGCTGGCTGGACAATCATTCCTCCCCATGTGTAAACATGTTCACTCTAGGAATGTTGTACTTGACTGCTCTTGTGTTTCACATCCCACAGTAAACATGTACACATTTTTTGGCAAAGGGTGTTTAAGGAGATGACAGAAATCACTGGGTTAAAGCTGACCGAAAGTCCAGAGGTGGCGCGTTATTACAAATTTACAATGGGGTGGAAGATTCGCAGGCTAGGAAAGATTTGATCACAAATTTATTGACAGCTGCGCGAATTATTATAGGCAGGAAGTGGAAGGGGCAAGCAGGATATAAAATGGAAGAATGGTATAAAGAGGTGTGGGATATAGCTATTAATTAACATGTGCCATTAAGGTAAGATGGGGAATATGCAGGAGAAATGATGTTGAGGGTGTTTGTAGAATTTGTACTGTTGAAACGGAAAGAGGTCAAACCATCGCAAGAGGTGTTGAAATTTTGGGAGGTTGCATAGTTACAATGGAATGGTCTCAGTGGTGGGGTGCACATTTTGATTCTTATTATTTATTTATTATTATTACTTTGCCAAAATAAAAGATTTTTTTTTGGAAAAAATAAAAAAAATAGGATGCCGAACTAGACTGGCCACTGGCCTGATCCAGACAAGGAACTCTTCTTATGGCTGTGGATACCAGTTGACGACAGCAGCCTTGCTCAGAGAGGAATGGCCTCCCTTTCCTTGGGAGGGACACAGTCCTGGCTTAAGAACATGAGCAGATATCTGTTGTGTTAATAGTTTTATATCTGGCTAATTAATTGTGTGTCTACTTAATTGTATAATCCCATAACTTTTATATCTGGCTAATTAATTGTAGCTGTTCTGGAGCTCCGTCCCTGCAAAGGCTTTGTCGATTCCACAATTTATAGCTCTGCTGGCATTATTATTCTGCTCAAACGGAGATTCGCTTCAAAGCGGAGGGTAGGGGGTGCTTTAAACTGAGGTCGCAAAGGTCTTTTATCATATTTCCCATTGATCGCCTGTCCCGTCCTAAAAGCACAGCGCGAGCAACGATACATCACACACTCAATTTAAGATCAATTTAGAGCTGAAATGACAAATCTTGAAACAAATGTCAGGAATCACCTGTAAGTACGGACTGGAACATGAGTTTGTGTACCTCCTCTTCCATCCCGATCCATCTTCCTTTCGTGTCGTGTCTTTTCAGACTAAAGGCCTGAGCAGAGGGCCTGTCTTTTTGTCATTGTTATTTGGAAGCTATTCTGGCAGCCTTTTGTAGTGGAAGAGTGGGATTAAAAGAACATTTAAATAGGTACAGGTAGGTGCTACTGGGCAATTTTTAATCTTTTTTATTTAAATAGGTAGATAAAGGACAAATACTGCCCCAGCCTTTCAGACCCAGCTTGACATCCCTATGCCTGTTTACTGAGAAGTAAGACTGCGTATCTAACAGCCACACCCTCCCCCAAGAATCTTGGAAATTGTAGTTTACCCCAACAGAACTACAATTCCCAGCACCCTTGTAGCAAAATGCAATTCCTGGGAATCTTTGGGGGGAAATGATGTGCTTTAAATGTATGTTGTGTACACAGCTCGAGTCCCACTGTGTTCATGGGACTTACTCCTTAGTAAGGCTACTATCCTAACTGTGTCTACTCTGAATGGGTATTTCTGAGCAGCTATGAACCCTGAATGCTCTTCCTTCTTGGTTGGAGACTGTATGCTTCTGAATGCTACTTAAGAATGTAAGAACAGCCTGGCTGGTTCATGTGGGATGTGAAACACAAGAGCAGTCAAGTACAACATTCCTAGAATGAACATGTTTACACATGGGGAGGAATGTTTGTCCAGCCAGCAGGTAAACTTCCTGTTTCCTTCTGGGCTGGGACAGACTTCCTCTGCATGTGACTAGAGGTGGGTGTGGCCTCACCTGTGCAGGTAATGACAAAAGCACAGGGCAGGGCAGCCATCTCTCTCTCTTTGACTACATGCATCGAAGAAGCAACATCTGCTTAGCCAAAGATGCTCTCTGGGCCCCAGCCAAGAGAGGACAAAGGGACTGTCTCCTTATAGGATAGTTTCCAGGTGTATGTTACTTTTCTAAGCTAAGTCTGCCTTCTGGGATCCGATTGTGAACAGAATGTGAGTAAGTAAAATATTTTTATACTGTTATAGAAGACTGTGTCGTGTCTTATCTTTTATGAGGGAATAAGGGGAAAATACCAGAAGAGTTATTATGGAGGCTTTAGCGAGCCTGAGCAAACGCATCCGCTGCAAGTTTAAAAAGGGGGATGTTACTCTGCTAAATTGTGAAGTTGTTAACCCAAGTTGGAAAAGGATATAATCAAACAATATATCCTCTGCTGCGTCCCTGAACATTCCCACATTTACACCCCCACCACATGTGAACATAATTCCTAGAATTGTAGAGTTGGGGCACCCTGAGGGTCATCTATTCCAACCCCCTGCAATGGAGGAATCTTTTGCCCAGCCACCCAGAAATCTAGCGTCTCCTGCTTTGCCAGAGGAGCTATCCCCAAAACTGGCATTCAGAAGCATCACTGACTCCAGCTGCAGAGGGAGAGCTAGTCTTCTTCTTTGGCAATCCCTCGTAGCCGAGTGAGATTGTCTTCCATGTACACAGTCTTAACAATGATTCCGTAAGTGACTGTGATTCAACCTCAATTCGTTAGCCATCATCCATCCTCCAGCCGCCTCCAGGCACTCACACAGGACCTTCACCGCCTTCACTAGTTCTGTCTGCCTGATGAAGTTAAACAACAGATCAACAGAGCCAGACTGGTACCCAGAGAAAATTTGCTGCAAGACAGACCCCAAAAAGAAAATAACAGAACACCACTAGTAATCACATACAGCTCCCAAGTTAAAACAGTTCAACACAACATCAGAGATCTACAACCTCTCCTAGACAACGACAGTTCTCTTTTCTCAAGCTCTGGGAGGAAGACCTTTCATTGCCTACAGACAGCGACCCAATCTTAAACAACTCACCCACAATGATACAACAGCCAGACTTAATGTGGACACTGGTACCAGAGCCTGCAATAAACCCAGATGCCAACTTTGCTGCCACAGACACCCAGGCACCATCACTGGCCCCAACAACATCCAATATACCATCTCAGGACTATTTAATTGCTCAATTATGTATGCCATCAAATGCCAGCAGTGCCCTTCAGCTCTCTATATTGGACAAACAGGCCAAACCCTACGCCAAAGGATAAGGTAAAGGTAAAGGGACCCCTGACCGTTAGGTCCAGTCGTGGCCGACTCTGGGGTTGCGGCGCTCATCTCGCTTTACTGGCCAAGGGAGCCAGCATACAGCTTCCGGGTCATGTGGCCAGCAGGACTAAGCCGCTTCTGGCGAACCAGAGCAGCGCACAGAAACGCCGTTTACCTTCCCGCTGGAGCGCTACCTATTAACCTACTCGCACTTTGACGTGCTTTCAAACTGCTAGGTTGGCAGGAGCAGGGACCGAGCAACAGGAGCTCACCCCGTCACGGGGATTTGAACTGCCAACCTTCTGATCGGTAAGTCCTAGGCTCTGTGGTTTAACCCACAGCGCCACCCGCGTCCCTCGCCAAAGGATAAATGGACATAAATCCGATATCAGGAATCACAAGACAGAGAAACCAGTAGGAGAACACTTCAGTCTCCCAGGACATTCTATATAAGATCTCAAAGTAGCTGTCTTATTACAAAAGAATTTCAAAAATAGACTGGAAAGAGAAGCTGCTGAATTGCAACTTATTACCAAACTTAAAACCATGGAGAGACCTGGTCTGAATAGAGACATTGGATTCTTATCTCATTATACATGATAAAGCTATTTTTAGTTAGTCTAATATGTTAGTGTTGTGTGGTGTTTTTGTATTGTATTGTATTGTCTATTTTGTTTTGTAGTGTTTAAATTGTTGGAAAAGTAATAAATATTATTTTTTAAAAAAGAAAAGATAAAGCTATTTTTAGCCATCTCACCCCTTGCTTTTTCCTGTAAGAACAATTGCAGTTGTTAACAGTCGTCAACAGGTTTACCGCGCCTATCAGCCAATTCCCACCACCCTTCTGAGTAATACCCCTCCCCACCCTCTCACTAGATATAAGGGTCTGGTGACTTCTGTTTCAGTGTATCTGAAGAAGTGTGCATGCACACGAAAGCTCATGCCAATAATACACTTAGTTGGTCTCTAAGGGGCTACTGGAAGGATTTTTTTTATTTTGATTTAAAAGAGATGTAGAGCTGGGTATCATCCGCATACTGATGAACACCCAAACCCCCAACAATGTGATTCTTCAAGCCTTTGGCACTGAATTACCTTACAGAGTCAAACTATCCATTGCATTGTAGCCAATGAAATCACCCAGGGGCCCATTGTGGATCGGGTCCATGATGAGCCTGAGGCCCCAATCCCAGCAGATGTACCCATCAAAGAGCTTAAGCCCATGAAGTCCAGGGACTGCTGGGGAGCAATTTACGTCGGCAAACTTTCACAAGGGCACGGAGGTTTTGGAAAAACTCTTCCCAAATCCAGACCCCTGACACTCTCTGACACCCATTCTGCCCCCACCCACCCACAAAAATTTCGAGAAGGGAAAAGACATCGCAACTGGTTCACAGCACACTCCCTTTACCATCTTCGATGGCAGCAGCTGCAATAGCTGAGCTTTTGATCACCCGCAAGCCTATTTGAAATTTAATCAAATCTTTAATTGGTAATGCAGCAGATGATTAATCTGCTAATCGATTGACAATCCTGGAATATAGTTAACACAGCGTGAAAATGTGGGGAGGGAATTGGCAAA
The DNA here is from genome assembly GCF_964106915.1 of Podarcis gaigeae. NCBI lineage: Eukaryota > Metazoa > Chordata > Lepidosauria > Squamata > Lacertidae > Podarcis > Podarcis gaigeae. The sequence continues at coordinate 3,106,865 of NC_139678.1, forward strand.
ACACGGAACGGAGGAAGACGATAGTCTTTTTATTTTAGAATATTCAGGCCAGTAAAATGTGAGCGTTTCAGGCCAATGGGTTGGGGAAGGGAAGAAGAGGCTCTTTTTCAGAGAATTGGCAGGAGCTTGGAAACCAAGGTTCTCTGCTATAAAGAAGCCACTCTCTGTCTCTCTCCTAGAAGTCATGGTGGCTCCTTCACTGGAAAACGGAGGCAGAGGACTGGGGAGGCTCGGACGGTTGTGCAATCGGGGAGAGGGCACTTGTCTCCCCTAGAAAGTGTTTTTTTGTTTGAGCTACAGATAGGTAGCCGTGTTGGTCTGCCATAGTCAAAACAAAAAAAATTCCTTCCAGTAGCCCCTTAAAGACCAACTAAGTTAGTTCTTGGTATGAGCTTTCGTGTGCATGCACACTTCTTCAGATACCTGAAGAAGTGTGCATGCACACGAAAGTATCTGAAGAAGTGTCTGGTATCTGAAGAAGTGTCTTCAGGTATCTGAAGAAGTGTGCATGCACACGAAAGCTCCTACCAAGAACTAACTTAGTTGGTCTTTAAGGTGCTACTGGAAGGAATTTTTTTGTTTGTTTGGTTTGGTTTTGTAAAATTCATACACCGCTTAATTTTTCAAAAAGACAACAGCCCTCAATGTGGTTTATGGAAAAGATTAATAATAATAATAATAATAATAATAATAATAATAATAATAATTATACCCCACCCTCCCCGGCCAAGACCAGGCTCAGGGCGGCTAACAACTGATATAAAACAAATTGATTGAAATACAACTTAAAAAACAAGATTAAAAATCAACTTTAAAACATTAAAATGCAGCCTCATTTCAATGGAAACTCAAATCAAAAACTTTTTGGGGAATGAAAACATCAAATCTTTGTCAAGGCTAGCTATCCAGACTGGTCCTACATGGGCCAGAAAAAAGCCAGGGAAGTCCCCAAATAGGAGTTCAACACAGGAGGAGAAAGGACAAAAGAAAGAGGGGGAGGAAAACAACAAAATTATCAATAGGAAGAATCAGCAACACTAATTTAAGACGATCCCAGTGGGCTGCTATCGCGGATGCCCCCCGCACTGGGTGCCACACCCCTGCAGGCAGCGCATCATGCGCCCCGGAGGCACACCATGCCCCCACCCACTCTCCACCCCTGGTGCGGGAGCATGAAGCTCCACCACTGGCTGTGTTTCCTGCATTACAGAGGGCTGGAGTAGATGGCCCTTGGGTGCCCCTGTGTGCTGGGCCCGGGGGTTAACCCGAGCAACGCGGTCCAGGTCCGGTCCCGAATCCAAGGATTCCACGAGGAGTCAGTCCAACAGGGCCAAGGCAGGACACGAGGCAGGAAACCAGGCTAGGTCAGGCACAGGATCTCAGGCAGGGTCCAGCAAGCAGCAATGTTGCTCCCACAACCTGGAGCAGGGTCCAGCAGCCTTTTATCTCTGATGGGTTACATGAGCCATTGGCTGGATCCAGCAGGTCCTTCTTAGGTTCTTATGTCTCATTGCCTCCTGTGGGAGTGAGTTCCATAGTTTAACTCTGTGCTGCATGAAGAAGAACCTTCTTTTCTCTGGGCTGAATTCATTGGATGTCAACAAGTTCTAGTGGTATGAGAGAGGGAGAAAAACTTTTCTCTAGGCACTCTTTTCATGTCATGCCTAATGTTATAAACGTGTCTCATCTTGCCTTACACACATATTAAAAAGTCCCAGATACTGTACCCAGCGGCCAAGAAAATTCTCTTGGGCACCTGGGGTGTGCTGGGCCCGGGGGTTAACTCAAGAAACACGGTCCAGATCCAGTCCCAAATCCAAGTATTCCATGAGTAGTCAGTCTGACAGGGTCAAGGCAGGAAACCAGGCAAGGTCAGGCACAGGGTCACAGGCAGGATCTAGCATACAGCAATGTTGCTCCCACAACCTGGGGCAAGGTCTGACAACCTTTTATCTCTGTCGGGGTAGTGGCCGGTCCTGATCCCCCAGTGACTCACCTCCCTGTTTCGCCCGAAGGCAAGCACTCCTCCTGCGAGTACTCAGGTCTCTCCTTCTCTCAGACCTTCGTCTCTGCAGCTCGGGAGACGTTGGTGGGTTCCTAGACCCAGAGGCTGCCTCAGCCTCCCCTGACCCAACCGGTAGTGGAGCAGCTGTAAGTGAGGGCCCAGCTGAAGGCGATGAGGTCATCCCCACATCTGGAGCCAGGGCAGGATCAGGCCCCTGACTCGGCCAAGCTGGGGTTTGTTGCAGGGGAACCTGTGCAGACTGAGACTCTCCAGAATCAGGCCCCAGACTCGGTTCAGATGCTGCCAGAGGCAGAGGATCCGGTGCGGACCGAGACTCCTCTGGTTACGAGCCCAAGTCCCAGGCCATCACATCCCTGTTTTGGGAGGGAAGCTATGCAAACAAAAGTCATGCACAACCAAGCCAAACACATAGCCTTCCATGCTCCACTCCTTTTTTGTTATTAGGGAGAAGGATCACAGGAATTCCACCTAGTGAAGATAAAGGGACCGCTGAGCATTAAGTCCAGTTGTCACCGGCTCTGGGGTTGCGGCGCTCATCTCACCTTACTGCCTCATCTCACCTTACTGGCCGAGGGTACCACTGTACTTTCTAATACAGACTCTCCAAATGTTCCTATTTTCCAGGGGCAGTCCTGGATTTACAGAAGACGATTTGATTCTGGAATCTCCTGCTTTTCTTTAAAGGTAAAGGTAAAGGAACCCCTGACCATTAGGTCCAGTCGTGGCCGACTCTGGGGTTGCGGCGCTCATCTCGCTTTATTGGCGGAGGGAGCCGGCGTACAGCTTCCGGGTCATGTGGCCAGCAGGACTAAGCTGCTTCTGGCGAACCAGAGCAGTGCACGGAAACACCATTTACCTTCCCGCTGGAGCGGTACCTATTTATCTACTTGCACTTTGACGTGCTTTCGAACTGCTAGGTTGGCAGGAGCAGGGACCGAGCAACAGGAGCAAACCCCGACGCTGGGATTCGAACCACCGACCTTCTGATCAACAAGTCCTAGGCTCTGTAGTTTAACCCACAGCGCTACCCGCGTCCCTGGAATTGCACCTACATCTGTACAAATGGGCCAGTGCAGAACCCCTGCCATGTGCCAATATGGTAATCATAGTCATAGGTGGCGTATGATGAGTGCGCATCTCTCCACCAGAGGCGTTTGATCCCCAGCTGAGTGGGTTCACCAGCCCTCAGAGAGCACACAGAGGCGAACAGAAGCACATGGTTTATTAGCAGCATTTAATTCATGTACAGTCCTCTGAATGCAAAAATCACCTTGCAAAATATAAAAGCCAGTTGCACAAATGCTAAAGTATCAACGCCCATGATTAACATCCTCCATAAAGCAATCCCCTTCAAACATTAAAAAATAAACATCCATAATTAAAATGTGCGATAAAGCAATCCCATTACAACAAGGCAGCAATAAGAACAGGAGACTCGGGGGAAGAGAGAACAAGGGAGCGCATGTGGAAACAGGTGCAACTTCGGAAGCTGGTGGAATGTCAATGGAGTCGGGGCCTCTCGAATTTCAGCAGGGAGGATGTTCCGTAGCACTGGTGCTACCAGTGGGAAAGTCGGCCATCAGCACCAGCAGGTAATTGCCACTCCATAGCAAGACTAACCAGAATCCCATTCCTTGGAGTAATAATATAATAATAATAATAATTTATTATTTATACCCCACCCATCTGGCTGAGTTTCCCCAGCCACTCTGGGCAGCTCCCAATCAAGTGTTAAAAACAATACAGCTTTAAATATTAAAAACTTCCCTAAACAGGGCTGCCTTCAGATGTCTTTTAGAAAGAAGATAGCTGCTTATTTCCTTCACATCTGAAGGGAGGGCATTCCACAGGGCGGGTGCCACCACCAAGAAGGCCCTCTGTCTGGTTCCCTGTAACCTCACTTCTCACAATGAGGGAACCACCAGAAGGCCCTCAGCGCTGGATCTCAGTGTCCGGGCTGAACGATGGGGGTGGAGACGCTCCTTCAGGTATACAGGACCGAGGCTGTTTAGGGCTTTAAAGGTCAGCACCAACAGTACCGTAGCATCATTCCCTAGACGCAGAAAGCATATAGGTAGAAAAAAAAGTTTATGCTATTCCAGGCTGCATCAACAGAAGTCTAGTGTCCAGATCAAGGGAAGTAATAGGTAATAGGTAATGGTGAAGGGACCCCTTGACCATTAGGTCCAGTCGTGACCGTCTCTGGGGTTGCGGCACTCATCTCGCTTTATTGGCCGAGGGAGCCGGCGTACAGCTTCCGGGTCATGTGGCCAGCAGGACTAAGCCACTTCTGGTGAACCAGAGCAGCTCACGGAAATGCTGTCTATCTTCCCACCGGAGTGGTACCTATTTATCTGGCCGAGGAAACTGGTGGAGTATGCGGAGATGGCGGGGAAGATCCAAAACCAGGAAGATCAAGTATTTCTAAAAGACTGGAGTAAATTTTTAATTTATTGAAAAGACCACTCAGTGGCGTAGCGTGGGTTGTCAGCACCCGGGGCAAGGCAAGTAATTTGCACCCCTAACCCGTGGATTTGCGCCCCCTAACCCTAACCCCCAGATGTTGTGCCCGGTGCGGCCGGCCCCCCCTGCACCCCCCACGCTATGCCACTGAGACCACTTTCAATGACACCTAGCAGTTCAAAAGCACATCAAAGTGCAAGTAGATAAATAGGTACCACTCTGGCAGGAAGGTAAACGGCATTAACATGCGCTGCTCTGGTTCTCCAGAAGCGGCTTAGTCCTGCTGGCCACATGACCCGGAAGCTGTACGCAGGCTCCCTCAGCCAGTAAAGCGAGATGAGCGCCCCAACCCCAGAGTCGGCCATGACTGGACCTAATGGTCAGGGGTCCCTTTACCTTTACCTTAATGTGGAATCAATTATGATAACTATGGATATATAACAGATGGACAATGGTAAAAGATGGAGTAAATTTAATCTTAAATATGGAACCCATGGAGGGGGAGAAGGAGGTCCGAAGGTTCAAAAGAACCTTTTATTTTAATGTTTGAGATGGTTAAGTTAAAACGTATAAAATTGTGAAAAAACCTATAAAAATATTTTTTTAAAAAAAGAATGAGCTCATCTAAATAAGGCCTTCAGCAGCCTCCAAGAAGACGGCAGTGAAGTTGCCTGTCCAATATCATGAGGCAAGGAGTTCCAGAGTATAGGGGCTGCCACACTAAATGGCTGAGTCCTAGCAAATGCAGGGCAGGCGTTCAGTGACATCAGTGAGAGTGCCAGGTGTGCCAGTCGAAGCGGTCGAGTGAACGCATGTGGGGCAAGTCGATCTCGTAGGTAAACTGGTCCCAGGCTGTTAAGGGCTTTCTCCTCAGTCCTCTGCTAGCGTTATTCCTGGAAAGAGTGCTTTTCTTGGCACTGATTTGTCTAGAAAGGGGGAGTTCAGAAGTCTCCAGTGGGTACTCCAGCGTCGCTGTTTCAAGCAAGAATTGGCAGCCCCTGGCCTGGGCTCTGCCGCCTTCCGGTCCCTCCCAGGCCTGGGGTGCTCCAATTCATCAAAAGTGAAAACACGCGCTCCAGAAAGCGGCGTGGCGAATCCGCGACGCCTCCCCTGGCTTGTCGCACAAGCAGCATTTGATAGAGATAACTGTGGTTTACACGCACGTAACCCAAAAGTTTGCCCTGGAAAAAGGAATCCAGGTGAAATGAGGTATGAAATTGGAAATGTGGCTTCCTGTAGCGTTCCAGCGGCAGGGCTTAGACTGAAAAGTGGCTCTCGCCGGAGAGACAAGGAACGGAAATTGGATCTCAGGCTATTTGCTCGACGGTCGGCAACTGTAGGACGCAATCCGTCCAGGAGTCCAGAACATACTCGGGAGACGGAGAGGTCCTGGTCTTGGAACTTCAGAAATTGGCAAGTTATGATGATGAATTAAATTTATACTACCCTGTATCAGAAGATCACAGGACAGCAATATGAAAGCACAAAAATGCATACCATAGTAACAAACGGAAACCACAACCCTTCCTCCACACACAGTTTAAAAGGCCATATTGTTGTTGTTGAGTTGTTTAGTCGTGTCTGGCTCTTCGTGACCCTCTGGGCCAGAGCACGCCAGGCCCTCCTGCCTTCCACTGCCTCCCGCAGTTTGGTCAAACTCATGCTGGCAGCTTCAAGAACACTGTCCCACCTTCTCCTCCTCTGTCGTCCCCTTCTCCTTGTGCCCTCCATCTTTCCCCACATCAGGGTCTTTTCCAGGGAGTCTTCTCTTCTCATGAGGTGGCCAAAGTACTGGAGCCTCAGCTTCAGGATTTGCCCTTCCAGTGAGCACTCAGGGCTGATATCCTTCAGAATGGAGAGGTTGGATCTTCTTGCAGTCCATGGGACTCTCAAGAGTCTCCTCCAGCACCGTAATTCAAAAACATCCATTCTTTGGCGATCAGCCTTCTTTATGGTCCAGCTCTCACTTCCATACATCACTACTGGGAAAACCAGAGCTTGAACTATACGGACCTTTGTTGACAAGGTGATGTCTCTGCTTTTTAAGATGCTGCCTAGGTTTGTCATTGCTTTTCTCCCAAGAAGCAGGCGTCTTTTAATTTCGTGACTGCTGTCACCATCTGCAGTGATCATGGAGCCCAAGAAAGTAAAATCTCTCACTGCCATAGATTGTTTAATTAGCCAAAGGCCGTGGAGAAGAGGAATGTTTTTGCCTGGCACCTATAGATATGTAATGAAGGCACCAAGTGAGCCTCCCTAGGGAGCAAAAACTGCCTTCTTGACTGCCAGACCCAACTCTTGGTCCCAGCAGCAATGTCCGCTAGAGTCTGTCTTCGCCCGGTTTAGCCAGCCAGATGAAGCCATTCCCAGAGTGTGGATGCCGGCACCTGTGGGTGTAAGCCTGGACTGTGTGTCTGGAGGTCCTGGGCCGCCCAGACGACAAGACCCCCTTCTCAGCCTGGCTAATGTGGTCCAAAGGAAGGAGGCGCCATCCAACCGCCCTAGGGACTCCACTCCAGTTTTGTGTAGGGTGCACTCCTGAGCCTTTTCTTTCCCCTGAAGATAGCCTGCAAGGCTGCATAGGGTCAGAGCTTTCCTTCTCCTAGACAGGCTCCCTTCCCAGGTAGATGAGGCCCTCTATGGCAGATTCTAGGAGCCACAGATGAGCGCGGAGTGCCAGCGGCGAGGGTGGGAACCAATGGAAGGAACACCGCACGAAAGGAGAGCATCTGGAGGTGGTTGGAGGATGGATGGCGGCTAACAGATTGAGGTTGAATCCTGACAAGACAGAAGTAATGTTTTGGGGGGGTACGGGTTGGGCGGATGTGGGGGACTCCCTGGTCCTGAATGAGGCAACTGTGCCCCTGAAGGCCCAGGTGCGCAGCCTGGCAGTCATTTTGGACTCACAGCTGTCCATGGAGATGCAGGGCAATTCTGTGTCCAGGGCGGCTGTCTGCCAGCTCCACCTGGTATGCAGGCTGAGACCCTGCCTGCCCACAGACTGTCTCACCAGAGTGGTGCATGCTCTGGTTGGACTACTGCAACGCGCTCTGCGTGGGGCTACCTTTGAAGGTGACCTGGAAACTACAACTAATCCAGAATGTGGCAGCTAGACTGGTGACTGGGAGCAGCCACCAAGACCACATAACACCAGTCTTGAAAGACCTACATTGGCTCCCAGTATGTTTCCGAGAACAATTCAAAGTGTTGATGCTGACGTTTAAAGCCCTAAACGGCCTTGGCCCAGTATACCTGAAGGAGAGTCTCCGCCCCATCATCCAGCCTGGACACTGAGATCCAGCTCTGAGGGCCTTCTGGCGGTTCCCTCACTGTGAGAAGCAGAGCTACAGGGAACCAAGAGGAAACTTCTTGGTGGTGGCGTCCACCCTGTGGAATACCCTCCCAGCAGATGTCAAGGAAATAAACGACTATCTGACTTTTAGAAGACATCTGAAGGCAGCCCTGTTTAGGGAAGTTTTTAATGACTGATGTTTTAATGTATTTTAAATCTTTTGTTGGAAGCTGCCCAGAGTGGCTGTGGAAACCCAGCCAGATGGGTGGGGTATAAATATTATTATTATTATTATTATTATTATTATTATTATTATTATTATTATTATTATTATTCCAGAGCCTGGTGGTCTGACTCAGCCGCTGCCTGGTCAGCAAATTAAAATGCAATGGAACAAGAACCCACCCCTGGGCAATCCCCTGCCTGGTCAGTCCAGATCAGGGCGGCTCTGGAGCAAAAGTGAAGGAACAGCGCCACCTTCTGGATTCCTGAGCCCCAGAAGGGCTGCAAAACTGTTTGCAGCGCTGTTTCTGAGCAAGGTTCCTAAATGCTACTTGAGAGAAGGTGGGGAGGGTTTTCCTTCTTCTGTCTGATGCAGGAGAATCATCATTCCACTCCAGAACACCTTGCGGGAGGCTGTGTGTATATACAGTGGCACCTCTGGTTGCGAATGGGATCCGTGCCGGAGGCCCGTTCGCAACATGAAAACCCCGCAGCCTGAAGTGCCATATCAGTGCAGGTGTGTGGCGCGATTTGGCGCTTGTGTGCATGTGCAAAGCATGATTTGGCGCTTGTGTGCATGTGCGAGCAGCGAAACCTGGAAGTAACCCTTTCTTCTGGTACTTCCGGGTCGCAACCTGAAAAAACGTAACATGAGGTATGTGTGTGTGTGTGTGTGTGTGTGTGTGTGTGTGTGTGTGTATACCCCGCACCTTGAAAAGGAAATAAATCTGCAACTGAATTCTGACACGGTTAGGGGAGCAGTAAAAATAACAGTGCTCCCCAAATGAAGCTTTTCCTTTCAAAAGCTGCCAGTTTATTTATTTTAAAGGAGTGGGGAGCTATTTCAGGAATGCTTTGTGCATCAGAGCAAGAGAGGCCCAGGCTGAGGAAAGTGGGATTTCACAGATCTAAAGAAACAATATAAAGCGATAAAGGTTGTCAACGGAGTCGTTGGGATGTGGAAACCAGTGTTGTACATCTCCAGGGAGGCCTAGGTAATTGACTTAGCTTTCTTGCTCCGGTTAGGGAACACGGCGATAACAAGGCTTTCAAGTTTCTTTGTGAGAAATTATTATTAATTACATTTAATGGTCATCATTTTTTTAACCAAGGTAACCCAAAGCGACTTCCAGTATATGAACACATACACTGAAGCAGGCATGAAATTAGCACAGAGGAAGTCTGAGGAAGGTGATTGAGGAGCCTGGATAATTCTTTTCTGTTCTTTTCTGAGGTTCATACTTCAATCTAGTGTTTAGGGAAGTTTTTAATATTTGATGTTTTATCGTGTTTTTAATATTCTGTTGGGAGCCACCCAGAGTGGCTGGGGAAACCCAGCCAGATGGGCAGGATATAAATAATAAATATTATTATTATATTTAAATGGCAACAATTTTTTACAAGATGGTTTGCATTTCTAATCAAACTATCATTAGGAATGTGAAGGCAAAAATTAAAAATAATAGCAGCAAAAACCCAAAATGCTCGCCAATAATATGCAGAAAAGAGCAGCTCCAAGTCCACCCCACTCTACAATAGGTTCCTACCTTTCAATCTTTACTACTACGCCACAAATCTGAAATTATATGATGATTCCTTTCAGCTGAAACAAACGTTATTGATGTTCCAAAGTCCAGGTCTCTACGGAAACCTGTTTACCTTCAGGCATAAATATGCTCTGAGCAACCTTCCTTGAGAACAGACTCCATGGGGAGGAATTTTGGGCCTGGGGGCTGAATGTGGACCTCTGGACCTCTCCATCTGGCCCTCAGACCTCTCCCCAGGCCACGCCCCTCCTTGGCCCTCCTTCACACCTCAAACGCTTTTGCCTGGGTGGATAGAAGAGAGGGTGGAGGAATTGAAAGCCGGGCGTAATAGCTCTGTCTTACAGGCCCTGTGGAAGGAAGTTAAATCCTTCAGGGCCCTGGTCTCATGGGGCAGAGCATTCCACCAGGTCGGAGCCACCACTGAGAAGGCCCTGGCCCTGGTGGAAGATACAATCTGACTTCCTTAGGGCCCGGGATCTCTAAACTATGGTTGTTCATGGACCTTAAGGTCCTCTGCAGGACATACCAGGAGATGTTGTTGTTTAGTCGTGTCTGATTCTTCGTGATCCCCTGGACCAGAGCACGCCAGGCCCTCCTGTCTTCCACTGCCTCCCGCAGTTTGGTCAAACTCATGCTGGTAGCTTCGAGAACCCTGTCCCACCATCTCGTCCTCTCTCGTTCCCTTCTCCTTGTGTCCTCCATCTTTCCCAGCATCAGGGTCTTTTCCAGGGAGTCTTCTCTTCTCATGAGGTGGCCAAAGTCTGGGAGCCTCAGCTTCAGGATCTGTCCTTCCAGTGAGCACTCAGGGCTGATTTCCTTCAGAATGGAGAGGTTGGATCTTCTTGCAGTCCATGGGACTCTCGAGAGTCTCCTCCAGCACCAAAATTCAAAAGCATCAATTCTTCAGCGATCAGCCTTCTTTATGGTCCAGCTCTCACTTCCATCCATCACTACTGGGAAAACCATAGCTTTAACTATATGGACCTTTGTTGGCAAGGTGTTGTCTCTGCTTTTTAAGATGCTGTTGGTCCCGTAAATACAAGGGCCTCAGCCTTGTCCTCTTCCATGAATTTGTCTAATCCTCCTATAAAACCATCCTAGTTGATGGCCATCGCTGCTTCCCTAGGGGAGAGAATTTGACTCTGCACAATGGGAAGAAGCAATCTTCTGCAAATCATCCAGAGATCCACCAGCCGATCGCTCCCACTGGACAGCCCCCTCCCCCTATAGACATGTTTTGCATTTCCCCCCATCAGACACGGGACTTCTGCCCGATGGCTCTTCTCAATCACAGGCAGAGATTCGCAGACTGCGTTTCTCAAGGCCAGCTTCCAAGACAGATGTTTCGTGGCTTCAAGACCTCCATTTCCCCATCGACGTAAACGAGACCGCATGTCCTTCCTCGTCATTCTTTGAAACTCACTTCCTTTTAAGCATTTTTTAATTAAATGAGCCTTGCGTCTCCTCGGAAAAACTATTATATTCAAAAGATATTGCATTTCACTCAAGTAGATGAAATTAGATTTAATTAATTTCCACTAATTGAAATTCAGGTAGAATTCAGATAAAGTTTGAGGCGCAGAAAGGCTTCTTCTTCTCTCGTCAAATAACATTTTGGATAGGGAAGGTGACAAACGTTGCGTATATTTTTCCTGTGTATTTTCCTTCAAGGAGGAAGGGAGGAAGCTGAAATGGACAGAGAACTCAGCAAGTTGTAAAATGGCAAGAGATTCGGGATGGGGCGAGGGGGGGACAAAACTGGCTGTCAGGTTGGTCCAGTTCTGCACTTGCCTTCAGATGTCTTCTAAAAGTTTGGTAGTTGTTTTTCTCTTTGACATTGGTGGGAGGGCGTTCCACAGGGCGGGTGCCACCACCGAGAAGGCCCTGTGCCTGGTTCCCTGTAACCTCACTTCTCGCAATGAGGGAACCGCCAGAAGGCCCTCGGAGCTGGACCTCAGTGTCCGGGCAGAACGATGGAGGTGGAGACGCTCCTTCTGGTATACTGGGCCGAGGCCCTTTAGGGCTTTCAAGGTCAGCACCAACACTTTGAATTGTGCTCAGAAACGTACTGGGAGCCAATGTAGGTCTTTCAATGTGGTCTCGGTGGCCGCTCCCAGTCACCAGTCTGGCTGCTGCATTCTGGATTAGTTGTAGTTTCCGGGTCACCTTCAAAGGTAGCCCCACGTAGAGCGCATTGCAGTAGTCCAAGTGAGAGATAACCAGAGCATGCACCACTCTGGCAAGACAGTCTGCGGGCAGAAAGGGTCTCATCCTGTGTACCAGATGGAGCTGATAAACAGCTGCCCTGGACACAGAATTGACCTGCGCCTCCTAATGGCCCTTGGCTCCCGAATCCCCCAATGATTTATGGGTCTACTACAGGGCTCCCCAAACTAAGGCCCATAGGCCGGATAAGGCCCAAGGGACTCGTTTATCCGGCCCACAGTGACCCCCGCTGCCGCCACCGCCCGCCTCTTACCAGCACTTTGCTGCACGGCTGCCCACTTCCAAGTCGGAGGAGCACCAGAAACAGCTTGTGCGCATGCACAAGCATTATTTCCTGTGCACATCTGGGTCGGAGGAGTTCCGTGCACATGCACACAAGCTATTTCCGGTGCTCCTCCGACGCGGAAATGCACCGGAAATAGCATGTGTGCACGCGTATGGGCACACACGTCCCTGCCCTCCGGCCCACCGCGCAATCGGTGCTGGAGACACCGGCCCGAGGCACGGTAAGTTTGCTGACCCCTGGTCTACCATATACCTGGGTCCTGTCAGCAGACCAGCTACTGCTTGGTCCTTTCCGCATCCCAAATGTAAGGGTGGTGGCATTTACGGGTGTGTTTGGCCACTTTCTTCAGCTCACAGACCTACAGTAGCCAAGTGGCAAGGTAAAAAAGGTAAAGGGACCCCTGACCTTTAGGTCCAGTCGTGACCTACTCTAGGGCTGCGGCGCTCATCTCGCTTTATTGGCCAAGGGAGCTGGTGTTTGTCCGCAGACAGCTTCCAGGTCATGTGGCCAGCATGACTAAGCCACTTCTGGCAAACCAGAGCAGCGCACGGAAACGCCGTTTACCTTCCCGATGGAGCGGTGCCTATTTATCTACTTGCACTTTGACGTGCTTTCGAACTACTAGGTGGGCAGGAGCTGGGACCGAGCAACGGGAGCTCACCCTGTCGCAGGCATTCGAACCAAAAAGTCCTAGGCTCTGTGGTTTAACCCACAGCGCCACCTGCGTCCCTAGTGGCAAGGTAGCATCTTCCGAATTTCCCTGCTTTAAAAGCCGCAGTGAGCCTGCATTGTGCATGTCTCCCTTACGGAAAAAAAAACAGTCTACATATTTAACAGAGAGATGAAAGACTCAAACTGTTTGAAAGCCTCTAGCTGATTTCTTCTTCTTCTTTTCCCATTTGAAAGACGTGTCTTTAGCTTGGGGAACAGAAGGGCCCAGAAGTCTATTAAATACTGTACAGAAGAGATAATAATTCAGTCATTCATGCTAAGCAGATTTGGGGAGGCGGGAGAGAGACAGAAGGATATGACAGCCTGCGCACCCTGGAAATGTACTCTAAAACTGCGAGTTACTCCATCTTAGCCACAGATACGGCGTTTCGGCTGTAATCTGAAATGCAAGGAGAAGGGTTTTCAGAAAGCTAAATACTGTAACGCTCCAGCCCAATCTCTGAGCTGGTAGAGACTCCAGGGATTCGCAAGGCACTTACCCAGGTTTGGTTTCCTTGCAAAGGTCAGCGGAGAAAAGGATGTTTTTAAGAGATATCCTTTTATTTACACACGTATACACAACCTGAGCAGAAGATGGAGTGGCTCAGAATTCACACCCCAAACAATCTTGCTTCTCCATTAGTCACAGCTTTGGATTGGATTCAGCATGGAGGAGGCTGAAATCGGCCTCTATTCTCCTAAAGTGAATCATAGAATCATAGAATTGTAGAGCTGCAAAGGACCTTGAGGGTCATCAAGTCCAGCCCACTGCAATACAGTGGTACCTCGGGTTACATACACTTCAGGTTACATATGCTTCAGGTTACACACTCCGCTAACCCAGAAATAGTGCTTCAGGTTAAGAACTTTGCTTCAGGATGAGAACAGAAATTGGGCCCTGGTGGCGCGGCAGCAGCAGAAGGCCCCATTAGCTAAAGTGGTGCTTCAGGTTAAGAACAGTTTCAGGTTAAGAACGGACCTCCAGAATGAATTAAGGACTTAACCTGAGGTACCACTGTACAGGAATCTCAGCTAAAGCATCCATGACAGATGGCCATCCAACCTCTGCTTAAAAATCTCCAAGGAAGGAGAATCCTCAATCTCCAGAGGGAGACCATTCCACTGTTGAACGGCTCTTACTGTCCCAAAGTCCTTCCTGATGTTTGGTTGGAAACTCCTTTCCTGTAACTTGAAGCCATTGGTTCGAGTCGTACCCTCCAGAGCAGAAAAAAAAACAAGCTTGCCCCATATTCCATGTGACGGCCCTTCAGACATTTGAAGATGGCTCACGTATCTCCTCTCAGTCTCTTCTTATGCAGGCTAAACATAGCCAACTCCTTCAACTGTTCCTCATCAGGCTTGGCTTCCAGGCCCTTTCCTGCACTTAGGCAGGAAGAAACAGCTGCACAGATACAAGTTAGGGGGCAACTGGCTTACTAGTAAAGGTAAAGGGACCCCTGACTATTAGGTCCAGTCACGGATTACTCTGGGGTTGCGGTGCTCATCTCGTTTTATTGGCCGAGGGAGCCGGCGTACAGCTTCCGGGTCATGTGGCCAGCAGGACTAAGCCACTTCTGGCGAACCACAGCAGCGCACGGAAACGCCGTGTACCTTCCCGCCGGAGTGGTACCTATTTATCTACTTGCACTTTGATGTGCTTTCGAACTGCTAGGTTGGCAGGAGCTGGGACCGAGCAACGGGAGCTCATCCCGTCGCGGGGATTCGAACCGCCGACCTTCTGATCGGCAAGCCCTAGGCTCTGTTGTTTAGACCACAGCGCCACCCCGTGTCAGCCTGGCTTACTGGTAGTACACGTGAAAAGGATCTAGGGGTCTTGGTGGACCACAAGCTTAACATGAGTCCACAGTGTGATGCAGCAGCAAAAAAAGCTAATGCTATTCCAGGCTGCATCAACAGAAGTCTAGTGTCCAGATCAAGGGACGTTATAGTGCCACTCTATTCTGTCTTGGTCAGACCACACCTGGAATACTGTTTCCTGTGCATGGCTTATGGGTTCGGGGTCAAAGTATTCTTGCAGCCCACTTGGTATGAAAAGTTAGACTGCCCTGGTCTAGGTACAGTGGTACCTTGGTTCTCACACTTAATCTGTTCCAGAAGTCCGTTCCAAAACCAAAGCGTTCCAAAACCAAGGTGCACTTTCCCATAGAACGTAATGCAAAATGGATTAATCCGTTCCAGACTTTTAAAAACAACCCCTAAAACAGCGATTTAACATGAATTTTACTATCTGACGAGACCATTGATCCATAAATGAAAGCAATAATCAACGTACTGTACTATAAAATAAATAAGACAGTATTGATTTTTTAAAAAAAAAAAATCTTACCTGCACTGATGACAGTCATTGTTTGGACAGGGGGCTTTTATCCATTTCTGCAGTCACACAATCAATCAATCAATCAGTAGCTGAACTGGGTTCCACACAGTCAGAAAAACAAATTAACCGAAAAAGCCTCAAAAACAAAAATGCAAAACAAACAGCAAAAACAAAAGCGCCAAATTAAATATGTTCTGGAAGTCTGTTTGACTTTCAAAATGTTCGAAAACCAAGGGGCAGCTTCTGATTGGTTCAGGTGCTCCAGAAACAATAGCCGACAGCCGCATCAGGTGTTCGGCTTCCGAAAAACGTTCGAAAACAAGAATACTTACTTCCGGGTTTTTGGCGTTTGGGAACCAAGGCATTTGAGAACCAGGTTTTGGTTGTGGTGTAATGGTTTTGGTGACTAGATAAGCACTTCTGTGGCACTTCTGCAAAATTCCTCATGTGCCCACTGATCCAAAAAGGTTGCAAACTCCTGGCACAAAAAAGTGCAAGAATCGAGGGCCTCCATTTGTAAAATGGCTACCTCCATCGCAAGCCTGAATTTGAATAATAATAATAATAATAATAATATAATTTATTATTTATACCCCGCCCAACTGGCTGAGTTTCCCCAGCCACTCTGGGCGGCTTCCAATCAAGTGCTAAAAACAATACGGCATTAAATATTAAAAACTTCCCTCAACAGGGCTGCCTTTAAATGTCTTTTAAAGATAGGATAGCTGCTTATTTCCCTCACAATGAGGGAACCACCAGAAGGCCCTCGGCGCTGGACCTCAGTGTCTGGGCAGAACGAGGGGGGTGGAGATGCTCCTTCAGGTATACAGGACTGAGGCCGTTTAGGGCTTTCAAGGTTAGCACCAGCACTTTGAATCGTGCTCGGAAACGTACTGGGAGCCAATGCAGATCTCTCAGAACCAGTGTTATGTGGTCCCGGCGGCCACTCCCAGTCACCAGTCTAGCTGCCGCATTGCAGTTTCTGGGTCACCTTCAAAGGTAGCCCCATGTAGAGCACATGGCAGTAGTCCAAGCGGGAGATAACTAGAGCATGCACCACTCTGGCGAGATAGTCCACAGGCAGGTAGGGTCTCAGCCCAGGAAAGAGGTTTCCAAACTGGGTAGCATCTCTGTTTCACATGAGTCCTGTTGAGAGAAGGTATCTGTGGTGTCTATATGCACAGGCGGCTTGGGAATTGACCTCCCCAGACCCAGCTTCCAAATGCTCCTCATAAGTTCTGAGCAGAGACCTGACCCCCTCCGTATGCTTTGAACTGAAACTAGGGTTGATGGGAATTGTAGTCCAAGACACCTGGTGGGATGACTGTACAAGTGGTTGTGCATAAAGCCAGAGGAGGAGTTTATCACCAGGCTGCTATCATCTGTGCACATTTACTGCTAGTGAAACCTCTGGAAAGGCTGGTGTGTTATCTCCATGGGGCAGAGTGTGCTCACTAAATAGCCCTTGCCGGGGGGGGGGGGCAGGTTGACAAAGCAGCCATTTCAGGAGGAATGTTAGTAGCCCAGTCCTCCTTCAGAGTAAGTATGGTGTGTGCACAGGATTGCAGCATGAGTTTGCACATCACTTGGGAAGACAGGCAAACTAATGCCAGTGTACTGGAAGAAGCAAAGATCACCCGTGTCGAAGCAATGATTCTTCAACATCAACTTCGTTGGACTGGTCATGTTGTGTGGATGCCCGATGATCGTCTTCCAAAGCAACTAATCTATTCCGAACTTTAAAATGGAAAGTGTAATGCTAGTGATCAACAAAAGAGGTTTACAGACTCTCTCAAGGCAAATCTTTAAAAAATGTAGTATAAACACTGACAACTGGGAAACACTGGCCTGCGAGCGCTCCAGTTGGAGAACAGCCTTTACCAAAGGGGTCATGGGCTTTGAAGACACTCAAACTCAGGACTCAAGGGAGAAATGTCCTAAGAGGAAGGCACGCTTGGCAAATCCACACCGGGATCAACTCCCGTTCAGAAACCAATGTCCCCACTGTGGAAGGACGTGTGGATCCAGAATTGGCCTCCACAATCACTTACGGACTCATTGCTAAAACCATTGCTTTATGGAAGACAATCTTATTCAACCATGAGGGATCGCCAAAGTAGTAAGCTATTGTTCAGCAGAAACTGATTCAAAGCAGAAATATTAGTGCTGTGAAAGCAACGTACGAGAGCAATGTATGCTCAGAAATGTCTCCCTGCTCTGTTGGCTCCAGTGAGTCTTAAGTCATGACATTCACCTGGGTCCCAGGTAATGACAGCCAGGTTGCAACATGAGTCAATAGTATGCATGAGTCAATATGATGCAGCGGCAAAACAAGCTAATGCTATCCTAAGCTGGGAAGTGTGAAGAGAGCGACCAAGACGATCAAGGGTCAGGAAACCAAGCCTTATGAGGAACAGTTGAGGTATGCTTAGCCTGGAGAAGAGGAGATATGAGAACCATCTTCAAATATCTCAAGGGCTGTCCCATGGAAGATGGAACAAGCTTGTTTTCTCCTGATCTGGAGCGTAGGACCCGAACCAATGGCTTCAAGTTGCAAGAAAGGAGATTCTGACTAAACATGACAAAGAACTTTCTGACAGTAGGAGCCATTTGGCAGGGGAACGGTCTCCCTTGGGAGGTGGTGGGCTCTCCTTCCTTGGAGGTTTCTAAGCAGAGGTTGGGTGGCCATCTGTCATGGGTGAGATTTAGCTGAGATTCCTGCATTGCAGGGGAAGGAGTGCACTTGGATTGAACTTAAAAAAATAAAATAAAAGCCAGGACTCACTTCCACTGCTCCTCATCCCAGAGAAACTAATCTGTTGAAAGGTCACACCTGAAGCTTGCTATTGTTTGGGGGAATCAGGGAGCAGAAAACAATATCCGATATATTCCCAGCAATCACACACAAAAGTCCTTTCTATAATTTGGACATTTCATCTCGTTCGCTGCTGCGCTTTCCCCAAGGGACTTTGAAGTTACAGGGCTTTGAAGTTACGCGAAACACAGGACCAGCCTCTGTCCTTTGGATAGATAAAAAAGCTAAAATGGATGGAAGGACATATTGCATTATATTTTGCTCTGTGTTTAAATGTATTTATAAGGGACTGTGATGTAAAAGGATCTGGATGATCCAAATCTCTTTCCTTCCTGTGTTCATGTTGTTAGGGAGGGCATCACATCCCCAAACCTTACGCACTCCCTGCTTAATGGACGTTGTAGGCTCATGCTTCTTCTCTTTGGCGATCCCTCGTAGCCGAGTAAGCTGGCCTTCCATGAATACGGTCTTAACAGAGAGTCTGTAAGTGACTATAGAGGTCAGTTCTGGATCCACAGTTCTGGCACAACGGGACACCATGATGGAAGCCAGAGTGCATGGAAATGCTGTTTACCTTCCCGCCACAGTGGTACCTATTTATCTACTTGCACTGGTGAATTCGAACTGCTAGGTTGGCAGAAGCTGGGACAGAGCAACGGGAGCTCACCCCGTCACAGGGATTCGAACTGTTAGCCTTCTGATCAGCAAGCCCAAGAAGCTCAGTGGATTAGACCACAGTGCCACAAGCTGTCCACGCATTCTGTTATCCAGTCATGTTGCTGAAAGGGATCATTCCCAAGCTAACCACATAAAGAGAATGTTATAAAAGTGTCAGGGTCCAGAAATGGGAGAATTCCTCCGGATCATTTATTCTTTCTGCAGCCTACAATAATTGTGAATTCTTTCCACGACGCTGTTGTCTTTATTTGACTAAAGAGAACTGGCATATTTCCAGACCCGCTTTGTAGGGTAACAGCGTTAAGCCTGTGGTCCTCTAAGACCCCTAGATGCTTTCTCCATGTACTGCTACTAAGCCAGGTGCCCCCCTAATCTTTTATTCATGCAGTCAGCATCACTGGCTTTGGCCCCAGACTGTGGGCGCCCAGTGGGAAGTGACCCGGTATCATGATGTCATGGTGCAACGTTGCATGTGGCGACTGGGCCAGGGCTACACCTCCATCGCGGAGACTCTTTCAGGGCCTGCTGCAGCCACAGATGCACCTGGAAGCACATCCACAGTCGCAGAAGCCGTGCAGCGGAAACACAGGCCCTGGCGCAGGGGGTCAGAGGTAAAGCAGCAGCATGCGATCATGTGGCACACATTTCAGTTGCTGGGAGTGGCCACTAAAGATCAAAGTCCATTGCTGAGGCTCTTGTTCCCATCAAATGCCAGATTAGGCAAAATCCTGGAAGGTTGGTTGGTTGTGTGTTTTGCAGGGGATGCGGGTGGCGCTGTGGTCTAAACCACTGAGCCTCTTGGGCTTGCCGATCAGAAGATCAGCAGTTAAAATCTGCACAGTGGGGTGAGCTCCTGTTGCTCTGTCCCAGCTTCTGCCAACCTAGCAGTTCAAAAGCACACTAGTGCAAGTAGATAAATAGGTACTGCTACAGCAGGAAGGTAAACAGCGTTTCCGTGTGCTCTGGTCACAGTGTCCTGTTGTGCCAGAAGCGGTTTAGTCCTGCTGACAACCTGACCCGGAAAGCTGTCTGTGGACAAACACCGGCTCCCTCGGCCTGAAAGCGAGATGAGCGCCGCAACCCCACAGTCGCCTTTAACTGGACTTAACCGTCCAGGGGCGCTTTACATCACCAAAGAGCACTTGCAATACTACAGAGCTGTACATACACGTAGCTACGTTTGCTGAATGTTAATGCAAGTTTATTATCTCTCTTCGCATCCCACCAAAATACTCTTGCATTTCCCCCCCTGGTTGCTTCTCTGTCGTGGCCTGGAGGGTTCACAGGTATATTAAACCAGCTCAGAGATCATCTTCTTGCCGCATGCAAAAGCAGCACATTATGCCCAGTGCGACTATTAACGGAAGGAAGCCGTGTTCCTTGCAGCTCTGTCATTAAGCTTCATCATCACTTGGGGCAGCTTGCCTCCATTTACTTCACCTCCTAAAATCTAATTGTAGAAAGCCGTTACGAAAGGCTGCGGGGGATCAGTACCCCAGCAGAACGAGATGCCAGAGTGCAAAGAGGAGAGCACCCAGCGCATGGCTCTGCCACAGTTGCAGCGGCAGGGTTGCCATGGAGGGGCAATGCACAGTCTTCCGCAGCCTGGCACCCTCTGGGAGTGTGGGACTACAACTCCCATCATCCCTAGCCAGCACATCCATGATGGGAAATGTAGTCTGAAGCATCTGGGAGGCACCAGGTCTGAGATGGCCGGCCTTGCGCTTGCAGGATGGTTTTTAGATTACGTTCTTAAGCTCATCCTGACTCCCCAAGCCGGTAAAAAACACAGACGCATTTCTGCTTCGTGGCTCCCACCCATCGCCCGCAGAAGGAGGCTCTTGCTCGGAAGTAAACCGCTCTGATTTTTATTTTATTTTTACAATCAAGCTGCGCATAAATTTTACGAAATGAGAGAAAACGTAGCCACGTGTAATTAAAATGCACAATAAAACTATTCCATCAAAATGTTACAACAAAAAAACCCCAATTGGAATGCGCAACATGCAAGCCCCTTAAAGCCAGTGGCCTGGAAACCACAGAAGATGAGAGATGCTCTTGCGCATAAATAGTGCTTGCTGGTTTCCCACACGCATCTGTTCGGCCACTGTTAGAACAGGATGCTGGACTTGATGGGCCTGATCCATCAGGTGATTCTTAAAACAGCTTCTTCTTCTATCCTTCATAGCCGAGTAAGATTGTCTTCCATGAACACGGTTTTAACAGTGAGTCCGTAAGTGACTGTGGAGGCCAATGCTGGATCCACACGTCCTTCCACAGTGGGGACATTGGTTTCTGGGCGGGAGTTGATCATGGTGTGGATTTGCCAAGCGTGCCTTCCTTTTAGACGTTTCTCCCTTGCGTCCCGAATTTGAGTGTCTTCAAAGCCCATGACACCTTTGGTAAAGGCTGTTCTCCAACTGGAGCACTCACAGGCCAGTGACTCCCAGTTGTCAGTGTTTATACTACGTAAGTCTTAAAACAGCATAACAGTAAAGGTTCACTATCTATGCTAGCATTTGATTGACGTTGGAGTGAGAATGAGTTGAGAAATAAGACTAAGAGCACATATTGATATAGGAATGTATTAGATAAAACGTAAAGAAATGTACAATAATAAGAGTACATTCATTTGTAAAAAAGGAATCTACAATAGGATAGACAGAAAGCCTAGTGTGTTGGTATGTATATGATTTGGGGGGGATTTGTTTTTGTTTTTTCTCTTTGTACTTTTTTTGATTCATTTTCTTTCTAGGTATATAAAATTTTTATATAATTTTTGTATACATGTTGGAAATTATAGTAAGTGCTGTAATGTAATATGACAACGTTTACCAATGTAATATAAGAATGTTAACAAATAAATAAAATGCAAATTAAAAAAAAAACAGATTAACAGTTAAAACAGCAGTTGAACCAGAGGTTGAAGTCAGGAAACCAGAGGAGTGCCAGAGGACACCATCAGCAGTCTTGGGGCCTCTTGTATTTCAGAAGGGAGGGTCCTCCGCAACACAGGTGTGCTGAGCGAAAAAGCCTGCCTCCAAAAGCCAATAACCGCCAAGGTGTGGCAAACTTGCCAGCTTCCATGCGCTAGAGAGGTTCTGACACATATTGCACATATTGTTAGATGCTGAACACTCTTGTATTTCTACTGGTTGCGCTGGGCCCGGGGGTAACCTGTGAAACGCGGTCCAGGACCGGTCCCGAATCCAAGGGTTCCGCGAGGAGTCAGTCCAACAGGGCCAAGGCAGGACACGAGGCAGGAAACCAGGCAAGGACACGTACAGGATTTCAGGCAGGATCTGGCATACAGCAATGTTGCTTCCACAACCTGGGGCGGGGTCCGACAGCCTTTTATCTTTGTCGGGGTAACGGCCAGTCCTGATTCTCCGGCGACTCACCTCCCTGTTTTGCCCGAAGGCGAGCACTCCTCCTGCGAGTACTCAGGTCTCTCCTCCTCTCAGACCTCAGTCTCTGCAGCTCGAGAGACGTCGGTGGGTGACTAGACCCAGCAGCCGCCTCAGCCTCCCCTGACCCAACCGGTAGTGGAGCAGCTGTAAGTGATGGCCCAGCTGAAGGCAATTAGGTCATCCCCACATCTGGAGCCAGGGCAGGCTCAGGCCCCTGACTCAGCCCAGCTGGTGTTTGTTGTAGGGGAACCTGTGCAGACTGGGGCTCTTCAGGATCAGGCACCAGACTTGGTTCAGATGATGCCTGAGGCAAAGGATCCGGTGCAGACTGAGTCTCCTCTGGTTCCGAGTCCGAGTCCCAGGCCATCACACCTGTTTTCTTGGAAGAATGAGTTGACTCACAGGCCGCTTCAGATTCCTTTTGGAAAACTGTGTTTTATCTGTCTTATTTATTGCATTCTTGTAGACTGCCGTGACGTTTGCTAATGTTTAAAGGTCTATAAATTTGCCAACAAATGAATACTATTAGAAGAGAGGGGGAGAAATCTCTACCTTTTTTCTCCGTAGGATGCTGCAATCTATAACCGTTTGACAAAGCTTCCTTCCAAGGCAGTCTTTGATTTTCTGCACTCGCCTCCCCACACACAGCTTCTCCGCAAGCAGACCCTCCAACAGTCCATGGAGGAAAATCGGGATGCACGTCTTTTGGGGCCGAACTCCCGTGCAAGTCACGCGACTCGTGCAAGAGCACAGCCAAAAAAATGGGCCTCTTTTGGGGCCGTGCTCTGCCAGGAGCCAAAAGAGGACATCTTGGGATTCAATCAGAAGCCAAGGTGGCTTCTGAAATTATGGGGTGTCCGATTCAAAGTGGGACATTTGAGCATAGCTGTCAACTTTTCCCTTTTCTTGCGAGGAATCCTATCCGGAATAAGGGAATTTCTCTTAAAAAAAGGGAAACGTTGACAGCTATGCATTTGAGGGAAATACAAAAGATGGAAATGTGACACCTTTGTGACTCTTTTAAAATTGGCTAAATTAAATTGGGTGATCTCAGTACTAGTTGTTTAACGTTGTTTTAATTTTTATTTTCAAAGTTTCAAAACAACAATTTTTTACACACACACACACGTTTACATTAAACCATAATCCATATCAGTACATTTATGGGGTTCCCTGAACCCCCAGACTTCCCCCCCACCCCTCCCTTGGCTTCCAAAATTTATCTTGCTTTTTTACTGCATGTAATTGCATTTATCTAAATTATTACACTTCAATTTTATCCTTTGTCATTTTAAATTACAAGTGCTTTATCAATCCTGCTAGCGTTTTTAAATTTTTACAGTGTTCTTTAAAATAATAACAACAACAACAACAACAACAACAACAACTTATTATTTGCACCCTACCCATCTGGCTGGGTTTCCCCAGCCACCCTGGGCAGCTTCCAACAAAGATTAAAAATACATTAAAATGTCACACATTAAAAACTTCCCTAATATATTCTATAAAGTTATGCCATTCTCTATTAAATTTGTTATCCTCTCAGTGCCTGATCTTCCCGGTCAGCCTTGCCATTTCCGCATAGTCCATCATCTTCATTATCCATTATCCATTCTTCTTTTGATGTTTGGTGTTTTAGTGTGGTTTTATAATTTGTTGGAAGCTGCCCAGAGAGGCTGGGGCAACCAAGTCAGATGGGTAGCATATAAAATTATTATTATTATTATTATTATTATTATTATTATTATTATTATTATTCACCCATTTTGCATGCAGAGAGTTCAATCTCCAAGTAGGTTTGTGATAGACTCTTTTTCTGAAACCATGAAGAGCATTCAGTGAATAAAAAAATTAATGGTGTGTAGGTCAGAACAAGGAATAGGGGACAAATATGGCTCAGTTTATGTCAAAAGGCCGACCTTCGCACTTCCCAAAAACAATACTTAAACGAAATGTACCCAAACTCTCACAAGTTACATTTCTCTGAATTTTGTAATGCAGTTCTCCACCCAAGTAACATCCGTGGAAATGCATAAAGTGTGCATCTAAATGTATATACTAATGAAAGAAACAGGAAATTGGCAGATTCACCTGCCCCAATTAGAACTTTAGCTATCCTCCCGCCTCCAACATTACCAGTTTTGCCAAGAGATCTCCACGGGGCAGATGACAAATATTCGGCCACAATTAGTCATTTCCATATGGGCACACAGGGTTAACGTCATTCCGCTTCTTCTGCAAATCCAGGACATCTGCCCTATCACCTTTTCCAGCCCTCAATTATATAGATATCTACATCTGTATATGTTCCATGTCCCTCCATCCCCAAAGTTGTCATTTAGGGCGATTCCAGCAAACGAGAGGAGAATCGGCCTTGAGCAGGGGAGCCTTTTCACCACCCGTCATTCCCACCCTTATACATCTTATTTCGCTGATAAGGTATTAGATACCAGCAAAATGGGATCTTGTACTGGGGACCGAAATCTCATTACAGCTGGAAGCTTCGGGAGATAAGCGGCTTGCAGCCATCGCCGTTTCCACAATGTCTGGGGGCTTCTTTCTGATTTACTCGCTGGCATCCAGGAACAGCCTCCTGGTTCTCAGGCTGTTGTCGGGAGCCTAATTATCCACAGCTCGAATGCAGCTTGTGAATTCTCAGATTTAATGCGGTGGCGGCCGCAGTTGTGGTGGCTTCCCAAATAGATCTGTCTCGGCGTGCGTGCGAAATGAATTCATACAAGCCCATTTTCCTCTGCGCTCGGAACTCGTGATAAATAGGAAGCATCTGGGCAGGGTTTGGGAGTGGAGCAGGGACAGATATGGGTGATCAATTCTGGTTCGAGTCTACGCTTCCTTGTGTCTTTTTCCATTTATCACACTTAGATCGGACTCACAGCTGGCGCGGATGCAAACAGGCCTCTGCTCTTTTTACGGATTCTCGGTGTGCGAAGCAAAGGGCCTCACAACACAGCAATAATAAAAGGAGTCACATTGCAGCAGCAAACAACTGCCGGTGGAAAAGTTGGGCCATATTTTTCCCATATTGACCCACAATTCATTGGGCCTAGCAGCCTGTTGTGGCAGGCGAGAGACAAGGGTTCAAATCCCATGCAGCTCTGATGTTGGTTGAAATTATGTCTTATTAACAATGGGGGAGAATTTTGGTGCAAATTGCATTTTAAAGAGGAGCTATTTAGTTTGCACGCTCTGGAACAACCCACCAATCAAAACACACCCATGATTCAAAACTCGCATTGGGGAAAATGGCTTTAATAAAGGTACATGGCCATTCTGCATTGAGATATGAGTGCTGGGGCTTCAAAAAGGGGACTTTCCTCTTTGCAGGTTCAAAGAGACCGCAGAAGCCGTGACTGATTATGGAGAGAGGCAAAGCCACAGTGAGATCACTGGGTTACTGCAAGTCAATGCTTAAGGTTTTGTAAATATTGGGATGAGTTTGTCAGGCATGCGTGCAGGAGCCAGGCCCTGTGACCAGTAGGGCTTCGCAGGACTGGGGCCTTCCTAAGTTTGTTCTGGAGAGGCAAGGCGCGGCTGCACAGGTGAGGCTGCTTGGTAACTCACTGCACCTGGTGGCAAGAGCCGGGAAGGGATATAAGGTCAGCATCCCCCTTCGGCTCTTTGCCACAGCAACACCCTGCCTTCTGTGTTTGGCTTCTTGCTTCCTGATCCTCGGACCTCGGCTTCTTGACTCCTGGCTTCTTGACCCTTGACTTTGTGACTCCTTGCTTCTCGACCCTCGGACCCTTGACTTTGTGACTCCTTGCTTCTCTTTTTTTTAAAAAAATAATATTTATTAAAGTTTTAAAGGTTACAAAAAGAAAAGAAGAAAAAACACCAAATTAAACAAGAACAAGGCAACACATCACAATAAAAAAAAACAGAAAAATAGAAACAATTAAAAAACAAATCGAACCTTCCCATAGCTTATCTTTCATTTGCTTGTTTCCTTGACCTCCTCACACCTCCCTTTTTTGTATTCTAGTTCACTTAGCTATTTCAGCAAATCCTTTCCATCTTTCCCAGTTTTTGTTCTATAATTTATCTTAATATGATGTAACTTTACATTCTCTCCTTTCACCAATTAACAATCTATTTTTACTTAATCCTTTATAACATTTCCACTAAAACCACATAATTTCATTCCAGCATCCTTCTAACATTCCTTAATTTTACAATGTTTCTGTAAATAAACTTTAAATTTCTTCCAGTCTTCTTCCACCGACTCTTCTCCCTGGTCTCGGATTCTGCCAGTCATTTCCGCCAGTTCCATGTAGTCCATGTGACTCCTTGCTTCTCGACCCTCGGACCCTTGACTTTGTGACTCCCTGCTTCCTGACCCTCGGACCCCTGGCTTCCGGACTCTCGTTCCTGCTCCCACCCCACCATCTTGCCCCCGGTCCTGATGTCCTCAGCTGGGGCTTTGATCGCCCATAGACCGGACCGTGACAGTGTTCATGTGAACCACATAACCACCGTGTGCATGAGCACAGCTAGGGAGGGGGGAAATCTGCCTCTTAGTTTCCCTCCGTTTCTCATTTTTCCGATCTTTTATTCCGCTCTCCACCTTTGGGCAGCGATTTGCATGGGAGGATTTTAAGCTGAGGTTTGGTGGCCACCTGCCAGGGATTCTTTAGCATTGCAGGGGGTTGGTCTGGATGACCCTTGGGGATCCCTTACAATTCTGCAGTTCTATTATTCTATTGTTTTATCTGGTTGGCTGCTGTGGGAACAGAATGCTGGGCTAGATTGAATTCTCCAGCAGAGACACTCTTAGGTTCAGCCCTTTGTGTGTCCTACACAAATGCTTCCATTTGTGGTTTTTATGGTTTTTGGTTTTTATGGAAGCCGCCCAGAGTGGCTGGGGAGGCCCAGCCAGATGGGCGGGGTATAAATAATAAATTATTATTATTATTATTATTATTATTATTATTATTATTATTATTATTAGAGCTGCAGGTCTATTTCAATAATCCCAAAAAGGTGAGGGGTGGTGTTGCTGTTTTTAATTTCATTCCTCCATGTGCTTTATTCTTTCCGCTGAAAGGCAAGTCCTCCATCTCCCCGCCT
Source organism: Podarcis gaigeae (assembly GCF_964106915.1). Classification (NCBI taxonomy): domain Eukaryota; kingdom Metazoa; phylum Chordata; class Lepidosauria; order Squamata; family Lacertidae; genus Podarcis; species Podarcis gaigeae. The sequence goes on from NC_139678.1 coordinate 3,133,967, forward strand.
TCTGGGGCCCAGAGGGAAACAGGCAGCCCCAGCAAAGGAGCAAGATGTCAGCATCATCAAATGCCTCTCATTGCTGGCACCAAGGGGGCTGTTTATTCCAAACTACACAGTAGCTTGAATCCGCCCCCCTCAAAAAAGAAAACCTGGCCATTCGTCATCCAAAGACCCACACAATCTTCTTCCAGCGCCCATGCGGGGGCAATCTGAAATGTTCCCCATGGATTCTAGGAAAAGACACACCGGCAGCTAGATTCATCCCAGAGTCACAGAATATAGTCTAGTCTCCAGGTCAAGGGAAGGAATAGTACCATTCAATGGACAATTCGGTGCAGGTAGGTGTGACCTTGGTGTCTGAATGAATAAATCTGATAGCTGCTGAGCAGACTCTGGTGTGGTCAGAGGGAGAAAATACAAGCTTGGGACAGGCCTGGTGTCAGGTGTGCGTGCAGGAGCCAGGCCCTGTGACCAATAGGTCTTTGCAGGAGTGGGGCCTTCCTAAGTTTGTTCTGAAGAGGCAAGGCGCGGCCACACAAGTGAGGCTGATTGGCAGCTCACAGCACCTGGGGGCAAGAGCTGGAAGGGATATAAGGTCAGCATTTCCATTTGGCTCTTTGCCACAGCAACACGCTTCCTGCCTTGCTGCGTTTGGCTTCCTGCTTCTTGATCCCTGGACCCTTGACTTCTTCACTCCTTGCTTCCTGATCCTCGGACCCCTGGCTTCTTGACTCCAGGCGCTCTGACCCTTGGACTCTTGACTTCCTGACTCCTGGCTTCTGGACTCTCGTTCCTGCTCCCACCCTATCGTCTTGCCCCCGGTCCCGACGTCATCCACCAGGACTTTGACCACCTGTAAACCGGACCGTGACACCTGGCCTGAGGCAACAGTGAGTCAATAGGGTGATGCAGCAGAAAAAAAGGAAGATAATGCTATTCTGGGCTGCATCAACAGAAGTCTAGTGTCCAGGTCAAGGGAAGTCATAGTCCCAATCTCTTCTGCCTTGGTCAGCCCACACCTGGAATACTGCATCCAGTTCTGGGCACCACAATTTGAGAAGGATGTTGACAAGCTGGAACATGTGCAGAGGAGGGCGACCAAGATGATCAAGGGTCTGGAAACTAAGCCTTATGTGGAACAGTTTTGGGAGTTGAGGATGTTCAGGCCTGGAAAAGAGATATCTCAAGAGATATCTTGAGATATTTTCAAATATCTCAAGGGCTGACACATGGAAGATGGAGCAAACCTGCTATCTACTGCTCCAGAGGGCAGGGTCTGGACTTCCAGAGATTCCAAGTTAAAAATCGGCGAGAACTTTCTGACGGGAAGATCTGTTTGAAAGTGGAATGGATGACCTTGGAAGGTGGTAGACTCTTCTTCCTTGGAGGTTGGATAGCCATCTGCCAGGAATTCTTCAGCTGTGATTCTTGGAGAAGATGACTCTTGGGACCCCTTTCAACCCTCTTATTCTGTGGTCCTTTCCCACGGTAGGGCTATGCTTTGGTGTTACTTACTGTTGCAATAACTTGGCAGATATCAAAAGCTGCTCTTGTGCTGGGTGAGGGCTTTTATATCCCATCCGTTTGAAGACAGGGATAGAGGTGAAACCAGAGGCACATTTGACTAGGACTTCATTTGTCCCCACTGACTTCTCATAATCTTTTCAGTTCAAAGCCTCCTCTGATCCTTCCAGAGGGCCAACACAGCTTGAAATAAGGAGCTGGACGAGGCAAAACCAGCCAACACATCTGAGGGAACGGGGCTTTCAAGCATCCCAGCAGGATGGAACCCAGCAGCTTCAGACAGCTGCAGACGGGTTTGTTACGAGGCAAATTGAATTTAATAAGCTTCAATCGCCACCTACGGTGATGATCACCTCTTGGTGAAAAACCGTCGTGTTCTAGGAAGCAGTTGCTGCATTTTTAACTCCACAGCCCCCTTCCGATTAGGACTGGGGGAGGGATTTGATACCATTGCATTTAAGGGCACATCTAGCAAGTTTTCACTTTCTGAAACAATACCAGAGCTGAAACACAGCTATCCTTGGAAATTTGCAGCTCACCAAATTTAGTGATTCGGTTCTCCAACCAACCAGTGTTTACAAAACTGCATCTCTCAGGGAAAGGTGTGCGTCAGAATGAATGTATTAGTGAAAACAATACACAGGAATGCATTATACTAGGAGAAATTGCTTGCAAAAATATTTATGTTAGACAAAAACTCATAAAAAATCACACTAAAATGCAAAAGTATATTTCTGTGGGGTTTTTAAAGACAAATCTGCAATTTGCTGCAGAAATGTGGAAAATTGAATCAGAAACGTGAAAAATGAGAAACAGAGAAAAATACAATGGCTAAATCTTTCCATCCCTAATTCAGATATAAGAGGGAACCCTAGTCTGTCTCTTGACGGGACGATGAGTGGTGCACGAAAGGGCTCTGGAGAGGGGCTGGCAGCAACAAAGCCCAAATTGAGCCTAATTACAATGGCGGCCGCTTGAGCGCTAACGCAGCTGCTGCTGTTACCAAGAAAGAACAGCCCCCTTCTGCTCACCTCTGTTAACGGAGGAATCCAAGGGCTCCCTTGGGCAAAAGACAAAGACACCAACCCGGACAATTTGGAGCAAGACAGCAGCCTGTAGGCTTGACCCTTATTGGAAACTGTCGCGACAGGACTCCCACCCACAACAAGATGAAGCAAAATGGTTCCTCTTCACCCTGGAGAAGAGTGACTAGTGGGGTGCCACAGGGTTCTGTATTGGGCCCGGTCTTATTCAACATCTTTATCAACGACTTGGATGATGGACTCAAGGGCATCCTGATCAAATTTGCAGATGACACCAAACTGGGAGGGGTGGCTAACACCCCAGAGGACAGGATCACACTTCAAAACGACCTTGACAGATTAGAGAACTGGGCCAAAACAAAGAAGATGAATTTTAACAGGGAGAAATGTAAAGTATTGCACTTGGGCAAAAAAAATGAGAGGCACAAATACAAGATGGGTGACACCTGGCTTGAGAGCAGTACATGTGAAAAGGATCTAGGAGTCTTGGTTGACCACAAACTTGACATGAGCCAACAGTGTGACACGGCAGCTAAAAAAGCCAATGCAATTCTGGGCTGCATCAATAGGAGTATAGCATCTAGATCAAGGGAAGTAATAGTGCCACTGTATTCTGCTCTGGTCAGACCTCACCTGGAGTACTGTGTCCAGTTCTGGGCACCACAGTTCAAGAAGGACACTGACAAACTGGAACGTGTCCAGAGGAGGGCAACCAAAATGGTCAAAGGCCTGGAAACGATGCCTTATGAGGAACGGCTAAGGGAGCTGGGCATGTTTAGCCTGGAGAAGAGGAGGTTAAGGGGTGATATGATAGCCATGTTCAAATATATAAAAGGATGTCACATAGAGGAGAGAGAAAGGTTGTTTTCTGCTGCTCCAGAGAAGCAGACACGGAGCAATGGATCCAAACTACAAGAAAGAAGATTCCACCTAAACATTAGGAAGAACTTCCTGACAGTAAGAGCTGTTTGACAGTGGAATTTGCTGCCAAGGAGTGTGGTGGAGTCTCCTTCTTTGGAGGTCTTTAAGCAGAGGCTTGACAACCATATGTCAGGAGTGCTCTGATGGTGTTTCCTGCTTGGCAGGGGGTTGGACTCGATGGCCCTTGTGGTCTCTTCCAATTCTATGATTCTATGATTCTATGGAAGCCCCGAACAAAAGAAGACCCCAACTTTTATTAGCTACTAATCCCCCAAGCTACACCCCTAGAACTACATCACAACTACATCATGACTACACCATTGACACATCACAAAAAGGAGGGGTTGAGGGAGGAGTTGTGGAGGTAACCTGAGTATCTTGTCACCTGGCTGGTTCCTCCTTTCCCCCTCCCCATGAGTCATTTCCAGGGGACAAAGGGGAGCTGGCAGTTTCCTGCTCCCAGAGGGAAGATCGGATCATTATCCTTTGTTCCAGTCCATGTTGAATCCACTCCCATATGCAAGTCCTTTGTGACCTTGATGGTCTTCTGTCTGGGACCATCAAGGTTGCCATTCCAACTGGGTAGGGCTCCTTGGTACGGTTAAGGGATTATGGCCATCCTGTATCAAACCATCCCCCTTTGATAGTCCTTCCTTCATGGAGCAAAATAAAAGTGGACTGATGTAAATCCAATGTACGGTTGATTTACTATGAATTTATAACAGAAACAGAAATGTCGTGTGTGAGTGTGTGAGTGTGAGTGTGCGTGTGTGTTGTGTTTGTACAAACTGAATGATTGGAGGGGTTCCTGCAACACCTCTAGGCAGGGCAGGGAGAAGCCAGGAGGGGGGAGGGAGGAGCGCTGCTGAACGCACACGCTGGCGCAGCCCGAACGATCAGATCCACGCCGATTCACGCAGCAATTCCCAGACCGTCCGTGGGCTGGATCCAGAAGGCAACTGGGCCAGATCTGGCCCCCGGGCCTTAGTTTTCCTACCCATGCTCTGAGGCTTCTCCTCCTTTGGAGGTTGTTCAGAACACCCTTCTTGGCCATGAGATCTTCTTCATGGAATGCTCTCCTAAAAGGGGGGTCGCCTGGCACCAACTGTGATGCCATTCAGGTGCCAAAGACATTCTTATTCATAGAATTATAGAGTTGGAGGGTCATCTGGTTCTACGCCCTGCAATGCAGGAATATGCAGCTGTCTTCTCATACAGGGATCAAACCAGCGGCTATTATTATTATTATTATTATTATTATTATTATTATTAAATGCAGCCCATCTGACTGGGTTTCCCCAGCCACTCTGGGCAGCCCCCAACTGAACATTAAAAACACAATAAAGCATCAACCGTTAAAAACTTCCCTGAACGGGGCTTGCTTCAGATGTCTTCTAAAAGTCATATACTGTATTTTTCGCCCTATAGGACGCACCGTCCCATAAGGCACACCTAGTTTTTTGGGGGGGGAATAAAGGGGAAAAAATTATTTCCCCCCCAGGCATGGGGCTGGGGCGGGGGAGGCCCGCCGGCGCTTCCCCTGACCCCAGCCCCCAAACAGGCAGCTCTCTGCAAGCCGTGGGAGCCCAGGGCTGGCTCCCGCCCCTTGCGGAGAGGTCCGCGAAGCCTGGACGTGCTGAGCTCAGTGCGCCCAGGCTTCCGCATGCAGGCACCTCTCCGCAAGCGGCGGGAGCGCTCCCCCCGCTTGTGGAGAGGTCCGCGAAGCCTGGACGTGCTGAGCTCAGCGCGCCCAGGCTTCCGCATGCAGGCACCTCTCCGCAAGCGGCGGGAGCGCTCCCCCCGCTTGCGGAGAGGTCCGCGAAGCCTGGACGCGCTGAGCTCAGTGCGCCCAGGCTTCCGCATGCAGGCACCTCTCCGCAAGCAGCGGGAGCGCTCCCCCCGCTTGCGGAGAGGTCCGCGAAGCCTGGACATGCTGAGCTCAGTGCGCCCAGGCTTCCGCATGCAGGCACCTCTCCGCAAGCGGCGGGAGCGCTCCCCCCGCTTGTGGAGAGGTCCGCGAAGCCTGGACGTGCTGAGCTCAGCGCGCCCAGGCTTCCGCATGCAGGCACCTCTCCGCAAGCGGCGGGAGCGCTCCCCCCGCTTGCGGAGAGGTCCGCGAAGCCTGGACGCGCTGAGCTCAGTGCGCCCAGGCTTCCGCATGCAGGCACCTCTCCGCAAGCGGCGGGAGCGCTCCCCCCGCTTGCGGAGAGGTCCGCGAAGCCTGGACGCGCTGAGCTCAGTGCGCCCAGGCTTCCGCATGCAGGCACCTCTCCGCAAGCAGCGGGAGCGCTCCCCCCGCTTGCGGAGAGGTCCGCGAAGCCTGGAGAGCGAGAGGGGTCTGTGCGCACGGACCCCTCTCACTCTCCAGGCTTCAGCGAAAGCCTGCATTCGCCCCATAGGACGCACACACATTTCCCCTTCATTTTTTGAGGGGAAAAAGTGCGTCCTATAGGGCGAAAAATACGGTAGTTGTTTCTCTTGGTGTGTTATGCTCTAACCGACTGAGCTCTTCCGAAACGCAATTCACCTAGGCATTTTCAGAGCCTACTGTGAAGCGGTAAATGATGGGGGTGTTTTTTAAAATAAAATAAAAATCTGTGCTCCTTAATTTTTAAAGACTGGATTTCATGCTGCTGCTGTTGCTGTGTTTTGTGTTTAGTTAAATGATCCTCCTACTTTTATGAAGTTCTGCAGGAGCCCCTTAGCGCCCCCCCCCCCTTTCCCTTCTCTGCATGCCCACAGAGTCTGCAAATGGAGAAACAGAACCTTCTCTCTCCCTCCCTTTTCTGGAAAAAAAAGACAAATTTGCATGCCTGAACCAGGGGGCCCTGGCACAGTTTATCTCCCTACAATCTCCCCCCTGATGTTCCTTCTCAGTTGGGTACCATTTCCTGCAGCCAAGTTGGCTGCAACGCTTCGGGAAGGTAAGCAGCAGGGAGAGGGTTTAGCATCTTCAATTACACCTTCTCCCCACCCCCACCCCGTAAAAGAAACTCTGCCGTATTGATCTCAATTCTTTCTGTACGAATAAAGTTTCTTTTTAAAAATTACTTTAATTGCCATCATGTCCTGGCACCAGTATATAGCGCCTTCGAACGTATTCCCCGGGGTTTTCTGCTCTCTTTTCTGCATTTTCCTTTTTAATGCTGAAATACCTTTCTTTATGGGGTGTGTGAGCAATAATAAACAGCTATGAAGGTGGTGATTATGGAAATGTTTCTCCCTATTCAGTCCAGATGGAAAGGCAGACACCTTCCTCCCTTCCGCAGCTGCACGTTTCGTGAATCATAAAAATGCCAACCTCGACCTTTTGCAGGAGATGGGCCACGATTCTACGTGGGGGCGGTGGCTGCGGTTATGCAACACTTTAACATTTATCGTGGAAATCTAATCGCAGGTGGTATAAGGAATGAACAAGATTGGGAGGAAAGAACAAAATGAAAACGTCACCATTCATTCTGTTAGAACTGATTGCAGCTGCCTTTTAAAAACCTTTCCAATTTCGAATTTCTCGAAGTAGTAGGAACCAAGCAGAGGGCCTTCTCGGTAGTGGCACCCGTCCTGTGGAACGCCCTCCCATCAGATGTCAAAGAGAAGAACAACTACCAGACTTTTAGAAGACATCTGAAGGCAGCCCTGTTTAGGGAAGCCTTTAATGTTTAACAGACCACTGTATTTTAATATTTTGTTGGAAGCCGCCCAGAGTGGCTGGGGAAACCCAGCCAGATGGGCGGGGTATAATAAATTTTTATTTTTATTATTAGGTCTTTCTTTAGATCTGGACGATGTTTTGGTCCCCAATTACACTGTTTTTTTGGTTGTTTTTTTGTCCAATAAGATGAAAAATTTCCAGCTTAAGTTGGTGACTATTGACAATTGTTAGACTCATTATCAGGAAGGCCTGTGTCACGTATGCAAGAATGCAACCCGATAAACAAGACTGGCAAGGATCAGTGAAAGGGGAAAGGAATGGCTGGATGTTAAAGTGAAAAACAACTCCATATAAGGTACAAAGAGGGTTCTGACACACACAGTAAAAAAATGGGTTGAGTAAGTTGAATTTCAAGGACTGTGGTCAGATGAGAGATGGTGATGTGTGCTGAGACCTCTAGGTATAGGGCGGCATAATAATAATAATAATAATAATAATAATAATAATAATAATAATAATAATGTAGTGCTCAGGTGGCCGAAGGTGGTTGGGTAGAGGTTTAACACCTAAGATGATGTATATTTTTACCTATATAGTATATGTTCTAATGAAAATGCTCCTGAGGATACTTGAGACTATGGTGGAATCTACACACACATAAAAAAACGCTGTGAAAACACTTTGCTTTAAAAACTGTGAAAAACATATTGAATTTGCCATAGCTCACCGTCGCCATTTAGTGTCAAATTTGTATATTGCCCTTTACAACATGCTTAAAACGTTTTATTTGCAGCAGTATCTTCTTCTTCTTTGGCGATCCCTCGTAGCCGAATAAGATTGTCTTCCATGAACACAGTTTTAACCGTGAGTCCGTAAGTGACTGTGGAGGCCAGTTCTGGATCCACACATCCTTCCACAGTGGGAACATTGGTTTCCAGGCGGGAGCTCATCACGGTGTGGATTTGCCAAGTGTGCCTTCCTCTTAGCACATTTTGCTTTTGCATCCTGAGTTCGAGTGTCTTCAAAGCCCATGACACCTTTGGTCAAGGCTGTTCTCCAACTGGAGCGCTCACAGGCCAGTTTTTCCCATTTGTCAGTGTTCATACTACTTTTTTAAAAGATTTGCCTTGACACAGTCTTTAAACCTCTTTTGTTGACCACCAGCTTGACGCTTTCCATTTCGGAATAGAGTAGTTGCTTTGGAAGATGTTCATCAGGCATCCACACAGCATGACCAGTCCAACAAAGTTCATGTTGAAGAATCATTGCTTCAACACTGGCAATCTTTGCTTCTTCCAGTACACTGGTATTAGTTCGCCTGTCTACCTGCATGAGTTTGACCAAACTGCGGAAGGCAGTGGAAGACAGGAGGGCCTGGCGTGCTCTGGTCCAGGGGGTCACGAAGAGTCGGACACGACTAAACGACTAAACAACAACAAGGGAGTGAACTACAGTTCCCAGAGGTCTTTGGGGGAGATCAACATGCTTTTAAACGTATGTGACACGGATGTGAGCTGATTTGCGACAAGACCATCGCTGCAGACACCTCCAAACTCGCCCATCCGAGCTCTCCTTTTTCTCGACATCTGATTAATTCAAAGCTGGCCCCCTGTTCGTCAGCTGCCACTGGAATTTTATGGGGAAATTAGGCATTTGGATGGCCATATATCTGCGGGGAGATGAAAAAAAGCTGCCTTATGCATTATTAGGCAGCATTAATTCTTCCAGGCTCACAGGAGAGAAACTGGGAGATAAAGGCAGGAATCAGTCTGCCGTGCAGTTTGGTCAAAAAATATGGCGCCGTTAATTTGATCTAGCACATCCTCTCCGCCTGCCGCCTGGGGCGTGCGCAAATGGCAGAAACCTCCATCCGTAAAAGGGGTCGGGACCAGATCCAATGGGGGATCCTGCTGTTCTGCTCTGTTGAGCTATTTGAGAAGAAACCTGCAAGTGAATTTCTCATTAAGTCCAAACGGGGAGATGCGGAGGGGGAGAGATCCAACATTTGTTTTGTCGTTTTCAGTGCTTCTCTTCCCTTAATGCTTACCTGTCATATTGTGACTGCTCCTTCAGAAGGCCAAAGCTCTAATGTGGCAAGGGGCGCATTCAGACATGGGGGGTGTTGCAGGAATTTATGTATAGGTTGGGGGGTTGCCCCTCCAGCAGATATCCTGCACATGCAGCCCACTACCAAAATCAGCGCAAACACTTTTGTGATTTGTCCCCACAAAACACTTCATCACAGTTTCTTCCTATCTATTCAAAGGGCCTTTGCTGCACGATACCAAATGTAAGAATTCACTGACAAATGTATCTCTGTACTGGCTCACTGGGAAAACTTCAGAAATTCATATAGACATGTGAGCTCAGCTCCTCAGCAGCCCCTCTGTCTGACTGATAATCCCTGGCATCCTGATACCTGAGGGCCAGACAGGTAGCCATTCCAGAAATAACAAACCCAGATGAAGACAAAAGGGTGTGATTAACTTGGCTGGGAAACAGGGAAATGTAAAGATCTCTTTTGTTACACTTGATGGGTGTTTGGTGGAGGGCAAGGGGCACCATGAGGCAGGGTCCAGGATGCTCAGATTACTGCCACCAGACCTCCCCTTTCATGATGTAGCCATGATATATGAGTGATGTAGTTTTTTGGGGTGTAACATGGGGATTAGCAGCTAATAAAAGTTTGGGGGCTCTTTTGTTTGGGGCTTCCATCTTGTTCCACCTTGAGGCAGGTGGGAGTCCTGTCGCGAGGGTCTTCAATAAAGACCAAGCCTACTGGCTGCTGTTTTGCTCTGGTATTCCTGGCTGGTGTCCTTGTTTTTTTCCAAGGGAGCCCTCAGATTTCTCCGTTAACAGGGATACTGTGTTAGTTTTCCTGAAATTATTTCTTTAACATCTGTTACCGTCTGCGTGCACATTGGGGGGCAAAGTTCATTTGGATAAGACTTCATTTTTGGAGGAAGCCTTCTTGCCTCTGATACGGAAAGGGGGGGGCATGTCTTCTTTACCTTCTTCTTCGCTACAATATATCCATTTATTCCAATTGTCAATGTCAAAAGGGACTAAAATCTATAAAATTCATAGAAAATCAACGTGCCAGTTTGCTCAATTTCTCTAGGACTCCATCACACCTCCCCTGTCCAGCATAATCCCTCAAGCAAGGTGTTAAGACCCTAATCCTGTCAAATCGCTCTGATCAGCCTTTCCTCCAGGCAATGTCAGGTGGCAGACTATGCATATTTGGGACCATTGTTTTCTCACCCCAGGAATTGTTTATCTGTGCATATCTCCAGCTCTGCATATTCCCCCCTCCCTCCTCCATATGTTAATCTGTGTAACCCAACCTCCCTTTAATATATTCATGATGTAATCTGTGTAACCAAACCTCTCTTTAATGTATTCATGACGTGTTTTGCACTGTATTCTGGGACATGGAGGGAGTTTCAAAAACTCATGTCACCCCTTTCTCACTGTTCAATCTCGCCTTGAACCTGTTGCGCAATAAACTTGGATCTTCTGCAGTTTGCTCCTGTCTACGGCTGAGCTCATTTTTCCTCCGCAGGGACCCACGGACTTAGTCCGATGAGCTGGGTGGCAGAGCAGCCTCGCACCCAGATTTTAGCCGTAACACCTCTAACAAATTCTCTACTTGGTAACTATTCTGTTCTCTTATTGGCCCTGGTGGTTCCTGTCCTGATCTCCAGTATACAGCAGTACCTCGGTTTTCAAACGTAATCCATTACAGAAGACCATTCAACTTCTGTAACGTTCAAAAACCGAGGCGCAAAGGGTAGTCTGCAATTTCAATGGAGAAAATTGGGGGGGGGGAGACTCAGCGGAAGCCGTTTGACTTCTGAAACGCATTTGGAAACAGAAGCAATTATTTCTGGGTTTTCAGTGTTCGAAAACTGAAACATTCGGCTTCCAAGATGCTCGAAAAACGAGGTACTGTTAAGTTGTGGGTGAACATATCAGACGACACAGCAATTCCTCAGACAGCTCTTGTTTATTCAGAGGCCAGAACAGAACTGAACTGAAGGGTTCAGCCAGCCTGCTTATATAGAGCTCAACTACAAAGCAACAGTAACAACTTCTGTAACTATCCAATCACTGAACGTCACTTTCAATTCCTTATTTGCATATGTGGACCTGAGTGAAAACTATCTACAGTATCCCCCTGCTGGCCCAGGGTGAGAACTTCAGTACATAACAGGTACCACTGTACTTTCTAATACAAACTCTCCAAATGTCCCTATTTTCCAGGGACAGTCCTGGATTTACAGAAGCCATTCCACTTTCTAATTTGATTCTGGAATCTCCTGCTTTTCTTTAGGACGAATCTATTTTCATCAGAGAAATGTTGGAGGGTATGGAGTTGCGCAACCCCCGAGCCAAGAAAATGAGTCACTATATGAAACCTTTAGAAGACATCTGAAGGCAGGCCTGTATAGGGAAGGTTTTTTTAATGTTTAATGTTTTATTACGTTTTTATATATGTTGAAAGGTGCCTAGAGTGGCTGCGGCAACCCAGTCAGATGGGCTGGGTGTAAATAATAAAATCATCATTATTATGGAAAAGGATGTCCCTATTTGGAGGGTATACTAATATTTTTTGAAAACAAAAACAAATCCCGAGCATTTGGGAGTGACTTCACCCTCTTGACTTCGCCTTCTCATTTGGGGGAAGTTTCCTCTTGGAAGTCAAATATAAGCAGGCTGGATTTTCCTGCGGGAGGAAACTCTGTAAAAGTGGCATTTCTGAAAGGAGGTGGGGAGAAATGTCCTCTAAAGTCTTCTGAGAAACGTCAGCTCAGCTCTACAATCTACCTGTAGGTATTGCTCTACCTGCTGCCAGCCAGTCTCAAATTGCACGGCACAGTTGCCATTTCACCTTCTGCTAGTTGGGTCTTTGTTGTGGGATCAGGACTCCACAGGCATGCCAGCTTTTGCCAGCATCCGCACAACGCCCTCATTTGAGTTCTTCTGAAAAACTTTTGACAGCCCTGTTGGATGAGGGCAATGTCCAGTGCCGGATTTACTTATAAGCCAAACAAGCTCTAGCTTAGGGCCCCACTCTCTTGGGGGCCCCAAAAAAACTTAATGGGGGAAAAACTGGATGTACTTTGATAATGTACATATTTTGTTATGTGCGAATGGCTTTAGATACCTATTGTTGTTGTTGTTGTTGTTTAGTCGTTTAGTCGTGTCCGACTCTTCGTGACCCCCTGGACCAGAGCACGCCAGGCCCTCCTGTCTTCCACTGCCTCCCGCAGTTTGGTCAGGCTCATGTTTGTAGCTTCGAGAACACTATCCCACCATCTCGTTCTCTGTCCTCCCCTTCTCCTTCTGCCCTCCATCTTTCCCAGCATCAGGGTCTTTTCCAGGGAGTCTTCTCTTCTCATGAGGTGGCCAAAGTATTGGAGCCTCAGCTTCACAATTTGTCCTTCCAGTGAGCACTCAGGGCTGATTTCCTTAAGAATGGATACATTTGATCTTCTTGCAGTCCATGGGACTCTAAAGAGTCTCCTCCAGCACCAGAATTCAAAAGCATCAGTTCTTTGGTGATCAGCCTATTGATGGTCCAGCTCTCACTTCCATACATCACTACTGGGAAAACCATGGCTTTAACTATACGGACCTTTGTCAGCAAGGTGATGTCTCTGCTTTTTAAGATGCTGTCTAGGTTTGCCATCGCCTTTCTCCAAAAGAGCAGGCGTCTTTTAATTTCGTGACTGCTGTCACCATCTGCAGTGGTCATGGAGCCCAAAAAAGAAAAATCTCTCACTCACTCCATTTCTTCCCCTTCTATTTGCCAGGAGGTGATGGGACCAGTGGCCATGATCTTCGTTTTTTTGATGTTGAGCTTCACACCATATTTTGCGCTCTCCTCTTTCACCCTCATTAGAAGGTTCTTTAATTCCTCCTCACTTTATGCCATCAAGGTTGTGTCATCTGCATATCTGAGGTTGCTGATATTTCTTCCGGTGATCTTAATTCCGGCTTGGGATTCATCCAGCCCAGCCTTTCGCATGATGAATTCTGCACATAAGTTAAATAACCAGGGAGACAATATACAGCCTTGCCATACTCCTTTCCCAATTTTGAACCAATCAGTTGTTCCATATCCAGTTCTAACTGTAGCTTCTTGTTCCACATAGAGATTTCTCAGGAGACAGATGAGGTGATCTGGCACTCCCATTTCTTTAAGAACTTGCCATAGTTTGTTGTGGTCGACACAGTCAAAGGCTTTTGCATAGGCAATGAAGCAAAAGTAGATGTCTTTCTGGAACTCTCTAGCTTTCTCCATAATTCAGCGCATGTTTGCAATTTGGTCTCTGGTTCCTCTGCCCCTTCGAAATACCTATTAGGTCCATCAATTACCATATAGCATATATTCAACACAAAAAACAGCGACCATTTGTTGTTGATTTGTTGTTGACAAAGGACAGCTGGACATATTTGATTTTAGAATGAATTGATTTTAGAATGAATTTCAATTAATTGATTGTGATTTTATGTAGACTGTGTTACTTTTATTGTTGTTAGCCGCTCGGAGCCCAGCTTCAGCTGTGGAGGGCAGGGTATAAATAATTTTTTTTATTATTTATTATTATTTTATACAGAGCCCCATTACCTTCAGGAGCTTAGGGCCTCATCAAACCTAAATCCGGCCCTGGCGATGTCCCATCTGGTCCAGCCTCTCAGTGGTGAAACAGATGCATGTGGGAAACCTGCCAACAGAACCTGAGTGCGACTCCCCTAGAAGAAAGGCTGCAGAGTTTGGGACTTTTACATTCAGGAGAAGGTAAAGTAAGAGGAGCCTTGATGCTGTCATGTGTGGCACAGAGAAAGTGCATAGAGAAAGTTATCCTCCCTTTCTCCTAGCGCTAGAACTCCGTGGGCACCCAGGGAAACTGAAAGTGGGAAGATTCAAGACAGAGAAAAGACCATCTTTACGCAGCACAAACTATGAAACTCTCTCTGGCCGGAAGCAATGATGGGTACCAGTGTGGATGGCTTTCGAGAGGAGAGGGCTATCGATGAATCATAGAATTGGAAGGGATCACAAGGGTCATCTAGTCCTACCATCAATGCAGGAATCTTTCGTCTAATGGGGGACTCGAACTCACAACCCTCTGAGATCAAAGGTCTCATGCTGTCCCAACTGAGCAACTAGCTGTGATGGCTTTGAAAGGAGAATGTTAGCCGCTTTGAGACTCCTTTGGGTAGTGATAAAGCGGGATATCAAATCCAAACTCTTCTTCTTCTCCTTTCCCTTCCTCCCCCACAACAAACACTCTGTGAGGTGAGTGGGGCTGAGAGACTTCAGAGAAGTGTGACTGGCCCAAGGTCACCCAGCAGCTGCAGGTGGAGGAGCGGAGACGCGAACCCCGTTCCCCAGATTACGAGTCTATTGTTCTTAACCACTACACCACACAGGTGCCTCTAAACCAGGGGTTGGCAAACTTTTTCAACAGGGGGCCAGTCCACTGTCCCTCAGACCTTGTGGGGGACTGGACTATATTTTTTTTGGGGGGGGGGGGACGAACGAATTCCCACAAATAACTCAGAGATGCATTTTAAATAAAAGGACACATTCTACTCGGGTAAGCCATCCCCCCCACCACCACCTCTCCCCTCTCTTCTCCACAGCACCGGACAAGCCCCGGTGGCTGCTTACCTGTGTCTTGCGAGTGGCAGGGGCTGGCGCTGGTGGAACAATGAGTGGCGTGTGAAAGGGCTTCCGAGAGGGGCTAGCAGCAACAAAACCCGAATTGAGCCTGCTTACAATGGCAGCTGCTGGAGCGCTACAAAGCCCAGCTCCCTTCCTCTCTGCTTTAGGCAGGGCAGGGAGAAGCCAGGGGGAGGGAGGGAGGAGGAGGTGCTGCCAAACACACGCACTGGTGCAGCCCAAAGGATCAGATCCACGCAGCGATTCCCATACCGACCGCGGCCCAGATCCAGAAGGCAACTGGGCCAGATCCAGCCCCCGGGCCTTAGTTTCCCTACCCATGCTCTCAACCCATCTCATGTTTGCTCTGGAGCAGCCTTTCTCAACCTGTGGGTCCCCAGATGTTGTTGAACTACAACTCCCATCACCGCTAGCTAGCAAGACCAGAGCTCAGGGATGATGGGAGTTGTAGTCCAACAACATCTGGGGACCCACAGGCTGAGAACCACCGCTCTGGAGAGAGAGATTTGGGAAAAAAGCAAAAGAAACCCAAATCACGGTGAATGTGTCCAAGGCAGCTTTAAATAGTTCGTTCCTTGAAAATAAATTGAATTTGACATTTCTATTATCCCGGATTAGTAGTGACCATTGACGTTAATGGGCACTTGTCATTTCAGTGACGTCTCATTTACTTGAGAGCCTGCGCTTGTTCGGGCCATTTGGAATTGATTTGGTTTCCTAACAGGAGTTTTAAGCGCAGCAACGGTGATCTGTTTTTGAAAGGCTGAGGGCCTGAGGAATAATAATGCCGGCGTGGGGAGGGGGGGCTGCGGCAAACACTTTATTGCCCGGGTGAATGGGTCCAAATTTTTGCCTAGGCATCATTTTACAAGGATCCTGCGTCTCCACATTACCAGCCCATTGTCAGCAGAGATGCTTTTACATGCTCCAAAGCATGGGTAGCCAAACTAAGGTCCGGGGGCCGGATCTGGCCCCATCACCTTCTAAATCTGGCCCATGGACGGTTTGGGAATCAGCGTGTTTTTACATGAGTAGAATGTCTCCTACTACAGTATTTAAAAATGCATCTCTGGGTTATTTGTGGGGCATAGTATTAATAATAATAATAATAATAATAATAATAATAATAATAATAATAATTAATAATAATAATTTATTATTTATACCCCACCCATCTGGCTGGGCCTCCCCAGCCCCTCTGGGCGGCTTCCATAGAAACCAAAAATACAGTAAAATATCACACGTTAAAAACTTCCCTGAACAGGGCTGCCTTAAGATGTCTTCTGAATGTTAGGTAGTTGTTTGTCTCTTTGATATCTGATAGGAGGGCGTTCCACAGGGCGGGCGCCACCACCGAGAAGGCCCTCTGCCTGGTTTCCTGTAGCTTTGCTTCTCGCAATGAGGGAACCGCCAGAAGGCCCTCGGCACTGGATCTCAGTGTCCAGGCTGAACGATGGGGGTGGAGACGCTCCTTCAGGTATACTGGACCGAGGCCTTTTAGGGCTTTAAAGATCAGCACCAACACTTTGAATTGTGCTCGGAAACGTACTGGGAGCCAATGTAGGTCTTTCAAGACTGGTGTTATATGGTCTCGGCGGCCGCCCCCAGTCACCAGTCTAGCTGCCGAATTCATTCATTTTTATTT
This sequence comes from Podarcis gaigeae, assembly GCF_964106915.1. Classification (NCBI taxonomy): domain Eukaryota; kingdom Metazoa; phylum Chordata; class Lepidosauria; order Squamata; family Lacertidae; genus Podarcis; species Podarcis gaigeae. The sequence continues at coordinate 3,150,442 of NC_139678.1, forward strand.
TATTTTTCAAAATATAGTTTCCCCCCCCCCACAAGGTCTGAGGGACAATGGACCGGCCCCCTGCTGCAAAAGCTGAAAAAGTTTGCTGACTCCTGCTCCAAAGCCTGCCAAGGATTTCTGGCCCCCAATGGTGCATATGGGGAAGGAAGGAGCGGTTCTTTAGAGGACATAAACCCTATAGGATACCATCCTCACGTGTGATGCTAAAAAGCGGATCTGCTTGTGTCTTGTGCGAATGCTTGTTAGCGAAGGGCAAGGAAAATAGCTTTAGATGGACAAAACAAAAAAAATTCCTTACAGTAGCACCTTAAAGACCAACTAAGTCAGTTCTTGGTATGAGCTTTTGTGTGCATGCACACTTCTTCAGATACTTCTTCAGATACTTCAGATACTTCTTCTTCGTATCTGAAGAAGTGTGCGTGCACACGAAAGCTCATACCAAGAACTGACTTAGTTGGTCTTTAAGGTGCTACTGGAAGGAAATTTTTTTGTTTTGACTATGGCAGACCAACACGGCTACCTATCTGTATTTAGATGGACAGTCACAGAAACATAAGAAGCATAGTTGTCAACTTTTCCCTTTTCTTGCGAGGAATCCTATTCGGAATAAGGGAATTTCCCTTTAAAAAAGGAAAACGTTGACAGCTATGATAAGAAGCTGTCAGACCACAAATTCATATAGCTCAGTTTCTGTCTACACTGACCAGCAGTGGCACCAGGATTTGAATCTGGGACATTTGCATGCAAGCCAGCTGCACCAACACTGAGCTAAATTGGTCTTTCCCCAAAGATTTAGGATTAGCTATTTTATTTCTCACAGGAAGATTGTGGAGTCAGCTTTCCCCCTCAGCCACCATGTCCTTTTGTGACATATCAGGCGGTCCGCAGCCAGCGGCCACAGCTGCAGAGGCATCTACACAACCTCCCCAGGCCTGGCAATTGTGGGGGCACCACAGCACCTATTTATTTATTTGTTCGTTGTTTATTTCCAGCCAGCCCATCCTTCATGCCTGGTGTGCGATATTTGCAGTGCCACATTTACATATAAGCTAAACAAGCTCTAGCTTAGGGCCCCACTCTCTTGGGGCCCCCAAAAAAAAGTTAAAGGGGAAAAACAACTGGATGTACATTTCCAAAATATAAGATATAAAACAAATAAAACCTCCATACAGCAACAGTGTTTTGTGTTGTGTAGGCTCCTCTGATGTAAGTCATGGGCCCCGCCTGCTAGCCTGCTCCCTCAAATATCACTGGTTTGCTATTATTATTTCATGCTATAGCAAGTTCCTAGAGACTAGATTATGAGTCTTTTTAAATTGTGTTTCTAAAGTAACTTTTGTTATTGCCAAATGCCAATGTGTTTGCATTATTAAGTTTGTTATGAATAAAAAATCATTTTAAGTTTGAGCTTAATAATTATTTCACTATTAATATACTACTTCTTAATTGTAAAGGGTAAAGGGGCCCCTGACCATTAGGTCCAGTCGTGGCCGACTCTGGGGTTGTGGCGCTCATCTCTCTTTACTGGCCAAGGGAGCCGGCGTACAGCTTCCAGGTCATGTGGCCAGCATGACTAAGCCGCTTCTGGCGAACCAGAGCAGCGCATGGAAACGTTTTACCTTCCCGCCGGAGCGGTACCTATTTATCTACTTGCACTTTGACATGCTTTTGAACTGCTAGGTTGGCAGGAGCAGGGACTGAGCAACGGGAGCTCACCCCATCACGAGGATTGGAACTGCCGACCTTCTGATCGGCAAGTCCTAGGCTCTGTGGTTTAACCCACAGCGCCACCCGCGTCCCTTCTTAATCGTACTTCTTAATTGTATTTCACTATTAATATACTTCTTCTTAACTATATTTCAGTTCAACAATTCCTTTGATAAAATACATATTTTGTTATGTGGAAAGGGCTTTTGATACCTATTAGGTCCATAAATTACCATATAGAATATATTCAACACAAAAAACAGTGACAATTTGTTGTTGACAAAGGACAGCTGGGCATATAAAGGGCCCCATTACCTTCAGGAGCTGAGGGCCTCATCAAACCTAAATCTGGCCCTGATTTCCACCCAGCCCATCCTTCATGCCCGGTGTGTGATATTTGCCTTTCTGAGAACTTTCCTCTTTCTCCTCCTTCCCCTTGAATACAGTGAAATTCATTTGCCATTGAGCTTTCTCCCTCGCTGTCAGCATTGCAAAGCAAACTCGTACGGAACGGTCAGCCTGAAACTTTCAATTAATGATCCCATTAATTATATTTCTCCCTGTAGATGGGATATGTTCCCCCACGTCTATGTGAACCCCCGGTCAATATTTGAGTTTATACCTAAGTGTATTTTCTCAATACGAGTAAATTTAAAAGCCCAACACCAGCCATGGGTGTAAATTTGGCAACCCTCCATGCCAAATGCTTCATTTGAAGTTTTGGATCAGCTGCCGTCCTTCACACGGAGTGATAAATTTTAGTGAGCAAAAATGCAGGATCAATGGAGTAGAGGATCAATGACCCTTCATATTTCTTAAAGCTGGTTTCCTCCTTGAATACTCTAAGGCTGCATAAACCCCGTACACATCAGAACATTGGAAGCACGTTTTTCCCCACCCTGCAAAAAAAAAGAACACACACAGGGGAGCTGGGGGCACTGTCATACAGTGGTTCCGCTCCTTCCTCCTGCGCCATGTCCAGAAAGTGGGGGGGGGGATGAGTGTTCAGACCCCTGGGCTCTCACTTGTGGGGTGTCTCAGGGTTCTGTCCTCTCCCCCATGCTTTTCAACATCTACATGCAGCTGCTGGGTGAGATCATCAGGGGGTTTGGGCTGGGTGTTCATCAATATGCGGATGATACCCAGCTCTACCTCTCTTTCAAATCGGAACCAGTGAAGGCGGTGAAGGTCCTGTGTGAGTGTCTGGAGGCGGTTGGAGGATGGATGGCAGCTAACAGATTGAGGATGAATCCTGACAAGACAGAAGTACTGTTTTGGGGGGACAGAAGGCGGGCAGGTGTGGGGGACTCTATGGTCCTGAATGGGATCACTGTGCCCCTGAAGGACCAGGTGTGCAGCCTGGGAGTCATTCTGGACTCACAGCTGTCCATGGAGGCGCAAGTCAAATCTGTGTCCAGGGCAGCTGTTTACCAGCTCCATCTGGTACGCAGGCTGAGACCCTCCCTGCCAGCGGACTGTCTTGCCAGAGTGGTGCATGCTCTAGTTATCTCCAACTTGGACTACCTGCTGCCACCGCCGCAGTTGAGGAAGAGAGGCAGGAGAGCGCCTGGAGGGCAAGGACACGTGGCTGAGTCCAGGCCCAACCCAAGCCTACTCCACGGCAGGCAGCACTCCAAGAGATCCAGGGCCCAGAGGAAGGCCACGCGACAGAGGAGACCCAGAAGAAAAGATATTACTTCTTATTTTAAAAAAAAAAAAGATTTTTAAAAAATAACATATTTTTTTTCTCTTTTCAAAAAAAAAAAGGATCCCCGGATTCTTTGAAAAAAATCTGGTAACCTTAGCTCAGACTCAACTCAACTTGGCCGGGTGTCAGCAAGGGAGAAGCACAGAAGTGATATCCAAGATGGTTGCAGTTGTTATGTACTGAAGTTCTCACCCTGGACCAGCAGGGAGATACTGTAGATAGTTATGCAAATGAAGGATCGAAAGTGACGTTCAGTGATTGGATAGTTTTAGAAAGTTGCTACAGTAACGTTGTACTGGAGCTCTATATAAGCAGGCTGACTGAGCCCTTCAGTCAGTTCTGTTCTGGCCTCTGAATAAACAAGAGCTGTGTTGTCTGATATGTTCACCCACAACTTAACAGCAGCCGCTTGCTGCAGAAACAGAAAAAGGCAGGAGGGCCTTGGTGCAGTGGAGACAAAGCGGATTTCGGCTGCCCGCAGTTCATATTTCTTTGGCCTCCTGCAATTCAGCAAGGCTTAGCCTCTTGCCAGAAAGTGTGGGCGTAAAACACCTTATTAGAATAAATGATGAGGTTAATAGCCAGGTTGATGGGAGGCAGGTAGTAAAATCACAGGCAGAAGGACCTGACTACTCCATTTCCCTCTGACCTGGAGGAGGAACAGCAGCAGCAGAGGGCAAGACCAGGCCCTACCCCCACCCCTCTGCCCTCCGTCCTCCTCCCCCTGGTGCAATTCCTGGGGGTGAGGTCAGTCGGTGGCTTTAATTCCCACCCACCCCCCATAAACTCATGTCCTTGCTTCGCTTGAGGAAGCTGGGCTCAGAAAACTCTCATCTCCAGTGTGATGTTCTTCGAGCTCTGCAATAAATTAAGCAAAGCTATAAAGATACCCAGCGATAAAGATTGATTTTTCGAGTCCGCAGGAGGGGACCGTGCGGTCATAATTTATGCATCTTTAAAGTTACCCACATAGGTCTGTACGACAAAACTTCCAGCGGGGCCCTGATCCAAACGACACACATTTATCCCAGAAACAGACAGGAGACTCCTGTTCTTGATACAGCCTGACAGAGCTTCCACAGCCCGACTGCACTGAAAGCAGGGCTGGATTTAGGTTGATGGGACCCTAAGCTATATGTTCAGCTGTCCTTTGTCAACAACAAATTCTCGCCGTTTTTGTGTTGAATATATTCTATACGGCAGGCAGAGGCGAACTCCAGCCCTCCATCCCTAGCTAACAGGACCAGGGGTCAGGGATGGTGGGGATTGTAGTCCCAAACATCTGGAGGGCTGGAGTTTGCCTATGCCTGCTATATGGTAATTTATGGACCTAATAGGTATCTAGAGCCATTTGCACATAACAAAATATGTCCTTTATCATAAAATACATCTTCTCATCTCCTCTTGGCCCCCCCATGGCCTCTATTCCTGCCCCCCCACCGGATTTTCCCTTGGCCATACTCCCCCCCCCATCCCCAAAGACCATTGCCCCTCACTGGCACAGCTCCATGTCCTCCTTGAGATACATTCTCTTGCCTGGAGGGGGTCCTTGAACTTTGACAATTACTCCAGGGCAGATCTGCTTTGCAACTAACAATGCTTAAATTTTGAAATTTCAGGTTTTGAAAGCACGTCAAGCAAGTGCAAGTAGATAAATGGGTACCACTCTGGTGGGAAGGTCATGTCGGTTTGCAAGCCCCCTCCACAGAGGCTGTCCTCGGCTGACATCCAGACAGACCAGGGAGATTTTGATAGGTGACATTTTCCCAAGCGTGGGTAAAATGCACACCCCCTTTTCCTGCTTCTTCCCTAGCAGGGAAAAGGAGACAGACAGAAACGTCTATTTACATTCTTTTATTTCTGTCTACATCACTAGAGAAAAACAAGTCCTTTCAGTTCAGTTCTTCTAGCAAGTCTGATAAACTCCCTGAGCATACACAAACGGAAGGTTTCAAATTACACTCTTCACAGAGACTTTTCCAGCCTGTGAACTTCCTGGGAAATTCTTCTTTCCCACAGATAGGCGCATCATGTGATGTCAACAATCTGGTTGTCTGCAGTTGCGATGTTTCCATATACTGACAGGTCAACAGCGTTTCCATGCGCTGCTGTGATGGCCTGGGGATCCGATTCAGAGGCTGAACCGGAGGAATCCCAGCCTGCACAGGAGTCCCCGCCTCCAGGGCCGGCTGAACTGGGGCAGGGCCTTGATTCTGAAGCGCCTCCACCTGTGCCGGATCCTCAGGAGCAGGCACCAGGTGAATCCACTCTGGCTCCAGAGGTGGTTGAGGACTCAGTGCCTACAGGTGAGTCTCCCCCTGGGCCCAGTAACCCTTCAGCCTCTCCTGAGCTGCAGAGGCGAAGGGCAGAGAGGCGAAGGGAACTGGTGTCTCCCAGGAGGAGTGCTCGCCTTAAGGCCAGGAGAGGCGGGTCTCCTGGGGGCCGGGGCCACCCCTGGCCTCAGAGAAGATAAAGGCCAGTCAGCCCGGTCCCAGGTTGCGGGAGCAACGTCGTTGTTGAGTACCTGTTCCTGCCCGGACCCGGACCTGACCCTCCAGTGTTCCTGTCCCCGTCCGGCTTCCTGCTTCGGACCTCGCCCCGCTCCTTGTGAACTGTTTCCAGGCTAGTGACCCAGGACTGGACTTTGACTACGCCAACGGTAACCTTCCCCCCGGGACCAGCACAGCTGCTCTGGTTCGCCAGAAGCGGCTTAGTCCTGCTGGCCACATGACCCAGAAGCTGTACGCCAGCTCCCTCGGCCAATAAAGCAAGATGAGTGCCGCAGCCCCAGAGTCGGTCACACTGGACCTAAAGGTCAGGGGTCCCTTTACCTTTACCTTTATTCCCGGAGGGGCCCCAGAAGCAACTTTAGTCCATGTTTCTTAAAAATCTTGGGTCTAGTATCCAATTAGCTTATATCAAAGCAAGGGGATATAAACATATATGGTGTTATAGATTTAAGGGGGGGACACCCCCCTAACCCAGAGAAATTAATAAATGGTAGGATTTTGATTATTTAGGGTATGAAGGGAGAATACAAGCTGCAGAGGAATTCCTAGGCTAGCCTATGCAAAAACGACCTGGCTAAACTTGGGCTATTAAGGATACTGTAACGTCCGTCACAGGGCTTCAGTCTACAGATGACAATGTCGTGTGTGCGCACTCAGAAGATGTTCTTGTGGGATGTGCTCCATGAAAAGCGGTCAAGTACAACATTCCTTGTAATGTTAGAGAAGACATGCAAGGGAATGTTTGGTCCAGCCAGTCGAAACTTCCTGTTCCTCCTGGCTGGAGCATCCTTCCTTTTGCATGTGATAGAAGGTGGGCGTGACCTCACCTGTCCAGGTAACAAAAGGACGAGTCAGACAGCACACCTCCCTCTTTTTGACTTCCTTCTTCGTTTGACCAGCTTCTAGCTGGGACTGCTCTGCTCTCAGCTAGCAGAAGCACTGGGATTATTCCCTCATATGGGGTAGATCCACATGTACATATTTGTGACTAAGTCTGCCTTCAGGAATCCAACTGTGAACTGATGTGAGTAAACTTCTGTGATGGCCTGGGATTCCGATTCGGAGGATGAGCCAGAGGAATCCCAGCCTGCACAGGAGTCCCCGCCTCCAGGGCCGGCTGAACTGGGGCAAGGCCTAGATGCTGAAGAGCCTGCACCTGTGGCAGAGCACCAGGAGCTGGCCCCAGGTGAAACCCTTCTGGCCCCAGAGGTGCTTGAGGACTCAGTGGCGTCAGGTGAGCCTCCTCCAAGGCCCAGTAACCCTTCGGCCTCTCCTGATCTGCAGAGGCTTAGGGCAGAGAGGCGAAGGGAACTGGTTGCTCCCAGGAGGAGTGCTTGCCTTAAGGCCAGAGGAGGCGGGGCTCCTGGGGGCCGGGACCGCCCCGGCCTTAGAAGAGGATAAAAGCCTAGTCAGCCCGGTCCCAGGTTGCGGGAGCAACGTCGTTGTTGGCTTCGGACCTTCCTGTGTTCCTGATCCCTGCTCGGCCTCCTGTTCCTGACCATCCGGTGTTCCTGTTCCCAGCTCGGTCTCCTGTTCCAGCGTTCCTGTTCCCCGCCCGGCTCTCCGCCTCGGACCTCGCCCCTCTTCGTGTGGACTCTGCTTACGCCCACGGTACCTTACCCCCGGGACCAGCACAACTTCTTTTATTATCTTTGAATAATATCTTTGGTGGTGTCTTTATTCTTTTAAGAGGGCTTCAAGGGAAGTCTGAGACAAATTGAATTGTATAATAGTGAGAGGCTCACACGAGCCTGCAACCAGCTATCTGCTGCCTAAAGGGGAATGCACTCTGCTACGTAAAGGGACTTGCTAGCGCAAGATAGGAGGGATGTCAATAAATAATATATCTTCTACTGCCACCCCGAACATTCCCACTGTGATGGCCTGGGACTCGGGCTCAGACTCAGAAGCAGAGGAGTCTCAGCCTGCACCGGTTCCTTTGCCTCAGGCATCATCTGAACCAAGTCTGGGGCCTGATCCTGAAGAGCCCCAGTCTGCACAGGTTCCCCTGCAACAAGCACCAGCTGAGTCAGGGGCCTGAGCCTGCCCTGGCTCCAGATGTGGGGATGACCTCGTTGCCTCCAGCTGGGCCATCACTTATAGCTGCTCCACTACCGGTTGGGTCAGGGGAGGCTGAGGCGGTCTCTGGGTCTAGTAACCCACCGACGTCTCCTGAGCTGCAGAGACTGAGGTCTGAGAGAAGGAGAGACCTGAGTACTCGCAGGAGGAGTGCTTGGGCGAGACAGGGAGGTGAGTCGCTGGGGGATTAGGACCAGCCATTACCCCGTCAGAGAGAAAAGGCTGCCAGACCCTGCCCCAGGTTGCGGGAGCAACACTGCTGTACGCTAGATCCTGCCTGAGATCCTGTACTTGTCCTTGCCTGGTTTCCTGCCTCATGTCCTGCCTTGGCCCTGTTGGACTGACTCCTAGCAGAACCTTCAGATTCTGGACTGGTCCTGGACTGTGTTCCACTGGTTACCCCCGGGCCCAGCACACCCACAATCCTCAACCTGCAGAGGAGGAGGCAGCAGTAGGGAGGCAGCATTTTCCATGTTGCCTCCCAAGATGTCCCAGAATTTCCTATCCCTTTGCGCGGAAAGACAAGCCTGCAGTCCTCCTATGCTGGCTTCCATCATCACTCCTGAGTCTCGCTGCTCCAATCCTTGCATCCCATCTGGCTTCATATATTCAGGCGCTGCGTCCCAACCATTTCTGGAGTCGCAGTAGCTGCAGAGACAGCTTCCTGCCTCAGTTGTGTAATCGCTTAGCCAGGCATCCGACCAGCAGCTCAGGCACCTTAATTATGATGAATAACTTCTCATCTCCCGGAGTCCATATCAGCAGGACTCCCTTACTTGCCCATGCTTGGTAAAAATCATAAATCAATCTGCTCTGGCTGCTGCGGATGGGGAAAGGAACCCTTTTTCCTCCCGGAGAGCATCTGTGGAACATCTGCCCAGAAAGAGATGTTTCCTGGGCACACACGTCATGCAGGTGACAAATTAAGGCCAGGGCTGCCTGCTTGAACGCAGCTGGGCCTGGCTCCCTTTTGAACCCTAGTTCGGCCCCTGACTTTGAACGGGTCTCTGCGCCTCCTGACACTTCTACATATCAGCACATTTCATTCTCCCGTTGCTGGATGTGCTGCAGACCAAATAACACCAGTCTTGAAAGATCTACATTGGCTCTGAGTACGTTTCCAAGCACAATTCAAAGTGCTGGTGCTGACCTTGAAAGCCCTAAACGGCCTCAGTCCAGTATACCAGAAGGAGCGTCTCCACCTCCATCGTTCTGCCCGGACACTGAGGTCCAGAGCTGAGGGCCTTCTGGCGGTTCCCTCACTGTGAGAAGCAAAGCTACAGGGAACCAGGCAGAGGGCCTTCTCGGTGGTGGCACCCACCCTGTGGAACACTCTCCCATCAGATGTCAAGGAAATAAACAACTATCTGACATTTCTAAATGACATCTGAGGGTAGCCCTGTTCAGGGAAGTTTTTAATGTGTGACATTTTAATGTATTTTTAATCTTTGTTGGAAGCCGCTCAGAGTGGCTGGGGAAACCCAGCCAGATGGGCGGGATACAAATAATAAATTATTATTATTATTATTATTATTATTATTATTATTATTAGTCTGTGTTTACATTCCATGCTTGGAAAGTGTGAGAACGGAAGCCAGTCTTATCTCTTCCGCTGTATTGTACTTTTATACTTTGCTCTGAATCTCTTGGAGAAGATGTGAGAGGACGCCATGATTGCTTTGTCCTATAAAGGTAAAGGTAAAGGTAAAGGTAAAGGGACCCCTGACCATTAGGTCCAGTCGCACATGACTCTGGGGTTGCAGTGCTCATCTCTCTTTACTGGCCAAGGGAGCCAGCGTACAGCTTCTGGGTCATGTGGCCAGCATGACTAAAACACTTCTGGAAGACCAGAGCAGCACACGGAAACACCGTTTATCTTCCCACCAGAGTGGTACCTATTTATCTACTTGCACTTTGTGCTTTCGAACTGCTAGGTTGGCAGGAGCAGAGACCGAGCAACGGGAGCTCACCCCGCCGTGGGGATTCGAACCCCCAGCCTTCTGATTGGCAAGTCCTAGGCTCTGTGGTTTAACCCACAGTGCCCCCCGCATCCCGCTTTGTCCTGTATATATTGCTGAATAAATTACTTAGAATGCCACACCTCAGAGCCAAAGCGTTCCTGCTTTACTCTGCTGTTTGAGTGTTCACATATCTCTGGATATGTGTCCCTGCTACATGCCAGGACTGAAGATTTATGAATGTCCTGTGCTATGCTCCACAAGGAAGACGCCCGGAGAGGTTTGTCTCAGTCCGGGGGCTGTGGGTGCCCCCCAGGCTTGTTCCGACACTACGCTCTCGGTGTCATGGGTCCTTCCCTCTGGAGCAGGAGAAACAAAGCTCTTTCTCTATGCAGAAATAGCATCCAAATGCCTTTCTCAGAACGCAAGAGAAGGGACAAGGCAGTTCTGTTGAAAAGCAAGTGATTACCTATTTCCTCAGAAAATTCCTCCGTCGGCTGGCAGTCCTTGGCACCGCATTGTGCTCAACCCAACAGGTACGGGCTGTGATCTAATCTGTTCCACTTTATTCAACTTTCCGTCAGAAATGACAATCCGACCACTAACCCATAAATTATGGATCAAGGAAGTTAATGCCAAAGATGGGAAGGAGGCTTGCTCTGGTTTTCATAAGGGTACAGGATCTCGCTTTCAAACCGGCATGTCACCACCATGAAGGAGAAATTGGCTCATTGCGGATGAAAGTTGCGTCCTCGCCGCCTTGGCCCAGGAAACCGTACACATAATAGAGGATATGTGTAACCAGCCCACTCCTATAAAAGGGATATAACAACTTTCTGGTTCTTTATAATCCTGAAATATGGCTTCTCCCTTCCTCCCCCTCTGAAACATTCGCAATTAATGCCATTAGAAATATTAACAGTTAACTGGAATCTCTTGCTCTGCTCTTAGGCGTACAGGAAATTGCAGCGTGCGCTTATGAGCATCGCAGGCCATTTATTTATTTATTTTTAAATCATATACGGGGTGTCTAAAAAAAATCCTGCCATATGACAAATGGCCTCCTTCCTCGCTGGTTTTCATTCCTTAATAAAGACTGTTTGATTCCAGCAGGCTTTTCTTCTTCGTGGTAGTTCTTTCTTTTTTAAAGTAATCAAATTTGCCTTTCACTGCTGGTCCTCTGCCCTTAAAGCTTTTAAATAAGAGGTTGGACATCCCTCTGTCATGGAAGCTTTAGCTGAGATTCCTGAATTGCAGGGGGTTGGACTAGATGACCACCGGGGTCCCTTCCAACTCTGCAATTCTAGGATTCTAAGAAAAATACAAAGCACTTTAGACTGGGGCAACAGAGGCAGATTTCAGCTCCTCCTTTCGAACCTGAACCCTGAAGCCTTCCTCTCAGCATCTGGCTGCTTCGCCAATGGCAGTGTGTAAAATCATGATGGTGATGAATGCATTTGCCAAGTGTTCTTTTCTTAAAAAGGAAAAGATGCATCTGTTGATAATCTAGAAGACTGGAGACTCTGCAGGAATCTGTAATGCAGAGTTTTCAGCATCTCGACATACCGTATTTTTCGTTCTATAAGACGCACCAGACCACAAGATGCACCTAGTTTTTAGAGGAGGAAAACAAGAAAAAAAATATTCTGAATCTCAGAAGCCAGAACAGCAAGAAGGATCGCTGTGCAGTGAAAGCAGCAATCCCTCTTGCTGTTCTGGCTTCTGGGATAGCTGCGCAGCCTGCATTCGCTCCATAAGACGCACATATCATTTCCCCTTACTTTTTAGGAGGGGAAAAGTGAGTCTTATAGAGCAAAAAATATGGTATGTACTTTCTGAGTGTGATGATGCCTGGGCTACTTGTAGCCACGGTTGTACAAATTCATAGGAGACAAGACTTCCAGTGACTACTAGCCAGGATGGCTGTGTTTCTTGTGTTGCAGTTCGTGGTCCCTCCTTGATTCTTCAGAAAGGACCATCCCATCCCAGGAAGACTTTGTGCAACTTCAAGCCTTACGGGCTCTATTAGGGGCAGCCAATGTTCACAATAAGGGTGATATATCTTCCTGGTTTTCTGAACGCTAATCAATATATTGCAGCTGCATTCAGATTGCAATTTTGCAACTATTATTTAGAACACGATGATTTGGAACATAATTATTGATAACAGATCAGTACCTTATAGATGTGGGAACTGCATCTATACAAGCAGTCCTCAAAACCCATCACTCTAAAGATTTAGATCAGCCTCTGGACCAAAACAACTGGAAGGCACTAGGTTGGGAAAGCCTGGTTTTGATCTTTTCTGATTTAGTCCTCAGAAAGCTTCCTCCATCACTTCAGCCACCTGGATGCAGACAAGGAGTTGCCCACCTGTGACCTGGAGATTAAGCTCAGGGAGGGGGAGACCTAAATCTCTTCCAAATGAGATTTGTGAGCGAAAACGAGCAAATAACAATATTTCAAGTCAATAAGCCTGGAAGCCCCAAATGTCTCCTTCAGAGTCAGATTAATCTTCCTGCAGGCAATTAAACCAACAAATGTTCTGTCAGACGAGCCTTCCTAATCAGCTCAGACAAGCATCAGTTATACCCCACTTGACTCTGGAGCTGCGGGAGCTCAAAGCCGGCCTGTAACACGCCATCCGTGATGGAGATGTCTTTCCCCCAGAAGAACCCAAGCCGAGCCTTGTGGAATGAGGCCAAAGAGCCTATCTAGCCCTGTACCCTGCCCTCATGGTGGCCACCCAGGGGCCCCAATCGGAAGCCCCCAAGCAGAACCTGAGGGCAGCAGCAGCACCTTCTCCAGCTCTGGTTCCCAGTCACTGGAAGAAGATCAGAGGTGTAATAGTAATGTTGTTGTTTAGTCGTTTAGTCGTGTCCACCTCTTCATGACCCCCTGGACCAGAGCATGCCAGGCACTCCTGTCTTCCACTGCCTCCCGCAGTTTGGTCAAACTCATGCTGGTCTCTTTGAGAACACTGTCCCACCATCTCGTCCTCTGCCGTCCCCTTCTCCTTGTGCCCTCCATCTTTCCCAACATCAGGGTCTTTTCCAGGGAGTCTTCTCTTCTCATGAGGTGGCCAAAGTCTTGGAGCCTCAGCTTCAGGATCTGTCCTTCCAGTGAGCTCAGGGCTGATTTCCTTCAGAATGGAGAGGTTTGATCTTCTTGCAGTCCATGGGACTCTTTTATTATTTGTACCCTGCACATCTGGCTGGGTTTCCCCAGCCACTCTGGGCGGCTTCCAACAAAGATTTAAAATACATTAAAATGTCACTCATTAAAAACTTCCCTGAACAGGGCTGCCTTCAGATGTCTTCTAAATGTCAGGTAGTTGTTTTGAGGCATCTAATCATAAGCCTGCATTTTTTATCAAAGCTTATATATTGCAATCAAGGCTTGTATTTAAAAATGAGCTTAAAAAAAAAGGATTTTCAAATGTTTCATGCCAGGCAGAAAGAACCTTGGCAAGAGGTTTTTCTCCTAAGACAAGGGGGCCCCATTGATTTATAGTAGAAAAACAATTCTCAAAGTCATAAAAAAGGGAGAATTACATATGCTGCCCCAAGGCTGAAAAAACACAATTAAAGGCAAGGGTAAATAGTAAAATAATACCAATGTGCCTCTCAGTAAAATGAGCCAGATCTTCTTTCCAAGGTTGAAAGGCCAAGAGCAGTGAAAAAGGCAACTGGCTTGGCTAGAAGAAAAAAGAGCATTTTTGGGAAATTTTCTAAAGCTGTTGGGAAGAGCTAATGGGAGAAGCATCTAGCTGGCTGGGAAAGGAGGGGGAAAGGGGGGAGGTGTAAACTGAAGAGGCTTCTTTTTAAAAGCTGTTTTTTACTGAGTTCCTTTTTACTTTACAAAGGCTTTATTCTTTTAAAAGGCTACCTATGATAAGTGAATGAAATATATTAGCTTAAATATATTGGCTTAAATGTAATTATGCAAAGGATTTAAGGAATGCTAGATTCTTATTTCATATGGTTGTAAGAGTTGTATTTATCCTGAAATTAAGTCAGCCACCAGCCTAGCCCCCCTGCTAGACAGAAGACGCCATCCAAGCACTCTTGATATATATGGTTGTCAGGCATTTGTTTAGAAACTTTCAAATGAAGGAAATCTTTCAATATTGATGTGAAACTCAAGATCCTTGACATCTGTTGAACATAAAAATGTAAGATTAAACATTTGTTTTAGAAGGCAATAGGGCAAGGAGGGCAAGAGGTGAGCTGGTAATTAAGATTCCATGTAAGATATATTATTACTTATTTGTCATTTATATATAGCTCTTTGTCTCCCTTATAAGGGCAAGGAAGTGGGTGTATCTTTTGTGGGTGTATCTTTTGTGATTGGTTCTACCAAACAGCCAATAGGAATTTCAACCAGGCTGATTGGACAGAGGCAGCCACAGGAGGAGCAAAGGGGGCTGGATTAAGGGAATATAAGTGCTGGCCAGGATGGCAAGAGGCCAGGCCAGAGCTTGGTAACCATATACCACTGTGCCTCTCATTTATTTGTCTGACAAATAAATTATTATTTTAATTTCTCTATTGCTGCGTTGAATATTTCATTCCAGCTAAGCGTTAACCACAAGCAGGGTGCTACATTTTATGGTGCCACTGTGACTCGGATAAGTGGTCTGCTGGAACGCAGCCCCTTCGCCCTACTGGGCAGAGTACAAGAGAGAGGATCTCTAAACTGCTTACCCAGCGCGCACTGGTAAATTTTTCCAGGGGGAACGCAGAAGACTCGTCTGTCTGATACCCTGCTCACTGGCGGCGACGGACCGGGGGAAACAGGGAACCAACCAAGGGTAAGTGCACAAAGGGATTTTTGGCCCTCCAATTAATTGGGAGGAAGAGAAGTCTTGATCAAACTTCTGCGTCTCAGTAAGGGGGAACTGAGTACGCTAGGTGGTTGGGTACATCAGATGTTGGTCTGGTGGAGGAAAAGGGAAAATTGGGAGGTAGAGTGTGGTGAAGTATCTAGCGCATTGTATGTGTGAGAAAGTACAGAGCAATCTGTAGCTGACCTGAGTGTGGAGTGGGCAGTACTTCGGTTCCTAGTAAGGCGACTTCACTAGGCAAGGAAACCCACAAAGCGTGTGTGTGAGTGACTGAGTGGATACTTCACAGGGCCATACAATGGGAGTTGGGGGTTCAAAGGGGGAAAATACACCTCTTGAGTGTATGTTAAATAATTTTAAGAAAGCCTTCTCAGGGGCATATGGAGTCAAAATGACGCCAGAGCGCTTGAGAACGTTATGTGAACTAGAATGGCCGAAACAAAATACTGAATGGCCATCTCAGGGAACTTTTGATATAAATTTAGTAAGCAAACTTTGGTCTAATATCGCCAAAGAAACTGGAGGGTGCCCAGAACAATTTCCATATATAGATTCCTGGCTGAGCACATTAAATAAAAATCCTCCATGGATAAGGGAATGCAAAGTCAAACGATGCAAATTATTGGCTGTAAAAGCTGAAGCTAGGAAAGGAATCTTGCCAAATAAACTCAAACCCATTTTTGAGGGACCAGAGGAAGAGGTGCTTCCACCTCCACCCTATGCTCCACATCGAAGGGAGCTTAATTCAAACACTCCGCCAGTTGTAACCCCAAGGCAAGAAAGTGGAATGAATAATGGGAGTGGAGTCACAGAGCTTGATTCCTTGATAGATTATGATAAATATCTTCAGGAGGCATTGGAGTCCTATAATAAAGCCCAAGCAGAAGTGGTTATTCCACCTGTGACTCCTAATAGACCTCCATCTACAGTCTCCTTTAGTGGAACAACTGATTGCCCACCCCAAACCCCTGTACATCCAAGTCCTAGAGAATTATTACAGAAGTTACAGGGAGACCTTAATCGGTCAGCAAGCAATACAGCCAGGCGTATAAAGCTGCTAAAAGAACGCCTTGGGACAGATACCATCCCCTATGATTTGAGGCCCCTAGAGCAAAGTGAAGAGAAAGATCACGTAGTAGCCCCTCTTAGAAGAGTATTTGATGCACTTGAGGAGCCTGCGCTGGTTAATGGGCAACCCGGACCACGGCCACCTCGAACTTCGACCCTGCAATATATTCCATTCACAACTACAGATTTGATGAATTGGAAAACACACACCCCATCTTTTGCAGAAAAACCTCAGGCTATGATGGACTTGGTGACTTCAATAGTAAATACTCATAGCCCTACTTGGACAGATTGTCGCCAGCTCCTAAATACTCTTTTCACCACTGAGGAAAGGAGAGACATAATTGAAAAGGCACAGATATATTTGCGTGAGCAGGCCAGAGTGGGAAATATTTTTAATATTGACCGTCATCTCCAAGATAACTTTCCCTTGGAAGATCCTAATTGGGATCCAAACAATGGAATTCATCTGGCCAGACTTACCACCTACCGCCAGACGCTTGTGCAAGGTATCCGCAGGGCATGCCAGAAGCCCACTAATATGTCTAAAGTCTCAGAAGTAGAACAGAAACCAAATGAGAGTCCAGGAGACTTTTTAGAGAGGCTGCAAGAAGCCTATCGTATATGGACTCCTTTTGACCCTGAAGCCCCTGAAAACAGCAGAATGATTACTGCTACATTTGTGGCCCAGTGCGCTTCTGATATTCGTAAGAAAATTCAGAAATCAGAAGGATGGGAAGGGAAGTCCTACAAGTAAAATGGAGACTGCATACAGCATATAGGCCTCAGAGTTCAGGGAAAACTGAAAGAATGAATCGGACTCTGAAAACCCAATTGGCAAAATTAACCCAGGAAACGGGATTGGGATGGGTAGATGTGTTACCCATAACACTGTTTCGTGTTCGGTGTGCACCCACAAAAAGACTTAAGTTGTCACCTTTTGAGCTCCTGTATGGGAGACCGCCCTCCTTTGTTCAGGATATTCCAGCTGACCTTAAACAAATAGGAGATCATGTGACACAGGGACAAGTGCAATCTCTCTCCCGTGTTTTTGTTTCTCTTAACAGGTGGGCCCTCGAACGCACGCCGTGCAGCATTGCCGAGCCGATTCATCAGTTCCAGGCTGGCGATAGCGTATGGGTGAAAGAGTGGAAACGCGATCCACTTGCACCTAAATGGCGTGGACCTTACACCGTCTTGCTCTCTACTCCAACAGCGGTGAAGGTAGCTGAGGTGACCCCCTGGATTCATCACTCTCGTTTGAAGAAGTCCGAAGGCAGTTGGACGTGCAAAGGTGACCCCTCTAATCCTTTAAAACTAACTCTCTCCAAAAACCCCTGTATCTAGCCCTACCGGGAACGGGCTAGGTCACGGGCAACATTTGACGACCGGCCTGCTGCAGCCACAACCTGGAAGCTGGCTGACCTGCGCACGCCTGAAGCTTGAGGAGCGTCTGAACCAGCGACTGTGAACGGAAAGATTCTCTAATACAATTGATTGACTGCCCCTTTGTGGAACAATTATCAGAGATATTACTCATTGGGGATCCTCGGGATATATGTTTTGGTCTTGGTGGTTCCCCATTTCTGTCACTGGGGGAATTATATTGGGGCTAATAATTATTTGCTATCACAATAAGGTAATCTTTTGTGGAAGGAATGCATATACTAGACATCAACATGATTTTATTATTAATCCTGATCCCTTGGGAAGGGGAAGGGTTCTTGAATCTGACCAAATTGGCTAAATATGGATTCAGCCATGACCACAATATGTGGGTAGGCTTAGCTGAGATGGTAGCCAATGTTGCAAATAGGACCAATTGCCTTGTTTGCTCTCTTGGGCCAGATGATTCAGAGGGAGGTATGCCCTTATTACCGATACCATTAGATGCCATTGGTATGGTAAGCGAAATGCCACACCAAACAGAAATACAGAATTTCCCCGGATGGAACTCAACTAAACCATTACGAGTTATACCTGTACAAGGGGAATTCTGTGTACATAAATCATCAGATGCAGCTGATTCTCCCATGATAGGCTCTTCTCATTGTCACTATACTTGGGATTATATTAAGAATAGTCATACCTGGGCACACGGTACTACCTATCGAACTCGGAATACCTTGCCCTGTGCACCTCCTTTTATTCACGCATGGAAAGTGGTGTGGAACATAACTGTGACAGAAAAAGGCAATCTAACATACTGCACTGTGAACTCTCTACCTCTTTTGGTATTTCGCCTTCTGTACTCCACGTACCAAAAACCTCAGACCCGATGGTTGTGGTGGATATGTGGAGAATGGGCATACAAAAAGCTCCCTTCCAAATGGAGTGGGACTTGTTTCTTGGGTTGGGTATTACCACCAATGTGGATTATGCCCACTAGTTCGGCCAGGCGAACACGAAGGAATGCTGATATTTCTCATATAGCAGGAGGAAGTACCCAAAGTTGGAGCGGTACTGATGATTGGCCGCCAGAGCGCATTATAGCCTATTATGATCCTGCCTCCTGGAATCCTGGTGAGCTCATACAAGGGGCACGGGATCCTATTTATAATCTAAACAGAATAATTCGATTGCAAGCAGTAGTGGAACTTGTAACCAATGCAACGGCCCAGAGTTTGAGACTTATTGCACAACAGTTGGATGAAAGTAGAGCCGCCATTTTGCAGCTGAAAATGGGAATGGATTATGTACTTGCCAGGCAGGGAGGCCTATGTGGAGTCTTGAACTTGACAGGGAATGCCTGTTGCTTTAACATTTCAGATACTGGTGAGGCAATCCGTGTGTTGGCCACAAAGATGGAGAATATAGCACATGTCCCAGTACAAACATGGGAAGGATGGGATATGGGATGGCTCACCAATTGGTTACCTAATGTCACAGGACTCAAAGGGATACTATTGTCTTGCTTGTTTTTCTTGACAGTAGTGGTAATGGTTTTGTGTATGATGCCATGTATCATTTCATGTTTTAGAAGTACAATTAGCAAGATGGTTTCAAATGAAACTCTACCTCATATCATGGCCCTATACAGAGCTTTACCTCAGGAATATGATGAAGGTCAAGCTATCAAGGACACTTGGGATGAAGGTCCTTGAGCTTGAAAGGGGGGAATGAGGCATCTAATCATAAGCCTGCATTTTTTATCAAAGCTTATATATTGCAATCAAGGCTTGTATTTAAAAATGAGCTTAAAAAAAAAGGATTTTCAAATGTTTCATGCCAGGCAGAAAGAACCTTGGCAAGAGGTTTTTCTCCTAAGACAAGGGGGCCCCATTGATTTATAGTAGAAAAACAATTCTCAAAGTCATAAAAAAGGGAGAATTACATATGCTGCCCCAAGGCTGAAAAAACACAATTAAAGGCAAGGGTAAATAGTAAAATAATACCAATGTGCCTCTCAGTAAAATGAGCCAGATCTTCTTTCCAAGGTTGAAAGGCCAAGAGCAGTGAAAAAGGCAACTGGCTTGGCTAGAAGAAAAAAGAGCATTTTTGGGAAATTTTCTAAAGCTGTTGGGAAGAGCTAATGGGAGAAGCATCTAGCTGGCTGGGAAAGGAGGGGGAAAGGGGGGAGGTGTAAACTGAAGAGGCTTCTTTTTAAAAGCTGTTTTTTACTGAGTTCCTTTTTACTTTACAAAGGCTTTATTCTTTTAAAAGGCTACCTATGATAAGTGAATGAAATATATTAGCTTAAATATATTGGCTTAAATGTAATTATGCAAAGGATTTAAGGAATGCTAGATTCTTATTTCATATGGTTGTAAGAGTTGTATTTATCCTGAAATTAAGTCAGCCACCAGCCTAGCCCCCCTGCTAGACAGAAGACGCCATCCAAGCACTCTTGATATATATGGTTGTCAGGCATTTGTTTAGAAACTTTCAAATGAAGGAAATCTTTCAATATTGATGTGAAACTCAAGATCCTTGACATCTGTTGAACATAAAAATGTAAGATTAAACATTTGTTTTAGAAGGCAATAGGGCAAGGAGGGCAAGAGGTGAGCTGGTAATTAAGATTCCATGTAAGATATATTATTACTTATTTGTCATTTATATATAGCTCTTTGTCTCCCTTATAAGGGCAAGGAAGTGGGTGTATCTTTTGTGGGTGTATCTTTTGTGATTGGTTCTACCAAACAGCCAATAGGAATTTCAACCAGGCTGATTGGACAGAGGCAGCCACAGGAGGAGCAAAGGGGGCTGGATTAAGGGAATATAAGTGCTGGCCAGGATGGCAAGAGGCCAGGCCAGAGCTTGGTAACCATATACCACTGTGCCTCTCATTTATTTGTCTGACAAATAAATTATTATTTTAATTTCTCTATTGCTGCGTTGAATATTTCATTCCAGCTAAGCGTTAACCACAAGCAGGGTGCTACAGTTTATCTCTTTGACATCAGGTGGGAGGGCGTTCCACAGGGCGGGCGCCACCACCGAGAAGGCTCTCTGCCTGGTTCCCTGTAGCTTTGCTTCTTACAGGGAAGGAACTGCCAAAAGGCCCTCAGCACTGGACCTTGGCGTCCAGGCAGAATGATGGGGGGTGATTTGAAAGGTGGCTGCTGTGCCCTCTGGGACTAACAGGGCAGAAGGCAGGGAGCCCAGCAGCAGGGGGCACCAGAGGCGATGAGACGCACCACAGCTAACTAATTCCGGCTTTTGTAGGAAAATGGTTGTTAATGCCTATGTAGTAAAATGGGCGCATGGGTGGAAATTTACTGCAGCCTGACCTTTTGGCAGGGCAGGCTGTGCTGGGCATGATCAGCGCATGAACACCTCATGCTAGGCCACATAGATTGGTCCACATAGTGTAGCCTGATAATGGGGTGATTTCCATGTATGGTATTGTACTTATCTGCAGAGTTAATACAATGTTGTAAGTTTTTTACTGTTCATAATAAATGTTGGGCTGCAGCAGCTTTTGAGCAGTTAAGCTTTGAGGCTGGTTAGGCCCTTTCAATCCATTCTGGCGTGAGACTGATTATTTTATGACAAGCAGGCCCTCGTCAGGTTTTCTCCTTCCTGAATCTGCAAGGGCAGCATGGAGGCTACGGAGGAGAAAGAGAGGGGCCACTCCTAGACTGGCCATGAACAGGTAAGTGAGGAGCTGGCAGAGGGCAGGTTGAAGATGGCAGAGGGCAGTGCCCTCTTCTCCCCAATGACTTTCTAAGAATACTTATACAGGAAACTCCCAATTTGACTGGGACATGTGCAGGGAAACCCAAACACTTGTTTACAAAGCTATTGTACTACCAATCTTACTGTCTGCTTGTGAAACATGGACCACTTATAAACATCATCTCCAACTCCTCGAAAGATTTCATCAATGGTGTCTCCAAAAATTTTTACACATCACTTGGGAAGACAGGTGAACTAATACCAGTGTACTTGAAGAAGCAGTCAACTTCGTTGGACTAGTCATGTTGTGCAGATGCCTGATTCTCGTCTTCCAAAGCTACTACCGATACTCTATTCCAAACTTAAAAATGGAAAGCGTAATTCTGGTGGTCAACAAAAGAGGTTTAAAGACTGTCTCAAGGCAAATGTTTAAAAAATGTAGTAGAAACACTGAAAACTGGGAAACACTGGCCTGCGAGCGCTCCAGTTGGAGAACAGCCTTGACCAAAGGTGTCAGGGGCTTTGAAGACGCTCAAACTCAGGACTCAAGGGAGAAATGTCCTAAGAGGAAGGCAGGCTTGGCAAACCCTCACTATGATCAACTCCCGCCCAGAAACCAACGTCCCCACTGTGGAAGGACGTGTGGATTCAGAATTGGCCTGCACTGATTATAGTCATTGTTTGGATGGGGGGCTTTTATCCATTTCCGCAATCACACAATCAATCAATCAATCAGTAGCTGAACTGGGTTCCACACAGTCACCAATACAAATGAACCGAAGAAGCCTCAAAAACAAAATAAATAGCAAAAACAAAAGCGCCAAACTTAATCTGTTCCAGAAGTCCGTTTGACTTCCGAAATGTTCAAAAACCAAGGCATAGTTTCTGATTGGTGAAGGCGCCCCAGAAACAATAGCCGACAGCCGCATCAGACGTTCAGCTTCCGAAAAAAGTTCAAAAATCAGAACACTTACTTCCGGGGTTTTGGTGTTTGAGAACCAAGGCGTTTGAGAACCAAGGTACCACTGTATTGTCTGATGGGTTCCAAGTGTCATTTTAATTGTGGCTTCATTGTGTTTTAATTTGATTATTTTATTACAAGAAAATGCGATGGGGACCAGCTGGCAGGGAGAAAGAAGACAGATGCAACAGAAAATAGAGGAAAGGAGGGAATCTGAAATAATATTTAGAATAAATTATGTTTGTCATCAGCACCCTATAGTTTCTCTGTCATATAGTCCTTGATTACCTTTTTCTATTCCACATATTTCTCAATGGCTTACAAATGTAAATGTACAAATTACACTGTTCTGATGCTGGATTCATTCTTTAATTTATCGCTTTCAGAGCTATTGTCTTGAGTCAAGTTTGTTTGTATCTGTGGTTCTGAGTTGTCACAATGTAGTCAATTATTAGTAACAGCTATTGATTCTCATACAAATTTGTGCATGTACTCATATATACAAATATTTTATGCTATGATTTTCCTTCGCCCTTATCGTTTCATTAGTAAGAATGAGTAAAAACAATTTCCATGCAATGTTCTTTCCTGTAGATTCTTTTTTTTAGCTAGAAGATTAGATCCCAGCATATATTTATATCTGTGTGTCACACACTCGTGCCTATAAGTTAGTTTTTTCTGGGAACCTATAGCTTTAAATGGGATTTTGAATAAGGGCGCAATCAATTAATGGTTGCTGTTTTCAATTTTATTGTGTGGTTATATTACTTAGTGCATGGGTAGGCAAACGAAGGCCCGGGGGCTGGATCCAGCCCAATCGCCTTCTCAAACCGGCCCACAGACAGTCAAGGAATCAGCGTATTTTTACATGAGTAGAATGTGTCCTTTTATTTAAAATGCATCTCTGGGCCATTTGTGGGGCCTGGGAATTCGTTCAGATGTAGACTGCGCCTGAATGTGTAGGCTCTATCAAGCCGGCGTGACTGAAATAAACTGCAGCTCAGTGGCCAGTTTGCATGCACATAATCGAACTCGCTCTTTTCTACCAGTCCCTTTTGGAAACACGACCCCCACCCCATTAAAAAAAAAAAAATCCTACCGTAATTTGATTTCAAGTTTGTTTAAAGACAATTTTTAGTCCCCGACAAGTAAACATTTATATAAAGTGAGTGAAGGGTTTTCAGTTTAATCAAGGAGCGGCAACCAGTCGCTGCAGCCATAAATATTCAGTTATGGAAATGATGCGATTTAAGTAGGTTTTCTTGCCTGCCATAAATAAATGTTGTCGGGGATGAATACACCCTTTCAAACAACCCGTGAGAACTAAAGACTCGCTGATGTCTGGTGACAACCCAGAAGCAAAACAAAAAAAAACATTTTTGCCGAAAGGCGTTATCCGGCTGCAAAGCCGCAGCAAACTGGGGACTTTCCATTTCTACTATCTTAAGTTTGTTATCCAGGCACATCAAGGCAACACATTTTGGGGGAGGGTGGGGCGAAGGCAGGCCTTTTGGACAATCCAGTAGAAGCTGGATTCAGAGAACCTGCTTCCAGCACCGCAAAGGTTCACATTTCAGGCTCTGGCAAAACTCCAGACTGGACTACTACAATGCGTTCCGCATGGGGCTGCCCTTGGAGGCGATTCAGAAATGTCCACCAGTCCTTTTTGGGGAGGGGGAAAAATGGGGGCAGGGATGAAAAGAAGATGATAAGTTTTGATAATATGTTATGTTGAAATTCTCAATAAAAACTACTTTTTAAAAAGAAAGAAAGAAACGTCCACCAGTCCAAAATGCAGTGATCAGATCAATGGCTGGGGTTCCGTTTAGATCTTATATTATCCCTTTTTTAAAAAAATATAAAATTTTGTCTAAAATGTATAAATTGCTGCTTGAATGGCATTTGAAGGATGAGGAGGTAAAGTCAGTTATGATTCATTGTGCTAAAGATATTGGGTATAATATACAGCTGAACGATTGGGGGAAATTATGGAAGGAAGGTTTAAAATTTACTGCATGCAATGCTTTAAAAGAAAATGTGATGAAAATGATGTATAGATGGTATATTACACCCGTTAAATTGGCTAAAATGTATAAGGTAAGCAATAAATGTTGGAAATGTAAAGAAAAAGAAGGAACATTTTATCATATGTGGTGGGAATGTAAAAAGGTGGGAAACTTCTGGGAAATGATATATAATGAGAAGGAAAAAATGTTGAAATGTACATTTATTAAGAAACCAGAAGCATTTTTACTGGGCATTGTAGGAGATGATATAAACAGAAAGGACTGTAAGCTGTTTTTATATGCAATGACAGCAGCAAGAATATTATTGGCACAAAAATGGAAGCAAGAAGAATTACCGACGAAAGAAGATTGGAGGATGAAATTGATGGACTATGCAGAATTAGACAAACTAGCAGGAAGAATTTGAAACCGGCGGGACCAGAGATTCACAGAAGATTGGTGTAAATTTACGGACTATTTGAAAAGTAATTGTGATGACCAGATTACATTTGTAGGTTTGCAAGAAGTTTTGTGAGGTGAATAATTTGAACTATTGCATAACTGGCTAAAAAGGGAGAGATTAGTTAAGATAATTAAAGGCAATATGAATTTAAGAAATGCAGAAGAAATGATAAATATGGGGGGTCATCAGAGGTGTTGATGGAAGTCCAAAAAGATTGTATAAGATGTGAAATTTTGTGGTATGTATGACAATTAATATGTTTAAAAATGAATAAAAATTATATGTATTTAAAAAAATATTATCCCTTTTTACCTGTTTTTACCCGAGTTAGGATTGTATTGCTGGATCCTGCCTGAAACCTTATGCCGAAGGGCAGGTGGGATATGATTACCAGATTTTTTTCAATGAATCCGGGAACCCTTTCCCCCCCCCCTTTTTTGAAGTTGTGCGTTTAAAAGGGGAATGTAAAACTCTGCTAAGTTATAGAACTTGCTAGTGCAAGTTAGGAAGGATATTAATAAACAATATATCCTCTCCTGCCTCCCTGAACATTCCCACACTTACGATACTTTGAGGATTGAATTTAGCACCTTCTGCCAGGCCTGCTGCTCATAATACACGCCTCCTGGAATCGTAAGAGTGGCTTGGTGGAGGCCTGATCACAGAACGAAATATCGAAATCAGAGGGAAAGGAAATTGAAAAAGAACATAGACGGATGAGGCATTGTGTTACACAAATGTTATGGTGCACACACAGTGGACACACGCTCCAGAAAACCAATCTTTCACCCTTCAAAAATTAGGAAATATTCCCTGGAAAAAGACACTTTATTTTAGTTCACAAAGCGATCCCAAAGCCATCTTGGTCCTCTTAAATGACCCCAAATATTTTCTCTGCAGTAGAAGAAAGTACCGTATTTTTCACACTATAGGATGCACCCGACTATAGGACGCACCTTGTTTCAGAGGGGGAGAACAAGAAAAAAAAAATCTCCCCTTCCATTTCTCCTCCCGCTTGGCTGAGGGGCGCTGGGCAGCTCTCCCTCTCTGCTGAAGCCAGGAGAGTCTTGCTCTCCCGGCTTCAGCAAAAGGAACCCGAAGCCTTCGGAGCGCAGCAAGAGTTCCCGCTGCGCTCCAAAGGCTTCAGGCAGCTATCCCTGAAGCCTGGAGAGTGAGAGCGGTCGGTGCGCACCATCCCCTCTCGGTCTCCAGGCTTCAGCGAAAGCAACGCAAAGCCTCCGGAGCGTAGAGGGAGCGCTCCCTCTGCGCTTTGGAGGCTTTGCGTTGCTATTGCTGAAGCCAGGGAGCCTGCATTCGCTCCATAGGACGCGCACACATTTCCCCTTGATTTTTGGAGGGGGGAAAGTGCGTCCTATAGAGCGCAAAATACGGTATCTTGGGAAAACCTTTCCCAATAGTTCTTTTCACTTGCCAAATCCTTCAAACCCTGTAAATCGAGAGCCTTCTCACAGGAATAAGGGAGGTCTGGGACAATGGATGCAAGAACTCAGGAATTTCAAAAGAATAAGGCAACCAGCAAACATTATCAGGGATCTTGACAGGCAGAAAACAAGCCACCCTCTGGCCGGGGAGGGCAGGGTATAAATAAATTTTATTATTATTAATTAATTAATTAATTAATTATTAGCCTTCATGAGCCCAGACCTTCATGAATTGTCTCATCCTCTTTTGAAGGCATCCAAGTTGCTGGCTATCACTCCCTCATGTGGCAGAGAGTTCCACAGTTTAACTTTTTGCTACGTGGAAAAAAGCACTTTCTTTTTATTTAATGCACCTCCCTCAACCATGTTCTCCATCAGCCACGTGGACCCTCCTTCCTTGGAGGTTTTTAAGCAGAGCTTGGGTGGCCATCTGTCATGGATGCTTGAGCTGACATTCTTGCATTGCAGGGGGTTGGACTAGATGACCCTCGGGGTCCCTTCCAACACTAAAGTTCTTTGATTCCCTAAACTACAAAGCCCCAAACCTTGAATCCTTTCCTCCTAGGAAAGTTGCTCCAGCACCTTGATCATTATGGCTCCCTTAACTGAACCCGAAGCTGCCCATTTGCAGCCCCAAAGAAGGGAGGCATCCATATATTTAATTATTATTTTATATATATATATATATATATATATATATATATATATATATATAAAAATAATTAAATATATGGATGCCTCCCTATATATATATCCCAGCCTCCCCAGCCGAAGCCGGGCTCAGAGCAGCTAACAACAGTGAAAGTAACACAGTTTACATAAAATCACAATCAATTAACTGAAATACATTCTAAAATAAATTCAGAATCATATTAATGGCAACCATTGGGCTAGAGTTCTATGTGGATTACCGAAGGAGGGGGTCAGACTGTGCCTTGGCCAAAGGCCTTGGCCTTTTAAGCCCCCCCCCCCATGCTGAAGCCAAAAAGCATCCTCAGCCGCGTGACAAGTCTGCCACCTACCTTCGGAAATCCGGCACAAGGATCAAAGCAAAAAACTCTCCCTCTTGAGATGATCTCATTTAATTTCAGTTCAACATATGCGTCCGTGGGATTATTAACCCAGCACGCAGCGGCTGCAGAATATTTATTGCCACAGATAATAGATGTCTCCTTTTCCTCTGTTTTAAATTAAAATAGTGATTTGACCATTAGCCTACTGTTTGTATTACCCTGCACGGAATATTGATTCGGCTGTTGAAAGCGATTCGCAGAAGCGCAGAGCGTGCGAGATCCCAGGGCCAAGCAGTGTTTAAGATGCTGCCGGGGGGCGGGGGGAGAGACTGACTGCACCTCCCGGAACTATTCCTAGGCTTTATTGATCAGGGGGTGGGGGCAAGAGGGGCCAGGTAAGGAACATCACCTTACCAACTAATGTCTGTATAATTAAAGCTATGGTTTTCCCAGTAGTGATGTATGGAAGTGAGAGCTGGACCATAAAGAAGGCCGATCGCCGAAGAATTGATGCTTTTGAATTACGGTGCTGGAGGAGAATCTTGAGAGTCCCATGGATTGCAAGAAGATCCAACCTCTCCATTCTGAAGGAAATCAGCCCTGAGTGCTCACTGCAAGGACAGATCCTGAAGACTTTGGCCACCTCAGGAGAAGAGAAGACTCCCTGGAGAAGACCCTGATGTTGGGAAAGATGGAGGGCACAAGGAGAAGGAGATGACAGAGGACGAGATGGTTGGACAGTGTTCTCGAAGCTACCAGCATGAGTTTGACCAAACTGCGGGAGGCAGTGGAAGACAGGAGTGCCTGGCATGCTCTGGTCCAGGGGGTCACGAAGAGGCGGACACGACTAAACAACTCAACAACAACAAAGGGATTTTAGAAGGTCGGATCCACGCTATGGCCTTGGCTGCTCCATTCCCCCACCCCCAGTTATTCTGAGGTTTCCTGTTCCCTCCAAAGATTCCGACCTCATTCCAGAGCTGTCAACATTTCCCATTTTTTAAGGGAAATTCCCTTATTCCAAATAGGATTCCTCGCAAGAAAAGGGAAAAGTTGACAGCTATGCCTCATTCCCTTGCCACCCCTTTCACCTGGTACTGTCTCCCCAAATACCTGGATGAAGCCATTGCAAGGGGCTGGAATAGGGGACCATTCCCTGGGGTCCCAACTCTACAATGCGATGGTCTTCCTCTTTCTTCTGTCAAATGCCTCCACGTAACTCATTTTTTCAGTGACTATGGACCTCCTAATCATGGGAAAAGCCCGCAGGATCAGGCCAATGGCTAGTTCAGCATCCTGTTTTCATAGTGGCTGAAACCCACAAAGCAAGACCGAAGCACAAGAGCCCCTCCCTTCTTGTGGTTTTCAGAAACTGGTACAGTGGTACCTCGGGTTAAGAACTTAATTCGTTCCGGAGGTCTGTTCTTAACCTGAAACTGTTCTTAACCTGAAGCACCACTTTAGCTAATGGGGCCTCCTGCTGCCGCTGTGCGATTTCTGTTCTCATCCTGACCTGAAGACCTGAGGTACCACTGTATTCCAAACAGTGCCAGATTTAAGTACAGTGGTACCTCGGGTTACAGACGCTTCAGGTTACAGACGCTTCAGGTTACAGACTCTGCTAACCCAGAAATATTACCTCGGGTTAAGAACTTTGCTTCAGGATGAGAACAGAAATCGCACGGCAGCAGCGGGAGGCCCCATTAGCTAAAGTGGTACCTCAGGTTAAGAACGGACCTCTGGAACGAATTAAGTTCTTAACCCAAGGTACCACTGTGTAAGCTAAACAACCTAGCAGTTTGAAAGCATGAAGTGCAATTAGATAAATAGGTACCTCTCCAGCGGGAAGGTAAATAGCGTTTCCGTGCGCTGCTCTGGTTCACCAGAAGCTGCTTAGTCCTGCTGGCCACATGACCTGGAAGCTGTACGCCGGCTCCCTCGGCCAATAAAGCGAGATGAGCGCCGCAACCCCAGAGTCATCCGCGACTGGACCTGACAGTCAGGGGTCTCTTTACCTAAACAAGCTCTAGGTTAGGGACCCACTTTCTTGGGGGCCCCAAAAAAATTAAAAGGAAAAAAAACCTGGATGTACATTTCCAAAATATAAGATAAAAAACAAATAAAAAAAACAGAACCTACAGAACAGTGTTTTGTGTTGTGTAGGCTTCTATGATATAAGTCATGGGCCCCGCCTGCTAGCCTGATCCCTAAAATATCACTGGTTTGCTCCTTTCTATATATAGGGTGCCTACATTCTGCAACCTTGATGGCAGAAAGTGAGGAGGAATTAAAGAACCTTTTATTGAGGGTGAAAGAGGAGTGCGCAAAATATGTTCTGAAGCTCAACATCAAAAAAACAAAGATCATGGCCACTGGTTCCATCACCTTCTGGCAAATAGAAGGGGAAGAAA
The DNA here is from genome assembly GCF_964106915.1 of Podarcis gaigeae. NCBI lineage: Eukaryota > Metazoa > Chordata > Lepidosauria > Squamata > Lacertidae > Podarcis > Podarcis gaigeae. Next base: position 3,179,735 of record NC_139678.1, read on the forward strand.
TGGAGGCAGTGAGAGATTTTACTTTCTTGGGCTCCATGATCACTGCAGATGGTGACAGCAGTCATGAAATTAAAAGACGCCTGCTTCTTGGGAGAAAAGCAATGACAAACCTAGACAGCATCTTAAAAAGCAGAGACATCACCTTGCCAACAAAGGTCTGTATAGTTAAAGGTATGGTTGGTGACCAACACTGCCTCATGTGGAAGAGAGTTCCGTAGTTTAACTGCACTCATTTGCCTGCACAAAGCAGAGGTTAGACATTCTCCATTTTTTTTACTGAGCGTTCCTTTGGAGTTCTTTCATGGGGAAGTTATTCTGCAATGTAAATTCATCCTGATTCGGTTGTGGGGTGTTTATGCATTGAAGAACCATTACTCATCCTTCTTCCGCCACCACCCCACTTTTGAAGGTCCTTCCCATCACTTCCCTCCCTGGTCCTTTTCTCTAAAGTGGATTCGTTACGCAAGGGCAGGCATCCCCAAACTCGGCTCTCCAGATGTTTTGGGACTACAATTCCCATCATCCCTGGGAGTTGTAGTCCCAAAACATCTGGAGGGCCAAGTTTAGGGATGCCTGTGTGAAATATACTCGGAGTCGAGAGTGGATTTCATGCTCTTTATTCAGCTCATAGTAGTGAGGAATGCCAGTTCCCCCAAAATGCCTGCTTTATTTACATTATTTACACAATGGGCCCCACGTGATTGGCTGATTCCAGGATTCTCCTGTAGGCCAATTCACTTCCGGATTCGCTTCCACCTGGAGCTGGATTGAGTGGCTCCTTTGGACCAATCAGAAGGCTGCATTCTGTTTTTTTTTTTTAATAAATTTTTTATTAGGGGTTTTTACAAAATAAAGTACAAAGATAAACAACCTTTCTTTTATCTCAACAGAGTTTCATAACTTCTTTGAACTTCCTCACATCTCCCGCTGCCATTTTCATCATCATAGATTTTTTCCCAGCAATTTATCATCTAATTTGCAAATTTTATAACCACTTATTTAAATATAATCCTCTGTAAATTAATTTCTCTTAATCTCACTTTACATCCCATTCCGATCCGATTTTGTGGTGGCCAATTATTTATGATCAAACATCCTACTTAACTTTCCACCAAATCACAATATTTTTGTAAATAAGTCTTAAATTTCCTCCAATCTTCTTCAACCCTCTCTTCTCCCAGGTCTCGAATTCTGCCAGTCATCTCAGCCAGTTGCATATAGTCCATCAGCTGCATCTGCCATTCTTCCAGAGTGGGTAGATCTTGAGTTTTCCACTTCTTGGCGATAAGTATCCTTGCTGCTGCTGTTGCGTACAAAAAGAATGTTCGGTCCTTCCTTGGCACCATCTGGCCGACAATGCCCAGGAGGAAGGCCTCTGGTTTCTTAATGAAGGTATACTTAAATACCTTTTTCAGCTCATTATATATCATTTCCCAGAAGACCTTCACCCTGGGACAAGTCCACCAGAGGTGAAAGAATGTTCCTTCATTTTCCTTACATTTCCAACATTTATTGTCTGGCACATGGCATATTTTGGCTAGTTTAACTGGGGTCATGTACCACCTATATATCATTTTCATTACATTTTCCTTCAGAGCATTACATGCCGTGAAGTTCATCCCCGTGGTCCACAACCTTTCCCAATCCTCAAACATAATGTTATGCCCAATGTCCTGTGCCCATTTTATCATAGCCGATTTAACCGTTTCGTCTTGTGTATTCCATTTTAACAGCAAGTTATACATTCTAGATAGTACCTTAGTCTTTGGTTCTAGCAATTCTGTTGCATTCTGGATCCTATTGTTCTAGGACCAATCAGACTGCTGCATTCTGGATCCTATTGCTCTGGGACCAATCAGACTGCTGCATTCTGGATCCTATTGTTCTAGGACCAATCAGACTGCTGCATTCTGGATCCTATTGCTCTGGGACCAATCAGAAGGCTGCATTCTGGATCCTATTATTCTAGGACCAATCAGACTGCTGCATTCTGGATCCTATTCATCTCAGTACCTGACACTGCGCAAGGGCCAGTGGCGTAGCGTGGAGAGTGCAGGGGGGGCCGGCAGCACGAGGCGCAACATCTGGGGGTTAGGGTTAGGGGGCGCAAATCCACGGGTTAGGGGGCGCAAATTACTTGCCTTGCCCCAGGTGCTGACAACCCACGCTACGCCACTGGCAAGGGCAACAAAGATAGTTCATCTACTACAACTCCTCCATTTCAGATGCCCTTAAATCGCTCCCACAAAATCCTGGCAGTCTCTGGGACTCCAGGATGCACGACGAAGACCAGGGCCCTGCAAGGGTGATGATCAGGGGTGATGGGACTTGTAGTCCCAAACATCCGGAAACCAGTTTAGGGACAGCTTCAATGGACCATGTCTGGGAATCGGAATATACATTGTGAGGGATCACGTTTTCCCCCATTTCTAAATGAAGCTGAGTTGCTCATTTACCCTGTGATTCCACTTCTGGAAGGGCTTATCTGTTTCCGCAGCTAAAACATCCTAAAAGCATCTTTCTTCCCACCTTCCTATGCCGGAGCGCTGCTGCACTGACGCCTGCTGGCGGCTGGGGGAAGTGCGCGCGGCCCGAGCGGCACTTCCTCGCTCTGGCCAGAAGGAGGCGGTCGCGCAGCGCAGGAGCCCATTGGGTTCTGTCCGGTCAGTGGAGAAGTTCTTTGCAGAAATGCAGCCCAGCGCGGGGAGAAGGGGCTTGCGAGCCGCCGCCAAACTCCCTTTCCCGGCCAACACTCCCCCCAGCCCGCTCCCTCCCCGAGATCTCCGGGCCAGCGGGGCCCGTCGCTGTTCCTGCGGGCCGAGGAGTTCCTGCAAGCGGCCAGGGACCCAGTGTCGTCTTATCCGGGGAGCAAAGGCAGGGGGCGAGGTCCCTTGATGGAATCTATGCATTTGCCCTTGATAGAATAAATGCATTTCTTTCTGCAGCGTCTCTCTCTGAATCGCCCCTAATAGACCAATGTTTTATGATTATGATTTCTAGCAGCAAAAGAGTCTGTGTTTGGCTGTGTTGCCCGGCGAGGCTGCAGCGCCTCTCGCTCTTCTGATTGCCTCATTAATAATATTATTATTATTACTATTTGAATTATCAATAGAGTCTGGGTTTGGCTGTGTTTCCCCGGCGAGGCTGCGGCGCCCCTCTCTCTCTCTCCCCCACTTGCCCTTATTATTATTATTAATATTATGATCATTATTAATTCGGGCAGCAGCAAAAGAGTCTGGGTTTCGCTGTGTTGCCCAGGTAAGGCTGCAGCGGCTATTCACAGGCGCGGTCCCACTACTGATCGGCACGGGAGTTTTGACCTGCTCCGTCTCCGACCTGGGCCGGTTCACCCCTCCTTGGGCAACCTGGCGCGCCTCGGCTCCCCGGGGCTCGCCATATTGATGCCGAACTTAGTGCGGACACCCGATCGGCATAGCCCACAGCAGCCCCGAACTCCTGGGCTCAAGCGATCCGCCAGACTCAGCCTCCAGGAGTAGCTGGATTACAGGCACGCGCCACCGCGCCCGGCTGGGAAAGGCCAGCCCACGACAGGCTCTTGGCTCGGCGCGCCCTGACGTCACGGGAGAGGGGCGGGGCGGAGCTCAGGCGGGTGGGCGGGCGGGCGAGGGCGCGGCGTCAGGGAGAGGGGGCGGAGCTCGGCGGGCGCGGGGCACGACGGGAGAGGCTCTTCCTCCAGGCGCGCCGGCAGCAGAGAGAGGGGGAAGAGAGGCCCTGACGTCACGGGAAAGGGGGAGGAGCTCGGCGGGCGCGGGGCACCACGGGAGAGGCTCTTCCTCCGCCAGCGCGTGCGCAGTGGGGCGCGGCCTTTCCCTCCTCGCCAGGCGCCGAGCAAGATGGGGCACCAGCAGCTCTACTGGAGCCACCCGAGGAAGTTCGGCCAGGGGTCCCGATCCTGGTGGGTGGGAAGAGGGGAGGGAGGGGGGTGTAGGGGGGGAGAAGGAGCAGGAGGGAGGGAGGGAGGGAAGGAGCCCCGCCGCCACGAGGCGCCTCCGGGAGGGAGAGAGAAGGAGGCCCCCCTCCTCTGGGGCTCTATGAGGGCGAGGTGGGGGGGGGAGAGAGAAAGGGCAGCCAAGCCCGGGGGGGGTCTGAGGGGAGGGGAATATAGGGAGGGGGGCAGGCATCTTCCTCCCCCCAGCCACGTGTGAGGGAGGGAGTTCCGCCATCAGGGAGGGAAAGGGAGGGAGACCCCCCTCTGGGGGGGGGGGACCCCCCTCCGAGGGGGACTGAAGCGTCTGAGGGGAAGAGCGGGGAATATAGGGAGGGGGGGTCCCTCCTGCCCCCCCGTCTGACCCACAGGCCTCTTCCTACCACCCCCAGGCGCGTGTGAGGGAGGGAGCCCTGCCATGAGGCGCCTCAGGGAGGAAAAGAGGGGGTGGGGGGGAGGAAAGAAAGCGCAGTCAAGCCCGGGGGGGTCTGAGGGGAAGAGTGGGGGGGTCCCTCCTGCTGACCCCCAGGCATCTTCCTCCCCCCCCCCAGCCACGTGTGAGGGAGGAAGCCCCGTTGCCACGAGGCGCCTCAGGGAGGGAAAGAGGGGGTGGGGGGAAGGAAAGAAAGCGCAGTCAAGCCTGGGGGGGGGTCTGAGGGGGCGCTTCCTCTGACGGGAGGGGGGAGTATGGGGGTCCCCGTTTCCCCTGACCCCCAGGCCTCTCTCTCCCCCGTGGGAGGGGGACGGAGGGGTGCCTCCTCCGAGGGGAAGAGGAGGGATTAAAGGGAGTGGGGGGGTTCCTCGTGCCTCCTCGGGTGACCCCCAGGCCATTCTCTCTCTCCCCCGTGGGAGAGGAGCGCTTCCTCTGAGGGGTGGGGGGAGTATAGAGAGGGGGCTCCCCTGACCCCCAGGCCTCTCTCTCCCCCGTGGGAGGGGGACGGAGGGGTGCCTCCTCCGAGGGGAAGAGGAGGGATTAAAGGGAGTGGGGGGGTTCCTCGTGCCTCCTCGGGTGACCCCCAGGCCATTCTCTCTCTCCCCCGTGGGAGAGGAGCGCTTCCTCTGAGGGGTGGGGGGAGTATAGAGAGGGGGCTCCCCTGACCCACAGGCCTCTCTCCTTCTCTCCCCATTCCCCTCTGTAGGAGGGTGCTGAGGGGGCGCTTCCTCCGAGGGGGGAGGGAAAGAGGGGTCCCCGTCCCTCCTCCCCACCCCCGGCTGACCCACAGGCCTTTTCCTCTCCCCCCCAGCCGCGTCTGCTCCAACCGCCACGGCCTGATCCGCAAGTACGGGCTCAACATGTGCCGCCAGTGCTTCCGCCAGTACGCCAAGGACATCGGCTTCATCAAGGTGAGATGAGGGGCAAGGGAGGATGGAGGGGCTCTGGGATGGGGGGGGCGCTCGTCAGCCCTGCTCCTTGCGCTTCCCTGAGCCTAAAAGGCGGGCAGAAGGAGCGAGGAGCGAGTTGCTCCTTCCCCAGAGGAGAGCTGCCCCAGAGTAGAAAAAGGGGCCTTTGGGTCCTGGCAGTCACAGGCCCAGAGGAAGAAGCCGCGGTTTGGGGGAACTCCAAGAGAAAGTCACACTAAAGGTCTTCGCTCTTCTCTCTCCCACTTTTCAGCTGGATTAAACATCTGTCCACCCGCAGAAAGGGCCTGAAGAGGATACCAAACATGGAAGCTGCTTCAGCTGGATGAGACCCTCTTGCCAGACATAAGATGCTTTTGTGTACAGAAAAATAAAAAATAGGGACTTGTTTGCCCAGATTCTCAAACTCTGATGTGATGCTTGTGATTTGACATAGTTCTATAGTCAGAGCAAATAGCGCTTGGGAAGGAGGAGATGGCAGGGGTTGGATCCAGCACCCAAAAGGGGCCTTGTCATCTTATGGCCCGTATCCATGGTATGAGCAAGGATTTGTTCAAGAATCTGTACTTAATTTTCCCATCCCTATTTTTGTGGAAATTACTTGCACAAATTAGATCCATACAGAAATATTACGCATTAACAAACAGGATCATAAAGACATTGGATCTCCACATACGCTGTTAATTTTTAAAGCAAATGCGGTTTCTTTAAAAGCTTGATTCATGGTTTGGTTTATGTTCTCAAAATTAAAACAATTGATTAGTGGTCTCCATGCTTCACCTTTGAATTTGTTTTTATGACACATAGCCTGACAAATTTCATGTTTTCCTTCACCCAAAAGGGGCCTTGTCAGCTGCCTGCTCATATCCATGGTATGAGTTAGGGGCCTAACTGAAGAGGAGTCTTAGTTACAGAAAGACTCCTGTTTCCTGATTCTTTTGTACCCTGTTGCTTTCATAACAACATAAAAGAGTCCTGCAGCTGGTTAGTGGCAGCATCCCTAACCATGGGCAAACTGGCACCTATGGGAATCCTTTAAGCAGGACCTTCCTGCTGTTTCCAGCAAATTGACTTCAGAAGCATGGTGTCTTTGGCCCTCACTTCCTCTTGGGTTCTTCAGCAGGAGAGCTGCAATGCAGCACGGATGTCACCTCAGCAAGTTTATAAAATGTCAGGTTGGGTGCAGGACATAGGTTTCAAAGGTCCTGTTTTCTTCACGCAGGGGTGGAAGTTGTCTTCCTAATCAGCTTCACACTCCCATCTAAATGAAGGTTTAAATTCCCAAGTTTTTGTGCTTTATATTTTATTTCTATTTTAAAAAATAATTGCTGCCAATTTTACAAAGCAGATTTGTTGTACGATCTAAAGGGGTTTGTTGTGGGTGTTTTTACATCAAGAGAGGTTGAAACCACTTGCAGTTTCACTATAGATAACATTCCCCACATGGGACTGCCATTTTGTGTGGCAAAGTTTCTTGACTGGCATGATTTCATCCTTCTTTTTTCAACCTTGTACCCCTCAGGTCCCAAAGGGTAGCCTGAGCATGCATGCCACTTGACCATAGACCCACAGTGCTCAAGGCATCTACTAGCCTCAGCCTGCAAAGGAGCTAGAATTATAGGCCAGAGCCACTTTGCCCAGCTGGTTTATATCCTCCAGACATGAGTTTGAATCTTGATAAGGTGATCTATGCAACAGCCAGTAGTTGGCAGGAGAGAGAGAGATTATATCCCCTTTTCTATGTATGTACATCTAGAATTTTTAAGCGGTGGAGTTGTAGCAATGAGACCTGCTGAAACTCAAGGCAGCTAGGAAGCCATTTTCTCTAATGCAAACTTGGGGGGAGTCAGTAACAAGGAAAATGCATTTTGCAGGTGCTAAAATGAATGGGTAAAGAAACTGTAAAACGCAATGAAATGCCAGTTGAACCACTAAAATTCCGAATCTGTCGGTCCTGGAGGTGCTCTTGAATAGGATTAGAGGGGACCGGTTGGTGCAAGGGATTCAGGTCGGAGCGAAACAATATAAACTTAAAGCTTTTGCAGATGACCTAGTTTTGACCTTGCAGGAGCCAGAATCTAGTACAAAAAGAGTATTACAACTGATTCAAGACTTTGGTCGGGTGGCGGGATTTAAACTAAATAAACAGAAAACCAAGGTGTTGGGGAAAAACTTGACAGATACAGAGTCAGAACGGTTTCAGAGAGAAACAGAACTAACTGTGGTTAAAAAAGTAAAGTACCTAGGGGTAAACATAACAGCAAAAAATCTGAGTCTATTTAAGGATAATTATGAAAAATGTTGGTCTGAAATTAAGAGAGACTTGGACAGTTGGTCAAAATTGAAGCTTTCTTTGCTAGGCCGAATTGCTGCTATTAAGATGAATGTATTGCCTAAGATGTTGTTTTTGTTTCAAACACTGCAAATTGTGGACAAGACGGAGTGTTTCCGGAAGTGGCAGAGAGATATTTCTAAATTTGTCTGGCAGGGCAAAAAGCCCAGAATTAAGTTTAAGATAATAACTGATGCGAAAGAAAGAGGGGGCTTCGCCCTGCCAGACTTAAAACTGTACTATGAAGCCGCAGCTTTCTGCTGGCTAAAAGACTGGCTACTTCTTGAAGACACTGATGTGTTGGACTTGGAAGGTTTTAACAATGCTTTTGGTTGGCATGCATACTTATGGTATGATAAAGTTAAGATCAATAAGGCCTTTAAGAACCATATTGTCAGGAAAGCAGTATTTAATGTCTGGATAAAATACAAAGACTTATTGGAAAACAAGACTCCGAGGTGGCTTTCGCCTCTGGAAGCTAAGGCCTGAAAAAGACCCAATATGGAGGCCAAATGGCCAAAATATTGGGAAATATTAGAAAAAGATGGAGACAATTGGAAATTGCAGAGTTTGGAGAAAATGAAGGATAAAGTGCGAGACTGGTTACATTACGCTCAGATTAAAGAAGTTTTTAAAAATGACAGAAAGTTAGGGTTCCAGGTGGAGAAATCGAAGTTGGAAACAGAATTGCTAGAACCTAAGACTAAGGTACTATCTAGAATGTATAACTTGCTGTTAAAATGGAATACACAAGACGAAACGGTTAAATCGGCTATGATAAAATGGGCACAGGACATTGGGCATAACATTATGTTTGAGGACTGGGAAAGGTTGTGGACCACTGGGCTGAACTTCACCGCATGTAATGCTCTGAAGGAAAATGTAATGAAAATGATGTATAGGTGGTACATGACCCCAGTTAAACTTGCCAAAATATACCATTCGTCTGATAATAAATGCTGGAAATGTAAGGAAAATGAAGGAACATTCTTTCATCTCTGGTGGACTTGCCCTAAAGTGAAGGGCTTCTGGGAAATGATATATAATGAGTTGAAAAAGGTATTTAAGTATACCTTCACTAAGAAACCAGAGGCCTTCCTTCTGGGTATTGTCGGCCAGAAGGTGCTAAAGAAGGACCGAACATTTTTTCTGTACGCAACAACGGCAGCAAGGATACTTATCGCTAAGAACTGGAAAACGCAAGATCTACCCACACTGGAAGAGTGGCAGATGCAGCTGATGGACTATATGCAACTGGCCGAGATGACTGGCAGAATCCGAGACCTGGGAGAAGAGAGGATTGAGGAAGACTGGAAGAAATTTAAGATGTATTTACAAAAACATTGTAATTTGTTTGAATGTTAAGAAGGATGCTAGATTATAAATAATTGGCCACCACTAAATTAGATTTGAATTTGATTATAAGTGAGGTTAAAGGAAACACAAACCTTTTGGAGAATTGCTAGATTGTATTTAAATGAGTGGATACAAGATTGTAAACAAGTTGATAATTTGCTTGGAAAAACATTTTAACGATGTAAGTGGGAGCGGGAGACGTGAGGGAGTCCAAAGAAATGATGAAACCACGTTTTGATATAAGCAATGTTGTTTATTATTTGTGCATTTGTATCAAAAAACTTTAATAAATATTTATTTTAAAAAAAAATTCCGAATCTGAATGCCATACCAGACTGCGCTGGAGGACCTCACCAGGGCAATCTCGCCACAGATTGGGGGAGTCTTCCCTAGAAATCCACATATTGAGGGGGTGAAGCTGGATGTCCTGGGTTCAAGTCCTGGCCTGCCGGAACCCGGAGAGCTGCTTTCAGCCAGTCTGTGCTAGAGAGATCAATTATTTCAGTGGTTTTCAACCTGTGTGCCGTGGCACCCTCAGTTGCCTTGAAGGATGGTCAGGGGTGCTGTGGGCAACACTGGCCTCTGTCCCTCTTTCCTTCCCTCCCTCCTCTGATGCCCTCTTGTGTCTCTGCCTCCCCAAGGCTTACATGGCTGTGTGTTGCAGCAGCCCTGGCTACAAGCTCTGCAGGTGAAAGGTGCCTCTGGGGCTGGCCAGGGGTTGCTTCCCAGGCCCCTGTGAGGCAGTGTGAGGAGGTGCCACTCTTTGGGGCAGATGGGGGCAGCTCAAAGACCAGTGGCAGAAGCTGCGGTTGCCCAGAGGGGAGAGGAGAGGTTGAGGGAACACTCCACAAGGGTGTTCAAAAATGGGTGAGGCAAGGGGGTGGCCTAACTGGGCTGCTAAGCCCCACAGGAATGCAGCAGAAAGAATGGAGTAGGTCAAGGGAGCCATGGACTCAAGAAGGTTGAAAAGCAGAATTTTCTGATTCAGTATAAGGCAGCTTTTATGTTCTGCTAATCTGTGACTTTTTAAATCTGTGGGAGGGAGGTTATTGGTTTGTTTTTATTTGATTAGGTGTTTTGCTTTTGTGAACTGCCTTGGGATCTTTGGGGTGCTTTTGAGAGCCAATGTGGCCAAATGGTTGGAGAGTCGGGCTGGGACTTGGGAGACCAGGGTTCAAATCCCCCACTCAGCTATGAACTACACAAGGTGATCTCAGGGGCCGGTCATTGCTTTCTCTCAGCTTATCCTACCTCGCAGAGTTGTTGTGCAGAATTAATAGGAGAGAACCATGCACACTGCCTAGAGCTTCTTGGAGGAAAAGGAGAGATATGAATGCAATAAATGAATAAATAGGTGAATGATGGTTTGCTGCTGGGGGGGCCTTCAGTCTCCTAAGTGCTTTTAAATTCAGCTTCTGAAAATAGTACTCCATTCACTTCCTCTCGTAACATCTTTAGTTTGTGTCTGGCCAGGTAAAAATAGCTCCCTGTGCCAACTTTATGAATTGCCTAGAAATAAAAGACTTTATCAGCTCCAAGACATCCTTATACCCTCCTCTAGCTGGGACCAGAGCTGGATTTAAAGGCAGAGCATCAAGTCAATATAGCATCCATTAATGGAATATGCCATCGAAGGTTGCTGAAACAGCTGCAGACAGGTGCAGAACTAGCCCATGATCAGGCAGGAGAGAAGAGCAGAGAATTCTGGCTTTGGATCCATCCTCTTCTGACATTAGTCAGACACTCCAACAGAAAGAAGCCCACAAGTTGGACCAGAACAGCAGCAAATCTCTCCTGACTCCTGATTCCTCTCAACAACTCGCGTTCATGAGCTCCTGCCTCTTGTTTCTGTGTGGATGTGATACTGTGCAGTACCAACCATGCTAAAAATTACTGGGTGATACCCAATTAAGCCACCCATTCATTTCATTTCCACAGGCCCCATTTTGAGCGTGATTAATATCCGTAGAGTTGGGACCCAGAGAGTCATCTAGTCCAAACCCCCTGCAATGCAGGAATCACAGCTCAATACTCCTACATTGCCTTTGCTGTTGGGCGCAAGGCAATAAATTATGTTGATCATTTAAATGCCCTGCTGTCTCCCAAAGTTGCAAGCCAAAAATTTTTAAGAGGAAATAATTGTTAAGATAATAGAAGCAATAAACAGCATTAGCATACGAAACAGGAGATCAGAGCAAAGGGTTGAGAGAAGGGGGGAAATCCCTCGCAGGCCAAAGAGGACTCTGCAAGGTTTTTAGCTGGGGCAATCAGAACAAAATGCACTTTTTGACTACTGATTCAAAACCCTAAAATGCATTTTATATAACTGACTTTTAAATTTCTATTCTTTGCATATCCTATTGTTGTTTTATTGCCATGGCCGCTGGCTGACGCAAATAAAGATTCATTCATTCATTCATTCATTCACAAAGAGCAGCCGTGGAGACGTCTCCGATCTCTCCATTCTTCTCCATGGGAAGATTTCACTTCCGTTCCGGGGCGAAGGAAGGAAACGAGCGCGGAAGTTCAGCCCCAGACAAAAAGAAATACACACAGTAAATCCTGCGGTGACTCTAGAGTTTTCCTATCTCTATGCGAAGCCGTCGATGGAGAAGGTTTGCTACTAAATAGCGCAGCAGCAGAGAAAGAGGCGGACCGGGGAGGAGGGGGGGGGGGCACGTGCAGAGGTGAGATGCAGGAGATGCATTGCAAAGAGGGGGGGGGGAAGGACAGAGGGTGGCCAGGTCCTTGCAAGACCCCCCCCCACACCATTCAGCCCTTCTTGCAACCCCCCCCCCCGCATGTAAGATGCAGCTGTGCAGCATCAGTGAATTTGTCTGGGGAGGGGGCGCTTTGCAACGATAGGGGAGGGATCTAGGCCCTTGGGGACCCCATTGGGGTGGGAAGGGAGGGGGGCAGAGACGGGCTGTTTCTCTGTCCAGCTAGCCCTGGCTATGGGGATGCAAGCGGAGGGAGGGTTATTGGGTACTGAACCACCCTAAGACCTACGGATATGGGGTGGTACTGAAAGGTAAATAGATTAAATAAGATCAGGGCAGAGGGTGTGGGGTGTGTGTTTAGAAAGGCATCTCCATGGAGAGGGGCAGGTTAGGGGTGGCCCTGACCCATGCATCTCATGCAGGTTGAGCAGGCCAGGGGGGAGACCATTGACTTTACTCGGCAGAAAGCAGCTTGGCACGCTCTCAGAAGGACCCGCCCTCCATGCCAGGCAAAGCAGAGGTAGCTCTGCACCCTCCTGTCCCCCCCCCCCCGATCAGAGCCCTTGCTTTCCGGGAGACACATGCCCAGAACCCTAGTGGGCGCATCCATCTGCCCTTGCAGTCCTCAACGGGAGAGGCAACAGCTGGTTGCTGTGGGTGAGCCTCTTCTTCATGATCTCATCTTCCCCATCTTATTCTGCGCAGCCAAGATTTTGAGGGATTTGAGCTGGAAGGTTTCTTCACCTTTCATCCACAGGAGACCTATCAACTACTGCCATTCTCACCTCCTTTTCTCCGCTTTGATCCTCAGCCCCTCCTGAACCTGAGGATCCCAAGATGACTGACACTGGGTTTGGGTTTACTTTCGAATTCACTCTGAGAGCTCAAACAGCAGAAAAGAGACTGTAGTTAGGTAAAGTTCTGGGTGCATTTACAAAATAAATAGGCTGGGTTTTTTAAAAAATCCTTCGGAAACCCACTAAAGCAGGCACAATGTCCATGTTATTTGCTGTATGGCCAGTTTAGAAATAAAAGGCGAAGGGTCTTCTGGAGGCTGACATCTCCTTTGTTCCAATTCTGCCTTTCCTCTTCCTTGACAGGTGCTCAGCGCAGCTGTCCAGATTGCTGTCGTTTATTCCTGAGCTGCTGGAGTTATTGGCGAAGATGAAGATGGAGGAAGACGCCGCGACAGGATGTGCCCCAGAGGAGGCGCCGGAGGGGGCAGGAAGTGACCAGGACACTGTAGACTGCAAACCCAAGATGGAGGACAGATGGCAGCCCCCGGAAGCTATGAGATCCATTCAGAAAGCAACTCCGCAGCTGGTGAAAGAGGAGCCGGAAGAGGGCTTCTCCCACCAGTGGGAATCCCAGTGGCAGGACCTCCTGAGGACGGTGGAGCCCCCTTGCCAGGGCCCAGAAGCCCAGCCTGAGGAGCCCACGCCGTGGGGCGACACAAAGGCCTTCCTGGCCTCTTTTGAGCAAGTGGCCTCCGCCTGCCGCTGGCCCCGGGAGGAGTGGGTGGCGCAGCTCTTGCCGGCCCTCCAAGGAGAAGCCGCGTTGGCCTTTGGCTTGCTGGAGGGCAGCGACCGGGAGGACTACGGGAAGGTGAAGGCAGCCCTCTTGCGCAGAGATGCCCTCAGCCGGGAGAGGCGGCGGCAGCACTTCCGGCGCTTCGGCTATGGGGAGGCCAAGGGGCCCCGGGCCGTTCATGGGCGGCTCCAAGAGCTGTGCCACCAGTGGCTGGCCGTCGAGAGGCACTCCAAGGAGCAGATCCTGGAGCTCCTGATCCTGGAGCAGTTCCTGACCGTCCTGCCGCCCGAGATCCAGGGCTGGGTGAGGGAACGGGGCCCCGATACCTGCTCCCAGGCAGTGGCCCTGGCGGAGGACTTTCTGCTCAGGCAGCAAGGGGCCGAAGGAGACGGAAGCCAGGTGATTTCTCCGCAAAGTTCCTCTGCGGTGGGACTTAAGGATCTGGGTCCAGAAAGCGCACCCTCCAGGTCTAGTTTTTGGGTACAGCTGTGCCCACAGCCTGGCCTGGCCTGACCCTCACAGTTGCCCCACATAGTAAATAACAGGACACGCAAAATCTAGATGCTCAAGTTTGCATTGCATTCCTATTTTCCCTTCCTTCCGATATAGGTAGGAAAGCCTTACTGGTCGTGTGGCCAGCATGACTAAGCCGCTTCTGGCAAACCAGAGCAGCGCACGGAAATGCCGTTTACCTTCCTGCTGGAGCGGTACCTATTTATCTACTTGCACTTTGACGTGCTTTCGAACTGCTAGGTTGGCAGGAGCAGGGACTGAGCAACGGGCGCTCACCCCGTCGCGGGGATTCAAACCGCCAACCTTCTGATCGGCAAGCCCTAGGCTCTGTGGTTTAGACTACAGCGCCACCCGCGTCCCAGAAAGAATATAGTCATTGCTCTTTCTCTCACCCACAATCTTACGCTTGCCATTCAGTCACCCAGGTTTTGCTGGTCCTGACCGTGGACATCACACAATATTGATTTCACACACACACACATGCAGCATGTAAAGACCGCTGACGAGCATTAGCCTCTCTTACAAACACTCACATATTGTACCTCTGTCTCTCTTGCACACTCCTCCCTCTCTCTGCCCAAGTGCATCTCTCTCAGTCACACCCACAGAGCAGGCTGGAGAAACCCATCACCTGTTGCCCAGAGAGGCCTCTGCATTAGCTAGAAGATGCATCCCCTGAGGGTCCTGCTCTTCCCTCTGTGGCCTCCCCCTGGCCAATTGCCCCAGGCAGAAAGCCTCCAGGAGTTCCTTTGCTCTGTCCTGCTGGAGCTCCACTCCGTCTGGGGGCCAGTTGCTGTGGGCGGGCGACAATCAGATTCCGAATTCATGGAGACAGGCAGCCTCTATCTGAGCCCCCAATGTGGCTGCTAAGTCGAGACTGGGATAGCGAATCAGGATCTAGGGGGTCCCTGTTCTGAAAGGCTTCCTTGCTGCTCTTGCAGGTGGCCTTTGAGGTGGTGGCTGTGAATTTCTCCGAGGTAGAAACTGCTCCTGATGTTGGGGAGCAGGAGGGGCCCCTGTGCGCTGAAACAAAGCAGGAGGAGGAGGAGGACCAGGAAGCCAGCAAGTTGGGTAAGAAGGGGTGCCTTGCGCCCCAGTTCCTGCTGGTCTGAGTTCCTCATTTCTCTGTAGAAAAGCTCAGGAGATGCTCTTGCCATTACAATATCCAGGCTCTCCGGGGTTTCTAAGGGTGGGAGGTGGAGACAGTGCCCTGAAAAAACACTCTCTCGATGCAATTTGTATTTCTCTCTGGTGGCTCCCATTGTTATCCTCACCAATGCAATAATTGCTGGTGTAACAACAACAACAACAACAACAACAATTTATTATTTATACCCTGCCCATCTGGCTGGGCTTCCCCAGCCACTCTGGGCAGCTTCCACCAAAATATTAAAATACCGTAATGCATCAAACATTAAAAGCTTCCCTAAACAGGGCTGCCTTCAAAACTGCAAACAGGTCTATTTAAAACAAAGCAAGCCCAATACAGAGGAGGCGGCGTTGTGGCAAAGATTTGTTCATTCATTCACTGGGAAAGCCTGTAGGAACAAATATGTCTTCAATTGTTTCAGGAATGTGCAGATAGTTGGTGCCTGTCATATCTCAGCAGGAAAGCTGCTCCGCAGAAGAGGAGCAGCCATACTTGAAGCCCTGCTCTGAGTAGCTGTGAGGCGGGTAACTTAATTGCAGGATGGTACATACCTCAGGCGTACGTCATTAAACCAAACGTCCAGCAGTTATTTAGGTAAAAAACCTAAAGATTGCTTGGGCCTCTCTCAACTCCCTTCTGTGAGCTTGCTAATGCTGTTCCCCCTACGGAATGGGTCATGTTATTGTTGGTTTGCTTATTAAATTTGTATATCACTCCCCCCCAAGGAGCTCAAAATGGCATACGCTGTTATCTTCTCCCCCATTTAATCCCCACAGCCATGTGAGCTGGGTTTGGGCTGAGAGTGAATGACGCCCAATATCACCCAGTGAGCTTCATGGCCCAGTGGGGTGGAAAATTTGAACCCTGGTCTCCCAGGTCCTTTGCCCCATCACGCTAACCACTAGGAAGATTGGGTTCCGGTCAAGATGGAGGTGAATTTGTCTACTCCCTAACTGAAGGCAAGATTTACGCTAATTTATCTCTTGGCACCAGTTTATCTGCCTCCCCGTTCTACCTTTTAATGCTTTATTAGAGCTCTTCTCAAAGCTGTGATTTATGTTCCACCCTGCTATTTTATCGGACTAACAACCTCCATCGTGAGGCTGCAGGAAGCTGAGACCCTTCCAGCCCCCCCCCCCCCCCGAATGAGAGGCATTATTAAACTCTGTAAGTTTCTATAGCCTCACAAGGCTCACAATGTCATTTTGAGCAAGGCTCAATAACCTGCCTCCAGTAATAAATATAGCAAAGAGGCTTATTAGCAAAAGAGACTGAAACACTCTCTATGCGAAGACGCTGAGCCCTCTGTCGCAAGAACCACTACACCACACTGCCTCCCCCTAATGTTCTGATTCTCCACCCTTTATATTTCCTCTGCTTTAAAACTCTTGTTTCTTTTCTCTAGCGCAGGGAAAGAGTCATTTGGGATTCTCTCATTTCTTACTCAGGCAAAGAATGGATGGCCGCACACGAGAGGGAGACGTTCACAGCGGAAGATTCGGGCCGAGCAGGGGTGTCCCTGTGGAAAGCGGAAGAGGTGGTTCCCCAGTGCCGCTTCCAGGAAAATGCTGCCGCCAGTCAGGAGAGGCCTGAGGGCCAGCTGAGGACTGACCCCGGAGGGGATGGAGACGCATCTGTACCTGATGGGGGAGATTACACAGCCCTCATTGTGACCACTGTCCAGGCAGGAGTGGACACAGGGAAGAAGCGGAATACCTGCCGAGCTTATGGGAAAAGCTTCAGCCCGGGTTCCAGCGTGCTCAAGAGCCGCCGAGCGGGAGCCAAAGCCCACAAATGCCAGGTCTGTGGGAAGTTCTTCCTTTCCGGCTCTAAGCTCATCATCCACCAGAGGACCCACACGGGAGAGAAGCCCTATGAATGCTCGTCTTGTGGGAAGACGTTCAGGTCCAGCTCCGTCCTGTACCGTCACCAGAGGATCCACACGGGAGAAAAGCCTCACAAGTGCCCCGTCTGCGGGAGGAGGTTCGGCAGCAACTCCAACCTCAATCGGCACCAGAGGATCCACACCGGGGAGAAGCCGTACGAGTGCGCGGAATGCGGGAAGAGCTTCATCCAGAGGGCCAACCTGAATAAGCACCACAAAATCCACCAGGGGGACGGGAAAAGCCGGGAGGGTTTCAGCACGAGCTGAAAGCGCAAAGTGGGTGTGACATGTGTGCACACAGGAGGAAACCACGGATCGCGCAGAAATACTTTTCAGAGGAATATTTCAGAAAAGGACACAGAAATTCCTGTGTTGCAGCGGGTTGGGCTGGATGACCCTAAGGGTCCCTTCCTACAATTCTGATTCCACGAACTCCAGAAATCCCAGAGGACTTTTTGGAACTGTTCTGGGTGCATTGATGAGGTGTAAGATACCGTGGGGTGAGGGGGGCACTACTGTGAGTGCGCTGGCTGCTCCCCATCATTCGCTCGCAGATGCTGAGCGCTTGGGAACGACCCTGGCAAGAGTGCTGTTGCTTTTTGCATGAAGACATCTGCATCCGATTGCACAGGCTACCTATGAAGTGAGGCCTCGCTCTGAGTGCAAGACCAATATTACAGACTGTATTGTATGTTATGTGAAAAAAAGGAGGAGACAAATGTAAACACAAAATAATTTCAGTTGCATTCCTTCTTTAAAAACTCCCCTTGCTTTTTCTTCTTCTTTTAATACTGCCTTTACTCAAAATCTCAGCCAAGGCAGCTTATAGTTTAAACACGTCCCTTTCATGTTGAGCTAAGGAGAGAGAATCACACCAATAAGACGAAGAGAGCAACAGGGAAAGCCAGCGGTCACTGCATTTGCAGTGGAGCAAATTCAATGTTTTCATCAGTTAGGCAGAGAAAGCATGGCATCTCCAGGGAGGGCTGGAGAAGACCCTCTCTGAAATCGCGGGGGGAGATGACACTGAACTAGTATCTGACTCTACCAGGAAGCTTTCTGGATGTGAAGTTGAGCATTCTCTTGACAGGGATCTCCTAAGGTTGCTTGGAGAGGCAGAAGGTTGTGCATTTATTTAGTTATTTATTTTTGTGTCCAACCAATTGATTCTCAGAGTATCCATCCCATTGAAATTAATGGACTTAAGTACGGTAGGTCCAATAATTTCTATGGGATGTATTCAGCATAACTAAGGAGATCGCTCACTCCAGTAGCATTTCTGTTTGCCCGATGGGATGATCTCTCCTCCCTACCACCACCCCAGCCAGTTTTTGGGGTGGGGGCAGGAAGAAAAGTCCCATTGCACTCTCTGATGGGAATGAACTTCCCAGGGGGCACATGGGGGGCCAGAGCTCAAGAGGGTGATGGATTAGATCTAGAACCTTAAGTCACTAGGGGGACTGTGGGTTGTCTCCTACAAAACAGCTGATTCTTCTCCAGAAGGGGCATTTTCATTGGTCCAGCACAAACTGAGTGATCCCATCTCTGGAGCAAAGGCACCAACAAAGCCCAGGTAAATGAACCCGGAATGGAACCACTGACCATTTTATTTTAATGGGAATTAGTTGAAATGACTGGTTTACGTATTTGTTTTCTCCAAAGAAGGACTTCAAATTCCCCCAACTGACCAGCTCTCATACCTGGAAGAAGTTGCAATTGCCTGTGGCCTGGACGATGGAGAGAAATTTTCAGGTAGCTCTTTCAATGTGCATTTGGATCCTTCTGATGACCTGAGAATGATCAGGCTTCTGCAGAGGGGTTACTGAATCCTCCATTATGATACACCCAAAATAGGCTGCTGACATGGACCTAGCCAGGAATTTTTAAAACCAAGTTATTTGCAACACAATTGGTCAGTTAAGTATTTTAGTTACAGTACTTGATTGGGGGGGCAGCTACCCCCTCTGGCCCCTCCTGGCTATGTCCATGACCCATGGCACCCTGAGACGCATGTACAGGCTAGTTAAGAGTCTGGTGAGTCACTGGGTACAAGAGTTAGGAGCAATCCTTTTAAAGGAGAATCCAAGGGCAAGAGGATGGATAGACAGATCCACAGCTTGCTGCCTAGAAGAGCATCATTTGGGAAACGCTGTGAATTGCCCCCTTTTGATGGCAGGAATGCTCAGGCCAAGACAACTCACCAACACACATCATTTAGAAGTGAACTGATTGTTTCTTTCCCCCTTGGCCTCTGACTGGGTTTCTCTCTCTATTCCAGCAGGTGGTGAAGGGAAGATCAGAAACGAGGGGAAACCGGATAGCATCTCATCAGAAAGAGTCAAGCCCAAGGAAATAAAGGGAATTTTTGCTTCCAAGACGGAACAATGAAGCAAGGGGCAAACTAGATCAGAAAGAGGATACCACAAGTCGGGATAATGAATGTTGTGTACCTGTTGTGCTCAGGTGCTGCTTGCAGGTTTCCCACTGAGGAATCTCATTGTGAGAACAGCATGCTGGACTAGATGGGGCCCCGGGTCAGATCCAGCAGGGCTTCGTTTTTATATATTGATTTGGGTTTAGATGAATTTAGGGATGAACTTTTTTGTTTATCAGTAGTTAAGGTTGTGTTTCCAAGCTTTTTTACTTGTAAACTAGGATCGTTTGATGCTATTTTAAAGCATCCTATTACCTAGTAACATCTGTATATAACTATGTAATTATCACTGTATTTACTCCTACTGATTAGGTTGTGTGTTTTCCTCTTCTATATTCCCAGCTATAAACTAGAATAAACACACTTTCATTCTAAATTACAAGGAGAACAATTTCTTTAAATTGAGATCTATAGCAGTTTTCATCTACAAATTGAGATCTATAGCAGTGTTCATCTACAAATTGAACACATATTTGAGCATTTATATTTGGACCATCTCACTTGCTCCTGCTCATTCCAAGTGGGTTTCCAAAAGCAGCCTACTTTTCTGAGCCATTCTATACAAGATCGTTTTTTGAACATTAGATGCCAGGAACATAACCAGGAATATTCCACTTGCAGAAAATGTTTTCTACAAATCCATTTTGTTTAACAGGAGCCATATGATACTCCATGGCTAAGCCATGTAGCTTGGGAACATTGTCAAAAGAGTAAAGTCCTGCTGCCAAAGCAGGGGCCTGCTCTGCTTAAGCAGTTGTAAGATACAACCCATATGGCATACAAAACAAGTAATGAGGAGTGTGGGTTTGGTCATAACAATAAAAAGAACTTTATACATGTGGGGGAGTATATTATTTGGAAGAGGTGTGTATCTGAAGAAGTGTGCATGTACACGAAAGCCCATACCAATAAGAAACTTAGTTGGTCTCTAAGGTGCTACTGGAAGGAATTTTTTTATTTTATTTGGAAGATGGTTGTTGACATAATCCAGCTGGTTTTGCATTTTTCACCATGTAAAAATATGCAAAGTATGTTTATTCCTATCTTTTCTGTATCATTTTAATTTTACTATGTCTGCTGCAAAAGGAAGCATGCTTATTATTTATTATAAATGGGCATCTAATGGAAGGCTTCCTTTTGAAAAATATTGGATGCCATCACAGGAAACCATTTTTAAAAAGTGGCTCCTAGAAGGAAAACATGAAATTGGTCAGGCTATGTATCCTAAAAACAATTACAAAGGTGAAGCATGTAGAGAACATAAACCAAACCATGAATTAAGTTTTTAAAGAAACCCCATTTGCTTTAAAAATTAAGAGCGTACATGGAGATCCAAAGTGCAGATTCTTGAACAAATCCTTGCTCATACCATGGATGTGGGCCATAAGATGACAAGGCCCCTTTTGGGTGCTGGATCCAACCCCTGCCATCTCCTCCTTTCCCAAGCGCTATTTGCTCTGACTATAGAACTATGTGAAATCACAAGCATCACATCAGATTTTGAGAATCTGGGCAAACAAGTCCCTATTTTTATTTTTCTGTACACAAAAGCATCTTATGTGGGGCAAGAGGGTCTCAACTGGCCGAAGCAGCTTCCATGTTTGCCGTCCTCTTCAGGTGGGTGGACAGATGTTTAATCCAGCTGAAAAGTGGGAGAGAGAAGAGCGAAGACCTTTAGTGTGACTTTCTCTTGGAGTTCCCCCAAACCGCGGCTTCTTCCTCTGGGCCTGAGACTGCCAGGACCCAAAGGCCCCTTTTTCTACTCTGGGGCAGCTCTCCTCTGGGGAAGGAGCAACTCGCTCCTCGCTCCTTCTGCCCGCCTTTTAGGCTCAGGCAAGCGCAAGGAGCAGAGCTGATGGCCCTCGCTGGCCTCTCTCCCTAGAAAAGCGCCCCCCCCCCCGTCCCTGAGCCCCTCCATCCTCCCTTGCCCCCCATCTCACCTTGATGAAGCCGATGTCCTTGGCGTACTGGCGGAAGCATTGGCGGCACATGTTGAGCCCGTACTTGCGGATCAGGCCGTGGCGGTTGGAGCACACGCGGCTGGGGGGGGGAGAGGAAAAGGCCTGTGGGTCAGCCGGGGGTGGGGAGGAGGGACGGGGACCCCTCTTTCCCACCCCCCTCGGAGGAAGCGCCCCCTCAGCACCCTCCTACAGAGGGGAATGGGGAGAGAAGGAGAGAGGCCTGTGGGTCAGGGGAGCCCCCTCTCTATACTCCCCCCACCCCTCAGAGGAAGCGCTCCTCTCCCACGGGGGAGAGAGAGAATGGCCTGGGGGTCACCCGAGGAGGCACGAGGAACCCCCCCACACTCCCTTTAATCCCTCCTCTTCCCCTCGGAGGAGGCACCCCTCCGTCCCCCTCCCACGGCCTGGGGGTCAGGGGAAACGGGGACCCCCATACTCCCCCCTCCCGTCAGAGGAAGCGCCCCTCAGACCCCCCCTGGGCTTGCCTGCCCTTTCTCTCCCCGCCCTCATAGAGCCCCAGAGGAGGGGGGGGCTCGCTCACTTTCCCTCCCTGAGGCGCCTCGTGGCAGCGGGGCTTCCTCCCTCACACGTGGCTGGGGGGGGGAAGATGCCTGGGGGTCAGCAGGAGGGACCCCCCCCCCCACTCTTCCCCTCAGAGGAAGACCCCCCGGGCTTGCCTGCTCTTTCTTTCCTCCCCCCCCCCACGCCCTCTTTTCCTCCCTGAGGCGCCTCATGGCAGGGCTCCCTCCCTCACACGCGCCTGGGGGGAGGAAGAGGCCTGTGGGTCAGACGGGGGGGCAGGAGGGACCCCCCCTCCCTATATTCCCCGCTCTTCCCCTCAGACGCTTCAGTCCCCCTCGGAGGGAGGTGGGGGCTCCTTCTCTCTCCCTCCCTGAGGCGCCTCGTGGCGGCGGGGCTCCTTCCCTCCCTCCCTCCCCCCCCTCCTAATCCTTCTCCCCCCCCCGCTCCCTCCCCCCCTTCCCACCCACCAGGATCGGGACCCCTGGCCGAACTTCCTCGGGTGGCTCCAGTAGAGCTGCTGGTGCCCCATCTTGCTCGGCGCCTGGCGAGGAGGGAAAGGCCGCGCCCCACTGCGCACGCGCTGGCGGAGGAAGAGCCTCTCCCGTGGTGCCCCGCGCCCGCCCGCCGAGCCCCGCCCCCTCTCCCTGACGCCGCGCCCCCGCCCGCCCGCCCGCCCGCCTGAGCTCCGCCCCGCCCCTCTCCCGTGACGTCAGGGCGCGCCGAGCCAAGAGCCTGTCGTGGGCTGGCCTTTCCCAGCCGGGCGCGGTGGCGCGTGCCTGTAATCCAGCTACTCCTGGAGGCTGAGTCTGGCGGATCGCTTGAGCCCAGGAGTTCGGGGCTGCTGTGGGCTATGCCGATCGGGTGTCCGCACTAAGTTCGGCATCAATATGGCGAGCCCCGGGGAGCCGAGGCGCGCCAGGTTGCCCAAGGAGGGGTGAACCGGCCCAGGTCGGAGACGGAGCAGGTCAAAACTCCCGTGCCGATCAGTAGTGGGACCGCGCCTGTGAATAGCCGCTGCAGCCTTACCTGGGCAACACAGCGAAACCCAGACTCTTTTGCTGCTGCCCGAATTAATAATGATCATCATAATAATATTATTATTAATAATAAGGGCAAGTGGGGGAGAGAGAGAGAGGGGCGCTGCAGCCTCGCCGGGGAAACACACCCAAACCCAGACTCTATTGATAATTCAAATAGTAATAATCATAATATTATTAATAAGGCAATCAGAAGAGCGAGAGGCGCTGCAGCCTCGCCGGGCAACACAGCCAAACACAGACTCTTTTGCTGCTAGAAATCATAATCATAAAACATTTGTCTATTAGGGGCGATTCAGAGAGAGACGCTGCAGAAAGAAATGCATTTATTCTATCAAGGGCAAATGCATAGATTCCATCAAGGGACCTCGCCCCCTGCCTTTGCTCCCCGGATAAGACGACACTGGGTCCCTGGCCGCTTGCAGGAACTCCTCGGCCCGCAGGAACAGCGACGGGCCCCGCTGGCCCGGAGATCTCGGGGAGGGAGCGGGCTGGGGGGGAGTGTTGGCCGGGAAAGGGAGTTTGCGCGGCTGTTTTCCTTGGCTGCATTTCTGCAAAGAACTTCTCCACTGACCGGACACAGCCCAATGGGCTCCTGCGCTGCGCGACCGCCTCCTCCTGGCCAGAGCGAGGAAGTGCCGCTCGGGCCGCGCGCACTTCCCCCAGCCGCCAGCAGGGGTCAGTGCAGCAGCGCTCCGACATAGGAAGGTGGGAAGAAAGATGCTTTTAGGATGTTTTAGCTGCGGAAACAGATAAGCCCTTCCAGAAGTGGAATCACAGGGTAAATGAGCAACTCAGCTTCATTTAGAAATGGGGGAAAACATGATCCCCCACAATGTATATTCCGATTCCCAGACATGGTCCATTGAAGCTGTCCCTAAACTGGTTTCCGGATGTTTGGGACTACAAGTCCCATCACCCCTGATCATCACCCTTGCAGGGCCCTGGTCTTCGTGGTGCATCCTGGAATCCCAGAGACTGCCAATATTTTGTGAGAGCGATTTAAGGTATGGTTACCAGATTTTTGTCAATGAATCCGGGGACAATTTTTTTTTTAAGCTGAGTAGCATCAGGGAGTCAGTGGTGGGGATGGTGAGGCAAAAGACCCGGGCCCAAGCACACATGCATATCATATAAAGGTGCAAAGCCCTTCTTTCACACCCTGTGAAACATAAATGCAAAAGATAAATGCACCGGCGCTCCGGAGGCGCAAAAGCTGTGCATGGACAGGGAGAATCGCTCTTGCTCTAGTCTACTGGATGCCAATCTGCCAGGCGCACTGCGCTCTCAGGATGATTATGCATTACTAGAGGTAAAGCTGACAGACATCGTTGTGGGCTGGTCTCTTTTTAATGAGCGCGAGGTACAAGCACAAGAGAGGCGGAAGAAAAGGATGCAGTTAAGGAACCTGGCTGGTATGCAGGAAGTAGAGCCAGTGCTTTTTTCTGGAAAAAAAGAGGTGCTGGTTCTCACCATGAAGATGTTACAGTAAGTGTTGCACTTTTTAACAAAAAAAAGAGTTGGTGCCGGTACTGCGTACCATTGAGCCCCCCCCCCCCCCAAGAAGAAGAAAGCACTGGATATAGCATTTGCAAAATCACCAGTCCGGCTTCTAGCCCCATGGCCAGTGCCTCTGAAAGTCCTTTGGTCAGACACAGCTCCTGACAGCACCTGAGAGACACTCTGCCCCACCTCCTTGCTAAGAGACACACACCTGTAATTAAGTCCCGTCTTGCTAGGTGGGGTCACTAAGAAGTTATCCACCTGCTTGTTATTACTTCCCTACTCTTCATCATAAGGTCCCATCTCAGGTAACAGCAATCTTTGAGACGTTAAAAACAGTGTAAAATGAATAAAAATGGTGTAAGATAAATAAAATGGTGTAAAATGAATAAAATGGTGACGGCAGTCGTGAAATTAAAAGACTCCTGCTTCTTGGGAGAAAAGCAATGACAAACCTAGACAGCATCTTAAAAAGCAGAGACATCACCTTGCCAACAAAGGTCCATATAGTCAAAGCTATGGTTTTCCCAGTAGTGATGTATGGAAGTGAGAGCTGGACCATAAAGAAGGCTGATCACCAAAGAATGGATGCATTTGAATTATGGTGCTGGAGGAGACTCTGGAGAGTCCCATGAACTGCAAGAAGATCCAACCGATCCATTCTGAAGGAAATCAGCCCTGAGTGCTCACTGGAAGGACAGATCGTGAAGCTGAGGCTCCAGTACTTTGGCCACCTCATGAGAAGAGAAGACTCCCTGGAAAAGACCCTGATGTTGGGAAAGATGGAAGGCACAAGGAGAAGGGGACGACAGAGGACGAGATGGTTGGATAGTGTTCTTGAAGCTACCAGCATGAGTCTGACCAAACTGCGGGAGGCAGTGGAAGACAGGAGTGCCTGGCGTGCTCTGGTCCAGGGGGTCACAAAGAGTCGGACACGACTAAACAACAAAATGAATTACAATCAATAGAATAGAATGGGGCCTAAAAACATGCATGTCAGGTGTTAAAGGCGTTTTAGGATGGAGGTTGGACTAAATGACCCTTGTGGTCCCTCCAACTGTACGGTTCTGTCATTCTGTGAAGTCACTATGGCTGACGTACAAGTTCCCTGTTGCTTCTGGCTTGCGGATGGAAATACGGCTTTGATCTTACCTGGGATTCCAGCAGAGGGCAATGCAGTTCAACAATCTATTATTATTGTCCCATACAGAAGCAAGCAGAAGTCAAGATATCAACATCAGTATTCCCGCAATTGAGGCTGTAAACAATATTTCAACTATAAGCAATGATTGGCACATCTCTCAGTGATAAGTTATGCATCCAGGATTGTGCCATTGCTTCCAGAGGTTCATCACTGATACGGAAGGGGGGGCATGTCTTCTTCACCTTCTTTGCTACAATATATCAATTTATTTCCAATTGTCAATGTCAAAAGGGACTAAAATCTATAAAATTCATAGAAAATCAACGTGCCAATTTGCTCAATTTCTCTAGGACTCCATCACACCTCCCAGTCCTCCATAATCCCTCAAGCAAGGTGTCAAGGCCCTAATCCTGTCAAATCACTCTGCCAAGTCTTTCCTCCGGGCAATGCCAGTACATGGACCATTGTCTTCTCATCAGGATGTGCTTATATGCGCATATCTCCAGCTCTGCATATTCCCCCCTCCCTCCTCCATATGTTAATCCTGTGTAACCCAACCTCTTCTTAATGTATTCATGATGTAATCCTGTGTAACCCAACCTCTTCTTAATGTATTCATGATGTAACTGGGATGTGTTTTGCACTGTATTCTGGGGCATGGAGGGAAGTTTCAAAAGTTTATGTCACCCCTTTCTCGCTGTTCAATCTCGCCTTGAACCTGTTGCGCAATAAACTTGGATCTTCTGCAGCTTGCTCCTGTCTCCGGCTGAGCTCATTTTCCTCCGCAGGGACCCGCGGACTTAGTCTGACGAGCTGGGTGGCAGAGCAGCCTCGCACCCAGATTTTACCGTAACAATCACCATTTGTGGGAAGCTGTGGACACGGTACAGGAGCATCTCCACCCTCATCGTTCAGCCTGGACACTGAGGTCCAGCTCCGAGGGCCTTCTGGCGGTTCCCTCACTGCAAGAAGCAAAGCTACAGGCAGAGGGCCTTCTCGGTGGTGGCACCCGCCCTGTGGAACGCCCTCCCACCAGATGTCAAAGAGGTAAACAACTACCTGACATTTAGAACACATCTGAAGGCAGCCCTGTTCAGGGAAGTTTTTAATGACTGATGTTTCAGTGTATTTTAAATCTTTTGTTGGAAGCCGCCCAGATGAGTGGGGTAGAAATAATAAATTATTATTATTATTATAAACTTTTATTCTGCCTCCCACCTGTTAGTAAATTATAAGAAGAGGCCTGTGTTTGGATCAGCCCAATGACTCAACTGGTCCAGAAAACCTCTTCTCACTGTGTCCAACCCACAAGCTTTGGGGAGCAGAACCGAGCTATCTGTTCGGTCAGTTAGTAAAGTATTTTTATTTATTTACTTGAATTGAGGGGGGCAGCTGCCTCCTGACCCCCCCCCCACCTTGGCAACGCCTATGTGCCTTTCAGATTTAGGTATCCAAACACAATTAGATTGATGAAGTTAAGAGTTGGACGCTATACCATCATCTGCGGCTAGAGGGCGATAACTGGCTTTTATAGCCTGCCCGGAAGATACTGTAGCAGAGACGGCAGAAGACCATAGAGTTGCTTTCTACCCTTTCTCCATCTCTATGGAATCCCACGGGCGGGTTGGCACTGAGGGTCCTGAAGGCAGATGTGGCGTCTACCTAATCCGCCTGCTGCACTTGGATTTCTGAGGGCGGGGGGAAGCGAAGAGAGAAGAGAGAAGCGAAGTTCGCGCAACAACTCTAGGGAAAAGAAACGGATGTGGGGGCAGGGGGCAGCTGCCGCGTAGAGATTGGGAGACGGGGATTCATCAGGCAGGCAGCGCTGTGGACAGCCGCGCCGTTGCGTAAGTATGGAAGCGACCGGATGAGGAAGGCCCGCTTTGTGTGTTGGTTTGATTCCTTTCCCGGCGGCGCGATGCGCGCGCAGGAGGCGGGAAAGGCGCTCGGTCGCCTCGGCGGGTTTTTGGTGGCGCCTGAGGCGGCGGCGGCGTCGGGCGGGCGGAGATGCGTCTGCCGTGCGAGGTGTCGGTGGCGAGCCGCCTGCTCCCCTCGGCGGGGCTGCGAGGGCCGGGCCGCGCCGCCAGGGCTGTGGTGGCCCTCGGGAAGCCGCCCGGAGGAGGGGGAGTCTGGCTCCAGGTCAGCACCGCCCGGCACCGCCCGGGGGCCAAGTACCAGGTCAGGCCGCGCCCCGGCTCTGCTCTCTCTCTCGGGGCCTCCTCGGTGGTGGCTCCTCGCTCCTGGGAAGCCCCACGGGAGGCTCGCCTTACCCCGTTTGCTATAAAAGTATTTTAAATATTATTAGTACTACGTCGTAGCAATGGGGTGGGGGGACCCCATTGCACGTCCAGTGTCCCCCAGTATAAATGGCAGGAGGGGGAGAGGGCTCTTGTATTCAAATCCAGCATGTTGGTTGGGCACAGTGAGAAGAGGTTTTTGTGGGGGGGGGGACCCCATTGCACGTCCAGCGCCCTTTCTTCCCGTGCAAAGAAGGGAAAGCAAGTGAAAGAAGGAAATAAAAGAGAGCAAAGAATCGCCACTCTCCCCTCCCAGGGCAAGCTGCCTTTCTAATCAGGCCTTTGACTTTTCACTGTCTTATGGTCTAAGTCATTTAGAGGGGTTGGGGGGGCTTTTAATGTATTTTCCTCCCTCCCCCTCCCAGGTTTTAACATACGTATGGTTTGTCTTTTTCTGTTGGTGCCCCAGGGAAGAGACTAACGAATTTAATAGTGTCTATTTTTATTTTTATTCATTAAAATTCTATACTGCCCTTCATCGGAGGATCACATGTTAGCTTAAACTATAAAAACACACAAAAATACATAACATAGTAACAGACGAAAGCAGTAACACCCCCATACATGCATGTGCACGCACACACAGTTGAAAAGGCTTTAATTAGGTTAACTAGGTTTAATTATTTCCCTTTTCTTCCCTCCCTCTCCCCTTTTATGAAGATTACCCGCTCTGAGACCCCACAGCTAATTCTCCCCTGGCCTCCTCGCTGGCCCAAGTAGGACTAATTCCGCCAGCTAGCCCTGGTGACCATCTAATGCATATTAGATGGATTTCCCCCAAATTGATTCTTGAACTTTGAATTTCATTGTTATTCATATTTTTATACTGTATTTTATGCTGCTTCTACAATTAAGTGTTTTAAATTTGTTGTTAGCCTCCCTGAGCCTGGTTTTCTGAAACAGGAAGGGCAGGGTATAATATTATATATATATATATATATATAAAATTATTATGATGATGATAAAGGCCTGGGAGAAGAGGAACGTTTTTGCCTGGTGCCTAAAGATATGTAAAAAGGGGCCAGGTCAGCATCCCTGGGCAGAGCATTCCTCAAGCAAGGAGCCACCACAGAAAAATCTTGTTCTTGTGTTACCGCCCTCCAGATGTCTCATGAAGGAGGCCTTCAGATCATGATTGCAGGGTCTGGGTCCATTCCCATGGGGAGAGGCAGCCCTTGAGCTTTTGTGGTCCTAATAAAAGCTTGGATGCTTTCAAAGAGGATTGGGCAAAGGCATAGAGGAGAGGTTATTAATGCATACTAGCCACGATGGCTGTGCTCTGCCCTCCACAGATGGAGATGGCACGCTTCCGAATACCAGTTGCTGGAGACTGCAAAAGGGAAGACTGGTATTGTGCTTGGGTCTTAACTTCCTCTGGTGAGCATCTGATTGGCCACTGTGAGAGGAGGATTTTGGGCTAGATGGGCCACTGGACTGATGATCCAGCAAGCTCTTCTTAAGTTCTTATGAGCCTCTTGCCCAGAACTGCCAGCAGCCCCTCCTCTGCATCTAATGAGGACCAAGATGAGAGTGCCGTTCATTTATTTTGGCTGTCAACAAGCATCCTCAGCCTGGCTGCCTCACCATGGCCAAGCAGGTGCCTATGGGAAGCCTGCAAGCAGGACCTAGGGATTAATAGAGGCCAACTCCCATCATGCCCTGCCTGTAAGCTTCAATAATAATAATAATAATAATTCATTATTTATACCCCGCCCATCTGGCTGAGTTTCCCCAGCCACTCTGGGCGGCTCCCAATCAAATGTTAAAAACAGTACAGCATTAAATATTTAAAACTTCCCTAAACAGGGCTGTCTTCAGATGTCTTTTAAAGATAGGATAGACGCTTATTTCCTTCCCATCTGAAGGGAGGGTGTTCCACAAGGCAGGCGCCACCACCTCTGTCTGGTTCCCTGTAACCTCACTTCTCGCAGTGAGGGAACCACCAGAAGGCCCTCGGCGCTGGATCTCAGTGTCCGGGCTGAACGATGGGAGTGGAGATGCTCCTTCAGGTATACTGGTATTCTAAGGGCATGGCTGTCAACTTTTCCCTTTTCTTGCGAGGAATCCTATTCGGAATAAGGGAATTTCCCTTTAAAAAGGGGAAACGTTGACAGCTACTCTTTAGTAGTTACTTGGATTTATCTGTAGCTCTGATCAGAACACGCGGGTCCCTTAAGAGGCAGAGAACAGAAGCAAAGAGCGACATGGCAACAGCCACGTTAGCAAAGCTGGAGGACGTGCCCAAGAAAAGGGGCAGCAAAAAATTATCAGGCTTGAAGTCCCCAGATACTCAAGGTGAAGTACTTCCTGGAGCTGAAGAACTAGATTAGGACACCGAAATCGGACACTAATTCCACTAATGAATTGGCAATCACTTGTCCACTGTGTAAAATGCTTTAAAAATTACAGATAATATGCTGTATGGAAACCAGAAGCCTTTCCAAAGCTGCTTTTGTCAAATATTAGCTTTGTATATGATTTTTCGGCGGCCTCCGTCTTCCTGCCCTGAACTTGTTCTTTCAGTCCTTATCACCTTGGTCCTGGTTTAAAAAGCCATGGGGCAGATCTGGGATATTGCAGTGGTGAATTTGCTCTTGCTCCAGGGGAGTGGGAAGCTGTGGCACCAATATTTTAAGAAGAGCTTTGCTGAATCCGGCTCAGCTTTCGGGCACTGGCCAATCACAGGGGGCTTGTGTGGAGAGAGCCAGGGTGGTGTAGTGGTTCAGAGCGGTAGTCTCGTAATCTGGGGAACCGGGTTCGCTTCCCCGCTCCTCCACATGCAGCTGCTGGGTGGCCTTGGGCCAGTCACACTTCTCTGAAGTCTCTCAGCCTCACTCACCTCACAGAGTGTTTGTTGGGGGGAGGAAGGGAAAGGAGAAGCCTCTTTGAGACCCCTTAAAGGGAGTGAAAGGCGGGATACCAAGTCCAAACTCCTCTTCTTCTTCTTTATAAAATGAACAGATTGTGAATCCCTTCCCACATTTTTAAAGCCGGAATATCTGGTTGGCAATTTGAACATGAAGCTTGTTTTTGGGTTCTCAGCAGGGAATGTTTAGTTACAGGCTCATGGCTCTATTGTGCTCTTTTCCTTTTGAAAACAGCTGAGACAGAACATAGAACAGCTCTTTACTAAGTTCGTGGAGGAAGGAAAAGCCACCGTACGGCTGAAGGAGCCAGCGGTGGACATCCGTCTCAGCAAGGTATGGCGTCAGGTCAGGGGCAGCAGATGGTCTTCTAACTGCGTGTTCTCACTTGCCAAATTAGGATGGTATCTAGGTAGCCCTTCTTGGATGACAGGAAAAGACATGCACCCTCCCCAACCTCGAACCTGTCTCTGCTGAAATGATTAAATTTGGGGTTGATTCACAGGAGTTTGGATGCAGCAGGAAGCTCGTTAGCTTCTCCTTTGATCTTCCAAGGTTAAGAAATAGCGGTTGGGAGCTTTGCGACGTCTTGGCCATCTCACAGTGAAGAAATAAAAATGCATCGTAATGTATGTGCTTCATTGATTTTTAAGCAGAGGTTGCATGGCCATCTGTCAGGTATGATCTAGCTGAGATTCTGGCATCGCAGGGGCTTGGATTAGAGGACCCTTGAGTTCCCTTCCAACTCTACAATTCTATTATTCCACTTGTTTATGTTATGTAGATATCATATTATATATTTTTTTATTAAATAAATACCAGTTGCTGGGGACCAGGAGTGGGGAGAGTGCTGTTCCTCTCGGGTCCTGCTTGCGGGTTTCCCACAGGCATCTAGTTAGCCACTGTGAGAACATGATGCTGGACTAGATGGGCCATTGGGCTTATTATGGTCCCCATATACCGTATATTTCATTTCTTAAGCTAGTGAACAGATTGGGAGCGATATCTTGCAACTTAAAAAATACCTTTCATCAATGTTGATGCTGGCTGGCAAGTTTTACATTTGCATCATTTTAGAAATGAGGTAAATAAGAGATTTTCTCGTTGTTTTGAGAATGATTTTTTATTTTAAGCTTTGTGCTTCAGAGCAATGCAGGGTTTGGTTTCTAGGATCAGATTATTCAGGAAAGTTGTACAGTGTGACAAATGCTGAAGCTTTCTTCTGCTGTCTCAATAATTATTCCTGTTCGCTTAATATTAGAGCAGTATTTGCCCAGCCTCCCTCAATGCCCCTGTCTACAGTGTGGTTTGTTAATTGTGGCAGAGACAATGCTAGACAAAAATGCATTGTGCTTTCTTCCCCATTCGCTTTCCAAAGGCTGCCACCTGATCCTTTCCCACGTGTTGATGTCATGGTTCAGAAAGTGCCAGCACATTGACAAAAGCGTTGAATCTGCAAATGCTTATTATCTTGGTGTCCTATTTGGCTACAGGCAAATGTCGGCCATCTGAAGACTTTCCTCTCTGCAATGAAGCTGGCTGACCGAGGCACCAGCGAGGAAAGCTTACCGCTGTCCACCTTGGCCCCTCCGAAAGCTTCTGAAGTTGAGAAGCCAAAGACAAAGATGACCATAACATCCAGGAAGGATTACCCTTTCACCCAGAGCTTCCCGTACACTCTGGAGCAACTCCAGGCCTCTTACTGCAAATTACCCCGCATTGATATGCGCATACTTTGCCTCAAGAGCCTCCGGAAACTGGATTTGAGCCACAACCTCATTAAGAAGCTGCCAGTCACAATTGGGGATCTCGTGTCCCTCCAGGAGCTCAGTCTACAGGGCAACCTCCTGGAGTCCTTTGGCGCGGCCCTCTGCAATTCCACCCTCCGGAAGTCGCTCCAGTCTCTGGATCTCAGCCAGAACAAAATCAAAGCGCTTCCAGCCCAGTTCTGCCAGTTGCGGGAGCTCATTCACTTGAAGTTAGATGACAACGATCTGATCAGGCTGCCGTTCAAGATTGGTCAACTGAGCCAGCTCCGCTTCTTGTCCGTGGCTCGGAACAAGCTCCCCTTTTTACCCAACAGCTTTGGAAAACTCTCCCTCGAGAGCCTGGATTTATTTGGCAATCCTTTTGAGCAGCCCAATCCCCTTGCTCCTGACATACAGCTAAAAATACCACTGACTTTGTGGGAACATTCAGCTAGAGCAACGATCAATTACAGGTAAAGGGGTTGGGGGGGGGCCCTCTGAATGCCAGAAGTGGTGCATCCCTTTCCTTCCTATTGTTTCTTATAGTCAATAATCATATCAATGCTTTAGGACTTTTCCTAA
The DNA here is from genome assembly GCF_964106915.1 of Podarcis gaigeae. Lineage (NCBI taxonomy): Eukaryota > Metazoa > Chordata > Lepidosauria > Squamata > Lacertidae > Podarcis > Podarcis gaigeae. The sequence goes on from NC_139678.1 coordinate 3,212,618, forward strand.
AGTGTTAAGATTATTGCTGAGTGTAAGAAACAATTGTAACGTGAAGGAAAAGTAGGTGAAGCTCATGGAAGAATTTCAGAAAGGCCTTAGGATGATGAGCATTTGTGGGGCTTCCTATACAAATACAGTATTTAGTGACTTGCCGAAGATCCCAGAGTCAATCCCTGACGGTTCCAGGTAGGGTTGGGAAAGAGGCCTGGCTGGCATGGAAGCCTTGGAAGTCTCTGCAAGTCAGGGTAGACCTGAGCAGTTACGTTCTCAAACTGTGGACTGTGGGCCACAGGTCCCCTCCACTACTCCACCCTCGTGGCCCATAGAAAGCTTTGGGATCTCTGTTCCGCAGCCCAGGACTTTCATAATACAGTGTTTGTTTTGGCAAGGATGCTGATGCTGAAGAGGAACCAAGTACATTAAGTGATCCTCTGAGACCTCCAGCAATCTTCCAGAGGTTTTCCAAAAGGGGAAAAAAGGGACAATGTATTGTGTTCACAGTATTGAGCTAGAGACACCAGACATCTGACTCACCGGGGCCCTGTATTTACACATAAATCAGAATGAATCTGTTACGGGTTTTCAGTAAGTTGTTGAGTTGGGCGTTTGGTAATTTCACTAATGTAATTGGAATTGCCAAGCTCATTAGGCACTTGTAGCTATTGGGAGAAATTTCTCTTCAATCCCAAAATCAGTTTAGGTCTTAGCCCTCTTGGCAGTGGCTGGAGGAACATTGCCGTAGATCCAGATCTTGTTTTTGTTTCTGCGCGAGAGGTTAAGCCACTATCAGTGTAGTGGGATTGTGCAAGTTCACTGATGCTTGTTTGTGCAACAAGAACTTCCGGTATCTCACACCCTCAGTCACTGTCATCTAAGGCAGATGTTTACAGTTCTGTTGCATAATAGCAACAGAATTGACTTTGTGGCATGAGTAAGGCTATTGGTGTTTGGAAGGGAATTTGGCTTCCCAAGGTGTCAAGGCCAGAATCCAAGCAATGACACCATTGGATATGCATGCTTGAGGTCATGGCAGCTTGCAAAAGGCCGGTTCTGAGTTCACGAGGACTTTGTGGCTCTCAGCACTCGTTGCATCTCTTGGGGACATTTAAGTTAACTGTGCCATGGGAATTCACTAAGCATTCTCTGGTGCCCACATAACGCGTGGTACCAAGGCTGTGTTGCATAGACTTACAGTTTCCCCAGTTCACAGATTATTATTACTGTTTTTTTAAAAAAGAATATTTATTAAAGTTTTCAATAGTAATACAGTGGTGCCCCGCAAGACGAATGCCTCGCAAGACGAAAAACCCGCAAGACAAAAGGGTTTTTCGGTTTTTGCGTCGCTTCGCTAGACGATTTCCCCTATGGGCTTGCTTCGCAAGAAGAAAGCCCATAGGGAAATCTCCGGGGACCTCTTTTAAATGCTGGCGGTGGGGAGCAAAGCCTTTCCCCCCCCTCCGGCCTTCAGAAGAGGTCCAGGAAGGCCGGCGGGGGCCGAAAGGCTTTGCTCCCCACTGCCAGCATTTTAAAAGCGGTCCGGGATAGCAGGGAAGCGCTTCCCGCTATCCCGGACGGCTTTTGAAGGCAGACGGGGGGGAGCAAAAACATTTGCCCCCCGCCGGCCTTCAGAAGAGGTCCTGGACCTCTTCTGAAGGCCAGCGGGGGGGCGAAAGTCTTTGCTCCCCCCTGCCTGCCTTCCCGGGAGAGCGGAGAAACGCGCTGCGATTCTCCGCTCTCCCGGACGGCTTTTGAAGGCAGGCGGGGGGGGGAGCAAAGACTTTCGCCCCCCGCCGGCCTTCAGAAGAGGTCCTGGACCTCTTCTGAAGGCCGGCGGGGGGCAAAGGTCTTTGCTCCCCCCTGCCTGCCTTCCCGGGAGAGCGGAGAAACGCAGCGCGATTCTCCGCTCTCCCGGACGGCTTTTCAAGACAGGCGGGGGGGAGCAAAGACTTTCGCCCCCCGCCGGCCTTCAGAAGAGGTCCAGGACCTCTTCTGAAGGCCGGCGGGGGGCGAAAGTCTTTGCTCCCCCCCCCCCGCCTGCCTTCCCGGGGGCTTTAAAATCGCCCCGGGACAGCGGAGAAGTCCTCCGCTGTCCCGGGGCGATTTTAAAATGCTGGCGGGCAGGAGAAGTCTCCGCTGTCCCGGGAAGGCAGGCGGGGTGGAAGCAAAGACTTTCGCCCCCTGCCAGCCTTCAGAAGAGGTCGGGGGACAGACTGTCCCCGGACCTGGTCTGAAGGCGGTTTCCATAGGAACGCATTGATTGATTTTCAATGCATTCCTATGGGAAACCGTGCTTCGCAAGACGAAAAGACTTGCGGAACGAATTAATTTCGTCTTGCGAGGCACCACTGTACAATAAAAAGAAAAAAGAGGGGAAAAATAACAAAAATACAAAAAATAAAAATATTTAAAAACACATAAAGTTTCCATTACTTACTTTTCATTAACCTATTTCCCAGACCTCCTCATACCTCCCTTTTTTGTATTCCAATTCAAATTGTTAGTTCAGCATATCCTTATCAATAAATTTTAACCTATTTCTAAACCTTTTTTTCCATATTCTCTTAAAGCATTACAGCTGGAAACCACTTAATTTCTATCCGACATCATTCTAACATCCATTAATATTGCAATATTTCTGTAAATAGTCTTTAAATTTCTTCCAATCTTCTTCTTATTGTTGTTATTATTATTATTACTAAATGTCAAGTCAACATGCTTGCTTTGGGCCTCTTTTTCAGCACAGAAGTGTCAGTCCATCTTCCCAAAGCCAGTGCCCTCCAGTTGATCTCCCATCAGCTCCAGTGAGCATGGTTGTGCTAACTGGGGCTGAAGGACGTATTACTCCAGGCAGCTGGAGGCCACCAGGACAGGGGAAGGAAGGTGAAATGGATTTTACATCTTTAATAAAGCTACATTATTATTTTTACCAGCTAAGGAGATTCCAGGTTCAGCAGTACGAAGGTCTTGGATGGTCACTTTGGCTCAGAAGTGTGTTTGGGGTGCATGCGTTCAAATATGTTCATTTAAAATGCTTGCAGGCTTCTTTCCAAGACAGGCTTCCAGGCTCTATGAAACTGCTCAGCACGAACTGAGGCCTTGTTCTCTTTTTACAGGCTCCCGTACAGCTGCCACGTCCTTCCTTCTCACCTCTGTCACGACCTGGACATGTCAAAGAGCTGTCACTGTGGGCGGGCCTGCCTAAGCAGCTTCATTCAGACGACCGTGACCATGAATCTCCACAGTGTGGCGCACACGGTTGTCCTTGTGGACAACATGGGGAGCACAGAGGCCCCCCTCCTCCGCTACTTCTGCTCTCTGACTTGCTACTCTCAGTTCCTGGACAGACATCTGCAAAGCATCCGATGACCTGAAACCGAAAACCATATGTGGTCTGAGAAACCTCACTCAGCAGCAGACGCTGTTTGATATCGAAAGCAATGCTGGGACACTAGGAAGCAGAGCCAAGAGATCAGTTGTCTCCCAGGCCTTTCCTTTTTTCATCACCCAGAAGGAGCAAGGGAAGCAGGCTTGCATTCTACATAGAATGCAGTTTAGCAGAGGCTGCAGGTTCTTTATGGAACTCTCTTGCCTCCATAGATCAGGGAAGCTCCTTGCCTGAGAGTGGCAGGTTATGTTCAAGATGTGAATATCATATTCCTTCACCTTCCTGTTCATCGCTATGATTGAGCTGGAGGACTCTTCTTGTTGTGCCCCCAAGCAAAAACCTGATTTCCTTCTCCTGTGCATTATAAGGACACTGTTCTACCTACAAAAATCGTTAGCTGTTTGTTATTTAAAGCAGCTCGTGTTCAAAGTGTGTCTAGACGTTTGGCTCCAGTGGAGCTTCTCTGGATGGTATGCGACTTGTTCAGACAAGCGCCAGGTTAGTTCATCAGTCTCCCAAAATCTGTTCCCTGAAATGGTGTTCGCTCTGAACAGGACAGTATTATAGTTAACACAGAGTTTATGCTGATTTTTTAACGTTCATGCCATTGTTAAAAGGAAGTTTGTCACAATCACACAACCTGTTGTGTTGCTATTGAAGAACCGATGCAAAACTAACGTGCTTCAAAAGAAAATATTGTGGTGGCCAGTTCATCATATATTAAAATTTGTATGCAGGAACTGGTTTTTCCGAGTACCATATGCAGGCACAGAGTGTTTTGGGAATGGTGCCCACATGCAGAAATTGTAGTTTGAAAGGACAGGGGTATGTGATGCAAGAATGGGAAAGGATTGGGCCCCTGCTAGTCTGGATTTTGCCTGTAAAATGTGTTCTCTGTATGCAAGAATTATTATGGAGTACATCAAATGAAGCAGTTTTGCATTAGTTAACTTCTGAAAGCCTCTTTTATTTCTTAAAAAGAATAAATAAATGCTTTAGAGTCTGAAATGGTGTGAAATGAGTCTTGCATTCCTCTTAAATGGAGCTGGGCTTTAGAAACAACATAGGTCACACCAGCATATTTCTGTTCCCTGGTCTCTGCTCTTTAGGATTGTGAAGGATTCCAAATTTACAAAATACAGTGACAGCACAGATAGAAACCTTTGGCCCGTTAGAACTGAATGGCCTCTTTAACTCAGGGGCTGCTGTACTGCTTTCCAGCCCCACAGAGATGATGATGATGATTTTATTTATACCCTGCCCATCTGGCTGGGTTTCCCCAGCCACCCTGTGTGGCTTACAGAATATATAAAACATAATAAAGTATGAAACATTAAAAACTTCTCGGTACAGGGCTGCCTTCAGATGTCTTCTAAAAGTTGAGTACCGGTAGTTCTTCATCTTCTCAACATCTGCTGGGAGGGCGTTCCACAGGGCGGGCGCCAGTGAGGGAACTCCCAGAAGGCCCTTGGAGCTGGACCTCAGTGTCCAAACTGGCCGATGGGGGTGGAGACACTCCTTCAGGTATACAGGGCCGAGGCCGTTTAGCACCAACACTTTGAATTGTGCTCCATAACGTACTGGGACCCAGTGTAAAAGGGTCATTCCATATAAAGTGACCCAGCTTTTTTACCTCATGTCCTCCAATTTTCTTAATATTTTGTACACTTGTTGAATAATCAAAACTAAGTTCAAATCTAAAATAAACAAGACTTCGGCCAATAGGATTAACGCCTTGAAATAATTATCGTTAAGTACTAAATAATTATTTCACAGTGTTTATTGTATCATGCAACAGCAAGCTATCAGTCTGCTATGGAACACATTTTTTTAAAAAGCCTGACTAGCTTTTCAGATACCTTTTAATTGAATAACTTTCTAAAATGCCTGAGGTAACTGATATTATAGGTTGAAGTCTTGTTTATTCTGTTTTATTTTACTCGAAAGAGACCCATTTATCCTAAATGGAACCCAGTAAGGCAGACATTTATGTACAAAAAATAAAAATGTGCTCCCAGTGTGATCCCAAGATGAAATTTTGCAGGCAGCTCTTAGAAATAGTAAATAACACAATTTCTTGGGAAAATTTTAATCGTATTAGCTTTTGTAACAAATTTAAAGTACACCCATCATGTGACATATATTAAAGCCCATGAAGTTCTTTTTTTTTATAATATTTTTTATTGAGTTTAAGAAATACAGAAAAAAGAATAAAGGATAGATATAAGAAAATAGAATAGAAGAATAACAAATTTCCATGTTCTTTTTTCATCAAATCTAAAGGACTTCCCCGCATCCTCCAAACCCTGCATTCTCTGTCATATAAAACATCAGCAATTTGTTAACTTATTTCAAAGCTTATTGTATCTCCCATTTTATCATGTTCCCTGATTTCAAATATACTGTAACCCAATTCTTGTACGTTTTGTATTAAACACAATAAAGTTGTTTCATTATTTTACCTCTAGATTCTTGTGTCTTAATTTTCATTTCATTAACTTACATTTGCTGAAGCTAGAGTTTCCTAAAAGGTGCATTTTTTTTTTAACATTCATACAGCTTATAGTGTTTTTTCAAATAGTCCTTAAACTTTTTCCAGTCCTCCTCGATTGTTTCTTCTCCCAAGTCTCGGATTCTGCCAGTCATTTCAGCCAATTCCATATAGTCCATCAACTGCGATTGCCATTCCTCCAGCGTGGGTAAATCTTGTGTCTTCCAATATTTTGCAATCAGGATCCTTGCTGCTGTGGTAGCATACATAAAAAAGGTTCTGTCCTTCTTAAGCACTCTCTGGTCCACCATGCCCAGCAGGAAGGCCTCTGGTTTCTTAGGTAAGGTAAATCTAAGTACCTTTTTTAGTTCATTATGAATCATCTCCCAAAAGGCCTTCACTTTCGGGCAAGTCCACCAGAGATGAAAGAATGTCCCTTCCGCCTCTCTGCATTTCCAACATTTATTGTCGGACAGATGGTATATCTTAGCTAGCTTGACTGGGGTCATGTACCACCGGTATACCATTTTCATAATATTTTCCTTCAAGGCAGTGCATGCCGTAAATTTCAAACCGGTGTTCCATAACCTTTCCCAGTCTACAAACATAATGTTGTGCCCCACATCCTGCGCCCATTTTATCATGGCGGATTTGACTGTCTCATCCTGTGTATTCCACTTAAGCAGCAAGTTATACATTCTCAAAAGTAGTTTATTTTTTGGCTCTAACAATTCAGTCTCTAGTTTCGATTTTTCCACCTGGAATCCAACCTTTTTATCTATTTTAAAGACCTCCTGAATTTGCGCATAGTGCAACCAATCTCGCACCTTGGTTTTCAGTTTTTCCAAGCTCAGCAACCTCCAATTGTCTCCAATTTTTTCGATTATTTCCCAATATTTAGGCCAATGGGCCTCCATGTTAAGTCTCTTACGTGCCTTGGCCTCCACCGGTGAGAGCCACCTCGGAGTCTTACTCTCCAATAAGTCTTTATATTTTGTCCAGACCATCAAAATTGCTCTTCTGACAATATGGTTACCCCCTTTTAATTCCGTTTAGCTCAAAAATAGGGGGACAGTTCCAGAAGGCAAAAGTCCATAAATTTCACAATTCTTTCCCTTTTCTCCTCAAAGATACACAGTCTATCAATGCACTCTTTCTTCCACTTTTACAGTCCCTTTTAAACACTTCAGCTCGCTTCAGAGCCCTTGCTTTGGTCTAATTAGCAGAGTCGGGAGGCGGACTTCCTGTTACTCGCCTCCCGTTTTCAGCCGAATTTCTCCAATTTGGTTAAAAATTTAAACCCCTTACTCACGGGTATGTTGCTCCAATTTCGATGTTTTCAAGAAGAAAGGTCGGCGCTCATCAGCAGCAGCAGCGCGGCTTTGCATCCACGAAAAGAGCGATGAACTCACAGCGCCGCTCCCCCTTTCACGTTCCGGAGCCTCTTACGAGGCTCCTTCTTCGCTTCTGGGGGGGCTCAAGGCGCCCGCCGAGTCCCACGGCCGCAGGCTCGCTCTGCCTGCGGTTTTTCTTGATGGGTCTCCGCTTTGCCGTAGCGGACGACCCTTTTTCGCGGAGCCCCTCTTCACAGCGCGAAGAGGACCGCCATTGCTGTTTCGCGCCGCCTCCGGAAGCCCATGAAGTTCTGAAGAGATTGGTGTTTTTAGTTTTGACAAATCTCAATCCTGGGCTGAGCTTTAATGGTTTAAAGGCCAAAATGGTCAATTTTTTGAAATATCAAACCCTCATAACTCACAAACGGAATGAGATAAAAAAATAAAATTTTAGATTTGAACTTAGTTTTGATCATTCCACAAATGTACAAAATATTAAATTGGATGACATGAAGTAAAAAAGTTGGATCACTTGATATGGAATGACCCAGGAATTTCAGGAAAGGTGTTCTGTGGTCAAGGCCTGGGCTGCTTTAAGAGTACTAGCAAGGACATATCTGGGCTTGCGGAGGAGAGAACACTGTACATGAAGTTCAGAGTTCCACGGATCCCTTTTTTTGTCAGAATGAAGTGTCAAAAGGAAAAGTGGGGCTGTAATATATAGCTGGTCCCTTCCAGAATTAAAATCCGCTACCGAGGTTTCAGAAAATTCCTCTTCTGAGTTCTCCAACCTTCCCCAGTTCCTTCTATGCAACACACAAACATTTTCCTTTTCAGTCTTGTAGTTCCAGCCAGACGCTTCTTTTGGACGTGATTGTTTTTAAACTGCCAAGTAATTTGCATTTGCTTCTGAGTTCCAACTGGCGCTTCAGCTGCAGCAAGCGGATGTCTTGGAAAGCAAGGCCACACCATTCCCAAGCAGGGAGGGATTAAAATGAACACGCTTGTTGCACCCATCTCAAAGCCTGGTGTCAGCAACTCCTCTTCTATTTAAATAACATTTATGCTGCGACTTGGCAGATCAACAAAAACACAGCCACCCACACCCTCTTGTGTGCAATTCTAAAAAGGCACAACACAAAAGGAAATCTGGTCGAGAGGGAGGAGGAAATAAGCAAGTACCAGTTCTTCCTTACAGATTCTTCTGACAACCAGCTGCAAGGGAAAAGTTCTAGGTAGAGGAGATGCCGCCTTCTTTTTCCCCTTCTTTGCATGGCTGAAGACTCTGCACGTGCTCTATGATACCCAATCCCCCACCGAGTTTAAGGGGGAGGTGGGGCTTGCACTTGGTTAAAGATGCAGAGGAGATGGGGCAATTGTCTGCGTAATACTGCAGACCTTCCATGATGTGCCCCTGTATTCCAGGGACAGTCTCAGATTTACAGAAGCTCTCCCGGTTTCCAATTTGATCCGAGAATGTTCTGCTTTTCCTTAGGGCAGGGGTCAGCAAGGTTTACCTTGCCTGGGCCGGTTCACTCCAGCAGAGATCCCTCCGTGGGCTGGATACCGTGTGTGTGATTTTCAACATCTGTGCAGGTACAATTTCTTGTGCCGCAGAAGTGAGTCCCCACACCTCGCTGTGCTGGTTTAGCACAGCACACACGGACTCGCTGAGTGAGCAGCTCGTGGGCCGGTTAAACAACCCCCAGGGGCCGCTTAGGTTACTGATCCATGCCTTAGGACATCCCTATTTTCATCAGAGAAATGTTGGAGGGTAAGGAGTTATGCAACCCTGGAGCCAAGGAGATAAGCGACTTTATAACCTTCAGAAGACATCTGAAGGAAGCCCTGTAGAGGGAAGCTTTTGAACGTTTAATGTTTATATATATATATACACACACACACACATATATATATTGGAAGCTGCTCAGAGTGGCTGGGGCAACCCAGTTAAATGGGCAGCTCATCATCATTATTGAATAGGATGTCCCTATTTTTATTGGGGACGCGGGTGGTGCTGTGGGTTAAACCAGGCTTGCCCATGAGAAGGTCAGCGGTTTGAATCCCCATGACGGGGTGAGCTCCCGTTGCTCGGTCCCTGCTCCTGCCAACCTTGCAGTTTGAAAGCACGTCAAAGTGCAAGTAGATAAATAGGTACCGCTCTGGCGGGAAGGTAAACAGCATTTCCGTGCGCTGCTCTGGTTAGCCAGAAGTGACCTGCTGGCCACATGACCCGGAAGCTGTACGCCGGCTCCCTCAGCCAATAAAGCGAGATGAGCGCCACAAGCCCAGAGTCGGCCACGACTGAACCTAATGGGGTCCTTAGTCCATGGGGTCACAAAGAGTCGGACACGACTAAACAACAACAACATTTTCATTGGAGAAATGTTGGAGGGTAGGGAGTTATGCGACCCCCAGGCAAGGAAATAGAAAACACCCGAAAACATATAATAGAAAACACCCCCACTGTAGGGGGGGAAGCATTTTAAATGTTTAATATTTGTTGGAAGCTGCTTAGATTGGCTGGGGCAACGCATTGAGATGGGCAGGTGACAAATAAAACTATTGTGATCGAATGCTTCGTCCCCCTTTGCAGGGGAGAAATGTTGGCGACTTTCCAGTTCCGGCTGCCTCTGCCTTCCCGCTCTGCCGGGGACCAGGCCGCCCTCCACCCCCGGCGCCGGCTCTTCCCTCTCCCCGGCCGGCCGGCCGGCCAGTGGCTCCGGATGCGGAAGCCGCACGTGGAGGGCGGAGAGCGGCGGCGGCGGCAGGAGGAGGAGGAGGATCCGGAGGCGGCGCCCTCGTCGCCGCTGCTGCAGCCCCGGCGGAGCGGAGCGTGGCGGCTGGTGGCGCGTCCGGGGCGGGGCGGCTGGCTGCCTGGCCGGCTCCCTCCCTCCGCCCGCCCGCCCACGCCCCATCCGGCCTCGGCGCGGGGACTGGCCGCTCGCCCCTTGGCCGCCTCCGGAGAGAAAGAAGGCAGGCAGGGAGATCGAGCCCACGGAAGATGCCGCGCGCGCGGCGGAGGGCACCGTTGGCCGCCCGGCCGCTCGGCTGATGCGCCCCGGAGGGAGGGCCGCGCCGGGCCCGGCTCCCCGGTGATCGAAGGGGTGGCCGCGCCGCCGCCGCCGCCACCGCCATGAGGCTCCGCATCTACAAGCGCAAAGTGCTGGCGCTGCTGCTGGCCCTGGCCGCCGCCGCCTGCGCCCTGGCGCTTTGGGGAGGCGCCGGAGAAGCCGGAGGAAAGCGGGAGACGGACGATCGGGCGCAGCCGCCGCCTCCACCGCCACCGCCGCCGGGAGACCAGCCCGGGGTACCGGCCGGCGGCAGCAGCAGCAGCAGCAGCATCCTCCCCGCGCGGTCCGGCCAGCGGCTGCCCAACGCGTCGTCTCCGGCGTGGCTCCCCGGGGAAGAAGCGTCGGCGTCGGCCAACCGGACGCTGCACTACCGCTCGCTGGTTTACCGGCTCAACTTCGACCAGCCCGTGCGCAACGAGGAGCGCTGGCGGGCGGCGACGGCGGAGGGCGGCGGCGACGGGGCGGACGCGGTGCCGGTGGCGCTGGTGGTGCAGGTGCACGAGCGCGCCGAGCACCTCCGGCTGCTGCTGGCGTCTTTGCGCCGCGCTCCGGGCGCCGACCGGGTGCTGCTGGTCCTGAGCCACGACGTGTGGTCGGCCGAGCTGAACGCGCTGGCCGCGTCGGTGGACTTTTGCGCCGTGCTGCAGGTCTTCTTCCCCTTCAGCCTGCAGCTCTACCCGGGCGAGTTCCCGGGCACCGATCCGCGGGACTGTGCCAGGGACGTGGGCCAGGCGGCTGCGCTGCGCCTGGGCTGCCTCAACGCGCAATACCCGGACGCCTTCGGCCACTACCGCGAGGCGGCCTTTGCGCAAACCAAGCACCATTGGTGGTGGAAGTTGCACTTCGTCTGGGAGCGGGTGCGCGCCCTGCGACGCCACCCGGGCCTGGTGCTCTTCTTGGAAGAGGACCACTACCTGGCACCCGACTTCTACCACGTGCTGCAGCGCCTGTGGGCCGCACGCCAGAGGGACTGCCCCGAGTGCCAGGTCCTGTCGCTGGGCACCTACGCGCCCGTGCGGGGACCCTTCTCCGGACGGGCTGACAAGCTGGAGCTGAAGACCTGGAAGTCCACCGAGCACAACATGGGCATGGCCTTTGGGCGGGACACCTACGAGCAGCTGATGGGCTGCGCCGAGGCCTTCTGCACCTACGACGACTACAACTGGGACTGGACCCTTCAGCACCTGACCGTCAGCTGCCTGCCGCGCTTCTGGAAGGTGCTGGTGCCCGAGATCCCCAGGGTCTTCCACACGGGCGACTGCGGCATGCACCACAAGAGGCAGTGCCAGCCCGCCGCCCAGAGTGCCAAAGTCGATGCGCTGTTGGACGCCAACCGGCAGCACCTGTTCCCCGAGACCATGGTGGTGGGAAAGAGGTACTCGCTGGCCCCGCTGAGCCCCCACGTCAAGAACGGCGGCTGGGGAGACATTCGGGACCACGAGCTCTGCAAAAGTTACCGCAGGTTGCAGTGAGCCCAGCCGGGCCTGGATGGAGCCTCGGCCTTTTCCCCTCCGGCCTGTGGGATCTATTACAGGGGGGCGGGGCGGCGAAAATGTATTGATTGGTTTCTGCTTTAATAGGGACAGTGGTTATTACAGAGAGAGAGAGAGAAAAGAAGTGTTTCTGAGGCAGAAAGGTCCTGTAGGGGAATGTTAAAAATAAACATAAATGCTACTTGTTTACTGGAAAAATAATTGACAATTTTTACCTAGGCCTTTTTATAAAGTGTTTGCGACACTTTCAAACAACCCTGAATTCCGTTTTTCTTTTGCAGTTTGGGTGTCAAAGGGTTGGGCGAGCGCCTAAGATGACCAGGGCCCCCTGTCCGCTACTCACGAGCCCCCCCCCCAGTTCTGAACTGGTTGGCGCTTTCTGAACAACCCCTCACCCTCTCTCTGCCAACCACTTATCTTACTAGAGAGAATCAGTCATTCAGTATTCCATAATCTTGTACATGCTTGCTTGAAATTTGGTACCTTAATACCTGCAAAAGCCTTCTATTTTATTTGCTATGTGCTTATGAGAAAATTGGAAATCCAGTTCTTTTCACTTAAATGTAGAAATATGCAACTTTTTTTTTTAGTTCTTCCAAAATAAAAAAAAATCATGTTTTTTGTAACACAAGTCTTTCAGTGATCCGAAACAATCCCTTTTAATTTTTATAGCGCCAAATTAAAAGAACAGCTTCAACAATGGTAATGACGACACAGTGCAATGATACAAAGTAAAGTAAATTAACAACATAACATTTGAAGAACTGAACTGAAAACAATGACAACCATTTACCTCCTGTTACAGGTTCCTGCGTAGGCAGCCCAGCTTAATGAATAATTAAAAATAGGGTTGGGTGAAGAAACAGAGGAGAGCATCCAAGAGCTAAAAGCCCCAAGCAATGTAAAGTAACAGCATATGGAGAAGAGATATACTAATTGAGAGCCTAGTCAGTAACCTTCAAAAGCCCTTCTTGATGAAAGAGCACAGATCTAATTTAACTATGTGTTGAATGAATGTTACAGCGCAATCCCATCAGAAAATTCTCCTGCACAAGTTCTTCGTAAAGTCAATGGGCCTTGTGCGAAAGAACTTCCCAGTGGATTGTGCCCTTCCTTGCCTCTGGAAAAAGGCACCAAAGATGAAATCCATTTATATGCCCAAAACGTAACAAAGGCCCATTTGTGTATTGTGCTGCAGTAATACAGGCAGCAGCAGAAAACACAAGATGGCAAAGTCATCTCCAAGGCATCCCTTAGACCTGCAGCAAAACGCTTTATTGGTGAATTTTAGTGTGTTCCTAGATTTTACAGGACAATCCAATTAGTGGAAAATACTGAAATAACATAATTAACTGCTGAGTGTTTTCCAGAACTTGACTTTCTGGGATGCAAATGTGTTTCTTCAGGTTACAAGAGAGGAAAGACTTCATTAGGTTAGTCTCCCCTGCTCCATTTCAATTTTGAACATGCTAATTAACGTAGACAGAACTTCTAATTTAATGGCTTGAAGAGTGCTGATGGGTTTTCAAGCAGGTCTTAATTGAGAGTGGGTTCTGGTGAAATCTGTGGGACTGAGAAGAGGGTTACAATCCTGCTCCAGCTGAGCACTGTCGAGCCCCAATGCAGATCACTGGGGAACAATTCTTCCATTTAAAATGTGCTGAATTTTAGCTTCATGGTAGGTACCTGCCACATCCAGGGTATTGATGACTTTTGTTAAAACAACAGTTGGCACAAAATCTAGCTATGGTAGACAAATTAAGCAGAAGTTCTAAAATAGTCTTTGAACTGTGAAAACTAGTTTGGCTGACAGAAAACCTGAAACACATTTCTGCTGTAAAACATAAAGCTGGGAATAGATCTATGTACAGTAGCTGCTTGTGGGGTGTGCTATTCTCTGTCCCAATGGCAGTGGAACTGCAACGGTTGGGTACAGCCCTGTCCCTCGGGGGCATGCTTACTTTGAAATCAATTCCATTAAAATGAATAGGATTATCTTCCTGTGAATGCAGTTTACAATCTGGCTATGAAACCCTGATCCAAAATAGATTGTGCTGCATACACTATAGAAAACAGTTTTCATGCAAGCACCCAGGGGATTTCCCAAGACAGTTGCAACACTCGGCGTTCAGGAGACTTGCATGGGTTTTGATGAACAGAGAGCAACTAGGGGTATTTATACTGGTTTTAGCATCCACCATGAAAGCAAGCAAGCTGGTTTTTGCCCAGCTGGTGCTGTTGCATTTTTATCTACCTGTTTGAAGGGTGCTTGCGGAGTGTGAAAGGGGTGCCCCAAAGGCAAGCCATACAAATTCACACCTAAAAGTGTGGCAGCACAAGTCCGGTGTGAAATGTGAGGCTTCTGAGATGGGAGGAAACTTCAAATAGTGGGTTGTTGTTTCCCCATCAGCAGAGAAGAAATGGGAATGCTGGAGGAAGGGGAAGTTGGAATAAAGGCATTATGAAACCCTGAAGTTGTGACGAGGCCTTGCACAAGAGCACGTCTCAGTTGGCTCAGCCGAGAGATGAATTAGCCTTCTGCCCACACAGCCTCTTCGCTTTGCCCTTCCGTGGCGCAAGACGTCACAACCAAGAAGTCTCCCTGTTTCAGTCACCGGCTTCAGAACAAGCCAGCATCCTAAACGAAACTTCAAAGTCTGGTTTAAGATCCCCATTCCAAAGCTAGTAACTATAGTCTCCCAGTTCAGAATGGGAAATGGGAAATTGATTAGAGACTTCCTGGTTTAATCCTGGTTGTGTGCACAGGCAAAAGGCATGTTTCTATTTCAGTTTAACAAACCTAGATGTAGCCTGACCACGACCTGTATGTTCCCCTGACTACTCGCAGCAACGGGATTTTGACTTTAATGAACTGCCAGTTTCTTTCTGAAATTCAGCAACATGCTGAGTGCTTGTCTAAACCCAGGGCTGCCAAGGCACTGCTCTCCAGACGTTGCTGCATGGCCACTTCCCTCATTCCTGACCTTTGGCTGGGGCTGATATGGAGAGCACTGTGTTGGTCACTCCTTCCTGGAGTCCAATCCTTTCAAATCTCCCAAATGGAAGTGAACGTTTTTGAGCAGATGGGACCAGTGCTTTGTTTCTGCAAGACTTGTGGTTGGGGTTCTGCAACATCCCTTTCCTGTGCTTCTTGGAGGAAATGCAAAATGTAAAACTTGAGGTTTCTCTCGCTGCAGAGCCTGGCTGGGAGCTCAGCACATTAATCCAGTTCATACAACAAAGCATTCTGAAAGGCGACTGCACAGTGCGTTGTGTGGCTGGTAATGTACTGCACACTTCCATCCCGCATGTCTGTTTCCTTTAGCACAGGAGGAGCCGGCCTGCTCCTGTCCTGGCCCTGGTTGTTCTGTGCTGACTCTGAATGCACACCCTCCCCCCCTCTGGTCTGGCCAGGCTCCTCCCAGTTAAACTGGGCTTGCGGTGCGGACGTGGCTCTTTCCTCCTCCCTTGCAAAAGCACGTTCTGACTCACGACACTCCCTTATCTGCTGTTTCCCAGGGCTTGCCAAGCTGGGGTTGCTGGGGTCAAGCTCCAAACAATGGCCTGGTCCCCCGCCAACTTGGCCCATTGTTTCCATGGATGTGAGCGGAGCTGTTTGTGCGGGGCAGCTTTCTGCATCTGCTGAGAGTTCACTGCCATTTTCTTGTTCACCATCCTCTCCCTTGGGAGTAGCTCCTTCTTGCATTTTACCAAGCTCAAAGCTGTTCTGCTCCAGCGGCTGTGAAAAGAAAGGGGGAGAGATGTTTGTTACAGTTGTAGGCTAAAGGTAAAGAGAAGTGTTGCTGAAAACGGTCTCAGCCACCAAACAGGAACAACCTGGGCTTCCTCCCAAACAGGTCTCCCTTTTAAGTTCGTACCTTCTTGCAATGTTTCCAGTAAACAGGGCTAGAGATTTTTGCAGGCCTGGCAGTGGACCCTGACCTACAAAGCTCTGGGAACGTGCTCAGAGGCAAAGTTGCAAGAGTTCTGCCAGGTGGCTGCCCACTGTGTGCTCCTCACAGAAAGGATGATTCTGGCTGGGTTGTGCAAGATGCCTTGCGCTTGTCACAGAGCCGTAGTTACCCAATGCCTTGGGGCCATCTGGATCATGCACATTTCAGAGAAGGAGTCATGGTTTCAGCTGAGGAGACTCAATGTGCGTAAGTCATAAGTGGTGCACTAATTGGTTTTATTCTGATTACATGGTGTACTTGGACTTTTCACAAGGAACCTCAGCAAAGACATGTCAGTAAGCTCATGGAATAATTGGAGAGGTCCTCTTGCAGATCAGGAATTGGTTAAGTATCAGGAAGTGGAGAGTAGGAAGAAATGGCCATTTCTCTGAATGGAGAGATGTAGAAAGTGCATTCCCCCAAGAATTGATACTGAGACCTATGCTTTTTAACTTCTTCATAAACAATCTAGTTTCCTAGCCCAGTTTCCAGGTGATGTTAAATTGTTCAGGGATCATGAAACAAAAGGAGATTGTGAAGACCAAACTGGGTGAATGGGTGGTAAAATGGCAAATGCAATTCAGTGCAAACAAGTGTAAAACAATGCATGTAGTCTAAATTAAGAGTGTTTTGAGCCTCAACACCTTGTTGCTGAGGAGGACTGCATCTAAATCGTCCAAGGACCCTACTTGCTAAGGACCCTCTTTGACAATGCCCAGAAGCAGCCAATGATTGGTAGCCCAGGTTCCTATGTCAACAGTCCTCCAATCGTTCCTATGCAGCAGGACGGGCCACGTTCTGTGATGCTCAGAAGACTTTAGACCAGCTCTCATTTTCACTGGCAAATAAAGCAGTCCTCTAAGATACAGAATAAGGTACAAACCCTTGCGGTGGCTGGCAGAGCAGCCTGGATATGAGCAGCAGGTGGTTGCCAACCTCAATATTCTTGGCCTCATGCAATCTAGTACACCAAGGTGGTCTGTGCCACGGTGCTGGCTGCAAATGTTAATGGAAAAAGCTCTTCTGCTCCAGTGCAGGACTGAGAAAAATGAGAGCACAGATAAGGGAAAACACACCACGTAGATACCAACCAAGAGGTCTGGTGTAGGCTGGAATTGCCATCCAAGCTCTGCTCTCCTTTCAATAATTAAATGTAGAAAATCAAATATTGATATTCATTGCAGTTGGCAAGTTTCCAACAGCTAACAAACAACAGGTGCCAGATCCCAGGTAGAAATGCAAGGTAGCCTCTGGGGCTTTAAATGGAAGCTGTAAATTGACAACACATACCGAGTGTGAGACACTTTAAATTTACAGTAGGGGAAGCAGAAACACCCCCAGAGTCCGTAAGCAGAGCTGGGCTACAAATACAGATGTCTGCTCTTATCTTTCATTTCATTGTGTGCAGGCAATTAAAGAGAGTGCACCTTGCAACCCACCCCCAGGAGCAAAGTCCAGACTACGGCCTTGAACTTTCAGAGTCTGATCCAAGATACGGGCTGGCTGAGGCACATGCTTATTGAAATAATATTTGCAAATGCAGCATGTGGAGCCACACCGTGTTCGGTCTATTTCAGGAAGAGATTACAACTCATCTGCTGCCATTTTTAATCATTTATTATTTGGGATATGCTATAATTTTCTTGTAATGATTCTGCAGATTAAGTTGGGAGGAGGGGAGTGACATCCTAGAAACCCTCATTCTGGGATGGGAATCTGACCGTTTGTTACAGCAGGCTATTTGAGAAACCGCCACACAGGACCAAGTAATTCTTAAAATTATCTATGTTTTCAAGAGACTCTAAATATTAGGTGTCAGTCCAGCCAGCTGCCTCTGTTTATATTTGATTTTGGACTTCTATTCCTTCCAAGTACAGCAGACGATGACAAGTCTTCATGCTCTCCAAAAGGGCTTCAAAATCACAAAGCTTACAAGATCCGCAATAAGATGAGAAAAATCTGACTTCTGATGTGCAGTTAAGATCCTGAGCAAGTTCATGGCCATTAGGAACATTCTCTCTTGCTTATCCTAAATCTCTCTCTGCAATTTAAATCCAATGTTGCTTGTCCTGCATTGAGCTGAAGCCAAATTCTGGCCCATCTGCAGATTTTTGCACAAGCATGGCCATCTCACTGAGACACAGAACATTCCCAGCACACGCATGCCGGGGTGGGGGAGCTCTTAATACAGTGGAGTAGCAAGTTGCCATGTTTGCTGAACATTTGATTTGGAAGTTTTCAGAATCAATGAGCACCCTTAACGCACAGGTAAAAATATCCTTACAAGCAGCAAGGTGTTGGGCAAATGGAACTGGAGACCGGTAAGACAGTGACTGGTTACTCCAGCGTTGTTCATGGATGATAAGGCAGGCCTGCTGAACAATGCCTTACCTTTAATCTGATCTGACTTTTGCCCTCCGAGACATCCAACACTTCAATTAATGGCTGATGTTCCATCTCAGACGGGCTGGAACGGGACATCCTCGAAAGACTGTCCAGAAACTCGTCCACATTGTCTTCAGTGACAAACCACCTTTCCTGAAGGGGGGAAAACAAGTGCAAGGATTAAACCTTCCCTTTGGTTACAAAACACCAGCCCTTAGGCTCCCCACAGCTGCCGCAATCCCCAGCTCTCTGCTGCTGCTTAAAGCTGGCCTTCTTAAATAACGGACGAAACCTTCAGCTCTGGCACCCTCAATCAGAAAGTCACACACAACCAATTGGATCAGCAACAAGAAGGTGTAGACTTTATTGTGGGCTGACAGACTTTGTGTTAGTCAACAAAGTGATGCTTTCCTTAAGGTATTTCTATCTCCCTTTTCAAGCAATCTACTTATACTAGAAACCAGAATACAGCTGCCTAATTTTCTAGCAGATCCTTTGGCCAAGCCTTTCATGGTGAGCTGCTGCATGCCTGCAGGTGATAATGCTTTTTCTATATGCTGGCAAATGGCACAAGGGCAGAGCTGGCCGGGTTGGTTTTGTTTTCTTTTTCTGTGATTAAAGTCTTTTTGCCAAGGCCCTTCTTCCTTGTGCGCATCTGTCTGAGGGATGCCATGGAACTCCAACGAAAGAAAAGTCTTTCTTGGCAGTGACACCTGAACTCTCAACTGCCCTTGCAACACAGCCTTTAGCAATGACAAACCTAGACAGCATCTTAAAAAACAGAGACATCACCTTGCCAACAAAGCTCTTGAGAGTCCCACTGACTGCAAGAAGATCAAACCTATCAATTCTTAAGGAAATCAGCCCTAAGTGCTCACTGGAAGGACAGATCGTGAAGCTGAGGGTCCAAGACTTTGGCCACCTCATGAGAAGAGAAGACTCCCTGGAGAAGACCCTGATGTTGGGAAAGACGGAGGGCACAAGGAGAAGGGGACGACAGAGGACGAGATGGTTGGACAGTGTTCTTGAAGCTATGAACATGAGTCTGACCAAACTGCAGGAGGCAGTGGAAGACAGGAGTGCCTGGCGTGCTCTGGTCCATGGGGTCAAGAAGTGTCAGACACGACTGAACGACTAAACAACAACAACAACAGACAAAGCTTTGCTTCCCTGGCACCCACATCAGAGTCCTTTCGGCACCAGGCTAAGGTGTTTTTGCTCATAGAAGCATTTTAACCTTGTGTAGTATATTTTAATGATTAACCATTTTATCTGTTGTTTCATTATTGTGCTTATGCTGTATACACCCAACTGGTCTGAAGGTCAGTATGAAGATTCAATATATACAGTAATAGGCCAATTCTATGTTAGGCTGCATACATTTTTTAAAGGCCTTTGAGCAGGACTCCAGATGCAAAAGTGCTGCATTACTCAACCCCAAAAGACATTTACCAATGAGAGAGAAACAGAGGCTATGCAGATTTGTCAACCTTTTTTCTGGCAAAGCACCAGCGCCTTGTACAACTGTGCGGCAAGGAGAAATTCAACAGGTGAAGCTTTTTACACATGGGGTAAATGAACTGGACCATGTGGCAATAAAATCTTCAGCCAGTGAATTTTTGCTTGCCATACAGCTGTAAAAAAAAAAAGTAGAGCAGATCCCCTATGAGGAAATGTTGCAACATTTGGGACTTTTCAGTTTAGAGAAAAGGCAGGTACAGAGACAGCGGTGCCCAAAGCTGTTTTCTGGATTGCAGGTACATGCATGCTTTGTCCTGGAGCCACTACTTCCTCAATCTCAGGGGATTTGGCCTTTAAAGCTAAAGTAAAATGTCCAGGTTCACTGATGAAGCAAACTGCCCTGTGGGGAATTCCACTTTCCTTATTTGTGCCCATGTTCCCTGTCTGCACATCACTGAAAGAGATGGCTCCACATGCTGTCCTGGTTCACACATAATGCTGAACTGTAGTTTAATAATAACAATAACAGTTTTATTATCTATACCCTGCCAGTCTCCCCTGCCCTCTCCTCCTGCAGGACAACCAAGAGGAGGAAATCCGAAGTGATGGCTTCCATTTGCAGAAAACCATAGTGACTCATGTCCAAAGCTAGGGGAAACTGTGATGAATGTTAACTATATTTCAGAGAACAAGCCACCTTCAAAATGCAGTTGATTAACTATAAACACTAATAATGGTCCTCAGTTTGGACAAAATAAGTAATTACAGTTGACTGAAAACAGAAACAAGACCTTCCCATTTCCTTGTGGCTTTTCCAGAGGAGAGGGAGGTGCCAGGGCTCCCCCAGACTCATTCTCATAACCTTACATCGCTGTCACCACCGTTTCAGAGTTAACAAAACCCACACATGCACCTTGGAACATGTCACTCTCAAGAAGCTTCACATATATTAAGTTACATTTTTATTTTATAACATTCATAGGATGACTTTATGAACTCATTCAATGTGGCTTACAGCCTTATAAAAATACAACTTTCGACAGGAATAAAATACATAAAAAACTTCTAATAGAACCACAATGTTAAGAAAACCTGAAATAATAAATACATGTCCAGCCCAGAAATAACACAGAAATCCATCAACCAACAGAAGGCCAATGGCAAGATGGAACATCACTCATAGGTAAGTCACTGAACCCAACTGGGCATATTGAGAATATTGCACAAAACCACAATAACACTGTATGTCTAGGACTTAACAATATATGTCAGCACTATGTCACGCTGTTCATTGGACATTAAATAAAAACAACTAATAAAGCACATTTTGGGTTCACAGTAGTCTTTGGAGCAATTGCCAATGGTAAGAAATAAAGCTAACAGATCCATTTTTGCCCCTTTATCAGTAATACCCAGTGCTAAGTTATTAGAATTGAAAGTTTCTCTTCAGCAGACTGCAGGCATTTCAAAAGTAGGTCATGTGCTGGATCTAAATTAAGTTAAGGTGTCTTTATGGTGAATTCAGGAAACAGGTTCAAAAGAAACTCAGATCTCAGAGCCTCTCTGCCTTTTTGCAAATCCTGCTGCAGAGATCAGCTAAAGTCAGAGTCTCTACGGCAATGGAAGATGAAAACCACAAAGGGGGGCAGGGGGGTGTCTCCTGTGTATAAGGTATTAGCAATGGCCAGAATTAGGACATCTCCAGAAAGGCTTTCGGCAGCTTAATCAAGAGGTTAATAACTTTGGTGACACAAGTTTCCCATACCAGGAAGGCGGCAAATGAAACTTAAATATTAATGGCTTCTAGAAAATGATGGTGCTTTTTATCAGTGATTAAATCAGTAACAATTTTGATGGGTAGATTTTTCTTTTCTTTTCAAAATGTATTCTCTATTCTTTATTATAGTTTCTGTGATGCATCAAGGCGGCAAAATGACTTGAAATGGCCCTGGGTTTATTTCCTCCTGTCATTCCCATTTTCGAATACCATGTTACAATAAATATTCTAATCCCAGTTCTATATTTGTTACGCCTCTGCTTTGACAAATAATGCTTAGATAAATAGAAACTTCCAAAGCAAAGGTCAGCAACGGCACCAAAGCAAACATCTATAAACCACTGAAAATTAGTACGTAACAGCGTGTGGGGGCTCCTTTCTTTACTTTTAGCACTGCTTGGTTTACACAAATGTTTCAAAACACTGTTTTGAATCTTGCAATGTTTTTGAACAGTTTTATGTGCTAATGGGGTGTACTTTTAGGGAGTTGTTTGCTGGCTGCTCTGAGCATTTTCAAACAGAAAGGCAGGACAAAATAGCTTTGAAATAAACTGAACAAATAAAATCTGGTGACAAATGTGGAAATGTGGACTTAATTTCATCAGATATTTATAAAGGATAGGAAATGGAAGAACTGACTACTTTGCTCCACATTAGGGAGGACACTAGCTAGACAAATATATTTATTTTGGGGGAAGGGCATGGCATTCAGAGATGTGTTTTTTGCTTGGTGATTGTCTAAGAGTTTCTCCTTGTTACACTAATTTGCTGTAGAAAAAAGAAGAGGGAGAAAGAACTGCTTTATATAGGTCTGCATGAAACCTTTATAAATTGTGCACGATTGCCCCATCCCAGTGTTGCTAAAGAGAGAGCTGTCTGTTAATGCCTTCTCTCTGCTTCCTGTTCCTTAACCATTTACTTACTTTTAAGAGGACCTCTCCTCTGATCTGACGACAGCTAAGCTTACTCAGGAGTCTTTTTTTTAAAATAAATATTTATTAAGGTTTTTTTTTTATAAAAGAAATACATAGATAATAAACAACATTACTTATATCATAACAAAATTTCATAACTTGTTTGGACTTCCTCACGTCTCCTGCTCCCACTTACATCGTTAAAAAGTTTTTTTCCAAGCAAATTATCATCTTGTTTACAATCTTATATCCACTCATTTAAGTATAGTCTAGCGATTCTCCGAAAGGTTTATGCTTACTCAGGAGTCTAATGCTCCTGTCTATCTGAAGTATAGACTAGCCTAGAGCAAAGCTACCACCAAATTCTTCCATCCTAGCAACCCACTGCAAATCCATTCAGATGACTAAAGCTAATCTGGGCATTAAAATGGAATTAACACTGTGGACGTAGTTTGTGGGGAAAGTGTGTATTGTTAACTAAGGGGGATTTTATTGCTTACACCCTGGTTTCCAAAATGGCTTGGAACTCATTTGCCTATTACATCATTGCTGAAATACAAAGAGATGGGAGGAACATCTTTTTTTAATCAATCTGAATATCTTCTAGTTGGCATTCTAAAGGTTTGGTTTGCATAAGATCCTGGATGGTTCAGTTGGTTACAGCCTGGTGCTGATAATGTCAAGATTGCAAGTTTGCTTCTCCGTATGGGACAGCTGCATATTTCTGCATTGCAGGGGGTTAGACTAGATGACCCTCAGGGTCCCTTCCAACACTTCAATTCTATGATTCTATGGTTGTACCCTGATGTGTGAGCCTCCTTCGGTTCCAGCTAGAAGAGTAAACACACAGGAATTCCTCCCAGGTGAAGAAGAGTGAGATACGGTCTCCGGTCTGTTAGTGCCACCATGTGTAAGCGAAAAGGAATCCTGCTTTAAAACATTTATGTAGGTTGCCTACTCACAGCACTAAAAACCAACCCCTGCTTCTTGGGGAAAACATAGAGAGCAAGGAACTCCACTGCCTATCTGCTGGTGGTGATGACGAGAGCAACAATTTTCCCCCTCTGAAAAGCAAACAGTGTTTCACCATGGCAATCCCCTTAAACGTCCATGTGCCAAAACCAATTCTAGTTGGCATTTCTCCACTCATTTGGAAAACATCAAGAACTGGCAATTTTCCGCTGCTGCCAGCAAAACATGAAACTAGCTGCTCAGTTTTGGAAAGGAACAACTAGGCAAACATGTAATCTGTGGATTGACAGAAACAAAGGATCCCAGAAGAACCCCAGCACCACAGAAAAATACCATGGCATGGGGAAACCCAAGAGATTTCACTCATACACATATCAACACATGATTAGCACAAGAATTATGGAATGAAGAGACAACAATCCAGACTAATTTTCCCAAGAGTCATTCTAATATTGAGCAAGTTGTTCCCAACTGTGCATTAAATAATTAGTGTTATTAATCCTTTCTTGCAAGGGTTGGCATTCACTTCACTCCTGTATGTTCTTCAACTACAGTTGGCAGCTATTGGACAGGATTTACAGTGTTCGGGAACTAATGGTGCTGACTAGGGCTGATGGGAATTGTAGTTCAAACTAGGTTGGGGGAAGGATGACTTATAAAGCCACCAATATATTCTTAAGCACACCTCTACCAGTTAACCAGCTGCTACAATGTCAGTGTATAACCTGAAAATATTTATTTTTTTCTAAGCATTCTCCTATGAAAGTATTTTCAGTTGCTAGCTGGAGGTCAAGCAAGAACTAATTCCACTGGCTAATTCCAAAAGAATCTAGATATGTGGGGAGGCTAGAAATAGGAAAACTAGAGCTGCTGTTAAAATGGTTTATACTGTAACAAGAAGGTATCTGGTTTCTTGGACCAAGACGTGGATAATCTTGAATCTCTCTCCATGAGAATGTCACTAAATAAACCCGTTTTTCTCATTCTAAACAATGCATTTTGCCTGAAGGCTTCATGTCTGGAATTTATGCTTTCCTGCATGCCTATTTCTTATATCTCTCTATCTTCCCTGGAGAAAAAATGGCCAATTGTTGTCCCTACTGCAGTGGTATCACTGCAACCAGGCCCCATCCTTGGGCTGCGGAAGGCAAAGACACATGAGCACAGCTGAGCCAACGCTGGCAGTACAGATCTTGCTCACTGGGACACACCTTCAGCCTCCAGGTGTCAGCTGTTCTGTAGGATGGAAAACTTATTTGCTTGTGCTGTACTACTTGGCTGAAAAATCTGACGAAAGAAACCAGTCACCTGCAACTGAACCTTCTCCCATTCGTAGTCCTCACACCCAGCCAGCGGCAATGCCTGACATAAGGAGTTAATGGTTTCTGCAAAGCATTAGATTAATGACCTTTCACCAGCCTCTGAGAGAAATGCCACAGTTATTTTTTACCTCCTTGCCATCAATGATCCATACTGAATGAGATAATATAATTTTAAAAATTTTAATCAAAAGGGCATCTGATCTGTTAAAACCCTATTTAACAAACTGCTGGCCTTTAAGGAACTTCAGAACGAAAGGTCACATTGCCTCTCTAAGAGATGCAACCCTTGCAGGAACAGCAGTGGGGAAAGTCCATCCATATCAAGGGCTCAGTCTATTTCTTGAAAAACTGCCATGGTTTTCCAAACCGAGGGTGTGCATTTAAGATGGGAGCAGCAGATCAACACAGCTAGCACTCCAGCACAAGACAAGATCCTCCACAAAGTGGTGGACTGAACTCCAGAACAGGAGGAAAATTACTCAAGGCCACAACTGAAACACCTGAGAAAGGATAAAGATGTCTCTGTTGCCAGGAGACAGAAGCCCAAACACCATCCCCAAAAAGTATCATGCTGCAGAGCACCCTCATCTGGTTCTAGAACCAGAGCAAAATCACAGGGGAGTTTGGTGATGGTTTACAGGTCACTATATACTTATAAGCTCTTCCACATGTTTCTGTTTAACAGAAGAGAGCCAGTGTGGTGTAGTGGTTAAGAGCAGTAGACTCGTAATCTGGTGAACCGGGTTCGCATCTCCGCTCCTCCACATGCAGCTGCTGGGTGACCTTGGGCCAGTCACACTTCTCTGAAGTCTCTCAGCCCCACTCACCTCACCAAGTGTTTGTTGTTGGGGAGGAAGGGAAAGGAGAATGTTAGCCGCTTTGAGACTCCTTAGGGTAGTGGTAAAGCGGGATATCAAATCCAAAAAACCAAAAAAAACAGCAGGGGCTTGATTTGATCAGTTTACTCTCAACTAAACCAAAAGCAAGCAGCAGCTAGTCTGGATTGCGCCCCACTTTAAAGTTGAGTTTTGCACCCTGAACCTGGGTGTTCAGAAGCTGGCTGTGGGCAAAAGTGTCTTTGCACAATTTTGCTTGGTGCGCTGGGTGACCTGTTCCTAGAAAAGTCAGATCTGGCCAGGATACCTCACGACCTGCATTGCAGCTGAACTAGCTTTTGTTTAAAAGCTTCAGCTGGCACAGTATGCTGTGGCCAGACTGCTGACTGGAGCCAGTTATCAGGAACGTGTGGCTCCACTATTACAAGAGTTTCACTGGAAGTCGGCCCACATCCAGACCCAAATCGAAGTGCTGGTTAGGACTTTAAACTTCTGTTTCAGGAGTGGCAAAGCTTCCTAGCCCAGCAGACCAAGTCTTACAGGTGAAAAGGTCCTGCAAAACACCCCTATATAAAGTACAGAGCTTATTTTAGTCATCACTACTATACAGGACTCAGTAGCTTCAATATGTCATTTGTACTGGCATATAATTAATATTTATGTGAGTTTGAATAATTAATTATATGCCAATGCAAATGAAATTTAGAAGCTACTGAGTCCTGACATACATGGGTTCTGCCTTGCCAGAATGCAACCCTAGCTCTAATAGTATCTCATGTTGATGAGAGCTGACTCAATTAAGAGCTCTGATTAAGTGGTAAATAAATGTGTGTGTTTTCTTCAACAGGGAAAAATGTATAGCCCTTGGTCAGCAAGAAGACCAAACCTGTATCATCTCTCTCCTCCCCTCTGCAATTTTAATACGAGGTGTGTTTTTTTTCCAATGCAAAGAAACATTCTAGGCAACAGAACTCCAGAGAATCAGTCTACAGATTCATGAGCATTCGGTCTGGAATGTTTATTCACAAAGAAGGTGGAAGCTATAACAAGAAATGCTGTCTTCAAAGAGCAGAACTGCAAATGAAGCTAGTTTGAGTATTGAAACAGATAGGAAGCATAATTTACTTTGCCTCTTCAGTTTCTAAATAAACATGATAAAACTGCAAATGGCCACACATTTGTTTTCTAAACAGGTGTCAGGAGGAGGATGACAGTTTCAGTCCCCTGCTGACATCAAATAGGAGAAACTTTATAGCATATTACATACCGGTAAGTAGCAAAGCAGAAAAGCAGTGACAACCCTAGACAGCATCTTAAAAAGTAGAGACATTGCCAACAAAGGTATGTATAGTTCAAGCTATGGTTTTCCCAGTAGTGATGTATGGAAGTGAGAGTTGGACCATAAAGAAGGCTGATCGCCAAAGAATTGATGCTTTTGAATTCTGGTGCTGGAGGAGACTCTGGAGAGTCCCATGGACTGCAAGAAGATCAAACCTATCCATTCTGAAGGAAATCTACCCTGAGTGCTCACTGGAAGGACAGATCGTGAAGCTGAGGCTCCAGTACTTTGGCCACCTCATGAGAAGAGAAGACTCCCTGGAAAAGACCCTGATGTTGGGAAAGATGGAGGGCGCAAGGAGAAGGGGACGACAGAGGACGAGATGGTTGGACAGTGTTCTTGAAGCTACCAGCATGAGTTTGACCAAACTGTGGGAGGCAGTGGAAGACAGGAGGGCCTGGCATACTCTGGTCCAGGGGGTCACGAAGAGTCAGACACGACTAAACAACAAAACTAAACAAGTAGCAAAGCAAGTTCAGGGGACAAGTTCTACTGTGTACGGGTAGGCACACAGTATTCACTTCAGTACTATGAGGTCCTTGTGTTTTGACAGCGCCTTCTCCAGTTCAGCCCAAAAGAGGTCAGATACAGTCTTGATGTGAAGCCCTGAACAGTTTGGGACTTAGGTTCCTAAATGACTTTTTCTCTCTTTCTCATACAAGCCTATTCAGCTACTGCCAACCATCCTCAGAGGTCCTTCTCAAGCTTTCGGAGGCAAGGAGAATGGGAAGAGAGCAGCGAGTTGCCATACTAAAAGGGTTAGGTAGCAGTCACTACTTACTATGGAGGTTATTTTCTTTTCATCACTGTGGTAGGGAAGGAAAATGTTCCCAACACCCCAATAGCTATGGGCAATAAGAAAAAAACCACAGCACTTCAACTTAACATCACATGCAACTAGTTGGCCTTCAGGTAAAGGACTAACTGGGGCCTCACTTGCAATAATAATAATAATAATAATTATTATTATTATTATTATTATTATTATTATTATTATTTATACCCCGCCCATCTGGCTGGGTTTCCCCAGCCACTCTGGGCGGCTTCCGAACTGAACATTAAAAACAATACAGCATCAGACATTAAAAACTTCCCTAAACAGGGCCACCTTCAGTTGTCTTTGAAAAGTAAAATAGTTATTTATTTCCTTGAGGAAGGGCGTTCCACAGGGCAGGCGCCATCACCGAGAAGGCCCTCTGCCTGGTTCCCTGTTACCTCACTTCTTGCAGCAAGGGAACCACCAGAAGGCCCTCGGCGCTGGACCTCAGTGTCCGGGCAGAACAATGGGGGTGGAGACGCTCCTTCAGGTATACAGGACCGAGGCCGTTTAGGGCTTTAAAGGGCTTTACTACTCCCACAAATCCTAAGAATGGAAGAAGAACCTAGCTGGATCAGGTCAAAGACTCATCGAGTCCAGCATCCTGCTGTCCACAGTGGTCAGTCAACAAGATGCCTCAGGGAAGCCCAGCAGCAAAACATGAGCACAACAGCACTCCTTATCACTGCCTTGGCAGTGGGCATAAGAAGTAGCCTTATACTCCACATATTTGTCTAGTCTCCTATTAATGCTATCCAAATTGTTGGCCATCAATTCCATTGTTTAACTATGCACTGTGTGAACCCAGATACCTTTCTGTTGCTCCCACATTTAGCAAGGAGCCTAGTGGGGAAAGTGTTGGAGACCCACATTCAAATCCTGCTCAGCCATGAGGGTCACATTACATCACATTAGTCTCAGCATAACTTACTTCCAAGTGTAGTTGCGTGAATAAATTTATGCGATAACAAGTGAGTGCGCAATGCCCCAAGTAGAAGAGCAGAATAAAAACGAAATAAGGGCCTCAAAAATATACCCCTGATTCTGCTACACCCTGAGGGTGAGAGTGATATAAAATGTAGTTTTACCTGCAAGGAATCACCATTTGGGCCGAAATACATCTTTCTCCAAAGTCCAGTGGTCTTGTGAGACTTGGTAAGGGAAATAACAGCATTATCGGGGGACACATCAAGTCCAAACTCAGGGGGACTCAGTCTATTTTCTGGAGGAAACTGCAGGAGGAATGTATAAGAATCAAAGTCTTTGCTGGCAAAACTAACTCTGTAGCAATTTGTTCCTACTTCCCCCCTGAGGCTCTGGGGAACAATGCCTGGCACCTGCAAGATCAGCCTCAGAGAGTTTTCATCCTGAGTGCATTGGAAAGGGGGACACCGGGCGGCTGGGCTTGCAGGGGGCACTGGAGAGTCAAGGCAGCTAGTAGGGCTTTTGGCAGAATCCGGATCAACGGTGGGGCCCTCCGTGGGCAGCAGAGGAGAACCAGAGGTTATGTTTGCAGGATCCAGAGGGGCAGGTGCAGAAATCTGCACGGTGCTAGTGGTACTGGGGCACGCTGGTGGCGCAGAAAGCTCTCTTCTTTTGGAGGGCATAGGATCCTCATCTACATTAGAGCAGTCCAGACCCGACAGGGTTGCCACGGAATGGTCCAGGCCGTCACAGCGGGACACACGTGGAGGAGCCACGATGCCACCGGGGCACGGCGAGGGCACCACGTCGCTGGTGACATGGGTGTTTTCGTTCAGATCCATGTCGGCGCAGAGGAGCCCCTGACTTACTCCCGCAACAGGGCCGGGTAGCTCCAGGGTGCTGTCCACGCACGGATCTTCACGCGGCGCAGCAGGCAAACCCGTGCCGCCGCACGTCGGGGCGGTCGGACGCGTGTCAGCCGCCTGGCCGCTTTCCGCGGGAGCCTCCGGGCTGCTGGCACCGGGGCTCCGAGGATCGTCGGAATCGTTATGACCCGGACACGTGGAAAGGCCAGGCTCGGGAGCGGCCGGAGCGCTTTCCGCGGCGCACCCCGGCCCCGCCTCCACGTGGGCGGCAAGGGGCGTTTGCTCCGCGTTGCTCGTGGGTTGGATCGGGGCGCAGCCCGGCTGCGGTTCAGCCGAGCCTCCGGTTTCCGAAAGCGGCGGCGGCTCTTCTTCTTTTTCCTTCTCCTCCCTTCCTTCCTCCTCCTCCTCCTCCGGCCGGCCTTGCTCGCCGCATCCGGGGCTCCCCTGCTCTTGCCCGGCCGGCGGCAGCACGGGCAGCACGACCACCAGCTGCCTCTTGGCCTTGTTGAAGGTGGCCTTGCCGGCGGCCTCGTCCACGGCGTAGGGCAGCGGCAGGCGGAGGCTGTAGGCGGCGGGGCGCCGCGACTCCAGCCGCAGCTCCCGCCCGCGGACCTCCAGCTCCGCCTGGGCGGCCGAGCCCAGGCAGGGCAGCTCCACCGTCACCACCAGCTCGCGGGGCACCGGGCTGGGCGCCGAGTCGCGGCAGCAGCGGTAGTCCTGCAGGTCCACGTAGGAGCGCTGCCGGAGGCTCCAGCGCGGCGTGGTGGCCGCCGGGGCCGGCTCGGGCGTCGGCCTCGGGGGCTCGGCCGGGCGAGGCGGGTAGGCGTAGGGCGTGGGGAAGGGCGGCAGCGGCGACGAGGGGCTCTCTTCCTCCCCGGTTCCCTCCGGGGCGCCCCCGGGCAGCGGCGTCCGGAGCAGCGTGGCCTGCGGGACTCCCTTGTACTTGATGCCCCGTAGCGGCACGGCGTTGGCGCGGTCCAGGCCGGGCGAGAAGTGGCTCTCCAGCGCCTCCAGGGCCGTGTCGCTCACCAGGCGGCGGAAGCGGGCCGAGCGGGCGGCCAGGCGGAGCGCGTCCGGGTGGAAGAGCACGTCGTAGACCAGGCGCGGCGGGCCTCGAGGCTCCCCGGGCCTCCGCCGGCTGCCCAGCTCCTCCCGGGCCGGCGCCAGGCAGTGCGGCAGCGTCCAGCGGCTGCCCCCGGGCTCCGGCCGCGCCTCGGGCCTGGCCACCAGCGCGTTGCCGCAGACGTTGACGTAGCAGCGGCGGGAGCCGGCCTGGCTGGTCCGCAGCACCCAGCCGGGCTGCGGGTGCAGGAAGCGCGCCTCGACGCCCCGCTGCCGCTCCAGCGCCGACACCTCCGCCTCGTACACGGCCCGCTGCGCCGGGTCGCTCAGCTCGGCCGCGTAGTCGGCGAACAGCTTGCGGAAGCCCTCGTCCTGGAAGGCCTTGCTCAGCCGCTCCACCTCGTCCCCCGTCAGGTCCAGGCCTTCCAGGCTCGAGCGGACCGCCGCCATGCCGGCCCTCGGAAAGCCACCGGGGAAGGAGGAGGACGGTTGCTATGGAAGCCACCCTAACAAGATGGCGGTGAGGCCCGTCGCTATGGAGACGGGGGCCGGCAAAATGGCCGAGGCCGCCGTCGCTATAGAAACGATGGCGGCGGCGAGGCCCGTCGCCGTGGAGACGGAGGCCGGCAAAATGGCGGCGGGGGATGGCAGAGGCCATCGTTGCTATAGTAACGACCCCGGCAAAATGGCGGAGGCCGCCGTTGCTATAGGAACGACCCCGGCAAAATGGCGGCGGCGGCGGCAAGCAAAATGGCGGCCTCCGCTCGGGCGCGATGGCGGAGGCCGCAGTCGCTGTAGAAGCGTTCCTAACGTAAGTGCCAGGTATTTTCGCACCGCCCAATGAGATATTTGGGGGTGACGCGCACCCCGCAAGTGTCTCTTGTGCCTGTTCAAGCGGCCCGGAGGTTCCTGCCGCTTCGTCCTGGAAGGGTTAACAGCGGTAACGGAGCTGCCGTTCCTAGAGCGGAAGGGAAGTGTGACAGAGAGGAGCTTCCGTTTTCCGTCTCGCTGTCCTTCCTGGCGGAGGCACTGGAGGCAGGGAACTGGGGAGGAGCTGCCAGATCGTAGGAGCCAAGTCCTAAGGGCCAGTGTCCCCTCCTGTCTCCCCAATAAAATATTTGAGGGGGCCGTCCCCCAAGTTGATGGTTGTTGCCTTTCAGATGGGGTGTGCCAGGTCAAGAGGCAGACTTCCCACCCTGAGCAGCTAAAAGGCAATGGACAAAAGTTTTCTCTTGCATTTAATAATAATAATAATTTATTTATTTATATCCCGCCCTCCCCAGCCGAAGCCGGGCTCAGAGCGGCTAACAACAGTAAAATAATACATTTTAAAATCAGTTCGTTATAAAATCAGCTCAAATCAAATTAATGGCAACCTCTGGCCTGATTCTGCAGGGTCCTCTGTTCAAATAAACCAGAATGAACACTCAAGTTTCCCCAGCAGCTTAATAAAAAACGCAGAAGCCCTTCAGAAACTGCTAAAACTAATGGTACGGTTCTGTCTTCAGTTGAAAACCATTTCTGAAACAGCAGTGTTTGGCTTTTTCTTTAAAAAGAAACCTAACCATAGCGAATCCTTAAGCATAAATCTGCTGGGAGAAAGAATGCTGCTTAGCTGGCAGTCAAAACCTTGTCGCTTCCTTTCCTCCTGCAGCGCCCAGAATGACATAGTCCACAATGTACTTTGGAAACTCTGGCCATGTGCAGAGGGAAGGGTGGGCATCGTTTGCTGAGAGGCGTAGTGGGGAGGTTTGGGCTCCATGGTACTGAGGTTGCTGCAGTGCAGGATTACCCAATAAGCAAAGGTAAAGGATCCCTGGACGGTTAAGTCCAGTCAAAGGCGACTATGGGGTTACAGAGCGGCTAACATCATACAAATAACACAGTATACATAAAAACAGTATACATAAAAATCCCTGCGGGATTTGACATCTTTCCTCAGGGCCTGCAAGACGGAGCTGTTCTGCCAGGCATCAATTAAAAAATTGATGCCTGGCAGAACAGCTCCGTCTTGCAGGCCCTGAGGAAAGATGTCAAATCCCGCAGGGCCCTAGTCTCTTGTGAGAGAGCGTTCCATCAGACCGGGGCCAGAGCCAAAAAGGCCCTGGCTCTGGTTGAGGCCAGTCTTAATTTCTCTGGGGCCCAATCTTCAGAGTGTTGTTTGCAGACTGTAAGGTCCTCCGTGGGACATACCAGGAGAGGCAGTCCTGTAGGTACGAGGGTCCTAGGCCATATAGGGCTTTGAAGGGTAAAACCAGCACCTTAAACCTAATCCTGTACTCCACTGGGAGCCAGTGCAGCTGGTATAGCACTGGGTGAATGTGATCCCGCGGCGAGGCCCTTCTCCAGAGGAAAATGCTT
This sequence comes from Podarcis gaigeae, assembly GCF_964106915.1. Taxonomy (NCBI): domain Eukaryota; kingdom Metazoa; phylum Chordata; class Lepidosauria; order Squamata; family Lacertidae; genus Podarcis; species Podarcis gaigeae. Next base: position 3,245,375 of record NC_139678.1, read on the forward strand.
GCAAGGAAGTTTCAAATGCAACCACCGTTATTCCCCCATCTCTTACAAAGCTCATGTATTAAGGGCCGCCTTCCTGGTCATTAGCATTTTAAAGTCATTCAGACTTCCACTGTGAACAAAAGTACTTCCCACAAGGTTGCTTCACGGAGAACGACAGAGGGCATGACTTGCTAAAGCACGTGTAAGGTATTAATGGAAAGTCAAATGGGTTTGAACTTTCAGCAGTACGCAGTTTAATTCAGAAGTGTAGCAGCAAGAGCTAAACCAATTATTTTAATTTTACTGCCACTATCCTTTGAGACTAATGAAATTGCCTTGTAAGATGAAAAGAGCAACAGCTGGGCATGAACTTCAGGGCTACAGACTTCCTTACCTGGTCACAATGGCATGTTGCTCGTGCTTGGTTTTTAGTATAAAGACACTATTTTAGTAAAAAGACATTTAAGCATTTGGAGTAATAAATGCAGAGAGTAGGATTGGTAGCTGCCATCAACGCTGGTTCCATAAAGAAACAAGATGGCAAAAAATGGTAGGATATGTAAAATGAACCATGGAAAGAGAAGAAGGGAAGTAACTGGACATTATAAACTTAGTTGTTTTAACTGCGTGTCTTTGTTGGTTTTTAGCTCTTATCTGTTTTAATTATTAGTTTTTATCCACCCATTATCTGTGTTTAATCTTGTATTTTATTCGGATGTTTTATGCCTGTTTCCTTGTCCTCTTTTGCGCTAACAATTATCAGTCAAAAATCCCAACTGCTATTTTATGTATATGCTTTTCTTAATCCTGGCCTATGACCGTAATAAAGTTCATTCAAACTTTGTAAAATGTTTATTTTAAATTGTAAAACAGAAAATATAAATTCTTTGAATACAGCACTCCAGAAAGATTTGATGAGGTCACACCACCACAACATATGGAAATGTGTTCCTATGGCTTGTTCACAATTATATATATAATGGTGAACCAGCCATAGGAACACATTTCCATATGTTGTGGTGGTGTGACCTCATCAAATCTTTCTGGAGTGCTGTATTCAAAGAAATAAACTTGATGTACAAAACAACTGTACTTGTGCACTAACACTACTTGGGCTTCGGGTGCCACCTGCTCAAGATTACCCCAATGATGACATCTTAGCTTTTCTATTGACCTCTGTTGGAAAACTGGTGTTGGGCTGAACACTGATTCTTGGTATACCATAGTATGGTCAGTAGCATTGGCTGAGAAACTAACACGTCAGGTCAGAGCAGCAAAAGGCAAACACAATCCCTGCTCCTTTTATAACATATAGCAAATGTTTAGTGAATACATAAATTGTTTAGACTGTGGCAGGAATCCACCCAACACTCATGGGAAAATGTGGTGTGATCTCTTAGAAGATTCAAATGAAACTATCACACAGCATGACAAAAGTCTGTAATTCTATCAGGACAACTCTGTTGTTTACTGTTGTAGCAATTGTTTTCTCAAAATGTATCTTCTGTACCATGAAAAATAAATAAAATCATCCAAAAAAAGGTGAACAAGCCCACACATTTCAGTGAACTCTTCACAGTTGTTGTTTTTTTAAGCGTTTATTAATTTTCCAATAAGAACATCTAATTAACATATCAAATCAATTCCAATAAAAAACTAAAATAAAAAAAGTCCAATTGTCTTCCAAATTGTGATAATTTTGGTTTTGGCTTCCCACGGTCTGAATTACGAAGCGCTTTCAACATCATAGTCCTGCCTCTCATCATCGATGTTTTTTCATAATTCCATATCCGATCTTTTCCTCCACGTTTTGACTCTAGTTCTGCGATCCTCATTCATGTCAGAAAACAGATACTTTTTTTTCTATGGAGTGCAGAGCTGTCCGTATATTGTACTTTTTCAGCTGTTTTTGTTTTTTCATCGCACCGCTTCTTTAATTGCATCCAATTCCAGAGTTCTGTCCAGCTGTTTGAGAGTTGTTATTTTGGCAGCTCCCAGATCGTTAATCTTTCCCGTCCAGGTGTTATCAAAGAAACAGAGAGAAACCTCCTTCTGAAATTCCTTGCTGATTTATTCTTGAGCAGACTGTTTGCAATGTAGCCATATATCAGACAGTTAACAATTAGCCTTTGGAATCCACCCAATCCCCCCTCCGGGCCCTAGAGGGGGGCTGCCAGACATCCCTTTAGCCCTCTCTCTCGCTCATAATAAAAAACTTCCTTTTTGCAAACAGTTGTATATATAATATTGTTTCCAGTCTTTATGACCAACCATCAGTTAGCTCCTGTTTCTCTTAATCAGGGAAGTATTTCAGATATTCCATAAGTGCATGGTGGGTAGAAGCCATTTTGTTTTTGTTTTCGTCTTTATCAAGCATTTCAAATCTTAGAAGAAAAGCAGCTGCGAATAGGTCCCAATTATATATGAAAGTCCATCTGTACTCACTTTTTGAAGAACAATTTAGGTTCTTAATCAGACTTGGCATGCAATACGGATTGTTAATGTTAAAGGAAGTAGAAAGAAACATACCAAGCCCCTCCAAATTCCAAATGTCATGATGAGGATCTCTTTGAAGTTCGATCTTTTGCACCAGAGACTGTACATACCACAGGTTTTTCCCCCAGCTTCATCAGTTCAGAGCGTGTCTGTTTGTTTTTCAAATCTTTATATTTTCCCAAACAGATGCGTCCGGCTATGGGGTGGCGTTGCAGGAGTGTCAGTCTGTTCCTTGCCGTCTGCCACATTGGCAATCTGGGGCAAACTGCGGGTCATCGAGACAGTCCTCCCCTGCCCCGGGGAGGCTGCCAGGGCTAATTACCCCCATATCAGCCCTGAATTATCGGAACGGCTGAGTTCCGATCGTGTGGGATCTGCCATTTTCCACTGCCGGGAACAGGAAGCCCCACTTAGTTATTTTTTAAAAGGGCACACACTTAAGCTTTAAAAAGTATAGAGTCCCATCCATCAGTTCACACAACCAGAGTAATATTCCCCACCTTATGCTAGAACAACATACCTTTTGATATGCTACATGAACCAGTAGATTAGCTGCATAGGTCCTAGAAACTTGATGGAACATCTTGTTTCTTATGCTATCAGTCTTGGCTATCTTGTTTCGATGAGGCTGTGTGAATTCAGAAGTTATAATCCCATTATCAGTCACTGTGTATTCTGAAAACTAGTCTGAAGTGCTGGTGGTGGTGTGTATTCTCAGGACTGGGATGTGGGCTGAAGATACATACAGTAGCAACTTCGCAGAAGTGACTGATGTCTGGATGGTAGAATGCCTCAAGGATACGTATGCTGTGTCTGGTATAATGGAAGACTGGCCGGCAGGATAAAAAGGTAAAGGTAAAGGTACCCCTGCCCGTACGGGCCAGTCTTGCCAGACTCTAGGGTTGTGCGCTCATCTCACTTAAGAGGCCGGGAGCCAGCGCTGTCCGCAGATACTTCCGGGTCACGTGGCCAGCGTGACGAAGCTGATCTGGCGAACCGGCACCAGAGCAGCACACGGAAACGCCGTTTACCTTCCCGCTATAAAGCGGTACCTATTTATCTACTTGCACTTAGGGGTGCTTTCAAACTGCTAGGTGGGCAGGAGCTGGGACCGAAGACGGGAGCTGACCCCGCCGCGGGGATTCGAACCGCCGCCATGCGATCGGCAAGTCCTAGGCACTGAGGTTTTACCCACAGCGCCACCCGCGTCCCACGGCAGGCAGGATATTAATGCAATAAACCAACAGGGTTTGGTGTGGGGCTTTTGGCCGCTGTAGGGAGAACTGTAATTGTTCCACATTATAGAAGAGCTTTTAGCAGAATAAGCATAGGAGAGTTAGTCTTGGCAACTGCCTAATAAATGGGAGCTCAGCACATCCATCCACGGCAAAGTTCCAAAACCTGCTGTCAGAGCTGCCCGAGGTCCCAGCTCACAAAGGACCAACGCCAGTTCGTTGTTATATACAAAATTCTTTATTGAAGTTCAGTTTCGATTTCAAAGCCGCGGCGCGCAGCTCTACGTCTCAAACTCTAGACTGCTGAAGCTCCGTCTGAATCTCCTCCCCCCAGACATCAGTTTAAGACTCTAGCCTTGCTCCACCTCTTCCTTTGCTCTTTCCTCCTCTGGGTCTGCCTGTCCGCTGGGGTCTTGCCCTTTCTAGACTCTTCTGACGCTGAGTCCCCTGAGTCTTCCCCCCGCCTCCGGCGGGCTTTAGGACCTGGTTCCCAATCCGGGTTTTCTGCTGTCCCGCACGCCTGTACATTCGAACTTGGCGCGCGCGCCCAGCCGGCAACCTTTCTCCTGACCGTTACACTGCTCCTGTCACTGCTTCCCCCTTCGGGGAGGCTAGCTGGACCTGACTTCCTCTCCGTTCCCTCACTCTCCGATGGAGGCGTGGTCAGCCCTGACTCATCTTCTCTCCCTGCTGGAGGAGACGCTGGCCCTGATACATGGGACTCTTCCCCCCCCCTATGCTCTGGTGGGGGAACTGGTCCTGATCTCCCGCTGCTGCTTTGGGATTCCCCGCTGGCCTCTTGCTTCTGGTGCATCCCCCCTGGGACCCCCCTTGCCCTGGCCCTCGGCGCCCCCCTCTGGGAATCTTCTGATTCGCTGGAGAAGCTCATGGAATCTCTCGTGCCACTGTCATACTCCCCTACGCTGCCCTCAGATTCTTCCCCTTCGCTCTCCATTTCCTCTCTCCCCTGTGCCTCTGCTCCTGAGCCCCTGACACCTGCTATGCTAAATATTTCAGCCAGTTTGTGGTTAGGTAGGACCATGATATGACGCCAGTCCCCTTCAGTTGTTAAGAGACCCCAGTTTTGGATAATGTAAAATGAGCATTTGTCTGCTTAGAACTGATGTTTCACGTATTGGAAGGTTCTCAAGCCCCTTTGGAGAGGTTCCCCCATCTCCCCAAATTCAGAAAAGTCACCCACAAATAGTTGAACTGTTATGGCAGCAGAAGGCAAAAGGGCACACATTTTTCAAGTCAGGATCCAGCCACAATTTTTTTTGTTTCTGAATAAAAATCACTTAGAGAAAAAGTTGTTGGGCCATTGCGCCATCGCTGTTTCAAGTAGAGCTGTAAGACTTACTCAAGTATGCCACAAGCCTATTCCATCCATTGTTTGAAAGTTTATTTACAAGATGTTCAATATCTGTAACAGCAGCATATAACAAAATTCATGATTCCAGAAGTGGTGCTTCCATGGTATTAAGGTCAGAATACTTGATCTACTGCTATTTCCTGAGATTCAAATATCTTGAAGTTTGCTGGGGGGGAAGGGGAAAAAATCAAGTTACCAAAACTACATTGGTGCTTCTTGAAACTTAACTTCTTATCTTCTTTCTTCGGCCTTAATGCTTGCTTTTTAAAAGTTTGTAAAATAAGCACTAGCAACTTCAAAGGAGTTTGTTCCTATGGTTACATAGAATTAAACCCTCACATTTGATTAAAGTTACGTGAATATTCTAGATCCAAGATTAGTGCACTTGATGGGGACACAAAGAGCCCACTTCACACAGATTTGTAATGCTTTGTCCCAGCCCCTGAGGATTAAGTTCTGTTTAATACAACAAAAAAAGGAGCCCTTTACACTTCACACGGAAGGCTACCGAGATTGCCTCTGATCGCTGAGTCTTAATGCTTCCATATTTAATTCCCTTAAAACTCAGCTTGGCTGTCTTCCAGATGGCTGGGGTCGCTGAAAGTTTACTAGCTTAGTTATAAAGGAAAGGTTTTAAAAGCCATAGTTTGGTCTGAAAATCACAAATGTACCTAAGAGAATTACTGCCAGTTACGCAGAATAAGATTTCAGGGTTGTGTTACAAATATGCGGGAGGGTGGGGGGGAATACAAATTTTGTAATTCCCACTCTTAACTAAGTGCACTAGCTAGGGTGTCACTGGTGCCTTTCAGCATTATCCTTGTGGTAAGGATACAAAAAAAATGCATACAGTCTTTTATATTCTAATATATCTTGTATCTACATTTTATATAGGCTATATTTTATATTCATCATTTATAGCCTACATTCTGTGAATAAAAACATGTGAATGAAAACCCCTCTTACTAAAAATGCTCAACCCAATACATCACTGAGAATTCTACACAGATGTACAGTGGTGCCCCGCAAGACGAATGCCTCACAAAACGAAAAACGAGCAAGACGAAAGGGTTTTTCGGTTTTTGCGTCGCTTCGCTGGACGAATTTCCCTATGGGCTTGCTTCGCAAGAAGACGCAAGTCTTGCGAGTTCTTGCGATTTTTTTTTCCTTTTTCTTAAAGCGCTAAGCCATTAATAGCCGCTAAGCCGCTAATAGCCGTGCTTCGCAAGACGAAAAAACCACAAGACGAAGAGACTCACGGAACGGATTAATTTCGTCTTGCGAGGCACCACTGTATTCACAAGGCAGACTGGTCCAAATTCATGTTGTTACCCAAGGGCAAGAGTTCCAAAACAGAAACGGAGATTTGTTCGTTTCTATTTAACAAGACTGTATTTACCACTTACTAGAACAACAAAAAAAAGCCCCCAAAGCAGTTTAACAAAACAGTTAAAATACCAAAAACACCAACAGAAAACAAGTATTAAAAGCAAGTGACATGAAAGTTTAAAACAAACTTAAAACTGGTGAACAGTTAATGTACTCCTGTTAAACTGAAATGCTAGAATTATATGCCTAGGCAGGGCTTGCCGAAACAAAGTTCTTAGCAGGCATGGAGAACAATTCACTGAAGGCACCTGCAAAATATTAATGGGCAGGAAGTTCTCAAGAATGGGTGGTGCAACTGTGTCCAGTTCTGGGCACCACAGTTCAAGAAGGACACTGACAAACTAGAACGTGTCCAGAGGAGGGCAACCAAAATGGTCAAAGGCCTGGAAACGATGCCTTATGAGGAACAGCTAAGGGAGCTGGGCATGTTTAGCCTGGAGAAGAGGAGGTTAAGGGGTGATATGATAGCCATGTTCAAATATATAAAAGGATGTCACATAGAGGAGGGAGAAGGGTTGTTTTCTGCTGCTCCAGAGAAGCGGACACGGAGCAATGGTTCCAAACTACAAGAAAGAAGATTCCACCTAAACATTAGGAAGAACTTCCTGACAGTAAGAGCTGTTTGACAGTGGAATTTGCTGCCAAGGAGTGTGGTGGAGTCTCCTTCTTTGGAGGTCTTTAAGCAGAGGCTTGACAACCATATGTCAGGAGTGCTCTGATGGTGTTTCCTGCTTGGCAGGGGGTTGGACTCGATGGCCCTTGTGGTCTCTTCCAACTCTATGATTCTATGATTCTATGAACCCTAAAGGACCCGTTGCCTACAAAAGCAGGGCAAGCATGGCATGGCAAAAGCACAAGTCCTGCAGAGCAAAATAGCAGAGAGGGCAGATTCTTGGGTCATTTCCTTTTGGTATATAGAGGGTAGACGAGCTTCATAATTCCCTCCCTGGAAAGGTTTATCTGAATCTCAACCTTCCTTTGAATAGTATTAAAAACCCTTATATTCAGACACCTTGTTAGCCACTATGGTGCTATGGGGCTGAAATTCTTGGGTATGGATTTTTCCTTGCGAGTACAGTAACCCCGCAACTCATGCAGGGGTTACATTCTGTGGAATGCACCAAAAGCCAAAATCTCATATAGTTAAGGCACACTAGGTTCAATGGGGAGGGGGGGATTGCCAAAGCCTTCTTACCCAAACGTCCGTCCACTTTTTAATTTCTTACGTTTTTTTTGCCAAGCACATAAAGCTGAATACGCACAAATTAAATGTGCCAAGTTGCGGGCTTACTGTAGTCATGCTTTACATATTGAACAGTTTGTTTTTATCCCAGTCAAACACCAAACTCTTTGTTCCACCAAACAAAGAGTTTACAACAGCAGCGGTGAAATCTGTATTGCAAAAGCAGGGGGACAAAACATCTCTCACACTTACTATTTGATATGAAAAATCAAGACCTTACCTATCCTCCACTGTTTTGTTAGATGGGTAGAATACTTTGAATGAAAAGCCACTTCTTGGGAAAGATCCCTGGAATGAGGGGGTAAGAAAGGATTTTAGTTTTTAAAGCTTGTCATTTGGATTTCTTAAGAACTTCTGAAGGGCTATAGCTCAGCGGTACATCATCTACTGTGCATGCAGAAGGTTCAGTCTTCTGCATCTCTATAAAAGCTTGGGAAGATCCCATCTGAGACCTAGAGAGTCACTGATGGTCATAGACAACACAGACCAAATTTGACTCAATGTAAAACCAGCTTCCTGTGTTCTTGTTGCCACGGCAATAGAACCTTGATAAAATAGATTTAATGAGCAGGAAATGCCCCATGGCTGGGCTATCGCCTCACCTTGTGCCTTTTGTTTTGAAACGCCAATTGCGTACCTGCCTGGATCTTTCTAAAAGGACCTACCGTATTTTTCGCTCTATAAGACACACCAGACCATAAGACGCACCTAGTTTTTGGAGGAGGAAAACAAGAAAAAAAATATTCTGAATCCCAGAAGCCAGAACAGCAAGAGGGATCGCTGTGCAGTGAAAGCAGCGATCCCTCTTGCTGTTCTGGCTTCCGAGATAGCTGCGCAGCCTGCATTCGCTCCATAAGACGCACACACATTTCCCCTTACTTTTTAGGAGGGAAAAAGTGAGTCTTATAGAGCAAAAAATACGGTAATTTAGATTCTGGAAAGGCTAAATCAGTAGCTTTCCCTATAACACAAGGCATCTCCAATTTGTTCAGCTTTACGGGGACACCTCTAAGAGGCTGGTCCATGCCACTCTTTTCAAAGACACATTGTTCTAGCACCAGACTAAAGTAGAATCTGAAACTCCAAATTAACAAAACAGTGCGCTGCTTGCAGAAGTACTATTCACCACCACCTGGCAGCATTTAATTTAAGAATAATGGAAGGAAGGAATGAAACTCAGGTACAATAACTTTCAGTTAACTTGCCATTTTTTTGTTTTGGAAAAAACAAATGTTTGTATTATATATCCATCAGAATGAGTGGTGCTAAGTAGGAACAGTCCCAACTAGGAGTGTGTACTAACAATACATTAAACACTTTTTTAAAAAAAAAACTAGAGACTGTTTTTCATCATGCTTACAGAAGGAAGGAAAGGGTGGATAGAGAGATAGGATCTTACGGGATTTATGCAGAGGCAATCGGTGTTGGTCACGGTGAAAGGGTCATATTTGTCAGCAAAGACAATGAGATCCGGCAGAGGGTAGGTTCTCAATGTATAGTCATAAGCCCAGTAGACAGGACTAACATTAAGGGGCAGTGGAGTCAGATGCCCTTGTGATAAAATAGTCTTTACAAACTGCAAGGCAAAGAACAAAGACACACAAATTACTTTGTTTTCCATTTGAAAGCAAAAACCTGTCTTCCAAACTCCTATATAAATCACAAAACCATCTTCCTTTCCTGATGATTAGCACATGTTAAAAATAGCACTATATATGCTTCGAGTTCTAAATCTGGTAAACTAAGTCAGAATTGAGACTCATTCAAACCTCTGCAGTCTTGCAGGGTTGTGCGGTGACTTGGGGAACACTAAGGTAAAGGGACCCCTGACCATTAGGTCCAGTCGTGGCCGACTCTGGGGTTGCGGCGCTCATCTCGCTTTACTGGCCAAGGGAGCCGGCGTACAGCTTCTGGGTCATGTGGCCAGCAGGACTAAGCCGCTTCTGGCGAACCAGAGCAGCGCATGGAAACGCCGTTTACCTTCCTGCCGGAGTGGTACCTATTTATCTACTTGTACTTTGACGTGCTTTTGAACTGCTAGGTTGGCAGGAGCTGGGACCGAGCAACAGGAGCTCACCCCGTCGCTGGGATTCGAACTGCCGACCTTCTGATCGGCAAACCCTAGGCTCAGTGGTTTAGAGTAGTGTTTCCCAACCTTGGGCCTCCAGCTGTTTTTGGACTACAACTCCCATCATCCCTAGCTAGCAAGACCAGTGGTCAGGGATGATGGGAATTGTAGTTCAAAAACAGCTGGAGGCCCAAGGTTGAGAAACACTGGTTTAGACCACAGTGCCACCCGCATCCCTGGGGAACACTACTGTGGCCCAATGAAATTCCCATGCTACCAACAGCATCTGAAGTGATCTCTGAGGACCATGCTTTGGGGAAGCTATACTTTTCTAGAGCAGAGCAGCTGCAAGGCCTCTTGTATGGAAGATGAACCATTTGGAATCCAATTTAGTCATCAGAATCCACCCATACATTCCATTAACTATATTAAAAAGTTTCTACAGTATATGCAGAAGAAAGAAGATGTAATTTCAGCTCCTCTCTCTCTTTTCAATGACGACTACTTCTCCCTCGGTAGAACACTTGTATACGTGTACCATATTATTTGCACAGAAATGCACTGTACAGAAAAGAACTTTGTGTGTGTGAAGATTAAAATAAGGCGGCCACTTTAAACATACTGCATTCGTCAGGACACCCAAAGTTCCCCTTCTGCTCCTGCCCTGGCAGATTTGGGAGGGCATGCAGGAGGCAGTAGAGAAGGGAAAGTCTCATTGCAGAGTGTTGAATATCACCCAGAGTACAAGTGGGAGTCCACTCCGCTGGTAATCAGACACAAACGGCCTCAGTTCAGTATACCTGAAGGAGCGTCTCCACCCCCATCGTTCTGCACGGACGCTGAGGTCCAGCGCCGAGGGCCTTCTGGCGGTTCCCTCCCTGCGAGAAGCAAAGCTACAGGGAACCAGGCAGAGGGCCTTCTCAGTGGTGGCACCCGCCCTGTGGAACGCCCTCCCATCAGATGTCAAAGAGAAGAACAACTACCAGACTTTTAGAAGACAGATGGCAGCCCTGTTCAGGGAAGTTTTTAATGTGTGACATTTTAATGTATTTTTAATCTTTGTTGGAAGCCGCCCAGAGTGGCTGGGGATGTATGTATTATATGTATACATATTGTATGCATGTATGTATGTAGAAATAAATAAAATTATTATTATTATTATTATTATTATTATTATTGGATGGTTTGCTGGGTGAGATCCAAATGCGGCAGTCCACTTGCACAGCCCACTTGTTTAAAATGGCCCTGCAATCCTTGGATGAAAGGTAGTATAGGAGTTGAATAAAAAATAAAAGCAATGAAGAAATCTGCTTGCATATACTGTAAGGAGTTCTGTTTTCTCTTCTTCCCTCTCCAGCCCTCCCCATATCCTCCAAATCTGCTTCCTCCCCACCCTTCAGAGCAGGTGGAGGCAGGGGAGATGCAGAGGTAAGGAATGGAATGAGAAGCAGGTGCCTGATCATATCACACTGGATCTCTTCCTCAATTTCTTACTCTATTACTAAAAATAACCATCCTAGAATAATAGTAACGACCTAACCAGCAGAAGCTTATCCCCAAATGTTTCATGCTTTTTTTTGCCTTACGTGATTAGAAATATCCAAGTTGCTGTTAGGAAAACGGACACAGTTCCGGCACATCTTATTTACCAGGTCTTCTCTAAAGATTATTATTTCCTGAGTGCAATACTGGACTCTGGAAGGAAGAAGCGCAATTTTATTTTTTCAGGGTGATTAAACAGGCATCCAGGAGAGACCATCAGCAAGGCAGAAACACACAGAGACTTCTCCCCGGATACCCAGAGTATTAACCCTACACAAATATGTAGTATTATGTGTACTATTAATCTGACACATATTAAAGCTCTCAATTTAAAAGATCTCTTTTAAATTGGGACATTTACCTGCAAGGGTTTGTAGTGAAGACTGAAAATGGCACCTGCTGTTTGAACTCTTCAGTAATGTTTTCAGGAAGTGGCGGCCTGAAATAAATTTGTGTGGTATGTATTAGAAATAAATGTGCGTATTCTCAAAGATGGATGTTTGAATGAATCACCTTAATTGTCAAGTCACAAGCATACCTTGGCAAAATTGAGCCTGGGCCAGGGTCTTCAGAGCCAGGAACAAAGACAAATCGACTGCTATAAATAGTTGAATACATACACTACATTTAACATAACTGACAGGTAAAAATCAAAGCACCAGTAAAGTAAATGGCAACATTACTTAAATACAACCAGAGTTTTAGAAGTGGATGGCAGGCCACATAAACCTCCAGTTATGACAGGTGAATGAACAAAAGTGCACTCCCCCATTGTACGATACGATACGATAGTCTTTAGTGTCACTGTCCCATACAGAACAACGAAATTGAAAATCTACATCAGACATTCAAAAACCAACAAGCCTGCTATCCCAGCCTGGTTAGCCCCCTAAAAACTCTGATACCCCATAATTAAATACAATATACTCCCATAGAGACTACCTTACACTGTGTTTACAACCAAAATCGCATTTGGATAAAAACTGTTTCTCAGGCAGCTGGTCCTAGTCTTTATAACCCTGTACCTTCTTCCAGAAGGCAGAAGCTGAAAGAGATCATTTCTGGGGTGCGCACTATCCTGCGCTATCTCTGCAGCTTTCTTACGGCACCTGGAAGCGTAGATTTGATCCAAGGTGGGAGGAGTGCACCCAATTATTCTCTCCGCAGTCTTTACAACCCTGGACAGCATTGTTTTTCCCCTGACCGTGCAGCTCCCAAACCACACACAGAGACCATAAGTCTTCCAAGACAGACGGGATGCCAGCAACAACAAAATGTTTAAATGTGGCTGAACAAAGGAGAATGAACTTTTTAGTAGCTGTTATCAACATTCTGGAGGGATGCGGGTGGCGCTGTGGGTTAAACCACGGAGCCTAGGACTTGCCGATCAGAAGGTTGGCGGTTCAAATCGCCACGACGGGGTGAGCTCCCGTTGCTCGGTCCCTGCTCCTGCCCACCTAGCAGTTCGAAAGCATGTCAAAGTGCAAGTAGATAAATAGATACCACTCTGGCGGGAAGGTAAACGGTGTTTCCGGGCGCTGCTCTGGTTCGCCAGAAGCGGCTTAGTCATGCTGGCCACATGACCCAGAAGCTGTACGCCGGCTCCCTCGGCCAATAAAGCGAGATGAGTGCCACAACCCTAGTCGTCTGCGACTGGACCTAATAGTCAGGGGTCCCTTTACCTTTTATCAACATTCTTTATACAATACTTGGTGTGAATGGACTCAATTTTTCTTTCTTTCTTTAAGGTAAAGGTACCCCTGCCCGTACGGGCCAGTCTTGACAGACTCTGGGGTTGTGCGCCCATTTCACTCAAGAGGCCAGGGGCCAGCGCTGTCCGGAGACACTTCCGGGTCACGTGGCCAGCGTGACATCGCTGCTCTGGCGAGCCAGAGCTGCACACGGAAACGCCGTTTACCTTCCCGCTAGAAAGCGGTCCCTATTTATCTACTTGCACCCGAGGGTGCTTTCGAACTGCTAGGTTGGCAGGCGCTGGGACCGAGCAACGGGAGCGCACCCCGCTGCGGGGATTCGAACTGCCGACCTTTCGATCGGCAAGCCCTAGGCGCTGAGGCTTTTACCCACAGCGCCACCCACGTCCCCCTTTCTTTAAGTGGGACTAAATTCTGCAGGGTGGAATGTTTTCTCTAACTGACAAATCTGAAGCACATATTCAGTAAGATTTTTCACCAAGCAAAACAAAACACAGCACATACCTCTTATGGATACTGGGGTATTCACAGATGATATTTGCAAGGGCTTTCAGTGAACCTAGAGGTACAACCGTAAAAGCTTTCCTATGAAACTGCATAGTTATTCCTATATTTTCCTCATCTTATCCACAGGTAATTAATATGCATCTTACATCGACAGTTGAACAACAGTTACGCAGAACATCTATTATTTCCCCCCACCTTAAGTAACTAAACCAGTTGGTTATATTGTAAATGGCTTTGTGGAAGCTGTTTCTCACAATGCAAAGATCACTAAGGCAGTATTTTTGTTACTGAACCTAAGCAAGTTTAAACTGAGATATCAATTTTAACCTATATTTTAATCAACTGTTTGTTTGTTTTAAAAATGTTTTTACTGTATTTTATATTTGGTGTCAGCCTCCCTGAGCCCAGTCTTGGCCGGGGAAGGCAGGGTATAAATAAATAAATTATTATTATTATTATTAAAATTAGCCTTAGCCCTCCCATTCACAACAAATTCCCACCATGGATCTCTCTACAGAACTGTCTCTCAAATGTTTAAATAACACACAAACAGAAAAAAACCACAAGCTATTCACAATATGCAATACAGCAGCTGACTCCAAAGTACCTTTTAGCGACTGAATTTGGTTTTTTCCATATGGGGCAGAGGAAAAGTTCCCACAGAAGAAGAAGCAAGTTGGAGGCATGGAGGAATAACCTGGTTAAAGGAACAAGGAACATCACTGACTTTTGATTTGGTAGCACGTATCTTTTTTGTTTTTACATATTGCTTCACATTTCAACCGAAACCTTTAAGCGGTTGACAAATATGGGTCAAGAGAGCTACCTGAAAACATAATACGCAGCTTCTCCAAAACTTCTGCTTGGTCCAGCCAAACGTCCGAAAGGAACACAAACATGGCGTCCTCATTTTCTTCTTCCAGCTGTTTCAATTTCGCAGAAGATTTCACAGAGGTCGAGGAAGGCCCTCCAAAGAAGTTTGTGTTTCCATAATACGCCCTACAGCGTGAACAGCAAACACCAGAAGGCTCCATATAATAATAATAATAATAATAATAATAATAATAATAATAATAATAATTTTTTATTTATACCCCGCCCTTCCCGGTTCAGAAAACCAGGCTCAGGGCGGCAAACAACAAATTTAAAACACTTAATTAATGCAACAAAAAACAGCATAAAATACAGTATAAAACGTTAATAAAAATAAATTCAGAATTCAAAAATCAATTTAGGGGCAAAATCCATCCAATAAACATTAGATGATCACCAGGGCTAGCTGGCTAAATTAGTCCTGTCTGGGCCAGCGAGGAGACTAGGGGAGAATTACCTGTGGGATCCCAGAGTGGGGAATCTTCATAAAAAGGAGAGAGGGAGGGAAGGAAGGGGAATAAAAGATCAGGCTAAGTTCAAATTGAAAGCCAGGCGGAATAGCTCCATCTTACAGGCCCTGCGGAAGCAAGTTAAGCTCATTCCTCTCCCAGATCACCTCAGTTTGTCACTTGTTGGTTGCAAAGAGTTTGACTTTAAATGAGGGTCTGTAGCTTCCAGCATTGAACACTGACTCCCCAACCCAGCTCACTCAGTCCCTCACCTGCATAAAGTTTCTGAAATGCAAATTTTTGCTGATAATAATCCACATTACAAACATCAGTTCCTCAAGAGATTAAATAAACTGCATACTCTTACACCTAAGATTTTCCTTCATAAAAATGGAGCAAAATGAAAATTTATAGTTTTATATTTTCTTACCTAGTTGTTGTAGAAGGCTCCGTAGGGGGGAAGCCAAATGCGTTGACATGAAATATTTCATCTTCATACCAGCCTAGGAAATAAGATTAGCATGTTTTTTTTCTAAATTCAAAAAAACCAAGGTACTATGCTTTAAACCTATCACTGCCATTGACACTACATCCTCCACCGAAGATCCCAGGTTCTCTGAACATATTTTACAGTATTTTTCTCCCAGGTTCTCAAATGTGTAAATAATACACGAACAGAAAAACCACAAGCTAATCGCCTACAGTGGTGCCCCGCAAGACGAATGCCTTGCAAGACGAAAAATCCGCTAGACGAAAGGGTTTTCCGTTTTTCGATGCGCTTTGCAAGACGAATTTCCCTATGGGCTTGCTTCGCAAGACGAAAACGTCTTGCGATTTTTTTCGCTTTCCCCCCCTTTTTCTAATCCGCTAAGCCGCTAATAGCCTTTTAGCCGCTAAGCCGCTAAACCGCTAATAGCGCTAATCCGCTAATAGGGTTGCTTCGCAAGACGAAAAAACCGCTAGATGAAGAGACTCGCGGAATGGATTATTTTCGTCTTGCGAGGCACCACTGTACTGATTCATAAACGCAATAAAGGAGTGGATCGTCAAGTACCTTTAGCAATTGAATTTGGTTTTTTCCATATGGGACAGAGGAAAGTTCCCACATAAGAAGCAGCAGCAAGTTGGAGGCATGGAGGAATAACCTGGTTAGAGGAATGTCTTACTCAAAGAGGCCCACCTAGAGGTCTGCTTAAGATCACTGTAGTGCCAGATAAAAACATTTCCTGGATTTTGAAAAACAGCTAGATATTTTTGGTTTAGTAGAATAGGCATGGAGAGCTTTCACCAAACAGAACATCCAAGCTCAACAAAGCTGTTCTTTTAGGCTGGGTTCTTCTTTTGCAACTTGATATGGCACTTTTTATTATCTAGAGCCCTTAGATTTTACCATCTATTTAAATTGGAAATTTGTAGATCTTTTAGGACTGGTGTTATATGGTCCTGGAGGCAGCTCCCAGTCACCAGTCTAGGTGCCTTTGACACCCAAGATAGATATTTTAGGACCCACCCTAATCTCTGGATTATAATTCATTTTAATTGTTTTTAATATTGCATTTTTAAATTGTTATAACACACCCTGGGATCTCATGATGAAGGGCAGGTTAATAATGTTGTTGTTTAGTCGTTTAGTCGCGTCCGACTCTTCATGACCCCATGGACCAGAGCACGCCAGGCACTCCTGTCTTCCAGGTTAATAATAATAATAATAATAATAATAATAATAATAATAAAATAAAGGTAAAGGGACCCCTGACTATTGGGTCCAGTCATGACCGACTCTGGGGTTGCGGTGCTCATCTCGCTTTATTGGCCGAGGGAGCCAGTGTACAGCTTCCGGGTCATGTGGCCAGCATGACTAAGCCGCTTCTGGCGAACCAGAGCAGCGCGCGGAAATGCCATTTACCTTACCGCCGGAGCGGTACCTATTGATCTACTTGCACTTTGATGTGCTTTCGAACTGCTAGGTTGACAGGAGCAGGGACCGAGCAATGGGAGCTCACCCAGTTGCGTGGATTCGAACCGCCGACCTTCTGATCGGAAAGTCCTAGGCTCTGTGGTTTAACCCACAGCACTACCTGCATCCCCAATAATAATAATATAATAATAATAATAAGACATAAGTTGTTGATGCAATCTGTACTCTGCTGGAGTGTATGGATTGTGTACACAACTTCTATATGAATAGGTTCTGTTCAAAGCCTTAGAACAACACCTAGGCAGCGTCCTCTGGTACAATTCTCTTCTCTCCACCCACCCTTATTTGTTCAGATCCCTGGATTTATCATGCAAACAGAGCCAGTAGTTATATCAGCTGAACAATCTGACCTTACTGAAAAGAGTGAAGCTTGAGAAGAAGAAAAATGGTCTGGCTTACCTTCTGTTAAAACAAAACATGACTCTGTGTATAAGCCACTGTGGAACTGGTACAGAACAGTTAAGGAAGATGTTCTTGCTATGTAGGCAGCCCTATAGAAATGATTCTAATTCTTCTAATCAAACAAATGAACAGCTGTGGCTCAAAACACAGAATCATAGAGTTGGAAGAGACCACCAGGGCCATCGAGTCCAACCCCCGCCAAGCAGGAAACACCATCAGAGCACTCCTGACATATGGTTGCCAAGCCTCTGCTTAAAGACCTCCAAAGAAGGAGACTCCACCACACTCCTTGGCAGCAAATTCCACTGTCGAACAGCTCTTACTCTCAGGAAGTTCTTCCTAATGTTTAGGTGGAATCTTCTTTCTTGTAGTTTGGATCCATTGCTCCGTGTCCGCTTTTCTGGACACGGCTGTGAATATTCTTTGCACCTTCATTTATCCACATGAAAGCCAACAGTCTAAATTTTTCCATGGGTTGGTTAAAACAGAACAATAACATTTAGGCCTTCATACTGTTGTAAAAATGCAAATTGGGAAGGGCCGGCAGAGAGCTCATATACAAAAATATTGGGGGTTTTTGTCAGCTGAGTAGCAAGTGCAGGAATAGAAAACTTCCATTTCTAGGTGAATCTCCAGGAAGACGGTTATGATGACTACAGCTGTGTGCGATCATGGCAAGTTGATAGTTAGAAAGACAAAAAGGCAGCTGTGTAAGCACTGTTTTGTGGGAAGAACTATGTTTTTAATTAAACCGTTCCAGCTGTTTGGCTGCAAAAGCAGCAACACTCAGTGTCTGGCCATTTGAAACAGAGGAGACAAGTGAGGACTAGGTACTGTACAGGAATGAAATGCCCCAGTCCACAGGGTTAACAACTAAAATCAACATGTGAAAAAAAACGAAAAGAAGGTTAGAGAAAGGAAAACTTTGTAGCAGTTGAATGAGAAAAAAGAAAGCAAAATAAAATAAAATAAAATAATAAAGAAACCCTATACAATGATTAAACTACCGGTAGGAAAAAAGAATTGGGGGGGAAAACAAGTAGAAAGTCCACAAAGAAATGCAAAAGGGGAAATATGAGTTTATCTCACTGTTCAGTCTCTTTTCTTACTTAGGATGCATGTAAAAGGATATTGCTTTACTAATGTCCAGCTGGACAACTCCTGTTGGATCTTCCAAGAAAAATTTTCCCTTAAAAATATGAATAAAATAAATTAGGGCCAAGCCATTCAGCTTCAAAACACTCCCCTTGAGGTCGTGCAACTGTAAAAAAACTACACTTCTGCTTATATTAGTTGAATATACTGAACAGCAAAGTCATCTAAAGAGCCGCTGACGCAGCACAGCTTACCTCTTTCAGCTGGGTTATCATCCCCAGAACGATAACTTCCTTAACTTTAGCTGAGTTCCCCAAGAGAGTTTCTATAGTTTTGAGCTACAACAAGAGATAAATAAATTAAATTAGTTAAGGCCTGTGTTTCCCAGGTTCAAAAATTACCGTATTTTTCGCCCTATAGGGTGCACCGGCCCATAGGGCGCACCTAGGGGGGGGGGGTTTTTGGGGGGGAGAAAATATTTTATCCCGCCCAGCCCCCAGAACAGGCTGCTATCCGCAAGCCTTGGGAGCCCAGCAGGAACTCCCGCCGGACTCCCCAGGCTTGCGGATAGCTGCCTGAAGCCTGGAAAGCGAGAGGGGTCGGTGCGCACCGACCCCTCTCGCTCTCCAGGCTTCAGCGGAAGCCTGCATTCGCCCCATAGGACGCACACACATTTCCCCTTCATTTTTGGAGGGGGAAAAGTGCCTCCCTTAGGGCGAAAAATACGGTAGCTACACAGCCCTTAGAGCTACTTTACCCCCTTTGAATGTCAGTCCCTGGTGCTCTACTGCAAACAGCTTTTAGCAGTTTTTAAAGACTCCTTAGTTTGTCCTTGTCAAAACAAAAAAAATTCCTTCCAGTAGCACCTTAAAGACCAACTAAGTTAGTTCTTGGTATGAGCTTTCGTGTGCATGCACACTTCTTCAGATACACACGAAAAAGCTCATACCAAGAGCTAACTTAGTTGGTCTTTAAGGTGCTACTGGAAGGAATTTTTTTTGTTTTGACTATGGCAGACCAACACGGCTACCTATCTGTAGTTTGTCCTTGGTTTGCTCTTGTGGGACGCAGGTGGCGCTGTGGTCTAAACCACAGAGCCTAGGACTTGCCAATCAGAAGGTCAGCGGTTCGAATCCCCGCAACTGGGTGAGCGCCCATTGCTCGGTCCCTGCTCCTGCCAACCTAGCAGTTTGAAAGCACGAAGTGCAAGTAGAT
The DNA here is from genome assembly GCF_964106915.1 of Podarcis gaigeae. Lineage (NCBI taxonomy): Eukaryota > Metazoa > Chordata > Lepidosauria > Squamata > Lacertidae > Podarcis > Podarcis gaigeae. The sequence goes on from NC_139678.1 coordinate 3,264,930, forward strand.
AAATAGGTACCACTCCGGCGGTAAGGTAAATGGCGTTTCCGTGCGCTGCTCTGATTCTCCAGAGGTGGCTTAGTCATTCTGGCCACATGACCCAGAAGCTGTATGCTGGCTCCCTCGGCCGATAATGCGAGATGAGCGCCGCAACCCCAGAGTCGGCCACGACTGGACCTAATGGTCAGGGGTCCCTTTACCTTTACCTTTAGTTTGCTCTCAGGAAAAATGGGAGCTGCTGTTTGAGAAACGCATGCCCGAAGTCTCCAAAAGGCCTTTGTGTTGCAAGGTGCAGGATATAAATTCTGTAAATATTTAAGTAAGGAAGTAAATGAAAGCATTTTAAATTTTACCTGGAATTTACTTCTGCTTTCCTCCGCAGGTGCGCCAATAGCAGATGGTGTGAACAGTTCGTGCCTATGCGTTCTCTGCACAGTGGGAAATACAAGCCAGGTAGCAAAGAAAAGCACCATGCAGTTATGGTTAAAACATTTCCCCCCGTGCAATGATGCCCTCAAGCTATTATCTTTTTCCTTTTTTTATTAAAGATTTTCTTGTTTTACAGAAGTATGTGTAATGTCTCTCGTATTTTTTCCATGTAACGTTTTTACAAATCAGTTTCATTTGTTGAGACGTTAGGGGGAAATAAGGGGTGGAGGGGGGGAAAGATGGGTGGGGGTAGGGTCGGGTGGCGATGTTTCTATTTTGCTTAAAGTATGTAGGGTCTGGTGTCAGTGTTGCTCATGCAGGTTCTCTGCTGCTCATTTGTTTCTTTGGTGGTGAGAGAGGTTGGACTTGGCCTACGGTATGGTTGTTTGTTTGTGATTGGCTATGCCGATCTTTGTTTTCGTGTGTGAGTGGGGTGGGTGGGTGTTTTGGATCAGGTTAGCCATATTGATTTGTATGCTGTTGGTGGATTATTATTAGTCTTGTTGGGCTGTGTATGTGATAAAGGGGAGCCATACCGGGGTGAAGGCGTCTTCTTCTATTTGTCCCCGTGTCAGTTTCAGTTTATTGGTTAATTTTTCTAGTAGGGCTGTTTCCCATACTATTTGGTACCATTGGTCCATGCTTACTCCTGACAGGTCTCTCCAGTGTCTGGCTATGATGTTTCTGGCTGCTGAAAGTAGGTGAGTGACAAAGCCATTTTTCACCTTCTCACCCCTTGCTTTTTCCTGTAAGACCTATTGCAGTCGTTAAGAGTCGTCAACAGGCTCATCACAGCTATCTGCCAATCACCCATTCCTACCACCCTTCTGAGTAATACCCCTCCCCACCTTCTCACTATATAGAAGGGTCTGGTAACTTCTGTTTCAGTGTATCTGAAGAAGTGTGCATGCACACGAAAGCTCATACCAAGAACTGACTTAGTTGGTCATTAAGGTGCTACTGGAAGGAATTTTTTTGTTTTGAAAGTAGGTGAGTTATGAGTTCTTTGTGGTGTAAATGGGCATTGTTGTCTTGGAATAAGTTTAGTAGGGCCAATTCTGGGGTGATGTCTAATACTTGCTTAGTTATTTTACATATTTGGAAAGCACCATGCAGTTATGGCTAAAACATTTCCCCCCGTGCAATGATGCCCTCAAGCTGTTATCCCACGTTAACCACGGTCCTAGCCTACTATGGTTGGGATATGTGCATTACAAGCTTGGTGGTAAAACGAAACGATGTTCCACATCTACAAAGTTAATTATTTGGAAGGAAACTGCAGCTGCTTGCTTAACATATAATTAACTCGTGGAATTCGTTGCCACAGCATTTGGTCGCAGCCACTATTACAGACAGTTATAAGATGGGAATAAGATGGGAATAAGCCAAATTTGTGAAGGAAGAGGACACTGTCAGCAGCTATCAGCCATGGCAGCTAAGTGGAACCTCCTTGTCCAGGGGTAGCATACCTTGCAAAATCAGTTGCTGGAGGGCAAACAGCACAGGAAGGCTACTGCCCTCAAGTCCTTCTGTGGGCATTGGGAGCATCTGAGTGGCCACTGCGGGCATAGGATGCTTGGCTACATGGGTCCTTGGGTCCGATTCAGCAGCACTCTTGTCATGTACTTATGGCATTGATATGTATCTGATGGAGTATTTCCCCACTTGATCTCACCTGCTGCAAGATGATGTAGCGCTCACGAAACAGTTCTGCTTTATCCCTGGCAGAGCCGAATAAATTTGGAGCCAAATGGCCGGTCATTGAGAGGCTGAAATCAATTTTTACAGATATTTGTGTAAAGGTGGGTTTTAAGTGAGCACAAAAAGTGTGCACTACTAATAATACAGGACTCCCTCTCCTGGTACGCCCCATGGAGGACCTGAAGGTCCACAAATGACAACATTTTGGAGGTCGCAAGTCGCAAGGTGGTTAGATTGGTCTCAGCTAGGGCCAGGGCCTTTTCAGTACTGGCCCCGACGTGGTGGAACGCTCTGTCACAAGAGACCAGGGTCCTGCAGGACTGGACATCTTTCCGCAGGGCCTGCAAGACAGAGCTGTTCCTCCTGGCCTTTGGTTTGGACTCAGTCTGACCCTTATGTTTCCCTCCAATTATGGTTTTATTCTATGGGCTACTATTAAAATGAGGCTGCATTTTAAATTGTATTTTAACCCGTATTTTAAATTGAGTTTTATTCTTTTCTCCCCCCCCATATTATGTTTTTATTGTAATTTATTGTAAATTTTATTGTATTATTATTATAGTAATAATAATACCCTGCCCATATGGCTTCCCCAGCTGCTCTGAGCGGCTTACACAATATATAAAGCACCAAACATTAAAAACTTCCCGATACAGGGCTGCCTTCAGATGTCTTCTAAAAGTTGTATAGTTCTTTATCTCAACATCTGAAGGGTGTTCCACAGGGAGGGCACCACTACCGAGAAGGCCTTCTGCCTGGTTCCCTGTAACTTAGCTTCTCACAGTGAGGGAACCAGCAGAAGACCTTGGAGATGGACCTCAACGTCCAGGCTAGATGATGGGGGTGAAGACGCTTCTTCAGGTATACTGGACCAAGGCTGTTTAGGGCTTTAAAGATCAGCAGCAACACTTTGAGTTGGGCTCGGAAACACACTGGGAGCCAATGAAGATCCTCTGGGACCAGAAATATATGGTCCCGGCAGCTGCTCCCAGTCACCAGTCTAGCTGCCGCATTCTGGATTAATTGCAGTTTCCAGGTCACCTTCAAAGGTAGCTCCACGTAGAGCACATTGCAGTAGTCCAAGCAAGATATAACCAGAGGATGCACCACTCTGGAGAGACAGTCTGTGGGCAGGGAGGGTCTCAGCCAGTGTATCAGGTGGAGCTGGTAGACAGCTGCCCTGGACATAGAATTGACCTGCGCCTCCATGCTAAAATAGGGAACTAGGAAACCTTTGCATATTTTAAGTCAAACCTGGTCTGAGGAAATGGGGAAACAATTGTTGGGATGCCAGCTCTTCCGAAACTGCAAAGCCAGAACTTACGGAAGAAACTTCTTTCTTTCAGAATTGTAAACGTATCTGGGGATATCAAATGCTCCAATAATGTTGAAAATATGTTCCCTGAGGGTTAAAACAAAGAAAGGCACATGCATATGAATGCATTTTAAAGGGGGGGAAATCACTTTAAAAAGAATTTGATTCATTATCCTATTGTATCTTATTCCTGTATTTTCACATTTACAAGAAAATCACTTTACATTTGCTTGAGCAGCGAGAATATAGTTACTTTGATTTTCAATTTATCCTAGCAGACACAAATAAAACGGCTTCCCTTGGGGTTCAAACACCCCCCTGACACAGCTCAAGGAGTTCAGAAGCTTTCCCTTATGCTTTTGATTAATCAGTTTGTTGCATCCTAAGAACATCAAAAAAAAGCCCTCTGGGATGAGACCAAAGGCCTATTTTCTCACAGTAGCAAACCATTTGCCTATACAGTGGTACCTCGCAAGACGAAAAGAATCCGTTCCGCGAGTCTCTTCGTCTTGCGGTTTTTTCATCTTGCGAAGCAAGTCCATTAGCGGCTTAGCGGATTAGCACTATTAGTGGCTTAGCGGGTTTAGCGGATCAGCTGATAAGTGGCTTAGCGGATCAGCTGATAAGCGGCTTAGCGGATCAGCTGTTAAGCGGCTTAGCGGATCAGCTGTTAAGCGGCTTAGCAGATCAGCTGATAAGCGGCTTAGCGGATCAGCTGATAAGTGGCTTAGCGGATCAGCTGATAAGCGGCTTAGCGGATCAGCTGATAAGCGGCTTAGCGGCTTGGGGAAAAGGGGGGGAGGGAAAAAACCCCGCAGGAACTCGCAAGACATTTTCGTCTTGCAAAGCAAGCCCATAGGAAATTCGTTTTGCGAAGCACCTTCAAAACGGAAAACCCTTTCGTCTAGCGGGTCTTCCGTCTTGCGAGGCATTCGTCTTGCGGGGCACCACTGTATACGAAGCACACAAACTGAATATTAGCACAACAGCGCTCTCTGATTCCCAGCAAGTGACAATGGGAATTCCACCTCAGAGGCAACACAGCCACCCTGACTAGTAGCCACTGATAGCAGTATCCTCCATGAATTTGTCTAAGACTCCTTTAAAGCCATTCAGGTGGATTACCATTACTGTCTCCTATGCCAGCCAGTTCTATAGTTTAAGTGTGCACTGTATGAAGAAGGACTTCTTTTTCCCCTTCCTAAATTTCCAAACATTCACCTTCATTGGATATCCCCCAGATTGCAGTGTGATGACAGAGGGGATGTTTGCTGTCCACTCCTGGAGAAACTGTGATTTATCTTACTGATGGTTAGTGAAACTAAGCCACAGTTTATGAAGATGGCTTGCTTTCGCTAACCACAGCTAAATGAGCCATAGTTTATGGTTCAGATTACAAATTTAGTGCTCTCCTACCTGCCCTCATATTGATTTTACACGCAAGTAGAACATCTGAATAGGACTTAAGCCAAAGAGCATTCCAAACTCACTGGGCTGTATCTAACTGAGTCAGAGGTAGAATCTACACGCATATAAAAACTGTCCTGAAAATGCTTTTTTAAAAAGTGTTTTTAAAAATACATTGAATTTCACTTAAGGCTCATCATCGCCATCTAGTGTCACCTTGTATATTGCACTTAAAACAGACTTAAAACTTTTTATTTGCGGCTGTATAGCTGAGTCCTCTATCTCATTTAAATAACTGACAGTCAAGTTCATGGATTTTTTTTTAATATATTTTTTTTTATTATTTGCTTATTTGCTTGTATGATTGCTTGGTAATCATACCATCAATGCATACTGTGTTACAGTCAAGCACAAGGTAATAAGAAAAGAAAAATAACTTAAATATAACACGTATGTATATGAGCAATAATCGCAACATAACTTATTCCTCCACTCTTATACAGTGGTGCCTTGCAAGACGAAATTAATTCGTTCCGCAAGTTTTTTCTTCTTGCGAGTTTTTCGTCTTGCGAAGCACGGTTTCCCATAAGAATGCATTGAAAATCAATCAATGCGTTGCTATGGAGACCGTCCGGGGACAGAGGGGAAGTGCAGCGCGCTTCTGTCCCCAGACCTGTTTAAAGCAAGGGGCGGCGGGGAGAAGATTGCTTCTCCCCGTTGCCTGCCCCGCAATCTCCGGGGCAAGGGAAGGGGCAGCGGGGAGAATCGCTAGCCAGTGTGGTGTAGTGGTTAAGAGCGGTAGTCTCGTAATCTGGGGAACCGGGTTCGCGTCTCCGCTCCTCCACATGCAGCTGCTGGGTGACCTTGGGCCAGTCACACTTCTCTGAAGTCTCTCAGCCCCACTCACCTCGCAGAGTGTTTGTTGTTGGGGAGGAAGGGAAAGGAGAATGTTAGCCGCTTTGAGACTCCTTAAAGGGAGTGAAAGGCGGGATATCAAATCCAAACTCTTCTTCTTCTTCTTCTTCTTTCCCCGTTGCCGCCCCTTGGTTCAAAAGGGGTCCGGGGAGAGAGGGGTCCGCACGCGCCTTCCCCTCTGTCCCCTCTTTTGAAGCAAGGGGCGGAGGGGAGAAGATCGCTTCTGCCTGTTGCCGCCCCTTGCTTTAAACAGGTCCGGGATTGCGGGGCTGGCTCCTCCCCGTTGCTTCTCCCCGTTGCCTGTTTAAAGCAAGGGGCGGCAGGGAGAAGATTGCTTCTCCCCGTTGCCTGCCCCACAATCTCCGGGGCAAGGGAAGGGGCAGCGGGGAGAATCGCTTCTCCCCGTTGCCGCCCCTTGCTTCAAAAGAGGTCCGGGGACAGCGGGGAAGACGCGCTGCGCTTCCCCGCTATCCCCGGAGCTTCCGGGGCAAGCTTCGTTTTGCGAAGGAAGCCCATAGGGAAATGTGTCTTGCGAAGCGGCTAAGAAAACGAAAAACTCCTTCGTCTAGCGAGTTTTTCGTCTTCCGAGGCGCTCGTCTTGCGGGGTACCACTGTATACATTAATGTTAACTCCCCTTTCACTCTTTCCCTGGTTTCCTATCTAGTATATTTTCAAACTGCATTTTCTAAATTGTTTTCACTGCCATACACTATCCCACTTTGTCACATCTACTGCTGAGTATTTATACATCCTCTTACACTTATTTTCTTGTTATAGTATTTTTCCATATAACCTATATATATTGTCAAATCTTCTTATAGTTTCTTATCGTCCTTATTTCCTAATCTGTTTGTCATGCTGGCGAGTTCTAAATAATCTAATATTTTAAGGTGCCATTCTTTCCGTGATGGTACCGCATCTGTTCTCCACGTTTGTGCTACCAGAGTTTGGGCAGCTGTTGTCACATACATCTATAATGTAGTGTGATTTTTTGGGATTTCTGTTGTTATTATTCCCAGAAAGAAAGCTTCTGGGTTTTTAGGAAACGTTCTTTTAAACATTTTCTTCCCAATGCTATCAGCTAATGATCTCTGGTAAAAGCCACGCAGACATGCCATTTTAATGTAAGAACAAGATTACAATCGCTCAGAGTCTAAAGAAGGGGCTAGCGCTAATGAGTTTTACATCTGAAATATCAGCAGGGAGGGCTACAAATGGCAATTAACTGAATTTGATGGCAGAAATGTTCCCAGTGGTTTGATTACTCCTCTATGTGAATTGATGCCGACTTACATGGTCTCTTCGAAGGACTGGCTGCATTCCAGGACTGCTGCTTCCACCATGGATCTTTCAATCATATTACATGTCACTGAAGAGAACAATTCAAAAGATTAAAATGGTTTACAGATTGTTCTTTGTTGAAAGAAAATTATATGAAGATGATGTACAGATGGTAGATGACATCAGTGCAGTTAGGAAAAATGTATAAAACTAGCTCAAATACGTGTTGGAAGTGTAAGGAAAAGGAGGGGACATTTTACCATATGTGGTGGGATTGTAATGAAATTTTAAAAATTTGGGAAATGATATACAGTGGTACCTCGGGTTAAGTACTTAATTCGTTCCGGAGGTCCGTTCTTAACCTGAAACTGTTCTTAACCTGAAGCACCACTTTAGCTAATGGGGCCTCCTGCTGCTGCTGCCGTGCCGCCAGAGTACTTAACCCAAGGTACTATTTCTGGGTTAGCAGAGTCTGTAACCTGAAACGTACGTAACCTGAAGCGTACGTAACCTGAAGCATATGTAATCCGAGGTACCACTGTACAATGAATTGAAGAAAATGTTCCATCTAACATTTGCTAAAAAAACCTGAAGCATTTTTGTTAGGGATTGTAGGAAAAGACCTGCCAAAGAAGTTGAAAAACATCTTCATGTCTGCGACAACGGCGGCCAGAGTCTTAATAGCACAAGGATGGAAGCCTGAGGAAATCCAGACTAAAGAATTGTGGCAAGAGAAAGTGATGGGACTGTGCAGAATTGGCAAAATTGACACATAAACTACGGGACAAGGATAACTGTGACTTTAAAGATGAATGGGAACCTTTTACAAAGTATCTAAAGATCCAACAAAGTGAATTGGAGTCCTTGGCAGGCTTTGAATAAACACTCACAAACTTTTAATTGATAATAACCAGCTGCATAAGTTAAGGATTTATACAATTTTGTAACATGCAGAGAATAGCATTTATAGAGAAACCATTGACTGGAACTGAGGGAAGTCAGGGTGGGTTGTTTTATGGGAGGGAGGAGGGGAAATTAAGGATGATATGTTTTAAGATAATATGTTTTGTTTAAATTCCTAATAAAAAAATTTTAAAAAAAAGATTAAAATGGTAATCTACGCATCTGCAAGCTACAGAAGTATTTCACAAAGCTTTTTAAAATACATTTGCTTCAAGAGAAATCATAATAGAACTGCAATCTTATTAGCAATGAGAAGCTAACTGGAACATAATGCTCTATTTGCTGGTTGCACATGCAGCCTTCTGACCCAAAGTTCTGCCCCTGCCATCTATTGTGCCAGTTATTAGATCCATAAAACTTTAACACACTTGATTATCATGAGCATCACAGCCACACAAGGACGCCACAAAACTCGTAAGAATCCAATTTTCTTTTCTCTTCAAAGCATTTAAGGTAACTAAAATTCTACTTACAAGGCTGCTTTTCAACAGCATCAATTATATTTTCCATCATATCTTCAAGCTCCGCTTCACTAACTGTCTGAAGAGCTTCTGTGAGATACTTGGTAGCTTCTCTGATTAAAGAATAAATAACAAAATTAGTCAAGATGTTATTGAAACGATTGTAATAATGCACATGACAATGGCATACAGACGTGAACCTGAACATGAAAACTGCCCCATTGAATCATTAGTTTGTCAACTAAAATACAGTTATACCTTGGTTGTTGAATGTAATCTGTTCCGGAAGTCCGTTTGACTTCCGAAAATGTTCGAAAACTAAGGTACAGCTTCTGATTGGATGCGGGAGCTTTCTGCACTCAATTGGAAGCTGTGGAAGTTGCGTCAGGCGTTCAGCTTCCAAAAAAGTTTGTAAACCAGAACACTCACTTCCGGGATTGAAGCATTCTGGAACCAAAATGTACAAGTACCAAGGCGTTCGGGAACCAAGGTACGACTGTATATTGCTAATTTCAGCAGAGGGAGGGGACCTGCAGGCAGGGCCAGATTTAGGTTTGATGAGGCCCTAAACTACTGAAGGTAATGAGGCCCTTGATATGTCCAGCTGTCCTTTGTCAACAACAAATTGTTGTTGTTTTTTGTGTTGAATATATGCTATATGGTAATTTATGGACCTAATAGGTATCTCAAGCCATTTGCACATAACAAAATATATATTTTATCAAAGGAATTGTTGAACTGAAATACAGTTTAGAAGTATATTAACAGTGAAATACAATTAAGTATATTAATAGTGAGATTTCTATTAAGCTCTAAGTTAAAGTGATTTTTTATTCATTACAAACTTAATAATGCAAACACTTTGACATTTGGCAATAACGAAAGTTCCTTTAGAAACACGATTTACAAAGACTCATAATCTAGTCTCTAGAAACTTGCTATAACATGAAATAATAATTGTAGGTTTTATTTTTTATCTTTTATTTTGGAAATGTACATCCAGGTTTGTTTTTTTCATTCAGCTGCTTTGCCAAGTAGTCATCGGGTGGACCTCTCTCCTCCTTCCTGAATTTACCTAGCTCAGGCATCCCCAAACTCGGCCCTCCAGATGTTTTGGGACTACAACTTCCATCATCCCTAGCTAACACGACCAGTGGTTAGGGATGATAGGAATTGTAGTCCCAAAACATCTGGAGTTTGGGGATGCCTGGCTTAACTCTTTTTTTTCTAAAAGCTTTCTACCCTAATATGTAGAAACCTTTCTCACATCTTGCAGCACCAAATTCCCCATGGTCCTTGCGACCTGTGGCTGATGGTGGCCCTTCCAGATGTTAGATTCGGGTAGGTAGCCGTGTTGGTCTGATGCAGTCAAAATAAAAATAATTTTTTTTAAATTATCCAGTGGCACCTTATAGACCAAATAAGTTTGTTCTGGTATAAGCTTTTGTGTGCATGCACGATTTTAATGTTTGATGCATTACTGACTGGGGAAGCCCAGCCAGATGGGCGGCGTATAAATAATAAATTATTATCGTTGTTGTTGTTGTTGCTATATTATTATTTAGTTGGTCTATATTGTATTGTATTGTATTGTATTGTATTGTATTGTATTGTATTGTATTGTACTGTATTGTTGGTCTATATTATTATACTATTATATTATTATCATTACTATATTATTAGTTGGTCTAAATTATATTATTTAGTTGGTCTATATTATTATATTATATAGTTGGTCTATAAAGTGCTACTGGACAATTTTTTTTATTTTTTCCAGATGTTGTGGGACTCCACCCCCATCAGCCAGCATGACCAAGGGCAGGCATAGGCAAACTCGGCCCTCCAAATGTTTTAGGACTACAATTCCCATCATCCCTGACCACTGGTCCTGTTAGCTAGGGATGATGGGAGTTGTAGTCCCAAAAAACATCTTGAGGGCCAAGTTTGGCTTCGTGTGAGCCGCCCCAGCTTTCGACGTTGCCTGTCCATTTCACACGAGGAGACCCCAAGTCCTCAGATATGGCGAAAAAAGATCCATTCTTTGCACACCCTCTTTGTCAGTTGAGCGGGGCGGCCAGCTGAGGAGCCCCAGGGGGGAGGCGGCGCCCGCGCGCGCCTGAGGCTGCGTTCACACGTTCACTCGTACACGTGTACACGCACCCCTTCCTGCAAGGGGCGTTCAGAGTCTTGCTTCCCACCCACCCGGACCCCGGGTTTTTTTTTCTGCCAGAGAGGGTCCCCCTTCTTTGCCTGCTACTCACGCGCGGAGCAGCAAGCCGTGCATCTTGAAGGCGGCGCCCACTTTGCCCCTCAGCTTCTCCGCGGCCATCTTGAAAGGTTTTCCCGCCAAGGCCGAGGCCGCCGCCTCCTCGGCCCTCGTCAGCCCGGCCCCTTCGGGAGGAGGGAGGGAAGGCCCGGCGCCGCGCCGCTGCCTCCGCTTCCTCCGTCCTCTGCGGATGCTGGCTGGGCCGGACGTGGCAGAGGCATCGTCATCATCCGAAATAATTAAATATAAATAATAAAAATAAAAGGGAAGTGAGCATCGTCTGGTGCAGAAATAAAGCATATGCATTTCCAAGATCTGCGTGTTTTATAGAGGTTGTTTTTTTTAATGATTTAGAATCACTTCAAGTAAATATGACTATTCAGGCATCCCCCAACTCGGCCCTCCAGATGTTTTTTGGGACTACAATTCCCAATATCCCTGACCACTGGTCCTGTTAGCTAGGGATGATGGGAGTTGTAGTCCGAAAACAGCTGGAGGGCTGAGTTTGGGGATGCCTGGACTATATTGAAAAGAGAGTGTGACTGCATGGAAAAGAGTATGGGGAAGAGCCAGAGCTCAGGGGCAGAACAACCCATAATAGCACCTTCAGGCTGGGCTAGGAATGCCCCCTGCCCCAAACTCTGGAGAGCAGCTTTCAATCAGTGTAGACCAGGGATGTCCAACCAATAGATCGCAATCTGCCAGTAGATCCCCGACTGATCTTGGTAGATCGCGGGATCCTTATCGTGTACAAAAAAATTATGGGGGGGGGGGTAAGCTAAAAAACTCTCTGCAATCCTCCCCCCAAAAAGCTCAACAATCCACCCACCCCATGCACGCTCCTCCTCCCTCCAATGACAAGGGGTAGATCACTGCCAGTTTTTTATACTGGGAGTAGATCACAGACTCTTGGGAGTTGGACATGCCTAGTGTAGACTACAGTGGTACCTCAGGTTAAGTACTTAATTCATTCCTGAGGTCTGTACTTAACCTGAAATTGTTCTTAACCTGAAGCACCACTTTAGCTAATGGGGCCTCCTGCTGCTGCCACGCCGCCGGAGCACGATTTCTGTTCTCATCCTGAAACAAAGTTCTTAAACCGAGGTACTATTTCTGGGTTAGAGGAGTCTGTAACCTGAAGCGTATGTAACCTGAAGCGTATGTAACCCGAGGTACCACTGTATTCTGAACTAGACAGAACAATGGCCCGGCTTGGTTTTAGATAACTTCCTATGCTGCTGTAAAGCATGGGACTCAAATGCCACTGGCAATGTATCAGCCCTCTCTGGTCTATGGCAGCTCTAAAACACTAAATGTAATTTAATGTTTTATAACTGGTAAGAAGTGACAGCCAGTAGTGTGACACAGTGCTTACTCACAAGTAGATCCAATGTAGAAATGACCTCTACCTTGCTGTTTTTAATTCAGCTCACAAACTCGTATTAAGCTTATAGCTACTCAGTGTAGTTTGAACTTCTTTTTCTAGCATTTGAAACATGGACTCGTCTATAATAAATGCAGTAAATGGACAAAAGTGCAAAGATTCACAAAATGTTTAGGGGTACGGGTAGGGCGATTTAGGTTTGATGAGGCCCTCAGCTACTGAAGGTAATGGGGCCCTTGATATGTCCAGCTGTCCTTTGCCAACAACACATTGTCACTATTTTTTTGTATTGAGCATATGCTATATGGTAATTTATGGACCTAATAGGTCTTTAAAGCCATTTGCCACTGTTAATAAAAACAATAATTTATTATTTGTACCCCCCCCATCTGGCTGGGTTTCCCCAGCCACTCTGGGCTGCTTCCAACAAAGATTAAAAATACATTAAAATGTCACACATTAAAAACTTCCCTTCCATGCCTTCAGATGTCTTCTGTTGCTGTATGTAGGTTTTATTTTATGTTTTATATCTTATATTTTGCAAATGTACATCCAGGATTTTTTTGCTTTCAATCTTTTGGGGGCCCCCAAAGTAGTGGGGCCCTAAGCTTTAGCTTGTTTAGCTTATACGTAAATCCGGCCCTGGGTATGTGTACCCCTGCGTCCCCCCAGAAAAAACACAGCTCCTAAGACTTGGTTTCCAGACCCTGGATCATCTTGGTTGCCCTCCTCTGCACATGTTCCAACTTGTCAACATCCTTCTCAAATTGTGGCACCCAAAATTGGACACAGTATTCCAGGTGTGGTCTGACTAAGGCAGAATAAAACGTAAAGGGACCCCTGACCATTAGGTCCAGTCGTGGTTGACTCTGGGGTTGCGGTGCTCATCTCGCTTTATTGGCTGAGGGAGCCGGCGTACAGCTTCCGGGTATGTGGCCAGCAGGACTAAGCCACTTCTGGCGAACCAGAGCAGCGCATGGAAACGCCGTTTACCTCCCCGCTGGAGCGGTACCTATTTATCTACTTGCACTTCGTGCTTTCGAACTGCTAGGTTGGCAGGAGCAGGGACCGAGCAACAGGAGCTCACCCCGTCGCGGGGACTCAAACCGCCGACCTTCTGATCATCAAGTCCTAGGCTCTGTGGTTTAACCCACAGCACCACCCTATTACTTCTCTTGATCTGAACACTAAACTTCTGTTGATGCAGCCTAGAATAGCGTTAGCTATTTTTTTGCTGCTGCATCACACTGTTGACACACTGTTCAGCTTGTGGTCCACCTAGATCCTTTTCACATGTACAGTCATACCTCTTGTTACGTTTGCTTCAGGTTAAATCTTTTCAGGTTGCGTCCTGCAGTGGCCTGGAAGTACCAGAAAGGGTTACTTCCGGGTTTCGCCACTCACGCATGCGCAGATGCTCAAAATGATGGCATGCGCACGCGCAGAAGTATCGAATCACGACCCGCACAGACGTGGGTTGCGTTCTGCTCATGTTGCGAACGGGGCTCCAGAACGGATCCCATTCACAACCAGAGGTACCACTGTACTGCTAGTAAGCCAGGTGTCCGCCATCCTATATTTGTGCACCAGGTTTTTCCTGCCTAAGTGCAGAACCTGACATTTGTCCCTATTGAAATTCATTTTGTTAGCTTGTGCCAGGTTCTCCGATCTGTTCTCATTTTGAATTCCAATTCTGTCTTCTGCGGCATTAGCTACGCCTCCCAGTTCGGTGCCATCTGCAAATTGGATGAGCATCCTCAGGACGAAACGTGCAAAGAGGAAGGCACGCTTAGCAAACCCTCACCGTGATCCACTCCCACCTGGAAACCAATGTCCCCACTGTGGAAGGACGTGTGGATCCAGAATTGGCCTCCATGGTCCCTGACGGAGTCATGGAAGACAATTTTACTCGGCTTTGAGTGATCCCCGAAGGAGGATGAGCATCCCAACTCCCTTCATCCAAAAGACATTGAACCACCTGTCCAGGACAGAACCCTTCCACTTTTTCCCAGGATGACGAGGAACCCTTACTGGGCACTGGGCTATTTATTTAACAAGATTTATATACTGCTTTGAAATAGATTGCTCGCCTCTTCTTCCCTTTGGCAAATGACTGTACTGTTGAAATGGCGACAAGATCGCACTGGCCTATTTTTTCTGAATGTTTGTATGTGATGCCAATGAAGGTTTGATGATGATATACTGCTTACTTAAAAAAAAAATTAAGAAGTTACAGTGGTACCTCGGGTTAAGTACTTAATTTGTTTCAAAGGTCCGTTCTTAACCTGAAAATGTTCTTAACCTGAGGTACCACTTTAGCCAAAGCACGATTTCTGTTCTCATCCTGAAGCAAAGTTCTTAATCTATGGTACTATTGCTGGGTGAGCGGAGTCTGTAACCTGAAGTGTATGTAACCCGAGGTACCACTGTACTTGGTTTTCATAAAATCATGCCCTTTCCATGTGTTACTTCATTAACTTCTATCATGCTGCCTCTTACTCGCTATTTTCAATCTGAACGAAATAGCAGCTCCAGCCCCTCGGTTCTTTTGGGTTTTCCTTTTTCTGGCCCTTTGGCCAACCCCGCGATGCCCTTTTTCAGATGAGGCGACCCCATGGCGCCGGTATTTCCAATGCGGTCGCGCCAGAGGCCATTTCGTTTTCCTTTCCAAGGACGTGGGATTTGCCTTATCACAGCGCCGTTTTACGAATAGACAATAACGAAGACACCAGCCCGTCAGTTTATTGATATTTATTCTTCTTCTCTTCCCCCGCCACCCCCCCCAGCTCCGTATTCCGCCTTTCCCCCTCCTCAAACGGCTCTCGGGGCGGTTGGCGCGAGGCGAGTCCTGCGCATCCGCGTCAAGGGAGAGAGGAGGCGGCGGCGGCGGAAGAAGCGGCTCCGCGACGGCTCCGCTCCCCAAGGCCAACGGCGCCGCGCTCCCGAGCCAGGCCGGCGTTCCGAGCCGTCGGGCGTCGCGCGGTTGCTGAGGGGACGACGCGAAGCGACGGCAGCCTGCCTTTTCACCCCGCGTCAAGATGGCGGCGGCGGCGGCTCCTGCCGCCGCTTCCCCACCGCTTCAGGAGTTCTCCGTGGCCGAGGAGCGGAGCGGGCACTGCGCCGTGGTGGACGGCGGCTGCCTCTACGTGTGGGGAGGATACGTGGTAAGGAAGGGGCGAGGGAGGCGGCGGAGAAGCGGGGGGCGGCGGCGGGAGGCTCCGGGCGGCCGACGACAAAACATCCCGTGAGGAGACGGTGAAGGGGCGCTGGCTCCGCCCACTCGGGCGCTCGCTGAGGAGAGCAAAATGGGCGGGAAAGCATAACAGGGCGAGAGGCCCCGGAGGGGTGGGGGTTTGGAGGTAGAGGTGAAGCGGGATTGGAGAGAGAGGCCGTCGTTTACCTAAGCGACGTCGCCTATTGGTCGCTGGTTTTTCGAGGCGCGGCGGCCGGCCTATTTTCCCGCCCCCTGCCCTGAGGAGACCTTCTGTTATAGAGCGGTGTATAAATTCAATAAATAAAAGGGCGACTTTCGCCAATAACATTTCATTTCATAAGATTCAAACACCGCTTGGTTGGGTGGGGGGAGGGGACGGGACACAAAACCTCAAAGCGGTTTACAAAATATAATAATAAAACAATTTTACTGCAAGAAAAGTTAACACTGGTTAAAAACTTTCAGAAAGCTGGAATGACAGTAGTCTTAAAACATGAAAACTCGAATACAGGCTTGTGTAAATAATGATTTTAGCAGGTGTAGAATTTCAGTGTAGTGTACCCCTGCTTGATGTCAACAGGCAGGGAGTTCCAAAGTGTAGGTGCCACCACATGAAAAAATGAAATTATTACAAATGTGGAACAGATCTCATGGGGCACCTGTAACAGTGCCAGTTCTGTCGATTGGGCAATTATGGGGTGAGGCAACCTTGCAGGTAAACTGGTCCCAGCCTTCTTGGGTGGCCTTCCCCAACCCGATGCCCTCCAGATGTTTTGGGCTACAGTGGTACCTTGGTTCTCAAACGCCTTGGTACTCAAACAACTTGGAACCCAAACCCAGCAAACCCAGAAGTGTTCCGGTTTGTGAACCTTTTTGGGAAGCCAAAAGTACTCCGTTTTGAGTGTTACGCTGATGATTTGTGTTTTAAGCTTCTGTTTTGAGTGCCACACTTCCGTTTTTAGTGTTATGCTGAGGTCTGCCTGTTTTTGCTATTTGCATTTTTGTTTTTGTGGCTCTCTTTTTTTGTTTTGTGACTGTGTGGAACCCAGTTCAACTACTGATTGATTGATTGTGTGACTGCAGTACATTGTTTATCGCTTTAATTTTATGGATCCGTGGTCTCATTAGATAATAAAATTCATGTTAAATTGATGTTATAGGGGTTGTTTTTAAAAGTCTGGAAAGGATGAATCCATTTTGCATTACTTTCTATGGGGAAGCACACCTTGGTTTTGGAATGCTTTGGTTTTGGAACAGGCTTCTGGAATGGATTAAGTCTGAGAACCAAGGTACCACTGTCCTACCTTGTCAGCCCCAGCCAGCACAAACATGCCTGCATGGCATGGTGGAAGTCTTCCAGGATTCATAGCCCAGATGGTCCTGGGTGGTTTTAGAAGAGGATTGGACATATTCCTGGAGGGTAATAGCTTTGATAGCTGTGCTCTGCCTCCATGCTTCTGAATACCAGTTGCAGGAAGTCACGGGAGCATTAGCCAGGGACCTCTGGCAGCAACCACCACTTCTCATATGCAAAACTTCATAGTTCAAATAATTATTTACAGTGCTATTAGCTGGATGATTCTGGGTGTGATTTCTCTCCTCTGGCTTTGCTAGCAAACTGGAGGGATGCCATTTCAGTTTCACAAATACAGTTCTTGGTTCTGCATGGATATCACACGTGCACATCCTCCCAAATATGCCATTTGTGTGCAGCTAAATGATCACAGAACAGCAGTGCAGAAAGAGCAGTGGCTGACCTTTTGCTGAGATCTACGGGAGTACGGGAGAAGGTTGTGCCGTGCTGTGGCTAGTCTGCCTTTCCCTGCCTTTGTTCAGGCACAAAGATCTTACACTGATTTTAGTACAAAATAATAATTCCACATGAGTGGCATAGTCTACAGCTCTCTAGCTCCAGAATCCTGATTGCCTTGTGCCATGAGATTAGGCATTAAATATCCCAGTTTATGGTGGCTGGTTTTATTGCCTAATACTTCCAGAAAGTCTTGATCACCACTAATACTTTTCACGATGGGCAACTCTTCAAAATAGGAATTTCTTTATTACATTGCTTTTAACAATACTTTGGAGTGCCTCGATTTCCCTGCTTCCCATTTGCTGCTGAACCAGACTTAATTTAATTTCCCAAGAGACCTTGGTGGAACTCTGAGCAGAGGTGCATCTCAGGTAGCTAGCAAAACTCCTATATACAGGAAGATAATTCCATGAGTGTGCATTATTACAGCACGGCTTCCACAATCCAAATCACTTGATGAGAAGCTATAATTTGAAATGAAAATTAGCTTGTTAGTAGAAATGAAGATTTCCAGTGACCCTGATGAAACATTTGTATGCCTATGATTTTCTTTCTTATTTTGGTTAGTCAATTGAAGAAAATGAAGTTTACTTACCTAACGATGAGCTGTGGATCTATGAAATTGACAGTGGATTATGGTAAGTCATATTATTTACTGACAATTTTTAACAAGGCCTTTATATCACAAGCCTTCATAACGGTTTCAAAAGGCATGATCTTAAATTCCCTGGGTAAAAGTAAATCCCATGGATTATCATGGACTTTCTGCATAATATGTGCTGGAAAATAGGTACAGTGGTGCCTCCCAAGACGAAATTAATCCGTTCCGCGAGTCTCTTCGTCTAGCGGTTTTTTCGTCTTGCGAAGCAAGCCCATTGACGGCTTAGCGGATTAGCACTATTAGCGCCTTTTAGCGGCTTAGCGGATCAGCTGATAAGCGGCTTAGCGGCTTAGAAAAAGGGGAGGGGAACCGCAGGAACTCACAAGACATTTTCGTCTTGCGAAGCAAGCCCATAGGGAAATTCGTTTTGCGAAGCGCCTCCAAAACGGAAAACCCTTTCGTCTAGCGGGTTTTCCGTTTTGCGAGGCGTTCGTCTTGTGGGGCACCACTGTATCAGTGTTTCTCCTTCCTTTTTATTGTATTGCTGCAACTAGTCCTGGAGGCTTTCAGCATGTGACAGTGGACACACCCCAGGAGTGGCTTTGACAGGCCGGCCAAAACGGGTGAGGGTAGCTGATGGGTGAGGGACTCCTCTGCATGCAAAGGCAGGCTCTGGCGGATTGAGTAGACAAGACCAGCAGTGGGTCCAATAGTCAAGAAGGCGGTTTCTGCATATGCTGTAGTGTAGAGCATGGGTCAGCAAACTAAGGTCCGCGGGCCGGATCAGGCCCAATTGCCTTCTGGATCCGTCCTTTCGGATGGTCCGGGAATCATCACATGGATCGCCAGTGTGCGTGTTCTTTCCCTCTCCCTCCCTCTCTCTCTCTTTTTTAAATAATATTTATTAAAAGTTTAAAGATTACAGAAAGAAGAAAAAGGAAAAAAAGAAGAAAGATTAAACAAAACAAAACAATACATTAAAATTCCTAAAAAATAAAAAAACCATACATCCAAAATAAAAATAAAAGCAAAAACAGTTAAAAATACATCCAATTTTTCCATTTCTTTGTCTTTCATTTATTTGTTTCATCAACCTCCTCACACCTCCCTTTTTGTATTCTAGTTATTAATTATTTCAGCAAATCCATTCCATCTTTCTCTGTTTTCTATCATATAATTATCTTAATTTACTTTAACCTTATCTTACCATTAATAACATAAAACTTATTTGTACTTAACTCCTTATATCATTTCTACTAAAACCATGTAATTTCATTCCAACATTTTTCTAACACTCATTAATTTTACAATACTTCTATAAATAACTTTTAAACTCCCCCCCCCCCCAAATCTTTTTCCACCGTCTCTTCTCCCTGGTCTCGGATTCTGCCAGACCTTTCTATCAATTCCATATGGTCCATCAACCTGGTGATCTTCTGTCCTTTTCCCTCTCCCTCTCCTGGCAACGGCAGTGGCACCTCCTCCCTCCCTCCTCCTGGCTTCTCCCCACCCTGCCTAGAGGAGGAAGGGGGCTGGGCTTTGTTCGCACACGGCTCATTGTCACCCTGTCGTCGCTGCCAGCCCCTGCCGCTTGCAAGACACAGGTAGGCAGTCACCGGGGCTCGTGGTGCTCTTGCATCATTTCCCCCCCCCCCAAAATATAGTCCGCCCCCCCCACATGGTCTGAGGGACAGTGGACTGGCCCCCTGCTGAAAAAGTTTGCTGACCCTGCTGTAGAGGGAAGTGAGGAGCAGCATGGGAATGTAGCCCATCTAAGAGAAGGAAAACTCTGACCCTAAACCTCTGCTGCCTTGTGGGATATCTTCAGGAGAAGGAAAGGTTAAGGAGTAAACCTTACACAAATCTGGAGAGGAATCCATAAGACGGTTGGCCTGAACGTATTGCTCTGCTTTTCCTTGGACCGTAGCAAGGCGAAGAGAAGGCTCTTGTCCCTAGCTTCAACCATAACCAGGGCCTTTTCAACGCTGGCCCCGGCCTGGTGGAACGCTCTGTCTCATGAGTCCAGGGCCCTGCGGGATCTGATTCCTTTCCGGAGGGCCTGTAAGACAGAGTTGTTCCGCCTGGCCTTTGGCTTGGAGCCAATTTGATTCCCTCCCCCTCTTTCTTTTTCCTTTCTCCTCCTGTGATGAGGCTGCATTTTAATATTTTAATGTTTCAGTATTTTAATGTTGTATTTTAATCTTGTTTTTAAGTTGTATTCATTCAACTTGTTTTTATTATTGTTTGTTAGCCGCCCTGAGCCCGACCTTGGCTGGGGTGGGCGGGGTATAAATAAAAATTATTATTATTGTCATCTGGCCATCCCAGGACCTCCATACACACTGCCCAGGCTTGCACCCCAGGGAGGTCACTTTGATGCTCCTAATGCAGCAGTTTGACTTCACCCCCAGAGGCACACTCCATTGTCTCTTGAGACAGAGATACATGTCAATGGTAGGTTGTGTCTAGGGATGGCACCAGTGGAGTCTGGTCCATTAGGGCAAATGGGGCACTGCCCAACCAGCTTCAGTCTACCCTTCGCTAACTACTACCTGTATTTTATTACATATTTCATTCATGAATCGGTTCCAATGAGGGCTCCTGAAGGAATTTACTCCTGAATCTGTGGGCCAAATTGTGGGATTTCTTATGTTCGTTGATTTACAGGTCGATGCATCTGATGGAAGGTGAATTGCCTCCATCCATGTCTGGAAGTTGCGGAGCGTCTGTTAATGGAAAGCTGTACATCTTTGGAGGATATGATGACAAAGGATACAGCAATCGGGTAAAGGGTTCCTTTATTTTTAGAAACTTTCAGATAGAATTACCAGCTTGTTAAGGATGAAATAGTATAGTAGTGAGAATTAAACTGTTCAAGAAATCTTAACATTATGTTTTGATTTTATTTTCACACGGATGTAAGAGGCTAGAACCAGAATAACAACTTTAGGGTATGCCCAAGGATTTGAACCGCAGAACCTATCACACACACACACACACACACACACACACACACACACACACAAAATCTTTTAACCCTCCTCCTAATTTCCATAATGGTTTGCCATGTGATGTGGGCGCTTATGTTTGAGAAGCAGCCTAATTGTGTGTGTGTAATTTGTTTTGCAGTTCTGTGCATTTTATGCTGCTACCAAAAGAAGGGCAGCAACTCATTCATGTCAGTGTGAATTTGATGACCTGCTTGTTATGCTGCCATTCAAAATTTATATAAGCCTTCAGAGCTGCCCTCAGATGTCAGAGGGACTCTGCTTGACACCGATGTTTAGGAACTGATCTTGACTAGATTCTGTGGAGTAACTGGATTCTATAACTCTCTATGATGGGGCATCACAGTAATTAATTTTAGTAGAAGTTGTGACCAAACATCAATTGAGAGGTTAAGCCTTTCTGCTTTGTTTTATTTCTTTGGAATTTATGTTGCTGTTGTGGAAAAGGTTAAGGACAGTCTGACTTTCAACAGTTAAAATTAGAATACGGAAGCCCCCTGCAATAAGAGGTGCTGCTCATTATTAGCAATGAGGAAGTGGAGGAAGAAGAATTTAAGCATTTTCTATTAAAACTATAAAGGACTAAATATTACTGGTTGTTCTCTCCAGACACCACTTTTGCCGATTAGCACTTCATTTTTTCCAGAATATTGCTGTGTGTTGAAAGTGTCTTAATTTCCTTTTAAGCTCTATTATGTTAATTTGCGAACAAGAAATGGAACCTATTTGTGGAAAAAAATCACAGACTTTAAAGGTCAGCCTCCTACACCACGTGACAAACTTGCCTGCTGGGTGTATAAAGACAGGTAATTGTCATGGGTGATTTCACAAATGGGGAGGTGGCATTAGCTGGTGAAGAGACCCAAGTTGTAATTCTGTATGGCTTTATGACCTTTGTCTTCCTTTAATTCACTTGTTCTTCTGTTCCTTCACTTATAAAATAAGAATTGTGCTGATGTCCGCAGCCTGCAAATTATGTGTGAGGCATGATATTGGATAGGATTAGAGCCCAAGGCAATATTAAAACCTTGTTAAATGACAGTGGCTCACTGTCTTAGAAATATTAGATGATTAAAATATGAATGCATATTTGAGTTTTTCCTCTGCTGATTGATCTGCATTTTGGTAGCACAGACAAGTCCTTGCTCCAGTAGTTCCTTGCACACTGGAGGGTGGGAAGGTTTCACACACAAGGAGAATTGAAACAAGATGATTGCAGATGTCAAAGAACTCTAGAGTTGCCTTCTCTAACCTGTTGCCTTCTAGGTGTGTGAGTTGTAGTCAAAAAGGTGTAGAAGGCAACAGGTTAGGGAAGGCTGCTCTAGAGGAATTAAATTAGAGCATCTGACCTCTTAGATCTAATGGCAGGAATTAATTTGTAAATTTTAATTCTGATTTTTTTTTTAAGGCTCATCTATTTTGGTGGCTATGGCTGTAGAAAGCAGAGTGAGCTGTGTGACTGTTTTGATGTTCATGATGCATATTGGGTAAGAGATCTGTTACAGTTTCAAATAAAGAGGACCCTGTGTTGGAAGGAATATTAGCAGTGGATTTATTGTCTTTTATTCCTTCTCACCTACTGTTTCACTTTTATTTTTTTCTTTCAGGGAGAACGGATATTCTGGGGATGGCACAATGACGTTCATGTTTTTGATACAACAACGCAAACTTGGTATCAGCCAAAAATTAAAGTAAGTGTTATTTGAACTCTGGATTTGTTGTTGTCATGTTTCGTTGTCCTCCAGAGGCTTTCCAAACACAATCTGACATATCTTTCCTTATGCTCTTGGATTGATATGAATATTCTGAATCATTTATTTATTTATCGAAGTATTTTTAGGCAGCTTTTAAGGGTAATGCCCTACCATAGTAAGAAACAAATCTGCAGACAAAAACATTTTAAAGTATTTCTAAGAAATAAAACCCTATTGCAGTCTTCGGAGAAGACAGCAGTGAACCAAACTGGTTTTGAGGCCAGTTTGAATGCCTGAACTGAAGAGGCTAATGCAATCCACACAGAAGAGACATCACAGGTGAACCTAGACAGGGTGCCCATCCTGTCTTCTTGTGCTAGGCAACTTTGTTGATCTTAACAGTGGTAAGATATCCATATCCACGTAGGACCTTCAATGCAGATCTTAATGTGCAGGCAAAAATCATGGGTGAAGCCGATAACCTGATCCCAAACTTTTAGGGTTTTAGGTTACCACAACAATTTTTAAATTGGCCCCAGAAACTCACAGACAGGGGACTTCCGGGTTGGCGCCATCGCCGAATGGCGGACTCCCTCCGAGCTCCGGAGGGAGCCTGCTCGGCAGGGGCTGGGTCCTACCGCGCCGGCGACGCGGGGACCCTCAAAAACCATGGGCGCTGAAACCCATGGACATGGTGACTCGGCTGGCACCTTTTGCGCTCCCCCCGGCCCGCGAAGGAGCCTTTTTAAAGGCTACGGAACGGGTGACGGGGGGGGGTGCTTTGAGTCCTCCGCTTCCCCTGCCGAGCGAAGCCGCATGCCATTCGACGGAGAGCGCTGACTTCTTCTATTGAAAATCTGGACCTAAAAGAATAACCTGTGAGTAATTGGAACCTGGACTAAAAAGGGGGATAAATTTTTTAAAAAATTCGGAGCGAGCGGGGGAGGCGCAAAAAGGAAGTCAGCCCCCCCCCCCGTTGTAGAGGAGTTAAAGCAAAGAATTTGACATCTAAGATCGAGTGCAACCCTATTTTTACAAAGTTATTAATTTCGCGACGGAAAACTATAAGACTGAGCTGGAGGAGAGAAGTGGAATTGATTTAAAAAGTAACACACACACCCCGGAACCCTGGGAGCGTTTTGCGAGAGCGCCGGGAGAAGACAAAGAGAGGTTTTGACAGCTGTCAAAGAGCTGTCAAAGCAGAAGAACAAAAATGAGAACTTTGTTACAAGGACTTTGCCGGTTACATTTGTTATAAATTGGATACAAATTGTTTAAAACAAGGAATAACAAGTTATTTGGACTGATTGGGGTGATCTGGAAGGGAACTGAGTTATTACAACCCACCTAGAGGAGCCGAGGGGTATTACAAGTTGTTGACATGGAATTTGAATAGAACTTTCTATCTCCTGGGAAACTGCAGAAATGGAACACTATTTTGACTACAGAGGCTGACATACTAAAGAAGACAATAGACTTATCTATTGAAAAATGGAAGGGACTTGGCATTATGTTTTGTTCCTGAATAACAGAGCCTCTGCAGCTGAATTTGAAGCTTTTGGAATTAGAACATTTGTGCAGGAAAACAGGGAAAAAAAAAGAAAAGGAGAGAGATCAACAAGAACAAGAATAACAAGAATTGGATAAAGTTGGAAGAGGGAACATTTGGGACATCCAGATTTGAAAGGTTTAAAGAAATAAAATTGGAGTTTTTACTCCTAATGTATAAAAATCTGGATGGAAAAAATGGGCCTTTTTGAGACAGACTCCTTCCAAGATTGGACATTCGAAATTAAAGATGACTGGTAAAGGACTATGGCTTAAATAATTGTGGGAGCTCCAGGAAGACATCAGATGTTGATAAATTTTGGGAACGCAACAGGGAAATTTGGAATCCAAAGGGTGTTAAACTACATTTTATTTCATTATATTTTAATTTGTAATGTATGTTAAAGGGGGGAACGCGTGGAAGGGAACAGGTCGATTTTAGGAGATGGGAAAATATTTTTAAATTGGGTCAATGACAATAAGTTCAAAATTTGGGATATGAAATTGCTGAATTTATAAGTAAGAATTGGAATACAAGAGGGGGAGGGGAGGGGAAGTCCTGGAAAGATGTTATGGAAAACAAGATTTTAAATTTGGATGTTTTGTTTTTTTTATTTTGTTGTAATTGGAAACTTTTAATAAATATTATTTAAAAAAACAAACAAAAAAACAACAGAAACTCACAGACAGGATTGATTTTTGAATGTTCTGACTTTCCGGTCCATACCAGAATGTAGACAGTCAATTTGTTCTTCAGCAACTGAAGTGTCTAAACCATCTTCAAAGGCAGTCCTGGCTCAAACGCAATACAGCAGTCCTAAGAATCACAGCAGTACTTCTTTTGTGTTTGCTTGCAGAATGGAGTTCCACCTCAGCCTCGAGCAGCACATTCATGCACAGTCCTAGGAAACAAAGGTTACGTGTTTGGAGGCCGTGTTTTGGTTTGTACTGATTTTATGTTTACGCTATGAAAAAACAGGGGGAAAGGAGCATGCCAGTGCTGGAAAGGGAAAAGCGTTCAACTTTGAAGTAAAAATAAATGGTGAGGCCTGCTGTGAGGGAAAGGGAGCCTCTTTTCCTTTTTAAAAATTGCTGCAGTGTTTTGAAAAGCGAGTCAGCCTTTACCAAACTAACAGAGTTCCAAAACTACAAAGGCAGGTTGTATTGTCAGTGACATCTTGAATGCAATCAACAGATACTGCTCCCCAAAATATACATTTCATGTAAAATATATCATCTAAGGAAAATACGTTGGATTGTAGTAGGTACTAATATAATGGGAAAATGCATGTGATGTTTAGCAAGATTAGGCTACAAGTGTGTTTATACTTCTGCTATCTGCAGGACCAGAGACAGTCTGCCTCCGGGTATCAGCAGGAGAGACCTCTTGCCCTTGGGTCCATTTGTGGATTTCCCAAAGGCATCTCTATGTAGACAGGATACAGAGGAGCAATTCCAATTAAGTGGGGAGGGCACTGTTGCACCCAGGTCCTCTTTGAGGCCTTCCCATCCATGTATCTGGTGGGCTGTTAGTGGATGCTGGTCTAGATCCAACCGGGCTGCCCTTATTTATTTTTATGAAAATGCAGATTGCATTTGAAGTTGCTGTGATCAAGAATAATAACGTAAATATATGATTCCTGCCAATGAGAGTGCAGCCAGCAGACATCTAAGAATCCTCTGGTTCCGAGTCTGAGCCCGAGTCCCAGGCCATCACATACACACAGAGAGATATGGTTCTGTGAGCACGGGAAGATCTTTTTTTTTTTTTTTTTATAATAATTTTTTATTGTTTTTACAAAACAAAAAAAAAACAGGGAACAAGGGTATAGGAAAAACAAACAAATCACAAACAAATACATAAAACATGACTTCCCCATACCTCCCCTTCTCTGCATCATTATTTTATAATGTGTCAGCAACCCTTCAGTCAATTTCTCTATATATTCTCATTAAGTTTCCCCCTTTAATTTACGATTTACAGCTGTAGTTCTTTGTTTCTAGCCTCTCGACATCTTAACCGTCCGATATTTTACAATAGTTCTTAAGGTATACTTTAAATTTTCTCCAATCTTCCTCCACCGCCTCCTTCCTCTGGTCACGGATTCTGCCGGTCATCTCTGCCAATCCCATATATTCGATCACCTTCATCTGCCATTCCTCCAGAGTGGGTAGTTCTTGCATCTTCCAATACTTTGCTAAAAGAATTCTTGCTGCCGTGGTTGCATACATAAAAAAAGTCTTATCCTTCTTCGGTACCAATTGGCCCACCATGCCCAGAAGAAAAGCCTCTGGTTTCTTTGAAAACGTCCATTTAAGGACTTTCTTAATTTCATTATAGATCATTTCCCAGTAGGCCTTAATTTTTGGGCAGGTCCACCAAAGGTGATAGAAGGTTCCTTCAGCTTCCTTACATTTCCAACATTTGTTATTGGGCAAATGATAGATCTTAGCAAGCTTGACTGGAGTCATGTACCACCTGTAAATCATTTTCATAATATTTTCTTTCAAAGCAGTACATGCTGTGAATTTCAAACCGGTGGTCCATAACTGTTCCCAGTCAGCAAACATAATGTCATGACCAACATCTTGTGCCCATTTAATCATAGCTGATTTTACCGTTTCATCCTGTACATTCCATTTCAGCAGCAGGTTATACATTCTGGATAAGTTTTTTGTATTGGGTTCTAACAGTTCCGTTTCTAGCTTTGACTTTTCACTCTGGAATCCTACTTTCCTGTCCAACTTAAACACTTCATTTATTTGGTGGTAATGTAGCCAATCTCTAACTCTATGTTTTAATTTTTCATAGCTCTTTAATTTAAACTTTTCTCCATCCTTTTCTAACATTTCATCATATTTTAACCAATTTGAGTCCATGTTGAGTTTTTTAACTGCTTTTGCTTCCATTGGTGATAACCATCTGGGGGTTTTATTTTCCATTAAATCTTTGTACCTGATCCAGACATTATACAATGCCTTCCGTACCATATGGTTTTTAAAACTCTTATGCACTTTCACCTTGTCATACCACAGATACGCATGCCAGCCGAGGTTATTATCATAACCTTCTAGATCTAAGATGTCTGTGTCCTCAAGAAGTAGCCATTGTTTTAGCCAGCAAAAAGCTGCTGCCTCATAGTAGAGCCTCAAGTCCGGCAGGGCAAATCCCCCTCTATCTTTTGCGTCTGTTAAGATCTTAAACTTAATTCTGGGCTTTTTGCCCTGCCAGACAAATTTAGATATATCTTTTTGCCACCTCTTGAAACACTCCATCTTATCCAGAATTTGTAAAGTCTGAAACAGGAATAACACTCTCGGCAATACATTCATTTTGATAACAGCTATACGGCCTAACAAGGAAAATTTCAGTCTAGACCATATATCTAGATCCTTTTTGACTTCTGTCCAGCATTTCTCATAATTGTCCTTAAATAAGTTAGCATTTTTTGATGTTAAGTTTACCCCCAGATATTTAACTTTTTTAACAATTTCCAAACCCGTTACGTTTTGAAATCTATCTTTTTCTTCCGGTATCAAATTTTTCCCCAACACTTTGGTTTTTTGTTTGTTCAATTTAAATCCTGCCACTTGACCAAATATCTCAATTAGGTCCAACACTCTTTTCGTACTCTCCTCTGGCTGTTGTAATGTTAAAACTAAGTCATCTGCAAATGCCCTTAATTTATAATGTTTCGCTCCGACCTGAATACCTTTAACCAGCGGGTCCATTCTAATCATGTTTAACAAAACCTCCAGGACAGATATAAACAGGAGGGGAGACATAGGGCATCCCTGTCGTGTACCCTTTTCTATTGATATATCATCCATCACCATACCATTCATGTGAGCACGGGAAGATCATATCCTGCCAGCTGCGATGGGATTAAAAATGCCATTTTTAATGCCCTCTGTGGAGCTCCCTTTCTCCATTCACCAGTATTCAATACAAGAAGCCAAAGTTCTTCCTATTCACCATCCTGCTTTTCCTCTTGACCAAATGAAATATATCAGAACTGTGCCTTAAGTTAGAGAGAGGGGGCTAGGTAGGAAATCAGAAAATTGATCATGGATGGAGCTCATCGGAGTTGTAGTTCAGAACATCTGGAGGTTACTAGGTCAGGGAATATTGCCTTAATCCATAAATAACACAATCTGTCTTGAAACAGCTGCAATTTGCACATTTGAGGAGTTCTCAGACAGAATCTATTACTTGGCTTTCCTTTGAAAATCATTGTGAAAGGCTGTATTGTCATATTTTCTTAATTAAACTTTTTTATTTTAACAGCAAAAAAGAATGAATGATTTACATTATTTGAATTTGGATACCTGGGTTTGGTCAGGAAAGTAAGTTTTTCCTCATGTCATAGCTCTGTTGTATGTAACAATTCATGTTCAATGTATTTGTATATTTAGTACTGAATACTCCCATCATTTGGGATGCGGGTGGCGCTGTGGGTTAAACCACAGAGCCTAGGACTTGCCGATCAGAAGGTTGGTGGTTCGAATCCCCGCGACGGGGTGAGCTCCCGTTGCTCGGTCCCTGCTCCTGTCAATCTAGCAGTTCGAAAGCACGTCAAAGTGCAAGTAGATAAATAGGTACCACTCCGGCGGGAAGGTGAACGGCGTTTCCGTGCGCTGCTCTGGTTTGCCAGAAACGGCTTAGTCATGCTGGCCGCATGACCCGGAAGCTGTCAGCAGACAAACACGGGCTCCTTTGGCCTATAGAGCGAGATGAGCGCCGCAACCCTAGAGTTGGTCACGACTGGACCTAATGGTCAGGGGTCCCTTTACCTTTTACTCCCATCGTTACTCCCCCCCCCCTTTGGTTTTCTTTTGGGGGGGAGCTTGAGCTAAAAACTGCTCTTTGTTATGCTTAAAATAACAACGATGCCCTTTTTAGATAATTGTTTTGGGTGGTAAACAGCAATATGGTTTTGGGGAACATTTATTTAGATTGGTGGAAATCTCAGTTTGACATATCTTTGAAGTACGTTTATCCATTCTTATGAGTGTTCTCAGACTGGGAAAACATTATTTTGTAAAAGAAGAAGGAAGGAAGGAATTCTATAAGGACAGATTCCATTAGCTGTCCCTCCTTTAAATTTTTTGTTTAAATTTTGTTTGATGTTAAATTAGCAGTATTTATTGTTTTGGGCCTCAGCCCCAATGAATTTATTACCATATTTATTACACATGCCAAGCCTCTAGGGAGAACAGGGTCCATAGTCCCCTTCTTACCAGTATCAGATAGTGCTTCTGTTAGGAGCCTGCCTCCTTGGTAGCTATGGATTCCTGGTTTTGAAAGACAAGGAGAGTCCCCAGGCAGATCTTGGCATGTTCATGGATCCTAAGAATGTCCCAATGGGACACGGGTGGCGCTGTTGGTCAAACCACAAAGCCTAGGACTTGCCGATCAGAAGGTTGGCAGTTCGAATCCCCGCGATGGAGTGAGCTCCCGTTGCTCGGTCCCTGCTCCTGCCAACCTAGCAGTTCAAAATCACGTCAAAGTAGACAAATAGGTACCGCTCCGGTGGGAAGGTAAATGCCGTTTCCATGCGCTGCTCTGGTTCGCCAGAAGTGGCTTAGTCCTGCTGACCACATGACCCAGAAGCTGTACGCCAGCTCCCTTGGCCAATAAAGCGAGATGAGCGCCGTGACCCCAGAGTCGGCCACGACTGGACCTAATTGTCAGGGGTTCCTTTACCTTTACCTTTAGGAATGTCCCAACAGGAGGTTCCCAAGAGCAAAAAGACTTGAAAAATAGGGCATTACCCATGGGAAGGACTCTCATTGGCAATGGTGCAGTAAGCAAGCTCTCTGTAAGGAACATCACTTGATGTGAATGCTGATTTTGCAAAATAGTTGTTCCCCCCACCTGAAAGATGCTAAACTGCCCACCCAATAATTATTATGTTTGTTTCTCGAAATATGTAGGCCTTTTGTTTTTTGCTTGCTTTTCCTAGAATTTGCACAAATGGAGAAAAACCAGGAGACAGATCATGGCATACTTTGACATCTGTAACAGACAGTAAACTTTTCCTGTTTGGTGGGCTGAGTTCAGACAATGTACCCTTAAGTAAGTAGTTTGATATTAATTGATTGCTATCACTTTATTTATTCAAAATTATTGAGTACACTATGCTAAGAGGGAAGCAAGTTCCAGCTGAATGATTTGTGTGATTAACAAACTATAATGCTAAGATAAATTAAAAACTTGTTTGTCAATGAATTGCTGGCACAATAGCAACAGAAAAACTCTGGATACATGATGCTTGAAGGACTTGCCACCATCCTGGCTCCCGTCCCCCTGCTCCAAATCTGACTACAAGTAAATTTAAAGATAATATTTCAATCCATCTTTTATCAAAGTCTAGCAGATTTCATGTTTCAGAAGGAAACTGCTGTGGCTTTCTTTATAAGTCAAAGAACTGCAGCCAGCTGAAGATAAAATCAGTGTCAGAATGTTTTTTAAAAATGTTCTTTTAGTTTTTAGTTTCAGACTTGGCATTTTAAAAAACAGTACTATAACGCATCGGCTGCAGTTACTTAGGGGTAAATCTATTTATCTGCAGAGCTTACTTCTAACTAAACAGACATAGGATAATTTTTTATTATTATTTATTGAAAGCAGTTTTATTCAGGTCTTCACACAAAAGAGACTCTCAGAGCACCTTTCCTTCTAACAAAGCTGCTTTAGTTCTGGGTACTTTACATCTCCAGCCAATAGGCCTTTTGAGGATATATGGGCTTTAAAATGGTACCCCTGCCTCCCAAGACTAGGTTATTCTCTGCCTCTGTAGCAGAAGTCTGAAATGTGCAGCCCAGTCTGCAGCCTGTCACAACAGACAGAAGGGAAAAGTGGTGGAAAGAAGAGGACTCGCGTAGCAGCCCAAGCAGAAATGCTGAATGCTTGTGAAACATAGAGTGGTCCCAGTCCATAGAACCATGTAACTAGTCAAGTCTATGCTCAAGGAGGCTTCAAGTTACAACATCCCTCCTTGCCACCACTTTTGTAACGGAAGGGAATTTTAAAAGCAGGTAAGTGCTGATATGGCACCAAAGTCCAGTGTTCTGTTAGGAGGAGGGTGTCAAAAGCCCATAGGGTTAGTACAAGCTGCTCCTTGGGTCCTGTCCACAGTGCCCTAGTTTTTCATATTCAGTATCATTTATTTCATGTTTAAACACGAAACATAATATATTGCATAACTTAAATGGTCTCTTATTATCAATGTGTGTGTGTTTAAAGAAAATAAATAGCAGTAATTATGCATCTTTCTTTATTTTCAGGTGATGGTTGGATTTATGATGTCGCAACAAACAAATGGCAACAACTTACATACTTACCAAAGAGCATACCGAGGTACAATCAGAGGCGTACCTGGGGGCTGGTGAAACCAGCCCCCAACCAGGGGCACAGGCCCAGGGGGAGGGGCGTGCAAAAAACACCTATCAGACTGTGGAGTGTATGATGTAGGTGTGTGTGGTGACTTGCCTCCACTGTTGTGGTGAAATCAAACATAGGAGAAACTTCCTGTCCTTTTCGTGCCATGGCACAAAGGGATGCTAATTCTTTTGCCCTTCCTCCTTGCCTTTCCTTCACTCCGGATGCTTTGAGTAGTTGGGTCACATAAAATGTAATCATTTCTAATGTGGCTATTGCAGTAAATATTGGGGTTTTTTGGGGGGGTAGGGGGCCAATGCAATTCCTTTCCAATGGTTTAAGGGCTCCTACGCATGCCTCTGGGTATAATAAACTAGTCAACTTTTTCTGGAACTGAAGAAACTATGGATAAATCGTTATGTCATGTTCAACATCGGAGCATAGGCTTGGATCCAGTGATGCCAAGTGCAAGTATAAACTTCTGTTCAGGCAGAAGTTCTGCTCACATCAGATGTGGTCCTATAGGGTCCCCTGAGCTTCTGGAATGGGAGGGTGGAGGCAGGAAAGCCCTGTTAGACAAGTGGAAGGCTCATCATAGGTCATAGAATCCAACCAGGTATCTTTTAAAAAACCCCAAAATGAATTGTGCACATTTTCAGTTAACTTTATCCTATATCTCTGTCTGAGCCAGTAATATAATTTTCCAGGTGATACTAAAAAGGTATCAGTATAGATACATACGATTGTGAAGAAATAATATTTGATGAATTTCACCTAATCATGCACCTATTGGACATTTATTTGAATTTTATTTGACTTCCACCCTAACACACTCATTTGGAAGAAAGGCACATTGACTTCAGGAGAAATTGCTTGCTTGGTTCATGCAATTGGGATGGCGGCCTTAAAGCCCTGATTCGAATGAAAATCTACATGGGTCAGGGAGTGAGATTGCATCCACACCTTCTATTTATTTGGGGGGGGGGGCGTTTTGTAGGCTGCACTATAACAAAACGTTCTTGATATGCATGTTTTCAGAGGGCCTGCATGTTGACTTTATCTGTGCAGGCCCTGTGCAAATATTATATCACTGCAGACTGAAGGTTGAACCGGTGCCGCCAAGGGGGATTGGAATTACACTCCCACACCACAGCTAGTCTCTACAATAGATAGAAGCTGATTCAAACTGTGCCAAACTATCATCATCCCGCTCCATTCTAACGAAGTCTCCACCCCCAATGTTTTAGGTAGACTGCGCAGCAGCACACACTAACCATAACATATTTTGATACTTAGATCTTCTCATATTAAAGCAATTTTATATAAAATTAGATTGAAATCAGAGTGTAACTCAGTACTATAATTCTAGGTGGAGGGTTTATTTTAAAAGGTGACGTTAATCTAGCTGATATGTGATGCAAATAACATGCTTTATTAGAATGTCTAGGTACTAAGTTAGAGCAGCTGTGAGAGGACATAAACCTATCAGTCTGTAGAAAAAAGCTTCAGGTTTCAAGCTAGGAGTCAAGGCACAGAGTCAAGGCAGGAAAGGCTTTCCAGTGTTCTGCGATGATCCAGTCCAGAGTTTTCCTAATGCAGATAAGACAGAGGCAGACCTATCAACAGGTATGAGGAAGAGAACAGGTGGGATACAGTTTAGTGTAAGGAGAACAGTGCATAATTGCTGAAATTAATGAAGTAAGAGGTGCTATTTAGTACCGAGTCATCTTGCACATATTTTTGCAATAGTTAAATAAACAAAAGGGGACAAATTCTGCAATCCTGCTGACCTCAGTGAGTTATACTCAGTCTGTTAATTCTTGGAAGAAAATTCACCTCAGTTCAGTGAAGCTCTCTTTACAAACCTATATGAATTGGTCCTATTTTGAACTTCTGTGTATCCATGCATACCCATTTGTTTATTTTGCACTAGCATGTGCAAAAAGAAAACTTACTCCCTTTAGC
Source organism: Podarcis gaigeae (assembly GCF_964106915.1). Lineage (NCBI taxonomy): Eukaryota > Metazoa > Chordata > Lepidosauria > Squamata > Lacertidae > Podarcis > Podarcis gaigeae. The sequence continues at coordinate 3,298,271 of NC_139678.1, forward strand.
ATAATTTTGTAAACCATTAACATTCAGAAAGCTCCAACTCTTGGAAGATACAAAGAAGGGATGAGAGATTAAAGACCCTTCGTTCCTTTGACCTCAGTGACATATCAGGGGTGGGGTGAGGAAAAACTGAACTTAGCAGCTCACTTGAGCTGTGGAAAGCTGGTATCTAAACTAAATTACCAAGCTCTTCTTGGTACTTTTTTTTCATAAGTGTGTTTTTAAGGTAACAAATTCCATCTCCGTGCTTGTCAGATTCCTTTGAATTGAGACAGGGGAGGGAAGAGAGGTGCTTTCTTTGTCCCAGAGATGTTTCTCCAACTCTCAAATTATGCACTTCAGAATAAGCAAGTTCAAGAATCAGTGTCTGGGTTTCACCCTATGATTTTGAGTGAAAGCCAAGATTTGTAAGAAAGAAAGATTTCTTTCCAATGGCCCAGTTTTTAATTTGTTGCCATGGCCATACCTACTCTCAAATCAAGTCCCTGTGTTCCTCCTATTTAAATCTATCCTGCTGGGTTTTATGATAGCATCATTTTAAGAATTGGAATGCATACATTGTTAAACGTTTATTAAACAGTTGTGTTTGACAAAAAAAGTAAGCCCACTCATGGTAAGTAGTAAAAGGGTATTAAGTTCTTGATTTGTGTCTAATGAATTCAGATGTTTTTAGAATCCATTTGAGTGGACTAGTTAGTTAGTTCAAGAGCTGAGAGACAGCTCCATTCAAATAAATCTATTTACTATGCAGTAGAGATTATAAGGGGAGAGTGCTACAATAGCTTTTGCCATCCTGATACCTTCCAGATGACAGCTGAGGCTGATGGGAGTTGTAATTCAAAACATCTGGACAGCACCAGGTTGGTGTAAGCTGCCCTACAAAATGCACTAAAACCCTATGATAGCTAACTGAAAACTTTTTTATAATGCACAGTTATTTGAGTATTTATTCTCACTATAATATACTTTTAGATTGTGGCATACAGCTTGTCTTGGTAAAGAAGGTGAAGTGATGGTCTTTGGAGGAAGTAAAGATGACTTGCATTTCTTGGACACGGTCAGTAAATAGAACACTTGTTAAATGTCACCATTGTGCTGATAAATCTTTTAATTGAAATATTTTTATGGAGAGAATTTAGGTAAACAGAATCAGATCATATGAGAGGGGTTTTGATCCTTCCTGAACTCCTCCTCCCTCTCCTTTCCCTGTGCACCCCTAAATCTCTTATGGAGCTCCCACAACCCTCTAGAGCAGATTGGGGGGGGGCGCCTGGGGGTGCTTGAGGAGACAGTGAGGATATTGCATTTCACAAATTGAAATCCTTGCATTATCAGAACTGCTTTGTTGGCTTAGCCCAATGTTTTTAAATACCTCATTAAAATATTTAGTTGTTCTTCCTTACCCAGTTCTACTGAGTTTTTTTAACTGTTTCTGCTGCACGTTGGTAGTGTTGATTTTATGTTATTTTTAATTGCATATATTTTAATGCAATGTTTTATTCTGCATTGCTGTAAGTACCTTTGTTGCAAAGTAACTCATAAATATTTGAATTTTTTGTTGTTCTTGCTTAGGGACACTGCAGCGATTTATTGATTTTCCAGACACAACCATACTCACTTCTCAGGTGAGCTGAGAAATTACTCGGATAACAATATTATAAAGCCATGAGCCTAGTTGAGTTCAACACTGTTTAAAAGCAACTTTATATTCCAAAATGTTAAGCGGTCCCGACATAGCGGCTTCAGAGCACATGCAGGGCCACTGACACACACTAAGCTGTACCCATGCAGGGGCTGTTCAGGGCGTCAGGAAATGCTCCACACACAGGGCAATGATTTCAAGCATTCCCTGACAAGGAAGGGAAGAGGGGGCACCCCCTGGACCTCAAAGTCCTGCAGAACTTTGTTTCATGAAAAATGACAGTTACATTCTGTGGATTTCAGAGGCTCTGAAATCCGAGTGTTATTTCAGTTGCGCATCTGTTAACCTCAAAGGTGAAACCACATACAAAACAGTGTGCGACTTTGAAGAGTCCAAAGCCTTTTCCATTCATTTGATAATCCTTGCAACATCATAGATCAACTGCTGCTTCCACCACCTCTTCACTCCCTCTCCCACACTCCAAATTGGCTTAGTGTGGGTGGATGTCAGGAACAGTGCAAAGCGGGAAGGGGGATCATTCCATCAGACGAGCTGACAGAAGGATCACCTTAGCACAGACTTGAATTAATCACTTTAGTCCCCATATTGCTGGTAAGGGGCCAGGGCTGAGGTTGTGACAGCATTTCAGTCGTCGGCTCCAAACCATGGCCTGTCTATCTTTGTATCTGACCCAATGTCGGTTACGAACCATGGTATGTGAAACACTGTCAAACTCTATCAAGCCTCTATTTTAAGCTGGTTTGCAAACCACAGTTTATGTGGGCTGTGGTTTTCAGTTATCAAACCCTTGAAAACACAGCCCTACTTCAGAAGGCTAATGCGCCATGTAGATGGGAGTAAACTTGCAAAGCTGAGCAGATGGAAGACAAAAGCTGCTCTAAGCCATGGTTTAATGTTGGACGTCCAAATCATGGTGTGGAGTCTTAACTGCAGTTAGCACAAACCAGTTTGGCGTGATGTTTCAACTAAGCCATATTAACTTGCCTAAAGCCACCTGGTAAATTCATAGTTGAGATGAGAATACCTAGGTACTTACATGGATAAAACTGCTTCCTTCTATATAGTTGAGTGTTTAACCTGCAAAGCTTTGTAATCTGGCATGATTTCTTTCAGACTGAGCCTTGACTGCATTGGTAAAAATGCTGCCCTCTTGGAGAACCAACTATCCTGGTTACCATCTAGACTTTTGGAGGAAGCTATGGATAAAATAACTTTTTGGGCTGCTGTTAGCCATCGTCAAGAAAGAAAAGCCGAAGCAGCAGCACAGGAGCAAATTAATGTCTCTTAGCAACCATTCTTTGTGAATATACAGCGCAGAGTACAGACCCTTCTTGGAGATAATTTAGAAATGTTACTGTTGACTGTTTGGGCTGAATTTCTAAGGTTGGGTCAGATCGGGTGAAAGGCACACTGATTTGCTGGTGCATAAGGAATGGGAGCAGAGACTACTGATGTAATAACAGCTCCACTTAGGGGCTCTGGAGGTTAATACCAACTTTCTTGGGTTTACTGAGCCAGTTCATAAAGCTAGTTGAGCCATTTATTATTATTAAAGCTAAATATGTTAATGAGGCTTCAGACAGTCAAAGCTTTATTTGGTCATATTCCTGCGTATTGCTACACTTTAGCCATTGTCTGAAGAGGGGAATTTCTTTAATACCTCTGAAGCCGCAAAACTCTCTTCTTTCGACAGCACTATAAAAACTTGGTTGAAAGTTGCATGGGCCGGGTATTGACACTATTTTATAGAAACACTTTAAAGTTGCACTTTTGTGTTAAATGTTTTTACTGGGCAAAAGTTTTACTGTTGCAATAAACATTGATGGACTGTAAATAATCACAATTTAAAAAATGTTACACAGACCACAATGTGTAAGGTTTGTATTCAACTTAGCTGTTTTTTTGTTATTTATGGTAAAGTATTTATAAAATACAAATTTCCTATCAGTTTTAGGTATTTAGCTAATAGGGACTCTGTTGTTACCATTTTGCTGTTATGTTTTGAGTAGAATCTTACTCTGAATACTTTTACTCACTTGCCATTTTGAGCAAAAATCTTGGGAGGGAAATCTTTTTGTTTATACATCTACTTTGAGTTGCCTTCAGGCTGGTTGCAGTAATAACTAAGCACATGTGGTATTAGGAGATTAGGAGGAGATAGAGTCATGCCATGATATGCTGCTTAATAACTCAGTATCACATTTAAGCCATATATCTCTTTAGGGATATTTTTGATACTAGGGGAGGAATTAAACATCACACTCTTCTGATCATTCCACCAGCACATGCATTTCAGTTCCCCAGAGGAAACAATCCCTTGCCTACTCTCTCCCTCAAACCTAGGGTGTGGGGAGCCCATTGCGCAAGTGGAAATCTTTGTGCTAATGGGACTTGTTAAGCGAATCCCGCCGTAGCAGTTTTGCTTCTGTTGGGGAAGGGGTGTTGCAGATTTTATATAACTGATCTTTGCTTCCTTGTTCTTAGTCTACAAGCTAAAAATAAGGAATGTGGGCTTTTACTCCCAAAACTGAGTATGTGATTTATCAAATATAGAGCTATGTTTCAGATATTTGACTTTGGACCTAATATATGAATGACTGAAAATCAGAGGAATCGGGTGGTTCAAGCACCTGAACAGATGCAGCAGTTTAGTGAAGTCATTAATGCCAACCTTTGTCATGGAACAATGGCATAACGTACTTTGAACGTACTGTAGGTAGCAAGTGACTTTTTATCTACCTTTTGTCATGAGATTCACTCCAGTTCTGCTCCCTTCTAGGTAAAATGTTGCACTTGGCATTGATGCAGTCTTGGAGCAAATCAAGATGTCACAAATATTTCTCTTGAAGTAATTATAATGTTCATCCTGGCAGATGTTTGGGTTAAGGCTGAAAACTTGTGTGTGGAAGTTCTGTGCCTTTAACAAGCTGAAATTCAGCAGACGAAGCTTTTCTGATGTGCAGGTGAAGTAACGAGTTAGTTTCCTCTGAATCTCTGCTTGTTGCACAGCTGTTAAAACACAAAAGGAGTCCATCCTAAAGAAAAGTGGCAAACCTAACCTAGTAGGATAAGAACCCTTTATTGCATTATTAGAACTGATCTGACCAGTTATGAAAATTACGGCATTGGAGAATGCTGCACAGGAGCTTTCAGCACATGCAGGATACTCAAGAGTGCCATACGTGTCAAACATTAAAATGCAATCCACTGGGATGTTCTGCCCAAGGCCTCTGCAGAACGAATGGGAGCAGCTCCCATACATGAGCAGGCAAACTTCAGTGGATTGTGGCAGTATTTTGAAGTGATGGTCGTTTATTTTAATGGAAGCTCTACATGATGTGTTTAGGATTGGTGTGAGATTTCTATGGACTTCCAGATAACCTTGCAAATAGCAATGGTGCTACTTAAAAGGTCAAATCCTGATGAGGTCAAAGTCAGGGAAACTTGACTCTGAACTTGAGTAGCAACATTGATGATTATACCATACCTGAGCTAGAAAACTTTGACAGGGAAGTAGCCGCAAGTTTTTCATATTGAAATTGTGTTCAGAATCAGTTCCAAAGAAAAGTGCCTTTATTGCCTTATTATGTTTTCATGTGTGTTTTACAATATCTGCAGAAGACTGAAATTTTCTCTTGCAATAAAAACATGGAATTCTGACTATCTTGTTTGTTATACAGTTATATAATCCTGTCCAATAGCAAACATTATTATTATTATTATTATTATTATTATTATTATTATTATTATTGGGTTAAAACTATACCATGCACACAAGCTGGGTGTCCCTCCCTCTGAGCAGGGAGAACACACCACTCTCATTTGGAAGCCCCCTTGAAGTCCCTGGGTATCATATGTGGTTGGATTGTAAGCTACCGGTAATTAAAAAAAAATTGGGAAATGATTTAGAACGAATTGAAGAAAATGTTCCATTTAACATTTGTTTAAAAAACCGAGGCATTTTTGTTGGGGATTGTAGGGAAAGACCTGCTAAAAAAGTTGAAAAACATCTTCATGTATGCGACAACGGCCGCGAGAGTTCTGGTAGCACAAGGATGGAAGACTGAAGAAACCCCAACTAAAGAATCAGGCAAGAAAAATTGACGGACTATGCAGAACTGGCAAAACTGACATATAAGCTATGGGACAAGGATAACTGTGACTTTAAGGATGAATGGGAACCCTTTACAAAGTATTTGAGACGCAGCAAAGCGAACTGGACTCCTTGGCTGGCTTTGAATAAACATTCACAAACTTTTTATTGATAATAATTAGCTAAATAGTTTGAGGATCTATACAACTTTGTAACATGCAGAAAACAGCATTCTTAGAGAAACCAAAGACTGGAACTGAGGGAAGTCGGGGGGGGGGGGGTTTGTGGGGGGAGAGGAAAAATGGGGGGGGGAGACAAGGATGATATGTTTTTGGATAATATGTCTTGTTATAATTCTGAATAAAAAAAGAAGAAGTCCCTGGGTAGAAATGAATATGTCATTTCAACGCCCACAGCGGCCACTCTCGGCCACCCCTGCAAGGTAGACCAGTGGCAATCTAACGCTCTCTCGGATGCCGTTCCCCTCCTTCCCTGCAGGGGGAGCAAGACCGCGGCGGGCGCTCTGTCCACATCTCTCGCCTCCTCCGTCGACGGCAGAGGGAGCGGAGCTTCCGCTGGGGCAGGAAGGCGGGCCGGATATCCGCCGGCACCGGCGGATGTTGACATTGTGAGCGGACCCCGCTAAGGTAAGTCGAGAGGGGAGAAGGGGCGCCCGGCAGGGGAGGCGGGCGAAGGTTTCCTACCCCCCCCGGCCTTATTCAATGGCTCCTTCTTCCTCTTGCAGAATAAGGTGACTGAATGGGCTGCACCACTGCAGGCTGGGGGGGGTCTCTTTTTTTGGGGGGGGGTTGTCACCTTTTAGGAAGCTCCACCCCCCCCCCCGTTAAAAAGGAAAGCGGCTGGAGAAACCCAGCCAGAGGGGCGAGGTATAAATAAATAATAATAATAATGATTATTATTATTATCCTGCAAGGGTTATAATAATAATATTATTATTAGTAATACCCTGCTCTTGTAGCCCCCCAAATAGATTACAGCAATCTACTCTTTGGGGGCCTAAAGCAGGCATAGGCAAACTCGGCCCTAAAGATATTTTGAGACTACAATTCCCATCATCCCTGACCATTGGTCCTGTTAGCGAGGGATCATGGGAGTTGTAATCCCAAAACAGCTGATGGGCCGAGTTTGCCTGTGCCTGGACCAGCCCATCAGGGAGAAACCGTCATTTCATTTACTGCATAATAATCTATAATAATAATTTATTGTTTATACCCCGCCCATCTGGCTGGGTTTCCCCAGCCACTCTGGGCGGCTTCCAACAAAACACTAAAATACAATAACCTATTAAACATTAAAAGCTTCCCTAAACAGGGCTGCCTTCAGATGTCTTTTAAAAGTCAGATTATTGTTTATTTCCTTGACATCTGATGGGAGGGCATTCCACTGGGCGGGCGCCACTACTGAGAAGGCCCTCTGCCTGGTTCCCTGTAGCTCTGCTTCTCGCAGGGAGGGAACCGCCAGAAGGCCCTCGGTGCTGGACCTCAGTGTCTGGGCAGAACAATGGAGGTGGAGATGCTCCTTCAGGTATCCTGCATTCCTATCCCATCCTTTTTACCTCCAAGGAGCTTGAAAGTGGAGGGCAGTGTTCTCCTCAATCCCCCCCCTCCTCATTTCACCCCAAGACACCCCTGTGAGGTAGGGGAGCAATTGGTTCTTTATTTCATTTGCTTACCACCTGTAGATCTCTGGGTGGTTTGCAGCATCAAGATACAAGATAAAAGCACAAAATGCATAATAACAACATCAACAACAACCCCCTTTTCCCCAACCCTCACCCTGTATTGGGTATTGGTGGTGGGTGTTATGTATTTTTTATATATATACTGTAAACCACTCTGCGGATCTTCCAGTGGAGGGCAGCATGTGTATTTAAAAAATACGTAAGATAAATAGGCTGAGGGGGAGAGTGACTGGCCCACAAGATCACCCAGTGAGCTCCATGGCCGAGTGTGGAATTGGAACCCATGTCCCCCATGCCCTAGTTAGACACTCTGACCCATGACTACGCCACCCTCTCAATTTCCTATTATTTCCAGTCTTAAATCCAGTTCTCCACAATTCCACATCTGGTCAGACTTGCGGGGTTGTTTGTTGATTGGATTTATAATCCGCCTTTACTTCCAAGGAGCTCAAAGTGGGGTACGTGGTTCTCACCCCTCCTTATTTAACCCCCACACCTCTGTTAGGTAGCTTAGGTTGAGAGGGCGGTATTGGTTGACCCACGAGATCACCCTAAGCTTCATGTGGTCCAGTAGGGATTTGAACCCTGCTCTCTCAATTCTTGGGACGCGGGTCGCGCTGTGGGTTAAACCACAGAGCCTAGGACTTGCCGATCAGAAGATTGGCAGTTTGAATCCCTGCGATGGGATGAGCTCCCCTTGCTTGGTCCCTGCTCCTGCCAACCTAACAGTTCGAAAGCTCATCAAAGTGCAAGTAGATAAATAGGTACCACTCTGGCGGGAAGGTAAACGGCATTTCCGTGCGCTGCTCTGGTTTGCCAGAAGCGGCTTAGTCATGCTGGCCACATGGCCCGGAAGCTGTACGCCGGCTCCCTTGGCCAATAAAGTGAGAGGAGCGCCGCAAGCCCAGAGTCGGTCACGACCGGACCTAATGGTCAGGGGTCCCTTTACCTTTTTACCTCTCAAGTCCTAGTATGATACTCCAACCACTACACCATGCTACCTTTCCAGGGTTTCTAGTCCTGATCCCCGTTGTGCTAGTTTTATATAGCAACCCCCCATTTTTTGTTTCAATGAATAATGTGTAGGGCAGCCGTTGAAATTGTGATTTCCCCTCACTGGCTGTAGCACAACCCATCCCACCCTTGAAGGCATCTACCTCCGTATGTTGTTGCAAAGGGCTCTGAGCCATAGCTCAGTGGTACAGCACCTGCTTTGGCAGAAGGTCCTAGATTTAGATCCTAGCACCTCCAGATACCTCCAGATTCCTGCCTGAAAAGCCCTGAATGATCCCACAAGCCAGTGCTGGAGATTATAATGAGTCATTCTACTCGTCTGACACTTATATAAGGCAAATTCCTATGTGTCCGTGTTGTTATGACGGGACCATTGAGTACAGATGCAAAGTGGTCATGAGGCAGGGCCATGTGTCCAGCCCAGATTCCTGACCAGGTGCAGAGGAGCTTTAAAAAGCTCTGAGCAGTTTGAAGAATGTGCTGGGGAGCCTTCCTGTCTATCTGTGCCTTTAAATGTCAAACGCTTTGCAGCCACTTAAGCTGTGATTTTGATCATCTTCTGTTTTGTCTAGCAAGAAATCCTTTTAAACAGCCTTCAGCATTTCAGGCTCCAGGTACTGTCATCTAGCAGCTAAGCCTTGGGATGTCCAAATGACTAGGAAAGGTAGCCAAGAGCCAATTCTTCTTTTCCGGCTGCCTGCTCCTCCTTCTGCTTCCCTGGCCAAGACCTTCAGGGCTGGCTTTTCCCACAGAGCTTTTAAGCTGAGATGCTGAGCTTGGCTGTGGGTGAGACTACTGGGCCACGGAGCTTGTTTTTCCTGCTCTGGTTGGCTGAGTTAAGACCTTTATTTGCACTCAACATTGAGGTCATCTTCACAGAGTGAGCTTGGAGAGGAACAGGCGGCTCTCTTACCGTTTTTCAGGACGCTTCCAGATTGTCAGTATGTTACGGGACAGATTTGAGTGCATACCAGGAAGATTGGATTTGCGCAATTAAATTGAATTAAAGCACTCTGTTGCCAGTCCAGAGCAATAAATCAAGTTGGTTTTTTTGTGTGGAGGAAAATGACAGAGGAATGCACCGAAAAGGGAGGAATGAGTGAATGGTTAATGGAAAGATGTGTACCCACTCCACAAGTAAATTGGGATGAATGCTCAAGAAATGGGTTATTTGAAGGAGATCTTAGTTTGTGAAAAGGCATCTCTCCCTTGGGGGCTTCCCTTTGAGGTGTCTGGTTTCTCACTTTGAGAACAGGATGCTGGACAAGGTGGGGTCCTTGGACCTCATCCAGCAGCCAGGTTCTTCTTATAGGACTGTGAGAAGATGCCTTATACTGGCACCTTCCACATGAAAAGCAAATGGCCTAATCCTGGAGTGCTAAGTATGTGCCTAGCTGCTTTTCCATTGTGGCTGGTGGAAAGGTCTGCGTAATTTGGAAGCGCCGTGCCTCTAAAAACCCACAGCGTGGCTAGGAAGTGACGAAAGAACTCAGGGAGCTAAAAACGGACACCCCAGAGACCAAGGTTCATCTGTGGACAATAGCTAAGAGGTGTTTCTCACAAGAAGTGGCCTCTGCCAACCCTAGGAGCCAAGAGAAAAGAGCACACCAAGAACTTTGGCCAAGATAAGTTTCAAAAGAAGAAGAAGAAGAGTTTGGACTTGGTATCCCGCCTTTCACTCCCTTTAAGGAGTCTCAAAGTGACTAACAATCTCCTTTCCCTTCCTCCCCCACAACAAACACTCTGTGAGGTGAGTGGGGCTGAGAGACTTCAGGGAAGTGTGACCAGCCCAAGGTCACCCAGCAGCTGCATGTGGAGGAGCGGGGAAGCGAACCCGGTTCCCCAGATTACGAGACTACCGCTCTTAAGCACTACACCACCCTGGAGAGGGAGTGGTCCCTACTCGCAAATCGATAGTCAATTGTAACAAAAACTAATCCATTCAAAAGTATGTATTCTGACAAGGATTACAAACTCAATCAGAGATTACATACTCAAACTCATGAGGATATGTATAACACAATAATTTGTTACAGTATTAAAAATAAGAGTTTATGAGTAGAGATAAGTTCATGTTAGTCCAGAGTAAGATTTGACATGAAGATCCTAGTTTCAGTCATTGAGCATAAACTCTTATTTTTAATACTGTGACGAATTATTGTGTTATACATAACCTTATGAGTTTGAGTTTCTAATCTCTGTTTGAGTTTGTAATCTCCATTTGCGTTTGTAATCCTTGTCAGAATACATACTTTTGAATGGGTTAGTTTTTTCAATTGACTATTGATTTGCGAGAAGGGACCACTCCCACTTTTGAAACTTATATTGGCCAGAGTTCTTGGTGTGCTATTTTCTCTTGGTATATTTAATAACAAGAACTCCAACTTATTTAACCCGAGGAGCGAGCCAAAATAAAACAAGAGATTTTCAGAGACTGGCAGAAGTGTCTCTTGTCCCTCGCTGAGTCCTCTTGCCCCCGGGCAAAGGAAACAGCTCTGAGTGTGGCTTTTTCTCCATCCTGTTTTGGCTAATCACAATTTTAAATGTGTCTCTTCCTCTCTGTGCCCTTCTTGAAGGAGACTATCCTGTTCCAGGCATGGCAGATGACAATGAAGAGTTGCCGGTGGATGAGGATCTGCCGGAGGATGAAGATTTGCCGGTGGATGAAGAGATTCCCGGGCCAGCAGAGGACAGCTTGGAGCACCTAGAGAATGGCAGTCCTGCCGAACGGAGCGGCCACGTGGCCGTCAGCGACGGGCAGTGCATGTTCGTGTGGGGCAGGTATAAGGTGAGCAGCAAAAAAAGACTCTTTATTTGGCAAAGGCAGGACAAGAAGAGGTGGAGGCCTTGTTCCCTCAATCACAGAGGGCTGGAGAAGATGCACCCAGCTTAAAATGTGTGTAACCATGTTGTAATAATTTACCGTATTTTTCGCCCCATAGGGTGCACCGGCCCATAGGGCGCACCTAGTTTTTCGGGGGGGGGGGGATAAAGAAAGAAATTCCCCCCCCAGGCGCGGGCCTGGGGCGGGGGAAGCCCGAGCTTCCCCAGCCCCCAGAACAGGCTGCTATCCGCAAGCTTAGGGAGCCCAGGGGGAAGTCACGCCGGTCTCCCCAGGCTTGCGGATATCTGCTTCGGGGTGCAGGAAGCTGTCCGCAAGCTTTGGGAGCCCACCGCGACTTCCCGCCAGGCTCCCACGGCTTGCGGAGAGCTACCCGAAGCCCGAGGTGCGCTCTGCTGCGCACCCCAGGCTTCAGGATGCAGGCAGCTCTCCGCAAGCCGTGGGAGCCTGGTGGGAACTCCCGCGGGCTCCGAAGGCTTGCGGATAGCCCCCTGAAGCCTGGAGAGCGAGAGGGATCGGTGCACACCGACCCCTCTCGCTCTCCAGGCTTCGGCGAAAGCCTGCATTCGCCCCATAGGACGCACACACTTTTCCCCTTCATTTTTGGAGGGGGAAAAGTGCGTCCTATAGGGCGAAAATACGGTAATTGATGTGTTGCCTTATATTTGAAGATCTCAAGGGACGTTGTGGGATGTGTTGCCATTATTATTACTTTATTTGTACATTGTGTTATGCCCCAAAGCTCTCAAGGGATGTATTAAGTACAGTCATACCTCATGGTTCCAGTTACAGATAGGTAGCCGTGTTGGTCTGCCATAGTCAAAACAAAAAAAAAATTCCTTCCAGTAGCACCTTAAAGACCAACTAAGTCAGTTCTTCGTATGAGCTTTCGTGTGCATGCACACGAAAGCTCATACCAAGAACTGACTTAGTTGATCTTTAAGGTGCTACTGGAAGGAATTTTTTTTTTGTTTAGTCATACCTCATGTTACGTTTGCTTTAGGTTGAGTGTTTTCAGGTTGCGTCCTGCGGCGACCCGGAAGTGTTGGAATTCTGCCTCGGTCAGAGGGATGTGCCAGTCTTCCAGGCACCGGCTGAATTCCTTTCTGACCTCCCCGCTGCTCCACTCTGCTGATAAGTAGCCGAGGTCTCGGCGATTCTTCTCAGATGTGTGAGAGGAACACACCGTTTCTTCTCTCTCCCCTTTGGTGTCCCCCAGGGAGGGGAAAGAAGCAGACAGAAATCTATTTACATCTTTTATTTCTGTCTCTTACATCAGTACAGAGAAACATGTCTGCACTCCACAGCAGTAAGAATAAACTCCACCCATGTACTTCCAGTACAGGTCATATGACACACACACTGAGCTAACATCCGGTGCTCAATACAGAATGGACTGCCCCTTTGTTCCCATGGCAACAGTCACAGACTTCCTGTTTGGCTTTCTAGCCACAAGCAGCTGACTTGGTTGCTATAGCCTTTGCTTGCTGCTGCATTGCTGCTTTAGAATAACAGGAAGTACCGCAAAGGGTTTCTTCTGGGTTTCGCCGCTCACACATGCGCAGACGCGCAAAATGACATCATGCGCAGAAGCGGCGAATCGCGACCCGCAGGTGCGGGTTGCGTTCCCTTCAGGTTGCAAACGAGCCTCCAGAACGGATCCCGTTTTGCAACCAGAGGTACCACTGGATGATGATAGTGACATGGTGGACTTGATTTAAATCAAATCGATTTAAATCACTAGTCAGTAAGACTTGATTTAAGTCAATAGTCAGTAAGACTTGATTTACATCATTTTTTTTACATAAAGACTCATTCTTGCTGGTATACTTAATATTTACAACCAGAGGAAGGTTTCATTTTGGAATAATAAATTTTCAGAGTAGTTTTTACAGTTATATCAAAAAATATACTATGCTATTAGAAATAGATTGACAGATTATTATGAAATTATTGTGAGATTTAATAAGTTAACTTGATATTTCGACAATTTTTCTTCATTGGAAGGAGAAAAATAATCGTTTCCTTAATAACAATTTAAACAATGTATTTAATTAAAAAAATAACATTATAGGATATGTATCCATGTTTGTTAACTGATGTGGTTAAACGATTTTAAAAAAACCTTTGAGTTTTAGCATACATGAAAAACTTAAGACAAATCCTTATTTCCTGATGAATAGTCTTTGTACTACAGTGGTGCCCTGCAAGACGAATGACCCGCAAAACGAAAAACGCGCAAGACGAAAGGGTTTTTCGGTTTTTGCGTCGCTTCGCTAGATGATTTTCCCTATGGGCTTGCTTCGCAAGACGAAACGTCTTGCGAGTTCTTGCAAGTTTTTTCCTTTTTCTTAAAGCCGCTAAGCCGCTAATAGCCGTGCTTCGCAAGACGAAAAAAACGCAAGACGAAGAGACTCGCGGAATGGATTAATTTCGTCATGCGAGGCACCACTGTATAATGTAACTTAAATAGAAGAAGAAGAAGAGGAGTTTGGATTTGATATCCCGCCTTTCACTCCCCTTCAGGAGTCTCAAAGCAGCTCACATTCTCCTTTCCCTTCCTCCCCAACAACAAACACTCTGTGGGGTGAGTGGGGCTGAGAGACTTCAGAGAAGTGGGACTGGCCCAAGGTCACCCAGCAGCTGCAGGTGGAGGAGCGGAGACGCGAACCCGGTTCCCCAGATTACGAGACTACCCCTCTTAACCACTACACCACACTGGCTCTCGTGTCGAAAGATTTTTCCTCCAAAAGCATTTTATTTTAAAAATCTAATTTAAATAAAGAAAATCTGATTTAAATAAAACAAAAAATCGATATTTTTTAATATATATTTTTTAAAAGATTGATTTTTATCCACCCTGAATAGTGATAATTTATTTGTACCCCACCCATCTGACCTCTTCTGCTGTTCTCCTTCCTTGGAGGTTTTCAAGCAGAGGTTGGGCGGCCATCTGTCCTGGATGCTTGAGCTGAGATCCCTGCATTGCAGGGGGTTGGACTAGAATCAGTGTTTCCCAACCTTGTGCCTCCAGCTGTTTTTGAACTACAACTCCCATCATCCCTGACTAGCAAGACCAGTGGCAAGGGATGATGGGAATTGTAGTCCAAAAACAGCTGGAGGCACAAGGTTGGGAAACCCTGAACTAGATGATCCTTGGGGTCCCTTCCAACTCTACATTTCTATGACATGGGGCTGGGGTTGGTCCTGGCTTAGTCACGATCCTCTGTAGAAAAATGCTCCCTGTGGATTAATCAGAATGTCATTCGAAGAAACAGACTATAAATTAAATAGATAAATAAATGGGGCTCACAGTCTTGCCCTGGAATATCCCACATTTTTATACCCAAGTTGGCCATGATTCTCAAAATACAGATATTTTGGTGGAAATGGAGGGGGGGGGTGTTCTTTAGACTATTGGCATAAAGAGAGAAGCAGATGGTGCTTTTGAATTACTGTATTTTTTGCTCTATAACAGTGTTTTTCAACCTTTTTTGGGCAAAGGCACACTTGTTTCATGAAAAAAATCACGAGGCACACCACCATTAGAAAATGTTAAAAAATGTAACTCTGTGCCTATATTGACTATATATAAAGTAATTCTCTTGAATAGGAATCAAATAAACACAAAGAAAGTATTTTATAATTACTTTATTATGAAATAGTAAGTAAATAGAAATATGAAAAATTATAAAATACTTTATTTTAAAATCTTTCAAATTTTTCCCCCGGCACACCAGGCAACATCTCGCGGCACACTAGTGTGCCGCAGAACA
Source organism: Podarcis gaigeae (assembly GCF_964106915.1). Taxonomy (NCBI): domain Eukaryota; kingdom Metazoa; phylum Chordata; class Lepidosauria; order Squamata; family Lacertidae; genus Podarcis; species Podarcis gaigeae. The sequence goes on from NC_139678.1 coordinate 3,313,358, forward strand.
GTGGCTGAAAAACACTGATCTATAAGACTCACTTTTTCCCTCCTAAAAAGCAAGGGTAAATGTGTGCGTTTTATGGAGTGAATGCAGGCTGCACAGCTATTTCAGAAGCCAGAACAACAAGAGGGATTGCTGCTTTCACTGCGCAGCGATCCCTCTTGCTGTTCTGGCTTCTGAGATTCAGAATATTGTTTTTTCTTGTTTTCCTCCTCCAAAAACTAGGTGCATCTTGTGGTCTGGTGCGTCTTATAGAGCGAAAAATACGGTAATCGTTCCATTTAATAATGGGAGTGTTTCCCCCCTTTCCTTCTTTCCTGCTTCAGAATGCTCAGGTGAGAGGATTCTACGACTTTTACCTGCCCCGAGATGAAATCTGGATATACAACATGGAAACTGGAAGATGGTAAATTATATCTTGAGTGCCTCCTATCTCCCCACCAACAACAAAAAATACCTCCAACCAGGGGCGCCGACTTATAAAAAATATTGGGGGGGGGGCGGGGGCCCATATCGACTTATAAAAAATATTGGGGGGGGGGCCAAGACCTCCAAACCGCTGCTGCTGGGGGAACGAAAGGGGCGAGCCCCGGGCTGCCCCGACCTTAAGTGAACCTGTGAGGGCCCGCCCTTTGCGGCAGCCGATTGGCTGCCGCCGTGGGCAGTGAATATTAATGAGCTAGGGGGAATCCCCGCTTCTCGCGGGGCTGACGCCAGCCCCGCGAGATTGTTGATGGGTCGAGAGCCCGCAACCCCACTCCCTCTCTAGATCGGGAGTGGCTTTGTTTTAACTCATTACTGAATGTATTTTAAAAGGTAACTATCGTCAAACAAGGAAAATAAAAAATACCAACATAATTTTGTGATTTTACAAAGCATAATATAACTAATAATTTTCTTAAATTATTGGGGGGGCAGAGCCCCCCCCAAACGAATTTTTGAGGGGGCTCGGGCCCCCTCAGGCCCCATGGAGTCGGCCTCCAACCATGATCACGTTTTGTTAGAGCAGTAGAATTTATTTATTTATTCATACATACATACATACATACATACATACCCCTCCCACCTGGCTGCTCTGGGCAGCTTCCAGTAGAATATTAAAATACAATAGTCTATTAAACATTAAAGGCTTCCTTAAACAGGGCTGCCTTCAGATGTCTTCTAAAAGTCTGGTAGTTGTTTATTTCTTTGACATCTGATGGGAGGCTGTTCCACAGGGCGGGTGCCACTATTTCTCACAGGGAGGGAACCGCCAGAAAGCCCTCGGAGCTGGACCTCAGTAGCTGAGCAATGGGGGTGGAGACACTCCTTCAGGTATACTGGGCCTTTGAGGCCGTTTAGGGCTTTAAAGGTCAGCACCAACACTTTGAATTATGCTCGGAAACATACAGTCGTACCTTGGAAGTCGAACGGAATCCATTCTGGAAGTCCGTTCAACTTCCAAAAGGTTCAGAAACCAAAGCACAGCTTCTGAGTTCCTGGCTTCTGATTTCTTTCAGAAGTTGTGGATGCCCCATCAGGCGTTCGGGTTCCAAAGAACGTTCGCAAACCGGAACACTCACTTCCGGGTTTGCATCGTTCAGGAGCCAAAGCGTTTGACTTGCGACTGTACTTCCATGTCCTTCATTTTTTTTTTTAGTTTGTTTTATTTTCCAACCCACCCTTTCTAGATGGCTCAAGGCAGATAAGACAAAATGTGCATTGAAATAAGGAAATCAGGGGCCCCTTGGTTAGTGAGTCTTCTGATCCGCTTTGCGGAAAGCAAGACGGGGAGAGTTGCCTTCCTCTGTTGGATTTCTTGGAGTTCACAGGGAGTTTTCATTACTACCATCCCTGATGGATCCTCCTAGTCAGGTTGTCTTGAGTTGCGTGTTGCATGTACTGCCTAGAGATGTTACAGATAGGTAGCCGTGTTGGTCTGCCATAGTCAAAACAAAAAAATTCCTTCCAGTAGCACCTTAAAGACCAACTAAGTCAGTTCTTGGTATGAGCTTTCGTGTGCATGCACACTTCTTCAGATACACCTGGATGCCTGATTCCAGAAGGTGGTGCCAGTGTTTTTCCACTGGGTTTTATGGTTGGGGATCCTACTGTTTTATAACATGTGCATGAATCCATTGAGAATGTTCATATGGCACTTCGGATTGAAGTGCCATCAGTTTGGGGAGGTGATGGGAGCTCTGAATCGGCTTATAAGTACCACACTAAGTTACAACAAAATAATAATAATAATAATTTATTATTTATACCCCGTCCATCTGGCTGAGTTTCCCCAGCCACTCTGGGCAGTTCCCAATCAAGTGTTAAAAACAGTATAAATATTAAAAACTTCCCTAAACAGGGCTGCCTTCAGATGTCTTTTAAAGATAGGATAGCTGCTTATTTCCTTCACATCTGAAGGGAGGGTGTTCCACAGGGCAGGCGACACTACCGAAAAGGCCCTCTGTCTGGTTCCCTGTAACCTCACTTCTTGCAATGAGGGAACCACCAGAAGGACCTCAGAGCTGGATCTCAGTGTCCGGGCTGAATGATGGGGATGGAGATGCTCCTTCAGGTATACTGGACCGAGGCCGTTTAGGGCTTTAAAGGTCAGCACCAACACTTTGAATTGTGCTCGGAAACGTACTGGGAGCCAATGTAGGTCTTTCAAGACCGGTGTTATATGGTCTCGGCGGCTGCTCCCAGTCACCAGTCTAGCTGCCACATTCTGGATTAATTGCAGTTTCCAGGTCACCTTCAAAGGTAGCCCCACATAGAGCGCATGGCAGTAGTCCAAGCGGGAGATAACTAGAGCATGCACCGCTCTGGCAAGACAGTCCACATGCAGGTAGGGTCTCAGCCTGCATACCAGGTGGAGCTGTTAAACAGCTGCCCTGGACACAGAATTAACCTGCGCCTCCATGGACAGCTGTGAGTCCAAAATGACTCCCAGGCTGCTCACTTGGTCCTTCAGGGGCACAGTTACCCCATTCAGGACCAGGGAATTCCCTCACACCCGCCCGCCCCCTGTCCCCCAAAAAACAGTACTTCTGTCTTGTCAGGATTCAACCTCAATCTGTTAGCCGCCATCCATCCTCCAACCGCCTCCAGGCACTCACACAGGACCTTCACCGCCTTCACTGGTTCTGATTTAAAGGAGAGGTAGAGCTGGGTGTCATCTGCATACTGATGAACATCCAGCCCAAACCCCCTGATGATCTCTCCCAGCAGCTGCATGTAGATATTAAAAGCTATAATAAAAGCTATAAACGACAGATAAGCATGAGAAAAGAAAGCTTCCTTGTTCAACCCAGAGGTCTTTCTGCCCCTGCCTTGCCAGGACAAAGCACAGAACGGCTGGAGATGTTCCCCCTTCCATGTCAGGGAGCTGCGCCGTCTGTATGGACAGAGTCTTGTACCTGTTTGGAGGGCACCACGCACACGGCAACACAAACAAGGTCAGTCCTCAAATTTCCCAGGTTTGGGTGGGGAGACTCGCCCCCTTTTTTTACCTTTGTTTTGGAGCCAGAAAACTACAGTATCCAAAACCCCCACACTATCTGACATCAGATCCATCCCATGTTGCCTGACAGGCCAAATTAAGATCGTAAAGGTAAAGGACCCCTGGATGGTTAAGTCCAGGCAAAGGTGACTATGGGGTGCGGGCCTCATCTCCGCTTTCAGGCCAAGGGAACTGGCGTTTGTCCGCAGACAGTTTTCCGGTCATGTGGCCAGCAGGACTAAACCGCTTCTGGTGCCACAAAAAACGGTGACGGAAACCAGAGCGCACGGAAATGCCATTTACCTTCCCGCCACAGCAGTACCTATTTATCTACTTGCACTGGCGTGCTTTCGAGCTGTGAGGTTGGCAGGAGCTGGGACAGAGCAACGAGAGCTCATCCTTTTGCGGGGATTCAAACCGCCGACCTTCTGATCAGCAAGCCCAAGAGGCTCAGTGATTTAGACCACAGCACCACCCACGTCCCTAAGATCCTTAAATCGACACAGAGCAGTCCAAAGAATTGGGACTCCTTGGGGCCAATGAGCTACACGTTTATAATCTGTTCCTTCATTTTCTTGCAGTTCTACATGCTTAATTCCAGGTCGAGCGACAAAGTGTTGCAGTGGGTCAGGGTGGAGTGCCAAGGCACCCCTCCATCATCAAAAGACAAACTCGGCGTTTGGGTTTATAGAAACAAGTAAGTTTGTTGGCATGAACCAGAGCTTGGCTGTTCCGGGGTCCCTTCTCTTAATGATTGCTTGCTCTGCAGCCTCATTTGACTCAAAAAATAGTGGGTTTCCATGTTGCCTGTTCTCCAAAGTGTCTCTGTTACCTATTCATTGCTGTAATAGCACTTTTTGTATTTAATTTGTAATGTAATTTGGCCTAATTGGATTATGTTGGTTTCGTGTAAGCAACTGATAGCTTTTATATAAAAATAGGCAGCCTATGAATGTAATAAATGCACTTACGTGATGTTCCATGACGTCCTAAATATTAGAAGAAACTTGCAGCCAAATAGCATACAGGTTTGTGACCATGCAGAGTTAATGGTAATTTTCAGGGTAGAGTTAGCGACAGCAAGAGGGGGCGAGGAAACAAGCTAAGAAACTTTTCCGGCTAAAATAGCAGCACAACTGGATGCCTCTAATAATAATAATAATAATAATAATAATAATAATAATAATATTATTATTATTATTATTATTATTATTATTATTATTATTAGTACCCCGTCCATCTGGCTGGGTCTCCCCAGCCACTCTGGGCGGCTTCCAACAAGGATGAAAGATACACTAAAATGTCACATATTAAAAACTTCCCTGAACAGGGCTGCCTTCAGATGTCTTCTGAATGTCAGGTAGATGTTTATCGCTTTGACATCTGATGGGAGGGTGTTCCACAGGGCGGGCGCCACGACCAAGAAGGCCCTCTGCCTGGTTCCCTGTAACTTGGCCTCTCGCAGTGAGGGAACCGCCAGAAGGCCCTCGGAGCTGGACCTCAGTGTCCTGGCAGAACGATGGGGGAGGAAACGCTCCTTCAGATATACTGGACCAAGGCCGTTTAGGGCTTTAAAGGTCAGCACCAACACTTTAAATTGTGCCCAGAAACATCCTGGGAGCCAATGTAGGTCTTTCAAGACCAGTGTTATATGGTCTTGGCGGCCGCTCCCAGTCTGGATTAGATTCTGGATTAGTTGCAGTTTCCGGGTCATCTTCAAAGGTAGCCCCACGTAGAGCACATTGCAGTAGTCCAAGCGGGAGATAACCAGAGCATGTACCACTCTGGCGAGACAGCCTGCAGGCAGATAGGGTCTCAGCCTACGTACCAGATGGAGCTGGTAAACAGCTGCCCTGGATACAGATTTGACCTGTGCCTCCATGGACAGCTGTGAGTCCAAAATGACTCCTAGGCTGCTCACCTGGTCCTTCAGGGGCACAGTTACCCCATTCAGGACCAGGGAATCCCCCACACCTGCCCGCCTCCTGTCCCCCAAAAACAGTACTTCTGTCTTGTCAGGATTCAGCCTCAATCTTCCCTCCCGCATCCTCTGAAAAATAATGTTTTGTTGACTTTGTTTTTTTTTCTGAGACAGCAACAGCAAAGCACCTCAGACACTGCTGACGTCCTGCTCTTGTCCTTTGGCACTTGCGAATGATTATTTGCGAATTTTAGCTGAAGTATGTAAAGGGAGAAGAAGAAGCTTATGGGTGCTCAGTTTCATTTAAATAAATCTACCTTTGTCCACCAGGTGCCCTTCAGACATGCTGGCTCAGCTTATGAAAGGCTAAAATAAATAATGGAATCTCTTCTCAGATATTCTGGCTTTTACGCTTTAAGTGGTGCTTTCTTGTAAATGGAAATCCATTACCGCGTATTACCGGGTCACTCTGATGATAGTTTATTCTTTTGTTTACCTGCCTTCCCTTCCCTTCTTTTTGAACAGGCTTATATTTTTTGGTGGCTACGGATATTACCCTGAAGGGGAGCAGATTGGAAGGTTTGAGTTTGATGAAACCTCTTTTTGGGTAAGTCTTCCACTTTTTGTGCACTGGAATCTCTTCTAGCTCAGGAGTGGCTCATTTACTAATTAATGCTCTTGTAGCCTTCCAAATAGATGATGATAATAATAATAATAATAATAATAATAATAATAATAATAATAATAATAATTTATTATTTATACCCCGCCCATCTGGCTGGGCTTCCCCAGCCACCAGCCACTCTGGGCGGCTTCCCAAAAATATTAAAATACTGTAACACTATAATACATGCAAATAGATTACAGCAATCTACTCTTTGGGGGCCTAAAGCAGGCATAGGCAACCTGGGCCCTCCAGCTGTTTTGGGACTACAATTCCCATCATCCCTGACCACTGTTCCTGTTAGCTAGGGATCATGGGAGTTGTAGTCCCAAAAAAGATCTGGAGTGCTGAGTTTGCCTATGCCTACCCTAAAGGCCTTAAAGACATTCTGGAAGTTGCAGATTGCTCAGGATGCTACTGCTTGGCTGTTGGCTGGAGCAGCAAGGAGGGGTTGTATCGGCCCCATCCTGAAAGCTCTGCAGTGGCTGCATGTGATCAAAACCCCTAAGTGAATTAGGACCCAAAGAAACACTATCTCTCTCCGCCCCCTGCCATCCAACCTTTGCATTATGATCCACAGAGAATGCCCTGCTTGTAGTCACATCTGTTGGACAAGGCCTTCTCGGTGGTGGCATCTCACCTGTGATTTCTATGGAACCCCCTCCCAGGTGACATCCGCTTGGCTCCCTCGGTACAAACATTCAAGCAAAAGCTAAAGGCGCGTATATTTGCCCAGGCCTTTGGATCCATAAGTGGAATTTATTCTCGATATTTGCCACTGCTTATTTGATTGTGGGGTTTTATTTTATTGGGTTTATCATTCTGTTGTTGCTATTTTTATCTTGTTTCTTGTTGTGAGCTGCACTGTGCTTCCTAATTGAGGAAGGGTGAGGTATTAAAGCGTTAAATAAATAATACCAAAAATGCAGGGAGACGGCACATGAGGCCCCCAGAAAAACTGGCTTTCAGCTCCACCACCTTGAATAGCTGCCCATATTTACCTGCTCTGTGGTCCTGCTCCTCCTGGGCGGTGGAGGCTGAAACTCACAGCTGTTCTAGAAGCCTCTTGCGCACATCACAGGAGGAACAGTGGCCGCGGGTAGTCAGATTTTTCTGCCCTAGTTAGCAAATGTCGAAACTGCTGCACGGAATGAGATTTTATCCATTGTCCCTGTTCTTGTCTAAAAGAATTCAGGTGTTCCCCGTGGGTGGAATGATCATGTTCACATCCTGGACACAGACACCTTTACGTGGAGCCAGCCTGTGACCAAGGTAAAGCAGTGGACTTCCAAAATATAGCAATTGTACGTTTATAAAAAAAAATTATGATCCAGTAGGACCACCCATATTGATTAATATCAGCTGATTCATTTCCACTGCCCGTCAGATCCTAACAAATATCATCATCATCCATCTTTATTACGGTCCAGAGACCCAACAAATCATTACAAAGCAATACACAATTCATACAGCCTACCTCCAGGTTAAACAAGCATTTTGTTCAGAATATAGGGATTATTTGTTCTTGCAACCACCGATAAAAACTTTGCCACTGCTAATGTTCTAGCGTTTGTCCGGTCTTCCAATAGGAACCTGACATAGTGAGCCTCTGATTTTCCTGGGAAAGGTACCAGCAAGGGTAGTATCAGTTCAGCCCTGGCTTGCTCTTATTTTGCACAGTGCAACAAAATATGTTTTATGGAATTAATGTCTTGAGCACACGAGCAAATTCTGTCCTGGTAGGGAACTCCTCTCAACCTGCCAGCCAACACTGCAGAGGGAAAGACATTTAGTCTGGCTTTGGTGAAAAGCCTTCGATAGTTTGGTACTGCCGGGTTTTTAATGTAAGATGTTAACTTAAAGACATGCCCATATTGTACTCCTACTGCCAGCGGACACGAATATAACCACCAGCAGCAAGTTCCTGAAAAGTGGTCAGTGGCAGGAGATGGGAAGGAGATTTCGTAGAGCCCAAAGCAGGTAGTCTCTCACCTGTCCCTTCTTCTTGCCCCCGCAGGGTAAATCGCCGTCGCCCCGAGCAGCCCATGCTTGTGCCACGGTTGGAAACAGAGGTTACGTCTTTGGAGGAAGATACCGAGTGAGTGCGAGAGCAGAGTGGGGACGCTGCTGCTGCCTTTCTGGAGTGCAGGTTTCACTAAACGCGTCCCTCTCTCCCTCTTTCCCTCAGGAGTCCAGGATGAACGATCTCTATTCCCTCAATCTGGACAAGTGGGAGTGGCATGAAATGTACGTAGGCTTCTGTCTCCCCTTCTCGGCGCAGGGAAGCTGATCCCGAGTAGGTGCTCTCCAAATCTTTTGGACTACAACTCCCATCAGTCCCAGCGAGCACTTTTGGGAGCCGGTGGGAATTGCACCGGAAGAGCACCGGGTCTCGTTTGCTATTCTTACTTCATTTATTGCGATTTATCCCCTGCCCTTCATCCTAAGGTCCCAGGGCAGGTTACAACAACTCACACAGTTCTAAAACAGTTCTGTACAATTTAAAATGACTGAAATAAGGTGGGGCCTAAAATTGCTTATTATTGATTTGTTTAGAGAAGGATTTCTATCCCGCGATGTCGTCAAAAATATACAGGTGAAACTCTAAAAATTTGAATATCGTGGAAAAGTTCCTTTATTTCAGCAATTCAACTTAAAAGGTGAAACTAATATATGAGATTGACTCGTGACATGCAAAGCAAGATATGTCAAGCCTTGATTTGTTCTACAGGTGAAACTCGAAAAATTAGAATATCGTGGAAAAGTTCCTTTATTTTAGTAATTCAACTTAAAAGGTGAAACTAATATATGAGATTGACTCATGACATTCAAAGCAAGATATGTCAAGCTTTGATTTGTTCTACAGGTGAAACTCGAAAAATTAGAATATCGTGGAAAAGTTCCTTTATTTTAGTAATTCAACTTAAAAGGTGAAACTAATATATGAGATTGACTCGTGACATGCGAAGCGAGATATTCAAGCCTTGATTTGTTATCATTGCTAAGATCATGGCGTACAGCTGATAAAAACCCCAAATGAACAATCTCAGAAAATTAGAATATTCAAGGAAATCAGCAAAAGGATTGCAAATGGAGCAAGATTGGACCTCTGAGAAGTAGAAGCCAATCTCGCTTTGCATGTCATGAGTTGATCTCATATATTAGTTTCACCTTTTAAGTTGAATTACTGAAATAAAGGAACTTTTCCATGATATTCTAATTTTTCAAGTTTCACCTGTACCTAAGTGGTTTGCAGCACTCCCCTAGTCCCATTTTTAGTTGGCCAGGAAAACTTGAAGCGTGGGTTAAGTACAGAAGCAGCTGGCCAAATCTTCTCCCAAAGCCTGACTTCATGGCCGGAGCAGTGAATCACCTGGATCGATGTCTCCAGAGTTTCCACAATCTCCCACCCCGGTCAGGAACAGGTTGCTTATAGTAAGATCAGACACTCCATTCCTGGCTGCTGTTTTGACAATCTCTTGTCAATCCCTTGTGTTTCCCCAACACAGAATCACGCAAGGCATCTGCCCCGTTGGCCGATCTTGGCATTCTCTAACCCCCGTTTCGTCTGACCATCTCTTCCTCTTTGGCGGATTCACCACTGACAAGCAGCCTCTCAGTAAGTTAATCCCAGGAGAACTAAAAATAGCCTTTGGTTTAGACAGAAGAGCCTTTTCCGCAGAATTGGTTGGCGCTGGGTTTATTTTAGCCTTCATGGGATGATCCCAGAAGGTCCTTGCAATGGCTGCAGTTCAGGACCCAGTGGCATCTGGGGTCTGGCACTGCTGCTGTTTGTTGTCCACCCCTCTCAAAAACACTGGCTAGATTTAAAGCGGCTAAAAAGTCACAAAACACAACAGGCTGGTGGGAAGTTGGGCTGATTGATATGGATCTCCAATAATACATAATAGGGGTGGGGACATTGTAGGATGAGACTGTCAAAGTGCAAGTAGATAAATAGGTACCGCTCTGGCGGGAAGGTAAATGGCGTTTCTGTGCGCTGCTCTGGTTCGCCAGAAGCGGCTTAGTCCTGCTGGCCACATGACCCGGAAGCTGTACTCCGGCTCCCTCGACCAATAGAGCGAGATGAGAGCCACAACCCCAGAGTCGGCCATGACTGGACCTAATGGTCAGGGGCCCCTTTACCCTTTACCTTTTGTTAAGTCCTGGCCAGCTTCAGAGGTCTGTGTTGGAATCCACACTTCTATCTTAACATATTTTATTTTATCAGATTTCTTAGCCACCCTTGACCACAAGAACTTGGGGTAGCACTTGGATATGATGTATATTGGCTTGTGGCCTTCAGTTGGCAACAACCTCCACCTCCTGAGCCGTGCTCTGGCTTCAGCTGGTGAGCCTTGAACTTCTAGCAAGAAAACCAAAGTAGATCCGATAACTCTGAAGTCTTTCCTCCTCCCCTCTCGCCCTCCGACGGCCACCTAGTACATCTGGTTTAAATTTGGCATCCTGAGAATCTTGGCTAACACTTTTCATTTTAAAAAAACAAACACCCCAAGTTTCTAGACCTCATGTTTGTAAAGAAAAATTGGAAACATCTCTGTGCCTTCTCACCATCACCACCAATGTTCCACGTGGATGTGTGTCATTGCACCAAAAAATAAAATAAAATAAAAGTACAATGAATTATTGGAGTTAAATGATTGTATGCAAAAACAATTAATTTAACCACAATTTAGGGGTTGGGGTGTCCTGATCCTTGTGTTTCCTATTTGCCTCTTGAGCCACTCATGGTAGTTGTGGGAAATGACGGCTTCAAGTGACCACCTTGTGAATTCAAATTCTGGATCAAGTTGTGGCCAAGGACAGCTTCTTTTGCTAACACTCAGAACTCGCTCCCAACGAAAACCTCCCTTCTGTTCCTTGCAGGTGACGCCTGGATCTATTGCATTAGTAAAAATGAGTGGATACAATTTGAGCACAATTATTCAGAGAAACCCCGGTAAGCAGTCCCACGCGCAGTAACAGACACTACTCTGAACCTTCCACAGAACTCACCTCTCCTGGTCGTTGCTTTTCTTGCACTGATAGCCCTCTTTGGCTTCTACCTTCATGACTCTTTAGATTTTGGGCAGTCTTTCAGCTCTTGCGTTTTTTGAACTCAAGTAAGATTGGCTTTACAAGGGACGCGGGTGGCGCTGTGGGTTAAACCACAGAGCCTAGGACCTGCTGATCAGAAGGTCGGCAGTTTGAATCTCCGCGACTGGGTGAGCTCCCATTGCTTGGTCCCAGCTCCTGCCCACCTAGCAGTTCGAAAGCACGTCAAAGTGCAAGTAGATAAATAGGTACCACTCTGGCAGGAAGGTAAACGGCGATTCCGTGCGCTGCTCTGGTTTGCCAGAAGCGGCTTAGTCATGCTGGCCACATGACCCGGAAGCTGTGTACCAGCTCCCTTGACCAGTAAAGCAAGATGAGCGCCGCAACCCTAGAGTCGTCCGTGACTGGACCTAATGGTCATGGGTACCTTTACCTTTACCTTAAAATTGGCTTTAAGGGGTGGAGGACAGAGAAACCACTCCACCGTCTTGTATTTGACAGGGACAAATTCTGGATGAGAATATTGTCAGACAGCTGCAGCAATGCTGTCTGCAGCAGAAGTGTAGCGTCCAAATCAAGGGAAGTCATAGTGCCCCTCTATTCCTGGAGTCCTGTGTCCAGTTCTGGGCGCCACAGTTTAAAAAGGATATTGACAAGCTGCAGTGTGTGCAGCCTGGAGATGATAAAAGGGCCTGGAATCCAAGCCTCTATGCTGCCAGGTGCCATAAGAAAGCGGCAGAGATAGCACATGATAGTACACACCCCGGAAATTATCTCTTTCAGCTTCTGCCTTGTGGAAGAAGGTATAGGGTTATAAAGGCCAGAACTAGCCGCCTGAAAAACAGTTTCTACGCTAATGCAATTCTGGTTCTAAACGCAGCATAAGGGGTCTCTGTAGTATAGTGTATTTTAAAATGGGGTTTTAGAGTTTTTAGGGGTTTTGAAAGTTTTATGTAGTATTGTGGTAGTTTTATTTAGTTTTTTCAATTTCATTGTTCCGCAAGGGACAATGACAATAAAGATATCGTATATACCAGAAGAGGAGGAGATTGAGAAGTTGGATAGCCGTTGGTCAGGGATTCTTTAGCTGCAATTCTTGCGCTGCGGGAGATTGGATTTGGTGACCCTCTGGGGCCTCTTCAAACTCTACTGTTCTCTGATTTCCCCTTTGTATAATGGGCAGTGTGTCTAGGCCAGACTCTTCAGTTCCAGTAAACTCAGGCCAGTCTCCATTTGGCCGGCCTGCAAGGGGCTTCAAATGTCAGTCATTCTCTTGTTAGCATCTCAGAGAAGCCTGGCCTCAACCAGAGGCAGGGCTTTTTCGGCTGTGGCTCCAATCTGGTGGAACGCTCTGTCCCAAGAGACCAGGGCCCTGCAGGACTTGACATCTTTCCGCAGGGCCTGCAAGACAGAGCTGTTCCACCAGGCCTTTGGCCAAGGCACAGTCTGACCCCCTCCTTTGGCAATCTTCACAGAACTTTAGCTTAATGGTTGCCATCAATTTGAGTTGAATTCATTTTAGAATGGAATGATTTTAGAATGTTGTACTATTTTATTGTTGTTATGCGCCCTGAGCCCGGCTTTGGCTGGGGAGGGCGGGATATAAATAAAATTTATTATTATTATTAAGCATAGCCACTTAGGTCTGTGCTTTTATTCTGTTTTTAAAAGCAATTTGACATTCTTGAACCTTGCCGCACGTTTGGGCAAAGGGGCCCATATTTTTCGTCCGGCAGCCTTCCCACCTCAGGGGTAAGAAACAAAGGAGTGTCTTGCAACAGGCCCTTCCTTAAAGGAGTGGAGGGCGGATAAACCTGTTGCAATTTCCTCGCGGCGCTTTTAGCAGAAACGCTCAGAGTCCCAGGTTTTTCCCAGTGCAGTCTTTTTAATGTGAGCTATATACAGGTATTTACGAAAACAGTCCATACAGAGTACCTGCTCCTTAAGGCAAACGAATACTCTCCACCACAGCACAACCACCACAATTACTGTTGAGCAGGCTTTCCTTTTTAAAACAGATGATAGCCAATCACATTAATCACATTTCTGCAGACTTACTCAGTATCCTGCGAATCCCAACAAAACCCTCCTGTCCAACCGCTGACTTCTCTGGGCCACAAACAGGACAGTTTAAAAGCGACACAAAATGTTCAAAAACTCACAGAAATGGATAATCACAACAAAAATAGGGGAGATGAAAGCCGTATACAGCAGGAGGATTCCCTTGAGTTGCAGCCAAAGCTTTCTGCTGAATCTCCCCACTGCTTGACCCCACCTTGGCCCAGTAGACCTGAAGGAGCGTCTCCGGCCCGGACACTGAGGTCCAGCGCCGAGGGCCTTCTGGTGGTTCCCTCCCTGCGAGAAGTGAGGTTACAGGGAACCAGGCAGAGGGCCTTCTCGGTAGTGGCACCCGCCCTGTGGAACGCCCTCCCACCAGATGTCAAAGAGATAAACAGCGGTTCAGGGCCTGCTCTCGGGCAGGAATGATCAAATTACTTTGAGAGTGGCTAAATTTTTGAGTGCTGTCCATGTGGAAAGACTGGGCCATTATAGAGAGATTTAGTGGTTCTTGATTGGTCAGTGATGTGGTAGTGTTAGACTGTATTATTTATGCAAATTGTTATGTCGAATTCGTATTTTCCACAATCTGCATACGGTGTTTGTTTTATAATGGGTGGTTTGCTATGCCTAATAAAGGATTGATTGATAAACAACTACCTGACATTTAGAAGACATCTGAAGGCTGTTCCCTGTTCAGGGAAGTTTTTAATGTTGACATTTTGATGTATTTTTCATCTTTGTTGGAAGCCGCCCAGAGTGGCTGGGGAAACCCAGCCAGATGGGCGGGGTACAAACAAATCATCATCATCATCATCATTATTATTATTAATTTGTGTGATCTTACAGGCTCTGGCACACGGCGTGCGCGAGCGACGAGGGAGAAGTGATTGTCTTTGGGGGCTGTGCCAACAATCTGCTTGCCCACCACAAAGCTGTAAGTCCTTGTTGTTGTTCTTCTCAGGGCACCTGGGCACCAAGTCAAAGCTCCCTTTGTAAAGCCCAAAGGCTGCCTGCTCCGTCATCGTTTGGGGGCAGAATTCCTGGCTTCACCCCCCCCCCAGCCCATTGCAAAGCAGTTCCAGCTGCGTAGAGGCACCCCCTCTCACACACCTTTCAGTGCCGTGATTGCCAGCCAGTGGGGAGAAGTGGTCACATGACAATTATTTCTGGATTTGGTCGTGGCAAAACGTTGGCATTCGGATTTTCCAGCGAGACCCACCAGATAAGCTGTTTGACAGTGGGACAGTCTGCCTTGCGAGGTTGTGGACCTCCCTTCCTTGGAAACCTTTTAAGCAGAGGTTGGATGGCCATCTGTCATGGATCCTTTAGCTGAGATTCCTGCATTAAAGGGGGTTGGACTAGATGACCCTCGGGGTCCCTTCCAATTCTATGAATCTATGATGATGGGTCTCGACTTGCTCTAACATGGCTGCCACCTCCTGGGCAGTTCCTCTGACCCCAGTCCAAGTCTGTGCAGAACTGGGAGGGAGCATTTTTCAGCCCAGGGGCCACATTCCTTTGGGGCAAGACTTCTGGGGGCCAGGGCCTGGAACACAACTCTCCATCTGGGCTAGCAAAATGCATTACCATGGGTCAAAGGAACACTCTAGCCAGGTGAAACCACGAGAGGAAGAAGCAGGCGAGGTATGTCTGAGTGCGCAGCCTCTGTAGAGTCCCGAGGGCCCATTGCTGTTAATTAAATTTCTATATGACCCTTCATCTGAGGATCACAGGGCGGGTTACAATATAAAAGCACATTACAAGCCATCATAGCGAATAAAAACAGCATCTCCCTTACACACTCAGTTTAAAAGGCCATCAAGTTGTTTAATTAACCAAAGGCCTGAGCAAAGAGAATGTGTTTGCCTGGCACCTAAAGATATGCAACGAAGGCACCAGTTAAGGAAGCTTGGAGGGCAGGATTCGACTCCTAAGGTTCCCCATTCCTTGCGAATTCTGCCCTTGTGGTTCTCCCTGGTGACGGATTTCAAATATCCTGAAGTGGCAGTGTTACGTCTCCCAAGAGGGCAGACGTTACTCCCCCGCTTGGAGATCTTCCACCCCACCTGCCATTTTATCCTCAGAACCACCTGGGGAATTAGGTTGGGCTGAGAGACTTCAGGGCTGGGCAAGGATTCGAACCCGGCTCTCTCTGGTCCAGGGCCAGCAATGTAGTCTCTACAGCTCCACACAGACCCTTTTGAATCGGGCTGGAAGTCAAAGGTGCTTTTTCAATCATGAGATTTATACAAGCTGCTCTTTCTTTTTCTTTCAGGCACATAGTAATGAGATTCTTGTCTTTTCTCTTCAACCAAAATCCCTCGTAAGGTATATATTAACATGGGGGAAACCCACTAATTGCTTGTGCATTCTTGCAGTTACGGTTGGATATGCAACATGAGAAACGGGACTTTCATATGGTATATGACGGGCTCAAGTCTCTTCCTGAGAAAAATAGGAGCAGAATTACCGTATTTTTCGCTCTATAGGATGCACCTTGTTTTAGAGGTGGAGAACAAGAAAAAAAAAATCTCCCCCACTCTGCTCAGTGCCCCTTCAGCGAAGCGGCAGGAGAAACGGAGCCCCTTCCATTTCTCCTCCCGCTTCGCTGAAGGGGCGCTGTGCAGCTCTCCCTCTCTGCTGAAGCCAGGAGCATCTTGCTCTTCCGGCTTCAGCAAAAGGAACCCGAAGCCTTTGGAGCGCAGCAAGAGTTCCCTCTGCGCTCCGAAGGCTTGTGGATAGCTGCCTGAAGCCTGGAGAGTGAGAGGGGTCGGTGCGCACTGACCCCTCTCGCTCTCCAGGTGTCAGCGAAAGCAACGCGAAGCCTCCAGAGCGCGGAGGGAGTGCTCCCTCTGCGCTTCGGAGGCTTCGCGTTGCTATCGCTGAAGCCAAGGAGCCTGCATTCGCTCCATAAGACGCACACACATTTCTCCTTAATTTTTGGAGGGGAAAAGTGCGTCCTATAGAGCGAAAAATACGGCATTCTCAGAGTCAGGGAAACAACTTCTGTTGAGGTTTCCTCTCTAGGAATGGGTGACCATATGCCAACAAGATTTTGCCCCGTTTGTAAGCTCTGGGAAGCCAGTCAGCATTTGGCAGGTGCATTTCAACCTGCCAGTTGGGATAAGGATAGCTGCACCTGTTGAATTTCTGCCTGCCTAAAAAGTAGGTCACCCAAGAAAGGAAGAAAAAGTCTCCCCCTGTCCCCAGGTGTGCAGGGCCCATCCAGCCCGGCTCTGCTCTCTTAACAGGTAGTTGCACAGCCCGAATTATTACTTGGAAAAGCTGGGAAGCAAATCTATTGCTGGGGAGGGTTCTGCTTTTAGAACAGAGCCCCCTCTCCATCTCCCCACATAAACCCCTAAGCAGAGATTCCCAGAAGGCCAGGTGAGACTCATCGCAAGGTCAGGGGCTGGTTCCTTTTGTATAAAGGTCACACCCAGCGAGTGATGGGAAGGGTTTAGCCAAGAGGATTAACCAAGAGAAAAGCAAGGGAGGGCAGACCCACATGGATTGTTGGATAACACAGTGGGTCCCAAGGTGGGCACTACGAGGTAGGAGGGTGCCGGAGGTGTTAACGGCTATCAGACTTTGAAAAGCTAGTACCATTAAATCAAATTTGTCCATTTCGTTGGATCAGATTCAATAGTTTTAATTGGATTGTCAATAAATGTGCCATTACTTGTTAGTTTAGCATTGTGCCGTGTTAACCTCCCTTGGTGGGTTGTGCAAACAGTGCTTTTTGTAGAGTAAGGGGCGCTGGGGATGCATTAATGGAAACCGAGGGGATGGCGGCCCCCCAAATTTGGGAGCCACTGCTCTAGGAGAACCCTAGAAAGCCCAGTGGAGATGTGCCCCATGTTCTGTTGGCCATTGGGACTTGGTGGAGGGCAGGAGAGGAGCCTGGCGCAAATTCTCAGCCCCCTTTTTCTCCCCTCTCTTTTTCCCTTCCCACAGGCTGTGCCTGGAAGCCATGATGTGCTTCAAGGAGATCCTGGCCAGCTCCTGGCACTGCCTGCCCAAACACCTCCTCCACAGCCTCAACCAGCGCTTTGGGAGTAACAACACGTCTGGCTCCTAGGAGGATGGCAGCGAAGCACTTCCGCTGACGCCAGGCCCTCGGCTGGCCGTGCTGCGCATGAACGGGCCCTTCTTATATAAAGAGATGTAATAATTTGAACCATCCTGGTTTGGCAAAGTGTGTGTGACATTTGTATAGGTTAATTCCCTCCCCCCCCCCCCCAAAAAAAAAAAAACCTCTGCGTTGTAGGTAACGGCTTCTCTGCTTTGATCTTTCTTTTTCTGTTTGCATGTGAATGGCTTAGAGAGAGAACCTATTTTTGTGTAAAAATTTGTTTGCAATAAATGTATTTAATGCAAGGCGAGAGGACGTCACTGCTTCCCCTGCCCTCCAGAACGATCCCTGGGAAGGGCTTCCCGCTGGCTTAAAAGCAGTGGGGCTGCAGCCCTTGAAAGAAAACGGATGAGCAGAGGAAACTGAACCCCTCTGTATTGTTAGTGCTGCGTTTAAGGCGGAAGAAAAAGCAGTGGTGGACTTTGGGACAGTCGCAGCTGTTATTTCCTTCAGGGAAAATAGCTCCATAGTCTGTAGCTCCTTGAACCTGCTCAGCTACATCTGTCAGGCACTAGATCACAAAAGATCTGATAGCCAGCTTCAAGTATCTGATGGAATGTCCCATGGGAGGAAGAGCAAGCCTGCTTCCTGCTTTTCCGGAGGGCAGGAACCAAACCAATGGATTCAAATGACAAGAAGGGCAATTCCGACAAAACATTAGGAAGAACTTTGTGGCAGTTAGAGCTGTTCAACAGTGGAATGCATAAGTTGGTGTGTAAACAGGTGTAACCAGAGCTAATTTGTATTTTAGAAGGGGATTTCCCTCTCCCTAATGGTTTTTTTTACTTCATTTCTCGACATCAGTCCACGCAAGAAAACTAAACCAATGAAATGTGGGGTCCTCTCAGTGTTGCTAAGCACACCCTCGTATTTCAAACCTAACTCAACCCATTTGGGAGGAGACAAGCAGGGGGCTGAGGCCTTTAATAAGCATCTCAGCAAGATGTCCCATAAGCAGCTTTCTGGACATTGTAGCAATATGAACGTTCAAATCTGGAGTCTAAAACAAGAGAAGGACTCGGGCCGTTAGGTAATACGGTAGACCATAACCCGCTTCCACACATAGCTGTGATCTGAAAGCTGGAGCTAAGTTAACAGGATGTTCTGCTCTCACTTTGGCCAAATAAGTAACAGAAGTCATCAGTATCAGTCACACTTGTATTTGCAAAACTGGAAGGAGGCCCAGACAGGGAGGTCAGTTGTCACTCTTGGCAGTGGGCGAAGGCAGTCCAAGGCCAGCGGTGCTGTGAGCAATGGCCCCTCACCTCTTTTTCAGGTTCAGGAGATTGGGGGCCGACACCTTCACTTTGCCCGGAATATTTCTGGACAGGTCTGTATCCTGTAGAAGAAAATCACACGATTCCATCTTGATCAGCTGTACATGCACAGAGCAAAACCTTTGTTCTGTTAGCAGGAAACTCGGTTAGGAAAAAACCACACAAATTGGCTCCGAAAGCAGACGCCACCTGCTTTCAGCCAAAGCTGCAGGCCTGCCCCCTGCCCAGAGAGGGGGCTTCTTACCTTGACGCTGCGAAAGAGATCCTTCTCTCTCGGAGTCGCCTCCTTGGACTGCATGAAATTGTGCAGAGCCGTTTTTGCAGCTGTTGGAAAGACAGAAGGCACAGATTTATGTGGGGGCCATAAGCAGAGACAGAAATGTACCAGTTTGTTCACTTAGAACATCCTTGCAAGCAGGTTCACCGCGGTCACCACTCAATTGACAGATTATGAGCCTTTCTGCCCACCGTGGAAGTCAATGGGCACATTGGGGCCAAAGGGGAAAAGCACCCCAAGCTTGCTTACCTGGAGATGATTCTCAAATCACTACAGAGGACAGGTGAGGGGTTGTTTGCAAGCCGGACAGATTTCTGGGCTACCCATCTTTCTACAGCAGTGAAAGGGAACCTCCAGATTTGCAGCCAAATGGGCCCAAAGGCCTCCCCATTTGGCCCACAAGGCTGTTTGGGGGAAGTCAAGCCCACCTGATGCCAGACATGACTGGCTGTTGGGTGTCTGGGGACACCGCAGAAGGGATTTTGAAGGGACAGGAAAACCAATCAGTCAATCATATAAGGTGATAATGACATTGAGAGATTGGAGTGTAAGCATGAAATTTGGCCCCCGAAGTTACCGTATTTTTCACTCTATAAGACGCACTTGTGTGTGTATGCATCTTATGGAGCGAATGCAGGCTGCGTGGCTAAGCCAGAAGCCAGAACAGCGAGAGGGATCGCTGCGCAGAGCTCCCTCTTGCTGTTCTAGCTTCTGGCTTAGCCCCTCTGTCCCTTCCCCCACCTCCTGGAAAAGGCCCCAAGAGCTGCCCTCCCTTTAAAGAGCCACACGGAGCATGTGTGCGGCCCTTGGGGAAAAGTCCACAAGTGCCGCACACACGCTCCTCACAGCTCGTGAAAGGGAGCGCTGGGATGCATACAGGCTCTGCTCAGCACTCCCCTTAAAGAATATTTTTTCCCTTGCATTCCCCCTCTAAAAACTAGGTGTGTCTTATGGAGTGAAAAATACGGTAAGTGGTCAAGCTGCCTTGTAACACTCAAGTTTCCCAAATGATGCTGCCCTGCAGAATTTTTGTGTGTGCAATTGATCCACTGGCTAGAAGAACAAAAAGGAGCTGGAAAGAAACGCAAGGGAGAGCATACAATACCTTTGCCCTTCTTCTGTGTACCAGGTGTCAGCTTGACTTTGTATCTTTAAAAAGAGAACAAGAAGGAACACAAGGTTTAATCGGAGGCCCCTTTTACAAGGGGCAATGCCAGACGGGCCAAGAGTTGCTGCCACTCACTTGTGGTTGGTCATGGTGGTATAAGGGGCGCAGAATGGGATGGCGAAGAGGAGAATGTCTTCCAGGTGGGGCTGCCCAGTCAGAGAATCATACAGCGTCTCTCCTTCCTGAAACAGAACAGAGGAGATGGGAGCAGAGGCTGGGAAGGGAGAGGGGTGGGCATGCCTGGTTCTTGGGGTTTTTCTGTGCTTTATCCTTTCAGGCAAATCCTTTAGACACAAGCCAGCTTTCTTGGGGTAGAAACACGCATATCACTCAGGCTGGCTTGACAGAGATTTAATGGACTCGTCACAGTTTTAACTATGTAATTCATTTCTTTTTGTATGTGCCGCACAATATTTTCAAATGGGGTGGTGCTGGTTTATACACTCTTTAAAGACTCCCCATTGGCCGTATGGATGTACACAAGTTTTCTTTATGGCCTTTTGCAGCCATTCCATATTTCACTCAAATGCTCCCATGTAAGAATCTTTTTTAAAAACGGACACTAAGCTATTTCCAGGGACATGGGTGGCGCTGTGGTCTAAACCACAGAGCCGAGGACTTGCCAATCAGAAGGTCGGCGGTTCGAATCCCTGCGACGGGGTGATCTCCCGTTGCTCGGTCCCTGCTCCTGTCAACCTAGCAGTTCGAAAGCACATCAAAGTGCAAGTAGATCAATAGGTAGCGCTCCAGCGGGAAGGTAAAACAGCGTTTCCGTGCGCTGCTCTGGTTTGCCAGAAGCGGCTTAGTCATGCTGGCCACATGACCCGGAAGCTGTACGCCGGCTCCCTCAGCCAATAAAGCGAGATGAGCGCCACGACCCCAGAGTTGTCTGCGACTGGACCTAATGGTCAGGGGTCCCTTTACCTTTACCTTAAGCTATTTCCAGAGCCACTGGATGAAGAACGTGTGGCGTTCATTTCATAAAACAAAGGAAGGAACCTCCTTCAGTCTTTTTGGCAACAGGATATCTGTGAGTGGCTCGTCACCAGGTGAAACTCAACAGAAATAAGAGAAAAGGGTTTGGAGAATACACCGTGCTGACGATTCCTCGCATCAATGGGGGGGGGGGCAGGGAGAACACATTCTGAGGAGGGATCTTCATGTTCCCTCCCCAAGCCACAGCTCTCTTAGGTTCAGGATACGACGGATCTGACCGAGTCAAAGCACTTCCAGCATTCCCCCCAAAATTGGGCATTTTGTATTTACCTCGTTCCCCAGCTGATCCTGGTCTTGCTCATCCTGCAAAAGTCAACATAAGAATGTAAGAATGTAAGAGTCCTGCTGGATGAGGCCAATGGACCACATAGTCCTGCTTTCACAATGGCCAACCGGATGGTTGTAGGAAGCCAGCAAGCAGGATTTGAGCATAAGAGCAACTCTCTCCTGTGGTTTCCAGCAACTGGTGTCCAGATGCATTTCTGCCTCGGATTGTAGAGGCAGAGAGTAGAGATTGGGGCTAGGAGCCATTGGCAGCCTTCTCCTCCTCCATGAATTCGTCTAATCCTCTTTTCAAGCCATCCTGGTTGGTGGCCATGACTGCCTCCTGTGGCAATGAGTTCCACAGTTTAACTATACGCTGCATGAAGAAGTCCTGTCTTTTTATCTATCCTGAATCTTCCAACACTCAGCTGAATTGATGAGTTCTATTGTTATGAGAGGGAGAAAAACTGCCCTCTTTCTCTGTGCTATTTCATAAACTTCTATCATAGTGCCTCTTGCTTGCCTTTTCTCTAAACTTAAAAGTCCTGAACGCTGCAACCTTCCTTCGTTCGAAATTATCAGTCATCTTGGTGGCCCTTTTCTCAACGTTTTCCAACTCTACCATATCCTCTCTGAGTTGAGGCGACCAAAACTGTACATAGTCTTCTAAATGTGGTTGCTCAAGAAGATTTGTATATAATGGCATTATGATACTGGCAGTTTTATTTGCAATTCCTTTCCTAATGATCCCTCACATGGAATTTGCCTTTTTCACGGCTGTTGCACACTTGGCTGACATCTTCACTATGACCCCAAGGTCTCATTCATTCCTGGTCAGTCACCATGAACGTTTATGTTAAATTTATGGTTTTTTGCCTCAACATGCATCGATTTACCTTCGTTTACACTGAATTGCACTTTCAATTTTACCTCCCATTCACTCAGCTTGGAGAGGTCCTTTTGGAGCTCCTTGCAATCTCATTTTAACAAGTGACTCCTAACTCTAGATCGTTTATGAACCAGTTAAACTGCACAGGTCCCAGTCGTGATCCCTGGGGGCCTCCACTTCCTACGTCTTTCCATTCAGAGAACTGTCCATTTATTCCTGCTGTTTGCTTCCTGCAACTTAGCCAAGTCCTTATCCGCAAGATGACTTCTCCTCTTATTCCTTGACTGCTAAGCTTACTCAAGAGCCCTTGGTGAGGTACTTTGTCGAAAGCTTTTTGAAAGTCCAAGTAAACAATGTAATCACCTCTGTTGATGTGCTTGCTGACACTCTCAAATAACTAGGTTCGGGAGACAGGACTTTCCTTCACAGAAGCCATGCTGGCTGTGCTTTAGTGGGGCTTGTTCTTCTATGTGCTGGGTTATTTTATCTTTAACAACACTCTCCACTAGTTTTCCAAACATTAAGGCAACAGGTCTGCAATTTCCAGAATGGCCTCCTGAATCCCTTTTTTAAAAATTGCATTACATTGCCGGCTTACCAGTTGTCAGGTGGGCTGATCTGTTACATATAAGTTACATATTTTTGTGCAAAGTTCAGAAATTTCACATTTAGACTTGCCTCCTGCAAAGGTTAATTCAGGCTCTGATATTTCCCCTATATCCTCTGTTGTGAAGACAGATGCAAAGAAATCATTTAGCTTCTCCGCAATCTCTTTATCCTCCTTTACAACCCTTTTGACTCCCTAGCCATCCGAGGAACCAACTGCCTCCCTAGATGGTTTTCTGATACTAACATATTTAAAGAACTTCCTGTTGTTGGTTCTTCAAAGCTTTTTTTAAAGCATCCCTTTCTCTCTGCACTTCCTTTGCCAGATTGGTGTTCCTTTGCGCTCTTTTCATTTGGGCAACACCCTCCAATAGCTTCTCTGACTCTGCCTGGGGTCCAAGCTGGTGATCTCTTGTCTCTCACAGTACCTTTTCCTGATCTGCTGGACAAACTAGAGTTTCTAACATTGTGGTCTTAAACAACTCCCAAGCGTTTTGGCGATTTGACCCTCTGTCTTTTAACTTCCACTTTACCAATCATTTGGGACAAATTTCCTTTTTTGAAACCAAATGTGACCGTGCTGGATTTCCTTGGCCATTTGCATCTACACTGATACCTCAGGTTAAGTACTTAATTTGTTCCGGAGGTCCGTACTTAACCTGAAACTGTTCTTAACCTGAAGCACCACTTTAGCTAATGGGGCCTCCTGCTGCTGCTGCGCCGCCGGAGCACGATTTCTGTTCTCATCCTGAAGCAAAGTTCTTAACCTGAAGCACTATTTCTGGGTTAGCGGAGTGTGTATCCTGAAGCGTATGTAACCTGAAGCCTATGTAACCCGAGATACCACTGTATATTTGGCTCAACAACACTTATATCACACACCAGGTCCTGGGCGCCACTCAAAATTAAGTCGAGGGTTGCGGTTCTAACACCAACTGTTAGTGCACAGTCTATTATTATTATTATTATTATTATTATTATTATTATTATTATTATTTGGGGTATCTAGAAATTTTGCCCCTTTGTCACGACTGGAACACATATCTAGCCAGTCTACGTGAGGGTGCTTGAAATCACCCTTTACTACTACTTTTTTAGATGCTTCCTTGATTTCATTCATCATCTCAAGATCTCCTTGAGCATTTTGATCAGGGGGACGATAGCACATGCTAAATTACTCCTAAATTACTGTATTTTTCGCCCCATAGGACGCACTTTTCCCCCTCCAAAAATGAAGGGGAAATGTGTGTGCGTCATATGGAGCGAATGCATGCTTTCACTGAAGCCTGGATAGCGAGAGGGGTTGGTGCGCACCGACCCCTCTCGCTCTCCAGGCTTCAGGAAGCTTTGCGCAACCCTCTGGAGCCCGGCGCCAAGCCGCGCCAGCCTCCGGAGGGTTGCGCAGAGCTGCCTGCATTTCGAAGCCTCTTCAGCGCGCCCGGGCTTCGCACAGCTGTCCGCAAGCCTGGGGAGACCGGCTCGGCTCCCTAGGCTTGCGGATAGCAAGCTGTTCTGGGGGCTGGGGTCGGGGGAAGCTCAGGCTTCCCCCGCACCAGCCCCGTGCTTGGGGGGGGAGAAAATAATTTTTTTCCCTTTATTCCCCCCCCCAAAAAAACCTAGGTGCGTCCTATAGGGCGATGCATCCTATGGGGCGGAAAATACGATATTCCTGATTATGTGCAGGTGCCCTGCCCCTTTTGAGATTTCTAGCTTGCTGGACTCAGTGCTGTCTTTGATGTAGAGTGAAACCATCTCAAGCAACACGCTGAGCCTTCAGCAAAAAAATGGGGGCAGGGGGAGAAAGGTGCAAAGAAGCCCAGCTTTTGGGAAGCTATTTAGCTCTTCCTGGGAGGCCCAGAGGCTGGAAAATAGAGAAATCTCACTCAGTGTGGCTGTTCACTGCTGGGTTTTTAAAACTGCCTGCTTTTGTTACTGTACAGTGGTACCTCGGGTTAAGAACTTAATTCGTTCTGGAGGTCCGTTCTCAACCAGAAACTGTTCTTAACCTGAAGCACCACTTTAGCTAATGGGGCCTCCCGCTGCTGGGCCACTGCCACCGCACGATTTCTGTTCTCATCCTGAAGCAAAGTTCTTAACCTGAGATAATATTTCTGGGTTAGCAGAGTCTGTAACCTGAAGCGTCTGTAACCCGAGGTACCACTGTACTACTACTGGGTAGTAATCAACTACTACCCAATGATTCCGACTCTCAGGGTCCCTTCTAATTCCATGATTCTGAGTCCTACTCAGAGTCCACCCAGTGAAATCAAGAACACGAGAAGAGCCTGCTGGATCAGGCCAATGGCCCATCGAGTCCAGCATCCTGTTCTCACAGTGGCCAACCAGATTCTTCAATGGGAAACCAGCAAGCAAAATTTGAACCCAAGAGCCGAGCAGAGCCTTCTCCTCCACTCCAATTTCAATGAGCCTGTTCTGAGCTGAATACCCCCCACGTCCTGCATGTCTTAGTCTATATTGTTGCATTCGTCAAATTACCTGAAGGAGCGTCTCCACTCCCATTGTTCTGCCAGGACGCTGAGGTCCAGCTCCGAGGGCCTTCTGGCGGTTCCCTTGCTGCGAGAAGCAAAGCTACAGGGAACCAGGCAGAGGGCCTTCTTGGTGGTGGCACCTGCCCTGTGGAACGCCCTTCCAGCAGATGTCAAAGAGATAAACAACTACCTGACATTTAGAAGACATCTGAAGGCAGCCCTGTTTAGGGAAGCTTTTAATGTGTCACATTTTAATGTATTCTTAATCTTTGTTGAAAGCCGCCTGGAGTGGCTGGGGAAACCCAGCCAGATGGGTGGGGTACAAATAATAAATAACTATTTTATTTATTTATTTATTTAGGCATTTGCATAATATGTTCCAAAAAACAAACAATGCAATGCAAAGAACAAGGGGGAGAAAAATTAGTTATTGTAAGACACTTCCTGTCTATCTTTAGATAAGCATCAGGATCCGTCAGTCACCGTTCCCTCCACCAGCAACGAAACATGAACTGATCCAAAATGGGCCTTCCGAGAAACAAGAGGGGAATCCTGGCCTACTCGGGGGAACCCCAGATTTTTCAGAAGCGCAACAAATATTTCAGGACCAAAGAAATAATGAGGTGTAGGGGGCGGGGACAAGAGAATGTGCAAACCCCAAAGAGGACTAAACAGCAGCAACCTATTAGGAAGCACCAGTTGGAAGAAACAGGAAAACAGGGAGTGGGGAGGGGAGATTTCTCACCTTGACCTCCGAAACGACAGCAACTCACCCTTCGCCAACCTGGTGCCCGCGAGATGTTGTGGGGCTGCTAATCCCATCAGCCTGGAGGGCACCAGGTTGGCAAAGGGGGAAGTACCTGGAGGAGGGCTGGTTCCAAGGGAGGAAAGCCTGCAGTACTTAGGGGGGGGGCAGTAGGAGTCTCTGCTTTCTATAGCAGCTGCCTCTTATTTATTTATTAAAATTTATATACCACTTGATTGTGAAAAAAAGAAGCAAGAAAACTATCAGTTAAAAAGAACACATTAAAGTATTCAAAAGACAGACCCAGCAATGAGCTAAAAACAGACTAAAATGCATATCAACGTTCAATAAGTGGGGGCAAGTTTGTCTAAAAGAAAAATGTTTCTAGCGGGTGCCGAAAAGAACACAGCAAAGGCCCCTGCCTAACATCATGTTATAGTAATTCTGAGGTCTTACATATATATAAAATAAATGTTCATAAACATACGAGGTAAACACATACGTAAGTATATAAACCACGTGTCTGAAATAGTACAGGAGAGCAATCCTGAAGCCATTTTGACTCTCCCAAATTGACCTCAAATATTTCACTGCAAGGAGGGAGGAAATGGGAAAATTTCCTCCCCTTTGTCTCTTTGCTCACAAATCCTGTCTTAAGGGTGTATCTGTGTCTGAATAAGGTGAGCCTGTGATCCGGATTCAGGAACTGAGTATTTACCATCACAAAAGAATGGCCAGGATGCCCAGCTAAAAGCAATCAGTGACCGTTATCAGGTATCCTGGCAGACAGGATTTCTGCTGTAGACCGCCCCTTCAGTGATATATGTAGGAAGTTTTTTGGGGGTGGTCTTGAGCTACAGGGGAGGCAATTTTCAAATGTCCATAAGAGCTTGCAAACCAATGTTCTGGGTTCCTCCTCCCTCCTGCGTGTGTTGAGTGAGGACTCTCACCTTAATAAAGATCAGGCTTACTAGCTGCTTTGCTTCTCAATATTCTCTGGTTGGCCTCTGTTATTTGTCTCCTACCAATAGAGAGCCTACAGGAGGACTCTATTAGTGCTCTTGGTACCCCATAAGGAAAAAGGAGAATTTTTCCCCCTTATAACAATCACTAGGCAGGGAGTTCCAAAGTGCAGGTACCGCCAAACTAAAATACTGGTTTCTTACAGACGTGGCACCTGCAGTGGTGCCCCTTACGCAGACTGAAGGGATCGAGTGGGAGCCTGTGGGATCAGGAGATCTCGCAGGACAACTGGTCCCAAGTTGTTAGGGGCTGTGGCGTTTGCCTCCTAGGATGGGTCATAAGGAATGGGTTCAAAATAAGTGTGATGTGATTGGCCAGTGAGAATGCAAGGGGGGAATAAAAGTTAGAGTGGGAGGTTTTGACAGTCAGTCGAGTTGAGTTGAGTGAAGTTGAGGTTTGGGACTTGAAGAAGGAAGAGGGAGGAATAGGCAGTGGGTTGGTAGAGTTGTATTGTGAGAGAGTGAGAGAAATTGTTAGGTGGAGTCAGATAGATATTTGGAATAATCAGTTTGGAGTTGTTAGGAACTAAGATAAGAAACTGCCAAGTAAAATTAACAGTGACCATAAGCTTGTTCCTGCATTTAAAAATAAACTTGATTTATGTTAACAACTGACTGGACTCCATGTGTCCCCGTGAGATACGGGGTGGTGGCAGCAAAGAAGGCAATAGACCGTCAAACGTCCGGGGGCCCTGTGTCTGATTGCCACAGGGGCTTTATGCGCTAACAGGGACAGGTTCTCTCTCGACTGCTTACCTTCTCGTCCAGGTGCTCCTCCAAAGCCACGTCCTGCAAGTCGAGGGCCACGTGCTCTATCGTGACCCCCTCTCCCCTCCGGCCCCCTCGCGGCTTCTGGGGCTGCTTCTTTGCAGAATCCGGACCGCCCTTCCCTTTCTTGGCTTTCCTCGTCTTCTCTTCTTTGCTCGACCCTGCAGACTGGGTTGGGCGCATGCAAGCGGCGTTAGAATTCAAGACCCGACACAGAAAGCAAAGGGGAAAAACATTTATTTTCTCTTTCTCCCCCTGCCCCCCACCAGAACACAGGCCACAGACAAGGCCAGATTAATACCTTCAGAGGCCGTAAGCTGTTAAAAAGTTTTTGGTGCTCCCATGCGTGTCCAATTCAAAAAATAAACAATAATAAAGAGCAAAATGAAATTTTATTTTTCAAAACCTACAGTAAGTTGGAAAGTAATGTTTATTTTGGTATGCTTCCACTTTACTTGTATTTGAAAGGTTTTCTCCTACTTTTCATAATTGCAAAGTTTTTGATCAGATCTTCAGAACTAATCTTACATAACATGTCCGCTTCTATGCTTAAGTAGAGATTATGATAATAATTTTATTATTTATACCCCGCCCATCTGGCTGGGTTTCCCCAGCCACTCTGGGCAGCTTACAGAATATATAAAGCATAATAAAGCATCAAACATTATAAGCTTCCCAATACAGGGTTGCCTTCAGATGTCTTCTAAAAGTTGTATTATCTCCTTGACATCTGAAGAGGGTGGGAATAAGGCATCCAGCCTGCCTTGTTGAACAATTATTCTGTTGGGATTTTTTAATATACTTCAACTGAGAAAATGAATGCTCAGCTGGGCAATTTGTGACCATTAATGTTAAAAATACACAAAAGCAAATGTCAGTATTTGGAAAACCAGATTCAATATTGTCCGAATCTTGTTTTCACCTTTTTTGTTACACTGAACATATGACGCTCATACGAGTGAAAGTGCCAAAGCTGAGCTGAGAAATTTGCGTCCAAGTTCTCGGGTATCAATCAATTGGGTATCATACAAGTATCAATCCGCTTTTGACAACACTGAGAATAGTTTTCCATTTCAAAGAAAACCTTTCTGCTATTTCTTTTTTTGTGTGGAAGCTGGTTCAGCTACACCGTATGATCCATAGTAAATCCTGCAATGGAAAATTCCAGTTTTCCACTGATGCCCTAAGCATGTGCTTATTCTGCTTCATGATTAATCCAGCCGTGGACACAGAAGAGCTGCCTTGCCCTGCGCCAGGCCACCGGGTCCACCCAGCTCAGGACTAACTCTCCGGGGGTTTGGGCAGGACATGGATGCTTTCGCTGGGATTCCTGCATTGCAGGGGGCTGGACAAGATGACCCCTGGGGGTCCCTTCCAGCCTTACAATCCTACGATCTCTCCCAGGGTAAAGAGAGACCCAGCCCATTTCCTCCGGACTCACCCCCAGCAGCTTCATGATCAGCTCCCGCTCTTCCTCATCCTGGTCTTTGTACTTTTCCTTCATCTTCTTCAGTTTACTCTGCAGAGGAGAGAGGGAAGGAGAAGAGTGGAGCAGCTTTTCCCACAGACAGGGCGCTCTAGGCTCCTGCATAGCACTCGTTCCGAATGCGGCACCCAACCCGGTCTGGATCCGAGCCATTTCATTCGTTTTACAGTGGTACCTTAGTTCTCAAATGCCTTGGTACTCAAACAACTTGGAACCCAAACCCTGCAAACCCGAAAGTCAGTGTTCCGGTTTGCGAACCTTTTTTGGAAGCCGAACATGCTCCGTTTTGAGTGTTACGTGTCCGATTTGAGTGCCACACCTCTGCTTTGAGTGTTACACTGAGGTCTGTCTTTTTTTGCCATTTATTTTGCGTTTTTGTTTTGTGGCTTCTTTGTTTTGTTTTTGTAACTTTGTGGAACCTAGCTCAGCTACTGATTGATTGATTGATTGATTGTGTGTCTGCAGTACATTGTTTATTGCTTTCATTTTATGGATCAATGGTCTCATTAGATAGTAAAATTCATGTTGAATTGCTGTTTTAGGGGTTGTTTTTAAAGTCTGGAACTGATTAATCCATTTTGCATTACTATATGTGGGAAAGCGCGGCTTGGTTTTGGAACGCTTTGGTTTTGGAACGGACTTCCGGAACGGATTAAGTTTGAGAACCAAGGTACTGCTGCATTTGTCAATATTTAAACACCGCTTGACTGTAAGAGAAACCCTCAGAGTGGTTTGCAGAAAGACAAAACAATAAAACTGAGACAAATTTAGCCAAAGCTAAAACGCTATTTTCTAAACACCTGGGCACGCTTGTCTAAACAAGAACGTTTTTAGCAGGTGCCAAGAAGGGGAAAGGGAAGGCACCTGCTTGACCTCAAGAGGCAGGGAGTTCCAAAGTGCAGGCGGCAGGCAAAATAGGCGAACTCCACAGCTCTGCAATGCCCACCTTCTGTCCCCTCTTCATGGGCTGCTGGGCCCCTGCTGAATTCTTGCCGGCGCTGGGAGGAGGCGCTGGGAGCTGAGGGCCGTCATCCTCTTCCTTCCCCTTGGGCGGGTCTGGATCCTCCGGGTCACTTGGCTTCCTCTTCTTCATTTCCCTGGAGGGAAGGCAGGGGGCCTGAGACCCGTGGTCCCGAAACTGGGCAACAGCGGCCCCTTAGTGGCGTCTTCCTTAGCAGGTTGCAGCTATTCCGAATAAAGCTTTTTATAAGGTAGGGCAGGGGACACGGGGGAACAAGAGGGCAGGCCCCACCCCAAAAGCTTGGAAACCGCTGCCTTAGACCATTCAAGGGCTCAGAGAATAATGGCTGATGAACATGATGGACAATGCCGAAATGGTGAAGACCGACTGGGAAAATCAGAGACCAGGAATAGAAGAATTTCAAGGAAAATGGGGAAAAATTATAACGTACTTAAGAGAACACTGTAAACAATTGAAAACTTTGGCAGGATTTGAGTAATGCTTGTAATGTACGAAAAAATATGGGGAAAAAACCTATTAATTTTTTTAACAAATTAGAGAAAATAAGGTAAGCAGATGAAAAAAGAAAGAAAGATAATGGAAACCAGGGAAGGATGGAGGGAAGTCAAGGTATCCAGAGAATCCTAAATGAGGAGGTGAATGATGTGTTTGAATTGAAATTTGCAATGTAAAACTTAATAAAAATATATTTAAAAAATAAGAAAAAGAAAAAAGACCATCCATGGGCTCAGAGTCCGACCACCTGCTTGGCTTCAAACTCAGCCAGGAGGCACCAACCAGCAGCTGAGAGAAGAGCCACTGTCAGGGGGGCAAGTCAAATTGCTCCCCCTGGTTGCCTTCATCTCCTCCGTGCCTCTGCCACCCTCTTCCTCCTCTCCATGGTGATGGTGTCAGTGGTCCCCCCTACCCACCCACTGCCTGGACAAGCCTAATTTTTGCACTTGTGAATGGCCGCTGCCTTCTCTTCCCAATTCTTCTCCACCCCAGTTGACATTTTTTGCTGCTGCTTTAGCAGGGGCGGGACACGGGTGGCGCTGTGGGTTAAACCACAGAGCCTAGGACTTGCCGATCAGAAGGTCGGCAGTTCAAATCCCCGCGACAGGGTGAGCTCCCGTTCCTCGGTCCCTGCTCAGAGTGGCTGGGGCAACCCAGTTACATGGGTAGCTCATCATCATTATTGAATAGGATGTCCCTATTTTCATTGGGGACGCGAGTGGTGCTGTGGGTTAAACCACAGAGCGTAGGACTTGCCGATCAGAAGGTCGGCAGTTTGAATCCCTGCGAAGGGGTGAGCTCCCGCTGCTCGGTCCCTGCTCCTGCCCACCTAGCAGTTCGAAAGAACGTCAAAGTGCAAGTAGATAAATAGGTACCACTCTGGCGGGAAGGTAAACGGCGTTTCCATGCGCTGCTCTGGTTCGCCAGAAGTGGCTTAGTCCTGCTGGCCACATGACCCGGAAGCTGTACGCCGGCTCCCTCAGCCAATAAAGCAAGATGAGCGCCGCAACCCCAGAGTCGGTCACGACTGGACCTAATGGTCAGGGGTCCCTTTACCTTTAGCAGGGGCACCCAAACCCTTCACCTGAGATGTTTTGCTCAAAGGAAGGAGGAGGCAGGCAGCTTTGGCAGGAGGGTGGGTGAGAGGGTCAGTGGGGCAGGGGGGCCCTCCAAAGCACAGCGCCTGTTTTCACACACAGACGGACGGCCTCTGTTTGGAGGCTACTGCTAGGAGAGGGAGGGAAAAGGGGACTCCTTCCACGCTGGCACCAGCAGCCAGCAAACCTCAGCTCAGTCTGCGCTGCACGTGGCCCTGCAGAAATCTCCTCGGGGGGGGGAGAAAGTCAGACCAGCAAGCCAGCAACAAGGCTGAAGACATCTGCTGGATCACAATGAATCAAATCTCTCAAGCAGCCCTGAAACTGCTGCCCGAGGCTCACCGACGCCCAAAGATCCTCACCTCCTTTCCTTGGCTGAGAGGTGCCTCCGGCCCTGAGACTTGCTGTCGCTCTGCAAGGGAGAGAGAAAAGGGAATTAAGACTCCGTCTGTTTCCTCTGGGGCAGCAGGCAAGCGGTATGATCAGCGGCTGGTATCAGGCAGGAGCTTACCAAGTTTGAGACGTCCTCCTTTGGAGCAGGTTTCAGCTGGGATCTGGAAGGAAACGAATAAGTCTTTGTTAGCAGGAGTTGCCAATCTGGTGTGAGATGTTGGGAAGTGGATGTTGATTATGGGAGAGAAAGTTCCTCCTGATGTTTACTCAGGGTCGCCTTTCTTGTCATCTTCAGTATACCTGAAGGAGCATCTCCACCCCCATCGTTCTACCCGGACACTGAGGTCCAGTGCCGAGGGCCTTCTGGCGGTTCCCTCACTGCGAGAAGCAAAGCTACAGGGAAGCAGGCAGAGGGCCTTCTCGGTGGTGGCACCTGCCCTGTGGAACGCCCTCTCACCAGATGTCAAAGAGATGAACAACTACCTGACATTTAGAAGACATCTGAAGGGAAGTTTTTAATGTGTGACATTTTAATGTATTTTTAATCCTTGTTGGATGGGCAGGGTACAAATAATTAATAATAATAATAATAATAATAATTTGAATCCACTGGCTCAAAGTCCTACCCTCTGGAATAGAAGAACAATCTTGCTCCATCTCCTTCAGATATTTGAAGATGGCTATCAGATCTCTTATCCAGGCTAAACATCGGGCCAACTCAACCCTTCATCGTAAGGCCTGATTTCCGGGCCCTTCATTCTCCTGGCCGCCCTCCTCCGCACACCTTCCAGCTTGACAACACCCTCCTTAATCTGGCTCCAAGAAACCACTTCCCAGATTTCACTACGCCAATCGCTGCCCACACCCAGCCAAGCTCACAATCCAAACGTTGCTTCGTCCTCCTGAAAGCGACACACACCAAGCCAAGGTGTGGCTCAGCCTGTCTCGGTTACCTTTGGGACTGCAGGTGCGAGAGGTCAATGGTCGTGTCGGGAAAACGTATCTCTTCCGAGGCCTGAGTTCCTTTGCCCTCCTCCTCCTCTGAGTCTGCATACTCCTCGTCGGACGATCCTTCTGGAGCCAGGCCATGCCCTGCCCCATCCCCCTCCTGGTGGGGGGTCTCGGCCGGGTCTCCCTCATCCGGGTCTCCCTTATCCTTTTCGCCATCGCTGCTGCTGCTTTCGTCTCCTTCCGGTGCGTCTTGGAAAAGAAAGTGCAGCTGCATTCTCCAGGGCTTAGAGTCTAACAGCCATCTGCAAGCAGATGTCCTCCAGATACTTTGGACCACAATTCCCACCATCCCTGACCTTTGGCCGTGCCAAATGGGACCGATGGGAACTGTATTCCAACCTGGATAGGACAGGACTGAGAAATCTCCTGCTGTCTGAAAAGATTCTGCCCCTTTTTCCTACAGTGTTCCCTGGACCCAAAACTCTCACCACCAGAAAGCTTGCATGGGGCCCTCTCTCCCTCTCTAAGGATTCACCAACCTGGTGCTCTGCAGATATTTTGGATTGCTTCCGTGTTGGCTAGGGTGACGGGAGTTTTCCTCCAAAACATCTTGAGGGCACTAGGTTGGTGAAGGCTGCCCTCTCCTCTCTAAACCTTTTAATCAGGCCTTTGGTTGATCCAATTTACATCCTGTGCCCTTTTAAAATATGTTTTTTTTTGAGGGGGGGTATTGGGTTGTTGTTTTTATTTTTATTAGGCATTTTGTGGTTTTATATTCTGATTTTTTGTGATGTATGGAAGTGAAGCGAGAGCTGGACCATAAAGAAGGCTGACTGCCGAAGAATTGAGGCTTTTGAATTATGGTGCTGGAGGAGACTCCCATGGACTGCAAGAAGATCAAACCTCTCCATTCTGAAGGAAATCAGCCCTGAGTGCTCACTGGAAGGACAGATCCTGAAGCTGAGGCTCCAAGACTTTGGCCACCTCATGAGAAGAGAAGACTCCCTGGAAAAGACCCTGATGCTGGGAAAGATGGAGGGCGCAAGGAGAAGGGGAAGACAGAGGACGAGATGGTTGGACAGTGTTCTCGAAGCTACCAGCATGAGTTTGACCAAACTGCGGGAGGCAGTGGAAGACGGGAGGGCCTGGCGTGCTCTGGTCCAGGGGGTCACAAAGAGTTGGACATGACTAAATGACTAAACAACATCATCCTGATTTTATTCTGTGAACCATCCTGAGACCCCCGGGTATAGAACGGTCTATAAATTCTAATAATAATAATAATAAACCTCAAAATGAATATTTTCTATGAAGTTCACTGTGTCAATGGACTTTGTCCCATATCCCAGGGCCACCCCAAGCTCTCCCTGGCAGTATGTGGAGCCCCCGATCACCCCCCTAAACCCACCCCTTTGCCCTCCTACCTAAGGGCTCCATCTCTTCCGCCGCCAGTTCACTGGTGCTGCTGGTCACCGTCTCCATGTCCTCGTCTTGCACTTTGACCTTCCGCTCCCCTTTGTGTCGCCACACACAGGATTCGTCCACCTGGGGGAGAGAAGGCCATGTGACCACGGGACGCAGGGAGCCCTCCCAGGCACCCATCAAAGCTGAAGCAGGCGGGCTGCACGGGCAGAAGCCACTCACACAAAAAGAAGAAGAAGAAGAAGAAGAAGAAGAAGAAGAAGAAGAAGAAGAAGAAGAAGAAGAGTTTGGATTTGATATCCCACCTTTCACTCCCCTTCAGGAGTCTCAAAGCGGCTAACATTCTCCTTTCCCTTCCTCCCCCACAACAAACACTCTTGTGAGGTGAGTGGGGCTGAGAGACTTCAGAGAAGTGTGACTAGCCCAAGATCACCCAGCAGCTGCATGTGGAGGAGCGGGGAAGCGAACCCAGTTCCCCAGATTACGAGACTACCGCTCTTAACCACTACACCACACTGGCTCCCCAAACAGCCCAACTAATCCAGCGACCTGCTCTCACCGTGGCCAACCAGGTGTTAGGGACCGTGCTGAGGAAGGCTGCAGTGAGGAAGAATGGTGGGAGCCTCCCCCTCCCCCTGCTCTTGAATCTTCCCAGGAGCAGGAGGACAATATAGATTTGGAACAGTGGTTTGCAGAGGGACATAGTTCAGAAGGCAGAAGCTGGGAAATACTGGAGGGGAAACATCTAGGAGAAGAAACACTGGGAGAGAGAGGGTTAACAGATTCACTGTCTCCGGAAAGCATCCATCCGCTTTCCCCAAGGTCAAGGAGAGCTGAGAAAGTGGCAGAACAGAAAGCACAGAGGGGACAGGCTAAGATTACAAGACGTAGAAGTGTAATCCTTCTTTTCTTTCTTTCGTTACAGTCACTTTACAATGTAATATAGATTATTCAAATTACTGTTGGTATCCTTTGAACAATTTTGTGTACTTGATTAATTCTTTTTCATTTTTTATTATTTATCGTTTTTCCCCCCTTTTCATATTTTTCCTTTTTATTTTTGAACAATTGGATGTAATGTTTAATTCATGCTTTCTCTGTAATTTTTTAAAAATGCAATAAAGATTGTTTTAAAAATACAAGACGTGGAAGTGACATGGATTAATAAGGACATAGGGGGTGGAATCCTTAATTGGGAGCACCGCCATTTCTAGGAGATGGGTTCTTTGTTCTCCCGCTGCGATTATTAAAGTTTCCAACTGGTAAGAAGACTCCCTTTCCTTTGTTCTGCTTATCTACAGCCACGGGGGGAGGGGGGAAGCCGGTTCCCTGAAGCCTGACATTGGGTGCCCCGAAGGGAGGGCTACAAACAGGGCAAGAGGAAAACAGCAGCTCTCCTTGCCACCTGAAATTCCCAGCATCTGGCATTTAAAGGCACTTACTGCCTCCGAGAGTGGGAGGAGAACACAGCAAATGTTTAATTAGCCAAATGGCGAATAGCCAAAATCGATGCTCTTTTAAACTGTGTGTGGGACCGGGGTATTGTTTTTATAATGTAACCCACCTTGTGATCCTCAGGGGAAGGAGAGTATAGAAATTTAATTAATAAATATAAATAGATACAACCCCCCCCCTAAAAAATCTAGGCCAATCAGGATTGGGGAAGGGCTGAATGTGCACAGGGTTCCTTTCCCATCACTGCAGTTGATACAGAAGAATCAACCCAGGATTAGGTTTTTTTAAGAAGGACCTCCAAATAATTGGAGACCAGAAACTGAAGGCACTGTACCTTAAATAAGAAGCTGAAGCCCATCATCAGATAGGAAGGAGGGAGAAAATTCTTTTTCCCTGTATAGGAGGAAACGAAAGAAGCAAACTTGCTCAGGGTTTTGTGAACGTTCCACTGTTCCGTCCTGCAAGAGGGGAGGAATTCTGCAAAGTTCAGCCGTTTGGGGATCTTGATGTGAAGATGCCCAAAGGGAACAGACAAAACTCTTCCCCTTCCACCCGCAGCTGGACCTGGGGCTGCCCAGCCAGGTATGGATTCCAGGAACCCTCTCTGTGTCTCACCTGGTGGGTCTTACCTCTGACCATGAAGCTTCCAGTTGTCAGGTATTCTCCAGTGGGGGCCGTTTTAGACACCTGCGTGGAATTTATCCAGAGATGTTAATCACACACTGATTTTTGACATCAGGCATGCTCTTTGACTGTACCCTTTTCGCCGCCTGCTAAAAACATTTTAGCCTATCCAAAAATGTAGACCTTTGCTGTATGTATTTTGACTCTGAATTGATTTTAGAATGAAATGATTTTAGAATGCATTTCAATTAACTGATTGTGATTTTATGTAAACTGTGTTATTTTTACTGTTGTTAGCCGCTTTGAGCCCGGCTTCGGCCGGGGAGGGCAGGATATAAATAAAATATTATTATTAATATTATGTTTTAATCTGTTTTTAGTTTATTGCTGGTTTTACCTTTTGGATGTCTTAAAAAAAAGAGTTGTTTCCTACTGATAATTTTATTGTTTTACTCTCTTTGTTAACTGCTTTGAGGGTTTTTACAATCAACCAGTGCATAATTTTTTATAAAATAAATAAATAAACATTATAAGTACCAGAAAAAGGCCATTGAGAAGCAGGGCCTACCATAGAGATGTTTCAAAACAGCCTTCCACAATCTTGGTGCCTCCCAGCACAGCCCCGGTGACTCATCACCAATATCACAGAATTATAAAATGCAAGGGACCCCCAAAGGTCATCCAGTCCAACCCCCTGCAACCTCTCCTTAAAAACCTCCAAAGAAGGAGAGTCTTCCACCTTCCAATGGAGTCTATTCCACTCTTGAACAGTTCTTATGGTCTGAAAATTCTTCCTAACGTTGAATGGGAGTCTCCTTTCTTATAAATTGAATCCATTTCTACGCCCTTTCTCCCTTGATGTGTTATTAATTTCAAGTTTGGAAAAATATTCCTTTTAAAATGTGAAGTTAAGCCAAGCCACACCCCTCTCAGTTTTTCTGTGAACCACCCTGAGACCTCCAGGTATAGGGCGGTATAGGTAGGTAAAAGTCAAGGACCTCTGGACAGTTAAGTCCAGTTAAAGGTGACTATGGGGTTGCGGCTCTCATCTCCCCTTTCAGGCTGAGGGAGCTGGTGTTAGTCCATAAACAGCTTTCTGGGTCATATAGCCAG
The DNA here is from genome assembly GCF_964106915.1 of Podarcis gaigeae. Taxonomy (NCBI): domain Eukaryota; kingdom Metazoa; phylum Chordata; class Lepidosauria; order Squamata; family Lacertidae; genus Podarcis; species Podarcis gaigeae. The sequence goes on from NC_139678.1 coordinate 3,351,188, forward strand.
CATGACTAAACCCTTCTGGTGCAACGGGACACCATGACGGAAACCAGAGCACACGGAAACGCCATTTAGCCTCCCTCCTCAGTGGTACCTATTTATCTACTCGCACTGGTGTGCTTTCAAACTGCTAGGTTGGCAGGAGCAGGGACTGAGCAGCAGGAGCTCACCCCGTTATGGGGATTCGAACTGCCGACTTTCTGATCAGCAAGCCCAAGAGGCTCAGTGGTTTAGACCACAGTGCCACCCGTGTCCCTAGGGCGGTATATAAGCTCAATGCATAATAATAATAATAATAATAATAACAACAACTGCAGCAGCAGCAGCCACTCCAGGCCTCATTACCTGATGATGATACACCCACCAGGCGCTAGTGATGACCCGGGCGTCCCAGGCAGCGCTGTAGCACAGGGCCATCGTGCCGGCCTCGGTGAGCGTCCGTGGAGGGATAGGCTCCCCTGGAACAGAAGCAGCGCCAGAAGCAAGTTAGTATCAGGGAACCCCTGAAGGAATGGGTTTCCCAAATCTATAATCAGTCTGAAACGGGCCCCAAAATCCATTTTTTCCTTCTCCAAGGGTGCATTAGCTAAAAAGCATTAACTTGAGCTCTTGAGCAAATGCATAACAAGAACACAGCTGTATAAACAAAGCTCTCTCCTTTATCAGCCCCGGACCAAAGAAAACAGCACTCTCCAAGTTTAGCATTGCTAAAAATAAACTTTGTAGTCCTCTCAATGCAGTTTGGGCACATTATTTAAGAGATTTGCTCTGTAGCACAGCAGAGGCAAAATCACGAGACTTCAGCTAACATACCTCTCCTTGCTGAACAAAAAGCAGGAAAATAACTTTTTATTTTTGACAATTTGTATACTGCCTCATCAACACCAAAGTCCTCTGAGCAGTTCACAAAATTTTCAAAAAGCAATAAAATTTAAGGTAGAAAAAAAGCCCTAAAACCAATCCCTGTAATAATGACAGACTGTTCTTTTGCCCTCTCAAAATTCACTTTCCTGAAAGCATTTACCTGTTGGATTCTTTATGACACAACTGGTTGCTCCGTGGAGGTCAGCGTGCACGTAGATGTCGCCTTACACAGAAGAAGGGAGACAGAGAGAGGCCAGTGGTGAATATCCGTGCAGCTTTAGTCTAAACCTCTTTTTAAAGCTCACCAAGTTGGTGGCCATCACTACATGTTGTAGGAGCAATTTGCACAGTACTCCTTCACACAGAGCGCGGCTGAACTTTATTTAGTAAAGGTAAAGGGACCCCTGACCATTAGGTCCAGTCGTGGATGACTCTGGACTCTGGGGTTGCGGCGCTCATCTCGATTTACTGGCCGAGGGAGCCGGCGTACAGCTTCCGGGTCATGTGGCCAGCAGGACTGAGCTGCTTCTGGCGAACCAGAGCAGCGCATGGAAACGCCTTTACCTTTCCACTGGAGTGGTACCTATTTATCTACTTGCACTTGACATGTTTTCGAACTGCTAGGTTGGCAGGAGCAGGGACTGAGCAATGGGAGCTCACCCCATCGCGGGGATTTGAACCAGCAAGTCCTAGGCTCTGTGGTTTAACCCACAGCGCCACCCGTGTCCCTGAACTTTATTTAGCCTGTCCCAAATCTGGACTGCACTCCAAGTGAGGAGCGAGGCAGACTCACCTGGCCGCAGGTATCTCTTGACGATCATTTCATTTTGCTGCTGGTCTCTTCCAGCTATAACAAGGTAATTTTCAGAGCTAATGAACCACAGGAATTTCTCAAACCTGCCAGATTACATCAAGCCATCAAGACAGAGCAAGGCATTGGAATAACAAAAAAAAAAAAAAAAGACAGCTCATGATGTTGTAAGGGTCAGCCCCACGTCTTAGGAACATTTAAGCCCGTCCCTTGCCAACCCCACTCAACCGAAAGAGGAATGGCAAGTTCCTCCTAACCCAAAGCTTAAAACATCTGGATCTTAAGCATTAAGTACTTAACTCACATCACACAGACAGGAACATGCAAAAGATGTTCAGATAATTCACTTGCTTATATCCATGCACAGACACTCACCAGAACACCTTCCTCGCCTTCTGAATAGTGGAAACCGTTTGAACTTCTTTCAGTGTTTGCTTGGTCTTCTTTTCCGCTGATTTGAAGGCCTGTTCAGGCAAACAAATAAACAAAGAAAGCAAGGAAAGAGTTAAGGATGTGAGAAAAGTCCTGCTAGATCAGGCCAATGTCCCACCTAGTCCAGCATCTGGTTCTCACGGTGACTGAACAGTTGCCTGTGGGAAAACAGTAAGCAGGATTTGGGAACAAGAGTAGTTAACCCCTCCTGTGATTTTCAACAACTAGAATTTGGAATTTAAAGAGATCTCCTAAGTTACAACCTGTGTAGCAAAGCAAAGCAGAGACATCACCTTGCCAACAAAGGTCTGTATAGTTCAAGCTATGGTTTTCCCAGTAGTGATGTATGGAAGTGAGAGCTGGACCATAAAGAAGGCTGATCGCCAAAGAATGGATGCTTTTGAATTCTGGTGCTGGAGGAGACTCTGGAGAGTCCCATGGACTGCAAGAAGATCCAACCTCTCCATTCTGAAGGAAATCAGCCCTGAGTGCTCACTGGAAGGACAGATCCTGAAGCTGAGGCTCCAATACTTTGGCCACCTCATGAGAAGAGAAGACTCCCTGGAAAAGACCCTGATGCTGGGAAAGATGGAGGGCACAAGGAGAAGGGGACGACAGAGGACGAGATGGCTGGACAGTGTTCTCGAAGCTACCAGCATGAGCTTGACCAAACTGCAGGAGGCAGTGGAAGACAGGAGTGCCTGGCGTGCTCTGGTCCAGGGGGTCACAAAGAGGCGGACGCGACTAAACGACTAAACAACAACAACAACAACAACAAAGTGCAGGCAATGCAAATGGCAGGTGCTCAAAATGACCAGTGTCCTAGTATTCTGTTCCTGGATCTGCCTATGTGCTGCCTATACCTGCGGTCGGCTTACGGCATGTTTGCCTTTGACCATCTTGCTCTTAACTGCTGCCGGATCAGAAGCAGACACTCTGGATTCACCAACAGTAGACTTGGAGGGTTTGCCCCCAGACTCCACAAGGCTATTCTCTTGAATTCGGCTCACTTGCCACTAACCCTTTATATCAGGGGTGGAGGAAGAGACCCTTTTCATGCAAGAAGAGACCTTTTTCAGCTCAAGGGCCAGATCCATACCTCTTCATTGGCTATTTTCAATAGGGGGGGGGCGGCACCACCCATCTGTCAACCCTACAGCATCAGGCGGTTCAAATTTCAAGCTTGGAAGAGGCGCAGACTAACCTCCAATCTTAGCACCCTGGGACGAGAGTGCAAAAATGTGCACTGCCAGCTTTTACTACGAAAGAGCAAACAGAGGCTTATCTCTGATCTTAGCACTTAGCCCTAAGATGAAAGAGAAGAGATCCCTTGTCTTCAATCTTAGTACTTAGCACTTAGATCAGAGATAACAGATCTCTGTGCAGGACATAATATGACTTCAGGTGACTGACAAGTGAGCTTGGTTTGCCTAAGATTCGGAGGTCAAATTCACAGGCCTGGCAGGCTTGGCTGGGCCCATGGGCCGGAGGTTCCCCACCCTGGTTTCTAGTACAGTGGTACCTTGGTTTACAAACTTAATCCGTTCCGGAAGTCTGTTCTTAAACCAAAGCATTCTTAAACCAAGGCGTGCTTTCCCATAGCAGCGGGGGACTCAATTTACAAATGGAACACACTCAACAGGAAGCGAAACATGTTCTGCTTCCAAGGCAAAGTTCACAAACCAAAACACCTCCTTCCGGGTTTGCAGCGTTCTTAATCCATGTTGTTCAGAAACTAAACTGTTCTAAAACCAAGGTACCACTCTACTGGAGCTTATTTTCGGTCGAGGTATATGAACCGCGGAAATTGTGAAAAGCTCCAAGCAGACTGGAAAGAGTTGCTTATGGCTGCTGCCATAAAGTGTCTCGAAGGAAGAAAGGCAAAGAAATCACCAACGCACCTTCTCTGCAGCTTCCACCGTTTTCTGGGTTTTTCTGGCTGCGTGCCTCTTGTGATCGTAATACCTGGGAGAGAGGCAGCCATGTCAATGTCTCCATCCCATTCCCCTCTTCCGTTAGGATTACGGCCTGTTTGCCTTTCCATGCAAGATGCCTTGTACACCCACATAAATTGTGCAGAACCACATGATTTGGAAGATGCGAATTGTCAATTTGTTCGGAAGGAGTGCTAAGCATAGCACTTCGTCCACACTTAATGACTCCCTGGAATAAGTCCGTGGTGGGGGTGGGAATGGAAAGCTGGCCTAGTGCTCTGCAGAGAGATTTGAAGTAATGGATCTCAGAAAGATCTTATCTTGATGCCTTGGGCAGGATCAAAAGAAATGCAATTAAGGAGGTGAGAGGAACCCCTTGATTCATGGGCACTAAACTGGTCCTATATCCCAGGGCCGCTTTCAGGGGCAACCCCAGCCAAACACTCGAACCCCTTACTTCTTGGCATTGGCATAAGCAGACAAGCTGAGATCCAAGTCCACCAGCAGGGGCTTGTTCTTCTGGGGCTTCGGAAGTGGTTTGGCTTTCTTCTTCTGCTTCCTCCCGCTCTGCGGCTCTTCCGCCACCTCCCCTTCAGCTTCCTCCTCCTCTTCTGAGAGCATGTAAGGGTTTCTAGCCAAGCAGAAAAGACAGGAATTGCAAAAGTCCGGTGCCAAAAATGTCTACCCTTTTTTATTTAATTTTTTTAAAGTATGTACACTGCTAGCTGCAGGAAGACCAGCTGAAAAGTTCTGACCAGGATTTCACATTCATTCTGTTGATTGTGTACATGATCTGTGGCCTAATAATACAGTAAAATTCTGCATTGTTTTCTGTGCCTAGAAAGCTGAATTCAGCAGAGTTATTACACACGTCATGTGTGTTTTCCGTTGTCTGTTTTGTGTGGTTTATTCTGGTTCTGTCAGTCATAAGGAGAGGAAAGGAAGTCATCCAACACTGGCAGAGGTGGGCAAGAACTGAGGTTTAATTACGTAGTGCAGGGGTAGCCAATCTGACACCCTCCATATGCTCTTGGGCACATGTATAAAAAGGTAAAGGTAAAAGGTAAAGGATCCCTGGATGGTCCAGTCAAAGGTGACTATGGGGTTGTGGAACTCATCTCGCTTTCAGGCCGAAGGAGCCAGCGTTTGTTCACAGACAGCTTTCCGGGTCATGTGGCCAGCAGGACTAAACCACTTCTGGCGCAACGGAAAACCGTGACGGAAACCAGAGTGCACGGAAACGCCATTTACCTTCCCACCACTGCACTGGTGTGCTTTCGAACTGCTAGGTTGGCAGGAGCTGGGATAGAGCAACAGGAGCTCACTCCACCACGGGGATTCGAACCGCCAACCTTCTGATCAGCAAGTCCAAGAGGCTCAGTGGTTTAGACCACAGCGCCACCCACGTCCCTATTGGGCTCATGTATAAGCATGTATAGGCTCCTGGGAGGCCAAAGGGACATTGCTGGGACAACTCTTGGGTTGGGAAAACTGGCTAAAATGTTTTTCCATGTTTTAAACAGTTCTAATTTCCGCTCCTCTGTTTTGTTTTTGTCAGGTTGAGGTTGGTTAAATGTTCAGTTGGGTTTGGCGGTTATTTTAATTTGGGTATAAACATAAAGGGTTCATTATTGTTACTATTGTTATTATTGATTTCTATTGATTTATTGGCTTCTTTGTTGCCTGTATAGGATATTCTGTTTTTTAATATTTGATGTTTTGCTGTGTTTCTATATATGCTGTAAGCCGCCCAGCCAGGTGGGTAGGATATAAATATAACACAACAACATAAAGGTAAAGGTAAAGGTACCCCTGCCCGTACGGGCCAGTCTTGCCAGACTCTGGGGTTGTGCGCCCATCTCACTCAAGAGGCCAGGGGCCAGCGCTGTCCGAAGACACTTCCGGGTCACGTGGCCAGCGTGACATCGCTGCTCTGGCGAGCCAGAGCTGCACACGGAAACGCCGTTTACCTTCCCGCTAGAAAGCGGTCCCTATTTATCTACTTGCACCCGAGGGTGCTTTCGAACTGCTAGGTTGGCAGGCGCTGGGACCGAGCAACGGGAGCGCACCCCGCTGTGGGGATTCGAACCGCCGACCTTTCGATCGGCAAGCCCTAGGCGCTGAGGCTTTTACCCACAGCGCCACCCGCGTCCCTTCACAACAACATACCAGTTTACAAAAACAGCTCCTTGTGGGAAAAGCCTCAGCACTGCTGATTTCGGTGGTACCCAAGTAGCACTCCCAATATGCTCCAGATTACAGGCCTCAAGCCAACCTAGGCTGGGGCTTATTCATCCAATTAAATTGCAGATAAGAACCCAATGCTGTCTTTGCAGGAACAAGGACCCCACTCCCATTGCTCCAGCACTTGGTCCTCGGAGGGTTAGTTTGTCTGCAGGCAGTGAGGTCCCATTTTCAGCTATTCACAGTCCCACTCCCCCAATTCTGCCTAACCCTGAACCTCCTAACAAAGGAGTTTCAATACACACACACACACACACACCAACCACCCCTTTCCAGCGCGTTTCTCCCACCTGCCCGGCGCTTACTTCAGGAGCATCGTGATGTGGTTGGTCTGCAGCTTCAACTCTTTGATGGCACTCGCCACGGGGTCCCCCTGGGCCTGGGCTTCTTTGACAATAGCGCCAATCTCTGTCCAGTCAATCTGATTGGCTAAGGCGCTACGGACCACCTGGATGGCTCGGTCAACTATCTCCAGGTTCATTTCCACAAGCTCCCCTTTCACCTTGTCAATTTCCTTTGGGAAAGTGAAGGAGACCAAAAAAGCAGCAGCTGAGATTCTCTGGATTATGACAAATGGACTGAAGCCAACAATTTATGGAGTTATCATGGTGGTACGATAACAACCCTTTACCTGAGCTTGATGGAGAGCTTCAAGCCGGTGCTCGTGGTCCTTCCGAACATTTTCCAGCTTCTTTAGTGCTTGTTTCTCCTTTAAGGACAAAATGAAGGAAGAAAGAAGGACAGGTGGTGATTTGATGCTCATGCCAACTCAGGCAGCGTGAGCTGAAGGCAAAGCAGGAGGGAAGGGAAGGATACAAGTAGGTAGCTAGAAGGAGCCACTCTGGTCTACGGGGGAAAGGAGTAGACCTGGCAGGTCTGGAGGCAGCTGGCAGGCAGTACATCTCCTGAATCACCCCAAGCTGACAAGATGCAGGAGAAGATGCAGGCTGTGCCTTACTCTGTATTAGCAAAAGCAGGGAAGCTATCTCACAGAGTGTACCGTGTGTGTTTGACAGCAGCAAACTTTCCTCTCTAATGCTGAAGTTATTAGGGTTCTCAGCAGGGACTAAAGTAAAATTCTCCCCATCTGAACGACAATCCACAGCTGGCAACTGGCTCCTTAGGGAAGCCACAAGGTCTTGTGTCAAATGCTAATTCTTTCACGAGGTCGGTACCTGCTGCAATGCCTTCAGGTCTATCTTCTGTCCTTCCAGCTTAGAGTAAAATTCATCCACTGCCTTCCAAAAGAGATGAAAACTTTTTAATATATATATATATGTATCAGGAAGTTGTTTTTCATTTCTCATAAAAAATAAAAGTTCAGAACAAAACCAATTACATCCCAAAAGGCCCTTGAGTTAGATTTCCTTCAATCTCAAACTCTGAAGTTTGAGTTCAGAATTCACTTGAGCAAAGCAACTTTCTGTGTCACAGCTTCCACATTCTGGTGACACTCAAAAGTAGAGATGCCACCACCCGCCGCTTCAAAAATCTGTAACTCAAAATCCTAAACTTGGCTCTTAAACCGCTATGCTGCATTCAGATCCATCTTGCTGCAACCACAAACAGTTGGCAGGATTCTAACTCAGTGGCCACTGGAGCTTCCCAGTACCACCTGACACAATAAAAAATTACACCCCAGTTATAAAATACAATAAATACCAAACACAGGGCTGTACCTTGTTGAAAGAGTCAAACTCCACGTACGGACATCTTGTGTGTTGTGAAAACAAGAAAGGGTGAAATTCCTCATATCTGCAAGACACACATTGAATAATGTAGCAGCAGCAGTAAACCAAAAGCAGCTAATGCTATTCTAGGCTGCATCAAAAAAGAGCAGAGGGCCATTCTAAGGTTGGAGCTGACTTATTTAGTGGAGCATGGAATTGCCATTGTATAGCTCCTTTTTGGGCCGGTCATAGGAAGATTCACGAAACAGAGTGTCAGGTGGTGGTGGTGGTTGCTCGTGAGTAAGCAGGCAGGACTCCGACCTGTCTTTTACAGGTTTTATCGTGCAAACTATTTACAGTGCAGACCTACCAAGTTCATGTCCGTCTCAGTCACTTGCAGAATCCGGGAGTGGCCCCTTCCAGCTTCTTCCCCAACATAAGAACTTTGACACCCCAAGCCTCCTCCTCCCCTCCTCGTGTTTCACCCCTCTGCACAAGGTGGGCGACAGAAGTGGCGTGCGTCCCTCCTGGCAAGCATGGCCAGGTGAGGCGCTGGGGTTCTCAGCAGCATCCTCCAGCCCTCTCCTTGCCTGGCTGGCCCCTTCCCTCTCTTCCCCACTGGAGGTGTGGCTTTTCCCACTGCTGGAAGAGGAACTGCTCCTCAGGGGTTTCGGGGGCTCTCTGTATCCCAACGGCCCCCCTGCCTCCCTCCCCTGTTCCGATGGCAGCCCCCTGACACAGAGATTAAAATCTGCGTATCTCATTGTCAGAGTTCCGTTGGGACCGCACCAGCACAAGTACACAGAGAGAGAGTTGTTCTCTGGACGTATTTCAGGAATATTTGGACTATTTGGTTTTGAGATATTGAGTTGCGGGTGCCATTATTATTTTGGCATTGTACATATTAATTAAGATTTCATGATTTAGAAACTGTTGATATGTAATACATTCTGTTAACAAATTTTTGTAAACATAGTTGTTATCTGAGATTCCTGCATTGCAGGGGTTGGACTAGACAACCCTTATGGTCCCTTTTCCAACTCTACAATTCTATGATTCTATGACCAGCAGGAAAGTGAGGGGCCAAAAAGGAGGCTCTCTTCAAAATACATACGTGAGGATTTCTTCTGGAGGCTTGTTGGCTTCCAGACTTGGTTTTTTCTCCCTCTTCTGAATGATATAACCCTGCCAAAAAAAGAGAAGTAGAGAAACCCTGAGCAGCATTTCTTTTCAGTTTTCTGTTCTTGGAATTATTGTGATTATTACGGTTTTTATTTTTAGCTAGCCATCAGTAAGGGCGAGTTAGACCAGAGCCTACAAGACAGCTTGGGGTGAGGGGATGGGAGAGACTACAAGCTTGGGTCACAAAAAGTGGAAGGTAAGCACTAGGCCAGAACACATTGGGAGAAAAAAGTAAGGATCACAACAAGACGACCACAAAATCCAAATTTGTACACCTTCTCCAGAATACATCATTAGATATGAGAAGGGTCAAACCACAGCTATTTCTGCATGCGGTTCTCTGGGCTCCCCTCCTCCTTGGTCCAATAAGTCTGCCTTTTGCATCACGGTCCCAGACTGCCTCCACTTCTGGGCTAGGGAGCTTGAGAATGTTTACTAAACCCACCCCTGCCTGGAAGATCTACAATGGCAATGTTTGAACACTGCTCCTCTGGAACCCGTGGGGTGTGCAAAAACCAGAGCACTTCAACCATGAGCTACCTTGCCGTTAAAGTTGTCTGTGATCGCCATATATTCTTCTGCTTTCTGTAGCGCAGCAAGTACCTTTTCGACATCTAAAAAGAGAAAAAATGGAATCCAAGATTTTTGATTCTGTGGCTTCCTGCCGTGCTACAGCGTATTCTCTGCATACTGGAGGCAGCCTTGGGCCAAACCAGATCATCTGTCCACCTAATCCCAGGATGGGAACCTGGAGCCTCCAAACACTATTAGACTGCAACTCCCATAATCTCTGACCACTGGTGATGCTGACTGGTGGCTGGTGTTGATGCACTCCAGGAAAAGTTAGAGGGCAACAGGTACCTCATCCCTGATCTAAGCTCAATGTTGTCAGCAAACTCTCCAGGGTTTCAGACAGGATAACAGTGGTACCTCTGGTTACGAACAGGATCCGTTCTGGAGGCCCGGCCGTATCCCAAAAATTTCGTAACCCAAGGACCGCTTCTGCACACGCACACAGCGCCGCAGAGTTATTCTGCAGACGCGCGAGTGGCAAACCCACTTCCGGGTTTGCTGCGGAAGTAACCTGAAGATTCTGTAACCTGGAGGTTATGCGACATGAGGTACCACTGTATTTTTTCAGCCTTGCCTAGAGATGCTGGGGATATGATCAAACTCAGAGCTGCAGACTGCCCCAAGGCTGGTTTAGGAGAATGAGAATTAAGCATTTCCAAAGCGTCAGCTGTGTTAGCTGCGTACAGTGACACCTTAGAGCAGTGGTTCTCAAAGATTGGCGTGGCAGGAGAGGATAGCAAGTGTGGCGGAAGATTCAAAGACAATCAAGGAAACATTTAAACATTTCGGTGTAGTATAGTATAAAAATATTCTTTATAAATGAGGTTATCTGGCAAAAGCTCACACCTCTCATGGAGTTTGTACACATATTTAAGGTACATACATAAGACGCTCATTTCTAATTATAGTCTAAGAATGATTCATGTTCTTATGTAAGCTGCATTGTTTTATACTTTCTGGGTGTCCCGTGATCGTATTATAAAGCAATTGTGTTCTGTGTTATAAATCAGTTGCTAGTTGTTGTTTCTTTTTGTTTCCCCATGTATTTCTTAGCAATAAAAAACTTGCTAAGAGCAAATTGTTATTCTGAAAGTGTGGCCCAGGAAAAAAAAGTTTGAAAACCAGTGCATTATAGGCTAACTAATTTATTATGGCTTAAGCTTTCAAGGACTCATGCGCACAACATTAGCTGGCAGGTATGCAAAGAAAGAAAGTCTAGGTTGGGAGGTGAATGAGGTGCAAAAATGACAGACCGTAATGATCAGAGCTGAAATATACAGTGGTGCCTCGCAAGACGAAATTAATCCGTTCCGTGAGGCTCTTCGTATAGCGGTTTTTTCGTCTTGCGAAGCAAGCCCATTGACAGCTTAGCAGATTAGCGCTATTAGTGGTTTAGCGGCTTTTAGCAATCAGCTGTTAAGCGGCTTATCAGCGGATCAGCTGTTAAGCGGCTTAGCGGCTTAGGAAAAGGGGGGGGAGGGAAAAAAACCCACAGGAACTCGCAAGACATTTTCGTCTTGCGAAGCAAGCCCATAAAGAAATTCGTTTTGCGAAGCGCCTCCAAAACGGAAAACCCTTTTGTCTAGCAGGTTTTCCGTCTTGCGAGGCGTTCGTCTTGCGGGGCACCACTGTATACCCTATACAAACACCTTTAACCTTTTGAGCAACACATTGGTGATAACTGCTGAGATGATCGACCTAACACCACTCGTACGTCAGGGAACCACTCACAAGAAGCAGGGAATTAACCAGGCCTAATAGATGAAATTAAAATGATACACCACAGTGCGTAACACAAAGATCTTGAAATACCAGGCATTATGCAACTCTGTCATGTGACATGCAAAAGGGTGTGCGGTGCATTTCGCGATGAAATGTCTGGCCACTTGCCTTTCCCTTCTATCTGTTCTGCTTTGGCGTTACTGGAAATTCCCGCTTCCATCAGGCAGTGCTCGATAAGTGTGGCTCCATAAGCTATAAAAAGTGGAGGAAGGGAGAGAACCACTTATAAGACCAAACAATTAGCCAGAGACATGGATTTAAAAGAATCCTCCCCCCCCAAGGAATTTTTTTCAAACAAGGCAGAATATGGGACATTTTATACACAGGGGATAAAGAGGCCTCCATCTTCAACAACAATTTGTTTAAATAAATTAAAAAATTGTCCAGTAGCAGCTTAAGAGACCAACTAAGTTTGTTCTGGTTGTTCTCTAAGATGCTACTGTACAATTTTTTAATTTTTATTTATTTATTTTGCCTGCGTCAGACCAACACGGCTACCTACCTGAATCAACAATTTGTTTAGTCTGTCCCTTCCCAGCACCAAACAAATATATGTCATTTTAAGTATCGCGGCAAAGACCTTGCACATCTCAAAAACATTACAGCTCTCAAAAGCAATTGGCTATTACTGGTAGAAATATACCTGTTATTTGATGTTCCAACAGGATCTCTTAGATATATTTGTAATCCTGCTTTCTTCTCTAGTGCTCAAAGTTGCTGACAAACTTTGAAAAACAGAACATTATTGCTGATTTCAATCTTAACATAAATGGTACTTACGAAGGTGAGGATTTAGAACTCTCTTTAGCTGGTCCCCTTTCGGTGCACTGGCTATTATTTCTGTCAACCTGTTAAGTGGGAGATGGGGAGGAAGGTCACCCCCCCCCAAAAAAAGAATACATTGCTATAGAATGATATTGAAGAGGAAAGCACATTATGAACATAAGAAGGGTCTGCCAGATCAGGCCAAGACCCATCTAGTCCAGCCTCCTCGTCTCACAGTGACCAGCCAGATGACCGTGGCAAACCTGCAAACAAGATCTGAGCACAAGAGCCTTCTCCCCTCCTCTGGTTAACAGCAACTCACATTCAGAAGCAGTACAGTGGTACCTTGTGTTACGGACGGGATCTGTTCTGGAGGCCCGTCCGTAACATGAAATGCCCACAACCTGCGTCTGCGCAGGTGTGCGGTGAGATTTGGCCCTTCTGCGCATGCAGTGAAACCCAGAAGTAACCCGTTCCGGTACTTCCAGGTTGCCGCGGGACGTAACGCGAAAAGACGCAACATGAAGCAGACACAACACGAGGTATGACTGTATTGCGTCTAACTGCGAAGACAGAGCATAGCCATGGTGGCCAGTAGCCACGGACCGCCCTCTCCACCTCGATGAAATTGTCTAATCCCATATCCCCAAAGATAAAATTAACATATTCCTATACACAACAACAGCAGTGAGAACGTTGGTGGCCAGTTACTGGAAAGGAAATAACATCCCAACAAAAAGGGAATGGCTAACTATGTGAGTATCTGGAGTTAGCAAAATTGACGGATATAATAAGGCATAAATCTAAAACTATGGTACGGAAACAATGGGAATGCTTAAATGAATATTTACTCAAACAGGGATCAAACACGAAAGTTTGGTCGTGCTTAGACTAACCTTGTGAAGAATACTGAAAATACAAAGATTAGATGGACTAGGAAAGAATTTAAGGAAAGGAAGTGACTGAAGAACAGATGTAAAGGTGAAATAGATAACCAAGAGATGTGTGGTGAATACGGTGGAAGTCTTTTATAATATTTTAACTAAGATTTATATATTGTAATGCTTGAAGTATGAATTTGGAATTATTGATTATTAAAAGTATTTTTTCTCTTCATGAGAAAAGCATTTCTCTATCTACTTTTTCCGTGCAATGCATATTTTTAAAAACCTCCTATCATGTTGCCTTTTACTTACTTTTTCTTCACAGGAGAGTCACTCCTTTCCCCTTTTGGGTCTCAAACCCAAACCAGAGCCACTTTACAGCCCAGCAAGCGGGTCTCTGAAAAGCAGCTCTACTCAGTTCTTGGAGAAGGATGGGGGCCGGGGCCGGGGCGGATATTGCTTTCTCCCCCAAACTACCGTATTTTTTGCACCATAACACTCACTTTTTTCCTCCTAGAAAGTAAAGGGAAATGTCTGTGCGTGTTATGGAGGGAATGCCTACGGGTGGCACGCCTACGGATTTTCCTCCTCTAAAAACTACGTGCGTGTTATGGTCGGGTACGTGTTATAGAGCGAAAAATACGGTAAATGCTGCACAAAGAACAGAGGTACCTTTCCAAACAGGGCAACGGCGCTGCTGCTTTGGCGTTATCGACCGGGTAGTGTTCCCGCACTGCAAACTTTACATCATCTGCTTCATCCGTGCGAAACCTCAGGATGTTCAGTATTAGGTATTCATGGTCAGTAAGAACAATGTTGCCCTGCAAAAGAGTTTCCAAGCAAAATGCGGGTTTCAACCTATAAAGTCTTTATGGAGCCTCTCCCTATGTCGCTGTCATCAACATTATTATTATTAATTACTTCCCTTCACCCTACAATCCCTGGGCAGGTTATAACATTAAAACACTGTATTTAAAACAGCTTAAATCAAATTACGATCACAAAAATAAAGCATATACCTCAAGTGTCAGGCTGTTTTACAGATTTGTAAGCCACTTTGAGACACTTTATTGTGGAAAGTAATAAAATAGTCAGAGGACAAGGGTGCAATTTTAGTTCCTATGCTGTGGACTTAGATGCTCAACGTTCACCATCCATGCTACCTAGGGAAATTTGGATGTCTTTAATTACTATTTATTTATTTATTGCTTGTCTGCTTTGCATATGGTATGACGCAGTACCCTGCTACTGCCCTTTTGGGTTGTTAGTAATGGCAGTAAAGGAAATTCGAAACAAAAATGAAGAACCTTCCCACCAAGTAACAAAGCAGCGGCACGAGGAGAGAGACCAGCCTTTTCGCCTCCAAGACCCACAGCTCTTTCACCCTCCACTTACCCTGTCGTACAACTCTATAATCAGATGATAGGCGGCTTCATCGCTCCCAAACTGGAAATCGACTATCCTGTCGATGCCAAGCTGCGTCACACTCACAAGCCTCCTGGTCTTCAGATGCTTGCGACACTGTCAGCGGGGAGAGCACAAACAGGTCTCACAAAGGGGCAATGAGGCACAGTCGTTTGCACTCCCCCCGCAAAAAGCCCAGGTAGCTGGGGGACTCCCACACCCCATAAATAAAAATGCAGATATCGTAGTCTCTCATAAACTTTTGGATCAACTGGAATACAGTGGTACCTTGGGTTAAGTACTTAATTCGTTCCGGAGGTCCATTCTTAACCTGAAACTGTTCTTAACCTGAAGCACCACTTTAGCTAATGGGGCCTCCTTCTGCCGCCGCGCCGCCGGAGCACAATTTCTGTTCTCATCCTGAAGCAAAGTTCTTAACCTGAAGCACTATTTATGGGTTAGCGGAGTCTGTAACCTGAAGCGTATGTAACCTGAGGTACCACTGTAGTTGCACAATGGCTGATAAAAGCAGGAGAAACATGGTGTTGGGGAGAGTCTACAGTGGTAGTCGTGTTACGGATGGGATCCGTTCCAGAGGCCCGTCCATAAGGTGAAAAGCCCACAACTCAAAGTGCTGCATCTGCACAGGCGCGCGGTGCGATTTAGGGCTTCTGCGCATGCACGAGAGGCAAAACCCAGAAGTAACCCATTCCTACACTTCCGGGTTGCTGCGGGATACAAGACGAAAACACGCAACCTGAAACAGATGTAACATGAAGTAAAGGTAAAGGGATCCCTGACCATTAGGTCCAGTCATGACCGACTCTGGGGTTGCGGCGCTCATCTCGCTTTATTGGCCGATGGAGCCGGCGTACAGCTTCCTGGTCATGTGGCCAGCAGGACTAAGCCACTTCTGGTGAACCAGAGAAGCACGGAAACACCATTTACCTTCCTGCCGGAGCAGTACCTATTTATCTACTTGCACTTTGACATGCTTTCGAACTGCTAGGTTGGCAGGAGCAGGGACCGAGCAACGGGAGCTCACCCCGTCGCGGGGATTCGAACCGCCAACCTTCT
Organism: Podarcis gaigeae; assembly: GCF_964106915.1. Taxonomy (NCBI): domain Eukaryota; kingdom Metazoa; phylum Chordata; class Lepidosauria; order Squamata; family Lacertidae; genus Podarcis; species Podarcis gaigeae. The sequence continues at coordinate 3,366,804 of NC_139678.1, forward strand.
GATCAGCAAGTCCTAGGCTCTGTGGTTTAACCAACAGCACCACCCGCGTCCCAACATGAAGTATAACTGTATTTAAAAAAAGAAAAACCTATGGGGAAGGTCTGGCAGAAGCAAAGGGTGGAGAAGATGTGACTTTGGCTACCCGAAGACCTCCCCATCACTTGTTTGGCTGCTGAGTCTTCAGCAGATATTGCTAGCCTCCCTGCTTCCAGAACTCACTCTGCCACATGAACACACATATCTATGTAAAACACTCCAAAGCCTTAGAGCATGGAGTGGAATTACAGTATTCACCTACTCCTGCCAGGAGAAGGACGGGTGAGAGCTCTCCACTCAACAAGAGAAAACCAAGGCACAAGCCTTGCTGTTATTTGGGCCTGTAGTCTCATACTGCAAGGTTCATACGTGAAAATGCTAAATGCTTGTATGGCTAGCCTCAAAGATGAAATGGCAACATTAGCGGCTTGGCATGTTTTCTCTCTCCACCCCAGAAATCTGCAGCATGCAGAGAAAGATGTATTTACCTTCATTGCAAATCCAGATGGCATCATGTTCTTGGGCCACTCAAACTCTGTTGTGTGAATTCTTATGCCAGATTCCAGGAGAAGCGTAGCCTTGAGGTCCGGCCTAATGACAACAGAAGGCATCAGGGAGCATCCAGGCACAGATTTGGCGTAGATGTGGGCGCAAGACATGCTCTTCCTCCTCTGGGAAGTGCAAGCTTGCATTTTTAATTTTCTCAAAATTAAATACTGAATTTGCACAGTGGCATCCACTCACTCGTAATAAATTTATGCAGTTGGTAATCATAAAGATCCCCAGAACTGAGAAGGTTTCCCACGAGTAATCACTTGAAGGATCTTTTTAACAATCAAGCAGTATATAAATTTTATGAACTAATGTTTAGAAACGCAGAGAAAGTAGTGTGTGAAGATGATTGGAAAAGCAAGGGCAGGTGAACCTTCTCCCTACGTTTAACAACAGCACCAGGAAAATACATAATATGGGCATGCTATGCGGGGGAGGAAGGAGAGAGAGAGATTGTAATCATTCACATTTAAATGAAGAATACAGAAGAAAGCAGAGGGGACAACATACACCTGTATCTTTGAAGAAAAGTCCCATTAGTTTTAATGCATCTTGATTTCATGTACAGTGGTGCCCCGCAAGACGAACGCCTCGCAAGACGGAAAACCCGCTAGACGAAAGGGTTTTCCGTTTTGGAGGTGCTTCGCAAAACGAATTTCCTATGGGCTTGCTTCGCAAGACGATAATGTCTTGCGAGTTCCTGTGGTTTTTTCCCCCTTCCCCCCCCCTTTTGCTAAGCCGCTACGCCGCTTATCAGCTAATCCGCTAAGGCGCTAATAGTGCTAATTCGCTAAGGCGCTAATGGGCTTGCTTCGCAAGACAAAAAAACCGCAAGACGAAGAGACTCACGGAACGGATTCTTTTCGCCTTGCGAGGCACCACTGTACTATATTCAAAAGACTACATTCATAGGAAACAGGTCCGTGTTCCAACTTCCTTTTCATACATAGTGTTCTAGTTTAGTTTGGCTATTTTATCTCATCAGAGATTGAGATACATGTAAAACACACATACAGTTTCAAAAGTTAGAAATATTCCAAAGAGAGCTGGGATACTAACCTGTGACTCTCCAGATGTTGCTGGCCTACAGCTCCCTGACCATTGGCCATGCTGGCAGGGACTGATGGGAGCTGGAATCCAGCAACATCTGGAGGGCCAGAGGCTTCCTGCTCCTGAAATAAAGAAAATAAGGAAGTTTCAGCTCTTACTTCTGAAGGCGAATAAGGTATGTCTTATTGTCCACATCGTAAACGTTGTTTACTCTCATTCCCAACAAGCTAAAAAAAAAAGAAAGAGGAGAAAAGACATATATATTTATATTTTTACCAGTATAAGGAAATTTATAGAAGACTTGTTGCAGACATTGAATCAATATTTTTTTTAACAAAGAGCAACTGTCAATCTTATTGTGGGTAAGGCTGGAGGAGGCAGTGAAAGAACTGCTTCTAAAATCAAAGGAACAACAAATTAATTATAGCACAAATATATTTCTGGGCTAAGTCCAATCTGGAGTAGTTTTCTATGCTGATTATCTTGGAACAGGACTACAGTGGTACCTCTGGATGCGAACGGGATCTGTTCCGGAGCCCCATTAGCATCCTGAGTAGAACGTAACACGCGACTGCGCGTCTGCACATGCGCGGGTTGTGTTTTGACGCTTCCGCACATGCGCGTGACGTCATTTTGAGTGTCTGTGCATGCACGAGTGGCAAAACCTGGAAGCAACGGGTTCCGTTAATTCTGGGTCACCGCGTAGCATAACCTGAAAATGCTCAACCTGAAGCATATTTCACCCGAGGTATGACTGTAGTGAGATAGAATCAATGTGACATGTATTCGTGGGTCTCAAAATCAGACAAATACAGTCATACCTCGGGTTAAATGTGCTTCAGGTTGAGCATTTTCAGGTTACGCTCCATGGCGCTCCGCTACTTCCGGGTTTCGCCACTCGCGCACGTGCAGACGCTCAAAATGACGTCATGCGCATGCGCAGAAATGGCGAATCGCGACCCGTGCACGCTGCGTTTGCTTCAGGATGCAAACGGGGCTCCGGAACAGATCCCGTTCGCATCCAGAGGTACCACTGTAAAATATGTGGCTGGTCCTACACAGCGCCAGCCCAAGATATGTTGGCACCTGAGGCAGACCCCAAAATAGCACACACCCTCTCCCCACCAGGGAAGATCTACATCAGGAACAAGGGGAGAAAGAAAGAAGACTGGGATCTGTAGCCCCGGTGAATCCCATCCACTTTCCTTTTCTTTTTTTGCTAAGTGCATAAAGCCCAGTGCATGCAAGTTAAATGTGTGTAAGTTGTGAGTTGCCCATACAGTAGTGCTCCCATGCGAGCAGCCTTCAATCGGCCGTTGAAAGAATGTAGCTCAGGATCAGGAGAGGACCCTTAAGATGTTGCTGGACTCTGACTCCCAGCACTCCTGACCACTGGCTATATAGGCTGCTGTCAGTTGGAAGACTCAGGGTTTCCCAAACTTGAGCTTCCAGCTGCTTTTGGACTACAACTCCCATCATCCCTAGCTAGCAGGACCAGGGGTCAGGGATTATGGGAACTGGAGTCCAAAACAGCTGGAAACCCTGAGTCTGCCAACTCACAGCAGCCCTGTTTAGGGAAGCTTTCAATGTTTGATGCATTACTGTATTTTAATATTTTGTTGGAAGCTGCACAGAGTGGCTGAGGAAGCCCAGCCAGATGAGCGGGGTAGAAATAATAAATTACAGTGGTACCTCGGGTTAAGTACTTAATTCGTTCCGGAGGTCTGTACTTAACCTGAAACTGTTCTTAACCTGAAGCACCACTTTAGCTAATGGGGCCTCCCACTGCCGTTGCGCAATTTCTGTTCTCATCCTGAAGCAAAGTTCTTAACCTGAAGCACTATTTCTGGGTTAGCAGAGTGTGTAACCTGAAGTGTATGTAACCCGAGGTACCACTGTATTATTATTATTATTATTATTATTACAGTGGTACCTCGCAAGACGAATGTCTCGCTAGACGAAAAACGTGCAAGACGAAAGGGTTTTTCGTTTTTTGAGTTGCTTCGCAAGACGATTTTCCCTATGGGCTTGCTTCGCAAGACGAAAACGTCTTGCGGGTTTGCTTCCTTTTTCTTAAAGCCGTTAATACCCAGGGAATCTGAGCTCCGCTAGAAGAAAAAATTGCAAGACGAAGCAACTCGCGGAACGAATTAATTTCGTCTTGCGAGGCACCACTGTATTATTAGGAAATATAGGCAAACATAGGCAAACTCAGCCCTCCAGCTGTTTTAGGACTACAACTCCCATGAACCCTAGCTAACAGGACCAGTGGTCAGGGATGATGTGAATTGTAGTCCCAAAACATCTGGAGGGCTGAGTTTGCCTCTATGCTTGCATTTGGCCATGGGGGTGGAGTCCCACAACATCTGGAAGAAATAAAAATAAAATAAAAAATTGGCCAGTAGCACCTTATAGACCAGGAATCCCCAAACTCAGCCCTCCGGAAGTTTTTTTGGGACTACAACTCCCATGATCCCTAGCTAACAGGACCGGTGGTCAGGCATGATGGGAATTGTAGTCCCAAAACATCTGGAGGGCCGAGTTTGCCTCTGCCTGGTCTAACAACCAGGGGAAACATCAAGTACAGACCAGCCTTCCTCCTTCCTCTGGCGCCTTACAGAGGTTTCGGACTACAACTCCCATCGACCCCCAGCCAGCTCCCACGTGACTTGGACTACAACTCCCACCAGGCCCTGCCAACTCGTGGGAACTGTAGTCCAAAGCTCCTGGGAGGCACCTGGTTGGGGGAGGGCGGGGCGAGGTAAAGGGGCGTGGCTGTGGGCGGGCCAATGCCCAAGTGGGCGGGGCCTCCGTCGTCGCGGGGGCGGGGCCCGCCTGTCTCGAGGCTCCCTCCTACCTCTGGCGAAGCTCGGCTATCACCGCCCGGATATCGACCGTGCTGAAGCGGGACTTCATGGCCGGGCCTCTCCTCTCCGCGGCGGACTCTGCCCTGTCTCCTCTCGCCACGCTCCGGGACGCTTTTCCTCCTGTCAGGCGCCGAATCGCCCGCGCGCATGCGCGTTGCGCCACGTGACCTACGGCGAGCCCACTAGGCCAAAACAGTTCCGGCGCAGCATTAGGGAAGGAGAGGAGCTCTCTGCCGACCTCTGCAGGACGGCGTGGAAATGGCAGCGCTTGGAAGTGCAGGAGTTTAATGGTGATGGGAAAGCACTTTTCGTATGCTCAGAGATCCCCGCATTTTCTTCACCTTTTTATGCACTGCATTTAAATCCCACCTTTCCTCCGAGAAGCGGAGGGTGGTGTTCATAGGTATCCTGCGAGGGATTGCCCTTATTGATGCTGATCTTAGCAAGGGCACCTTCTCAGCATATAATAGCCCATAACAGCCCAGGACTCTGGAGCTCGAGCAATCCTCAGCCTCCCAAGGTGCCACCATGCTCAGCTGTTGGCAGAAGCCTGATACACAGATTTGAATTCAGATCTTGGGGTTTGGAGTTTGACTGGCACCTAGGAGGAGAATTCTGAAACGTTTTATTTAAGAGGAGCATGTTGCTGTGAGATGGGGAGCTTGGCCAGGACAGGGTTAATGGAGCAAGGCTTATTTAATACTCCTGACAAAGTTGCCAGGCACAGCTTTTGTTAAGGAAAGTACAGGTGATGCGTTTCCATGGCTACTGATTGTTAGGTGATCTCTCTCAAGGCTTCTGAATGGAGCAGAAAGGGGCCTCCCACTCAGCAGCTGAGAGTGATGTAATCTAAAAAGGGAGAATTAAAGACCTCAGTTAGGCCAGACTGAGAGAGAGCCAAGTTAAGCCTCTGTAAGCTCTGTTTGAGAGGATACTCTTGAGAAAAGCGGATTTGGGCCTTGAGGGTTTAAATCTGGGATGGGGAACTGGATACTGGATCCCACAGTGGGTTGGCTACATGCCTTCCTCACACACACACACATGCACACGAAAGCTTATACCCAGAACAAACTTAGTTGGTCTCTATAAGGTGCTACTGGACAATTTTTAAATTTATTTTGACTGTGTCAGACCAACACGGCTACCTACCTGAAGCTACACACACAGATAGAGGCCAAATTTGGCAAGTGGGCAGTGGTGCCCACCTGCCAATCGCATGGCATCAAGTGACATGCTTTCCTTAGCCCAAGGTTAAAAATCAGATGGTGTGAGCAAAGTCCCAGGGCTCTGAAAATGCTGGTTAATGGTGCCTATAGGACAGGTGGATATGGAATATTTTTGTTTTGACAGGTTTTTGCACCTGGATGAAGCCACCTCTGCCTTGGGTGTTTTGTGCTCTTAATTAATTAATTAATTAATTAATTAATTACTATAGTGCATTTCACCCACTATTCTGTTGTTTTTCAGCCTTCCAGTTATTTTTTTGTACTGCTTTTAAAACAGTAGGCTTTTTGACTGTTTTTATTATTTGACTCTGTTAAACCACAGAGCCTAGCACTTGCCGATCAGAAGGTCGGCAGTTTGAATCCCCGCAACGGGGTGAGCTCCCATTGCTCGGTCCCTGTTCCTGCCAACCTAGCACTTTGAGAGCACGTCAAAGTGCAAGTAGATAAATAGGTACCGCTCCGGCGGGAAGGTAAACGGCATTTCTGTACGCTGCTCTGGTTCGCCAGGAGCGGCTTAGTCATGCTGGCCACATGACCTGGAAGCTGTACGCCGGCTCCCTCGGCCAATAAAGCGAGATGAGCGCCGCGACCCCAGAGTTGGCCACGACTGGACCTAATGGTTAGGGATCCCTTTACCTTTACCTAATCACCTTCACATGGCATGTAAAAGGCAACTCATTAATGGATAAATAATGATATAATCCCAACGGTGTCTCCATCTATGCTCAGCCTGTAATTTTGCAAATAAATGCAAATATTACAAAATACCAGGAAGTCTCCAGAGACCTCCTTCTAATGGAAACTAAACTAAACCTGGGTACGCAATGCGCCCTGGAACTTTTTACTACTCGGAGAAGTGGGGTGAGCGTAACACTAGAGATTAATTTTCAAAATGTGCTTAGATAGGCTTAAGCCAGCCTGATAGCAAGGAGGAGTGTGGTTTCCATAATAGGCACTTTGCACAAGTTCAGAGACATGTGCATTTTATTTTTATTTTCAGAATTGAAAAGATGCTCAGGATGGTGGCTTTGATCTGGGCGAATTCAGCATCCTGTTGGATCTTGACACACTGAGGACCATTGTATTGATGCTGACCTTAGCAATGCACTCATCCTGCAACGTAGTACATAGCAGCAGCGTAGAACTCTGGAGCTAGAGCAGCCTTCCAGGCTCAGGTCTCCCAAGGAGCTGGGATTACAGGCAAGAGCCACCACACCAGGGCTCCTTGTTTGCTTCCTGTGTGTCCATCATCCAGAAGATGGAAGCAAAGATCAAAACACTGAAAAAATACTGTATTCTCAAATGAATAAATAACTTTCTGACAGTAGGAGCTGTTTGACAGTGGAACGGGCTTCCTCAGGAGGTTGTGGATTGTCTTTCATAGGAGGCTTTTAAACAGAGGTCGGATAGCCATCTGTCATAGATGCTTTAGTTGAGTTTCCTGCATCACAGGGGATTGGAACAGAAGACCCATGGGTCCCTTGCAGCTCTACACTTCTATGATTCTATGAAACCACAGGTGGGAAGAGGGCTCTTGTGGTCGAATCCTGATTGCTGGTTTCCCACAAGCATCAGGTTGGCCACTGTGAGAACAGGATGCTGGACTAGATGGGCCATTGGCCTCATCCAGGAGGCTCCTCTCACATTCTTAAAATAATGAGAAATACTCTTTTTTCTGTTCAGAAATCCCACCTACATGGGTTGTGTCTCCCCAAAATGCTTAGATGCCCACAGCTGATCCCCAGGACACCACCACAGTCCTGCCTATATCATGATGGTTAGAGACTGTGTGTAAATGACGTGCTGTGAGAATAGGCAGAACATAAGAAAAAGCCTGGCAGGATCAGGCCAAAGTGAGGCCATTGTTGGGAGACAATGGAGGAGTGTGCCTTTGGGGGTGAAGTCAAACTGTTGGAAGGTTGCAGCGTCTGATGTGGCTGTAGAGACCGATATAGGAGACATGTTTTGTTGCAGCTGAAGGCTGATGAAGGCATCCGGTTGTGCTACTACAGATGAATCATGACATGAATCAGTACGTTTCAGAGCACAATTCAAAGTGTTGATGCTGACCTTTAAAGTCCTAAACAGCCTCTGTCCTGTATACCTGAAGGAGCGTCTCCAACCCCATCGTTCAGCCCGGACACTGAGGTCCAGCACCGAGGGCCTTCTGGCGGTTCCCTCATTGCGAGAAGTGAGGTTACCGGGAACCAGACAGAGGGCCTTCTCGGTAGTGGCACCCGCCCTGTGGAACGCCCTCCCAGCAGATTTGAAGGAAAAAACAGCTATCTTCTTTTTAAAAGACATCTGAAGGCAGCCCTGTTTAGGGATGTTTTTAATATTTAATGCTGTATTGTTTTTAACACTTGATTGGAAGCTGCCCAGAGTGGCTGGGGAAACCCAGCCAGATGGGCAGGGTATAAATAATAAATTATTATTATTATTTATTATTATTTTCTCTCTGCACTCCTCCAAGCAGCCCTTCCTCCTCTGGTCATTACTGTGGATGCAGAACCTGGCAATCCATCGACAGGTATTGCGGTCATCTGCAAGGGATTCCCACACAGTGGGGTTGATATTGTCAGCCATCATGTCTTATAATTCAGAGTTGGATCTGGTCCCTGAAGCCAGCTCCCCATACAGCACATCCTTGGGGATCCTGCCATCTTCCCTTTTGTGGACATGACCAAGCCGGTGTAGACGTTGCTGGGAATGTGGGCTTGGGAGAACATATCTTTGAGACACCGTCCTGAGAGCCAGTGTGGTGTAGTGGTTAAGAGTGGTAGATTTGTAATCTGGGGAACCGGGTTCGATTCCCCGCTCCTCCACATGCAGCTGCTGGGTGACCTTGGGCTAGTCACACTTCTGTGAAGTCTCTCAGCCCCACTCACCTCACAGAGTGTTTGTTGTGGGGGAAGAAGGGAAAGGAGAATGTTAGCTGCTTTGAGACTCCTTCGGGTGGTGATAAAGCGGGATATCAAATCCAAACTCTTCTACTCTTCTCTTCTGCTGTGCATCACTCCCGACAGTTGTAAGTTGCCCACAGCTCACTTCCATAAAGCAGCTTGCTCAACACACAGGCCTGGTGGATCTTCATCTAGGCATCATAATATTGCAGGATGAGCACTTTGGGTTAACAATGTTCTCTCCTTTTTGTTATTTTATATTTTGTGTTCTGCACATAGCTGTCAACATCAAGATTTGAAAATAAGGGAGCAGTAGCGTCGAAAATGAGGGAGCAGCAGCCTCACCTGTCCCGGGGACAGTCTACGGGGTATCTAACAATCCGGGATAGCCGCGGGAAACGGCGCTGGAATAAGGGAATTTACTGCAAAACAAGTGAAGGTTGACAGCTATGTTTCTGTACCTTCTTACAGTTTGGAGTTGCTATGAGACGTTTTATGTAGCAAGCAATGAATGCAATAAATATTAAGTCCTTTTTATCATATTATATTATGATGGGGTGGCGCTGTGGGTTAAACCACAGAGTCTTGAACTTGCCAGTCAGAAGGTTGGCTCAGTCCCAGCTCCTCCCAACCTAGCAGTTCGAAAGCACGTCAAAGTGCAAGTAGATAAATAGGTACCACTCCAGCGGGAAGGTAAACGGCATTTCCGTGCGCTGCTCTGGTTCGCCAAAAGCGGCTTAGTCATGCTGGCCACATGACCCAGAAGCTGTACACTGGCTCCCTCGGCCAATAAAGCGAGATGAGCGCTGCAACCCCAGAGTCGGCCACGACTGGACCTAACAGCCAAGGGTCCCTTTACCTGGGCGAGAAGGAGGTGAAAAAGTCACCTGAGGTCTTTTAAGAAATTGGACAGAACAGATAAGCTTTGCATGAGATCAGCTGCAATTCAGGAGGGGGCGTGGTCTGCATTGCCCTTCCCTTCAGGCAAGAGAGCGCTTAACAAGAGGCCGCAAACATGCCAATTATTGCTGTTTTATCTCGGCTCCCAGCCACGTGCGTGGCCCTTTAAGGAGCCGCGAGGCCGAGTCGCGCAGCAACTGACGTAGATCGCGCATTCTCGGCTCATGGGGATGACACGCTGCGCGTGCGCAGTTCCGCCTCTGAAACGGTTTCTCCGGATCATGCGCAGTAGAGAGAGGCCACGTTAGGTGAGCAGGCCACCACGCTTGCGCGGTCCTTGGCCGGGCACTTGAGGTAAATTCTCCCCGTGGGGGTTTCTCTTCCGGGATTGGCGCCTGGAAATGCGGCTGCGCGAAGTGGAACCGCGCATGCGCATATGCCCGTTCGAGAGGAGAGAACCTGAGGTGTTATTTCCCCCTCTCTTTCTATCTCGGCACTCGGGGAAGGGAAAAGGCGCGGCGCTTAAACGCCGACCTTAATGGTGGAAGGAACTGCCCGGCCGTCGAGGCTCCCTGTGAAGGGAGCGGGCGACCCACTGGGCATGCGCAAAGGCTCCCTTTTCCCGCCCTGACTTTGCGCGTGCGCATTCCGGGTTTAAACTGCGCGCGCGCGCTTCCCCGCCCTCTCGCCCCTCCCCCCCGTCTTATAGGCGGGGCCGCTTCCCTTTCGCAAGTCGGTCGGGCGAGGGAGCGAGCTGCGCGCATGCGCGTCGCCGCCGGCCGCCTCGAGCCAGCGAAGCCAGGCAAGGGAGTTTGTGAGGGAAGAAGAAGCGAGGCGGGCCGGCTGGGCAGGCGGGCCCCTTCTCCCACCCGGAAAGGCCGGCCGGCCGGCGGACGGCCCAGCTCGCTGGCGCTGAGGGAGAGCCGGCGCCTCCTGAGGTAAGTGCGGGCGGCGGCAACGGCGGCGGCTTCCCTTCTCCCTCCCCCTCACGCCGCCTCTGACGGAGCCTCCGAGTGACTCTCCTCCTCCTCTCTCCCCTTCTCTTTTCTCCTCAGAGCTCCGACGCGACGCCCGGGGGAGCCCAGCAGAGCGCGGGGAGGCTCCCGGGCCTGCTCTGACTGACGGGCGAGGAGACCTCGCGAGCCCCGCCCCCTCGCGCGCCAAGCCCCGCCCCTCGCCCGCGAGGCCACGCCCCCTCTTCATCACAAGTCAAGCATCCCCCCCCCCCTTATTCCTTCTCTTGGTGCATATAAGTGGGGGCTGCATTATTCCTCTTCTTCCCTCCTCCCCCAAAGCCCCTTCCTCAAGTTCTTGGGCCCCACAGAAACCAGTAAACCACTGGTCTTTCCCCTGTCCAGGTGTGGGCCCCCTCCTAACCACCACCCCCTGTGGATTACTTGGCGGGTGCAGCAACAGCCCTTCCCTCCTCCTCCTCCTCTTCTCCTCCCACCCACCAACCCCAACTCTCTGCCCCCCTCTCCCCCCGTGGATGCCTGCCTCCCCCCAGCCGCCATCATGGGCAAGGTGCTGTCCAAGATTTTTGGCAACAAGGAGATGCGGATCCTGATGCTGGGCCTGGACGCGGCGGGCAAGACCACCATCCTGTACAAACTGAAGCTGGGCCAGGCGGTCACCACCATCCCCACCGTGGGCTTCAACGTGGAGACCGTGACTTACAAAAACGTCAAGTTTAACGTGTGGGACGTCGGGGGCCAGGATAAGATCCGGCCGCTGTGGCGGCACTACTACACGGGCACCCAGGGCCTGATCTTTGTGGTGGACTGCGCTGACCGGGACCGCATAGACGAGGCCCGGCAGGAGCTGCACCGCATCATCAACGACCGAGAGATGCGGGATGCCATCATCCTTATCTTTGCCAACAAGCAGGACCTTCCTGACGCCATGAAGCCGCACGAGATCCAGGAGAAACTAGGTCTGACCCGAATCAGGGATAGGAATTGGTATGTTCAGCCGTCCTGTGCCACCTCGGGAGACGGACTCTACGAAGGGCTGACATGGTTAACATCTAACTATAAATCCTAATGATCATTAAAAAAAAATAAAAAAGACAAACTATTACTAGTCTTCAAGAGAGTTTAGCGGGGAAAGAAATACTTGCTTCCCGAGAAAGAATGATCCTCCATACTAAAATGTTCTGAAATTAAGCATCCATAGGATTACAATGATTGCTCACCTCTTCGCCAGTTACCACCCTTTTCTTCCACATACTTGACTGGATCCCCAGTTTAATACAATTCTTGCTTGGTGTTAAGATGCTCTAATCTTCAACTGTGAATGAACACAAGCACTAGTTTATATGGCAAGCTTCCAGCGACATGGGGGGGGGGGAGGGGGGAAGGAGACACATAGCTTTGCAAAGCAACTTTTCTCATACTATGAGAGCCCTTGGTTATGATGATTTGACTTCATTTGTTTTGAGTCTTGGGGCTAAGGCATCACCTTTTTAAATGTATGCTTTCTGATTTAGTTCCCCCTGACCCCCCCCTCTCCATTATCATCTGCTGTAGATTTGCTTCCTTTTGCAACCATGCAGAATATGTTGATAGGTCTCTTGTTATCTAGTAAACTGAAAACCATTGCTTATGAACAAACTGCAGTCTGTCCTCTTTATGGTGAGAGCTTACCTGTAACTAGAAACTAAAATTTTCATCACCTTTATCTGGCCTTTTGACAAATCAGAAGGGTAGCATTTAGAATAAATGTATGGTTGCTTACTGGGCCCAATGATGGCTGGGTAATTCAAGAACCGCTTCAAAATGTTAGCTGCAGGAGGTTATGAACCAAATATAATGCATGATTAAGGTTGCAAATAAGTTTCCATTCTAAATAGCAACCGTATGCAGGATGAAACGAGACTAGTGTCAAACCACAGTTCCTGTACTTTGCATTGTAAAGTTAATTTTTCTGCTGCAATATTAAGTAGCTGCATTACTTTCCAGTTTCAGTGCAAATATGCTTTCATTCCATAAAGTGCAGCAATAATTCGTAAGAATAATGTGTGATGTACACATTACTTTAAAAAAAATCATAAACTTGTAGTCAAAACTTGAATGTTAAAAACTCTTCCTGTCTTAATAATTGAGACAAAGGTGGCAGTATCACAATTGGTCTAAAAGCTTCTAAAAACTTAAGTAGATTATTTGTAGACCTTTTAGCTTGGCTTCTAAGATGCATCTTTATTAACTTGAGGGGGTGGGGGGTAGCCTGCATCTGCATCTATACTATGATTTGAATAAGTCACTCTTAAGAATTTATTGAGATGTACTAATATGAAGGAAGGATGTGGCAACTTGGTTTTGCAGATACTACTAATTAAATGGAACAAATGAGTGTCTTTGGAAGTTGCTTCCCTTTCATCTGTTACAAAACCATACTGAATTCACGCAGGCAGTGACAGACAAATTCTAGGCTTCTGTTCTGGTAGTACCTTTATTTGATCAGCTTTGGATGTATAAAAGCCCTTAGGAAGGGCAGCAATGATTCAGGTGGAGCGTGAGCAAACGACTATGAATGTAAACTTCCACGTTCCGTTCTTCAAGGGCAAGCATCTCATTTGTCACATCGCAGCTTTCAAATGTCTGATTAGTTGTGTGGGGGAAAATGATTGTGAATTCAGGTTAGCATAAAAATGGTTTCAATCAAGTATTAATACTAGGTGCAAAAAATGTAAAGCAGCTGGTTCCTATTCAGCCTTAAGGATTAATTTCAGATTTCCTCAAGGAGTAAAACTCATCTGAGGAATTTTAGGAATGTATTGCTACAAAACCAGAAGAAAATTGCTTTTGTTAAAGGGTATGAGTTTGAAATAAAATTGGGGCATTACACTACACTTCTTCAGTGTTGATTTTGCTACTTAAATTGTGGACTCTAGAGCTTGTACCAAAGATGTTTGAGGGGGATAAAGTAATGAGAAATTTCTTAGAACTGAATGCTTAGCATCATTAACAGAAAAAAACTTGAGCTCTGATCCTGAATAAACTTATATCATAGTTATTTGGATTTTTTACTTCCTCCAAATTGGATGTGGATTATTCACATAAAATATTTTTTAGGATCAGAACAAAAATTAATTTTCATCGGAAAATCAGCAGCGGTTCACAAAAAGTTCTACTTAAGCAACAAATTTGTGATAGAATCGAACAAAATGCTACATTCTGGTTGCGATAAAAATAAATTTGGAATCTTTCTTCCTGGCAGCATGGGCAAGAGTGGTAATGCAAACAAAAAGTCCACAAAACAGTTAAGTGTAGTCTTCTGGAATAACTAAAGCCAAGCACAAAGTAGTTGCCTAAACTGGAAAACTTGAAGATCTGTTACTAGTTCTCAAACTTTCATATAAATCTTAACTGCAGTAAAAACATGGGTGGTTTTACCTTTGGTGAAGGGTTTATTGTATCTTTTCTCTCACCAAGACAGAATCAAATTGTCATATAACTTATACATTAATTTGAAATCGTTACTTGGTATGTCAGTTTTGTTCCTCCAAGTGTCCCAGTTTTGTAGGTAAAAAAAGATAAATATTAATTCTGGTTTTGTTTTCCCCTTTAAATTGCCAGTCTTTGGTGGGAAACATGAAGTTGAAAAATGTGTGACAAATGCATCAAATAACTTTTGATACTGAACAAAAATTAGTAAAGTTTCATTTTAAGTGTCTCTTTCAAAGAAACAACGTTTTGTGTTCTCTCTGGCTCAAAGGTAGCCATAAAAATTGATGACTTTAGAGATTTATCTGCAGCTTGCAAGATAAAATGCAATCTTAGAATTCAACTTCTTTGGGGGGAAAAGGTTCAGTACATCCAACTTCTGTGTTCATGTGACTCTATAAAGTGCAACTGAATCCGTTTTTGAATGGCGTTAACTTTGTCTGATAAGTGAATGAGTCTGTAGACTGTGATCTCCCTGAATAAAGTAAACAGGATTTTTTGTGTTCGCAATATGGTTGTAGTGTTGGTAAAAGAACTAATAAGCAGAAAATAAAGCAATTATAAAGTGCAGTTCTCCTGTTATGTTTGAATGTGGGAGAAATAAGTATATTTGAATACTTGTGTGTGTCATAGTCTTTGGCAGGTGTTAAAAAGTTTGCCTGCGGGGTGGACTCTTAGGGGTGAGGAGAGTTTTTTTGGGGGGTGGGTTTTTTAACTAAGTGAAATGTAACTTTATCTGGTGTTGAAAAGTCAAAAGAATATCTGATCCACATGTTTTCCTCAAGGATGATGATGTATTAAACAAAGACAGCTATGTAGGACATTTGTGCTGCTTTAAGGAACACGCAGCCAACAGGAAAAGGTCTGATTGTCAGGAAGGGATAAGAGCAGTCCCAAAGAGATCAGTACTGGAAGATACTGCATGGAAGGAAGAGAAGCTTTAGAAAATCAATGAGTGCTTTAGAAAGAAAAGTTAGAGATGAGAGAGTGGTTTAAAACGTGTGACAAATCTCAAATAAGTGAAAAGCACAAGAGGATTTCAGGATGCAGAGTACAGTAACTGAGAGGAGGACGTAAAACAGGGTTGGGGAATCTATGGCCTTCTAGATGCTTCTGGACTACAACACTTGGCCGCCCTGACCATTGCACATGCTGGTTGACCCTGTACTATGACTCCAACATTAGTACAGCAGTTGTCTCCAAGGCTGGAGTGAAGACGACACTGATTAAAGAAGTCTGTGGAAAGTTGACAGGTGCAGCTATGCTCTGTGCATACTAACTTGTAAGCAAGCCTTGCTAGCTATATTCATACAGGATAGTAAGCCATACCACGCACAAATGAATTGCACCCAGTTCCAGCTGGCTTGCTTTGGGAGAAAACAAATCACAATCCCTGGTTTAGCAGTGCAGATTGTGACTGCAGACCTTCCTGTCCTCCCAGGCCTTTTAAACACCTATTTATTATGTTTAAGTGATGTTTTAGCATCCAATTTTATTTTATTTTATCTGATTAGTGATGTAGTTTTTAGATGGCATAGTTAGTTCCCCCACCCCTAGTTTTATATTATTATTCTGGTTTGATTTTTTTAAAAAACTACAGTTTACGTGTTCTATTATGAACTGTTTGTATTTTGGTGTGTGTGTTTCTTATTTTGCGGTATGTTGCCTAGCAGCTTATCACATGAGGCGACTAATAAATACAGTCAGTAATAACCAGGGATCATAGTTTCGTTTTTGCTCCTACAAACAGTGATCAATAAGCCAAGAACAAACTTTGGCCACCGATCAGTCTGTTGAGACTGATGATCCTTGGTTTAGACTAAACTGGAGGTTGTGGTTTGTTGGAGCAAATCATGGGTTTGTGGTTTACCATGGCGTGCAAACTAAACTGCTGTGTTCAGTTGGTTTCATAAGTTAATGTTCCTATGATAGGTGGAGTTCAGAAAGATGAATACATTAGTTCTGTGACAGCTGTGAGCTGAGAGAAGAGAGTGGGAGAGCCAGATACATGGATTGAGGTTTTAGGTAAGATTGGAGAGTTGTAATCAGATCTAATTCAGGTCTGACAGGTATGCTTTAACCCTAAGGTGGGGAATCTTTTCATTATCTCCCCACCCTTGTTGGGCCAAATTTGACAGGCAGGCAGGCAGGCAGGCCACCCACCTGTCAATCACCTGACATAATGACATGGGTGATGCTGCACTTTGAAGCCCTGGTTGTCGGAATGTCAAAGTTCAGCATGATCTGTGTGAAAGGCTTTTGCTAGCGGGCAGGTTTATGGAGGCTCAAAGAGCAACGGAGAGCGATTTGAAAGTTCTTTGCAGCTCTCAAAATGCGGGGCCCCATTGTAAATACAGTATTCAGCTGTATCATATTTTTCTCCCTCCATCAACACTTGTTAGTTAAAATAGTCTAAATCAGTTGCATATATATGACTAAATTATCTGACTTTCAGTAGGGGACTCGGATTCACTTACTAAGTTTAAAGTACTGGGTCCCCACCCTCACCTCTCTGTGCATGGAATTTGAGTTAAAATTCAAAGGATATGCACAACATCTAATTTTGGTGTTCAAAAACCTACTTCAAGAGTGAATGACTTCTGCTGTGTTGTCTTTTCAAAGTTAATGGTGTGGTGGTGCCAGGGATAAATCTATTAAAATGGAGAGATTACTGTCATTTCTGAATTACGGTGCTCTGCATGTAATTTAAGTTTTATTTTGTGACAGGCCAAATTTAAATAACAGATGGGTCATTCCACACCAAATCACCTAATTTTAATACTCGACCGTGCTCTCACTTCTCAGATTTTTGTTTAAAAATTTTGTGTGTGTACATACCTATGAGATAACCTCAATTTAATTTTTAAAGATTTTTTGCTCCAAAAGTGGTACTGAAATAACTCACGTATTCATGAGAATAGTTAAAATTGTATCCTCTTATGTTACAATGTCACCTGATGTTCTTGATACATTATTTGGGCTACTGCAATGCGCTGTACGTGGGGCTACCTTTGAAGGTGACCTGGAAACTACAATTAATCCAGAATGTGGCAGAGACCATATAACACCGGTCCTGAAAGACCTGCATTGGCTCCCAGGACGTTTTTGAGCACAACTCAAAGTGTTGGTGCTGACCTTTAAAGCCCTAAACGGCCTCAGCCCAGTATCCCTGAAGGAGCATCTCCACCCCCATCGTTCTGCCCGGACACTGAGGTCCAGCTCCGAGGGCCTTCTGGCAGTTCCCTCACTGCAAGAAGTGAAAAAACTTTATAACCACAAAAAAGCTTATTTTTAAAACATAACAAGTTCATGGTTAGCCCATTCTACAAAAAAGTATGATACATGTGTAAGTTGTGGTTTGATAAGCTATGGCTTATTGAACCTACCAAGGTAGAAAATGACTAAAATTCACTTCGGTTGGTGACCCTTTTCTGTGGCACTTAATACTATTTTTATACCTTATTTTGAAAGACACAAGAATTAGCTTTATTTTTATACCAAAATAAGCCCAATTGGATGAAAAATAAGTGGAGCATGAGTTTTTTTCTAAACTGACGTAGAAATTGCATTAGTCTAAATCGTGCGAAAATCGAGATTTAATAAAATTCCCCCTGACCCCAATTTTGGACCAAAAAAATCTTAAATTAATTTGAGGTTATCTCATAGGTATGTACCCACACAAAAATTTTGAACAAAATCTGAGACGTGAGAGCACATAGCACCAGGTGATTTGGCGTGGAATGACCCAGAGCTTATGTCAGAAGACTTAAAGTAATGTTGTTGGTAGTCTAGGTGCCTTGTTGGTTTTAAATGTGGGAATTTCTTTTGCATGGAAGCTTTTGAAATCTGTTTAAATTGCTGCTCCAAACAGTTTTGGCTTTTAACTCGTGTTTATGGCTTTATTACAACATTTACATGACCTATGTACAGTCATACCTCGGGTTGAAGTAGCTTGGGTTGAGCATTTTCGGTTTGCACTCCGCAGCGACCTGGAAGTAACGGAACGCATTACTTCCGGGTTTTGCCGCATGCTCAGACGCTCAAAATGATGTCACGCACATGCGCGGAAGCAGCGAATTGCGACACGCAGACGTGGGTTGCGTTCGCTTCAGGATGTGAACAGGGCTTCAGATCGGATCCCGTTCGCATCCAGAGGTACCACTGTATATGTGAGAGACCAGGATTCAAAATTACAGTGGTTTCGTGACATGTGACAGTAACTTAAAATTAATCTTAAAACTGTCAGCCTCCCAAGGCGAGTTCACATAGGCCAATAGCCTAAATATAGACAAAATAAAAAAGGATAGATTCCCAGGCCCAGATTCATCCACCCAAGAATTCTGAAAGATATCAGATGTGAAATTTGTGGTCTTCTAACAAAAATATGTAAGTTGCTCAGTTCTTTCTCTATACCAGAGGACTTGAAAGTAGGCAATGTAACACCAGTTTTCAAAAAATTGTGTCAAAACAAAAAAAAATCCTTCCAGTAGCACCTTAAAGACCAACTAAGTTAGTTCTTGGTATGAGCTTTCGTGTGCATGCACATTTCTTCAGATACACTGAAGTGTGCATGCACACAAAAGCTCATACCAAGAACTAACTTAGTTGGTCTTTAAGGTGCTACTGGAAGGATTTTTTTTGTTTTGACTATGGCAGACCAACACGGCTACCTATCTGTTACTAAAAAATTGTGTGTGTGTGTGTAATCCAGAAAATTATGGACCAGTTAGTTTAACACCTGTCCCAGGTAAACTGGTAGAAAGTATTGTTAAAGATAAAATAACCGAACATATAGAAGAACAAGACTTGCTGAAGCAGAACCAGCATGGCTTCTGCCAGGGCAAGTGTATCATGAACCTATTGGAGTTCTTTGAGAGTGTCCACAAGCATATAGATAGAGCTGATTCAGTTCACAGAGGGTACTTGGACCTTGCCAAAGAGCTGAGTGCTCATGGAATAAGAGGAGGGGTCCTCTTGTGGATCAGAAATTGGTTAAGTGCCAGGAAGTGGAAAGTACAAACAACTGACTGGCTATGCTGTGCAAGGCTGAGCTACAGCTAGACGGGTTTCCTGCTGGAAAGCTCTCCGATTGTCAGGACTAGGGTGAGCCACTTAGCGTGTGGATCAGTGAGACAGTGGTGTCACACAGCCTTTCCTCAACTTGCCGATTCCCAGAGTAGATAATACCAGCTGAACCAGATTTTTGTGTTTTGTCTTGCCTAGGTAACAAAGCTATGAAGATGCGCAAAGCATCCCAGATAAACGGCTAGTCCAGCCTTGCATTCTGGTAGAACAAATCCACAATCGCACAAAGTCAAACTGTTCCGTTGAGCTGCTGAGCTGGCTTTTACCAAGTTTTTTTCCGCTTTTTTCTAATGTCTGACTTGGATTTGCAGTTGTCCTGTCATCTGCTGTCTGAACGCAGCCTAACTTTTCCTTTTATCCCTTTAAGGTCTTTCATTGTATAATCTATGGGTTTCTGCCATGTAAATCTCTGCTGCACTTAGCCTTCTTTCTGTGCTATGCATACAGACAAAGGCTGGAAGGAACTGACTACGTTCTGCCTTCAAGCCATGTTTATCATCCTCAGGGGAGGCGCTCCGTACTGCAAATCAAAAACCTCTGTTCTGCAGGACACCACATCCTCTCTTAAAACCCCCCCTGAGATGGTTATATTTTCTTCCCCTATCAGCATGATTTCTTATTGTTCAGAAATACTGACTTGTGTATAAATTTTAGAACAGTGGCTGTGTTAGGGCACAACTGGGTGTTAGAATTCTGAGCTGCTATTGAAAGCCCTTGTGGGAAACACATGTCTTGTGGTATCCCAAAGCTTAGCAGATCAATTCCCACATGAGCTTCCACAGCCATCAGACTCCCACAAATGTGCTTGACACCATAAGATAGTTAGCCTTTGAGGTGCCACAATACATTTGTTTATTCCAATTTTTTGTGTGTGTGTCAGCATTTGGAAAGACAGAAATGCAAAGTATGTGCCAGCAAGTGTAAGTCCCACCAGAAATAATTTAACAAATGGCATGGGATTTACCCCTCGGCCCTGCAAATATATTTTGGGCCACTTTGGGCTGTATCCAACTAAGTCATGCTCAGAATAGACTGACTGAAGTCAATGGACTGAAATTAATCAGCTCCATTGATTTCAACAGGTCTGCTCTGAGTGTTACTTAGTTGAAGTCAATTCTGTGTCTATAAAACAGCCTGAAATGGTACATATGAAGAAGAATTTTCTTGTTCTGTTGCTTGTCATTCAAACAGTTCAAATAACGGCTGGTCGCCTCAAGGGAGTCTGTGGCCTGGTTCTGGTCGCTTATAAGAATAGCTGTTGTCCTGTGTCCTAAAAGCACACAATACTGTATGGCTCCAATAAGTCCAGGATTGCTACACCACTGTTTCCTGCTACATTTGAACTGGGAAACTCTTGTTTTAATCTCTTATCAACAGAGATATCCTGGTCTGTATTTGGGTATTAAAGCAGTTTTCTGATATGAATGTTATAGGGAAGCAGTGGTTGAACAGCTCCTAGAAGTCACCTTGTATTATTGTGCACAAAGGGAAAGGGGATGCTGGAGCCTGGGAGACTGACTTGTGTTTTTCGTCTAATAAATCATGGTTTACCTAACCAAAAACTCCCCCTTTGAACTGGGAGACTGTGGAATCTATGTTGACAATGAGAGAGAGTCCAAATGACTTGTAAGGCTACCTGCTTCCACAACTAATGCCAGGTTCCTCAGCCTTCCATAAAATGTGTATTTTGCCATTCCTACAGGCATGCTCCCTCTTAAAGTACAAATACCTACTCAGAAGTAAATCCCATTGAATTAAAATGGGATTAACTCACAGGTAAGTGTGTGTAGGATTGCAGCCGTAGTGGGTTTCTTGTAAGACCAGCACCTGGACTGCACCATACATTCCTCCTGTAATAGTGATTGAAATCTTTATTCCACGATATCCCTGTTCCTTTCCGTACTAATGCCTCTGTGGATTCTTTTATACAAATTTGAAATGTAAAGTGTGAGCTGTTCTTTGCCCTCATGCTAGCTGGATGGAATGACACAGAAGCAAGATTTGCCCAGAGCACTTCACAACAACAACAACAACAACTATTTATTCCCCAGCCACTCTGGGTTGCTTACAGCATATATTAAAAATTGTGTTTAAGAGGATAAAACTGAACTTTGATGCCCAGCTTGTATAAAAGGTAAAGGGACCCCTGGCCATTAGGTCTAGTTGTGACTGACTCTGGGGTTGCGGCGCTCATCTCTCTTTATTGGCCGAGGGAGCCGGGGTACGGCTTCCGGGTCATGTGGCCAGCAGGACTAAGCCGCTTCTGGCAAACCAGAGCAGCGCACAGAAACGCCGTTTACCTTCCTGCCGGAGGGGTACCTATTTATCTACTTGCACTTCGACGTGCTTTCGAACTGCTAGGCGGGCAGGAGCAGAGACCGAGCAACGGGAGCTCACCCCGTCGTGGGGATTCGAACCACCAACCTTCTGATTGGCAAGTCCTGGGCTCTGTGGTTTAACCCACAGCGCCACCCACGTCCCTATGTATAAAAGAGTGGTAATAAAATGTGTCAAAACTTAAAAAGAAATGATGTTGGTTGCCCAGTCCCACAGGTTAAGCTCAAAACAACTAGCACACATTCTCAATTCTCTGTTTTCCCTAAGCATGTTTTATTGAAACATTTTACATGAAACCACACCATTTCCTCTCCCCCTCTTGCCTTACAGGGTAGGGCGATCCACTTTTGTACTGTGAAAGCAGAGATCACCCTAGCAAAGTTTGCATTACATCATCCTGTTTGTCCCGTTGAGAGATTATGTTGAGCCATAATTTGTGGGCCAGCAATGACTAAAGTGAATTGTTGACAGTGTTGTTTATGTCTTGGAGGGGTGGGGTGGCGCAGACCAGGGCTGAGCCTCGCATGCCAATGAAGTAGATGTGATGATGCGGTCAGAATGAAGTAATTCTAGATTAACTCCTTTATGAATCTTGGAACAGGCACTCACTAAGAGTGGAGATTGAACCTCCTTGTATCAACAATTGTTAATAATTGTATTAACAATTCTAAAAATCTGATATTAACAATGTGCCGCTTGTGTGAATTAATGTGTATTAATTCATGCTTATCAAAGTAATAGATAAAAAGTGGTGCCGACCTGCCTCCCCCAGTGGCAACTAGACATTCTGTTTTGGTGCCCACAACCCAGGTCCCAGAAGCCATTTGGCTCCTAGCTTTTCCATCCCAGTTTGTAACACTGCTCCCATCTTTCCTCCCTTCTCCATTTTATCACAATCCTGTGAGATACCGTAGGTTAAGCTGAGCGATGGTGCCCAGCCCAGGATCCCCCAGTGACCTTCATGGCTAAGTGTGGACTTGTACCCTGGTCTCCACGGTTCTGCTCCAACACTCTCAACCAAGCTGTGTCTTGTGCATCTCAAAAAGTCCTATTTTATGATCTGGCGGTACAAACAGTAACCTCAGGGAAACGAAATGGATTTGGGTCTGATCAGTCAGGATGGCGAAACCACCCAGTAATCCTCTGTTGACTTTATAAGAAAGACAGGCTATATGTGGAATAATAGATCTCGAAATTCTGCTTGTCATTTAAGCTGCTGGACTTACATTCCAAGTGTGCCTAGTGAGGAGAAGGAGGTTCTCAAAATCGGAGCAACCAGCATAGGCAAGAGTTGACAGAAGTGTTGAATTCCTCTTTGTATCCCACCTTTCTCATGTAAACTGCTTCCAGTATTCCAGTTATTCCATATTATTCTAACAGCAACCCTTGGCAGTAGGATAAGCTGTGAAATCTGACAAGCCCAAGGTTACCCAGTGAGCCTTAGGACTGTGTATGGCTTTGAAACTTGATCTGAGATGTGATCCCACCTCTGTACACAAATTAGCAGGGACAGCTTTCTGGTGTGTTTCTGAAATTGCAGTGGGTTGGACTAAATGACTCTTTGGGTCCCTTCCAACTATACAATGATCCACTCCTACGATCCTATCTATCTTTGTGGTGCTACTTGGCGTGCAAGAGTCACTGTTGGACATGAAACAAACTTCAAAGCCTTGTTCATCTGTGAATTTAATTTAACGATGCAATTCACATTCAGGGTTTCCAGACACAGGGTGCTAGATATAGCCCCCCTGTGACCAAAGACTGTTCCACTCCATTGTAGTACTAGGCGTTAAGCTGTTCAGCCCTGCCTTAAGCAAACATTCGCTGTGAAAGCAGGCAGTGTTATTGCCATGTTGCAAATGCAAAACAAGTACTTCCAGCTTTTCAATTACCACTTCTCTTTGCTGGCAAAACATGTTAATCTAATTACTGTATTAGCTAAACATCTGCCATGATGCCCTTTCCTCAACAAGGGGTTGGATTAGTTTGGAATAGTCTGTTGCCTCTTGGTAGTGGCGGTTCCCCTTTCCTGCTGGTCTTGGCTGTGGATCGCCCTTTCCTAGACTGAGCAATTTGTTCTTGCTTACTATTACACCTGAGTTAACAAATAGGGTTCTGGACATCTCTCAAACGATTCCCTGAGCAATTTGCATTTCTGACTTCTGGTAGCAGAGGCACTCTCATTTTCTGGATTAAAGTTGCAGGGCACCATTTTAACCCGCAAAAGGCTTCTATAGTCAGTAATGGTACTATGCCCTTGAAGGAGTCTGTTCTTGTGTTCTGAATCTCATCCAGGGTTGCAATGGGGAAACTCCTCCTGAGGGGAGCTGATACTGCTGCACCACCAGAACTGGTTGGTAAAAAATGTGGCAGAATTGTTTCCGTGCAGGGAAGGCTGATTGGGAGAAAGCAGGGCCAGAACACTGGATCATGCAGAGAAGCAGTAGGCAGCTGCCTCCTGTGAGTGAGCTTGCAGGATCCTTTGATGGTTTGCTTCTCATTGGCAAACTACAGGTACTTTTGGACACTCACTTGTCAAAGAGATTTAGTCACATACCAGCAAATTCAGGTTCTGCAGTTAAAGTTAATTTGGAGTGTAAGCTCCTTATTGGTGGTTTGAGTGTCACGTATCCAAATGTACAGTGGTACCTCGGGTTACAGACGCCTCAACGACAGGCTCCACTAACCCAGAAATAGTACCTTGGGTTAAGAACTTTGCTTCAGGATGAGAACAGAAATGCGGCGGCAGTGGGAGGCCCCATTAGCTAAAGTGGTGCTTCAGGTTAAGAACAGTTTCAGGTTATGAACGGACCTCCGGAATGAATTAAGTTCTTAACCCGAGGTACCACTGTAGAGATAATTATTCTTAACCCCCACTCCATTTTTAACATTACCCTTATCAAATGCAGTTGGCAGAAGATCATTCAACACCAACTTTGATGTCTTTACGAGAGGATTAGATAAATTCATGGAGTACAGGTAAGGTAAAGGTAAAGGACTCCTGGATGGTTAAGTCCAGTCAAAGGCGACTGGGGTTGCGACACTCATCTCGCTTTCAGGCCGAGGGAGCCGGTGTTTGTCCTCAGACAGCTTTCTGGGTCATGTGGCCAGCAGAACTAAACCGCTTCTGATGCAACAGAACACTGTGACGGAAACCAGAGCGCATGGAAATGCCGTTTACCTTCCCGCCGCAGCGGTACCCATTTATCTGCTTGCACCAGTGTGCTTTCAAACTGCTAGGTTGGCAGGAGCAGGGACTGAGCAACGGGAGCTCACCCATCATGGGGATTCGAACCGCCGACCTTCCGATCGGCAAGCTCAAGAGGCTCAGTGGTTTAGACCACATTGCCACCTGTGTCCCTTATGGAGGACAGGGCTGTCAGAATGGCCATGCTTTTCCTCCACAGTTGAAGGCAGCAATGCTGCTGTGCACCATGGAAGACGATGCTGGACTAGATGGGCCGTTGGTCTGATCCAGCAACCTCTTCTTACAATCTTTAGATAAGTTTTTTAAATACTGAGCTTCTTTGGAAATGGAAATTAAAAAAATTGGCTACCACTTTGCTGTTTTTGTGACAACAGACTGATCCAGCCACCCCTCTAGAAGCAGAAAATCAACCAACTTTTGGAGCCAAGAATGGATGGTTATGTGTTCTTGGTGCATCCACTGTTCAACAATCGCTTTTCCTCCCCGTTTAATGAGCTGGAAGATGGAGTAATGAGGCTGAATTTCCTGCCCAAGACAAAGGGTCTTTCTTCACAAGGGCTGGGATCCTGTTCCATGTTGCATGTTAAATTCCCATGAACCAGTCATTACGGCTTTTCTCCTAAGCTCTTGGAGCTGCGAGGACAGACTTCTTTTTATCCATTTTACTTCTCTCTCTCTCACACACACACACCCCATACATGATTGCGCATAACTCACACTCTCATCATTAATACAGACTGGCATCTGTAGTACTGTTGGGTCATTGGGCCTTATGTCATCAGCATCGCAAGAACCTTTTTCAGCCTTGCACGAGACTTGTGTATTAAAATTTAAAAACACCAAGTGGAAATGAATGTTGTCCTGTCCCACCCCCGCCAAGAAAAGCAGAAGCCTTCATTTTGCCCATAGTGGAACATGATAACTGTTGTCGTTTAGTCGTGTCCAACTCTTCGTGACCCCCTGGACCAGAGCACGCCAGGCACTCCTGTCTTCCACTGCCTCCCGCAGTTTGGTCAAACTCATGCTGGTAGCTTCGAGAACACTGTCCAACCATCTCGTCCTCTGTTGTCCCCTTCTCCTTGTACCCTCCATCTTTCCCAACATCAGGGTCTTTTCCAGGGAGTCTTCTCTCCTCATGAGGTGGCCAAAGTCTTGGAGCCTCAGCTTCACGATCTGTCCTTCCAGTGGGCACTCAGGGCTGATTACCTTCAGAATGGAGAGGTTGGATCTTCTTGCAGTCCATGGGACTCTCCAGAGTCTCCTCCAGCACCAGAATTCAAAAGAATCAATTCTTCGATGATTCGCCTTCTTTATGGTCCAGCTCTCACTTCCGTACATCACTACTGGGAAAACCATAGCTTTAAGTATACATGATAACTAGGAGATAGTAATATTGTTCTCATTGCTCATCTCTTAACAGCAGTCCAGGGCTTATATTGCCAAACCTTGGAAGTCTAATTCTTAATAATTTGGACTGCTGGTACTGGCAGACTGCCCTTATTGAGAAGATAATTTAGTTCCCAACGTATCTAAAGGGCAGAGCTCAAATGACTCCCCTCCCCAATATGGCATGATTTAATTTCGTACCTGAATATTGAGGCACAAGGTCACTTAGTGTCACCAATCTCTGCAAACGCCAGGCACCACTAATACTTTATGGAACCTTTATTCTTAATTGTGATAGAACCATAAAGCATCACAGCCTGGAAGGACACCGGTACAAAGACACGGGGCAGTTCAAAAGGCAAAATAAGGTACTGGGTCATATAAAGATTGCCTTTACAAATAATAAAATAGGTAAAAATAAAAGTACTTTCCACCTTTTGGCTTTCAGTGTGAACAGCATTGAATTTCTGCGCCCTCTAGTACAGACTTAGGGGTGGGCAAGGAGTAGCAGCAAAGATGGGAGGCTGGTGTCAGGATTGCCAACCTTTTTGGGCTAGTGGGCACCAGCAGGATCTTGAGGAAGCACAGGATGGAAGTCTCTGCTCATCAACTGGTGAGCAAAGGCTTTATTCTTAAAAAAAAAAAAATGTTAGATTTTCCACCGTGATAACACAAACCACAAAGCAAGATGATACACAAAAATAGAAAACAATAACAACAAATTTAATTCTTCACAAATCCAACCTTTTAAACATCTTGGTTGACTTCCTCAAGTCCCTCCCTTCTGAGTTTCCTTGTAATTAAAAGTAACAGCTTTCCAATATCATTATTAAACTAAAACAATTTCCAATTATAGTCCATCTTATTCACTTTTCTTAACATTTTAAATCCCATTTATTTAATTATAACTTAGTTTAATCCTAGGCCTATTTGTTTCTTTCAAGTAATTTTTAATTTTTTTATATCACAATATTTATTCAAATAGTCCTTGAATTTCCCCCAGTCCTCTTGAAACTCCTCATCTTTCTGGTCGCGGATTCTTCCAGTCAGGTAAGCTAGCTCTGAAAAGTCCATCAAATACTTTATTCTTTGCTTGGCACTGTTTTGCCAGCCACTGTGCCCCTGCAGGGACCAGGCTGGCAAAGCAGACTGTGCTCTGTGGTCCAACTTTGACAGGTGGGTGGGCACCTGTCAAAGGTTGGCCCACGGAGTGGGCAGAGAAAGCACCTCTGGGTCAAAAAGGTTGCCCACTCCTGCTCTGGATCAAGAGAAGGGGACCTTCTCCATCCCATGGGCCAAATTCTATCATGGGCAAAGTTTTGGGTGTGGGGAGCCAGAAGCAAAATTGGGTGTAAAGTTCCAGCCAGGCAAAAATCTGAGGTCTCCCCACTCACCCACCTTTCCACCCAGCACTAAGAGGCATTATCCTGGTTCAAGCAAGGACACACAATCCAGCCTGGGGGGGAATCAACTGATGAGGGTGTGCAGCAAGGCTTGTGGTGGGGCAAGGGGCCTAGAGAGAGACCCCGGGGTCCGGTGCAGAGCCCAGCAGGGGCCACGTTCAGGCCTGAGTTCTCCCCACCACCCTGCTCTAGATAAAAGGGGATTCAATTGTGCAGCAGTAACAGAGCATTCACTCTGAAATTGGGCAGCTCTGTGCAGAGCTGAATTGCTAAGCGGGGCGACCCAAAGCGAGGCTGTAGATGGTTTGTGGCAGCTGAGGGGGTATTCCAGCCCTCTCTCTATCCTGGATGTACAGCGTTCTCTAAAATTGCCTGTGGCTTTTGATTATATAAATGCGATGCAATACGAACAGAGGTTAAATAACAAATGTGCAGGCACCAGCACAGCACAGCTTTTCATTAAACCTGCAAGGAATGAGTGCAGAGATGCTGAAATGATTGATGGTGCTTATTAGTAAGATTGAGGGAAAATCTTTTAATGCACAAACCTGCTTCTCTTTGCGGGATTTCTGCTTTGTGCATGCAACAGCCCCAGATATTAGAAGGGGTGGTGTGGGGTCCCTGTCGATGTCAGGAGGGCACCAAAACCCATTTGACACAAACATACCCATTCTTCTTTTTTAAGACATTTCTAGATTTTTTCTAGTACTAAATGTCAGAAAGACAACAGAGCCAGTGTGGTCTAGATATTGAAAGTGCTGGTCTGGTACCCGGGGGAGACCAAAATTCAAATCCACACTCAGCCATGAAGCTCACTGCGTTGACTTTCTTTACCTGTTGATCACACTATTGGAGCTTTTGATTGAGAAAATGAGGGGGAAAACTACTTTTTCTCCCTTCTCCCAGCTACAACCATTTGCACGTACAAAACCTAATCCCTGAATTTCATCCACATGCACACTCAGGGTAAAGACAACTAACCTGGTTGAGCAATGTAAACGGAGCCGCTCCATTTTTTTCTGCCGAGACATCCCAAACTCCCACCCTTGTGAGTATCTGATGGAAGAGGCAAGGGGAAAGGGAACGTTGTCCATTTGCAAGCTAACACACAGCCCATCTTTTAAATCTGGCACCGAGAGTAGCAGAATTCATATTTGCCGGGGTTGTTTCTTTAAGGCAGAAAAGTCTTTGTAACTACAAAGCTGCTGCTGTAGCACTGGAAGCGCATGTGGCTTGGGAGGGGGCTGTTTGATGTTCTAATTAACCCCATTTAACGTAAAGCTTTCTATGGAGCTACATAAAAGAGCCATTCACCCTGATTCATTTTCACAAAGTTTGCATGGAGGCAATGCAATGTCTGCTGATGGTTGAACATGCATTGTGACTTAAAGGTAAAGGTAAAGGTACCCCTGCCCGTACGGGCCAGTCTTGACAGACTCTGGGGTTGTGCGCCCATCTCACTCAAGAGGCCAGGGGCCAGCGCTGTCCGGAGACACTTCCGGGTCACGTGGCCAGCGTGACAAAGCTGCATCTGGCGAGCCAGAGCTGCACACGGAAATGCCGTTTACCTTCCCGCTGGTAAGCGGTCCCTATTTATCTACTTGCACCCGGAGGTGCTTTCGAACTGCTAGGTTGGCAGGCGCTGGGACCGAGCAGCGGGAGCACACCCCGCCGCAGGGATTCGAACCGCCGACCTTTCGATCGGCAAGTCCTAGGCGCTGAGGCTTTAACCCACAGCGCCACCTGCGTCCCCTGCATTGTGACTTGCTTGTGTGGTTATACAGATGTCCTAACAAGCAATTATCATCCCACACTTTCTAGGGCATTTGCTCATCAAGAAGTGGGGGGGGGGATTGGAAGGGAGGAGCAGTTTTGTTGCACAAGAGCGCCAGATCCTAATTTACAGTAATTGCAGAACCTAAATTTGCTGGTATATGACTGAACCCCACCTGTGAAATAGTGGCAGCCTGGAAGCTGCCTGTGTCTCGGGAGCAGGCGTGAATTCATTGGAAGCATACCCAACGCACATGTAAAGCATATTTTCCCTCTACAAAGAATCCTGGAAACTGTAGTTTTCCCTTCCCATACTTAAGGGTGCACTGGTTGTGCTCTGAATGCATGATGTGCCTCTGCCCTCAGTTTCACAGGAGAGCTGACTTCACAAGGGAGGGAAATCTGATTCAGTTTGCGTTTGATGGTAAACTGGCCTGATTCTAAAACAAAACAAAACAAAACACAATCATTCTTCAAAATTTGCATGCCTCTGAATTTTGCAATGCAGTCCTCTGGCCGTGTAAAAAAACCCCCCACATAGATCAGTGAAAATAACATACAAAATGCCTTATATTAGGAGAAATAGCTGGTCGGGAGTGCATTTTGGGGAGATTGCATACAAATGTGTACGTTAGGAGAGATTTGCACTGAGAGTCCAATGAATTTTCAAGCTGTTGTCAAAGTGTAGAGACCTGAACTGAACTTCAGTTTGGGAAAATGAGAAGTGAAGCTGAAATAGATGGATTAGCCCATCCCTGGACCATAAAGAAGGCTGATCGCCGAAGAATTGATGCTTTTGAATTATGGTGTTGGAGGAGATTCTTGAGAGTCCCATGGACTGCAAGAAGATCCAACCTCTCCATTCTGAAGGAAATCAGCCCTGAGTGCTCACTGGAAGGACAGATCCTGAAGCTAAGGCTCCAATACTTTGGCCACCTCATGAGAAGAGAAGACTCCCTGGAAAAGACCCTGATGTTGGGAAAGATGGAGGGCACAAGGAGAAGGGGACGACAGAGGACGAGATGGTGGGACAGTGTTCTCGAAGCTACGAACATGAGTTTGATCAAATTGTGGGAGGCAGTGGAAGACAGGAGGGCCTGGCGTGCTCTGGTCCAGGGGGTCACGAAGAGTCGGACACCACTAAATGACTAAACAACAACAACAACTTCTGAGTACACCTGCACAAGGGTTCTGCTTCATCACTTGCTGGGCTCTGGTCCAGCTCTGAAGTTGTACAGCTGCCAAACCAAAACACACCCACAAACACTCACATACACACACTGTTTTCAGAAGCTGCCAAGAGAGAGAAAGAGAGAGCACATCTCCCACTTGGGGATTCAGAGATGGGATCCTGCTGCTCATTTCCCTGTGTTCTTCCCTTAATGCAACCTGCGCTGAGCGATGCTCGTCTCACCGGCCAGGCAGCATTCCACGACTCCAGCTTCTCGTCCAGCTGGTGTGTTGGCTCCAGCTTTTAATAGCATCGGCTTATTAGCCTGACCTTGGTGAGCGATGCGCCTTGAGCAACTCCCTCCCTCCAGCGAGGCGTCTAAGAAGAGGCTGCCTGCCATTCCTGGGGAAAAAGTAAAAAATAAATGGGTGTTTTGCCAGTTCAGATTTTTTGCATTGAGACGGTAGACAGGAGGCGGCTCTTTATTTATTCTAAATATTTATCAGGCCGCCCTTCATCAAAAGGATTGCAGACAAAGAATGCCGTCTGTCTGC
The DNA here is from genome assembly GCF_964106915.1 of Podarcis gaigeae. Classification (NCBI taxonomy): domain Eukaryota; kingdom Metazoa; phylum Chordata; class Lepidosauria; order Squamata; family Lacertidae; genus Podarcis; species Podarcis gaigeae. The sequence continues at coordinate 3,397,700 of NC_139678.1, forward strand.
AAAGCGAGTTGGTGGGGCGGATCAGGTGTGGCTTGGGTGGGGTGGGGGGCACAGATGTTTCCTGAGGCTGTTTCTGCGTCCGCTGTTTTCCCCTATGCTCTGCCCAAGACACGTTCCAGGATCATCGGGTGCATCCCAGATAGCTGTGACTTCCAGGAATTTAGGATTTATGAAACTGGTTAGCCACTTGTTACACAGCAAAGATATCCAAGTTGTGGGCAACATTTGAAAGAGAATAAGCATAAGACACGGGTGGCGCTGTGGGTTAAACCACAGAACCTAGGACTTGCCGATCAGAAGGTCGGCGGTTCGAATCCCCGCAATGACGGGGTGAGCTCCCATTGCTCGGTCCCTGCTCCTGCCAACCTAGCAGTTCGAAAGCACGTCAAAGTGCAAGTAGATAAATAGGTACCGCTCCAGCGGGAAGGTAAACGGCGTTTCCGTGTGCTGCTCTGGTTCGCCAAAAGTGGCTTAGTCATGCTGGCCACATGACCCAGAAGCTGTACGCCAGCTCCCTCAGCCAGTAAAGCGAGATGAGCGCCACAACCCCAGAGTCGGCCACGACTGGACCTAATGGTCAGGGGTCCCTTTACCTTTACCTTTAAGCATAAGAAAACACCTGTCAATTGCCCCAGAAAAACAGGGACATCCTTGTGTTTTTCCCCCAGTAAGAGCACGGTGACCATTTGGGGCGCTTTTCTTTCTCACACGATTTCAGGCCAAGATCTGTTCCTGGAAAAGTCATTTCTTTCTAGGTCTGCAATCTCCTATCTAATCAACGGTGACGTTGCGGCCCCCACTTCCCTGGCAGTGTTGCTTGAGAAGGGAAGAACGTAACTTGCAGTCTGTCTAAAACAGAAGGATGAGCAACAAGGTCCACCACCCCCCTTTGCTGCTGGAGTTGAATGGAGCAAACTAGAATGAAAGTGCAGGTCTCGCCTCCTTTGCAAGGACAAACACATCTGCCACTCTCAGTTCTCATTATTTCAGTCTTAAATTCAACTCACCACATTTGCGCATCAATTTGAGCCTTTTTTGAAGGACCTCATGAAAATTAATTGCCATTGTATTGCACGTTCCTTTTCAACGCCCCCATTTTCAGATGTGATTTTATACAATGCCTACTACACACATAATGTGTTGTTGTTGCTGTTGTTTCTTCAGTTTCTTACCCACCTTTCATCAGAAGGTCCCAGGGTGAGTTGCAGCAATGCAATATTAAAATCTGTTTAAAACAAGGCCACCGAGGCCTTAGGACATGGGTAGGCAAATTAAGGCCCGGGGGCTGGATCCGGCCCAATCGCCTTCTAAATCCGGCCCGCTGACACTCTGGGAATCGGCATGTTTTTACATGAGTAGAATGTGTCCTTTTATTTAAAATGCATCTCTGGGTTATTTGTGGGGCTTGCCTGGTGTTTTTACATGAGTAGAATGTGTGCTTTTACCGTATTTTTCACTCTATAGGATGCACCGGACCACAGGAGGGGGGGAACAGGGAAAAAATATTTCTCCCCCTCTCTGCTCAGCGCCCCTTCAGCGAAGCGGCAGGAGAAACGGAGCCCCTTCCATTTCTCCTCCCGCTTCGCTGAAGGGGCGCTGGGCAGCTCTCCCTCTCTGCTGAAGTCAGGAGAGTCTTGCTCTCCCGGCTTTAGCAAAAGGAACCCGAAGCTTTCAGAGCGCAGCGCGAGTTCCCTCTGCACTCTGAAGGCTTCAGGCGGCTATCCCTGAAGCCTGGAGAGCGAGAGCGGTCGGTGCGCACCGACCCCTCTTGCTCTCCAGGCTTCAGCGAAAGCAACGCGAAACCTCCGGAGCGCGGACGGAGCGCTCCCTCTGCACTCCGAAGGCTTCAGGCGGCTATCCCTGAAGCCAAGGAGCCTGCATTCGCTCCATAGGATGCGCACACATTTCCCCTTAATTTTTGGAGGGGGAAAAGTGCGTCCTATAGAGCGAAAAATACGGTATTTCAAATGGATCTCTGGGTTATTTGTGGGGCATAGGAATTCGTTCATTCCCCCCTCCCAAAAATAGTCTGGCCCCCCACAAGGTCTGAGGGACAGTGAACCGGCCCCCTGCTGCAAAAGTTTGCTGACCTCTGCCTTAGCAGGACACTCCTAGGTTATGGGGCAGAGGTGTGGTGTGTAGCTGACCCTCTTTCCTTTTATTTCCTTGCTGCCTGCTGTGCCTGAGCTCTTTGCCTTTTCCGCCATGGGCTGCAGTTGGTTCCGGACATTAAGCATGCAATTGCGCCAATCTGAGCATGGCATTTGACACGGCGATTTGCCAGGCACTTTTGCAAATTGCCTGTTCACTGAAGCTGCTAAGCGGCCTCACTCCACGCAAAAGCCAGCCGAGGGTATCACGCGCCTTGTTGTTCCAGAGCCGTGCCATTAACAGCAGCCCTCATTCCTGGACTTGCTCGCTTGCTCCAGCACCAAAGCGCAGAGAGAAGCTTTTCCTCACACGCTACCAGACTGCTGACAGAGGCTGGCTGGACAGAGCAGATGTCTCTCTCTCCATTATTTGTTTCATCTGCATCGACTGCTTATCAATTCAGCAGACTGAGTGCTTAGCTGAAATTTATCAGAAAAGGATGTTGTTGTTTAGTCATTTAGTCGTGTCCGACTCTTCGTGACCCCCTGGACCAGAGCACGCCAGGCCCTCCTGTCTTCCACTGCCTCCCGCAGTTTGGTCAAACTCATGGTGGTAACTCCGAGAACACTGTCCCACCATCTCGTCCTCTGTCGTCCCCTTCTCCTTGTGCCCTCCATCTTTCCCAACATCAGGGTCTTTTCCAGGGAGTCTTCTCTTCTCATGAGGTGGCCAAAGTATTGGAGCCTCAGCTTCAGGATCTGTCCTTCCAGTGAGCACTCAGAGCTGATTTCCTTAAGAATGAATACGTTTGATCTTCTCGCAGTCCATGGGACTCTCCAGAGTCTCCTCCAGCACCAGAATTCAAAAGCATCCATTCTTCGGCGACAGAAAGGGGTATCTTGGACAATTTTATTTTCCAGTCACTCCCTGAACTCCTGAAATGTTGGAACCTTGGGGAAATTGAGGGTGGGTGGTTCAGATGTCCAGAAGGTTGGCCCATCTGCCTGTTCTGGATATGGTTACTGTCCCTTTGAAAGTTCTGGTTTGGGGGTTGGCCAATTGGTGCGAAGGGAGGATAGAACTTTCTTTATGTATGCCACAACAGCAGCAAGAATACTTACAGCAAAGTATTGGAAGACACAAGATCTACCCACCCAGGAAAAATGGCAGAGGAAGGTGATGGAATATATGGAATTGGCTGAGATGACTGGCAGAATCCGGGACCCAGGAGAAGAGTCGGTGGAAGAATATTGGAAAAAATTTAAAGCATATCTTCAAAAGTATTGTAAAATTAAGGATTGTTAGGAAGATGTCGGAAAAAGAAAACTATGTGGTTTTGGTAGAAACGATATAAAGGATTAAGTAAAAATGAATTCAAATTATTATTAAGTTAAGTTAAAAACAAGGTTGGAAGGATTTGCTGAAATAAAAATTTGAACTAGAATACAAAAACGGGAGGTGTGAGGAAGTCAAGGAAATAAGTAAAGGAAGAAAGTTATGTAAAGGTTTAATCTGTTTTTTCTTCTTTCTATTTCTAAATGATTGTATTTTTTTGTATTTTTTCTGTCTTTTGTATTTCTCTTTTTTTGTAACCTTCAGAATTTGAATAAACATTTTATAATAATAATCAAAAGAAAGTTCTGGTTTGGAGTTGGGGGAGGAAGGATGCTCCTTGATCCAGGCAGTGACTAGAACAGGCACCCCCAACCTGCAGCCCTCCAGATGTTTTGGCCTACAGCTCCCATGATCCCTGCGAATCTAAACCAAACGCATAAATTAAAAAGCAATCCTCATCATTATTTTGGAAAATCCGGCACAAGCAATTGTTGCTCTGTGCTTTTGTTGAGGGCGGCGGCGGCGGCGGAGGACGTTTCTGGTCCTCCTGCTAAAGCTCCCTCAGTGGCTCGTAATGAACCTGTTACTTAATTAAAACCATGTTGCAGCAATCCAAACGCCTGCGTTATGGCCAACCAAGGGGAAACAATCAATTGTTTTGTCGCAGCTAATTGCCATGACTTTGCTCTTCAGGATCCGGGGCCGTTGACTGGCGGGTGCAGAGCGTGTTTTGGAATGAAGTTCGCCCTAAAACAAAACAGCTTCAGTGCAAGCAGCTCCGCTTGCTCTCGTCCCCTGACCACCTCCCTCTTTCCCCCATTCCCTCCTCTCCATCTCTTTCCTCCTCAAGTGGAATTCAGAGTGTAAGCTCCTTGGGGCAGGATCCTATCTGTTTTGCTCCTCTTGGCCTGCAAAGCATTGTGGGCAGGGATGGAGAGGAAGCAAGTGGCCTGGCAAGCTGGCTTTTTGGAAAAGAGTTGGCACCAGGGCTCAGCAAATGCAGGCATCTGCTGGGAGCCCCCATCCCATGGGGGGGGGGCAGGAATCACTGACGAGAGCCTGGCAAGAAAAGGTAAGAGGCATCACATTAAAGTTTATAGAAACCATGCATGGAATGGAGAAAGTGGGTAGATCAAAACTTTTCTCCCTCTCTCACAATACTAAAACTCATGAGTGTGCAAGGAAGGTGAATGTTGGAAGATTCAGGGCAGATAAAATAAAGTTCTCCTTCGGACAGGGCATTGGCTTGGTTTGTTACTATTCTTGCATTTATTATGTATTCTGTGTTTTTATCTCGTGTTTTTAGGCAGTGAACCGCCCTGAGATACGATACGATACGATAATCTTTATTGTCATTGTCCCATACAGAACAATGAAATTGAAAATCTACATCAGACATTCAGAAACCAACAAGCCCAGCTATCCCAGCCTGGTTAGCCCCCTAAAAACTCTGATACCCCATAATTAAATACAATATACTCCCACAGAGACTGCCTTACACCGCGTTTAAAGCCAGAATTGCATTTGGATAGAAACTGTTTCTCAGGCGGCTAGTCCTAGTCTTTCTAACCCTGGACCTTCTTCCAGAAGGCAGAAGCTGAAAGAGATCATTTCCGGGGTGCGCACTATCCTGCGCTATGTCTGCAGCTTTCTTATGACACCTGGAAGCATAGATTTGATCCAAGGTGGGAAGAGTGCACCCTATTATTCTCTCCGCAGTCTTTACAACCCTGGACAGCGTTGTTTTTCCCCTGACCCTGATCTTTGGATGAAGGGCAGTATAAACATTCAGCAAGGAAAAATATTTGAACTGTGGCACTCACTCCCCCAGGAGAAAGTGCTGACCACCAACTTGGTTGGCATTAAAAGGTTAGCCCAATTCATGGAGGAGAGGGCTGTCGATGGCTACCAGCCAATGATGGCTGTGTTCCGCCTCCACAGTCAGAGACAATGATGTTTCTGAATACCAGTTGCTGGAAACTACAAGAAGGGAGAAGACTCTTGAGTTCTGCTTGCATGCCTCCCATTGAGGCATCTAGATGGGCCATTGTTCTTACGTTCCTAAGCAGTGGCCCTGGATGCATCAGAAGCCACCCAAGCCCAACCAGTTCAACTGGGATGCAGATGGGGTTTGGATCGGTAACAAGGATAATTCCCTCCTTCATGCAGATCTCCTCCTCTTGCCAGACTGAGAGACACTTGATTAATTGTTTTTGTTTAGTCCTGTCCGCCTCTTCGTGGCCCCCTGGACCAGAGCACGCCAGGCACTCCTGTCTTCCACTGCCTCCCGCAGTTTGGTCAAACTCATGCTAGTAGCTTCGAGAACGCTGTCCCACCATCTCGTCCTCTGTTGTCCCCTTCTCCTTGTGCCCTCCATCTTTCCCAACATCAGGGTCTTTTCCAGGGAGTCTTCTCTTCTCATGAGGTGGCCAAAGTCTTGGAGCCTCAGCTTCAGGATCTGTCCTTCCAGTGAGCACTCCGGGCCGATTTCCTTAAGAATGGAGAGGTTTGATCTTCTTGCAGTCCATGGGACTCTCAAGAGTCTCCTCCAGCACCATAATTCAAAAGCATCCATTCTTCGGCGATCAGCCTTCTTGATGGACTTGATTAACGGACAGGCTTTATTTATTGCCAAAAGCTGTGACAACATGCCACAGTGACACGATGCAGTTGTTGCCCCGGCTTCCTATTTCCGCATTTTCATTCATTCCCCTCTGCCCATTTCTGAATCTCCTCTTCGACCTGATTTGATTGCAAAACGTCCCCCCCCCCCAAAAAAACCCAGGGACTTTCTAACCGTAGGTTGGGAACTCCCCACTCAGCTTGGGGGCTCCCTTTTCAGCTGTGAAAACTTTCAAAGAAGAAGGTGGGGGCAGAGAAAGGGCATCCTGTCTGATGAATTGCGTCGGGGTGTGTGTGTGTGCTCCTCACAGCTGCCTCCGCCCCTCACCCTCGCCTGTCCCTGTTGATCATAGAATCATAGAGTTGGAAGAGACCCCAAGGGCCATCGAGTCCAACCCCCTGCCAAGCAGGAAACACCATCAGAGCACTCCTGACATATGGTTGTCAAGCCTCTGCTTAAAGACCTCCAAAGAAGGAGACTCCACCACACTCCTTGGCAGCAAATTCCACTGTTGAACAGCTCTTACTGTCAGGAAGTTCTTCCTAATGTTTAGGTGGAATCTTTTTTCTTGTAGTTTGGATCCATTGCTACGTGTCCGCTTCTCTGGAGCAGCAGAAAACAACCTTTCTCCCTCCTCTATGTGACATCCTTTTATATATTTGAACATGGCTATCATATCACCCCTTAACCTCCTCTTCTCCAGGCTAAACATGCCCAGCTCCCTTAGCCGTTCCTCATAAGGCATCGTTTCCAGGCCTTTGACCATTTTGGTTGCCCTCCTCTGGACACGTTCCAGTTTGTCAGTGTCCTTCTTGAACTGTGGTGCCCAGAACTGGACACAGTACTCCAGGTGAGGTCTGACCAGAGCAGAATACAGTAGCACTATTACTTCCCTTGATCTAGATGCTATACTCCTATTGATGCAGCCCAGAATTGCATTGGCTTTTTTAGCTGCCGCGTCACACTGTTGGCTCATGTCAAGTTTGTGGTCAACCAAGACTCCTAGATCCTTTTCACATGTACTGCTCTCAAGCCATCTTGTATTTGTGCCTCTCATTTTTTTTGCCCAAGTGCAAAAAAATTTACATTTCTCCCTGTTAAAATTCATCTTGTTTGTTTTGGCCCAGTTCTCTAATCTGTCAAGGTCGTTTTCAATGCAGAGCTAATACTCCGGCGGCTCAGCACAGCCGCCTCTGACCAGGGGGCTGAAAGGAAATTGCACCGACAGCAAGGGCCAGCTCAGCCAGGACAGTGTCCCTCTAAATATCTCTGTCTCTCTGTGGGGAGGGAGCGTGCCACAGGACCCGAGAAACGTCCAAGCACAACAAAATGCAAACGCCATTCGAGGCTAGTGCTCATGCACCCGTCTCGCAGGGCCAGTCTAGTGACACAGTTTGATTGGCACATGCCAACTGGGTGCCTCAGCTCAGGAGAGGGATCTGCAGTCGCTGCAATCTGCACCTCCAGCAGCCGACACCTGCCAGCCCAAGACAGGCTCGTGCGGAAAGCGAAGGCTGTGCTTGTGGTTGTCTTGTGGCCAGCAGTAGCCACAAAGAGAGCTCTGGGTTCAAATCTCCTTCTGATGTTGTGGGTTTGTGGGGGGTCAGTGTGGATGATGCTCAGAGTCCCTTCCCATTCTTGGGGCCCTGTACCCCAAGGGACCCTGATGTTGGGAAAGACCCTGATGTTGGGAAAGATGGAGGGCACAAGGAGAAGGGGAGGACAGAGGACGAGATGGTGGGACAGTGTTCTGGAAGCTACCAGCATGAGTTTGACCAAACTGCGGGAGGCAGTGGAAGACAGGAGTGCCTGGCGTGCTCTGGTCCAGGGGGTCACGAAGAGTCGGACTAAATGACTAAACAACAACACGACTAAACGACTAAACAACAACAACCCCAAGTGAATTGCTAGATAGGAGAGCAATAGCCAGTTTGGTGTGCATGAGCTGAGCTGGAGGAAAAAGAAAAAGAGTTTGGACTTGATATACCGCTTTATCACTACCCGAAGGAGTCTCGAAGCGGCTCACACAGTGGCGTAGCGAGGGGGGTGCAGGGGGGCCCGGCCGCACCGGGCGCAACATCTGGGGGTAGGGTTAGGGGGCGCAATTCCATGGGTTAGGGGGCGCAAATCCACGGGTTAGGGGGCGCAAATTACTTGCCTTGCCCTGGGTGCTGACAACCCACGCTACGCCACTGGGCTCACAATCTCCTTTCCCTTCCTCCCCCACAACAAACACTCTGTGAGGTGAGTGGAGCTGAGAGACTTCAGAGAAGTGTGACTGGCCCAAGGTCACCCAGCAGCTGCATGTGGAGGAGCAGAGACGCGAACCCGGTTCACCAGATTACAAGTCCACCGCTCTGAACCACTACACCACACTGGAAGCTGGAGGCACAGAGGCCTACTTGCTGTGTGCTGGATTCAAAGCTGCAGCTAACAGAGAAACAGGATCTGTCGGGGTGTTAATGCTGTGAATCCCTACATCCTATGCTCAGGATGTATATAATGCAATATGTCCTAAAGACAACACAGTCTTTGCTGACCTTCGTTCCAAGGAAACATAACTCGTAGTAGGTTCTGGAACCCCTGGAATCTCTCATTACTTGGTGATTGGGGTGGTGTGCAACACTATATAAAGAGACTATCAATGTTTGTGGCCAGTACAATATCTAGTCTTAGTGAGTTCCACAGCTCAGTTAGATACACTGTGATGGAAACACCTCTGTCTGTCCATTTCAATAGCTGTAAGTGTAAACCAATTTGGATTACAAACATGTCAAACCCTGAAGTATGTGTCCCATTTTTTTGATTACAACCAATTTTTTGGGGGGGGGGAGGCCCCATTGGCGAAAGCGCACCTTGGGTAACAACCTGTTTTGGTTTACAACCAGACCTCCGGAATGGATTATGGTTGTAAATCAAGGTATCACTGTACTTAAATGGAACTTCTTGTTTCAAGCAAACAGTTTTTAATAGCTTTGTGCTGTTTTTATTTTCATTTTAACAGATTTGGTTTTTATATTATTTTAATGCTGCACCCCAAACCACATTTTTAAATTCTTTTTCTGCACTTGGACCTAATGTTTAAAATGGTTTAATTGCCCCCACCCTGGTTCGCACCCCCCTCTCCTCCTTGTTCCTTTAAGAACTCTTGGTGCCTCACTTCTGCCAAACCTACATGAGTCTGCCCATCCCCACTTGGGACTTACTCCAAAGTAAACCTGCATGGGCTCGATGCTGCCAAGCTCCAGCCACCAGAGGCGGGAAAGAAGAGTCCTGCTCCATTGCTTTGCTGGAATGAGTTTCTGGAGAGATTCGGCTAATTGGGCACATAATGGCGCATGCCGGCCAGCAATGCTCAGGTCTACTGGCTTGTGTGTTAAAAATCCCTCAACCAGATAAGCCTGCAGAAGGGTTTGCTGGATCAGGGCAATGGCTCACCTACTCCAGCATCCTGTTCTTGTTTTTCCATAATTTTTGTTATTTTTTCATATTTTCCCTTTGTCACATTCATATCAAATCATATCACATACAACTTTCCTCATATCAAACATCGACTCCCCACCCCCTCCGACTCTCTTAAGCAATCACAATCCACTTAGCATTTCTATATCAACCTATTAACCTTCTTACTATACTTAAAATTTTTTATTTAGTATTTGTAAATCAGTTTCAAAAATTATCATTACAAAATATTTTAAATCAAACCTGCAAACGTTCTCAAGTGGTTACAATGTTCTTTCATATATTGTATAAATTTACCGCAGTCCTTTTCAAACAGTTTGTCACGCTTGTTTCGGATTTTCCCTGTCTGCTTTGCCAGTTCTGCATAATCAATAATTTTTGTCTGCCATTCTTCCAAAGTTGTAAGTTCCTGCTGCTTCCATTTATGAGCTAAAAGTGTCCTTGCAGCCGTGGTAGCATACATAAACATATTTATTTTTTATATATATATATATATATATATATATATGCTTTCGTATATTTTATTTATATATATATAAATAAAATTAGTTTTTTAGCATATCATTTTCAACCATTATTAAACATACTTTTATATCTTATACAAATTTTTTTTGACATCAATCACATCTGAAAATTTTCAAATCTTTTTCACTTAATATACATTTCTTCCTTTCACTATTATATTTGAATATCATAACTAATGTCTCTCTTTTTTCCTCTTCTTTGCAATATTTCATATATTCCTCCTTACAAAACTTATTGTAGTCCTACTAGCGTACTTTGTTGATTACAGTTGCTCTTCAAATAATTCGTATATTTCTACCAATCTTCTGTAAATCTCTGGTCCCGCAGGTTTCGAATCCTTCCTGTCATTTTATCCGATTTTGCGTAGTCCATTAATTTTGTCTGCTACATAAACATATTTAAGTCTACTTTGGGAATTTCTTCTCCCACAATACCCAATAAAAAAGCCTCCATTTTAAAAATAAAAGTACAGTGGTACCTCGGGTTAAGTACTTAATTCGTTCCGGAGGTTCGTTCTTAACCTGAAACTGTTCTTAACCTGAAGCACCACTTTAGCTAATGGGCCTCCTGCTGCCACCGTGTGATTTCTGTTCTCATCCTGAAGCAAAGTTCTTAACCCAAGGTAATATTTCTGGGTTAGCGGAGTCTGTAACCAGAAGCGTCTGTAACCTGAAGCGTCTGTAACCCGAGGTACCACTGTATAGTTTAAAATCTTTTTCAGTTCATTGTATGTCCCTTATCCCAGCGCCGTGTCCCACTGCTGCCCCTTATTGATGATGTCCCTTAAATTTCCCGGGTTTCAAAGGAAGCAGCTCCTCTCCCTCCCTCCCTGCCGGCCAGGGAGGAGAGAGGCTCCAACTGTGTTGCTTGGCTGCGTTGCTCACCCAATAAGGAGTCTGAGAACGACTGGGGGGTGGAGCTTGCATGCCTTGTGCCAGTTACATCAGCCGCGTTGCCTGGGGACTCGCCTTTGCTCAGCGCTTCCCAGCGGAGAGGTGACAGTGGTTTCCCTTGCTGCATCCCCTTTGCCGGGTTGCTGCGCTGTGGGAACCACCGCTTGAGGCTTTGTTTGGCTGCTGGCTGGGCTTTCTGCCTTTGACTTGGAGGGGCTCAGAAGTCGAACATACCTGTGCTGGGGAAATCCCTTATTTTGGCTGCTGATCCCTTAAAAAAAAAAAAAAATTATTTATTTTAACAGAAGGGGCAAAAACATCAGAGAAGTACAAAACAGCAAAAACAATCACAGATATGGATCAAAAAAGAAGAAAAAGTAAAAAATAAAAACTCCAATTTTTAAGTTCATGTTTACATAACTTTCTTTCCTGACTTCCTCACGCCTCCCTTTTTTGTGTTCCTCTTTGTCCAATCAAGTACAGCAAATCCTTACCCTCTTTCAAAACTAGTTTCTAATTGTTAAAATCACTTCTATTATGTCTCCGATCTTTCCTCCTTATGTTTAAACACCTTTAACATATTATTTACTTTTGACATAATATAACTTTGATCTTTTGCCCTTTTTCTATTACGTTTTTGCATACTTCTTAACACTGTATCCCTAATGCCATATTATTTTTATATCCAACATCATTTTAACATTCGTAAACTTTGCAGTGTTTCTGCAGATAGTTCTTAAACTTCTTCCAGTCCTCTTCCACCGCTTCTTCTCCCAGGTCTCGAATTCTGCCAGTCATTTCTGCCAATTCCATGTAGTCTATTACTTGCATCTGCCATTCTTCCAAGGTGGGCAAATCTTGTGTCTTCCAGTACTTTGCAATGAGTATTCTTGCTGCTGTTGTCGCATACATAAAAAACGTTCTATCTTTCTTTAACACCAATTGGCCGACTATGCCCAAGAGAAAAGCCTCTGGTTTCTTAGGGAAGGTATATTTAAAGACCTTTTTCAGTTCATTATATATCATCTCCCAGAAAGCCTTAATCTTCGGGATCCCTTATTTTCGAGGCTGCTGGTCCCTTATTTTCAAATATGTAAGTTGACAGCTATGCACATTTGAGCACCGTGATTTATGGGATTTCTGTCAAGCACTGAAAAGAGCCGCCTCCTCCAAGACTTCCTTGGTCCCAATCCTGGGTGATGATGAAAACCTACAGATACCGCAAAAGTCCCGTTGCCTGTTGCACATTCCTTTCGTTGCAGAGTTGTAAATCAGCTGCACAGAGGTGGACTAATGCAGGGAACACTTAGAAGCACGGCAAAGTAATGAGAAGGGGCTGCTGGTCTGTTGATTTATTCATGCATTTCCTTCCTCCCTTTTATAACCCCCACCCCCACTCCTCTTCCTCGTGCAACAATCCCTGGGCGGGTCACAGTATAAGACACGGGCCACGTATCAGGATCATAGCAACCGTCACAGTATTTTTAGAACTGGAAATCCCAAATCAAAACGACTTCCTTCTCATTCATGCTCCTACATGGCTGAACATGCATGTGCAAGCTGCAGAAATACAGACCAGCCACAATCTCCAATCCTCTCTCTCCTCCAAGAGGAAGACAACTTGGGACTTAGGATGTTATGAATTTGGATAATTTTAGTCTGATGCCCCAAGTCTCTTCCACTTCTTGGAATTTGAGAGCAGGCTTGCCAAATCCAGACCTTCTAATTAATAGTTTTGGCTGGCTAGTTAAGCAGCACGATTAGCATAACCAGCGGGTTTTTCCCCCCTGGGGGTATGCAGGGGTACGCATACCTCTAAACATTTTGTGCATCTTTGTACTTTTGTCTACTTACTGTATTTATTTTCCCCAATTTGAATTATAAAATGGTGATTTTCTTCAGTCAAAAAAAGAATGTATAAAATGTAAATAAAAGAATGGGGAGGGGGGAGGAATTAACAGTGACAAAAAAGTGACTGAAAAAAAGAGAGAAAGAAATATTCTTCTGATGGGAGCCTAGTTTGGAGATTGCACTGTATGGCAGAACCCCCCCCCCCCCCCGTTTTTTTTTTGATGAGCACAACCTTTCACAGCCCTCCCCTGAATTTTGCATGAGGTACACCATTAGCTAATGCTCCAGGAACGCAAGGGCATGTGTCTTTGATTCAGAGGCTTCCCAGGAGCGCCATAAATATCCAGCTCGTGGTGACAAACAGCAGACGGGGAGGTGGGAGGGCACAGCTAATGATATTGCCCAATTTCCCTGGGCCTGCAGTAATGAATCCATGATGGCCCCTCTGCGACCCTCCCCTTGATAGGAAGTTTGCTCTCCCCACCCCTCTCTCTTCCAGCGATGCCTCTTGATATTAACAAACTGCTGAAAGCTGAAACCAATCAGAATTCTTGGCCGATGGGTGGTGACAGGCAGGTCGGGCAGAAAACTGAGCAGCCTCTCGTTTGAGCTGGTTAGTTTCTTTGGGGGGTGAATAATAATAATAATAATAATAATAATAATAATAATAATAATTTATTATTTATACCCCGCCCATCTGGCTGGGTCCCCCCAGCCACTCTGGGCGGCTTCCAATAAAACACTAAAATACAATAACCTATTGAACATTAAAAGCTTCCATAAACAGGGCTGCCTTCAGATGTCTTCTAAAAGTTTGGTAGTTGTTGTTCTCTTTGACATCTGGTGGGAGGGCGTTCCACAGGGCGGGTGCCACTACCAAGAAGGCCCTCTGCCTGGTTCCCTGTAACCTCACTTCTCGCAGTGAGGGAACTGCCAGAAGGCCCTCAGCGCTGGACCTCAGTGTCCGGGCTGAATTATGGAGGTGGAGACGCTCCTTCAGGTTTACTGGACAGAGGCCGTTTAAGGCTTTAAAGGTCAGCACCACTTTGAATTGTGCTCGGAAACGTACTGGGAGCCAGTGTAGGTCTTTCAAGACTGGTGTTATGTGGTCTCGGTAGCCGCTCCCAATCACCAGTCTAGCTGCCGCATTCTGGATTAGTTGCAGTTTCCGGGTCACCTTCAAAGGGAGCCCCATGTAGAGCGCATTCCAGTAGTCCAAGAGGGAGATAACCAGAGCATGCACCACTCTGGCGAGATAGTCTGGGGCAGATAGGGTCTCAGCCTGGGTACCAGATGGAGCTAGTAGACACAGAATTGACCTGTGCCTCCATGGACAGCTGTGAGTTCAGGGGCACAGTTACTCCATTCAGGACCAGGGAGTCCTCCACACTAGCCCGTCCCCTGTCCCCCAAGAACAGTACTTCAGTCTTGTCAGGATTCAACCTCAATCCATTAGCCCCCATCCATCCTTCAACCGCCTCCCAGGAGGAAATGATCAGTGGCGGAGGAAGGGGTGTGCGGGGTGTGTGGTTAGCCCCAGGTGTCATCACCGAGGTGTGTGTGTGACAAAATGACAAAAATATGAGTTTTTAAAAAAATTGGGCTCATGACCTTTTTAGTTCAGTCAACAAATGTAACGAAACGTGGCTGGCACTGGGCGCCACACTCTGGGGGTCGGCACTTACCTCACTTACCTCTCCTGGGAGTGACGTGGTGGCTTGGGTGCCCACAGGCTCCACGCTGCCTGAAATGGCAGCATCGGGCTTGCGTCTGCCCTCCGCCTCTCCCTCAGCTGCCCTATAGCTGCAGGATGCGCCCGCCGAACTAGGCACCCAAGCGGCTACCTACGTCGCTGGACATGATAGCTTCCTCTTCAGCTTCCAAGAACTTCCACTTTGTCGATCAGTTTCTCCCTTTTGGTGAGGACCAGGTCCAGGATAGATGAAACCCTTGGGGCTTCTTCCACCTTCTGGGAAATGAAATGGTAAGCGAGGCAATGGAGGAATTTCGGACCTTACATTCTTGGCAGAGTTTGAGTCCCAACCGATATTGGGGAAGTTGAAGTCTCCCAAGATGAAGAAGAAGAAGAGGAGGAGGAGTTTGGATTTGACATCCTGCTTTATCACTACCCTAAGGAGTGGCACTGTGGGTTAAACGATAGAGCCTTGGACTTGCCGATCAGAAGGTCGGCGGTTCGAATCCCCACGACGGGGTGAGCTCCTGCTGCTCGGTCCCTGCTCCTGCCAACCTAGCAGTTCGAAAGCACGTCAAAGTGCAAGTAGATAAATAGGTACCGCTCTGGCGGGAAGGTAAACAGCGTTTCTGTGCACTGCTCTGGTTCGCCAGAAGCAGCTTAGTCATGCTGGCCACACAACCCAGAAGCTGTACGCCGGCTCCCTCGGCCAATAAAGCGAGATGAGTGCCGCAACCCCAGAGTTGGTCACGACTGGACCTAATGGTCAGGGGTCCCTTTTACCTTTACCTTTAAGGAGTCTCAAAGCGGCTAACATTCTCCTTTCCCTTCTGCCTCCACAACAAACACTCTGTGGGGTGAGTGGGGCTGAGAGACTTCAGAGAAGTGTGACTAGCCCAAGGTCACGCAGCAGCAGGCCCAGACAGAGGGGGGGGGGCCATATAGGCCACTTGGCTTGGCCCTTCGATTCCAAAGGGGGCCTCGGTCAGCATATTCACAATCACAGGGGATGCACTGGGGCGAACGCGGAGGCACAAAGGCGGTGGCAGATTCTCTGGGGCCATGGCTGGCAGCGCGAGTCTTATTTATAAGACTTAAGTTATCCCCAGGGTAAAAAAAGGGGGGCACATTATTTACAATGGCATTTCCATGCGCTGCTCTGGTTTGCCAGAAGCGGCTTAGTCCTGCTGGCCACATGACCCAGAAGCTGTATGCCGGCTCCCTTGGCCAATGAAGCGAGATGAGCGCCGCAACCCCAGAGTCGGCCACGACTGGACCTCATGCTCAGGGGTCCCTTTACCTTTACGTTATCTACCTGGCCAGGGCCTCTGCCTGGCTCTGCAAAACCCTGCCCAGCACCTGCATGTGGAGGAACGGGGAAGCGAACCCGGTTCACCAGATTACGAGTCTACCCCTCTTAACCACTACACCACACTGACTCTCACCACATGACTGCTACACCTCTCCTTTTCGAATGTTTGGCAATCTGTTCTAAGAAGGCACCATCCAGGTCTTCAGTCTGTCTGGAGGTCTACAGGAGACCCCCATAGTAAGGTCACTGTGGTTTCTCTCTCCTCCGGTGTTTACTCATATGCTCTCAATCTGCCTTCTATGCTCCAAGTCATGGATCTCTTCACAAGTGTACACATCCTTTACATATAACGCTACTCCTCCACCCTTCCTGTTTGATCTATTTATTTTGAGCAGCTCATACCCCCCCATTCCTGCATCCCAGCCATGAGTCTCATCATGAGTCTCATCAAACTTGACATGAGCCAACAGTGTGACGCGGCAGCTAAAAAAGCCAATGCAATTCTGGGCTGCATCAATAGGAGTATAGCATCTAGATCAAGGGAAGTCATAGTGCCACTGTATTCTGCTCTGGTCAGACCTCACCTGGAGTACTGTGTCCAGTTCTGGGCATCACAGTTCAAGAAGGACACTGACAAACTGGAAAGTGTCCAGAGGAGGGCAACCAAAATGGTCAAAGGCCTGGAAACGATGCCCTATGAGGAACGGCTAAGGGAGCTGGGCATGTTTAGCCTGGAGAAGAGGAGGTTAAGGGGTGATATGATAGCCATGTTGAAATATATAAAAGGATGTCACATAGAGGAGGGAGAAAGGTTGTTTTCTGCTGCTCCAGAGAAGCGGACACGGAGCAATGGATCCAAACGACAAGAAAGAAGATTCCACCTAAACATTAGGAAGAACTTCCTGACAGTAAGAGCTGTTTGACAGTGGAATTTGCTGCCAAGGAGTGTGGTGGAGTCTCCTTCTTTGGAGGTCTTTAAGCAGAGGCTTGACAACCATATGTCAGGAGTGCTCTGATGGTGTTTCCTGCTTGGCAGGGGGTTGGACTCGATGGCCCTTGGGGTCTCTTCCAACTCTATGATTCTATGATTCTATGATTCTATCCCACCAGGTTTCCGTAATGCCTGTGGCCCTTCAGAGGCTCCCTGTATCCTCGTCTCATTGCACACAACCCCAGCTCTTCTTGCAACTCACAACAACAACAACCTGTTTCTCTCTCTTCTTAGTGCCAATATAACCAAGACACGGCAGTCGGTCTTGGCTCGGTTACTCCCTCTTGGATGACATAACAGCAGGGAAGACGAGAGGCAACCTTGCAATTCAGTCGGCAAACAAGGCGGGCAGAGGAGGGAGACAGGGTTATTCCAGGGGAACAGCGGGGAGGAAGAAAAGGAGGTGTGTGTGTGTGTGTTTGTGTGTGTGTGTGTAAATCTACTTTCAAGAAAGGATTGTCTTAGAGAACCACCTTTGTGTTTTTTTAAATGAAAGGCAGATCAACAGCAACGTAAGAACACAAGAGGCTGTTGGATCAGGCCAGGGGCCCATCTTTCTTTCTTTCTTTCTTTCTTTCTTTCTTTCTTTCTTTCTTTCTTTCTTTCTTTCTTTCTTTCTTTCTTTCTTTTGTTACGGAGGGGGGGCATGTCTTCTTCACCTTCTTCACTACAATATATCCATTTATTCCCTATTGTCAATGTCAAAGGGAACTAAAATCTATAAAATCCATATCCATAATCCCTCAAGTAAGGTGTCAAGACCCTAATCCTGTCAAAATCACTCTGCCAAACCTTTCCTCCAGGCAATGCCAGGTGGCAGACTACCATTGTCTTCTCATCACTAGTACTCAGGATGTGCTTATCTGCGCATATCTCCAGCTCTGCATATTCCCCCCTCCCTCCTCCTCATGTTAATCCGGTGTAACCCAACCTCTCCTTAATGTATTCATGATGTAATCTGTGTAACCCAACCTTTCCTTAATGTATTCATGATGAAACTGGGATGTATTTTGCACTGTATTCTGGGACATGGAGGGAGTTTCAAAAGTTCATGTCACCCCTTTCTCGCTGTTCAATCTCGTCTTGAACCTGTTGCGCAATAAACCTTGGATCCTCGCATTTTGCTCCTGTCCGGCTGATCTCATTTTCTTCCGCAGGGACCCGCGGACACTTAGTCCGACGAGCTGGGTGGCAGTGTAGCCCCGCACCCAGATTTTAGCCGTAACACTTTCTTTCTTTCTTTCTTTCTTTCTTTCTTTCTTTCTTTCTTTCTTCCTTCCTTCCTTCCTTCCTTCCTTCCTTCCTTCCTTCCTTCCTTCCTTCCTTCCTCTTTCTTTCTTTCTTTCTTTCTTTCTTTCTTTCTTTCTTTCTTTCTTTTTCATCCTAGAGGTCGCAACAAATGGTGGTTGTCGAAAGATTCTTTCCCAATCTTCATCTACTCATTCCTGAGTATCTAACCTCCAATATTCTTTCAAACTTTCCTTTGGTGATTTCCCCTTCCTTAATAACACCTTATACAATTTTGAAATTGTATCTGTCCTATATGCTTTCACTAATTCTTCAAAGGGTGTAAAGATTCTTTTACTACATTTTTTAACTTCTTCTTCCTTTAGCGGAGAGGAAATTTGTCTTTTTGGTAGCCAATTAATTTTATTCCAAATACCACTTTCCTGTTCCCTTGTACCTTCTATTCCCCAACTATTCTCCATCTCCTCAATTGAGATTGCCTTTAATTTATCCCCTACCTCCTTTGGGATGAGCTCCCTTAACGGGGCCATTTTATCATAATACCACATTTTGGTAAGGGGAGAGAGGTCAGGAAAAAACCCCCATTCTCCACTTCTCCCATACCCAGATGGACCCATCTAATCCAGCACCCTTTTCTCACAGAGACTGAGAAATGGACCTCCCAGCATGCCCCCCCCCCGGAAAATAACCTCCAGATCCCCTGCTTTTATTTTAAAAAGAGTGGGGCAGTTTCTAGCATTTGTAGTATCTGAGCCACAAGGCAAAATGTACGGGCATTATTCTCACCTGTGTGTGCGCAAAACAAGCCTGCTTTGCCCGCTTTTCAGATATTATTTTGACTTTGCTACTCCCTCTCTGAAAAATCACTGCAGACCCCCCCTCCCACTCCCCTGCCCACTTTCCCTCTACAGACCAAACACGCCTCCCTCTGCCCTTCTCACTGCAGCTGATCCAGGTTGAAGCGAATGGTTCTAGGGATGCCCAGCCATTTTGCTATTTTGGAGATGGGTTGTGTTATGTACTGAGTTGAATAGGATCCAAAATGCAGCCACCTGATTGGTCGTAGAACAATAGGATCCAGAATGCAGCAGTCTGATTGGTCCTAGAACAATAGGATCCAAAATGCAGCAGTCTGATTGGTCCACAGGAGCCACCCAATCCAGCTCCAGGTGGAAGTGAATCCACAACCTGATTGGCCTACAGGAGAATCCCGGAATTAGCCAATCACGTGGGGCCCATTGTGTAAATAATGTATATAAAGCAGACATTTTGGGGAAACTGACATTCCTCACTACTATGAGCTGAATAAGGAGCATGAAATCCACTCTCGACTCCGAGTATATGTCGGGTTTTGAGGGCAACCAAGGGCCAGGGCACAGTGCCCCAGAGGACACCCTTACAATCCACAATTCGAACAGGAGGCCTATCAGTGCTGTCTCTCCTGGCAAGGAAACACAAGCCTGGATGGTGGCCTCTGCTCATTGGTGAGCAAGGAAGGGGAGCGCATTGGAGTCTCCTGTCTTGGGTCAGCCCCGGAAGCAGCCAGTGCTCCCCTTCTCATCTCCGCTGTCTCCAAGTAAAGTGTGACAATTGGGGGTGGCAGAGGGGAGGGGGCATGGAAAGAGTGATGGGCCTCTGTGCTCAGAGATCTCTTGACATTTCCATTCACTTTAGTGTTTTCTACGCCGGCTGCCAAGACGGCAAATGAATGCCTCCTGTTTTTCTTTGAGGGCAGGAAGTTGCAAATTCTATGCTGTCTGGAGACAGCTCTGCGCATTAACCCGCCTGCAGAAGACACCATCCTGCTCCTCTGGACGGAGCAATGCAGAAGGCTCCAGGGCACGATCCAAGGCTTGGGTGATGTAGGTGGCGCTGTGATCTAAACCACTGAGCCTCTTGGACTTGCCGGTCAGAAGGTCGGCAGTTTGAATCCCCGCAATGATGGGGTGAGCTCCCATTGCTCAGTCCCAGCTCCTGCCAACCTAGCAGTTCGAAAGCACACCAGTGGAAGTAGATAAATAGGTACCGCTGTGGCGGGAAGGTAAACGGCGTTTCTGTGCGCTCTGGTTTCCGTCACAGTGTCCCATTGCACCAGATGTGGTTTAGTCCTGCTGGCCACATGACCCAGAAAGCTGTCTGTGGACAAACATCGGCTCCCTCGGCCTGAAAGTGAGATGAGTACCGCAACCCCGTAGTCGCCTTTGACTGGACTTAACCGTCCAGGAGTCCTTTACATTTACCTTTTTTTTGCTGCCGCTGGGTTGCATGGCTCTTCTTTTTCTCATGCATCATTTTTTAAAAATAAACTAGAAATGCATGCAGTTAAGTCAGGATCACTGGGATATTTTGTTAATTTGCTTGTTATTTATTTACCACATTAATATGCCACCTATTCCTTCAATCAGATTGTGAAGCTGAGGCTCCAGTACTTTGGCCACCTCATGAGAAGAGAAGACTCCCTGGAAAAGACCCTGATGTTGGGAAAGATGGAGGGCACAAGGAGAAGGGGACGGCAGAGGACGAGATGGTGGGACAGTGTTCTCGAAGCTACCAGCATGAGTTTGACCAAAGTGCGGGAGGCAGTGGAAGACAGGAGGGCCTGGCGTGCTCTGGTCCAGGGGGCACGAAGAGTTGGACACGACTAAACGACTAAACAACAACCACACACACACACACACACACACACACACATATATATATCTCCAACCAGTGTCTAAAAAACCATAGAATTAAAATAATGTCAACAACCTAAAACTAGAAAAACAACAATATAAAAATGCATGAATAGCCACAGAAGAGAATGAAACTGAAATTCAGACTTGTGAAACAGGATCCAGCCTTCCACTGACCTGAAAGATAGATGGGCCTTCCTTGGTTTGGTCCCTGTCTGGTCTGCCTGTCTGAGCTCCTTGCCTCTCTCTCCCCTGTTCAGGGTCCTTGGAGGTCCCCCAAGGGCGATCTCGTGAGCTTTGCCCTTGCAACATCGGTCCCAAGAATTCAGGGCAGACACCAAGCGGACAAGGGAGCCTTTGTCTGCTAGATTCCTCTCCCCCCAGTCCCCAAGGGATTTGAACCACTTTGACTATCAAGTGTGTTCCTTGCAGATTTGGTTCCTGCAGAGCCTGGAAGATCAAAGGATGTTCATGACTTGCTGCCAGCATTGTTTGCAGACCTGTGAGGGGGCTTCAAGAAATCTCCTGTTTTGCTTCCTTTTCTCCGCCTGCTCTCGTCATCCCACTGCCGATCAGTAAGACCAAATGTGCAAGACAGCTGGGGCAGCAAGAGCTTGCATTTTTAAAAATTGCACCAGTAAAAAGGACATTCACGTACAGGGTGCTATGGAAAAATAAAATTTGTTTTCATGGCACAGAAAATTCTGGCAAGAAATAGGACTTAGGATGAGGACCAGTTTGCCCTGTTGCACTGGAAGCAGGCAGGTCCAGCCCTACCATTGGAGAGAGGCTGGTGGTCATTTGCCCCAGAAGTGTGCAGGGTCATTTTTTTCCCTACCGGAAGCCCACTCACGGGGGACATATACATGGCCTTCATCTTTTGTCTCCCTTCCTGAGACTCTGGGCAGATGTGACTTCCCTCTGCCATTTGCACTCTTAATTTCTTCAGTTTTGGAGATTCTCAAAAGCATTTTGTTTTTGTTTATTTTTTTAAGAAGAAAATGGTTTGTTTGTACTGCATTTTTATTTCCAGGGAGAAAGAGAGATGCTTGTGTGATTTTCTGTCTCAGATGCCAAAATACATTGACAATGCCTCTCTGGTGCCATTATTTATTATTTCAGGCATGTAACTATCCACCTTGACTTCGGCGTATTGGGAGGCTGGGGGTGTTTGCCATTTACTTCCTTGCCTAAGGCAGCCAAATGTCTTGTGTCAGCCCTGGAGCTATGCGCAAGTGCGCATGCCCCGTTTAAGTGTGCCCAGGATCTCTCCTCAGTGAGGCACTGCAGAACCAAACGGCCTGTGTGGGAAGGAAGAGAGCTTCTGCGGTGACTTTTAAAAACTGTGTTGGGGGGAACCATGAGGTTGCTCTGAAGTTTATTGAGGATCCGTAAGGGAAATATCAGGAGGCAGGAGACAGCCACCTTCACCACCCCTGAGCTTTGTGTAGAACGTGTGGCTCAGAGGGATGGGCAGTGAGCACACCCTGTTTCCAAGCGCCGGTCACAGAATCATAGAGTTGGAAGAGACCACAAGGGCCATCGAGTCCAACCCCCTGCCAAGCATATCCCTGTTGTTTGGGGACTAACAGGTGAACAGCAAAGGTGGGTCCTGAGAGACTTTATAGCTGCAAAAGACATACACTGCGTAACTGGAAGAGGAAACACCCGCAGTCTCCTCAGGAGGGAAGATCCGTGGCTCAGCTGTAGAGTGACCACTTTGCATGCAGGATCAATGCTCAGGAATCCATCAGCGGTGTCTCCGAAAAAATATCCAAGGAAGGCACCCCCCCACCCCCCACTTTCCAAGGGAGCCCGTTCTGCTTTCCCAACATCTTGGTTCTCATAGTGGGCAACCAGATCCTCCATGGAAGTCTGCAAGCAGGACCCGAGTGCGAATCCCAGGCACCCAATGTGTGTGTGTGTTAGGTTTTTTTTATTAGGAATTTCAACGTAACAATTTATCAAAAATACATCATCCTCATTCCCCCCCCCATTTCCCCCCTCCCCTAAAAAGAAAAACCCACCCTCACAGACTTCCTTCAGCTCTCTCTGGTTTCTCAGCACACATTATTCTCTGCATATTATAAAATTGTAAAGATCCTTAATTAATCTATCAATATGTTACCAATAAAAAAATATGTGTATGTTTATTCAAAACCTGCCAAGGAGTCCAGTTCATTTTGTTGTTCCTTTAAGTACTTTGTAAAAGGTTCCCATTCTTCTTTAAAGTCACAGTTGTCCTTATCACGTAGTTTGTGTGTCAATTTCGCCAATTCTGCGTAATCCATCAATTTCTCTTGCCACAGTTCTTTGGTCGGGATTTCCTCGTTCTTCCATCCTTGTGCTATTAGGACTCTCACCCAATGTGTGTTTGTGTATGTTTCCCACCCCGCTTGCAACACAACTCTTTTTCTTTACGTCTGTTTTAGTGCTGCATAATGCGCGCACACACACACACACACACACACACACACCCAGATGAAAAGCTGCCATATTTGAAGATGTCTCAGTCCCCCGGTTTTGGACTGGGCACAAATCATTCCTGCAGTTATGGGAATGGGGTGGGGAGAACATCTGCCTTAATGCTACCATGATTCAAGCTCCAGCATTGGGAGAGTTTGGTAACTGTTGACATGTGCAGTTTTACAATACACCTGGGGCAGAGGGGTGAAACATGTCTGCAGCACAACTTTCAACTGGTCCAGTGGTCATTTTTGCACCCCCAGGGATGCCCAGGTCTGCAAGGTGTGTTTGGGGTCTCAGGCAGAAGATTTGCAGCAATGTCCAACTGCTAGGACACTTGCTGTGGAAGAAGGCACCATAAAACAAACATGTCTAGTGGTATTGGGTACATTCCGCCTCTCTAGAAAGGAGAGTGGGGCAGGCGCCGATTGCACTGTTATCTTATGCTGCCCCCTTCTGGGTAGGGGTGGGAGATCAAGCCTTTCACAAATTCAGTTTCCCATACCAACACATGAATCAAAACACAGCTCTTTGAAATCCACACTTATCTGAATTTTGCAACGCAATGCACTTCCCTAACCAAAGCAGGCACACAAAAATACGAGTGAAAAATGCACACAAAACTGAGTACACTGCAGTGGTACCTCAACTTGCATTCACCTCCGGTTATGTATCCTTCAGGATACATACGCGGCAAACCCAGAAGTATTTTTCCGGGTTTCGCTGCGCACCCATGCGCAGAAGCACTCGGCGCGCTGCACACATGTGCAGAAGTGGCACCTCCAGTTGTGGAAACCTCAGGATCCAACCAGAGATCTGGAACAGATCCCATCTGCAACCAGAGGTACCACTGTATATTGTTTACCAAGCATATTTTGTATATTAAGATAGATGTGCGCAAAAGTGTGTAGTAATTCTCATCTGCATTTTTTAAGTCAAAAAGTTTGCAAATAGATGTGGAACTGTGGAGAAGTCAGCTTAACAAATGAAAGAGAGACTGAAAGAATCCAAAGCTGAGAGATTTGGCCTTCTCTAGTTCTGGCTGGGAGAAACTGGCTACCAAACCAGTTTGGCTGCCAAACTACATTGCTTGAAATCTGAGTTCAACTTGAATTTGGAACCGGAGGTAAGAAATTTCAAGTCAGTTTAAATCTGAATCCTGGCAAGATGGAGACCCAGTGCAGATGCTTAGGGGGGCCATTAATGCATTTTAAAAGGAATGAACGGCATCTCCTCCCTGCACCCCAAAAGGAACAAAGAACGGTTTTGCAAAAGATGTGCATTTGCTAACCTATATACACAGGTGCAAACTAATAAATAGTGCAATTTAAATACAACTGCAATGTATCCCTCCCTCGTGGGGGAGGCTGTGACGAGGGGACCCCCATTTCTGCTGCCTGGATGCTGCATGCTACAGCTGTGCCCTGAATTCAAGTTCCCTCCAGGTCCCCCTTCTCAGAGTTCTTCATCTTTAAACCGGACTTCGACTAGGCAGCCCTTCAAACAGGGGAGCGTGCTCCGCAAAGCAGATCACAATGCCATCCTGTGTATACAATTGCTTTGTTTGTGGCAATTGGATCATCTGACTTCTTCACCAGATAAGCCCTTTTTGAATGACCACTGCAAACGTCCTCAAATGCGGGGGCAGTAAAATCAAACAAAGTCAGTGCGTGAATCAAACATTTCCAGTATCGGTTCCACCCTTTTCCCCCCAGTCCTGCTGGATTCCTCCCTTTTCATCCAAAGCCAACGGGTGCCTATGGTGACCTCACAGGGGCACCTAAAACTGCCCTGAAGCCAGGCGAAGAGGCCCATTTGACCTGCCCACTGCTGCCAGTGACTCTCCCTGGTCTCAAGTTGGGGAGGGTCTTCTCTGACCCTGCTCTGGGATGCTCAGGGATGATGAATGTTGGTCAGGGCACATGGATTACCTCTGACCTGTTAGTTATGATTCTTTTCGCAGCAATGCATGACTTGGAGCCACACCCACCAGCCCCCCCCAACCTGATGCCCTCCTGGTGCTCTGGACCGCAGTTCCCATTAGCCCCAGCCAGAGCGTTTGAGGTCCAAAACTTCTGGAGGGAACTAAGCTGAGGCTGTCCCACACGTAGGGCCTGAGCTGCACCTTTGGACGGCAGACCCTCCCTCTGCGGCTAAAGGAATGATTTCCCACCCTGTGGCAATCCAGAGATGAATGAGGAGCTGGCTGTGCACCACCCGGTACATTTCGTACAGCCACAGCCCTTCCTCGTTGGCACACAGCTCTGCTTGCTGCAGCTCCATGCAGAACAGGCCGCTCCTTAGAAGAGTGGCAGAAATGGGTCGGGAGGAAACTGCAGAGGCTCTCAAGTCAGTCTTTGAGCCCGACCGAGCTTAGGAGTTATTCTGCATAGTGGGGCAACAGAGCTGCGGAGGGAGAAGGCAGCAGCTCACGAGGTCTCCAACTCAGACCACACCCTTGCTGGGAACTGAACAGATTATCTCAGGGCCCTTGGGGCCACTCAAAAGACTTCATTTCCCATCGTCTCTGACCACTGGCCAGGTTTGTTGGGGCAAATGGGAGACGGAGTCGCTCAGTATCTGTGAGGCCACAAGTTCCTCATCCCCTGTGTTCTCCTTTTTCTTTCCTTGTTCTGAAAGCTTCATGCAGGCGTAGGGTCTGTGTGTCTGCCCCCCCCCCCCAATATGTTTTACATCTGTGTCACCAGGAACATCCCAAATTGTACTGTGGGCTCAAGGAACTCAGGCAAGGTGTGGTCGAGGAGACATGACTTTTCGAGAATGCACTAGGAAGAAGAGTTTAATAAATCACCCTACTTACATAACAAAATTTCTTGGAAACAGTAACTAGCAAGGCCGATTGTTACTCAGAAGTAGCTGGAAAATGTGTACAAAACACTTAGCCACCCGTGTGACTCAGAGTTACCCATTTCTGTTCACTGGCGTCACAAGCCTTCATTTTTCTTCTTCTGCAGCCAGCGCCCTTGCCGAAAGGTAAGCCGGAGCCTTGAGTCTGCAGCTCTTTCAAGAAAACAGACTGCGTGTCTCATCTTAGTAGGAGACGGCTCGATGATCCACTTTTGCCGAAGAGATGCTCTGCAAAGTCTCTGTGAAGAGCTCTTGGCTCTATCCTTCCCAGTTCCCAGAGTGTCATTAAAAAAGCTGTCATGATGGAAAAATCTGAAAAACATCAAGAAACCAATAACTACCTTGGCGGAAACTATTTTGCTAGTTTCTTCTCATCGGCTCCCTACAAACTCTGGTTTATAAAGAGGGTGCCAGCCTCTCTCTCTAACACAAATCCCTGCTTGTCAGCATAAGGCAGGGGTAGCTCATGTGGCATCTTCCAGTTGCTGTTGGCCTGTGAAAGTCTCATCATCCAAGATACTTGTGGAGGCTGAAAGGAGCCATGGTCTAACGACACCTAGAAGCCCCACACTGGTTCTCCTGGGCCTAAGCGATCTTTGTTACATCCACACAGCGTTCGAAACGCGCATTGTTCTAGGCACGTTTTGCGACATGGAATTTCATCAATGTGAGCAATTTCTGAGCTCTGGGCGCAGTACTGAGCCTAAGATTTCAGATTAAAACTGCCTCTGCTGGAAGAAAAGGAGGACCTTTTTCTGCCTCCCCCACTTCCAGCCACTCTCTGAAGACTGGAGAAGGGACCCTCGTTATTAGGGGGTGGGCATGGGAAGGACTAGACCATGTAGGACTTCCGGGTCGGCGCCATCGCCGAATGGCGGACTCCCTCCGAGCTCCGGAGGGAGCCGGCTTGGCAGGGGCTGGGTCCTACCGCACCGGCGATGCGGGGACCCTTAAAAACCACGGCCAGAGGAGGCCGTGGACATGGAGACTCGGCTGGCACCGTCAGCGCTCTCCCGACTCGTGAAGGAGCCTTTTTAAAGGCTACGGATCGGGTGCCGGGGAGAAGCGTGGTGCTTTGAGTTCTCTGCTATCCCTGCCGAGCGCAGCCGCATGCCATCCGGCGGAGAGCGCTGACTTCTTCTATTGAAAATCTGGCTCTAAAGAAGAACCCGTGAGTAATTGGAATATGGACTAAAAAAAAAAAAGGGATAAATTTTTAAAATTCGGAGCGAACGGGGGAGGCGGAAAAAAGGAAGTCAGCCCACCCCTAAATTGTAGAAGAGCCAAAACAAAGGACTGGACAACTAAGATCGAGTGTAACCTTATCTTGCCGAATCAGCAACTTCGCGAGGGAAAATTATAAGATTGAGCTGGAGGAGAAAAGTGGAATTCTTTTAAAAAAAAGCAACCCCCCCCCGGAATCCCTGGAGCGACTCGTGAAACTGCCTGGAGAAAAGCGATGGAGGTTTTGACAGCTGTCAAAGAGCTGTCAAAAAGGAAGATTAAAATAGAGATTTTGTTATGAGGACTTTGCCGGTTATATTTGTTATAAATTGAATATAAACTGTTTTAAATATCGGCTAACAAGCTACTTGGTCTGGTGGATGTGATTCTGGAAGGGAACTTTGCTACTGCAATCCACCTAGAGGAGCCGAGGGATATTGCATGTGTTTTTCACAGGAAACTTGAACAGTTGAATGGAACTTTTAATCTCCTGGGAAACTGCAGGAATGGAACATTATTTTGTCTACAGAGGTCTATACACTACAGGAAACAATGGAACTATTTGTTGGAAAATGAAAGGAACATGATGCAATGCTTTGCTCCATGAATAACAAGCCTCTGCAGAGACACTAGAAACTTTTGGAAAAAGAACATTTCTGTGGGAGAACAGAGAAATAAAAAGGAGGAGAATGATTGACAAGAACAAGGAAATAACAAGAACTGGACAGAACTGGGAGAGGGAACATTTGGGATATCCAGGTTTGACAAGCTTATGGAAACAAAATTGGAGTTTTTACTCCTGGATATAAAAACCTGGATAGAAGAAATGGGCCCCTTTTTTGATAGACTCCTTCTACGATTGGACACCCGTAATCAAAGACTGGCAAAGAACCTGAGGGACATAGTGTAATGTGGGAACTCCAGGAAGATATTAGAAGTAGAGGGATAGGTGAAACGCAAAGGGGAAAGAGGGGAGGGAAAATTGGAATCCAAAGGCTGTAAAATCACTATTCATATTTATCTTATTTCTATCTGTACTATGTTTGAAAGGGGTGAACTCGTGGAAGGGAATAGATCGATCTTAGGCGATGGGAATTTGGATAAATTGGGTTATTGATGATGTGTGTAATTTGGGGATAAGAACTTGTTGAATTTAATTGCTTATTTGGAAGATTTGGAACACAAGAGGGGGTAGGGAGGGGAAGTCCTGGCTATTGGCAAAAAGTTTATAAATTGGATTTAATTTGTTATAATTTGTTTTAATTTGGAAAACCTTAATAAAAATTATTATAAAAAAAAGGAAGGACTAGACCATGTGAAAAAGGAACGTAAGATTTTAGCTGCAGCTCATTCATTTTCAGCTTTGTATTCTTGTTATTAAAAAAAAGCGCAGCTAGACATTCCGCTGCGGTGCCCATAACCTAGGTTCAAGGTGGCCTTTAGCTCCTGGCTTTCATATCTCAGTTTGTAACACTGCATCCGCACCAGCGCTAACCAGGGCTCCCTCAGAAACCGTAGCTGGAAACCATGGTTTGAAGCGAGTTAACAAAGCATAGTTATGAAATAATTTGGTTAGTATAACCATGGTTATGATAAGGGCACATATGGGAAAGGGGGTTTGCATCTGAGTAGGAAGAGAGGCGAGGAAGGGTGTTTGCAGTCCTAAGCCTGATTCCCATCTTGCCTGCTATGATTTGGGGGGTGGGGGTGTGTGCAGGAACGATCCAGGAGGGCCGGAGTAGCTTTGGGTGCAATTGGGGGGCGCTGAATAAAAATAAGAGGGCAGTGGAAGCATAAAGAAAAAAGATAATTTTGAAAAACCATTAGTGCATGTTTCATCTGTTGTGTAATGAGGCTTACTGCCACGTCGTGCACCATTGTGGGACAGCAACAATGCCCCCCCCCATCTGGTGGCCCTGCTGGAGCCGAGGGGTTTTCCCAGGCTTGGGGGAACTCTTTTCAGCTTCATCCAGGCCTGGGAAATGGATCACAGCTTGCCTGCCTATTTGGCCAATGGCAAGGGGGCAGGGAGTATTTTTTTTTCTGAAAAGGGGGCAGTAGGCCAAATAAGTTTAGGAACCTCTGATTTGGAGGAAGACAGAATGACACCCGTGCTGAGCCAATGATTATCCTTTACAGGGCTGCAGGGAGGAGGAGGAGAGAGGAAACACAGAAATGAGATTTGGGTGGGCTTCCACTCAAAGGAGCGTCTCCACCCCCATCGTTCAGCCCGGACACTGAGGTCCAGCGCCGAGGGCCTTCTGGCGGTTCCCTCATTGCGAGAAGCAAAGCTACAGGGAACCAGGCAGAGGGCCTTCTCGGTAGTGGCGCCCGCCCTGTGGAACGCCCTCCCATCAGATGTCAAAGAGATAAACATCTACCTGACATTCAGAAGACATCTGAAGGCAGCTCTGTTCAGGGAAGTTTTTAATATTTAATGCTGTACTGTTTTTAACACTTGATTGGGAGCCACCCAGAGTGGCTGGGGAAACTCAGCCAGATGGGCAGGGTATAAATAATAAATTATTATTATTATCTAGGTAGGATTCGATCATTCAACCACAAGAACAGCAACCTTATATTGCTATGGCTCCAAAAAATGGAAGGTTTTCTGGAGCATAAGCTGGTCCATCTCTGGTGCCTTTCCAGCGACCACCTACCGCTTTCTTCTTTCTGATGATGAAGATATGAATGTCCTCGCTCCGATACTCCTCGTCGTGCTTCTCCAAGGGAACCTTCTCCAGATCAAAGTCCCTCTGAAGAAGCTGCAATTTAACATTGCGCAAGAATAAAAGAGTGCAGCTACGTGTCCTTGGCCTCATTCAGATCTGAGCCTCCCAGAGAAATTGCACCACTTATGTAACCATAACCTCAGCAGCACAGCACAGAAATCCTCCACGCAGACTCCCGGGAGCCCAGCTGCTGCATCAAAGGCACACCTGGCCCCACATCCTGCTTCTCAAAGGGGCAGGTCAGATGCCTACGGGAAGCCCACAACCAGGGTATGAGCGCCACAGCTGTTCCCCAGCACGCTGCCTCTGATTCTGGAGGAATTTTTCAGCCACTGCTAGCTTTCTTCTCCATGCCTGATCCCCTTCTAAAGCAATCTAATTCGGTGCCATCACAATATCCTGCAGTCATTTTTTAGTTTAACTATGTGCTGTGCCTGTCCTGACTCTCCCACCATTCACTTCCACTGGATGACCCCCGATTCTAGTACTATCTAAGACACAGAAAAACTATCCGTACCACATTCTTCAGACCATGTGTAATTTCATAGATAATAATACAGTGGTGCCCCGCAAGACGAATGCCTCGCAAGACGAAAAACCCGCTAGACGAAAGGGTTTTCCGTTTTTCGAGGCGCTTCGCAAGACGAATTTCCCTATGGGCTTGCTTCGCAAGATGAAAACGTCTTGCGAGTCTTGCGATTTTTTTCGCTCCCCCCCTTTTTCTAAGCCGCTAAGCCGCTAATAGGGTTGCTTCGCAAGACGAAAAAACCGCTAGACGAAGAGACTCGCGGAACGGATTCTTTTCGTCTTGCGAGGCACCACTGTACAATAATAATTTAATAGTTATATACAACCCATCTGATTGGCCTTGCCACCCTGGGCGGCTTCCAACAAATTAGAAACATTAATCACAATAAAACATTAAAAGCTTCCCTAAACAGGGCTGCCTTCAGATGTCTTCTAAAAGTCAAGATAGTGGCTTATTTCCCTGACATCTGGTGGGAGGGCGTTCCACAGGGCAGGTGCCACTACCGAGAAGGCCCTCTGCCTGGTTCCCTGTAACTTCACTTCTCGCAGGGAGGGAACTGCCAAAAGGCCCTCAGAGCTGGACCTCAGTGTCCAGGCTGAAGGATGGGAGTGGAGACGCTCCATGATAGAGGTCTATCGCGTTCTCTAAACTAAAGTGTCTCAAATGTTGTGAGATTCTCCATCTCCTTGATCATTTTGGTTGCCCTTTCCTGAACTTCTCCAGATCTACAATATCCTTTGGGAGGAGAGGTGGCCAGAAAGCATTCAATGTGTGTCACAGCACATATTTTTGTTTTTTAAAAAAGCATTAAGACTTGGGGTTAGTCTAGAAGACCCTTGGGGTCCCTTCCAACTTTACAATTCTATGACACTGGCAGGTTTCTGTTTGATTTTTATATCCCGTTCCAGAAAGCGCCTTGGGATACTTCCAGGCTTTTCTCCACAGGAACAAGGGCTCCTCCAAGACATTCTGCACTGGCAGACGACTCACCTCAAAGTATTTTTTCTCCACTTCTGGGTTCTTCCCCATGGTCCTTTCTTCATAGCAGCAAAGGATGGTCGTCTCAGGGCCAGCCAGGTCTTTCAGAGTCTTGAGCAATGGCTCCAGTGACTGTCCGTAAAGCAGAAAGCACTTGTCACTTAACCTCATTCCACACTTGCAGCCAAAAGGCTAATCTACAAGAAAAAATGTGATTTACCTCTTCGTAGTAGATGCAGTCTGCCATCAGGATGTAATCAGGTGACGGAAGGAAGTCTGAAACTTCTTCACCCCTAAACAAGAAGAAGGTGGATGCAATTAACAAAAGAACATTCGGTTTTATTTGTGCCCTCTTGTTCAGTCGACAGCGGCTCCCAAAGCAGCTTTAGGATTAAATGCATAAAAAAGTACAAGTCTATCTACAAGTTATGCAGGTATGTGTGGCAGAGTCTTCTGGGCAACCCCAAGAGCACAAGCCAGGCCAACCTTCACCAACCTGGTGACACTGAGGAGGGGTTGGGCCAGATGACCTTCGTGGTCCTTTCTACAATTCTGTTAACTGAGACTAATACTTTGGACCACATGCTGGCTGGGGCTGATGGGAGTTGTAGTCCAAGGTATAAGGAGGGCAGCAGGGGGCAGAATGATGCAGGCCCTGGCAGATCTACCTCTGCTCACCTACCAATTTAGTTCAACGCTTAGCCACCCCCATGCAAAACCTTCTAAGCTTCAAATATACATAAAATGCTAAGTCAGTTCAAAGCAAAGTATGGAACAGCTAGAAGAAGTTGAAAGCATGTGCATGTTGATATGATTATCTGTGACTTCACGCTACAGATCACAGCCCTACCAAAGAGTCACTCCCTGGTTAAAGTTGACTTCCACTCCCTAAAATTGGTTTGCAGTTTCTTGAGGAAATTTTAAAATTACAGAACAAGAAGTTCATACGAACCATTTCAGTACCTTGGCTTGAATGGAGCCTGTGATAAGATGCCGATTATTCTCAATGTTCATTTTCAGCAAATCCTGAACTTCATCGAGATCAGTAACTGTCACGTTTGCACTACAAAAGAGGTGGGGGGGCTATATTAGTTGCCCGTCTCATTCTCTCTCTCTCTCTCACAGCGCTGGGTTAACCCCAGGTAGCACTGGGGTTATTACTGTTATTATTGAAGGCTCCAGGGTGCCGCTGCTACCCGTCAGTGTGGGCAATACTGAACTAAATGGACCAACTAGATGGGCCTGAGGACCGGAATTTTACTGTTAATTTTAAGGGAAGAGCTATAGCTCGGTGGGAAGGGCACCTGTATTATTATTATTATTATTATTATTATTATTATTATTATTATTATTATTCAGGTCTCATGCTCAATCCCAAGAAAGCATCGGCGTCTCCAGGTAGCGCTGGGGCTATTATTGTTATTATTAAAGGCTCCAGGCTGCCGCTGCTGCCAGTCAGTGGGGGCAATACTGAACTAGATGGATCAACTAGATGAGCCTGAGGACTGGAATCTTGCTGTTAAGGGGATTTAAGGGAAGAGCTATAGTTATAGCTCAGTGGGAAGGGCACCTGTATTGTTATTATTATTATTATTATTCAGGTCTCATGCTCAATCCCAAGAAAGCATCAACGTTTCCAGGTAGCGCTGGGGTTACTATTGTTATTATTAAAGGCTCCAGGCTGCTGCTGCTGCCAGTCAGTGTGGGCAATACTGGAGCAATTAGATGGGCCTGAGGACTGGAATCTTACTGTTAATTTTAAGGGAAGAGCTATAGCTCAGTGGGAAGGGCACCTATATTATTATTATTATTATTATTATTATTATTATTATTATTATTATTAAGGTCCCATGCTCAACCCCAAGCAGGCAGCAGCGCCTCCAGGTAGCGCTGGGGTTGTTCTTATTAAAGGTTGGAGGCTGCCGCTGCTGCCAGTCCGTGTCGGCCACACTGAGCGAGACGGAAGCCCCCCGGGGGGCCCGGCCCGGCCGCGGAGGCGCCGGCGACGTACCCGAGGCTGGCGGCCATGAGGCCCACGAGGCCGGTGCCGGCGCCCAGCTCGAGCGCGGCCTTGCGGCGGAGAGGGAGCCCGGCCGGGCCCGCCTCTTCCTCGGCCGCCTGCTTCTCGAGGAAGCGCGCCAGCACCAGCGCCGCGTCCCACACCACGCAGCCCGTGCCGCCCGCCCAGCGCTGCCCCAGGCGGAGCCCCGCCGAGCCGTCCCGCCGGGCCAGGGCGCGCTCGGAGCCCCGAGGAGGAGGGCGGGCCGGCGAAGACATGGCGGAGGCCGCGGAGGAGGGACGGAGGAGGAGGAGCGAGAGGGACGGAGGGAGGAGGCCGCTCTCCCCTCGCAGACACGGGAAAGCCGCCGCGAAGGGAAGAGGAGCCGCTGCGGCTGATTATTTCTACTCTTTTCACATGATATCGGCAGGGAAACCTAACGGCACACTTTGGAACTCCCTGCCTCATGATCACAGTCTCCTTCTTCTTCACATGATATCGGCAGGGAAACCTAACAGCACACTTTGGAACTCCCTGCCTCATGATCACAGTCTCCTTCTTCTTCACATGATATCGGCAGGGAAACCTAACAGCACACTTTGGAACTCCCTGCCTCATGATCACAGTCTCCTTCTTCTTCACATGATATCTGCAGGGAAACCTAACAGCACACTTTGGAACTCCCTGCCTCATGATCACAGTCTCCTTCTTCTTCACATGATATCGGCAGGGAAACCTAACAGCACACTTTGGAACTCCCTGCCTCATGATCACATACACGCACTGGAAAGTCGCCTCGAAGGGAAGCAGAGCCACTGCTGCTTATTATTCACTTTATGTAAAACAGTACACTTGGGAACTCCCTGCCTCATGATCTCAGGGGGGCGCCTTTGCCGTGCTCCTTTCAGCATGTTTCGCCAGCCCTGTTTAGGGAAGCTTTTAATGTTTAATAGGTTATTGTATTGGTATGAATAAATTCATAATAATAATAATAATAATAATAATAATAATAATAATAATAATAATGTTATAGGAATTCTAAGGTCTCATATATAAAAAGCAGAGACATCACCTTGCCAACAAAGGTCTGTATAGTTCAAGCTATGGTTTTCCCAGTAGTGATGTATGGAAGTGAGAGCTGGACCATCAAGAAGGCTGATCGCCGAAGAATTGATGCTTTTGAATTCTGGTGCTGGAGGAGACTCTGGAGAGTCCCATGGACTGCAAGAAGATCAAACCTTTCCATTCTGAAGGAAATCAGCCCTGAGTGCTCACTGGAAGGACAGATCCTGAAGACTTTGGCCACCTCAGGAGAAGAGAAGACTCCCTGGGAAAGACCCTGATGTTGGGAAAGATGGAGGGCACAAGGAGAAGGGGACGACGGAGGATGAGATGGTGGGACTGTGTTCTCGAAGCTACCAGCATGAGTTTGGCCAAAGTGCGGGAGGCAGTGGAAGACAGGAGGGCCTGGCGTGCTCTGATCCAGGGGTCACGAAGAGTCGGACATGACTAAACGACTAAACAACAACAACAAGGTCTCATATATAAAAATCATAAATTTACAAGGCCAACAAACACATAAGTATGCATATAATCCACGTGTCTGAAATAGTGCAGGAGAGCAATCATGAAACCATTTTGACTCTCCCAAATTGACCTCAAATATTTCTCTGCAACATAGCTGTCAACTTTCAGATTTGAAAATAAGGGATCAGCAGCTTCACCTGTCCCGGGGACAGTCTACGGGATATCTAACAATCCGGGATACCAGCGGGAAACGGTGCTGGAATAAGGGAATTTCCCGCAAAAAAAGGGAAGGTTGACAGCTATGCTCTGCAAGGAGGGATGAAATGGGAAAATTTCCTCCCCATTGTCTCCCTGCTCACAAATCCTGTCTTAAGGGTGAATCTGTGCATTAATAGGGTGAGCCTGTGACCCCGATTCAGGAACTGAGTATTTAACCATCACAAAAGAATGGCCAGGATGCCCAGGTAAAAGCAATCAGTGACCATTATCAGGTATCCTGGCAGACAGGATTTCTGCTGTAGATCGCCTCCTTCTGTGATGTATGTATGATGTTTTTGGGGGTGGTCTTGAGCTACAGGGGAGGCAATTTTCAAATGTCCATATAAGAGCTTGCACACCAGTGTTCTAGGTTCCTCTCTTCCCTCCCTGCATGGGGTGAGCGGGGGACCCTGTTGCAACAGTTTAATAAAGATCAGGCTTTGCTTTTCAACATTCTCTGGTTGGCCTCTGTTATTTTCTCCTTCTGATAGGGGACCTACTTAAGGACTCTGTAGGGGCTCTTAAGATTCCCTTATGGGGAAGCAGTATTTTTCTTATAACAGGCGCCTGCTAAAAGCACTTTTGGTTAGGAAGTTTTTTACGTTAGGAGCTTGTGGTGGACTTCAGGAGACAGAAGAGCAATGTCCAGCCACTTCTGATTGATGGGGTCTGTGTGGAGAGGGTAACAACGTTCAGATTTTTGGGCATTGAATTACAAGAGGATCTGTCCTGGAGTGTCAACACAAGGGGGCTTGTGAAAAAGGCGCAGCAGAGACTGTAGTTTTTGAGAATCCTAAGGAAAAACCATCTTCCGCAGAAACTGCTGCTTGCCTTCTATCGCTGTGCCATTGAGAGCGTGCTCACTTATGGCTTATGTGTGTGGTACGGAAGCTGTACTACCCAGGACAGGATGGCGTTGTGCAGAGTTGTTAAGGCAGCAGAGAGCATTGTTGGCTGCCCACTTTCCACCTTAGAGCACATTTATGCCACAAGGTGCCATAGGATGGCGCTGGACATAGTAAAAGATCCATCGCATCCTGGTCACTGTCTCTTCGAGCTCCTGCCGTCGGGACGGAGATACAGGACGATGAAGACAAGAACGAGCCGTCTCAAGAACAGCTTCTTCTCCAGAGCGATCTCAGCCCTGAATGGGAAGCCTGGACTTTGAAAGTCATCTAATCTTCCTTGCTGTATTATACTGTATTGTTTTAATTAGTGTTTTTATAGTTGTTTTGATTTTGTGTGGAGTGTCCTACCTGGGTGGATGGAGCAGCCAAGTAATTTCGTTGTCCCAGAGAGGGGGCAATGACAATAAAGATATCATTATTATTATTATTATTATTAAGCTGTGGCAGCTCTTAATCTGTTTTTAGTGTGCCCCTATTTCAACCACCTTTCAAAAGTCTTGCCAGGGAGGGAGAAGAGTCGGTGGAAGAAGACTGGAAGAAATTTAAAAACTATTTATAGAAATATTGCAAAATTAATGAATGTTAGAATGATGTTGGATAGAAATTAAGTGGTTTCCAGCTGTAATGCTTTAAGAGAATATGGAAAAAAGGTTTAGAAACAGGTTAAAATTTATTGATAAGGATTTGCTGAACTAACAATTTGAACTGGAATACAAAAAAGGGAGGTATGAGGAGGTCTGGGAAATACAGTAAGTTAATGAAAATAAGCATTGGAAACCTTATGTTTTTTTAAACTATTTTTATTTTTGTATTTTTGTATTTTTGTTATTTTTTCTTTTTTCTTTTTCTTTTTATTGTATTATGATTGTAAACTTTAATAAACATTCTTTAAAAAAAAAAGTCTTGCCAGGGTTTCCCAAACTTGGGGCGGGGAGGGGGGAACAAGTTTGCTGTTTTTTCGACTACAATTCCCATCATCCCTGACTACTGGTTCTGCTAGCGAGGGATGATGGGAGTTGTAGTAAAAAAACAAACAAAAACAGTTGGGAGACCCAAGTCTGGGAAACCAAACTATTGCTTATACCGGTAATTTTATTACATTTTTTTTGTAAACCGTGCAGAGGTTTTTCACTCACCTTATTAAATAAATAAGCATGCCACCACTTTCGGGCCCTAAAAGCTACTGGCAGTCTCAGTGATAAAACATAAATCAACGCAACTCATTAACAACCAATGTCATGATTATTTTTGTTGTTTTTGGTGATCTGCTGTTTGCCGCCATGGGCGTCTTTGGGGAAGAAGGGCAGGATAGAAATGTAATAAATATTAAGGATAATATTAGGAAGACACCAGAAGAAGCCTCAGTTGGGACTCGTAGCTCACTCCTCTGTCCATCCTCCAAGATTTTCTCCTTCCCACTTTTTTGCTTCCTTACAGTGATTTATAGCCCTCCGGCCAGGAGGCAGATTAATAGCAAAGCTTATTGAGAAATGGTAGACTGGTAACTGGCAGCAGGCTTTACAAATAATTCGCTGCATTTCTCTTGGGAAGAGTAAGTCCTGCTTGGGTGGGGTATGTGGCAGTTTGATGCCAACCATGTCGTGGAATCTGTGAAAAACCTGCATGCATGAGGAGCACCAACCCCACAGATAAATGGCCCTCTGGAAAACAAAGGCCCTGAAATGCAAGCTTTCGAATCAGCAACCTGAAAATCAAGCAAGCTCCCTTGGCCAGTCAGTCCTCCTTTTCAGTACTGCAGTTTGACACCAGACAGTGAAGTAGGAAGAGGGGGAACAGGCAATGGACGTCAGGAAAGTGAGCCTGTGGACCACCAAGCCCATTGACATCTGGCGGCAGCATTATTATTATTATTATTATTATTATTATTATTATTATTATTATTTAGATTATCTACCGCCCTTCGTCACAAGATCTCAGGGTGGTTCAAAAAATACAAGATGGCATGGCCATCTCACCAGGAATCGTGATGCCCTCTTCACAGGTTGGTGGCAGTTGAAGATTTCAAACTGTTGCGCACATTACCCAGATCTTTAGAGAGGCCTATTCCACAAAGTATTTGCTGTGTGGAATTCAAGCTACATGCAGAGCTGCATCCCTGAAGGCAGAACATGATGCTAACTCGCTCTCCCTTCCTCCCAGCCACCCTTTGAGAGCCAGCTTTCCCACATTAGCCCCCGAGTAGTTGGGGAAACCCAGCCAGATGGGCAGGGTATAAATAATCGATAATGAAATTCTTATAATTTCTTCTTCTTTTGTGATCACTTGATGCCGAGTAAGATGATCTTCCATGAATATGGTCTTAACAGTGGGTCCATAAGTGACTGTGGAGGCCAGTTCTGGATCCACACATCCTTCCACAGTGGGGACATTGGTTTCTGGGCGGGAGTTGATCATGGTGAGGGTTTGCCAAGCGTGCCTTCCTCTTAGGACATTTCTCCCTTGAGTCCTGAGTTCGAGTGTCTTCAAAGCCCATGACCCCTTTGGGAAAGGTTGTTCTCCAACTGGAGCGCTCACAGGCCAGTGTTCCCCAGTTGTCAGTGTTTATACTACAGTCGTACCTCGGGCTGAATGTGCTTCAGGAGGAGTGTGTTTGAGTTGCGCTCCGTGTCAACCCAGAAGTAACGGAGCGAGTTACTTCCGGGTTTCGCTGCTTGCGCATGCACAGACACTCAAAACGATGTCACGCGCATGCGCAGAAGCGCCGAAACGTGACCCGCACGGACACGGGTTACGCTTGCTTCAGGATGCAAACGGGGCTCTGGAACGGATCCCGTTCGCATCTAGAGCTACCACTACAACTCTTTTGTTGACCACCAGCATTACGTTTTCCATTTTTAAGTTTGGAATAGAGTAGTTGCTTTGGAAAACGATAATCAGGTATCCGCACAATATGACTAGTCCAATGAAGTTGATGTTGAAGAATCATCGCTTCGACACTGGTGATCTTTGCTTCTTCCAGTATACTGGCATTAATTCACCTGTCTTCCCAAGAGATGTGTAAATTTTTTGGGAGACACCATTGATGGAATCTTTCGAAGAGCTGGAGATGGCGTTTATAAGTGGTCCATGTTTCACAACCATACAGTAAGGTTGGCAGTACAATAGTTTTGTAAACAAGCATTTTGGTTTCCCTGCACATGTCCTGGTCCTCAAACACTCTGCACTTCAATTGGGAGAAAGCTGCAGTCGCAGAGCTCAGGCGATGCTGGATTTCGGCATCAATGTTGGCCCTCGTGGAAAGATAACTGCCCAGGTAGAAGTGATTGACACTTTCCAACATTACACCATTGAGTTGGATTTGTGGCACTGCAGAGGGGTTGTTAACCCTTCTAACAAAGCTTAAATTATGCACAATGCAGCAGACTGCATTCTTGGACAGAGGAATCTGCCTCAAACCAGGTCAAGCTATTTGCCTACCTTTTGCAGGATGTGGGTAGAAACCTTTCCACCTGATACAAGATGCCAAGCTACTGAACCCAAGATCTTCCAACGGCACAAAAAGTAGGTACCGTAGGTACCACAAGACACACCTAGTTTTTGGAGGAGGAAAACAAGAAAAAAAATTCTGAATCTCAGAAGCCAGAACAGCAAGAGGGATTGCTGCGCAGTGAAAGCAGCAATCCCTCTTGCTGTTCTGGCTTCTGGGATAGCTGCCCAGCCTGCATTCGCTCCATAAGATTCACACACATTTCCCTGTACTTTTTAGGAGGGAAAAAGTGAGTCTTATAGAGCAAAAAATACGGTACTTCCTTGTGCTCTCCGGCTCCCACTGTTTTGCCCATGGCCGATTTTAAACTGCAAGCTTCTATCTGTACGGACTGAATAACTCTTTTACTACCCATGTATACCAGTGAGACAGTAATAATGATTTGTCAGAAGAAGCACCTTGGAGCTTTTTCATAAGACCCAGAGTGCTAAACAATTACATACTGAGAAATTATACAAAAGGCAAGACTTCCCAAGTGTATTTGCTTCCCAAGTGTTCCCATAATAATTTATCTTCTTAAGATTTTGTCTCTTTGGCTGGTCTAATTAGGAACAAGGCGCTCTTCCTCCTCCTTGTTCAGAACTATTTCCCCAAAAATGATAATGTAGCTCTCTTTTTTTCTTCTTTCAGGTTTCTGTACCAGCCCAAGAAGCCCAGGTGAGGGATTCCACCTCAAGCAGGAGATACAGTACAATTTTACTGGGCAGCAACTGGTTACTAATTTTTACCTCCAAATGGGCACCCGTGTAGATTTCAGGCTTCCAACACTAAAACATATTGAGCCATCTGTGGTCCAATAAGCAAGGAAGGTTCTGTTTGTGGTCCCTAACCTGCCTGACAATCTTTGCAAGGAAAACGTAACTTGCTCAGACTCTCTTAAAAATTAAGACCAAATTGATTTATTAATCTGGTTAAGAACTCTGATACAAAGCACAGTAAAAGGCCACAGACCAGTCAAGAAAAGGCTTCTGGTTTCTACAGTACTTGGACCAGACTCAGGTTGCCAGCTGCAGCTCAAGAACGCAGAGCTCTGCTGGGCAAATTAAGGTCTCCCTTGTTTTTTTAAAGTTTCAAAAAAGGTCCAGATAAAGAAATTCGGTATTTGCTGGTTTAAACACCACATTTCCCAAGGGGGACCTCATAATGAAACGAAAGCGAAAACCTAACTGAAGTTGCTTTGAGTCTGGAAGGCAAAAACTTTTTTCCTGGTATGCAGGAAAATGCTTACGACAGTGTACTGGAGTAACAGACTGCAGAATAGGCCTCAGATCACAGAAATGTATACAGGTTATCCATCTGTAAATATACACTATAAACAACTGTACATAATATGGCGTAATAGCTTTGTTCGCCGAAACAGCAGGCAACTTTTTTAGCTTAAGACATCTCCACTTGCCTGAACAAATAAAGGCACGACCTGACACATGCTAAATACTATCTGCTAAACTGGATGAGGCCGCCCTGCTCTGCTCATGTTGTGCAGGACATTTGTAGTGCATGCTCTACTCTTCTTCCGTTGCCTATCCCTTCTAAGTCTTCAGCAGCAAAATCCATGGAAAATAAGACATGTTATCCACTAATGCTTGAAAACAGTAGTAATGGTCATTCACAAACCTCTTAGAATTTATATTTATAGATATTTTCTGAAAGGCAGGTAGCTGAAGAGCTGTTGTTTTTTTAAAGAAATATCAGAAACATGATATACATCTTCATGCTTTGGTGGGGATTCTACCATTTGAAGGTACAACCCACTAGGCAGTCTCCCAAGCAAGACCCACTGAAAAGAATTCAATGCAACCCAGTGAGCCTTGCTTGGGAGAACCTATGTCTTTTTAAAAAATACATATGTAGAAAAGGTTGCACGTGCTCCAGTTTGGAAATAAAATATCCCACTAGCAACCATATTTTTTTTTTGGCTCAGTGCAATGAACTGATGTCAGTTTAGAAGTAGTGTAGTGTGTCATTTACAGTGCAAAAATCTATATTCTTTGTACTGGCAAAACGGTCGGCACTGAGGAGGAGGAGGAGAAGGCAGTGCTACTGATCCCCTGAGGAGAACGCTGTTGCAAGTGGGTATGAAGGCTGAGGGCGGCAGAAGGTTGTTCTTGCTGCTCCGGTGCTTGAGAACGACCAGCAGCGCTCTGGGTACAAGCGTTAACTTTCCAAATCCACTGCCTCGCTGGAATAAATTAAAAGAAAACGGGTACTTTACAGCTACAGTTCCAGTGTCCATGACTACTGCTGTGAAGGTCATTGAGGAGTTTCCGCGTTCTCGAGCAAAGAGTGTCTGTGCAAAGGAGGGTGGGACAGCTCCCTCTTGTAAGTCTTTGGTGGCAGTTTGGGCAGCAGAGGGCTGGAGTTGTGGCGCGGCGGGACGGGGGGAGCCGCCAGGCTGTTGGGATTCGGGCTGAGCGCGCAGCAGCGCCGCAGCACGCGAGGCGACGGGGTGCTCGGAGGAGTGTTGGGCGAGTTCGGGCACGTGCTGGCTTCCCGCAGCCGGTCGGGGTCCCTGTGAAAGCGTCCCACGGGGGGCGGCTGGAGATTGAAGGAACAGTTCACAAAGTGCTCTGGAGGGCGAAGGGGCACTGGAGGAGGGGTGTCCGGAAGAGGAGGCGGGTCCCTGGGAGGAGGCGGCGGAGGGCTTAGCAGCAGACCAGTGTAAGCTGGGACTCGGGGCTGTATCTTTGGAGGAGGTGGGTGCCTGGGGGGGATCGCGGGAGGATCATCATCGGATCTGGAACCGCCCTGCAAGACGAGAGAAGAGAAGTTACCCAGAATGCAGCAAAGCTCCCAGAGTAGCATGAAAGCAGAAGGATATTTAGAGCAGGGATCTTGCACTAGTTTTTTTCCATACCTCTCTATCTTCTCTACAAATCTGCTTTTTAAAATCAAATTTTGTATTCTCACACCCCAATCTGAACAGCAGCTCCTCGGGCATGCAAGCACACACCACCTAACCGAACCTGATTGTGCAAAATGAAAGGAGCTCATCCCCTGGAGAAGGACATCTCAAAATCTCCAGTAGCACAAATAGGTCCAGCTACTTTTGAGAAGGCTGCTGCTGTGGGATGTAATCCACTGGGAGCAGTCAAATACAACATTCCTTGTTTTGCTAGAGTGGACATGCAGGGGATGTTTGGTCCAGCCGGCCGAAACTTCCTGTTCCTCCTGGCCTGGAGCATCCTTCCTTGCATGGGACTAGTGGGTGGGCGTGATCTTTCCAGACCTGGTCAAAGGCCAAGGCAAGGCCTGCTGCCACTCTCCCTCTTTTCCATCTTCCTTTCGTCCTGTGAACTTCCTGGACTGCTAACTGCAGTCATTAGGTCAACCCACATAAGGGAGAAACTTGTTTGTATATGCTTGTAACTTTAAGCCTTAAGCCTGCCTTCAGGGATCACACTCTGCTCTGCCTGATCGTGAGTAAACTTCCTTTTTATTG
Organism: Podarcis gaigeae; assembly: GCF_964106915.1. Taxonomy (NCBI): domain Eukaryota; kingdom Metazoa; phylum Chordata; class Lepidosauria; order Squamata; family Lacertidae; genus Podarcis; species Podarcis gaigeae. The sequence goes on from NC_139678.1 coordinate 3,440,832, forward strand.
CTTATGAACAAGACTGTAGTATCTTTATTCTTTTAGGAGGGATTCAAGGGGTCTTACCAGGAAAATATTAGAACACATTTCAATTGGGACAAGCCAGATGGAACTGCGTATTGTCTTAAGAAACTCACATGAGTTTCCAACTAGTTTTCTGCTGTGTAAAGGGGAAGGCACTCTGCTAAGTAAAGGAACTTGCTAATGCAAGTTAGGAAGGATATTAATAAACAATATTAATATTGTTCCCGCAGCTGCAGCATGGAAGCGGCTGGCACACTGCGTTCTGAGTCTGTGTGTCTGTCTACATACACACAAACACAAGCAAAAAAGACCAAGGTGAAGCAGGGAGGCAAGAATCAAAACTCACATAGCAACTGAGGTATCTACTCTGTCCAGAATGGGAAATTACACTTTCTTCAGAAGCTTATCTAAGGCAGAAGACATACCTTGGAGTTCAAAGAATCGTGATCAAACTTCTTGCGAGGAGGCAGAGGAGGAGGAACCAGAGCCTCTTCACTTAATTTATGCAAACTCCCACATGAGCTGAAGAATGATTCTGAATGAGGGAGGAAAGAGAAGTAAGAGAGCATGCCATGTCTAACTTTTGCTGCTCTTTACCATCAGGGCCTTCAAGGAATTCAGAAGCCAATCTCTATGACTTCAACATTTCTAACAGAGAAGTACAGCAAATTTGTGAAATGGGCTGGTTTTTTAAACAAGAAACTAGCATAGAAATATTCTCTTTTGCCGGCTGTCAAAGTCCATAGAAAATAACAAATTTGTTTAAGGGAATTCTGTAGTACTCACTTGATTGCGGCAAAAAGACAGGCGCAAATATGCTGTTGTTGCTACCTGTAAAGATAAGGTGGAAAAGAGATCATTTGCATGTCCCATTGCACCAATCAGCTAAGAAAATAAGAGAAAGCCTGAGTACTGGTTGCTCATACAATGCCTGCTACATAAGGACATAATTTTCTGCTACCCAAACTTTGCTTAAAGGACATCATGGGTTCTTTGGAACATTTACTCATCATACACCTACCTAAAAAGGACTTTCATGTTCATTTCCAAAGGGTCTTGCAGGATGAACATGCATCCAGTGCCTGATAAACCCATTTGTTTCTTAATTTATGGACAGGACTTTGAATATTCTGCGCCCAAAATTGTCTGAACTTTCTGATCAGTGTTACAGAAACTGCAGGAAGCCACCTTCTACCCTAATTTCCAAGTTCAAAAAAAGGATGGGGGAGGGGAAGGCCTAAGAGCAACACATTTTTAATTAATCAGATGATGCCAGGTGTTTGGTTGAACTCCCACACCACCAAACCACAGTCAGCCTGCTTGTTGCCCCTCATTCATTGAGCTCAATAAAACCAACATTAAAAACAATCAGGGCTACTGATTTTAAAACAGGCTGCAACGGTTTAGAAGACTCCGGCAGAAAGGAGAAGCTCAAAATATGCACCAAGTCACCCATCAGATATCACACGAAGAGATCAATTCCCATCCCCAATGCCTGTCTTCAAGCCAAGAGGTACAAAGAATTCACTTGGCTCCATTTTATCAGTGTAAGTAATTCACTGAAGGCTACTTAGAACACAGACCATAAGAGCTGTTGAGATCCATGTCTAGGAACACGCTGAGGTCTGAAGATGCAGACACCGGTGGAGTGGATGGTATGACTGGCGAGGTTGGTGCTGACGCTGCAGTCTCGTGTTCGGCTTCGGTAATTCTACTGAAACTGATCTTGTAGGGCTCCTTTTCAAGAGGCGTTGGGTGGCCCCTCAATGTGCCCGACGTGGAGCTGTGCCTGCCGGCATTGGGCCTTATTCCAGGAGATTTCAGAGAGTAGTTTGTTTTCCGGGGCTAGAGTGAGAAATAAACCATTTCAGAAATCTCCCTCCCACACCTGCCTTGCAAGGAAACAAACTAATGCGGGAAAGGTTTAACGACAAAGAAACAGCTATCTGAAAGAACTGGGATTTAGGGGTTACTCTGAAGTAAGTCTACACAAGGTTTTTCTTTTTTGTCGAACTATAGACCAATTCTGTTCCGCAAAGCAAGTAAAAATAATTTCCTTCCAACGTTAGTGTGATAAAAAAACCAAATGCATTTTCTCCAACTGGGGACCCCATCAATTAATATTTAACAAATAAAATACCGCCCAGTTGTTCTGAAACTACATAGAAAGAGGGGGGGACACTTTTAAAAGTCAAGAAACAGAAGGAGTAAACAAACTGGAGGGAAGGGATTTTGATGGGAAGGAAAAATGGCACAGTTTCTGAAGGCATTGGGGTACCACATGCAGCCCCCCAGAATGTAGACTGGTTGCTCTCACCTGCCTTATAGGACTGAGGTCCAGCCACCCCTCCCTTCAGACAAGCAACCACCTGCATCTTTACGTACAAAGAAGCTCCTGCTCCACCCATTTTTTTAAAAAGTGCAAATCATATGTACACACTTTTAAACAGAATCGAAGACACCACAAGTGACTTACATATCTAGGGGGCTGCTTGCAGTTTCGAGGCTCAATCTCCAGCGATTTGTTGAACAAGTAGTCTGTAAATTCTTTCTCTGGGGAGCTTCCCATGGGGTTCAGATTTTCAAAGAACCTCTGCAAAGACCAAAATACGTTTTCAACGAAACTGAATAAAAATTCCCATTTACAAACTTGGATGCGCCCATGCCCAGACCCGTCTTTGAGGGAAAAGGTGCTGTGTTTGAGGCAGCAGTTCGACAGGCCTACTCCTTATGCCCTGCACTGAATTCACAGAATGCCATGAGAAGGAGGTTGAAGAACACCTAGCCTAGCTCTTCCCCGTCTTGAGCAACATACATAATTTTCAGGACATGGCGCTCACTTCAGATTAGCAAAGGGTGCCCAGAGTGGAGAAGTGCCCAGTTCTGAACTAGGCTCGTTTAACTGACACATTTAGCAAATACAGCTTGGAAAATGGATGCTCTGAGATTGTTGTTGTTTAGTCGTGTCCGACTCTTCGTGACCCCATGGACCAGAGTACGCCAGGCACTCCTGTCTTCCACTGCCTCTCTCAGTTTGGTCAGACTCATGTTCGTAGCTTCGAGAACACTGTCCCACCATCTCGTCCTCTGTCGTCCCCTTCTCCTTGTGCCCTCCATCTTTCCCAACATCAGGGTCTTTTCCAGGGAGTCTTCTCTTCTCATGAGGTGGCCAAAGTCTTGGAGCCTCAGCTTCAGGATCTGTCCTTCCAGTGAGCACTCAGGGCTGTTTCCCTTCAGAATGGATGGGTTTGATCTTCTTGCAGTCCTTGGGACTCTCCAGAGTCTCCTCCAGCACCAGAATTCAAAAGCATCCATTCTTCGGCGATCAGCCTTCTTTATCGTCCAGCTCTCACTTCCATACATCACTACTGGGAAAACCATAGCTTTAACTATACAGACCTTTGTTGGCAAGGTGATGTCTCTGCTTTTTAAAAATGCTCTGAGATATGCACAGCTAAATGTGAGCCTCAACTTCATATTTGCAGCTGCTGTCATAGCCTCAGCGGAACACCAAAGAGTTTTCTTTCACCTTCACATGCACACAGCCCAGACCACCCATGCTCTCCAATTACCCGTATGTCTGGTTCGACCCGTAAGCAATATGGCTGGTTTTGATACTGCTGGATTTCTCCTGTGATTTCAGCCACTTTCCTCCTCTTGCTGAAGTTGATTAATCCTTTCCCTTGTCTTTTAAGGAAGTCGGGATTCCCTTCCTCAGTCTTCAGAATATTTGTTAAGTATATTCCTAATTGGGGAACAGGAAAAGATTTTAAGTATTCCACATTCATGCCATCTTTTTTGCTCATGACTAAGACTGTAAGTAGGGACGCGGGTGGCGCTGTGGGTTAAAGCACAGAGCCTAGGACTTGCCGATCAGAAGGTCGGCGGTTCGAATCCCCGCGATGGGGTGAGCTCCCGTTGCTCGGTCCCGGCTCCTGCCAACCTAGCAGTTCGAAAGCACGTCAAAGTGCAAGTAGGTAAATAGGTACCGCTCCGGCGGGAAGGTAAACAGCGTTTCCGTGCGCTGCTCTGGTTCGCCAGAAGCGGCTTAGTCCTGCTGGCCACATGACCTGGAAGCTGTACGCCGGCTCCCTCGGCCAATAAAGCGAGATGAGCACCACAACCTCAGAGTTGTCCGCGACTGGACCTAATGGTCAGGGGTCCCTTTACCTTTACCTAAGACTGTAAGTAAAGGAAGGAAAGCTCATTCTAGCTTCCCTGACTCTTCTCATTATCTGTGCCTTTTGGCCTTGGTGGTGCCTATCTGTAGTATACATGCCAGGTGAATTTCTGATATTGTTTTTAAACAACTCTTAAGCATTTTGCACTGATTTCACCCTCTTGACTTTCAACTTCCTTTGTACCAATCTCTGCCTTTTGGGAACATTTCCTCCCTTGAAGTCTATTGTGACCATGCTGGATTTTCTTGGGAATTGGCCATGTTCGTTGTAATTTGCCAGCACTATACTGTAGTCACTGTTGCCAAATGGCTTGTCAACACTTACATCTTGCACTAGGTCTTTTGTTGTATTGTGTTTTTAATATTTTGTTGGGAACCGCCAAGAGTGACTGTGGCAACCCAGTCGGATGGGTGGAATATAAATAATATAAATATAAATAATATACATACTGTTCTAGGGCAAAATCATTTAGGGTATCTAGAAACTTTACCCCTTTACCCCTTGATCCAGACATATGAGGTCTGAGAGTAGTTACTACAGCTACTCATTACTTTTCTGTTAAAATGTACAGAGAGACAGAATGAAAGAAGAAGTAAGTAACATAAAAACTTTTGCTTGTTTAATAATGTAGAAAGCTTCTTTAAAAAACAAAAAACAGTGCCATGGTTTTATCACCCCTTTCTACACAGAGATGTAGCAAACTGCCTCTTAATTCCGCTTCTGTGCTGTAACTTACCAAAGAAAGGCACACAGGGTGGGTTGATTGACTTGAGTTTAGCAAGGTATTTTTTAAAGTGATCTTGACTTAATTCTACTGCTTCATCCAAAATTTTCTTTTTTCTCTCCTGCAGTGCCTAATTTAACAAGGAGAGAAAGAGAGCCAGACATTGCTATATTTAATACTACAGTATACTTAACACTAGCCAGAAATCTGTGATCGTGCTATACATTATTTAATATCTTCATTTTTTCATTATTCAGCCAATGAAGTTACAAAGTCAGCTTTAGGGTCTGCCAAAGCTATTTTACCCAGTATATGAATCATAGAATCATAGAGTTGGAAGAGACCACAAGGGCCATCGAGTCCAACCCCCTGCCAAACAGGAAACACCATCAGAGCACTCCTGACATATGGTTGTCAAGCCTCTGCTTAAAGACCTCCAAAGAAGGAGACTCCACCACACGCCTTGGCAGCAAATTCCACTGTCAAACAGCTCTTACTGTCAGGAAGTTCTTCCTAATGTTTAGGTGGAATCTTATTTCTTGTAGTTTGGAACCATTGCTCCGTGTCCGCTTCTCTGGAGCAGCAGAAAACAACCTTTCTTCCTCCTCTATGTGACATCTTTTTATATATTTGAACATAGCTATCATATCACCCCTTAACCTCCTCTTCTCTAGGCTAAACATGCCCAGCTCCCTTAGCCATTCCTCATAAGGCATCGTTTCCAGGCCTTTGACCATTTTGGTTGCCCTCCAACCAAAAGTGTCTGAAGACAGACACTAGGAATACCCAGCAAATTGCAAAATGTGTTGCATATAAAAGACAATAAAGATGTTCATAATACAGTAACTGCCAAAAAACACTACTATCCACCAGGCTGAATTTTGGCAGAGCACAAAGCAAAATGGGAACATAGGATCTCTGTGAGCTCTGAGATACACAGGCTTGATTTTGGAAAAGCAACTCTACCCTTCCATCCCAGCTCCCCACCTACAACTACCTATACTTTCTCAGAGCAAAATCATGCAGATTTCATTAGCCTTTAAATGTGGATAATTTTAGTTTTTAAAGAGCTGGCTACACTTCCAACACTGGTCCAGACACCAAAGCTTACCTCAAATGTGTGATCCAATCTGTACACGGAGACAGAATTCATTGCACTTACAATCTCCAACACACCATTAAAATTATTCAAGTCTTGGAAAACCTGCAAGATTTCTATAATCCTGCCTAAGATGGCCACTCGCTCTTCAAAGTTCTCTGTTTCCACAATGCACCTAATTTTTGAGAAAGAGGGAGATAAATTCCATACATTTTTAGCTACCATGCTAAGTTCAAGTTGCTGGTTTTGGTGTATAAAGCTAAGAATCAGGATATCTAAAAAAATAATCTCACCCCTTATGTATACCAAATCAATGGCTGCACTCTGCAACTGAGAGCCTCCCACCATCTGTTCAGCAGGCTCATTCTGCTGAGTCCATTGAGGGAATGACTTGCCTGAGGCCACTCAGTAACCTTCAAACCCACGATTCAAACCCAGCGCTTCAAACCCACGTGTCTCTGATCCTACCCAAATGTTCTGTTTATTAACCCACACAAATATCCTTGCATAAAAGAAACTAGAACGTGATGAAGACCATGTCTGTTTTCCAGAAGGATGCACCCGCCAGTTGCATACTCACATTAAAATGAAATAAAAAGTGCTTCTTCCTCTTTATCATTAGCTGTTCCCACAAAATTGTCTCTTCAGTTCCTCAAAGTTTAAAATCTAATTTGGAAATATGTTGTCAGGGGTTCAGAAGGAGAGACACAGGAGGGGGAGCAAATGGAGAGTGAGGAGGAGGAGTACGAGGGGGGGGGCAGGCAGTGACAGTGGCCAGAGTTATTCCACAAGCCTCTCTAGCGAATCGGAGGACTCACAGAAGGGAGCGCCGGTGGTCAGAGCAAGGGAGATTCCAAGGGAGAAACCTCAAGAGGGAGGGGCCAGCGGGGAGTCCCTGAACAGCAGCTGGAGATCAGGGCCAGCGTCTCCACCAGAGCGCAGTGGGGAGGGGGAGTCCCAGGAGTCGGGACCAGTGTCCTCACCACGCAATAGGAAGGAAGTACAGAGGTTTGTCGGTTTTGCCAACTTTTATCGCAAGTTCATCAAGGGTTTCGCCATGCAGACAGCGGCCATCACCGACACCCTCAGTTCCAAGAAGAAGAGGTTCATCTGGACGGAGCAGGCAGAGCAGTCCTTTCAGAAGCTCAAGCAGCTCTTCGCTTCCGAAGAGAACCTACTGCACGTAAATCCCAGCAGGCCCATGAGAGTGGAGACGGACGCCTCAGACAGGGCCGTGGGAGCCGTTCTGTTGCAGCAAGACCACCAGGGGGACTGGAGGCCGTGCGCTTTCTACTCCAGAAAACTCAGCAAAGCGGAGCAGAACTACACCATTTGGGACAGGGAGTTGCTGGCCATACATGCAGCCTTCAAGGCGTGGCGGCACTTCCTCGTCGGAGCCAAGCACACGGTGCAGGTCCGCACAGACCATAAGAACTTGGAGTACTGGCGCACGGCGAGGTTCCTGAACCAGCGACACATCCGCTGGGCGGAGTTCTTTGCAGATTTCGACTTCAGAATTGAGTACATCCCAGGAAACAGCAACGTCTTGGCGGACACGCTGTCCAGAAAACCGCAGTATCTGGAGGCAGAGGCACCGGCGGCGGCCAAGCACATTTTCACACCACAGGCGTGGGCATGCGCGTCAGCCACGGTGGACCTGGACGCGGTGCGCCGCGCGCTGCAAACGGACTCGTTCGCCCGAGCCAAGATGGAGGAGGTGTGCAGTGGCAAGGCGAGGGGCGACGAATTCCAAGTGCGCGACGGCCTGCTCCTACGCAAGGGAGTCCTCTACGTACCAGGAGACAGCCTCCGCGCGAAGGTCCTGCAACAGCTGCACGACGCGCCCAGCGCGGGGCACTTCGGCAAGGAGAAGACGGTGGACTTAGTAGCCAGAGACTTTTGGTGGCCTAAGATGCGGGGGGATGTCGCGGACTATGTCAATAGGTGCGACACCTGCCAAAGGGCTAAGCCTGTGCACCAGCCGCCGGCGGGCCTGTTGGAACCGCTACAGACACCGTTCGTACCGTGGGAGAGGGTGGCCCTGGACTTTGTCACAGATCTACCCAGCTCAAGGGGCAAGACGGCAGTGCTCGTGGTAGTGGACCTGTTCACCAAGATGGCCCACTTCATTCCGTGCGCGAAGGTGGCCACGGCCGAGCAGACCGCTAAGATGTTCATAGACCACGTGTTCAAGGTGCACGGCCTACCACGGTCTATTTTGTCCGACCGGGGGCGCCAGTTCATCTCCAACTTCTGGCAAAAGCTGATGGGATTCCTGAACGTCAAGGTCAGCCTGGCGTCGGCGAGACACCCGCAAACTAACGGGCAGGCGGAAAGGGTCAACGCCATCATGCAGCAGTACCTGAGATGCTACGCGAACCAGCAGCCATCGACCTGGGTGGACTATCTACCGTTGGCCGAGTTTGCCTACAACAACACGAAGCACGGGTCCACGGGGGTGACCCCATTTTTTGCCAACTACGGGAGGCATCCCAGAACCTTCCCGGGTCTGGACACAGTGCGGGAGGGGGAGCCACAGGGAGCAGAGGAAGTGGCAGCGGAGTTGCAGGAGATCCACGAGCAGCTCAGGAGGCAGTTAGAGTTGGCAAAACAGGCTTACAAAGTGCAGGCGGATCGACACAGGAGGGTTGGGGAGGACATCCAGGTGGGAGACTGGGTCTGGTTGGCAGCACAAGCAGTTCCAGCCAGATCGTTAGCCAAGAAGAAACTAGGGCACAAGCAGCTAGGGCCTTACCAAGTAGAGGCGCAGATCAACCCAGTGGCCTTCCGGTTGACACTCCCGGAGGGTTCCAGAATGCACCCGGTCTTTCATAGATCAGTGCTCACGCCCTACAGAGAGCCCCACAGGTTTCAAGCACCGGGGAAGGCGCCAGACCCGCTCAGAGAAGCGCCCAAAAAAGGGGGGTCGCCGAAAGGGGAGCCACTTAATGAAGCCACTGAGATTTTAGACTCAAGGTGGGGGGAGGACGGGATTGAATATCTTCTCGCCACAGAGGACACCCCGGCCAGCGCCAACAGGTGGGTGCCGGATTACGCAGTGGAAGAGCAGTTGCTCAAGGAAGAATTCCACACACTTTTCCCGCACAAGCCTATGCCGGCGGGCTTTTTCGAGGATTGTTTGTTCACACCCACACTCTCGGCCAGCACTTTCCGGGGTTTCTCGTCAGCTGAGGACTCGGCTCCGGGAGGCAGCTCTCCGGAGGGATCACTTTCAGGTTTTGGCACGGGGGGATCTTATTGGTGGGAGGACCAACCCGAAGTGGGCTGGCGCAGAGACATGCCGAAGGGGCCCTGGGAGGTGGACCCCCATCAAGCAACAGGGGGAGGAGGGCTCTTGGGTGATTTGGGGTCGAGCGCAGATTTCGAGCACACCGCGCAGGAGATGGAAGCGGAGGAGGTCGTCGTCGACGAGCCCATGGGGGACTTCCCGGACTTATCTCGATGGTTGCAAGCCTCAGGGGACGAGCTGTATCCTGGACTCACCCCTACAACAATGGAGCACCCGGAACCCGCACCGGAAGAGGGGGAGGGGGAAGGGGGGGCTTCGAGGGGGGGATGGATGTCAGGGGTTCAGAAGGAGAGACACAGGAGGGGGAGCAAATGGAGAGTGAGGAGGAGGAGTACGAGGGGGGCGCAGGCAGTGACAGTGGCCAGAGTTATTCCACAAGCCTCTCTAGCGAATCGGAGGACTCACAGAAGGGAGCGCCGGTGGCCAGAGCAAGGGAGATTCCAAGGGAGAAACCTCAAGAGGGAGGGGCCAGCGGGGAGTCCCTGAACAGCAGCTGGAGATCAGGGCCAGCGTCTCCACCAGAGCGCAGTGGGGAGGGGGAGTCCCAGGAGTCGGGACCAGTGTCCTCACCACCAGAGGGAGGAGAGGAGTCAGGTTTGGCAACACCCACATCAGGAAGCGGGGAAACGGTCAGAAGGAAAGTCACTGGCTGGGCGCGCGCGCCAAGTTCAAATGTACAGGAGCGCGGCACAGCGGGGAGCCCGGGAAGGGAGCCAGGTCCTAAAGCCCGCCGGAGGGAGGGGCAAGACTCAGGAGGCTCCGCGTCAGAGGAGTCCAGGAAGGAGGGAACCCCAGAGGGCAGAAGGACCCAACGCAGGAAAGAGCAGCGCAAGAGGTGGAGCCGGGCTAGAATCTTAAACTGGTGTGGGTGGAGCAGTGAGTCAGAGGGGACTTAGCCGGTCTAGCGTTAAGACGTGGGCCTGCGCGCCCAGAGCTTGGAAATGGAAACTAAACTTCAATAAAGACTTTTGTATATAATATCCACTGGGCGTTGGTCCTCTGTGAGCTGGGACCTAGCGGCAGTCCTGACATATGTGTACACAAGCTATCCCAGGAAGCGGAAGAGGGCAATATACTGTGACTGTCAGCTGCAGTGGGGACATTGCAGGTGGCTCCCACCTGCCCCTCAAAGCCATTCTGTACCATGATGATCAGGCGGGATTTGAAACCACTCTATCAACCATGAAGCTGGTTTGATGCCTGCTTCAGAGACAGAGAAAACCTGTTTTTATTTACCCAGTTCTCCCCTCATTTCCTTCTCTTCTACCAACCATCTACCCTCTTCCTTGCTGCCTTCTGCTTCCTAATAACCATTGTGAAACACCTGTTCCAATGCTACTTCCCACTTCCTAACATTCCATTTTCCTGGCCACATAACATCAACCCTACTGACTCTATCACAGAGGTTTAAAGGGTAACGGGAAGAGGGGAGGAAGGGACATGCTCAGCTCCTCTGACTACAGCTTTTCAAATTAAGCATTTTTCAAACTGATATACTATAAAGGCAAATGTCACCAAAAAATCAGGTACAACATGAATGAATGGCCCTGTTGATCGTGGCTTATTATTCTAATTCATTTCATCAGGTATCCTTCTACTTTCAAATAATTTTTTATAAATATTTCAGCCGATAAGTAACAAGAAGAAAGGTATGGAATGACTATAATCTGATTAATCTGAAAAAGGCAAGTTACCTGCAATGCTTTTTTTTTTTTTTTTTAGCGGCCCAAGCCTTACTAACAGAACGTAACAAATACAGTCATACCTTGAAAGTCAAACGGAATCAGTTCTGGAAATCTGTTCGACTTCCAAAATGCTTGAAAACCAAAGCGTAGCTGTGGAAGCCCCATCGGACTTTCGGCTTCCAAAAATAGTTCGCAAACCGGAACAGTCACTTCTGTGTTACGTTCGGGAGCCAAGTCGTTTGGGAACCAAGCTGTTTTGACTTTCAAGGTACAACTGTAATGGAAACTGTAAATGTTCAGTAAACGTTTTGTAATGCAAAGGTTAGGAGTTGTGTGAATGGTGTTATTATACAGTTTAGTCACTAGGTGGTACTGGACTTGGCTGTATATGGAGTATCCTGCTCCTATTCTGCTCTGGCCTGAAAGACAAAAACGTTGTTGTCCAGCTCCCTGATGAAAAATGTGTGTTCTCATAGCCTTCTATGACAAGACCCTCCCAGGGCAGTGATCAAAGTGATGCCTCTACTTGATTCACCACTTACTTTTCAAACCAAAGCGTAAGGTTTGTGGTATGCCTAATCATTTTCAGCAGATTTGGAGAATTAATTTCTTTATCTTCTTTTGTCCATACACTTCCAACAAGTTCAGATGGCTGGACAGCCCTGAAACAGAAACAGACAAGCCCATGAATATGAGATACGGAAAGCTGAGGAAGACATTAATGCTACTGAAGGGATGATTCCGGATATCAAGAGATGCGATATGGTGGTCACATGTCTGCTACTGTGGGCTGCTGCCTTTCATGCTGCTCAGCAATTTTCCAGAAAGGGGAATCAAAGGTTACACGAGGACATCAATTTCAGCTAATTAATCAGTGGCCCAATTCTTCTAAATCTGAGGTCTGCCAATTCCATCATTCTGGGCTTGTTTTGTTTTTCAAATGACATGGTCATCTTATGATGCTTTAGCTGAGATTCCTTCATTGCAGTGGGGGACGCGGGTCGTGCTGTGGTCTAAACCACTGAGCCTCTTGGGCTTGCTGATCAGAAGGTTAGTGGTTCGAATTCCCACAACTGCGTGAGCTCCTGTTGCTCTCTCCCAGCTCCTGCCAACCTAGCAGTTTGAAAGCACACCAGTGCAAGGAGATAAATAGGTACCACTGCGGCAGGAAGATAAACAGTGTTTCCGTGCGCCCTGGTTTCCGTCACAGTGTTCCGTTGTGCCAGAAGCAGTTTAGTTGTGCTAGTCTGTGGAGAAACGCTGGCTCCCTTGGCCTGAAAGCGAGATGAGCGCCACAACCCCACAGTCACCTTTGACTTAACCGTCCAGGGGTCCTTTACCTTTACCATTGCAGTAGGTTGGACTAGATGATCCTTAGGACCCCTTCCAATTCTAAGATTCTATTTTTCTATAATTCTATAATTCACCCTCCCTATTAAGTATCAGATCACGTGTACAAGAAACTAAGTATTAGATGCGCTAACTAAATAAGTGCAAGATTTTTTAAAAAAACATTTCTACTAATCCTCTCCTTTCAGAAACCCCCAATTATGGCTTTGCTGTATAAATCTTTATGATTTATACTGTACTTTAGAAAGATCAGAGCACCCACTTTAGAATAATCCAAGCACCCTCCCTTTTTCTGGGTAACTGGAGAGGTTGGATGCCTCCCAAATACCTAATGGAGAATAAAAAAACAACTTTACATTTATTATCCAAGCACTCTTTAAAGGTAAGAGAAATTATAATCAGAGACTCCCTGGTTCATCTGTGTGCATGAAGCTACCTTGAAATGGACTATTGGTCCATTTAGTCCTGGACTGTCCCTTCAAGTCTTTCCCCCATCTTCCTACCTTTTAATTGGAGCTATCAGGGACTAATGCTTTTGAATTCTGGTGCTGGAGGAGACTCTTGAGAGTCCCATGGACTGCAAGAAGATCAAACCTCTCCATTCTGAAGGAAATCAGCCCTGAGTGCTCACTGTAAGGACAGATCCTGAAGCTGAGGCTCCAAGACTTTGGCCACCTCATGAGAAGAGAAGACTCCCTGGAAAAGACCCTGATGTTGGGAAAGATGGAGGGCACAAGGAGAAGGGGACGACAGAGAACGAGATGGTTGGACAGTGTTCTCGAAGCTACCAGCATGAGTTTGACCAAATTGCGGGAGGCAGTAGAAGACAGGAGTGCCTAGTGTGCTCTGGTCCAGGGGGTCACAAAGAGTCGGACAAGACTAAACGACTAAACAACAACATCAGGGACTAACCTTGGAACAATGTGCATCACCATGGCTCCTCCCTTGACTGCTCAGCTACTTTGATATGTTGCACCAGATTGGTGCATGACATAAATACCACAGATGGTGCGCACTTGGCATATACTAAACCGCTTCTGGCACAACGGAGCACTGTGACGGAAACCAGAGCGCACGGAAACACCGGTGCGCACTTGGCAACAGTCCTCATACTGCTACCTATACCATTCAGACTGAATCTGTACCAATGAACCTGATAGGAGAGGAGCACTCTGCGGTTCGTCAGGTGATGGAGGTCCAACAGAACACACTCTACCTGTAGAGATCAGATTCCAGGAGAGTCAGCTGCCGAGCAATCTCTATGGGGTGCAGCGTCATGAGGTCAAACGTCTCAAACTGGCGGCTGATGTGCCACTCAATTGGGGGTGGAGGGCTCTCAAAAGTTATGTTGTGGCTAATGCCATTTGCATGGGCTTGCTTCTTCCTCCGGATGATCTTGACAATGGATTCCACCCACTTCTTCATGGATTTGCCTGGAAGACATATTGGAAGATCATACAGATGCTTTAATTATTTTGTGACAGGGTTGCTCAGTTCCATATTCACTGGTTTGGGATTTTACGGTGGCTGAATTTATGGCCAATTCTGCAGGAAATGAAACCGCCACCTTCTGCATGCAGAAGTGTGGGCTGTACCACGGCACAGAGCAATGAATCCACTGCCCCCCATCTCTGGAAATCTTGTTCAACAATCCCCTCTAGCACCTTATGTACACATCTAGTATCCATCATCAGCCCTGCCTTTTTGCAAGCTCTGTATGCCATGTAGGAACATAAAAAGAGCCCTGCTGGAAGAGGCTAAAGGCTTGTTTAAACCAGCATCCTGACTTCACAGTGGCCAACTAGAAGAAGAAGAAGAAGAAGAAGAAGAAGAAGAAGAAGAAGAAGAGTTTGGATTTGATATCCTGCCTTTCACTCCCTTTAAGGAGTCTCAAAGCGGCTAACATTCTCCTTTCCCTTCTTCCCCCACAACAAACACTCTGTGAGGTGAGTGGGGCTGAGAGACTTCAAAGAAGTGTGACTGGCCCTAGGTCACCCAGGAGCCGCATGTGGAGGAGCGGAGACTCGAACCCGGTTCTCCAGATTATGAGACTACCCCTCTTAACCACTACACCACACTGGCTCAACTAGATGCCGAAGGGAAGCCCAGAAGCAGAACCTGAGCACAAGAGTGCGCTCTCCACCTGTGAGTCCCATCAGCTGGTATTCAAATGCATACTGCCTTTGACAGTGGAATCAGAACATGGCCTTCATGGATAATAGCAACTGACAATCATAATCTCTTCATCTGATCCTCTTTCAAAGCTATCCAAGTTGGCTGGCCATTGCTGCATCTTGTGGGAGTGAACGCCATAGTCTGATTATGTGCTATGTGAAGAAGTACTGTATTTTTCTGTGTATAAGACTATTATTTTCCCCCAATTTTTTGAAGTTTAAAGTAAGGGTCATCTTATACACGGATAGTGCATAGTGCATTTTCTTAATTTTGGGTTAAAAAAAATAGGGGTCGTCTTATACATGGGGGCATCTTATACAGGGAAAAATGTGGTACTTATTTTTGTCTGGTCTGAATCTGCCAACTATCAGCTTCATTCAGTTATAGAATAGGCTGGGGAAAGCAGTTTAAATATATCAGTGCGAGTCAAGCTCTTCCAAAGGGCTACACCTTTATGTACACAGTGTCCCAGTTTGCACATAATGCTAAGACAAACCATGGCTCAGCTTGAACGAGCAAACATGCAGGCTCCCGGAGAGCCGACTGAAGCCACTTTGCTCCTCCCGTTGTTGCACACATAGTTTTCGACAAAAACCACGGGTGAAGTTGCTCTTAAATCATTTACAGCACTACTTTATATGTGAATTTTTCCTGGAAGAGGCAAGACAGAGATTCAAAGAGCTTCTGATTGAAGTTATGAAATTGAGATGCTTTTCCTGTTGCAAAACAAAGTTAAATGGAAAGGATGTTGCTGGATTGCAGTGCTTGTAAATACCATTGTCTTCTGAGTAAGCACAGCCAAGTAGAATTTTCAGAATGTCTTAAGATGCTAAATCCACATAGCAGATGAGATAGAGCAATTTAAACAAAAGTTCACTCAAGACACGTACCTCTTACAGTGGAAATAAATGTTTCCAATTTATCAAGTAGCTCCTGATCTCTCTCAAAGTCGTAATAATGGTGTTCCACCCAGTGCCGAAACACATTTAATATCCTGGGAGTGAAAAGAAGTGGGAGGTGAAGAAAAAAATGCCATCGGTTTAGTTTTCATAAACCCAGACTGAGGCAGACACGTTCAACCAAGGAGAAATCAAGGCTGGAGATGGATGGCATTTTCTGATTTTTTAAAAAAACTGTGGATTATTTTGTGAGTCACCAAGTTATTTTCTGATTAGAGGATTAAAGTCCCCTGTGTCTAACAAACTGCAAATGTCTCCACACAGACACAGGGACAAGGAGCACACATCATCTCCCAAAATGGCTTGAACCCCCTAACTCTCATTGTTGTAGGAAATCTGAAGGCAAGGCTTCAAATGGAAAGTTGTAAATACAGGCCTAGATATCAGACACACATATGAAGACCCACAAAACAACTTCCTAACAGTTAATCCAAAACGTTGAGTTGCATCAATGCTAGACAAACTCAGAGTAGAACCACTGAAATTAATGGACATTGCTAAAGGTAAAGGTAAAGGGGCCCCTGACCATTAGGTCCAGTCGTGACCGACTCTGGGGTTGCGGCGCTCATCTCGCTTTACTGGCCGAGGGAGACGGCATACAGCTTCCGGGTCATGTGGCCAGCATGACTAAACCGCTTCTGGTGAACCAAAGCAGCGCATGGAAACACCATTTACCTTCCCGCCGGAGCGGTACCTATTTATCTACTTGCACTTTGACATGCTTTCGAACTGCTAGGTTGGCAGGAGCAGGGACCGAGCAACAGGAGATCACCCCGTTGCGGGGATTCAAACCGCCAACCTTCTGATTGGCAAGTCCTAGGCTCTGTGGTTTAACCCACAGTGCCACCCGCGTCCCTATTGCTAAATTAGGTTCATCCATTTCAATGGGTAAAACTTAGCTGGCTACAACCCATAATCTGCCTTAGAGGTATGCAATTTGGAATCTCCCCAGTCCATGTATTATTTCAGACACATTTAGGCACAGGTTAATTCCCAAGATCATGCTCGTGTTTTTCATAAGGGAAGCAGAAACATCTTCCAACAATATTAGTGAAAATTCACCCTTCTCCCCTGTAAGTGCCACAGTAACACCTCCAATATTACGTGGGCATCTGGTCAAACAACAATATAGAGTCTACCATCTGCCCCAGCCTATCTGTGACTTATGAATTAGAAACTTTCCCTATTATCTTTCTTACTGCTACTTAACATTAACACAGACCTTTACACTGTTTGCATTAAGCTTGTATTGCTAAATTGCTGTAACCCACCCTGGGACCTTATAGTGAAGAGCAGGTAAGAAATCAAATTAACAATAATAATTTTTACTACAAGCCTGGTAATGTAATTTATATTGCTTTGCGTGGGGAACCCTGTAATCATACCTAGCTGTTTAAGTGCTTTACACATTTAATCACTGTAATTCTTGCAATATAATTTGTAAGGTGGGCCAATTTATTACCCCCATTTTGCAGATGTGGCATCCTGCAAGAAAAGGTTTTTTTGCCCTCTAAGGACACCCAGTGAGAGCTCTGAATTTCCCAGATCACATTTTTAGCTGCTATGCTGCACCCTCTCCTGGTGCCTTGTCTACTGATTTCCAGGATAAGCTCCCAGGCTGCAGTCCTACCACGTCCTTACGCAAGAGGAAGTCCCACTGAACTCAAGGGGTCTGACTTTGTATAGTATTGCACTGTCTGGCCTACCCACATAAACCAGGTCTATTCCCAAGCAACATGAGCATTGTGCACTCTCACATGAAATGAGGTAATCCCCGCATTCTCCCCCCTTGATGGTTTAAGTCAGTTTCTAAGAAAGAGATGAAAGCTCAAACCTGAGTTGCACTGGCTGGACATATTCTTTACGAAATCTTTTAAGGTCTGCACTGATTGGCTGTTCTCCTTTCTCTATTGCCAGCCTATCGGCTTCTGTTGGCTCAGGCTCTGGGATTTCAAATCTAGTAATAAACAGGAGTTGAAAGGTGAGTTGCATGACATTCAGAATACAAAGAAAGGAGGACTACCTTAGAATACATTCTGATCCATAACAGGGTGGGGGCTAAAATGATAACATTGAGACATATTAAGGCTGTTGATTCTAGGGCACTGAATTCCCTAACCTGCAAATAGCCTGTTATTTATTAAAGGTAAAGGGACCCCTGACCATTAGGTCCAGTCGTGGCCGACTCTGGGTTTGTGGTGCTCATCTCGCTTTACTGGCCGAGGGAACCGGTGTACAGCTTCCGGGTCATGTGGCCAGCATGACTAAGCCGCTTCTGGCGAACCAGAGCAGCGCACGGAAATGCTGTTTACCTTCCCGCCAGAGCGGTACCTATTTATCTACTTGCACTTTGACGTGCTTTCGAACTGCTAGGTTGGCAGGAGCAGGGACCGAGCAACAGGAGCTCACCCCGTCACGGGGATTCAAACCGCCGACCTTCTGATCGACAAGTCTTTATAAGATCTATCTTAATTCTGATATTCCAATTTTTGCATCCCCCAAAGACTTTTTTTTAAATAGCAAAAGGTCAAGAATATGTTTCTATATCTGTCAGAGCCGCCCCTAGGTCCCAGCTCACAGAGGACCAACGCCCGGCTGTAGTTCTGTACAAAAGTCTTTATTGACGTTCAGTTTCCATTTCAAAGCCGCAGCGTGCAGCTCTACGTCTTAAACCCTAGACCGACGAAGCTCCGTCTGAATCTCCTCCCCTTCCACACCAGTTTAAGACTCTAGCCTTGCTCCACCTCTTCCTTAGCTCCTTCCTCCTCTGGGCCCTCCTGCCCGCTGGGGTTTCATCCTTTCTGGACTCTTCTGACGCTGACCCCCCTGATTCTTGCCCCTCTTTCCGGCGGGCTTTAGGACCTGGCTCCCTATCCGGGCTACCTGCTGTGCCGCTTGCCTGTACATTTGAACTTGGCGCGCGCGCCCAACCGGCAACCTTCCTCTTGACCGTTCCCCCGCTCTCCAATGGAGGCTTGGTCAATCCTGACTCATCTTCTCCCCCCCACTACGCTCTGGTGGGGAAGCTGGTCCTGATTTCCAACTGCTGCTCTGGGAGTCCCCGCTGGCCCCTTGCTTCTGGGGTGTCCCCCTTGGGGCCCCCCTTGCCCTGGCCACCGGCACCCCCTTCTGTGAATCTTCCGATTCGCTGGAGAGGCTCATGGAATCTCTCGGGCTACTGTCATCTTCTCCTGCGCTGCCCTCGGATTGCTCCCCCTCGCTCTCCATCTCCTCCCCTCCCTGCGCTCCCACTGCGTCCCTGACAATATCTTTCAATGATTTTGCAAAATGAAATTCTGCTCCCTTAATATCTCAATAATTACATTTCCTGGCTTCTACTTTAAATTCCAGTAATGGGAATAATATTTATCTGCCAGAGTCATTCTGGACATGATTAGCATGTCTTAACAGACCCATTGAAGTTGCACAAATGAAGTGCAGTTTCCAATGTTATAGAAAATTCGCAGAATGACCATTTTTTAAACGGTTACCAAGAAATAATTTCTTAAAAACTAGTACACAATACTGTACTTTCAGGGATAATTTCTACAGTAACTAAAAACTAAAATCACTGATCCGCTGTAGGATGGCAGTCTCTCTCTTCAAGTCCTGCTGGGTTTTCTTCTCAGACTGCTATCTGACCTCACATTCTCTAGACATTTGGGACGAGCCTTAGTGCTGACAATCCAATGCTTCTTAACAGACCTCTCACAAAATCATACATTCATAAAACATTTTAAAAATGACTTGATCAGATTCCTGCAATCTCTCTCTTTTGTTTTCAAGCCTTTCTTCCCAGCTGGGAGGTTTATTAAAGCCAACTGAGAAGCCGTGTTGTCAATAGGCCAAATTTGACACCTTCTTTCCCTCTCTTCATTTAGGGATATCTTTTGCACAGAAAAGCAACCTTAAACAACATTATTTTTTCAGTACACATTCTGCTTTCGGTTTGGGCCAGACTGTTTCAGCTTCAGATTGCCAGAGACCACACGAGCCTAAAAGCATTATTTAATTAAACACTTAATGGACTCTGGAGAACAGAAGAGAGTTAGGAAAAGCCCTTAGAATAGACAGCAGCTCCAAGATGATTGTGCCAACACAAGAAATCTGCTTACACTTCTTATTGCAAATGTAACAGCTAAATCAATTGCCAAGTGACTGAGGGTTTTTAAACTTACCGTTCTGTCAACAAAGCTAGGAGTTCCTGGGGCTTACAAAATGAGCGGTACGTGGTAAGAAAAGTACGCACAAAATTAGGATCTAGAAAAGCAAACAGGAATAAGTTTAAATACAATTATCACATGAAAGATCTCTGACCTGGTTTCAGTTAACAATTGCTCCTTTCCCCCGTGCCAATGACGCAATGAAGAGCGATATCAACCCTCCAGGTAACAAAGCCAGATACCTGCATACATGTGATAGGTCAGTCTTTCAATGAGCTTCACTACGGTTCCACCTTTGATAATGGGAATTCCGTTCCGGCTCTGAAGGTTGTCTTCAAAAACGATATTCTCCTCGGAGTCCTCCACTGCAAAGCGGTAGACACTCGGACTGGGGAGCCGCAGGGGCTGCTCATTCTCTTCTTTCAACAGCACCGCATCCAACATTCGGTCGAGGGTGCTGCGGTATTGCAGGGAGATCAATGCAGCCATCCAATTGTTCTTCTCCTCACTAGACTTGGCCGCAAACATGAAGCTGTTCTCATCTTTAGGGACCAGTTCAAAGGCGTTCTTGTATTCACAGGTGTCATCCTTATCAACTATGTGGACTTTCCTCATGACAATTTTTTCCTTCAGTCGGTACTCTGCGTTGCTGTAGCCCGGGAGCCGCGACTGACCATGATTGGCTTTGCAGCTGATCATCAAGCCATCAAAAAGAAAGACGTGTCGCTCGTGTTTGGCTCCAACCCGTGCCAACGTCCCTTCCATTATGAATTCGTTACAGCACTGGCCGATATCTTTGCCTTCCCAGCCATCGATGTTCTTCTGGATCTCATTCATTTTTTTAATGGCAAGGTGCTTGATTCTTACTTGGCGATTATAGAACCAAAACACTGGCTCCCTAAAACACACAATATATGATTCAGGTAGGCAGCTGTGTTGCTCCGACGCAGTCGAAATAAAAAAAAAAAAATTGTCCAGTAGCGCCTTAGAGACTAACTAAGTTTGTTCTGGACAATTTTTAAATTTTGTTATTTATTTCAACACAATATATGAGTTTAAGAGTTTTCCCCAATTTTGACAGTTGTTAGCTAGGAGGAAAAGCATTCTCAAGGATCAGGCTAAGCTGCTTGATTTCATTTAAACACTCCTCTGGCCACATTCACCACCACAAAAATGAGCTTTAAAAACGCATGCAAGTTAAGCCAAAGCACCACACACACCCCAAACTAGCATGGGGATCACACACATTAGCTGTATAGCCTTGCCTGCTACTGAATTCATGCTTGAATGAGAACCACAGACAGCCCAGGTTCCAATTTGTGTATGCACGATGAATGTAGGTGTTTAGAAAACATGCTTGCTTTTTAAGCACAAAAGGTGATATCTACTGCCAAACTGATTTCTGCTTGCACAGGGGGGCTTCACCTTCCTCTCCTGTACATGCCCCCCCCCAATTTTGAAGAGAGGAGGAGAGAAAAGGGAAGACCTGCCATGCAAGTTGAAACCCACTGTGAACTTGGGCAGGTGGGTGGCTCCCAGCTCATGAACAGGTCCTAAAAGAAGAGAAACTATTAGGATGCCTCACCCACAGCCCCATCTCCTGCAGCGCGACCCCCCTCCAAACTTCAGTCTACGAACTGCTGTTCCCAAAGGTCTCAGGCTATGGCCAAGTCCACCGTTAGGCTACTTCCTTACCCAGGCCGGCGTCTAGGTGAGTGCTTGTTATAGATGCGTTCCATGCTACATTGGAGATTCAGGAGAGCTGTGATGGCTTGTTTCAAACATTCGCAGTCTTCTACATCTTTACTACAGTATTGCAATTGCTGGAAAGAAAGACGTTTATTTCCATCAGACCTGAGCAATTGCTGAGGGCAGGAAAAAAGGATTTGTGTAGCACGCATGGAAGTAGATTCCACTAGCTTCCTCAGGGCTAATAGAATCAAGCAGCATGTCTAAAACATCTGTGTGGCTGTCATACAGGTACGTTTTCTGGCAGGATGCAGTGGGCTGCTCCAAATTCTATGACAAAATTCCAAGCAGTCATGATACGGAACATTCCTTCAAGTCAAGTCACCGAAAGGGGAGCATTCCTTTCAATTATTCACTTCCTCCTGCAGACGCTGCAAAACTATTCATTGAAACTATCTCTGGGAAGCTTTTGAAAGCTTGTCTCACCGGTGAAAATGAAAGCTTTTGAGGAACAGTGGGCTCAGGGCTTTAATTACAAAGACGGTGCCTAGGAGCTATTCATTCTTTGATACTTGACTGACGGCAATCCTTACTTTATACCCCTGTAGGGCATAACACTGACATTTTGGCTTTGAAAGGGACTTTCTTCTGCCTCTGGCCCTACTTTCTTCAGAAGCCAACATAACCACAGAATTGTAGAGTTCGAAGGGACCACAAGAATCATCTAGTCCAACCCTCTGCAATGCAGGAATCTTTTCCCCAACATATGAGTTGAACCCATGACCCTAAGATTAAGAGCCTCAGGCTCTACCAAATGAACTATCCCAGCTATTGTGAAGTACACAACAGTCTAGTCCAGGGTTGGGATGACTGGAATGGCAACTGGTCTTCCAAAATGCATTTAGCTAAAACCTTGTGGCCCACCGATGTGTTTTAAAATGAAACACAGGCCAGGAAGTGCTGGGAATCACAAGTCAGGATAGTGCTGTTGCCCTTGGGTCCTTGTTTTGGGTCATTTGGTCGGTCACAGCGAGAAAAGAATGCTGGACTATGTGGACCTTTTGCCTGATACAGCAGGCGCTTCTTATACAGTAGTACCTCGGGTTACATATGCTTCAGGTTACATACACTTCAGGTTACAGACTCCACTAACCTAGAAATAGTGCTTCAGGTTAAGAACTTTGCTTCAGGATGAGAACATAAATTGTGCTCCTGCGGCGTGGCAGCAGTGGGAGGCCCCATTAGCTAAAGGGGTGCTTCAGGTTAAGAACAGTTTCAGGTTAAGTACGGACCTCCGGAATGAATTAAGTACTTAACCCGAGGTACCACTGTATATGATAAAGATTTCTGAGCAGCTGGTATAACTAACCTACTTTCAGTCTACCCTTGAACATGTACTCTTGCCTAACACTGGAAGTCTGTTGCTGAATCAGATCGAGGTCCTCCTAGTCCAGCATTCTTTGCCTGAGAACAGACGCAGTGCCAAGAACGCTCTATACTTCACCAACAGATCCGGCCTTGATAAACACAAATAAGTCCCAACTTCTGCTTTCCTTCTAAGAGCATGTGCTTACCTGTAACAGTTCAAAGTAGTGCAAACAGTGATAAACAGGAACCAACATGAGCCGAGGGAGGACATACTGTACTGCTTCTTTAAAGCCATCAGCGATTGACTGAAGAATAAAAAGCAAGCCAGATTTAAGTGGTTTGTCAGGCGAAAGACAGGAGGAAACAGTGGAACGGACTCCCTTGGGAGGTTTTGAACTCTCCTTCCTTGGAGGTTTTTAAACAGGTGCGTTAGCTGAGATTCCGGCATTGCAGGGGGTTGGGCTAGATGACCCCTGGGTGTCTTCCAACTCTATAATTCTATGATTCTAACCTAAAAGCCTTGATGGATTTGGTATGGTGGGGCACAGCAATCCAGGAGGGTTTTTGAAAGACCAGAACACAACGTATGTCTAATCTTCTTTAAGGGAATCCTAGAATCATGGAGTTGGAAGGGACCCTGAGGGTCATGTAGCCTAGCCCCCTGCAATGCAGGAATCTTTTGCCCATTGTGGGGCTCAAACCCACCGCCCTGAGAATAAGAGCTCCATGCTCTACTGACTGAGCTATCCCAGTCAGAAGGGGAAAGACCACAGCTCAGGGACAGAGCATATGATTTGCACACAGAAGCTCCCAGACTCAAATTCCAGCATCAGGTAGCAGGTGAGAGGTAAGATCTCCATCCAAGACCCTCAACAACTTTTTAAAAAAACTGATTTAAGAAAATTATACAGACAGCAAAACGAAGAAGTCTAAGTTAACATTGCCTTCTACCGTAAGAAATCATAATAACTATTACAATAATGAAAATACTAACAATACATTTACTTCCCCTTTTGAACTTCTATTCTGGTTACAATATATTACTATTCTATTAGAATCTATATAACCTTTGCTGTCCCATATACCGTATTTTTCGCCCTATGGGGCACACCGGCCCATAGGGCGCACCTAGATTTGCGGGGGAATAAAGAATAAAAAAAAATTATTTCCCTCCCAGGCGTGGGGCTGGGGCGGGGGAAGCCTGAGCTTCCCCCGACCCCAGCACAGGCTACTATCCGCAAGCCTTGGGAGCCCGGCGGGAACTCCTGCTGGGCTCCCAAGGCTTGCGGATAGCTTCCTGAAGCCTGGAGAGCGAGAGGGGTCGGTGCGCACCGACCCCTCTTGCTCTCCAGGCTTCAGCGAAAGCCTGCATTCGCCCCATAGCACGCACACACATTTCCCCTTCATTTTTGGAGGGGAAAAAGTGTGTCCTATGGGGCGAAAAATACGGTATTACTTTATTTCCCAAATTCAACCTAACCCTCCTCTCCTCCCCACTGCTTCCCTTCACCTCTGTGAGATCTTCCCAACATAATAATTTTTTCTACTTGCTTTAACAAAATAACATGAAAACTGATAAATTGTAATCACTTCTTTTGTCCTTACACACTTAACAATTGCCTATTAAGAGTTCTGCTTTGACACCATATTTCTTCATGTATTCCCCTACGCATTCCCATTCTGTATAGAATTTTTGATTGGAGCAGCCCCTGATGGATGCAATCATTTTGACCCTCAACAACTTTCAATAGTCAGAGCAGACAGTTAGATTGCAGAACAGGGTTAGTTCAGACTACGATTCTGGCAGCTTCCTGTACTCTTCTCTCTTCCACGCTCCCTTTTTTATAAACTGGCTGAAAATGCTCGTTCCCAACCGCACTTTTAGAGACCCTTGGGGAAGGGCTGTAACTCAGAGGCAGGGAACCTTCACTGCATGCAGAGGGTCTCAGTTTCAGCTCCCAGCATCTCCAAGTAGGGCTTTAAAAGACTGCTGCCTGAAATCCTGGGCAGCAACTGCCTGTCCTTGTGGACGATACTGAGTTAAATGGATCAAGAGTCTGACTCAGCATAAGGCAGCTTCCTGTGCTCCTCTGCTTTTACTGTTTTTAAAAACGATGTTACAAAATAGATTTTTAATGAAGATTCATAGTAGTATGAAAATGGTTGAGGTAGCAGCTCCTCTGCAAATCCACCCAGCAGCCTCTGCTGGAGAGTGGCTGGGGAAACCCAGCCAGATGGGTGGGTTATGAATGAATGAATGAATGAATGAATGATGATGATGATGATGATTCTGTCTGGGATTGCTGTTAGTTTAATGGGGCTTGGCCTGCAATCTCTATGAAGCAGGCAAATTCATCGTCTAAACCAGGAGTTTCCAAACTGTGGTCTGCAGACCACCAGCGATCCAAAAACATCATTCAGGTGGCCTGAGGCACGCCTGTGAAGAATTCTATGGGACTTAAATTGCAATACAATACGATCAAATGTAAGAAACAAAAGAAGCAACAAAAATACAATTTTAAAAATCACACAGCATCTAGGACAGCACACTGAAATTGCTACAACAGGCGGGGGGGGGGGGGATATTAAGTGGTCTGCCCAGCAGTTTTCAAGTGATCCATGAGGGGGGAAGTTTGGGAGCAATACACACAGGCAACCTATAGGCAATAAATGAAGGAAGGAATAAGCAAGGAGCTACTTCATTGTCAGAGGCAGAGTTTAGGGCTTCAACAAGAGCTAAGGAGATGGACAACAGTAACGACTTGTAATATGTGCGGTGTAATGTGCAGTGTGTTGGACTCTGACCTGGAAGAGCAGGGTTCAAATTCCTCACTCAGCCATGAAACTCACTGGGTGATCTTGGGCCAGTCACCGGCTCTCAGCCTGACCTACCTCACAGGAAGTATAAATGGGGAGGAAGGGAATCATGTATACCACCTTTGAGCTCCTTGGACAGAAAGGTGATATATAAATGTAATCAGTAATTAAATAATACTCTTCCTTGCCTGAAAGTAACATGGACTACACCTGCAGCAAATTGAAGTTTATTTCTCTGAAGAACAGAAGGTAAAAACAAAGAAGCGCAAGGACTGAAGCAGGAAGGTCGGAGGAAAGAAGATGAGGGCGGGGGCGGGGGGGGGGCACTGCATGGGAGAGCACAAGAAGAGCTGGCAGGATCTCACAGTGGTCTATCAGAAGGCATTCTGAAATTAATGCATCATTTTCAGCACCTTTCAGACAAGAGTGGTTCTGACTATCCAGACCGAGGACAGCTGCAACAGGTGGGATGGAAGACTCTTAAGCATGGGTAGGCAAACTAAGGCCTGGGGGCCGGATCCAGCCCAACCGCCTTCTAAATCTGGCCCGCGGACGGTCTGGGAATCAGCGTGTTTTTAAATGAGTAGAATGTGTCCTTTTATTTAAAATGCATCTCTGGGTTGTTTGTGGGGCGCAGGAATTCATTCTTTCCCCCCAAAAAATATAGTGTGGCCCCCCGCAAGGTCTGAGGGACAGTGGGCTGGCCCCCTGCTGAAAGAGTTTGCTGACCCCTGCTCTTAACCCTTCAAAGACATATAAGACTCCACCAACACATGCAGAAAGAGAAGGGTGGCGATGGCCATGGACTGAGAGGTACAGAGGAGGCACTGTGCCAACCGAACCTGTCCAGGGGTGAAGAAGGCCGTCTCCCCGGATCCAGGATGCGATGGGCAAGTTTGCCAAGACTTATCAAGCTCACCGGTCATTATCCCTTCTTCCTCATCCACATGGGAATGAATGACAATGCCAGGCATAGCTATGAACACATCACATATGACTACAAAGCTCTGGATCTTGGGGCTCAGGTGGTTTTCGTGTCAATTCTATCTGCAAAAGGTAGAGGACCACAAACAGAGAGAAGAATGCTTCAGGAGAGTGACCAGCTACAGAGAGAGAATGGGCTATAGAAAAGTCTGGTTTGTGGGACAACAGTTAAAACTTTCTTAATGAACGACTTACTGGAGAGAGATGGGGCTTCACTACACAAGACCTGGGGGAAATGTGCCTGGAAGAAGCATGAGGAACTTGGTCAAGAGGGTTTTTAACTAAATTTTGTGGAAAGTGGAAATAATAGCTTGCGGGTGAGTACAAAAGGGAAGCACTTAACACAGGGATCCGGGTACTACAGGAGAAGCTGGGGGAGATTTGGGGTGGAGTGCCTAGCAAACCCCACACTATAAATAACAGGGGAGACAATGAAGCATCACTCCTTGGACTATCCAAGACGTCTACTGACTCTACACGAAGGCACCAAGAATGGAAAAATAAACAAGACGAGCTTGAACTCCCAGGACAGGAAGGTAAATACAGTGGTGCCTCGCTAGACGAAATTAATCCGTTCCGCGATTCTCTTCGTCTAGCGGTTTTTTCGTCTTGCGAAGCAAGCCGATTGACAGCTTAGCGGATTAGTGCTAGAGCTGTCAAGCGGCTTCCAGCGATCAGCTGTTAAGCGGCTTATCAGCGGAACAGTTGATAAGCGGCTTAGCAGCTTAGGAAAAGGGCCAAAAAAGCAAAAAAAAGCCACCGGGGGACGCAAGATTTTTTCGTCTTGTGAAGCAACCCCATAGGGAAATTCGTTTTGCGAAGCGCCTCCAAAACGGAAAAACCCTTTCGTCTAGCGGGTTTTTCGTCTTGCGAGGCGTTCGTCTTGCGGGGCACCACTGTATAACAGGATAGGTATATCTAAGACTTGGAGGAATGACTCTTATGATTGGAATGTAGCAGTGGAAGGACAAATTGTTCAAAAATAATGGATGCAACAGGAAGGGAGGGGGACTAGTGCTATATGTCAAAAATATGTTCATCTACACAGACATTCTAGAGAGCGAACAAGGTAGTCCCATGGAAGGCACCTGGGTAAAAATTAACCAAGAAAAAAGCATATTGTGGTTGGAGACTTCTACAAAGCACCAAAACAAGGGGAAGCTGTGGCTTCCTTTTAGAAATGACAGATGTTTCAGAGAAGCAAGAATTAGTATTCGTGTGGCCTTCAAGTACCCTGATATATGCTGGGAGACAAACTCCATCGAACATGGAATCTCCGAACAAATTCCAGGCATCCTCTTTCAAAAGGAAGAGGAAGGAATGAAGGGATTGGCTGTCCTTGACTCACTCTTAAACAATAGCGGTGAAGAGTTGGCCAATGACATTAAAGAAGTAGGGATGTGACCACGCAATCCTGGAATGCCTGATCTTACGTAGAATCAATGTGAACGTAGTCAAATGTGTACCTTGGATTTTAGAAAAGCCGATTTGAATAAGCTCAGGGATATCCTAAGGACTCCATGGCTAGATCTGCTAAGGAGCCCTAAGTGGAAATTCCCAAAGGAAAAGTTACTTAAAGCACAGCCACAAGCAATTTAAATGAGAGAAATGGGGCACATTTTTTTAAAAATGAGAGAGGAGCTGAAAATACAAACAATAGGGCACTTCTAAGAAATGGAAGGAAGAGCAGATCCCCAAGGAAGAATAGAGACAAATGACCAAAGCCTGCAAGGAGAATGTCAAGAAAGCTTGAGCTCAGAATGCATTGAGGCTGGTAATGGGTGCCAAGAGCAACAAAAGGGACTTTCCAGCTATACTGTATTTGAAACAAGAAGGAATAAGGAAGGCCTGCTGCTCAGTAAGGATGGTAGAATATTAACAGGTGGCAAAGAGAAAGCAGAACTGCTCAGCTCTTATTTAGCTTCCACCTTCTTCCAAAAGAGGAACAGGGTTCAACCTTGCCCATGTAGTGTGACTGGTGAGGGATCGGGATCCCTGCTCAAGACTGATAAGAACTATGCAATCAAGCCTTTGGGGCCAGATGAACTACTATCAACTTTGAGAAAGGGTGAGGAGTGGACTAGAGACAGGTAAATGTTGTCCCAATATTCAAAAAGGGGAAGGAAGAACTAGGAAAATGTCAGACTTGTCAGCCTGGTTTCATTACAAGGGAAGATACGAGAACAGATTATAAACGAGTTGATTTGTAAGCATTTTGATAGCAATGCAGTGATCAATAGGAGCAAGCATGAATTTGTCAAAAATAAATCCTACCAGGTTAATCCTATCTCTTTTTGGTCAGGTTACTTGCTTAATGGAGCCAACAGCACAACACATGGAACCCTGGGGTAAACTATTTTATACATTCCTATGTATTTTTGGGGGATCACTGCAGATGGTGACAGCAGCCACGAAATTAAGAGACGCCTGCAATGACAAACCTAGACAGCATCCTAAAAAGTAGAGACATCACCTTGCCAACAAAGGTCCGTATAGTAAAAGCTATGGTTTTCCCAGTAGTGATGTATGGAAGTAAGAGCTGGACCATAAAGAAGGCAGATCGCCGAAGAATTGATGCTTTTGAATTATGGTGCTGGAGGAGACTCTGGAGAGTCCCATGGACTGCAAGGAGATCCAACCTCTCCATTCTGAAGGAAATCAGCCCTGAGTGCTCACTGGAAGGACAGATCGTGAAGCTGAGGCTCCAAGACTTTGGCCACCTCATGAGAAGAGAAGACTCCCTGGAAAAGACCCTGATGCTGGCAAAGATGGAGGGCACAAGGAGAAGGGGACGACAGAGGACGAGATGGTGGGACAGTGTCTTCGAAGGTACAAACATGAGTCTGACCAAACTGCGGGAGGCAGCGGAAGACAGAAGTGCCTGGCGTGCTCTGGTCCATGGAGTCATGAAGAATCGGACACGACTAAACGACTAAACAACAACAACATGTATTTTGGGAGGAATTCAACGTCACACTGATGCGCTCATTCTGTCAGGGCAAGCACTTCAGCTTGTCAGATGAAACAATCCTTCTGCCTCTTCCCCCTGCACAGTGTTCCAGGGGTTCACCTGACCCGTTCAGAGCTAATGTCAGGTGTGGGTGGGAAGGAAGCGCTGTTGTACAAGCAGAAGTCCTTGTGCAGTGTTTCAGCTCACAGGCCTCATTAGTGGAATCCCACCCACTGCAACTCTCTTTTTAAATTTATTTTATGATATAGATCGTGATATAATTAGACCAATGAAATGTGTATTAATCTTGTCATGAACTTGCATGACTGCTCTGTATTGTATTTTGCTCTGTATTCTTTATTCATTCTCATCACAATACTTAAATAAAAACATTTCTTAGAAAATGGGAGCTAGAAGATCCACTATCAGGAGGATTCACAGCTAGATCAGAAACCATCCTCAAAGAGTGCACATCCAATAGCTTCTCATCAAACTGAAGAGTGCTTTTTGAGATGCCACAAGGCTCCATCTGGGCCTATGCTCTTCAACACTTTTATCAATACTTAGCTTGAGGTAGCCAACAGGGACAGGGTGTCCTCCAGATATTCTGAACTACAACTCCCATCAGCTCAAGCCACCATGGCCAATGGAAAAGATGATGGGAATTGTAGTTCACAGTATCTGGAGGGCACCATGTTGGCTACCCCTGCATGTTGTAAACATCAACATGCAATGCAAGATGCACATAAATTCTCTGGGACAGCAGAGATGAAGGAAGCACACTCTGACCTTTGCCACCATCCAGTGAGAAACTGCACCCTTTGCCTCCCAGACAAGGGGGAAAACAGCCTGGCCTCTTCCACAAGTCCAAGAAGGAGCAGCCGCAAAGAGCTTAGTTATCTACTCCCTCCCAAAAGGATACTTCTTTCCACCTGTCAGTTGCTTTAAAAACCACAATCAGAGGGGAACATGCTCTGACCACATTCATTGCGTTGCCATATTTCAAAAAGTGAACACCCAGACACAAAAGTTGTTGAGCCAAAGTTGCAAAGCTATTTTGAGCTTTTTTAAAAGGAAAATCAGCAAAAATGGCATTGCCGACATGGCTTGCCATACGTCCAGATTTTCCTGGACATTTTTGCAGATTTCTGCCCGGACAAGGCTTCCCACTACAGTATTCTAGGTATGGCCGGGAAATTCTGGATGTATGGCAACGCCACCATTGATCAAACAAAGACCTAAAGGTTGCTGTGTTTTGCATGTGTGAGTTTATTATTATTACTATCTGCTGTATATTGAGAACCATTTGATTGAAAGGTGGGGTACAAAAGAGCTACAGAAATCCATTCCTACCTGGAAGTGAAGGGCCACAGCAGGTTTAGCCATCAAATGATTAAAATGTTCATGATATTGCGGTGAAAGGATGTCCTGGGACAAGGTCTCATACGGGTCAAAGGCTTGTTCCTAGGGAAAGAGTAAGCATTCCAAGTACATTATGGACAGAGGGAAAAGCACATTATGGGGCTGGACGGACTGAGAATTATACAAGGATGGTGGTGGTTATATTGATTCTGTCTTTATGTGGGTAATGGCAGCCCAACCACATCATCTGAATAGTGTCTCTTGAAGACTGACTGGAGTGGGATATTTCAAATCTACTTAAACTGCATCCCAGTAGGTACTTTGTGAGGACTGGGCTCTGAAAAGTAATGAATAAATAACTGGAATACATTAATAGAGTGGACAACTTTGTTTAGCTAGTAGGGATATTTGGGAAGCACATCTGGATAATGTAAGATTTTGGGCCACTACATGCAAAAGACACAAAGAACTTCAGTACATTAAGGCATAAGTAACTTCAAAGCATTGCTGCTCCTTCTGATACTGGACATGTACTCTAATACATCTGGCCAACTATCAGGAATGATGGGTGATGTAGACAAAAACATCTGTAAGACAGCACATTAGCCCCCTTCAGCAGGGTAAAGCATTTAATCAGTCTGTTTTGTACAGGCATATTTTTACAAGTAGATCTGACAGCAAAAAGAGGCTAATGCAGCCTAAGGCCACCACAGAGGCTTCCTTTTGAAATATAGCAGCCATACATGTTACTTGTGAGTAAAAGCCACATGTAAGCGGGGATGAGGGTGCTACGTTCCATTCTCATTTTGCTCTCTGGGAGTTGGAGGGTGAAGTTGGGGCAGTGGGACTCTCCGCTGCAAGAAAAACACATTCTAATCCAGGAAGGAATTTGAGCTACGACACTCATGCTCAGCAACACAACAAACTGAACGGCTCGGCCAACTCACCTCTGCAAGGTCCTCAAAGCAACTTCCAGCCAGGGGGTGAGGACTGCTCTCATCAGTCATTTCCACAGTGTCCTCAATTAACCCCAGGAGCTTCACTGTCAGTTCATGAATATCTGTGATGTTGCTAAATATCATATCAATATCCTAAGGGAAAGAAAATCTCCCTGAATATGCACACATCTTTCTCCACCCTTATTTAAACGTTTAGTTGTTTGTGACTGAAAATATATGCCAGGATCTCAATTAAATCGAGATGAAGGATCGGAAGAAAACGCTGCAGGTCATTTTGGAGTTCAAGAATACATTGCAGCTCACAGCATTTTAACAGTCTGCTCCCTGCCTATCCCAGAAAATATTCTTATGATAGGAGATTTGGCCGCTCCTGCGTGTACCAACAGAGTTGTAGAGAAGAACTACTGTCCCCTTGCACAGATTTCATTCATTTTAATAAGGCCTGCATGAAGATTCTCCATGTGCTGTGTGCCACCAGAATAAACATATTCACAAGACAATATGCAACCTCTCTTTTCAGAAAGGCATTTGGGGTTTTATCATTACTGCAGCTGTTACACTATACAAGGCTAGGTTTCAATTGTGGTTTCCAAGCATTAATTTTTCATCACTAGTTTTCATTGTTGTATCTGAATGATGTGAACTGCTTTGGTTCCCTGGAGAAAGAAGTAATTCCTTTAAAAAACCAGCAGTCACAGGGCTGCCTCTGTCTTTGCCCTCTCTGTTTGGGCCGGAGAAGTAATTCTCTAGGATTTTCATACTGACATCCCCACAATAAATCTGTGATAAAGGGAGGAATGCACTCTTAAAATGCTGCTGCAATCTATCTTCATAACTTCCTTTCAGAACTAAGGGCTATTGCATGGGGATTTGCACTCTAGGCCATCATCAAGTTATGGCCAAAGGAAACCACACCAACCAAGAAACTTCTCAACAGTAACAGTCCACAGCCAACAGTCCAGGCCCCTAAAAAGTTCCCAAGTCAGGTGTTCCTTGTGATAGCCAACCTGGTCTCTGCCTCTTCCCACTTCCACCTTGTTTGTGTCTCAAAGCACACAATTGTTTAAAACACAGAAGGGTTGGCACAGTAAAAGGCTTGACTTACATTAGGTGTGAACAGTTTTCTGTTAGACAGGAAGGCTTCTCTAAACACTTTTATTATTAGATTCAGTTCCCGGAGATACTGTCTTTCGTCTGCAATTTCAGTCCTGACCAGGTCATAGTAATTGAGTACACCCGAGGAAGAGGGCTCTTCTTCACAGAGAGAAACCAAGCCAATGTCATCCTGATCAAACATATCCATTAACACCTAAGAAGAAAACACACATTTTATTCACGCTCGACTTTTCTATAATCAAATATGAACTTAATGTCTGATTGCAAGCAACTGAATTTAAGACAGTCTTGCAGGGTAATGTTACTATTTTATGGCAAAAGGGTTCACGATCTCTGGGTACAGTGGTGCCCCGCAAGACGAACGCCTCGCAAGACGGAAAACCCGCTAGACGAAAGGGTTTTCCGTTTTGGAGGCGCTTCGCAAAACGAATTTCCCTATGGGCTTGCTTCGCAAGACGAAAAAGTCTTGCGAGTTCCTTCGGGTTTTTTTCTCTCCCCCCCCCTTTTCCTAAGCCGCTAAGCCGCTTATCAGCTGATCCACTGATAAGCCGCAAAACCGCTAATAGCGCTAATCCGCTAAACTGTCAATGGGCTTGCTTCGCAAGACGAAAAAACCGCTATACGAAGAGCCTCACGGAACGGATTAATTTCGTCTTGCGAGGCACCACTGTAGATTCTGGTAATGAAGAAATGTGTCCTGTAAAGTCTGCTTATACATAAAGTTTGCTTATACAGAAACAAAGAGGCTGTCGTTATTTTTTAAACATGTCAAGGTGGATTAGTTCTTAAGCAGTAACAAAAATCACAGCCCTATAATGAATCTGGATGTGTATGAAGCACTTGCCAGCTAAGCCCAGGATTTCCATGGCACCTCACCTTATCAGCGCACATCGATACTTTAATGTCCTGCTGCGAGATCTCAAAATGTCGTATGTTGAAAACATAATTGCCAGCGAGTTTTAAGATGTCCGCCGAAATATACTCCAGGACAGCCACGATATAAAGGGACACATGATAATCTATTTTATAGCCAAGCACCTCCTGAAATTCAACACAAAAAGGGGAAGTGTTAAAAAAAGATCACATTGATTTTTCCTCTGATTTAAACAAAGTCAGAAACCAGAAAGAGAGATGACAGTGACATGGATTCCAAGAATGCATTTGAAGGTAGCGGCAACCATTATGAATCATGCCACACAGCAACACTGCTGCCACAGAACCACCTTCCTCCTTGCACAGGAAGAGGAAGCTGCAGCCCCAACCTCTGCTGTCTCCTCCTCCCTCTTGGCAAGGGATTCTTCGGAATCATCTCCCCTGTTTCTGCTCAATTACTTGCTTCATTGTATGCT
The DNA here is from genome assembly GCF_964106915.1 of Podarcis gaigeae. Classification (NCBI taxonomy): domain Eukaryota; kingdom Metazoa; phylum Chordata; class Lepidosauria; order Squamata; family Lacertidae; genus Podarcis; species Podarcis gaigeae. The sequence goes on from NC_139678.1 coordinate 3,475,087, forward strand.
GAGTCACGACAAAATACACTACGAAGCTTGTGAATTTTAAAAAATTGCCTCACTGCCTTTTACTTAACTGACTGTTTGTTGTTGTTACTATTACAAAAATACATTCTTTTATTTGTATGCCGCCTTGTATTCCAACCATGCTCAAGGCAGATTGCAACATGAAATAAATATATAACTGCGACATGACAAAAGTAGTCATAAACAATAAATACAACATAAAAAATACACAGCCACATAAATCAAAAGATGCAAAATAAAGATACAGAAAACCAACAACAACAACAATAGTAAAAAATCCCCCAACCCTCGGCAAACACCCCAGCTCATTATTGTTGTTGTTGTTATTAATTTATTTATAAATAATTACTCAAGGCAACTTGCAAATAAAAAAAACTGCTAAAAACATAAAGAAAACAATAATAATATGATATAATTATTATAATTATTTATTAAATATTTATACCGTCTTTCATCCGAAGATCACAGGGCAGTTTACAATACAAAAACACAAAAATGCATGCCATAATAACGAACAAAAACGATAACCCCGCATATATGTATAAAAACTATATACATATATAAAATATATTAAAACCGTACAAATAATTACAATAAAAACAACACGACACCTGCCCTTTAATTAAAAGCAGCCAGTTCCCAGAAGCCTGTTGGAAAAAGGAAGTCTTCACCTGCTGGCAGAAAGGCAACCAGGTGAGAGACAGTCTAGATTCTTTACAGTGGGAGTTTCAAAGTCTAGGAGCAGCCACCAACAAGGCCCTCTCCCACGGCCGTTTAGGGCTTTATAGGTCATAACCAGCACTCTGAATGATGGCTGGATTCTTATTGCTGTTGGTTTCTTTTTATATATAAATTTGGGTCATTACTTGCTTTAAAACGTTTCTGAAATTTAATAGAGATTGAAAATGACATTTTAAAGCAGCTGGTAGCTCTCAGTACAACATACCTTTAATAAAGGATGTATTTTGTCCACAGGCAGCAAGAGGGGGCTTCTTCGTTTCCGCTTCTCAATAGCGGACTGTGCGTCTGCAATCGCCCACTTATCAATGGGGTGAGGAAACGTCTTTTGAACTCGCTCCTGCAGAAATGTAAAAAAAAATGGGTTTTAAAATAGCTGCTGGATTCTAAAAGGAAAAGCTGGTGCACCCCCCACTCCGTCCAACAGTTTCTTTCAGCGGCCACAATAGCATGGGAATTATTTCTTTGAGGCCATATCCCTCTCCTCCCCACAGCCTTTTGCACCCAAGCCTTTCTTTCAAATTGCTTCTCAAAAACCTATTACTGAGTTTTTCCTGCATGAAGACAAACCACAGTGGAGTAAACCAAGTACAATATGAGAAGACAAGAAAATGTGTGCTCTATCACAGTTCTTCCACAGGTTTGTTCATAGAATCATAGAATCTTAAGAGTTGGAAGAGACCCTGAGGATCATCTAGTCCAACCCCCTGCAATGCGGGAATCTCAGCTAAAGCATCCATGACAGATGGCCATCCAAGCTCTGCTTAAAAACCTCCAAGGAAGGAGAGTCCACCACCTCTCCTGGGAGTCTGTCCCACTGCTGAACAGCTCTTACTGTCAGAAGGTAACTTGAAGCCATTGGTTCCAGAGCAGGAGAAAACAAACATTCTCCCTCCTCCATCTGACAGCCCTTAAGATATTTGAAGATAGCCATCATATCTCCTCTCAGTCTCCTCTTTTCCAGGCAAAACATACCTAGCTCCTTCAAGCACTCCTCATATGGCAACAGAAAAGCAGTTTCTCATATATACAGTTACAGATATCTGAAGAAGTGTGCATGCACACGAAAGCTCATACCAAGAACTAACTTAGTTGGTCTTTAAGGTGCTACTGGAAGGAATTTTTTAATTTTGTTTTGACTATGGCAGACCAACACAGCTACCTATCTGTAACTGGAACTATGGAAGGCACCACATTGAGCCGCATGAAATGGAAGTCCATCAACCTCACAGGTATCTGAAGAAGTGTGCATGCACACGAAAGCTCATACCAAGAACTAACTTAGTTGGTCTTTAAGGTGCTACTGGAAGGAATTTTTTTATTTTGTTTTTTCTCATATATACGTTTTGCCAAATGCAACACACTGAACACAAGGGCTTGCCGTCAGAGCAAAGCAGCTCTCCAACCCTTGCACTGCTTTGTGCTCAGAAGACACGGCTGATTAATACATTCCTGCCACAGAAGACAACTGCACATGCTGCCCAGTTCCTTAAACCAGGGCTTTGCCTGTTCCACAGATCTGCACCTGCACAATGCAAGCATAATTTTCAGTGTCTATTTTCTTAGTTCAGGGAAGCAGACCACATTCTCTCCAGCAGGCTTGCTCCCATCATGATTCAGCTTGGTTTGCAGTAAAGGCTTTTCAGTTCCTCTTTCTC